>NC_064566.1:5280000-6530000 GCF_937001465.1 Orcinus orca
ACGCAAGATGGCATTGGACTGGTACAGGGTCAGGTCTCCATCCTGGAACTTGGGGAGCTGCCCGTACAGCTGGGGGAATGCACAGCTCTGTCAGAGGTGCTGAGCGTGGCTGCCCCCCACCCTAGTTTTGCCGCCCAGTGCCCAGCCCGACCCGGGATACGACAGAAGTACTGACACAGGAGGCCTTGAGTGAAGGCCAGGTCTCCATGGTCACCACCTCTTCCTTCCAGCTCTGGTCCTGGTCGGCCAGCAGCATGCGCATGGCCTCGCAGCGCCCTGGGGAAGGGGAGGACGGGGTGTGGGGATGGGCAGAGACCCTAGCCTCGCAGTGCCCTGGGAAGGAGCCAAGGAGGTGAAGACTTCTCCGATGATCTCCCAGCACACTGCGGAGGGGCGGGCCAGGCCCGGGAAGTTGCGTACTCTAGCAACGGGCAGCTCCGGGGCACAGGGAAGGCGGAGCTAGTAGCCACGTGATGGAGGGAAAAGGGAGGCTGGGGACTCCCTCAGGTGGGTGAGGGGCGTGGGCTGCTGCAGCCCCCAACCTCTGCCTCCCCTCCCTCCCGGTCACAGGTCCCTACCTCGAACAGGGAAGTAGACGATGGTGTAGGGCGGCACTGCAGGATGCAGAGAGAAGTCTGTTAGCGTCTGGGAGAGGCGTGTTACGGGGGAGAGGGCGCCCGCTCGTCCTCCCTGGGGTTGCATCCCCTGTTCTGGGCGCTGTAGGCCCCCCCGAAAGCCCCAACTGCTCCCCAAAACCCTGGGAGCCCCCTCGGAATCCCCCAGGGAGTTGCAGGCGGCGGGGACTCACTGATGGCGACGCGGACCTCTGCAGCGGCAGCAGCGACAGAACTCCGGCGCCCGCGGTGGCGGCCCCGAGCCTTATACGGGTGGGCGCGCCCCGCCCCGCCCCGGCCCACCCCACCGTGCTGAGTCACCGCGTTGGCCTAAGCCGCTCCTCCGCCCCCCGCCCCGCCCCTCAACCACGCCGCGCAGCCAGTCCCAGAAGGTTGCATCCGATTGCCGAACGTCCAGCCTGGGCTGATGGGCTCACAGCTAGGGCTGGGTTCCAGAACCTTCCAGAGGCCTGAGAGGGAGCGCAGTCCAGCCCCTTCCCCTGCTGGGGTCACAGACCCCAGAGACACAAACCCTTGCATGTAGACACTTGTTCCCAGGTGCTGTACAAAGACGGACACACCCCCTGGGCCCAGATGCTGTACAAAGACGGACACACCCCCTGTGCACGTACGCGCAAACACTCAACTCACACCCCAAGTTGGGTTTTCAGACCCATCCGCCGTTTGGAGGCCACCTTCGGGTTCTTGTATGAGTCACGTACCCCGCTGCTCCCTTCTTACTTTTTCTCTCTGAATTACCTCATTTCTTCAACTCAGGTGCGCTTACCTTCACGGAAACCTGTTTCACCCCCTACGTGGAAGCGGGCGCCACCTGCGATAAGTAGGATGGTAAAAATCACGACAGGAGGACGATATGGTTTCTGAAATCTATCTAGACAATGGGACACTGGACCCTCCCTTTTCAAAAGTATCACTGGCAAGGTTACACATTTCTGGCACGATAACACTAAGTTGATCACTTGTCCTTCAGTTCCATCAGGATTGAGGGCAATTTTAAAGGATTCCAGGACGAGCACCCATCTGTCCACCGGGCAACCCCTTTCTGGGGGTTCAGGCTCTACTCTGGGTCCCCCCATGGCAGTGATGGAGAAAACTTCAGTGAGGGTTGTCCAGGCGGTATTTCATAAAGACCCCTCTCCCTCCCCCAATGCTGACTGAGCCGGCTAAGACTGCGGGGGAGCCAGGCCCCAGGTGGGGCCTGGGCTGGGCCCTGGGCAAGTTCTCCAAACACATCCAGGTGGAAGCTTCTGGACTTGGTGACTGCGTGGGGAAGGAAGCCTCCAGGGAGACCGAGATGGGGACCCGGGAGGAGAGGCAGACACTGGGAGGACATCGTATGTCCCGTGTTGGACCTAGTGAGTCCAGGCGTCTGTGGGATTGGCAGGGAGGAGGGGGCGTCCAGAGGCAGAAAGAAAACCCAGGCAGGAGTTCGGCGGAGTCAGGAGATCCACAATCCAGCTCAAGGACTAGTGCCCTTCTCCTTTCTTCACTTTTGACATCTCTTACACCGCCCAGCCCTTCCCACCCCAGCAGTGATTCTTCAGGGGCGATGCAAAGCTTGAAAAACACCATCAATTGATAACTTTCTAAGTGGATAATGAAACGATCATTTCCTGACTGCACCCTCTGGGACTGGTGCAGGCAAAGGCGGTACAGGCAAGGACAGGCACTGTTCTGAGGCCGACGGTTCTGGACGCAGGGAGGGCTGGGCCGAGCCGGCAGCAAGTGCCTGGGCCTTAGAACAGGCTCCAGGTTCCCGCCCAGGGCCCAGGACTTAGGGTCTCTGCCCCTCCCCCATTCACAAACCTCTTCCCTCAGGTCCCGCCAACACCCTTTTTATCCCTTAACACACAAACCCCTTTTCCTCTTTTTCTTCCAGAAGAGCTTCCTTTGCTCCTTTGACCTGAACTAAAAGCAACCTGAAATTTGCCTTCCCCAGTTCTGAACGTCTGGTATTCAATGAGCTACCTAGAGCCAAGAACAAAATAAAGCAAAGAAACAGTTGCAATTTTATATCAAAAATATAACCTGAACAGTTCCCTTCCTGCTACATTCTCTCTTTGCAGCAAATTCCACAGCCTTGACAAAGACAACACGCCCCCGTCTCCAAAGACACACTCACACAACCCTTTCACACCCCGTTACACACATTCAAACACACCTGCACACACACACGCAAAATGCTAGGAACTGAAGTCTCACCAGGCAGCACTGAGGCCTTCTCCTCTGAGCTCTCCAGGGCCTAACAGGGACAGCCAGACCTCAGCGTCTTCCTGTGTAGGCAGGGTGCTAGGTCTGGGCAATTGAAGGGGAGGGGAGGGGAGGGGAGGGGGGGAAGTGGAGGAGGGGGCGGTGGCCCTGACTTGTGCTCCCCTCCCCCACCCGTCCTGCTGTGGCCACAGCTCCAGGTCTCTGTCCCTTTCCCATCGCTCTGAGTAGACATTAGCCCAACTCAACCTCCCTGATGGCCCTGGGTGTGCAGGAGCATTTGTCTACTCCCACCCTCCATCCCTGTGCCCTGTGGACCATCAGAGCCCTCCAGGGTTCATTTTAGCTTGTCTTGTCCCTCTGTCCTCCCACAGCAAGGTTGCAGGGCAGTCCTGGACTCTTCCTGCATGCTGGACCACGGCACAGGGTGTGTGTGTGTGTGTGTGTGTGTGTGTGTGTGTGTGTGTGTGTAGCACGCATGCTCCTCAGATTCTAGTCCATTGTCATTGCTAGTCCGTGCTGGTCCTGCCCTCGCCATTTGTTTAGTTAGTTAGTTAGTTCTATGTTCCCTTTATCCCCACATTCCATTCTCACTTCCTGTGGGAATAGTGGGACTGCTGCGTCCCAGGTATGTGAACACTTGAGTTGCATAAGTAGCTCCAGGTGGCCTTCCCCAACGGCTGCACCAGTCTACTCCACAGCCCAGTTACCCTTCCAACTCATTCCAGCCCCACATGCCCCCAAGACGTGGCATTAGCAGCTTTGGAATGTTCGCCAGTCGAATTGGTATAAAGTTGTTCTAAATGGCGTCTCTCATTACTAAGATTTTGCATCAGCTCTTCACGTGCTCCTTGGATTTTGTTTTCCTCTTCTGGGAATTGCCTCTTCATATCTTGACCATTTTCTAGTTGATTTGCTGGCTACTTCCTGTTGATTTGCAGGAGTTCTTTGCTTATTCGAGATTTCAATGTTTTGGCTTCAAACATTACAAATACCTTCTCCGATTCTGTCCACCCTCTCTCTTTACTTTGTCCTAGGTGTCTTTCAACAAACAGTGTTGTCAAATTCATCAGGAGGCTTTTGGGGGGGAGGGGGCGGTGGAGTGGTTGTGTTTTGTGCTTTCGAAACTTTGTTTAAAAGTCTTTTATAACAACAACAACAACAAAAAAAGTCTTTTATTACTGGGGACTTCCCTGGTGGCTCAGTGGTTAAGAATCCACCTGCCAATGCAGGGGACACAGGTTCGAGCCCTGGTCTGAGAAGATCCCACATGCTGCAGGCAACCAAGCCCGTGCGCCACAACTACTGAGCCTGAGCCCTAGAGCCCGCAAGCCACAACTACTGAGCCCACGTGCCACAGCTACTGAAGCCCACGCACCTAGAGCCCGTGCTCCACAACAAGAGAAGCCACCACAATGAGAAGCCCACGCACTGCAACGAAGGGTAGTCCCCGCTCACCACAGCTAAAGAAAAGCCTGTGCACAGCAATGAAGACCCAACGCAGCCAAAAATAAATTTTAAAAAAAGTCTTTTATTACTGCATGTTTTAATGATAGGAGAGAATATATGGAACATTTATACCTATGTAACTTATAAGAGGCAATATTTTCTAGTTAGGTAGCATAGCTTGGGGATTAATAATAAAAACAAAAAGTCTTTAATTACTGCCCTGAATCACAACAAATGGCTCCTATGTTGTCTTTTATTAACTTTTTCAAGTTACTTTCACATTCACACCATTAATCCACCTAGAGGCCACCTTGCACGTGCTGTCAGGTAGGAATCCACTTCCCCAACACCATCTACTGAACATTTTGACCTACATGTTAAGCTCCTGAAGGTATTGGGTCTGCCTGTCAGTTCTCTATTCTCTTCCATGTCTGTCTGTTCCTGTGCCAGTACCATAATTGTTTTTTATTACTACGGTCTTATAAATGTGGTCGGGAAAAATCACACCCTCCTTCCTCCTCCCACCCCTCCCCCTTCCCCTCTCCCTCCTCCTCCTCCTCTTCCTCTTCCTCCTTCTTTGAAGTTTTTCTTAGCTGTTTATGGATCTTTATTCATCGCTAAAAATGCTACTGTGAATTTATCAAATTTCTCCAAAAACTCCAACTGGAATTTTGATTAGGACTGCATCACATTTAGAGATGAATTTGCAGAGAACTCACACCTTTATAACTTTGTCATCTTACCCTACATTATGATCTATTTGTCTACTTATTCAGATTCTCTTCTATATCCTTTATTAAAATTTTCTACCAAGAGGTTTTACATATTCTTATATGTTACAGATACTTTGTATCTAGCAACGTATCTAAGATCCATTTTTTAATTGGGTATTAGAGATGCAGAGAAATTCTAGAAATACTACTGATTTTGTAGGTTTCTATCTAGCAATGTTGCTGAAATCTTATTGATTCTAATAGTCTGTTGCTTCCAAAGGGCCTTCTAAATGAATGCTCACATCATATGCAAATAATGAGAATTCTGCTTCTGATCTTTTTTTTTTTTTTTTTGCGGTACGCGGGCCTCTCACTGCTGTGGCCTCTCCCGTTGCGGAGCACAGGCTCCGGACGCGCAGGCTCAGCGGCCATGGCTCACGGGCCCAGCCGCTCCGCGGCATGTGGGATCCTCCCGGACCAGGGCACGAACCCGTGTCCCCCGCAATGGCAGGGGGACTCTCAACCACTGCGCCCCCAGGGAAGCCCTCAATATGATGCATTTTGATAAATACATGTACTCATGTAACCACCAGCCAATCAGGTTACAGAACATGCCCACCACCTTGGGAGTCCCCTGGGCCCCTTCCACTTCACCCTCACACTCTGTAGACAATGGTGCTTTGTCTTCTGTCACCATAGATTAGTTTTGGCTCTTCTTGAACTTCACCTAAAGGCAGTCAATCGGTAAGTACCTAGTTTCTTTCACACAACATAACATTTATAATTTTTTTATATGAAGAGATGCTTTACACTTAGTTAAGTTTATCCTTTTGAGTACACAGTTTTATGAACTGGACAAAAGCCATCATTACAATGAAGATATAGAACATTTTTATCCTCCAGAAAGTTCCCTCCTGTTCCTTTGTGGTCAGCCCCTCCCCCTCCCCTTAGCCCCCGGCAAAGCCTGATCTGCTTTCTTTCCCTATGGTTTTGTCCTTTTTCGGAGCGTCATGGAACTGGAATCATACAGGATACAGCATTTTGAGTTTGGCTTTTTTCACATGGCATATGACACATTTGAGATTCATTCATGCTCTGCGTGTATCCGTGGTTCTCTTCTTTTAATTGCTGAAGAGTATTTCGTTGTATGGCTGTACCGTAGTTTATCCAGTCACCACTCAAAGGGCGTTGGGTTCTTGATGATTAACAATAAAGCTTTAAACACTTGCTTGCAGGTTGTTATATGAACATAAGTTTTCATTTGTCTTGGGTAAATATCTAGGAGAAGGATTGCTGAGTCATATGGTAAGTGTATGTTTAACCTTGTAACGCATCGCCACAGCGTTTTCCAGCATGGCTGTGCCATTTACACTCCCACCAACAGAGTGTGTAAGAAATCCGATTGCCCTCAGTCCTCACTAGCACTTAGCGTTGTCAGCTTCTCCCCTAGATGTTCTAATAGGTTTGTAATGTTAATTCATTGTGGTTTTTAATTCGCATTCTTCTAATGACTAACGATGTTGAACGTCTTTTCGTGTACTCTTTTGCCATCCATACGTCTTTTTTGAAGTGTCTGTTCAAATCTTTTGCTCATTTTACTTTGATTGTTTGTTTTCTTATTACTGACTTTTGAGAATTCTCATATACTCTGGATATGAGTCCTTATCAGGTATAGGTTTGCAGATGTTTTCTCCCCATTTATAGTTTGCCTTTTCATTTTCTTAACAGAGGCTTTTTTTTAATTTTGAAGTTTTTTATTTTGATGAAGTAAAATTTTTCAATTTTTTCTTTTATGGATCATGTTTTTTGGTGTTGTATCTTAGGAATCTTTGCCTAACACAGAAAGATTTATGTTATGCTTTCTTCAAGAAATTTTATAGTTTGAGGTTTTATACTTATGTCTGTGATCCATTCTGAATTTTATAAATGATGTAAAGTAGAGGTTGAAGTTCATTTTTTTACATATGTACAATTGTTGATGTCCAGTTGTTCCAGCACCATTTGTTGAAAAGACTATCCTTTCTTCATTGACTTGCCTTTGTAACTTTACCAAAAATCACTTGACCATATATGTGTGGGTCCAGTTCTGGACCCTCTATTCTGTTCTGTTCATCTATATATCAGTCCTTTCACCAATACCACACTATATTTATTTCTGTAGTTTTATAACTGCTTGAAATCAGGAAATGTGAGTCCTCTAACTTTGTTCTTTTTCAAACTTGTTCAGGCTATTCTAGTTCCTTTGCTTTTCCATATAAATTTTAGAATCAGTTTGGGATTATTGTTGAGATTATATTTAATCTCTAATTCAATTTAGGGAAAGCTGACATTTTAACAATATTGGTACATCACTTCATTTATTTAGATCGTGTTTAATTTCTCTCAGCAATGTTTTGTAGTTTCATAGCACATGTCCTGCATAAAATTTGTTAAATTTATCTCTATTTAATGTTTTTGGATGCTACTGTGAATGATATATTTCAAATTTTATTTTCCAATTTTTTTGCTAGTATATACAAACACAATAATTTTTTTTATATTGACTTTGTATTATGTTACCTTGTAAAATTCACTTTTTAAATTAGTAGCTTTTTTAAAAAATAAATTTATTTATTTTTACTTTTGGCTGCGTTGGGTCTTTGTTGCTGCGCGCAGGCTTTCTCTAGTTGTGGCAAGTGGGGGCTACTCTTCACCGTGGTGCACAGGCTTCTCAGCGTTGCGGAGCACGGGCTCTAGGTGTGCGGGCTTCGGTAGTTGTAGCACACGGGCTCAGTAGTTGTGGCTCGCGGGCTCTAGAGCACAGGCTCAGTAGTTGTGGCACATGGGCTTAGTTGCTCCGTGGCATGTGGGATCTTCCCGGACCAGGGCTCGAACCAATGTCCCCTGAATTGGCAGGTGGATTCTTAACCACTCCACCACCAGGGAAGCCCTAAAATTAGTAGCTTTCTTAAGCTTGTTTAAAATTTGGAATTTTTTAAATTTCCTTTTATAATCTTAGTTACTAGCATATAGACTTACAATTGTTTTTTGTATATAGACCCTATAATCTGTGATCTTGCTATACTCATTTATTAGTTCAGGTTTTTTTATAGATGTTGTAGGGTTTTCCATATTGTGTCATCTGTGAATGAAGACAGCTTTACTTTTTATTTTAAATGTGTATAGAATAAACTACATATATATACACGAATCTCCTTTCTTTTTCCTAGGTATTCTGAAAAACTACATTTCCCAGACTCCACTGCAGTTAGGTTGAGGCCATGTGACTGGGTTCTGGATAATAGAATGTGGGCAAAAGTGATGTATGCCACTTTAGGCATGGCTATAAATTGTCCCGCACAATCATTCTTTTTTTTTCTTCTTTTTTTCCCCACACAATCATTCTTGTTACTTGTCACTTTCTTTATTCTTTGGTTTGGTGATTGATAGGACCCCAAAAAAGCCCCCCCAAAACAGTAGAACCACAGATGGAAAAAGCTTGGATCCCTGAGTCACTGCCTGGAGTAGAACACCCCAGAATTGCAGCTCAATCTACATTAGACTGTGATGTGAGGGAGAAAGAAACATTTATTTTGTTAAGCCAAAGAGATTTCAGTGTTTGTTTGTTACCATCGATTAGCTTACCTTGACAAATACTGAGAGTATCTTTAGACAACTATTATTAAATATTTAAAAGAAAATCTAACTTGATGTTATGTTTCAATTGGTGAATATAACCTACTTACATTTATTGTAATTCCTGTTGAGTTAGGATTTAGTTTTGCCATCTTATTTTCTTTTCCTTGATATTTTTAAACACATTTTCCTTTTGTTCTTATGATAGTTGCTCTTAACCTAAGAGACTTGGTAGGAGGAAGATATAAATATTGATAAGTTTAGGAAATCAGTAAGGGTATATAAAAGTATCAACATCTATACCTTCCCTACACCAAGACTCTTAGTCCTCCTTTCCCCCATAATGTTGATATTACCTAGAACTTTAATTCTGGGTTATAATGGATATATGACCTCTTTTTCTTTTCTTTGTCCCTAGCTTTTTAAAAAGATGACAAAAAAACTTTATAAAGTTATTCAGTCATCCTTGGTTCCACATGCCCTGCAACATCTCTTGTATGTTTCTTTTCTTACTTAAGCACTTCCTCCCAAAGCATTTTCACTATGAAACTTCATGTAGCAAACCCTCTGAGGCCTTGCATGCCTGAGCATGTTGCCATTACACCCTCATATTTACATACTAATTTGGCTGGACATAAAACTCCAAGTTCAATTTTTTTCCTTTAACATTTAAAAAATATTGTTATTTAGTCTACCTGCATCCATTGTTTCTACTGAGAAGTCTATGTCAAATGGAATCACGTTCTTTCGCAAATGATCTCTTTCTTCTCTCTGGAAGCTTTTATAATATTCTTTTTTCACCTCAGATATCCTTTAATTTCACTCTAATTGTCTAGGTTTGGCGCTCTTGGTTTCCAAACTAGCTCTCTGGTTTGGCGTACTCAGCTCTTTCAGCTTGATGTTGATCAACTTTCTTTTCTTTAATTCTGAGAAATGTATCTTCATTATTTCTTCCAAGATTTCCTCCCCTCCATCTGTTTTTTCTTGGCTGCACTGTGTGGCATGAAGGATCTTAGTTCCCCAACCAGGGATCGAACCCTCAAACCCATGCCCCCTGTAGTGGGAGCGTGAAGTCTTAACCACTGGACCACCAGGGAAGACCCTCCTCATCATCATCTTTATTTTTCTCTCCTTCTGGGACTTGTACTTTCTGGATAATTGTCCTTCTATTCTATCATCTGTATTCCTTCACTGTCATTTATATTTTTTCCTTTTTAGCTTTTCAGAGAGAATGCTCTACCTGATCTCTCCCTCATCATTTCATCCTTCATCATATGATTTACCCCATCTTTTATGGCTTTTCTCAATGATTGTTTTTATATATAATAATATTTCTCTTTGTTTCTTTTTGCCATTTCCTCTTTCATAATGCCAGTAACTTTTCTTATATCCTTGTATATTTTTATTATGTGTATTCTCTGTCTGTGTGGTCCACTAATTCTGCTTCAAATGATCTATTTGTCTTCTGGGATGTCTCCTCCAGGGCTTGTGAGATCATGTCCCCTGGTGGAATTTGTCATTTTGTCTGGTAATATGCCAGCCTATGGTTTCAAGGAGAGCAAAGGAGATGAGACCCAGGCACCACCAGACCACAGCCAACTTCCTTTCCTTTGCTATCATCTGAGGTCAGAGCTTCCCTTCAGATCCTTGGGGAAGCACATTGATAGCGGTGGCTTCCAGGTTCTAATGAGCGCCCCCCCGGGGGGCTTGTGGGGAAGCATGGAAGGGAGAAAGCCCAAGGCCAGAAGGGTCCACTCTTCTCCCCAAAGCCTCACCCAGCAAGAGTTTTGCAGCCCTGATATAACCCTGGTGAAGCCTGCACTAAAACTGGGGTAAGGCACTGACAACCCTGATAACTCCAGGAGTGGTGAGAACAAAGTGCACACTGCTCCCCTTGGATATCTTTTTTTTTTTTTTTTCGGTACGCGGGCCTCTCACTGTTGTGGCCTCTCCCGTTGCGGAGCACAGGCTCCAGACACGTAGGCTCAGCGGCCATGGCTCACGGGTCCAGCCGCTCCGCGGCATGTGGGAATCTTCCCAGACCCGTGTCCCCCGCATCGGCAGGCGGACTCTCAACCACTGCGCCACCAGGGAAGCCCTGGATATCTTTTTATTGCCCCTCCAGCCACACTTAGCCCCTGCTCCCACCCTACACATGCACACACACTTACACACATGCATACACATGAATACACACCCACACACATGCATCTATATGAATACACACACCTGCACACATGCACAGGCACACATGCACACACACGCCCTGTACACAGACACACACAAGTTCAAAACAGCTATCATTCTCCTGAAGGGGGTACGGCTCACTTGTTTTGTTTAATTTTGTTTTTTCCTGAAATTCTCACTCCTCTTTGAAGTTTCTTCAGGATTCGTATCAGAGAGGGAGCGCACAGCATGTGCTCCTTCACCATCTAAACCAAAGTTTGGCCCACTATGGACCTCAGGTCATCACCTGCTTTTACGAATGCATGTTTTATTGGAAGCCAGTCACTCGTTCATTTATATAGTATCTACGTCTGCTTTTGTGCTACAAGGACAGAAACAATAACTGCAGCAGAGACTATGTGGTCCTCAAAGCTTAAGATACTTGCTATTTGCCCTTTGCAGAAAAGTCTTGCCAACCCCTGACGTAGACCAAGATCCTAAGTCCCAGCTTCCTGGAGAAGCTAGACTTCTAGTGTCATCAATTTTACCTTCACCAAGAGAGTTGCCATGGAGTCCACCATAGCAACACCCTATCATCCCCTTTCAACACCCAGCACCTCCCTGCCATCCAGGCACTATCGGTGATTCCAGTCCAGGGTGGGAGCCACTGAGAGCTCCTGGAACATCTCCCAAGGCTGAGCTGGGCACCCCTCGCAGTTCTCTCACCACCTCAGAGTATATGCCCGGTTTCTGAGCTAGCTGCACACCTCTGGGTGCCAGCAGGCAGAGCTTTCTTTCTTCCCACCCTTACTGAACGCGTTCCATTGAAGGAGTCCTTCTCTCTCCCTGGAAGAAATCAAGGGCACGTCCATAGCTTAACTCTGAAGTCATAAAAGCTCTTCCAGGCACCTTGGGTCATTGAACGGTCTGGTCCAGTGTCATCTTCAAAGTCCTGAACTCATCCAACTTGGAGCTTCACTGAACCCCAGCTTGGGTCAGACCCTGGCTTGGAAGCTGGAGGTGGGAGGGAGTAGCCTCCTCTACCATATTCTAGCTTCTCTTTGCTCACCACCTCCAAGAGTAAGGTTTAGGGGCCAGGGATATACTCCAAAGAATTTCTCACTCTCTGTCTCTTTCCCCTCAACAATTTTATGGGCTTGAGATGAGTGGTGAGCTAACGGTGGCCAAATAGGTTAGTTGGTCTCTTAGCATGTCCTGTGTGGGTGGTCCAGCACGTCACGCATATGTGGGGATACTTGGCAAGCATCATATCGTTCCCAACATTTGGACCAGCCACAGCTGAGACAAGAAACTGGTTCTACTGTCTTGTAATTCAGAGTTCCAAGAACAGCCAGGGCTCCTCCTAAAATTCAAGGATTCCTTGCCGTGTTCCAAATGCCTGGGTGGGTCCCGCTGAAGGTTCCGCTCAGGAGCTGGGGGTCGGGTCTGCCCTTCATCAGTGAATCTGGGTCTGAAAACTGGTTCAGGTCTGCAAACTGGACAAGGGGTGTGACCTTTTTGGGGCCAACCGTCCACAGCCCCCATCACCTACTCTTGATTTCTTCGGGTGGTCCAGACTGGGCAATAATCATATTGGCTGACCATTTGTTTTGCCCCTAGAAGCACTGAGTACTAATAATCATCAAAATATTTCTCTATATAGAAAACAAACTTATGGTTACCAAAGGAGAGGGCGGGAAGGAGGGATACTGAAAAATAATCTGGAAAAGGACATATATTTTGGGTTGGCCAAAAAGTTCGTTCAGTTTCAAGTAAAAATAAAAGACACATTTTTCATTTTCACCAAGAACTTTATTTTATTTTATTTTTATTTTGGCTGCTTTGGGTCTTCGTTGCTGCATGTGGGCTTTCTCTAGTGGTGGCGAGCAGGGGCTACTCTTCGTTGCAGTGCGCGGGCTTCTCATTGCAGTGGCTTCATTTGTTGCAGAGTAAGGGCTCTAGACGTGGCTCGCAGGCTCAGTAGTTGTGGCTCGCAGGCTCTAGATTGCAGGTTCAGTAGTTGTGGCGCACAGCCTTAACTGCTCCGTGGCATGTGTGATCTTCCCGGACCAGGGATCAAACCCGTGTGCCCTGCATTGGCAGGCGAATTCTTAACCACTGCGCCACCAGGGAAGTCCCTTACCAAGAACTTTATTGAATGATGTATTTACTAACTGAACAAACTTTTTGGCCAACCCTATATATATATATATATATATATATATATATATATATATAATCTTTGCTGTACACCTGAAGCTAACACAATATTGTAAATCTACTATAGTTCAATTAAAAAAAAACAGAAATAATAAGAGTTCAGATGTTACCAAAAAATAAAATAAAATCAGACCACTTTGGTTTTTGTTTCTTGGTCATTTTTTTCTTCCACAGAAGGAAAGCCATGAGATTTAACATTTCCATGGAAGGAAGTTAGTGATCATGTTGGTAGATTCCTGGATTCCTGTAAGAACTATGTGTTTCCTGCAGTTTAGATCCAATAGTTTGATTGTAAGATTTGTTCGGAGCATAACCTATTGTGTACGTGAGGCAGGGAGGGAAAATTCCACTTCTTTCCAGACTTTTGAGACCCTGGGCCTTAGATTCATCATATGTAAAATGAGAGGGTTGGTCTAAAATAGAGCTCCTCAAATGTGACTCTGGACATTGTGGACTGGATAATCCTTTGTTGTGAAGGACTGCCCTGTATATTGCAGTTTGCTTATCAGCATCCCTGTCTTCTACCCAGTAGCCTCCCTGGGATAATCTAGAGTGTCTCCAGACAGCGCCGAATGTCCCCTGGGGGCGCACAATCTCCAACAATTGAAAACCACAGAAGGACTTTTTCATTCTCTCCTTGCACTTAAATTTGAAATGCATCAGAAGCTCCAGCAGTAGTCAGAGCCACGGTTGCATTTTGATATTTTATGTTTATTTAGGGAGACATTGTCTACTGAGAAATGCTAAGATATTTTCTATCTTCTCCCTCTTTATCACCATGACACCAAATTACTGCTCTGAAGTGAAAAAACAAACAAACATATCTCTCTATGGTTAGGACCTGTGCTGCCATCTGATTCTGCTCTCTTTTACAATAATTGCTCCCACTTCCTTCTGGTGCAGTAAGCGCCCACCTGGCTACATTGTTTCAGGCTACATTGTTTCATCCCCATTGCCACAGGGAGTCCAGTTCTGTACAGCTTCTCCTACCGTCAGCCCTGGCCTGCAGAGAGGCATTGCCACTGAGCTTCTCAGGGATGGTGAGGCCCTCTTGACAGCACACGCCTTACGGCTTTGGTAAATGTGGGGTTTCCAGCCTTACATAGAATATCCAGGCTTGCGTGCCTACTTCTTTTTTTTTTTTTCTTTTGGCCGCACCATGCGGCATGAGGGATCTTAGTTCCCCACAACCAGGGATGGAACCCACACCCCTTGCAGTGGAAGCAGGGAGTCTTAGCCACTGGACTACCAGGGAAATCCTGCGTACCTACTTCTTTGAGCCTTATACCTGTACCTCCCACTGTCTACCATGGCAATCCTGGCATTTCTACCTCACTTACTGTGGACATTGCTACTAAGAGCCACACTAACAGCTTAATTGCCCCATTTCATGGTGTCCTTGCTAGAAATTAAGTCCTATAACCCTGGGAACTGTTCAATAAACTCTCCTTGGTCCAACGGTGTGTTCTGCCCTCCTTTGCTCACCGTCCACTCCCTGGCACGTTCTCCTGGTACATGCTGGCTGGGTTTACAGATCCTTTCAGTGCGGTCTCTTTCCTCCCTTCTCAGCCCAGCCTGTCCCCACAAGGTCGTATGGTGACTTAGCCTAGTTATTTGCACAGTGGTCAGGAGAGGCTGGGGGGCCGCACGTTGTCTTGTTTGCATCTTCTTCAAGCAAGTGGGGTAGGCGTGGGGGTGAGCATTAGCCCTTAACAGGGAGGGATGGGCCACTTCTGGCTTGAGGGTTCAGGGGAAGCTGGGGATTCAAGAGTCTGCGGGGCAGGGGGTGTCAGCCCAGATGTTGCCATGCCGTATGGCAGAGTCTCCTGACCTGGGCACGGCAGACCTGCCTCATTGGAAACTGTACCCTCTTTAGAGCCGAGCTGCTCTCAGGATTAAGTCCCAGGCCTGGCACCCTGCCCTCCAGCTCTGCAGGGAGGTGGAAGCCTAGCTATCTTCCTTCACACCCCTTAGCTTCTCATGCTGATTCATCATTCTCAGCCTTTCACTGTCTTTCTCCCAAAGCTTCCATCAGGCTTAGCGATGGACACCTAATTCCACCATCCTTGTAGGTACAGTTGCCTTCCTAGTTCTCACATGCCTCATCTACCTCACCAGCCTGTGCATTCCTTTCCTTTCCACTGCTTCCCTCTTCCCCCAGTTAAAGTACAGCAGTCATTCTGCTACCTGGGCCAGGCTCTCTCTGCCACCAGTGTGACGCATCTTCATTGCCAGCTGGGTGATGGGTGACCCTGCTCCAAACTCCCCTGAGTGTCTCTTTCTCGGGCCACTTTTGGTACCAGCTGTTACAGGTTGGGATCCCCAGGAAGCAGAGCTTGGCATGGGGGAGGTTTATTAGGGAGAGTTCTTGGGGTCAACACCCACGGGAGAGAGAGGAAGGAAACAGGATTGGGTGGAGGGATAAATCGGGCAGCAGTGGGGTTATCAGTGAAGGTCTGAGCCAATCCCATGGGTGGTTCTGGAAGATTGTCCTGAGTTGGGACAAAGGTTGGGTGTTTATACTTGTTTGTCAACCAGTCACTGGATATGGACAGGGAAGGAGGTGTGAACTCAGGCAGGGGAATGTGTTCCTAAGCAATTCCAAAGAGGGCTGACGCCCAGGGCTATTCGCCACCACCCTGCACAGGGCTGGGGAGTAAGTCCTTCGGTTCAGAAGGGAACATTTCTCGGCAGGGCAGCACGGCATCTCCCCAGAGAGGAAAACTGAGAACCAGAGCTAGAAAGAATTCTTGGAAGTTCAAAATGATTGCCAAAACCAAAGTCTAACTGAAGGGTTGCAATATAAAGAGACATTTTATGACATTTTAAAAAGAAGTAAAAGTAAGAAAAAGATGAGACCTGGAAAATGAAACCAAGCGTTTAGACATCCAACCCACAGAGAGAACAGAGAAAATGACATTATCGCACAAGTGAGATGAGAGAATTTTGTGAGCTAATGGACATGCCTCTCTAGATCGAAAGACCTCAAGGATCCAGGAAAATAAGAAAAAAGACCCATGCCTTCAACCATGGCTGAGGAGTTTTACAACACCCAGAGTGAAAAGAAGATCTAAAAGCTTCCCTGGAGACAGAAAAAAAAACAGGCTGCCCACAAAGGAGTGAAATCAGACTGGCCTTGGGCTTCCCCCACCCCTTGAGGGTGGAGGTCAGAAGACCACACAGCCATGGCCTCCCAGGTAGGGGTGGGGAAGACTCCCAGCTGTGAATGTACGCTTGGCCAACCACCAGTGATGGGTTAAGAGGGAAGGTAGACTTTTTAGATAGGAAGGTCTCAGAAAAGCTACCTTCCACACCTTTCTTAGGAATCCATGTGAAGTTTCGCTCCAGCCAGACCAGGGAATAAAGCAAGAAAGTCGAAGGTCTGGGACCCAGGAGCACCTCTCTGCTCCCACGACCCTGACAGCACCTAGCACCCTGGGCTGACACCTCCGTGGGCCAGGCCCCAGGAGGAAGCTCGGGATGGGAGTGGCAGCCCCAGATGGCCCTGGACCCCTCGCTCGGTGGGTTCAGCCGCCCCCGCGTGGGGAAAGGAGCCCAGTGGCCTGGCTGAGCACTGGCCTGTCACTGTGACTGCCCAGCATCTGGTAGGCCTCGGGTGCGAGCTTCGCTGAAAGTGGCCAACAAGGCCCGTTTCAGGGCTGGGAGCTCCACTTTGCATGGGGGTGCTGGGGCCCAGGAGCAGGCTGATGCTGGGGAAAGCCCTTGGCCTCTTTCCCCTTCCTGGGCTGATCCAGTGCCACTCTGTGCCTACCAACCGCCGTGTGAGGCATGACCAAGGGCTCAGGCCAGCAAAGACCAAGCCAGGGACTTGACCCCCCACTCACCAGGGCATGAAGGGAAGGTGGCTCTACCCCAATGCTCCCCAAGAGGGTTGAGAGGGGCTGGGACTGGATTCCTGGTGCTCCGGGGCCCTGCTCACATCATTTGTAGCGTCCCAGCACAACCTGATAACCTGGGTGAGCTCCTTTAGCGCTTTCGCGTTCAGAATACTCCCCTCCAGGAGCAGCTGGAAACCCCAGAAGGGCTTTCATCTCTAGCCTTGCGGGAGCAGGGCCAGTTGGTGGCAGCGAGGCTCTTCCAGGGTCTGTGTCCCCTCAGCGCCAGGATGCTGGCATCCACCGTGCTCCGGGGCAGGTGCGGGCCGAAGGCACATTGCTTTAGAAAGCAGCAAAAATAGCCCTGGGACTTGCCTGGTGGTCCAGTGGTTAGGACTATGCGCTTCCACTGCAGGGGGCATGGGTTTGATCCCTGGTCGGGGAACTGAGATCCCACATGCTGAGTAGCATGGCCAAAAAATAAATAAATATTAAAATATAATAATAGCCCTGGGGCTTCCCTGGTGGCGCAGTGGTTAAGAATCTGCCTGCCCATCCAGGGGACACGGGCTTGAGCCCTGGTCCGGGAAGATCCCACATGCCATGGAGCAACTAAGCCCACGAGCCACAAATACTGAGCCCGCACACCACAACTACTGAAGCCTACGAGCCTAGAGCCCGTGCTCTGCAACAAGAGAAGCCACTGCAATGAGAAGCCCGTGCACTGCAATGAAGAGTAGCCCCCACTCATCACAACTAGAGAAAGCCCGCGCACAGCAACGAAGACCCAACGCAGCCAAAAATAAATAAATAAAATGAATAAATTTATTTAAAAAATTAATAATAATAGCCCTGCCACCAGATAGGCACGCCCCTCCAACCCAGGCAGAGCTGCAGCCTCTTCTCCCCACATCTGACCAGCTTAGCAGAGGAAAGGTGGTCAGAGCCCACTGGGCCAGCTCAGGATCCAGACCTCTGTCCCTCCCCGCTATCCTGGGATATTCCCAGATGGCTTTTCTGCTCCCAGGATCTCTGTTCCCTGAGGCTGACGCCAGGGAGTGCACACCACCCAGGAGCCATCCCTACGCCTGCCAGGGACCGATGAGCTCCATCCCAGTGTGGGAGAAGCTGGGGTCAGGACTCAGGCCCAGGCAAGGTTTTTCCCTGCCCCTTCCTGACACACACCCTCAGACCCCCAGCCAGGGACCATCAGGTGCGGGTCCTGGGCAGTGGGGAGCACCCTTCTTCTCTAGATGCCAAGGTTCTGGCACCCTCCTGAGGCACAACCAGGGAGTGCAGTGGCCTGGAGGAAGGCTCGCCCCAGGAAGAAACTTAGCTCAGAGAGACAGGACCAGAGGACGCCGCCAAGAGCCACAGGACCGCCCTCCCCCCACTCCTTCAATAGCTACTTCTTGAGCATCTACTAAGTGCCAGGCACTGTTTAAGGCACTGGAAACTCAGCAGGAGATGAGACAGAGTCCCTAAGCCCATGGAACCTGCCTTATATCTTCCTCCCTGTGCACTGAAAGATTGTGTCAATACATGTCCACAGAAGTTACCCCCAACACTGGAAAAACTCACAAAAACTATTACTATAACCAGCCCTCGCTGTCTTAGGCTGGGTCTCCCCAGAAGGCAGAGCCCGAGACCAGGACATGTATGTGGCAGCTGATTTGGGGGAGTGGTCCAGGGAGCAGGTGTGGGGAGCCAGGGAGAGTGGGACAGAACTGGAGATGAGCCAGCATGCCTACAGTCAGAAGCATCCATCACCTCCCAGCGGGCGAGTCAAGACATTCGCTCTTGTTTGAGTGGGGTTTCTGTGGCTTGCAGTCAAGATCGTCCTAACACAAATGGGAGGAGACAGTATTAGTATTAGGAGTGAGCCCTCCACCCTTGTGGTGGGTGGCACATCTGCGGGCTTCACGAGATGCTTGGTAGAGTGTAGGAGAACCTCTGCTGTCAAACCGGGGACTTGTCACCACAGTCAGAGCAGGGCTTAGGCAGAGGCCACCAGGAGTTTCCCCGGAGGCCATTGTATAAAACAGAACTGGAATCAACCAGTTACAGAGCAGCCAGTATACCCCCCACCTTGATTCCTTAAATAACTGGTTAAGTATGAATTGGCCCACCCCCTGAAGCGCTGAAAAAGGAGAAAAAAAGAACTTCTTGATAACATTGCCTGTCTTTGCTGAGTATTTTTGCAAGGCATTTTCACTAGAAGTCATTGTCAGTTGAAAGTCAGAAATTCCAAACCAAAAGCTGCATGGGGTTGTGCTGGGTGTTGGCTGCAAGTAACTTATTTTATCATCTACATTGTAAACCCTAGAATGTGCCTCCCCAGTAGGTGTGGTTCAGAGAACTCCCTTCCCCTGGCTGGAACTCACAGGAGACAGGACAGCAGCCTTAGCATGACAGAGTCAGCTAGAAGGAGCCTGGGTCCCTAACGCCGCGGACAGCGGATACTAGGCCTGTCCAGATGACTCTGGACTTCTAGTTGAGTGAGAAAAAACTTCTAGCCTGTTTCAGCCGCTCTTTTTTTTTTTTTTTTTTTTGTGGTACGCCGGCCTCTCACTGTTGTGGCCTCTCCCGTTGCGGAGCACAGGCTCCGGACGCGCAGGCTCAGCGACCATGGCTCACGGGCCCAGCCGCTCCGCGGCATGTGGGATCTTCCCGGACCGGGGCACGAACCTGTGTCCCCTGCATCGGCAGGTGGACTCTCAACCACTGCGCCACCAGGGAAGCCCCTCAGCCGCTCTTTTTGAAGGCTTTGTAATTTCAGTTGAAATTATATCCAATTAGTACACAACCTGAAGCAAGAATGAGAGCTACAGAGAAGTAGGAAATGGTTACAAGGTTTTTTTTTCAGCCTCTGAAAGTGAATCTGTTTCTATAAACAATGTTGTTTTTGTTTTTGTTTTTTTTAAAGCAGCTTCTATATGGCCCAACTAAATACATGATGACTAAATATTTAAAGACTGGTTTGAAGGGGGAGCAAATTACTAGCCACCTGTGTCCATATTTCACAGTCCAACCCTCAAAGTTAAAAAAAAAGTTTTTGCTGTATATATAGGATGGATAAACAACAAGGTCCTACTGTGTAGCACAGGGAACTATAATCAATATTCTGTGATAAACCATAAGGAAAAAGAATATATGTATGTATAACTGAATCACTTTGCTGTACAAAAGAAATTAACATAACATTGTAAATCAACTATTCTTCAATAAAATTAAGGAAAAAAAGTGTTTGCTGTCTTGAGTTACGCCATGTGGTAATATTACACAACCCTCAAGCATAAGAAAACATGTGTGACATCATTAGTCATCAGGGAAATGAAAACTAAAACCACAATATCTTTTTTTTTTCGTTTTCTTAAAAAAAAATTTTATTTATTTTTGGCTGCGTTGGGTCTTCGTTGCTGCGCCTGGGCTTTCTCTAGCTGCGGAGAGCAGGGGGCTACTCTTGTTGCAGAGCACGGGCTCTAGGTGCGCGGGCTTCAGTAGTTGTGGCACGGGGGCTTCAGTAGTTGTGGCACGGGGGCTTCAGTAGTTGTGGCTTGCGGGCTCTAGAGCGCAGGCTCAGTAGTTGTGGCTCACGGGCTTAGTTGCTCTGTGGCATGTGGGATCTTCCTGGACCAGGGTTCAGACCCGCATCCCCTGCGTTGGCGGGCGGATTCTTAACCACTGTGCCTCCAGGGAAGTCCCCACAATACCTTTAGATTACCACTACACACTCATTAGAAGAATCTGAGGCACTGACAAGTCCAAGTGTTCGCAAGGATACAGAGCAACTGGAATTTTCGTCCTTTCCTGGTGGGAGTGTTAAAATGACTCAACCACTCTGAAACATTGTTTGTCTTAACTACTGAAGCTCCACTCCTAGGTATACATTTGTGATGGCTAATTTTATGTGTCAACTTGAGTAAGCCACAGTACCCAGATATTTGGTCAAATATTATTCTAGAGGTTTCTCTGAAGGTATTTTTTTTTAGATGAGATTAACATTTAAATCAGTAGATGAGGGGCTTCCCTGGTGGTGCAGTGGTTAAGAATCCGCCTGCCAATGTCGGGGATGCAGGTGCGAACCCTGGTCCAGGAAGATCCCACATGCCACAGAGCAACTAAGCCCGTATGCCACAGCTACTGAACCTGTGCCCTAGAGCCCGAGTGCTGCAACTACTGAGCCAGCGTGCTGCAGCTATTGAAGCCCGCACGCCTAGAGCCCTTGCTCCACAACAAGAGAAGCCACTGCTCGCTGCAAGTAGAGAAAGCCCACGCGCAGCAGCGAGGACCCAAAGCAGCCAAAACTAAATAAATAAATAAATAAATTTTAAAACAAACAAACAAATAAATAAATCGGTAGACAATGAATAGATCAGATTACTCTCAGCTTCCGAAATAGTCCCATAACAACAGAGATCCTACTTCTCCGTTTGGAATTGCTTTTCAGCTCATTTGCATTGTGCGCAGGCAATGGACTCTACAATCTCAATACATTGAATGTGTTGACATTTCTATACAATTGATTTTGTATATGTTGCATGTGTGCTTGAAAAGAAAGTGTATTCTGTGGTTGTTTGGCTTTTCCATATCATTCTGATTGTTTTCTCTGCCTGATCTATCAATTACTAAGAGAAGTGTGTTAAAATATCCTACTACAGGGGCTTCCCTGGTGGCGCAGTGGTTGAGAGTCTGCCTGCCGATGCAGGGGACGCGGGTTCGTGCCCCGCTCCAGGTGGATCCCACGTGCCGCGGAGTGGCTGGGCCCTTGAGCCGTGGCGGCTGGGCTTGCGCGTCCAGGGCCTGTGCTCCACGTTGGGAGAGGCCGTGGCAGTGAGAGGCCCGCATACCACCCCCCCCAAAAAAAATTCCTACTATAGACTGGGAGAAAATATAAATGAAACAAGATTGGCAAACACACACATTCATGCGCGCGCGCACACACACACACACACACACACACACACACACAATGATTGCAGTTTTGTCTATTTCTCATTATAATTCCATCATGTTTTGCTTTATATAGTTTGAGGCCATGATACTAGACGCATATACAAATTTAGAATTTTTATAACTTCCAGATAAATATTGAGCCTTTTCATATTAACAAAATTCCCTTTATTTTTTTTTTTAAGTTTTACTTTATTTTACTTTTGGCTTTAAAGTGCTTCTGGCCTGATGGTAATGTAACTGCACTAACTTTCTTTTAGTTAGTGCCTGCACAGCATGTCTTTTCCATCCTTTCACTTTCAACCTCTCTATATCCTTATGCATGAAGTGTGTTTCTTATAAATAGAATATAATTTAATGTTCTTTCATTTGTCATTTTGACATCCTGTGTCTTTTAAACAGAGCCTTTTTTTTTTTTTTTTTTTTTTTTTGCCGTACGCGGGCCTCTCACTGTTGTGGCCTCTCCCGTTGCGGAGCACAGGTTCTGGACGCGCAGGCTCAGCGGCCATGGCTCACGGGCCCAGCCGCTCCACGGCATGTGGGATCTTCCCGGACTGGGGCACGAACCCGCGTCCCCTGCATCAGCAGGCGGACTCTCAACCACTGCGCCAACAGGGAAGCCCTATCCTTATGCATGAAGTCTGTTTCTTACAAATAGAATATAATTTAATGTTCTTTCATTTGTCGTTTTGACATCCTGTGTCTTTTAAATAGAGCCTTTAAGTCTATTTACTTTTCTTGACCTAAACTTTTCCTTTGGAGATAAGATAACATCTTGCAAAACTGTAGTGTGACATCACACCCAGGATATTAACAATGATACAATCTACCCATCTTGTTCAGATTGCCCTGGCTTTAGTTCGACTCATGTGTGAGTGTGTGTGTGTGTGTGTGTGTGTGTGTGTGTGTGTGTGTGTGTGTGTCTAATTCTATGCAGTTTTATCACCTGTGTAGGTTCACGTAGCCACCACCACAGTCAGGACCCTGAACAGTTCCTCACCACTTGCTCTGTTACCTCATCTTTTATGACCACACCACTCCCCTTCCCCACCCCCCTCTCCTGTCCTTAATCTCTGGCAACCACAATCTGTCCTCCATTTCTTTTTCTCTTTTTTTAATAAATTTATTTATTTATTTATATTTTTGGCTGCGCTGGGTCTTCATTGCTGTGCATGGGCTTTCTCTAGTTGCAGCGAGCAGGGGCTACTCTCCGTTGCGGTGCGCGGACTTCTCATTGTGGTGGCTTCTCTTGTTGCGGAGCACGGGCTCTAGGGCTCTAGGCATGCGGGCTTCAGTAGCTGCAGGACGTGGGCTCAGTAGTTGCAGTTCACAGGCTCTAGAGCACAGGCTCAGTAGTTGTGGTGCACGGGCTTACTTGTTCCACGGCATGTGGGATTTTCCCGGACCAGGGCTTGAACCCGTGTCCCCTGAATTGGCAGGCAGATTCTTAACCACTGCGCCACCAGAGAAGTCCTGTCCTCCATTTCTATAATTTGGTCACGACAAGAATGTCATATAAATGGAATCAAATAGTATGCAAGCTTTTGGGATTAGCTTTTCTTTTCATTCAGCACAATTCTCTAGATTCCAGTTGTCCTGTGTATCAGTGGTTCATTCCTTTTTATTGCTGAGTCGTATTCCTTGGTATGTTTAACCACTCACCCATTGAAGGATATCTGGGTTAGTTCCACTTTGGGGCTGTTATCAATAAGGCTGCTATAAACATTCATATACAGGTGTTTCATGTGTGACAGCAAATTTCCATTTCTTTGGGATAAATGCCCCAAAGCGCAATGGCTAGGCTGTACGATAACTTGCATGTTTAGATTTACCTGAACCTGCCAAACTGTTTCCAGTTTGTAAATGCGCCAATTTACATTCCCACCAGCAATACATGAGTAATCCAGCTTCATCAATTCCTTGCCAGGATTTAGTGCTGTCACTATTTTTTTAGCCACTCTGATAAATGTGTAGTGATTTTTTTTTAATATATTTATTTATTGGCTGCATCGGGTCTTAGTTGCAGCATGCGCAGACACAGGCTCTATGCTCATTGCGGTGCTCAGGCTTCTCTCTAGTCGTGGCGCTGGGGCTTAGTCCCACGCGGCATGTGGGATCTTTGTTCCCCAACCAGAGATGGAACCGGCGTCCCCTGCATTGCAAGATGGATTCTTAACCACTGGACCACCAGGGAAGTGTCTGTAGTGATATCTCATTGTGGCTTTAAATTGCATTTGCTTAGTGGCTGATGAAGTTGAGTATATTTTCATGTGCTTATCTTCCATCTGTATCATCCTCAGTGAACTGTCCCTTCATGTCTTTTACCCATTTTCAAGTAGAATTGCTGGGGTTTTTACCTGTTGAGTTTTAAGAGTTTTTTGCATATTCTAGATACCAGTTTTGAGTTGCATATATGGTTTGCAAATATTTTCTCCACTTATCATTAGTCTTTTCATCCTCTTAATAGGGCATTGTGCAGAGCACACTTTTTCATTTTGATGAGGTCCAATTTATCGATTTTTCCTTTTGTGGGTTACGTTTTTAGTGTCAAGTCTAAGAACTCTTTGCCTGGCCCTAGATCCTGAACATTTTCTCCCATTTGGGGGCCTATGGCAGTCTAATTGCTTCAGCACCACCGGTTGAAAAGCGATCTTGCCTCCGTTGAATTGTTTTTGCCTCTTTGTAAAGAATCAGTTGGGCATATTTGTGAGGATAGTCTCTTTACATTCAGTTTAATTGCTAATATATATCCGTGTTTCAACCTGTCTTATTTTGTGCTATTTGCCCTGCCTGTTCTGTCCTCTTTCATTTCTTTCTTGCCTTCTTTTGGATTGGTTGAGTATTTTTTTCCACGTTTCTTGACTCTTAGTTTATATGACATACGCTCTGTTTCCAGTCGTTTACAGTTACCCTGGACACGACTCACATGGTCACCTCTTGACTTGCTTGCTTTCTCGTATCTCTGTTCTTCTTGTGATCATTCACCTTCTGCCTGAAAGCATTGGTGGCTGATGGCAAACTGACCCCAAGTTCTTCCCATTGTCCTGCACAAGCCCCTCTGCAAGGTGAATTTGCCCCTTGTCCCATCAAGAGCTAAAGAATGTCTCTACCTCCTGTGATCTGGGCTTGGCAGCGTGGTTTACTGTGGCCAATGGAATATTAACAAAAGTGACACCAGCAGGGGTCTGAGAAGCACTTCCGCGTTGAGGCTTGCTCTCTCCTACTGCTGGAAAACTTCCACATTATCCAGTTCCGGGCAGGCCTCTGAGAGAATAAGGGGTCATGTTGATGGAGGTCCCAGGCATCTCACTGAGGCCCAGGTGGTGACAATGAGGGAAACCTGGACCATCCAGCCCCAGGTGACTTGGCCCAGACCAGAAGAGATATCTGACCAAGCCACAGAACTGGCAGGAATAAGACATGAGAGTTGTTTCAAACCACTACGTGTTGGGGTGGTTTGTTACGTAGCAAACAACAAATATGGTTACATCCATTACTCTATATAAAATAGATAAACAACAGGACCCACTGTATAGCACAGGGAACTATATTCAATATCTTGTAATAACCTAAATGGAAAAGAATCTGAAAAAGAATGTATATGTACGTATAACTGAATCCCTTTGCTGTACACCTGAAATTAACACATTGTAAATCTACTAAACTTCAACAAATAAATAAATAAATAAATATTTTTCAAAAGAATAACAACAACGGGCTTCCCTGGTGGCGCAGTGGTTGAGAGTCCGCCTGCCGATGCAGGGGACGCGGGTTCGTGCCCCGGTCCGGGAAGATCCCACATGCCGCAGAGCAGCTGGGCCTGTGAGCCATGGCCGCTGAGCCTGCGCGTCCGGAGCCTGTGCTCCGCAACGGGAGAGGCCACAACAGTGAGAGGCCCGCGTACCGCAAAAAATAAAAATAATAAAAAAAAAACAACAAATGTGGGAAAAGAAGAAGACAATAATAATAATGCAGCCCCTTCTCTCCAAAGGCTCCACATCATAGAACAGGGAAGCAGATGTGTAAACGAGCATTCTAACACAAAATAAAATGTGCCCTTGAAAACCGGAGGCCCAGGCAGTGCTTTGGATGCATAGAGGTGGAGCAGCAAGGGCCACCTTGAGAGCTGCTACAAACTGCTGGTTTACAAAGTGACACTGTCAATCCGTGCATCTCACACCTTGACCAGAGTGAACGCTGAGCAGCTGCATTGGTCACTTGAACACGGCTCAGGCCAGTGCCAGGCTGCTGGGATCAACCCTTGTAGGAAGACCAAGTGGTGTTCTAGGTCAGAGGGCATCGGGGCAGTCATGGAAGAACTTCGCTACGTGAGAAAAGATGTTCAGCTGTAGGAATGCCGTGTGTGGGGAAGGACAGATGTTCCAGCAGATGGTTCTCCCCAAAGTGGGTGGGCTTCATCTGATCCATTGAGGGCCTCCCTAGTACAAAAAGTCAGGGGAAGGTTGAATTCACTTCCTGCCTGATTGCTTCAGGTGGACGTCGATCTCCTGCCCTCAGCATTCCTGGTTCTCACGCCTTCTGAGCTGGACTGGAATCTATAATATTGGGGTTGGGCAAAAAATCAATATATGGGCTTCCCTCGTGGCGCAGTGGTTGAGAATCTGCCTGCTAATGCAGGGGACACGGGTTCGAGCCCTGGTCTGGGAGGATCCCACATGCCGCGGAGCAACTAGGCCCGTGAGCCACAACTACTGAGCCTGCGCGTCTGGAGCCTGTGCTCCGCAGCACGAGAGGCCGCGATAGTGAGAGGCCCGCGCACCGCGATGAAGAGTGGCCCCCACTTGCCACAACTAGAGAAAGCCCTCACACAGAAACGAAGACCCAACACAGCCAAAATAAATAAATAAATTAATAAACTCCTACCCCCAACATCTTCTTAAAAAAAAAAAAATCAACCTATTACGGAAAACCCCAAATGAATTTTTGGCCAACGCAATGCATCAGCCCTCAGCTCTCAAACCTTCAAACCACACCACTGGCTTTCCTGGGCCTCAGCCTGTAGACGACAGACTGTGGGACTTCTCAGCCTCCATAATCATGTAATAAATCTTGTCTATGTATATCTCTCCTACTGGTTCTGTTTCTCCGGAGAACACTGACTAATACAGTATTTAAACAGAAGAATCACCTATCGAGGGCTGTCTATGAGAAGATAGCTTTTCAACCTGTTGTGATTAGAACAATCCATTTGGTTTTCATTCTAAAATAACGTGTTGATCTTAAAAACTGAATAATAAAAAACTCGATTTAAAAATCTTTACTTGGAGAGAAAATCGCAACGGAGTAATATTTCTTTGTTTCGTTCTACACACAAGTGCAGAACGATGACTGGCTGAAAATGTCAAACTTCAGGTTTTGCTAGAGGTCAACTGACCATCAGTTTTTTTTTTTCCTCTTGTTCAGTTGCTTATTTGTACAAAATATATGGTGAAAGAAGACATGCCGCTTTCTCAAGATGTTGAGATAGCCCTGAAGCTAAGGGTGGCAATAATATCTGCAGAGCTGGGTTCTTACAAAAATTGTGTTCACCCATTTATTGAGCACTTATTATGGGCCAGGCACTGAGCTAAATGTCTTAGATGTATTTTCTTGTTGGGGTATCAAGATCTGGATGACACAGCAAGTAAGGGGCAGGTCGAGCTCATCAGCTGCTCTTCAACATGAATGAGCTGCGTGGAAAAACTAATCATTGGAATGTACATGGGGGTGTTTGGTCACGCTGGGTTTGCAAGCAGGAATTGGGATCATCAAAGGAAAGATTCCTGTTTGAAGGATGTGCCTTTGTCCCAAGCACTAATCAACACTTCTTCTGAGTGGCCTCAGAGAAGACACCAAACCTCAACCGAAGGAACCAGAAAACCTCTGGAAAGTAGCTCATTAAACCTCAGAGCACCTGCCTTGCTTTGTGAAGCTTAAAATCTGCTCCACGTTCATCCCACGCTGGGGCTGGAAGGTGCTGGCCTGGTACCAACTCTGTAGTAGTTATCTATTGCTGCCTAACAAATGACCTCAAAATTCAGCTACTTAAAACAGTAAGCATTTATTATCTCCATTTCTGAGTCCGAAATTTGGGAGTGGTTTGGCCGGGCAGCTGCTGCCCAGGGTCTCTGTTTTAAATATAGGTTTTATGATTATTTAGGTATAACGAGGCCGACAGATCAAGAGGCAACTACCATCGAAAAGAGAGTTTGTTTCTCACAGATCCCAGGAGAGCGAGGCATTGCCACGCTGGGGTTGGGGGTTGGCGGCCTGAAGCCGCACCAGGGTCGATCAAGAGGCAGAGAAAGATGGGGAACTGTGGGCAGAAGCCTTTATTGTGGTTCCCATGGAAAGAAACGGGCAAGGCAGGGTAAGGAGTCCCTTCTAGACAGTTTGCTCACATGGATGGTGATTTAGTGCTGGCTTTGGCACGAAGCCTCAGTTCCTTATCACCAGGGCTGCTTGGGTGTCTTCACGATGGGTGTCTGGTGACCCAAGAGCGGGAGTCAGGAGCAAGCCACAGAACCTTCCACGACCTCGTCCTGCACATCCCGCAACCATCTCTTCCACACATGTGATTAGAAACAGGTCACTAAGTCCGGTCACACTCAAGGGGTAGGAGATCGGTTCCAAATCCTGAGGGGAAAAGCATCAAGAGGTTTGTGTACATATTTGGAAACTATCACAGTCTCTTTCAGCTGAAGTCACAGAAACTCAACTCATGTCTGGGGCCACATAAACAAACCAGGGGAAGGAGAAAGTGGATCTGGCCTCTCGGGGACTGGAACTGTGGCCTAAAAAAACTCATTCTCTCTCTCACTCTCTCTCTCTCTCTCTCTCTCTCACACACACACACACACACACACACACACACACACACACGCACACACGCACACACGCTCCACTCTCTCAGCTGTAACCAACCCCACAGTCTGCTCCAAAGTCACATCCTCACAGACTCTTGTACAGAAAAGCAAGCTCTGGTCGCAGAGGGAGCTCCTGGCGCCTGGCCAGCGCTGTCCAGGCTGGGTCGGGAGGGACTCTGATGGGCCCAGCTCCCTGCGAGGGCTCACACCTTGGACCACGCACTGTGCCTGGGGCTGGGGCTTGGTGACTAGCTGGGCTCGGGTCACATGTGTCTGGAGGACAGGGCCTGGTACCGGCAGGGGATGATGGGGGCTGGCAGGGCTGGAGGAGGAGATGCACACGGACATTGCCAGGTCAGAGCTGAGCGGCCATCCCAGTTGTGTGTCTAACTCTGCCTTGACCGAATTTATGAGCCAAAGTCCCAGTTGCCCTATTTTTGGAATAACAGGAAACAGCCACTGCTTCAAACTCTCAAAATGGTAACTTTCCATAGGTGTGGCCTAACACGTAGGTCTATCTGAAGACTTAAACGTACTGAGCCTGAATCTTTGAGAAGCCACCACTTTCTCACTGTTGACGCCCTTTTGAGCCAGAACCCAGTCATGGACGCAGCCGATGGGTGAGCCAAAAGCCTTCGTTTTATTTTCTCCCCTGGGTGCTTCTCTTAAGAACACGGCTTATGCAAATAGATTGAAGGGACAGCAAGCAAAGCTCGCGGGATCCTGGGCTACCTTCCTGACCTTGTGGAAAATCCCATCTGGAGATGCAAAGGCACCCCCGGTCCAAACAAAGTCTTCCAATGGGAAGATGTGGAGTTCGAGTTTTGTTGCCGAAAGCACTTCCTGGACAAACCCTCAGCAGTTCTTGGGGGTAAACGTCTCCATAGGGTCGGTGAGTGGAGCCTCCCAGGTGTTCACGCTCCCCCTGGTTTCATCTCCGCATGTTTGCAGAGCTGGTTTCCAGCCTCTCAGCCATGAAAGCAAACAGCAAAGCAGGCCAGTGGCTGGACGTGACCTGTACTCTTGCTTCTAAAATTCCCGTGGCTTTGACTTGACTGCAATCAGGATAGTTAACATTGTGCTGACATTAACATTTTAAATAACCACTTCGTTGATGACTAGATTCGTCCAGAGCACGTTTGAGAGCATTTTCTGGGGCTTTTAGGGAAAAATGTAGGCTTGGCAGGCAGTCTGCCTGGGTGCAAATTCCAGCTCTGACCTCAGTTTACTCACCTGTACAATGGAAGTTTTAAGAGCCGCTAAGTGTCTGGCACATAGAAGGCGCTTGGTAAACAGTGTGTCACTCTGTGACTGCCCGGAATGTCAGAAGAGGAAACGGGCCCAGAGAGGTTGTACATCTGGGGAAGGGCAGCCAGGGGTTCCGACCTCCAGGGTAGGGAAGAGAGCCCGTCGGCAGCTCACCAAGTGGGCTGGAGAGGGGGAATGGAGCCCAAACCAGAGCCAGTTGGGACCTTGACAGAGCCAGGAGAAGGTGGTGGAGGCCAGAGGCAAGGCTAAGAAGGACTGAGCTAACATTCCCGCAGCCTCTGGCATGGCTGGGGAGCGAGGCCCATGGGCCAAGATCCGGACTCGAGGCCTCAAAGCAGCCCCGGTTCTACCCCTGAGGTCTGGGGTGACTCCCTGCACCCCTCATCCCCACCCTCCCCAGGCTGGTACCCCAGGGGAGACTCTTGAGTCCCAGAGCTGCCACTAAAGGGCAAACCCTTGCAGGAACTGATGCCAGCACCCTAGATTCCACCTCTTCTGACCCAGCAGCAGCCGGTTAAGGACGAGGAGCTCCCAGGAGGACCGGCGTTTTGAGTCCGTAACCGCCATGTCCCTCCTCCCAAGCTGGGGAGCAAATTCAGTCACCAGTCTTTAAATGTTCCAGCCTTTATACTGGAACCTGTCCCACTTCCACCCTGAGAGGGTGGAAGCCTAACCTTTCTCTTAGGGTTCCTGTCCCCCTATAATTAGGGTGGGGTCACCAGAGTTACCAGCTGCCTGCTGGTAACTGCAGCCACTCTGGTTCAAGCTGGGAGAGTTGTTACAAGCACAGGCTCTGAGGCCAGAGAGCCTGGGTTCGAAACCTGGCTTGGCCTCCTTAGCAGCTGCATGTCCTTGAGGAGGTTACTTCTACCTCTCCCTGCCTCGATTTCCTCATCTGTAAAATGGGGATATTAATAGCATCCACTAGGTGGATTCTTTTGTGAGGATTAAATGAGTAAATATATGTAAAATGCTTGGGGCATTGCTTGGAGGAAGCTCAGTCCCGGGGTCACTTGTCACCTCTCCAGCTGGAGGGGCTCCCAGTCTCTCCCCCACCTGGTGATCTCATCACCCCCATCCTTGCTGCCCCACCTTACACCAGACGCCCAAACTGGGGCCCTGCCAGTCCCCGGAGTCCCTCCTCTCAGCGGCAGGGGCCTCTTCTAGCCACCTTCTTGGGGTCACGGAGCCGCACAATCAAAAACACTCAGCCCAGTCACCCCAAAGAACGTGGAAGCAGTTGGTTGCAGGAAGGTTTTTTTCTTTCTTTTTTTTTAAAATTTATTTTTGGGCCGCACTGCACGGCATGTGGGACTTTAGTTCCCTGACCAAAGAGCGAACCCACGCCCCCTGCAGTGGAAGCGTGGAGTCCTAACCACTGGACCACCAAGGAAGCCCCAGGAAGTTTTCAAAAGAGTAACTTTCCTCCCACTGTCCCGAGACCTGCAGGACGCCTGCGTGTCCCCCAAGCCTGCTCTGTGGACTCGCTTGGCCACTGTCCCCTCTACCTGTGCCGTGAACCCCCGTGGCCCAATCTCTGCCTCCAGGGCAATGGGGGCTCAGGTTCTACGCTGTCCTCTTGGAGACCAGTGGGCCTTCCTGGGGGTTTCCCACCCAAAGAAACCAAAACTGCCCACCAGCCCCCAAAATCTAATGCACAAAAGACTCTCTTCCCCAGGCTTCTGCTGGAGGGTCTCAGGCAGAGGCTCCTTGAAGGGGCAGCCAGGCACCCAGACCAGGAGCATCAGGCCCAGGACATCCCCACGGCCCACCCACTCGCTTGCCCATGAACCCGGGAAGTCATTCCGCTCTCCAGGCCTCTGTTTCCCTGTCTGTAAGGTGAGTGTGTAGACTTAGGTGATGCCTGAGGCTCCCTGAGCGCTTACAGGCTTAGATTTCTAAGAGTCCTCCTTTCTGCTCAAAAGCCTGCGGTGACCCCTGTGCCCCGGGGTCAACTCCAAGTCCTTGGCCTGGCAGGCAAGGCCTCCACAGTGGCCACCAGTGCCGCTGCCCACCCGCCAGAGCCTCTGGCACCTGCCTGGGCCCAAGTCACTCTTGCTCCTGAAAATGGCCGCCTGCCCACTCCTTCGGCCCCAGCCCCCTCCCTTCCTCCCTTTCCGAGGACCACCTAGGAGTTCCTCAGCCCTGGGTTTGAATTCCAGCTCTCCCGTTGATAAGCTGTGTGGCCTTGGACAAGCTGCCTTCCCTCTCTGAGTCTGGGTTTCCTCCCTTGAGGGGGTTAAGTGTGAGAAGTCCCCAGTATGGGGCCAGAATGGAGCAGGGCCACCAGGTCTGTGAACTGGGACAGGCCTGTGATAGGAGACCCTTATGAAACAGGCTCAGTTGATGGGGGTGAGGGGGGCACTACTGAGGCCCTGTGGCCTCCCCCATGGAGGTAGAGCGTCCCAGACACAAAGAGGCAGCTCTTGCTGGTGTTTGCACACCCATTTCCTGACGGGTAAAGGTGAGTCAGCACCTCACCTGGGGGCGGGGGAGACAGAAATTAACCTGATCGGCTCTCTGACCTCAAAGGAGGAGGGTTGGAGCCAAGACCACTGGGCAGGCCAGACTCCACAGAGTGGAGCTACAGGAGAAGGGGAAGTGCCCAGGGCACCTGGCCACAGCGGAGGGGCAGCGAGCTGAGGGCTGAAGGGGCGTGGCCATGGGGGTGGCGGGAGAGTGGGGGGCCGGAGGAGACCACAGGGACAAAGGCTGGCAGGGGCGGGAGGGCTGGGCTGTCCGGAGAGCTGAGAGCAGCTCTAAGGGTGAACCGGGCAAGGGGGTGGGGAATGTTCTGGAGACCGAAGAGTTCATTTCTAGGAGGGCCTGGCGGGCTCCTCAGGCTGCGGACTTTGCAGCAAGAAGCCATGAGAGCTCTGCACTGGGAGTGCCAGGCATTCTGGAATTATCTGACTCCACGTTGTCCAAAGAGCCAGCGGGAGGGGCCGGACAGGCTGACGGTGCCACAGGAGGCAGGAGGCAGTCACAGTCTTTCGGGAGGGGAGAGATGGGCTGGGATCGGGCAGGTGGCAGGGTGCTCCCGCCAAGGGCTGACAGAGGCTCTGGGAGCTGGAGGAGACCCTTGACCGCGCCCCCCCCCCCCCCCCACTCCCGGCTTCCCAAGCAGCATGGTGAGCCCGGAGCTCCCAGGTCTGCCTTCAGCCCTACACCTGGGCCCTGCCTGCAGGTGACTGTGGGGGACACAGAGAATGGACAACATCAACACTCACTCGGGTGAAACACCTGAGCGTGCGTGTCACTCCCAAGCGGCACGTGTGCACAGCACCTGAGTGTGCAGAGACCAAGCGCCCTGCCTGTGGCAGACGACAGAACTCATCACACAGACGTCAGGGACTGTCTGTTCCCTGCACGGCGGCCCTTCTCCCAGATGGAGATGGTTCCCAGGTTGCCATAACCATGAGTACCCTTGGCGGGGGTCAACCCCCTCCTGCAGGAAGTTGTCCAGGGTAGATCTTTGAGGTTTGGGATCTCATCTTCCTCTCTGAACTTGGAACTCCTCTTTGTCTCCCGGCAGCTCTGGGGACCTGCGGCTTTTCCAGGACCCAGCCCAGCCCTCACCTTCCGAGACGCAGCCTGGGAAGGGGCAGAGGGCCCCCTGTGGCCACCCGGTCCCTCAGTGAGCACAGCACAGCTTTCCTCTCACCGTGTTTATTGGTCCCAAGGGCAGCCCGTCTGCCAGGGGAGGCCAAGCGGGTTCATATCTTGCGGCTTCCAAAGACGGGGCGGTTCACGTGCTCCGGGGAGGCCAGGAAGGCCTGCAGCTTGGGCCGGGCGCTGAGGCGGGCCACGTAGGCCGAGAGCAGGGGGAAGGAGTCCAGGCAGCCGGGGACCAGGACCTGGTGACTCAGCAGCAGGTCCAGCAGGTTGTAGTCTGCGAAGGAGATCTGCAGGACAGGGGCGGGAGGGGGTTTGAATGGGGTCAAGAGAGAGGGGGGCTACTGGGGGTCAGAACTCTGACTACTCCAGTGAACCAGTCAGGTCCCTGCTCTGGTCTCAGTTTGCCCTTCTGAGAAATGGACCTACAACGGGCTGGACCCAGCACTCACCTGGTTGCCCACGATGAAGGCCTGGCCCCCTCGGTTCTGGGACAGCAGGCTCTCAAAAGGCTTCAGGTGCCCCGGCAGCTCCAGAACATACTGGGCCTTGTCCTCCTCCTGTGAAAGGGAGCGCTGCCCGTGGCGGCCCGGGCGGCCCCCCAGCGCCGGCCCTGAGTGCAAGCCCGGCCTGCTCATGTGGCCGCGATGAATGATGCGGCTGCAGTGCCTGCGGAGGTCCTCCACACCGTCATTCACCATGTCCACCAGCGCCGCCTCTCGCTGGTCTTTGCCGTAGAGCCCTGGGTCAGCGGCCAGGCAGAGGGTCAGGTTCTGTCCAGGCTGGGGCCCTGCTGCTCCCCTCTCCCCCAGAAGCCTGCAGGCCTCAGGGCTGGGAAACCAGGTCCCCTGCGTTGGAGGGTCGTCTTTGCCCAACTCTGCTGCTCCCATCTCCACGAGCCCAAGGAACACACCCAGCAGAAGCCCACGCTTGTCTTTGAGACCACACCCTGGGTCCCTGGGAGTCAGAAATTCCCTGCCCACATCGCCCCAAGCCCTTCCTCCAGGTTGTCCCCCTGCAAGTGTGGGCCAAGCCTCTGATCATGCTTCCCTAGGCCAGAGGAGTGGCCACTTGCGGGGCCTGGACAGCACTTGGCTCTGCAGACTGGTGTGTCCCTTGGAGTGCAGGAGAGCGTGGGGCGAGAGACGGGGAAGCAGGCCGCGGCTGGAGGCCTCTGTCCTCTCACTCTGGGGCTGCAGAAGTTAGGGTGGGCCTGGGCCTGGCTCATCCCACTGGTCTTCTGTCCTCCTGGGACACCCCCCTCCCCACCAAGATAGCCAATGAAGAGGCAGCCACCTCCCTAAGTCACATTCCCGCCACCCTTGAAACAGGCCACAGGCCTGCTCACTGTGTGCATGGGTTTTCCAGATTCAGGTGAGGCCAGAGCAGGAAGAAACGGGCAGGAGGTCTACTCTGAAGCTCCTGGGCACACCCACAGTGGCTCTAGCCTATAGCAGCACACACGGGGCGGCTGGTGACTGCCTCTGAGCTGTCATCCAGGAAACAGGCACAGTGAACCCATGTGGTGCTGACTGGCTAGAGGGTAGCCAGACCTGTATGGCCCCTGCCCGGGGGGACCGGCAGCCCCAGCCCTATAACCCAGAGCCCTCCTAACCCAGGCCCTGCCCCTTCCTCTTGGGCCATGTGGCCTGCCCTCCAGCCACAGGACCGCTGGCAGCAACTCAGGCCCCAGGACATCTTGGCGGGACCCTTCAGGTGCTTTTCTGGACTGGGCTGCCTTCGACCTCAGGACTCACCAAAGGAGCGGCCCAGGTGTCGCAGGATGGCATTGGACTGGTACAGAATGAGGTCTCCATCCTGGAACTTGGGGAGCTGCCCGTACAGCTGGGAGGGAGAAGGGCTCGGTGAGGGACGCTGAGCTCAGCTGCCCCGCACCCTCGTGCTGCCCCTTAAAGGCCCAAATGCTGCCTCAGCACAGTCACTCACACAGGAGGCCTTGAGTGGGCCCTGCAACCAGGACTCCTTGGTCACCACCTCCTCCTTCCAGCTCTGGCCCTGGTCGGCCAGCAGCATGCGCAGGGCCTCGCAGCGCCCTGGGGGAGGGGAGGACGGGGTGTGGGGATGGGCAGAGACCCCAGCCTCGCAGCGCCCTGGGGAAGTCAGGAGTATGGGAACTGGACTCAGGGACAGGACAAACTCTAGCCTCCGAGCCTGCTGCGGAGCAGATGGACCGTGGAGAAAGGGTGGAGCCCCCGGCGTGTCTTGCGGGGGGGGGGGGGCGGGGGGGAGAACAGCGAGGCTGACCCAGCCCACAGCGCCCCAGGAAGGGACCAGAGACGATGGATAGAGCGCCCCGCCCTTGGCCCCAGAGAGGATGAGGCCCGAGCCCGAGATCCCGGCCCCGCCCCCCGGGGGGGTCCCGCCTCCGTCTCAGCGTCCGCCTCCGCCTCCGCCGCGGGCTGTCCAGACTGGAGGTCCTGCTGGGACCCCTGTCTGTGCCCTTCGCCCTCCTAAAGGAGCAGCGGCCGCACCTCGGGTCGGGAAGTAGACGATGGTGTAGGGCGGCACTAGGAGAGACAGACGGACAGGAGAATGAAGGAGGACCCCCGCAGGCAGGCAGTCTGGGGGTCGGACTGCTAGGAGAGGGGGTGTCTCAGCCGGCCCCTCCCCCCACCCGGTCCAGACCGTACTCACTGACGGCGGCGGAGTGCAAGTGCGGCAGGAAGTGGGGAGGACCCGCAGGCCTCGTATTTAAGGTCCTGCTCCACCCCGAGCCCCACCCCAGGAATCCGCCAAGTCACCACCGAGCGGATCTCGATCTTGGTCGGGGCGAGGTGTGGGTGTGGTGAAGCAGGGCTGGAGGGGCGCACCAGCCCTCTGCAGGGGTGCACCCTGCCTGACGCGTAGTGGCTTTACGAGAGGCACCCACACTTAGCAGCACACAGTCGCTACACCTGCTCACCGCCCCCGAACACACAGCATCCTCAGGGCCCCCAGAGGGCCAGGACTGAGCACCCCAGCACCAGCGCACAGTAGGTGCTCCGTAAATGGTTTTGGCTTGAATGGTGTTTATTTCAATAAACACCCATTTCCGCATCCTCTCTCCTTGATAATAATAGCAAACCCTTAGGGACTGAGGGCTGCCTTGAGAACTTTACACATATTACAACCCTAAGACTTGGTCCTGTTCAGATCCCATCTTACAGAGGAGGGAACTGAAGCACAGATCGACTTTCCCAAGGTCACACAGCTAGTAAACAGGTCTGGTTGGCTTCAGGGGCCTCACTTTTAACCCTCATTCTTTCTTCTGCAAGGCCTTGTAGTCTCCAAACCGTTTTTTGACTGAGTCGAAGTGCTCTGTACTCTTCAAATACAGCCTGAGCCTGGGGATACGGCAGCTGGAAAGAGAAAGACGAATGAGCAGGACCTCCTGGACCTGGGACGGCTGCGTCCTTCCAGGCAGAGCCCGTTCCTGTCTCCCTGCGGTCCCCTCTGCACCCACAGCCCTCTTCTGGCTGCCCCTTCCTGGTACCAGAGGGGCGGGGGGGGGCAGGGGGGCGGTCCTCCTTGGGAACTGGGACCTGACTGAGCCTGGCCCGTCTCAGCCTGGCTTTCCTGTCAGAGCCACGAGGAAAGAGGAAGGTGTCCAGGCATAGAAGTATCCACCGCAATCATGGGAAAACACCAAACGCAGTTTATCAGGAACACTTCTTAGCCTCATTGGAGCCCACAGCTGCCTGGGGCTGGGAGGGCATGGGGGAGGTGGCCCAGGAGCCAGGATCTATCCCTGACTCACAGCTGGAGTAACATCTACCCAGCACTTAGCAGCTTACAAAGAGCTTTTGTATAAATGGTTTCACGTCATCTCCATCACACCCTGGGAGGGAGGGAGGGAGGGAGGGATTCCTGTTCCCATTATGCAGAAGAGGACACCAAGGTTCAGAAAGTTTCCACCACCTGCTCTGGCCTGGAGCACGCATGCGCTCCTTTTGTGCACCAGCATCCCAGACCTGGGAGCGTGGGAGACACCCTGCCATCCAGCCGGCCGGCCTCCTGCCAGCTCACACACCCTCCAGCTATGATACTCCTCGGGTCCCCTGGAGAAGCTGTCCGCCAGGCTGGCTTGACGCTCTGCTGTGGTGTTTCAGTGACTGCTTTTACCCACAGCCCTCTGGCTCCACCGGCCCAGCCTGTGGTCTAGCTCTGTGGCCACCCTATGGCCTCTTGCTCTGGGGCCCAGAAGCACAGCTTGAGAAGCCAAATGGAGCAGACTCCTCGCTGTGTCCATCCCCCACCTCCAGTCCACGTATATATCGGCACCTGTCTTTGGTGGGTTTTAAAATATCTATAAGTGCTTTATTGCTACATAAAATTCACCCTTATAAAGGGTACATTCTGTGGGTTTTAGTATATTCAGTGTTGTGCAGTCATCACCACTAATTTCAGAACGTTTTCATCACCCCGAAAAGAAACCCGGTGCCCATTAGCCATCACTCCTCAACCCCACTCCCCCATCCCTTGACAACCACTAACCTGTTTTGTCCCTGTGGATTTGCCCCTTCTGGATTTTTCATGTAAATGGAATCATACACTATGTGGCCTTTCGCGTCTGGCTGCTTTCACTTAGCAGAGTGTCTGCAAGCTTCATCTGTGTTATAGCACGTGTCAGTACCTCATTCGTTTTTATGGCCAAATAATATTCCATTGGTTGGATAGACACATTTTTCATACCCATTTATACACTGATGAACATTTGGATTGTTTCATTGTTTGACTATGAGTAACACTGCTGTATACATTTGCGTACAAATTTTTGTGTGCACTGACGTTTTCAATTCCCTTGGGTATGTACCGAGGACTGAAGTTGCTGAGTCATACGGTAACGCATTCTGAGGAGCTGCCAGACTCTTTCCCAAAGTGGCGGCACCATTTTATAAACCCAACAGCAGCATGTGAAGGTTCCAGCTTCCACATCCTCACCTGTTGTGATTGTCTGTCTGTTTTCACTCTAGCTGTCCTGGTGAGTGTGAAGTGGTGTCTCAATGTGGATCTGTGTATGGTGTTTACCAGGTGCCAAGCCTGGGTTTGGCTTATAGGGAACGGAGTAGAGAAGGAGACATCGTTTGCCATCAGAGCAATCACAGCTCAGCTCAGAGTAGGAGGAGATAAATAGACACATCTTTTTTTTTAGAAATTCTTATTGGGTTTTGTTTTTATTTTTATTTATTTATTTTTTTGGCTGTGCTGTGCAGCGTGTGGGATCTTAGTTTCCCGACCAGGGATCGAACCCGAGCCCCCTGCATTGGAAGCGCAGAGTCTTAACCACTGGACCGCCAGGGAAGCCCCCACTTCCTGGGTGGATAGGTGAATAAAGAAAAAGTCTTTATTCACACATTAATTAGTGTGTCTCAGCAATGAGTGGGCTGGACATCATGGAAGACACTGAAATAGATAAGATATGGTCTCCAGCCTAATGGACTCTTTGAATGAAGACTGTAAAGACCTACACCAGCAGTCCATCCACCCAGCCATCTACCCACCTCCACCTATCTATCTGTCCATCCATACACCCATCTACCCAATCGTTCAGCCATCCAACAACCAAACATTAGACCAGCAGTCCATCAAAACATCCACCTCTCGGGACTTCCCTGGTGGCGCAATGGTTAAGAATCCGCCTGCCGGTGCAGGGTACACAGGTTTGAGCCCTGGTCTGGGAAGATCCCACATGCCGCAGAGCAACTAAGCCTGTGCGCCACAACTACTGAGCCTGCGCTCTAGAGCCCGCAAGCCACAACTATTGAAGCCCGCGTGCCACAACTACTGAAGCCCACGTGCCTAGAGCCCATGCTCTGCAGCAAGAGAAGTCACCGCAAGGAGAAGCCAGCGCACTGCAACGAAGACTAGCCCCCGCTCACCGCAACCAGAGAAAGCCCGTGCGCAGCAATGAAGACCCAACACAGCCAAAAATAAATAAAAATTTAAAAAAAAAACGAACAAAAGACATCCACCTCTCCATTTACTCACCTACTACTCATTTACCTACCCAATCATCCTCGACTTGTCTATCCATCCATCTTTTCATTCACCCACCCATCCAGCCAGCCAACTGTCCATCTGTCTATGCAACCATTTAACCACTAGCCCGTCACATCACCTACCTATCCTTCCATCCAGTCAGCAACCCACCTGTCCATCCATTCATCCATCCATCCATCCGTCCGTCTGTCCATCTATCCATCCGGCTACTCAATCGTCCATCCTTCCAAGCACCAACCATTTAAACACCAATCCATCAAGTCAGCCTCCCACCCATCCAACCACCCACCTATCCACCCAACCATCCGTCCATTCATTTGTCCACCACTGATCCACCTGGCCATCCTGGACACTGGAGCTGGACACGAAGGCTTTGCTCCTTCATTGAAAATACTTCTACCCGCTATTCCCTGACCAGTTATAGTTCCCACTCCTTTGGCTTATACTTTGGGACACACATTTCTCAACACTTCCCACCTTCTTAGATAGTTATTTAGACGTGGAATCTTTCATCACATGTGACATCCACCATTTTTTGAACGCTTCTTATGCGCTGGGAACCTGCTAGGCCTTTTATCATTTAATTTTCACAAAGGCACCATGAGACAGATACTAGGTCCACCTCCACTTTCCAGATAAGGTAACTAAGGCTCAGAGAGGTGAAATATCTTGCCTAGGGTCACACAGCAAATGCATGGGGGAAGCCAGGCCTGCAGGCCCTTTCTATGACCTTGCAGAAAACAGGAGCATCCCTGTCTCTGAGGGATGTTTGCTGTGCTTCCGGGGGTGCAGTGCACTCCTGGCCTCCGGGAGGAGACATGACCCGGGGGGCAGAGGGGCTGAAGGATGCTGAAGCTGAGCCTCCAGAGGATTGACGTGAATGGTCACAACGAGCCCTTCCCACCCTAGACCGCCGGCCGGCATCCACTCGCCTCTCAGCCCTGGCCTTTCCTTAGACCCTCAGCCCTGCCCAGGGCTTTGTGGAAGATGTCCCCTCTGCCTGCATGGCCACCCGTCTTCATGCGGTCACTCCCTTCATCCCTCTGACCTTGGCTCACAGGTCACTGCCTCAGCCCCCGTCACCGCAGGGTCCCCCTGACTGCCTGTCGGGCCCTCCCCTGCCCTTGCTCCTCCACAGCCGGCCTGAGGCAGGGACTGGTTCCCAGCACCCGGGAAGGCACACAGCAGGGGCTTCACCAACATTTGCTGAAGACTCAGTCTCTGAAGTTTCCTCCAGCCTCTTGCCACCATCACCCTTTCCAGGGACTTCCACCCCTGCCTCCCTCCTGAGGGCCTCCACCCACAGACCCTGCTGGATGCCGGTGCCCGTTCACAGCTGATCCCTGCCGGGGATGCTGACGCTTGCCCAGGGCCAAGTTAAACATTGGTGGGCAGCGCCTAGAATGCCGCCCATCCCCCCTTCTCCCCCAGGAAGCCTTCCTGTTGCCTGAATCTGTGCCCCCAAGCACTTGGAGGCTGTCTCTTGGCCCTTTTCTGAATTAGATGTGCCTGAGAGCAGGGCCTTCAGGGCAGACGGGGTCTGTCATGTGGCCCCAGCAGCCGGCCCGGGGCTGGATCCCGGCAGACCTCGGATGTTTGCAAAAGAAATACGTGAATGGATGGCCGTGAGTGGCCGAAAGAGGCCAGAGCCACCAGCTCAGATGGCAGGTGCCTGGTGGGATCTGGTTCCCTTGGACAAAGGTTGATGCGGGGGGCAGGTGAATAAATCATGAGGGGCCTGGAGCAGGGCCGGGGCAGGACGACTGACCTCATTCGGAGAGGTGAGGGGCAGGCAGCTGCGCGGTAAGTGGGCCGGGGCATAACAAGGGGGCACAAGAGGCCACGGCGGGCTGCCTGGCCTACGAGGTTGGCAGAAGCTAAGTGGGAGGTGCAGAGGTACCCCGGGGCTCTGGGTGGGGAGAAGCGGGGAGGTCTGGGGCAGGACTTGGGGGGGATGGTCTTTCCAGAATCCAGGAGCCATCCTGGGAAGGGGGATGGTAGGGAGAATAGGAAGGGCAAGGATGGACAGACAGAAAGACAGACCAATGTGAGAAATAGTCTCACACAACAGAGGGAGGGAAGTGACAAAGAAATGGGGCATGAGTAGGCAGAGAGACCCACAGAGACACAGCTGGACAGACTGTCAACAGAGGACAGGGGGTGGAGAGGGGAGGGCAGGTGAGACGGACAAAGAGAGACACCCATGGAGCAGAGGGGACAGAGGGGGGCAGAGAACAACACAGAATCAGAGGTGGAAGAGGATGTGGGGAGACGCAGAGCCCAGGAACCAGAGAGGTCGGTGTGATGCGGAGGGGCCCCGGGGCACAGCCTGTGGCCAGCATGAGGGCGGCAGCTCAGGGGAAGGCTAGGATTTCAGGGAGGGGCTGTGTGAGGGGCCTGGGGAGCTAGGAAAGACAGGAGCCTTGGAGGACCTGGGAGCCATCAGCCTGCGGAGCGAGGAACAGGGAGAAGAGTAGCAGGGACCCTGTGGGGACCACACCCACAGTTGCCCACTAAGCTGTCCTTCCACAGGACCCTGGACAGCGGAGTGGGGCAGTGCCCCGCAGCCAGCAGGAGGTGCCAAGCCCTTGTCTCCATGGCCCTTCCCCAGGGCCCGGCAGATGGCAGCCTCCCCACGGGGGACCCCAGCCCCTCCGAGGGCACTCCAGGGCCTAGCCAGGCCCCTGCCAACCCAGCAGCCACCAGACGGCGGGCGCTCCTCCAGGAGCTGGAGACCCAGGTGCAGGCCGCCTACGGGCAGGTAAAGGGGGCCGGGGTGTGGAGCCATCCTCAGCTGGGGGGTTGTGAGGGAACAGTGGGGATGCCACACCCCAACCGTGGCCCACTGGGCCAACCCAGGGCTGAGCCCAGGGAGGGGACCTCGGACGTGCACAGTGACAGAGGGGGCAGCAGTCACTCAGCTGCCCAGGAGGGAGGCTGGCATCCCTCCCCACCTCTGCCCTCACTGAGGCCTGCTTCCAGCCCACAGAGCCCAAAGTCAGCTGCCCTCGGCTCCTTGCCCAAGTACAAGGGGCAGGGGGCAGGTCCAGGCAGGTGTGCCGAGCAGGCTGGCTGGGTGGACGCTCTGGGGTGAGCGCAAGGGTCCGATGGGGAGGGCCAGGGCCTTCCTGGGTCTGCTGTTCTGGGGAGAGATGACCCAGCCTGCTCTAGCACAGAAGCCACCTGGTTTCCTCCTCCCAGGTCCGGGCCCTGCTTCTGAAGACATTAAATCTCTCCTGATTAGAAGAGATTAGGGGTAGTGGGGGGTGGATAGGGTCCTGGAGAGGGGGTGTCTGGAAGACCCTCAGGAGTGAGCATGGGGAGGTTGTGCCTTCCAGGGGGGCCTTATGCCCCGAGTGGCCCCCCTCACCAGCAGAGATGCTCAGAGATAATCCCAGATTAGGACCCAAGCCCCTGTGCCCAAGGCTCCCCGCCTGCCCACCCACGCCCAATCTCCCCACAAAACCCTAGGAAAATCCCCTGCAGTGCTCCCAGACTCTCACTGGGAGTGGCTGGGGGCTGGGGGGAGCCCACAGCATCCGCTGAGGCCCAGCCCTGGGCTACCCCCGGGACTCCAGGCCTGGCATGGTTCAAGGGCCCATGGGAAACTCTGCCAAGCGGCCCCAACACTGGGGGCCTAAGGTAGGAGTGTCAAGGGGGAAAGCCAAGGCCAGGAGGCTGGCTGGACCCTGAAAGGTTCTGGTGGGGGGGGGGGGTGCAGAGCCCTGTGAGAGGCTGAGCTGGGGTTACAGCGCAGCTGGGGGATGGAGGGGTGGGTTCCCACCACCCTAGACCGAGATTTTCCCTGGCAGCCCCCAGACTCTGGCCCATCCTGGTCTTGGCTCCTGTAGGCCACTGGGCTTCCCCTGCCAAAGCTCGTCAGGGCCCCCAGCTGCCCACTCAACTGCCCCATCCCTGCTGCTACCCTTGCCCTCTGCTAGTCGGTCCTGGCCTGGGAGACTCAGCACATGAGCTCAGGGTCTCACTCTGCCATTGGCTTTCTGAGTGACCGTGGCCAAGTCTCTTGCCTTTTCTGGGCCTCGGTTTGCCCAACTGAACAGTGAGGGGGTGGACCCTTCCAGCATAGAGTGATGGTGAGGGTCCACTGTTCTGTGCTGGGTTCTAACGACGGGAGAGGCTGGTGAGGGAGGGGGGAGAGGGGTCACTGTCCCAGCTCATGGCCGGCTGTGCTGCAGGACTGCTGGCAGTGGCCTGGCTCCCCGCCAAGGGGGTCCCGCCATGGCCTGGGCCCCAGCCCCAAGGAGCAGAGGAGCCCTGGGCCGGGTGTTCAGGGCTGCTACTCCATACTCAGTAGCCTGGTGGGGCCTGCCTGCGTCTTCCTGCGGCCCAGCATCGCCGCCACCCAGCTCGTATGTACGGTCACCACCTGCCTGCCGCCCGTGCCCACCTTCTCCTTGAGTGGAGGGAGAGGATTGAGTGGGGATCTCAGAGCAAAGCATACAGACCCAGGGGTGTAAGGGGCAGAGAGGAGTGGAGAAACAGACATGGGATCAAACACGGGGGAGACCCAGGGAAACATGCCAGGAAAGAAAGAAGAGGGGGCCGAGAGCAATCCAGAGAAATGGCAGAGACAGCCACCAAGAGGATGGTCAGGGAGGGGACAGGGCTCCCAGGAGAGGGACAGAGAGAACAAGAGGGACATATGCTGACACTGAGGCCCCCATGGCCAAGCCCAAGGTTCTGCCCAGCCCCAGATCCATCTCTGGCTAATGGAGCTCTGGCCCTAGAGGAGGGTGGGCACAGGGAACAGGGAAGAGGGGCCAGGTGCCCAGGTCCATCAACAGGAATGGTGGGAGGAATGGGTCGGAGCAGTGTCACTGCTGGCCCTGTGCCTGCATGTTGTAGGGGGCCCCAAAGGACAAGAAGGAAGGGATGCAGATGCCTGGGGGGTCCAGGGAATTCTTAACCCCTCTGTGTCCCCTCAGGACCGGGAGCTGCGGCCAGAGGAGATTGAAGGTAAAGGGTTGGGGAAAGAACTAGAATTTCCGGAGTGCGGGGCATTGGGTGGGGGCCTGAGCAGGCTCCAGGAGGAGCAGGAAGGCCGCAGGGGATCCGTGCGAGAATATGGGGACAAGACTGAGCAGGGAGGGGTTGAGAGAACCCCCAGCTGTCAGTTCCCTGGTCCCACTTGCCAGGTGGGTCACGGTCCCCTTTTTTTATTTGTTCATTCAGCGAACACTTCCTGGGTGCCCACTGTGTGCCTGGCCCAGTGCTGAGCACTGGGAAACGTGACAAACTGGACAGATATGGTCTGTGTCCTCTGGAGTCAGACGTCAATAAGTCAACTACAAGTACAAATGGTGCTAAGTGCTCTCAAGGAAGTGAACAAATGGGCCAGAGGGGACTGAACTGAGAGGGAAGACCTCCTTGATTAGGTGACTTAAGGACCAAAGAGGAGGGGAGAGTGTCCAGAATGTGAGCTCCATGAGGTCAAGGATTTGTTTCTCCCTCTCCCTTCCTTCCTTCCTCTTTCCTTCCTTCCTTCCTTCCTCTCTTTTTCATTCATTCTTTTCTTTCTTTCTTTCTTTCTCCTTCCTTCCTTCCTTCCTTCCTTCCTTCCTTCCTTCCTTCCTTCCTTCCTTCCTTCCTTCCTTCCTTTCTTTCTTTCTTTCTTTCTTTCTTTCTTTCCTTTTTTTTCTTTCTTCATTGCCATATTCCCAGTACCTAGAGCAGAGCTTGGCACATAGCAGATGTTCCTTAAATATTTGCAGAATGAATTAAAGGAATAGCATGTACAAAGGCCCTGAGGCAGCAAAGAGAAATGGGTGTTTAGAAAGAGGAAATGATTGGACCAAGGGGAGAAGGTCCAATCCAGGATGGGGTCCAGGGTGACATGGGGGAAGGACTGACTCTGCCCTGCCTGGCAGAGCTGCAGGCCGCCTTCCAGGAGTTTGACCGAGACCGGGACGGCTATATCGGCTACGGAGAGCTGGGAGCCTGCATGCGGACAATGGGCTACATGCCCACGGAGATGGAGCTCATCGAGATTTCACAGCAAATCAGTATGTGCCTGAGACCTGCCCCACCCCCAGTTCTCCAGAGGCCATGCCCATGGCCAGGGCAGCTGGGCAGCCCAGGGAACAGAGGTGTCTACACAGGTTGGCCCCCAGAGCTCGGGACCTTGGTCATTCTCAAGGCAAGCTCTCTGCCTCCAGAGAATCTCACCATCCCCTAGGATGTGGGTGAGTCAAGGACCATCATGCCCACTTTTTAGATGCGGGCAGAACTCTTATTATCCCCATAAGGAGAAGAAAGTCGGTTCTTAGGGAAGCATGGGTGCTTAGCAAAGGAAGTGGCTGGAGCCAAGATCTGAATGCGGGCAGCCTACCCAGAACCCAGCTCTTTCTCTATGCTTCATTCCCAAAAGAGGGAAAAAAGGATTAAATAAGAATAGGAAGCCAAGGAAAATCAGTGTGTAGAAATTCTCCACACTGAGTCTCTGAAAGGTTAAGTGACTTGCTTAAGGTCACAAAGTCAGATCATTGGAGCCAGGACTTGAACCCAACTGAACTCTTCAGAAAAATTAAGAAAAGCCCTCAGGAGACACAGATGACCCGGCCTGTGAGACCCAGAGGGAGGGAAAGGCCCATTTAGTGGGGCAGAGGAGAGGGACACAGGCCAGAAGGGAAGGACAAAAGGCAGAGGGCGCCAGGGCTGGGCAGGGGTCTCTGATGGTCCCAGGTCTCTGATAGGCGTGGCCCCCAGGTGGCGGGAAGGTGGACTTTGACGACTTTCTGGAGCTGATGGGCCCCAAGCTGCTGGCGGAGACTGCGGACATGATTGGCGTCAGGGAGCTGCGGGACGCCTTCCGGGAGGTGGGGTCACCGGGGCTGGAGGGGGCGGGGCTGCTTGTCTGCTGTGAGTGAGGGGCTGCACGAATGAACGGTTCGGTCTGTGACCTGATGCCGCAACCAACGCCGCCACAGTTCGACACCAACAGGGACGGCTGCATCAGCTTGGGTGAACTCCGGGCGGCCCTGAAGGCCCTGCTGGGAGAGCGGCTCAGCCAGCGGGAGGTGGACGAGATCTTCCATGACATTGACCTCAACGGGGACGGCCTGGTCGACTTTGAAGGTACCGTCCACCGCTCACCAAGCTCAGGACCGCTCGCCCTGGGAGGGTTTTAACGGAGGAAGAGCCTTAATCCGTGTGTGCCAGGCGCTGTGCTAAGCACGCCTGTATCCTCTCCTAGGTAATCATCACGAAAACCCGGGAGGAAGGAACTCTTATTATCCCCATAAGCAGGAGAAGAAAGTCGGTTCTTAGGGAAGCATGAGTGCTTAGCAAAAGAAGTGGATGGAGTCAAGATCTGAATGCGGGCAGCCTACCCAGAACCCAGCTCTTTCTCTATGCTTCATTCCCAAAAGAGGGAAAAAAGGATTAAATAAGAATAGGAAGCCAAGGAAAATCAGTGTGTAGAAATTCTCCAAGGTAGGCCCCAGAGTGTTCCTGGCTTCCTAGCAGCCAAAGCAAAGAGGAAAACAGGTTCAGTTACAAGATTTGGGTTTTTTTCCCTGTAAGATGAAGCCCCTCTTCCTGGCCTATTCCCTACCAGATTCAGGGGACTCCCTTGCACGCCCTGTCTTGACCACACTCCCTCCCACCTCAAGGCCAGTATATTAGCCTCACTCCTGGGGAGTCCAGAGAGCAGACCAGAAAACGTTGGCTTTGTCCTGGCAGAGTTTGTGCGAATGATGTCTCGCTGAGCCTATACAGAAGCTGGAGGCAGCAGACAGGACTTGGCACCAGAGCCACTGCCTGCCAGTGTGTTCCCGGAGCCCCTCGCCTCCAGCTGGGACCCTCATCCTCTCCTCCCTGCCCCGGCCTGTGTGCAATGCCCTTGCCTGCCCTCACCTCCACCCCCACTCGTCCACCAAGCCCCCTCGCCCGTCTCTATTTCTCTAACAATAAAGCATCTTTGAGCAGCTTTCACCACTCACTTGTTCACCCTGCAGGTATTTGGCCCCCAAAAGTGAAGTCCCCTCGACTGTGAACTTTGGGTGGGTAGGGGCCCTCCCCGGATCCTGCACCCAGCCCGGAGCAAGTGTTGGAAACGTCCCCGGATGAGTAAACCCAAGCTGCTTCTCCCAGAGCTGGGTGCGCGGTGGCCCCTCATCCTGTGAAGGGCTCCCACCGGACCCAGGATGACGTGAGAGGAGCGCGTGCCTGAGGGCTTTTCCCAAGCTCCATCCCATTTCCTCTTAGAAGGGTGCTGCGCGGTGCTCCCTCCAAAAACAGAACTTGCTGGTCGGCTGGGAGGAGTGAGTGAGCTGACAGGCCTCTTCAGGACATACCTCAGCTTGGGGGCTGATACCTCACTCTTCCCGGGAGCCCCCAGCCACGGACCGAGCACACAGGTGGTCTCCGCTCCGAGCTCCCCTCCAGGTTAGCCGAGGTGTGGTCAGGTCAGCCTCGAATCGGAAGCTGTCTGCCCAATCCTGCTTCACCGTGCGTCCTCGTTTCTGCGTCCCTAACTTCAGCTTAGTGTCTGCCTCCCGGGGAGACCAAATGACACATCTCCTCACTCCAGCCCTGCCACGGTCTTTGTAACCCCATGTGCCATATTGAGGAACCCCAGAGGCCGGGTGTCAGTGACTTGCTAGAGGTCACTCAGCTCCACTGCCATCTCTCCCCTCCAGGCCATGCAGCGCGTGCTGCCAGAGTTTTCTTCCTGAAATGCCATTTGCATGTTGTCACACTCTAGAAACTGGCCATGACCCCTCATTGCCCCCAGGCTGATCTGGCCCCTTTGCCTGGCACCAGAAGGCTCCGGGGAGGAACTGGCATACAGTCACACAGGTTAGGATGAAGCAGAGGTGGGACTTCACCCAGGCCTGGGGACTCTAAAATCACAGTGCCAACAAGAAAGGGTGCCTCCAGGTCAGAGCAGACCCAGGACAGGCCTCAGCCTCCTCAAGCACTGCCTGACCAGACGCCGTTCCCACCTGCCGGGAGGCATGATGGGCTTGATGTCCAGGTCAGGAGGGGGGAGGAGCTTTCAGTGCCCGTGGCTGGTCCTCAGCATGGCTACTGCCAACAAGATGGCCTTAAGACAGAGCAGGCGGGCAGCCACCGGCACTCTGCTCAGCCTGGAGCCTGGACCCCGAGGTGCCAGGGCTGGCTGCCGCAGCCTCAGCACCACTTGCCTGGCAGATCACAATTAATGCTTAATCCTCAATTGGGTGATCTCTCCTGCCAGTCTGGCAGGCTTGGGGCTGAGGAGGAGTTGCCCCAGCCCTGCAGCTTGTCTGGGAGCCATGGCCCACAATCCCTCCCAACACCCTCCACTGGCTGGCACAGATGGCATTGCTGCCTGAGAGGTCTGTCCCCTCTGCAGGGGCTGGGGAGAGTGATGGACAGGTGCCAGGGGAAGACCAGAGCAGGCTTAAGGTCACCTTCCCACGGGCCCCAGCTTGTCAGGCCCTGTGCCTGGAGCAAGGGAGGGGGGATGGTTGGGGGGATGACCTTAATTGACTGCCGTGTGTCTGCTGGCATCAGAAGTGCCCACAGTTCCCCCAAATCTCACACGTGCCCTCCCACCCCAGAAAGGCTGTTAGCTCAGAAGTTCCAAACAGACACAGCTGGAGCAGGCAGCAGGCCTGGGAGGAACAGGAAGCAGGCAGCGATGTGCAAGCCAAGAGCCCCTTCCCCGCCTTAAGGGGGCACCTGCCACCCAACTCCACTGACTGTTGCCAGCTGGAGCAGGCTGGAGCGACGGCATCTTCTGGTTTTCCAAGAGAAGCTGTCGGTTGAGATTTTTACCTTAAGTCCACTTTAAATAGTTGGAGTATAAAATACATTCAGTAACGTATACGAATGTAAAGCTCAGTGGATTTTTCCATGTGTGTGCACCGGGTAACCATCACCCAGATAAAGATATTACATCCACTTATTGTACTCTAGAGTAGTTCTAGGTTTACAGAATTATTTTGAATATTGGACAGGGAGCTCCTAAATACCCCACACCGAGCTTCTCCTATGTGTTAGTCAAGGTTCTCCAGAGAAACAGAACCAATAGGAGGGGTGTGTGTGCGTGCGTGCGTGCGTGCGTGCGTGTGTGTGTATGTGAAGATATTTATTGTAAGGAATTGGCTTGGGTAATTATGGGCACAGAGCAGTCCCCAGATCTTCATTCAGCAAGCTGGTGACACAGGAGACCTAGTGATACAGTTCCAGCCCAAGCCCGAAGGCCCAAGAACCAGAAAAGTCAATGTTGTAAGTTCCAGTCTGAGAGCAGAAGACTGATGACCCTGCTCAAAGGTCAGGCAGGCAAAATTCCCTCTCGCTCAGCCTTTTTTTTTTTCCATTCAGATCTTCAACCCACATTGGGAAGAGCCATCTGCTTTACTTAGTCCACAGATTCAATGAACGTTAATCTCATCCAGATACACCCTCACAGACACACCCAGAATCATGTTTGACCAAAGGTCTGGGCACCCCATGACTCAGTCAGGTTGACACACAAAATTAACCGCGACACTCTATTAACATCTTACGTCAGAATGGTACCTTTGTCACTGCTGATGAACTAATACTGGCACATTAACTGAAGTCCACATTTTATGCAGATTTTATCACTTTTTCCCTTGTTCTGTTCCAGAGTGCCATCCAGGACACCATGTTACATTAGGCATCACGTCTCCTTAGGCTTCTCTTGGTCATGATGGTTTTACAGAATTTCCTTGTTTTTTTAAATTATCTTGACAGTTTTTAAAAAACTTTTATTTATTTGTTTGTCTATTTATTTATGGCTGCGTTAGGTCTTCGTTACTGCGCACGGGCTTTTTCTAGTTGCGGCGAGCGGGGGCTACTTTTCGATGTGGTGCGCGGGCTTCTCATTGCCGTGGCTTCTCTTGTTGCAGAGCATGGGCTCTAGGTGCGCGGTCTTCAGTAGTTGTGGCACGCGGTCTCGGTAGTTGTGGCTCGCAGGCTCTAGAGAGTAGGCTCAGTAGTTGTGGTGCACTGGCTTAGTTGCTCTGCGGCATGTGGGATCTTCCCGGACCAGGGCTCAAACTTGTGTCCCCTGCACTGGCAGGCGGATTCTTAACCACTGCGCCACCGGGGATGTCCCTCTTGACAGTTTTGAGGAGGACCAGTCAGGTATTTTACAGAATGTCCCTAAATTGGGATTTTTCTGATGTTTTTCTCACGATTAGAATGGGGTTCTCATCCCAACATATGAAGGGTGCATACTATCAACATGATATCACTGATGCTGTTGACCTTGATCACCTGGCTTAAGGTAGTGTTTGTCAGGTTCCTGTACTGTAAAATTACTCTTTTTCTTTCTCCTGTTACATACTATACTCTGGAAGGAAGTCACTATACACAGCCTGCGCTTAAGGGGGGTGGAGCATTATAATTCACCTCATTAAGGGCTGAGTTTCTACATAAATTACTTGAAATTCTTCTGTCCGGGAAGTTTGTCTCTTCTCCATTTATTTATTTGCGCAATCATTTTTACATCAATATGGACTCATAGATATTTATTTTATACAAGTTATAATCTAGTACTATTATTTCATTTTCTTGCTCAAATTGCTCTACCTTTGGCCATTGGGAGCTCTTTCAGTTGGCTCCTGTGTCCCTCTGACATACCGCCATTATTGTGGGTGTTTGGGTTTGGGGGTTTTTATTTCATTTTAGCATTTTCTTACTTTCTGGCACAACTAGATGCTTCAGAATCATCTTGTCTATTCCTGCCCCAGTCCTAGAATCTGCCATTTCTCCAAGGAACCCTGCTTCATTTTATTGGAGAATGGTATTCGAAACCAAGATCTGGGTGCAAGTTTGCTTCTAGGCCCTCTCAGCTGATAGAGTGATGAGATATATATGTATACTAACCTGTGAACATAGAAATTTTAAAATATTTCTGTATGTAACCAACTGTATTTATATCAAGCTAAACATGAGTTCCTATTGATACCTCCAATTCTAATCCGTTACCACATGGATCATTCTAGCCTCCTCCTCCTCACTTACCTGTAACTTCTCATTCCAACAGTGAGAAATCATCCACTCTACACTGACATAATTTTTGATTCCAGTGTACATGTGTAGTGGTTTCCGAATTGTTAACCCGTACCCCCATGGGAAACCACGTCATCAACTAGGGTCCAGTGCTTATGTGCAGTACTTTTAGTCTTTTTCTTACAGACACCACTCATTTTCAGACTAGCACCTTATTCCCCCACTCCCTTCACTGAAGCTGTTTCATACATTTGTGATACAGTTTGATTCTTTTGTCATATTCTGCATTCCACCCTGGGATCCCCTGACCTCCTAAATGATTTTTTAAATCATTAAAAAAATGTTCGTGATTGAAGCTCACTCTTTGACAAATGCTTAAGAGGAGAATGAAACAGTAAGCACTTTATGAATATTCACTTAATCCACACAACAACCCTAAGAGATAGTTATTATTAGCGTCCCCATTTTACAGACGGGGAAGCTGAGGCCTATTGAGGTAACTTGCCCAAGGGCAAATCGCTAGCTGAGGTGGTGTGACATTCGAAGTCAGTCTGACTCCAGATGGTGCTGTAGTCCATGATCCAGGACGGCGCATGGTACAGGGCCCGGCATGCAGTTTAGTATTCAAGGTTAGCTGTTCCTGCTATTGTCATTATGAGGCACCGGCGTGGGGCCTTAGTGGGGTGGGGGGTGGGGTGCAGGTTGAGGAGCCTTTGAGGTCGCCCTTGGACCTTACACCAGCCTAGACCCGAGGTCCAGGCAATTGGGAGGAAGAGGCGCATCAACAGCGTTGGTGACGGACCCGTTGCCATGGGAACAGACGGAGGCCTCAGGAGGGCGCATGCGCCGATCGAGGACAGGTTGCTGAACCGGTGAAAGGTGACGTAAAAGCGCACGGGGTGGGGCGCAGGGTTGGGAACGTCAAAGCCCTGCGTCCTCCGGCACTCAGAGCTGAGGAAAGGCGCGCGCGCGCGCGCGCGCGGCGGCGGCGACGGCGGCGGCGCTGGCGACAGCAGCCCAGCTGGACCGGGACCGGGCAGCGGGAAGCTGACGTACGAAGCAACGTGAGTGAGGCGCGAGGGCGGCACCCAAGCCCGGGAAGCCCGGCTCGGCGCGAACCGCGGTGGACCAGACCCAGGTCCAGGCTTCCGAGGCCCCGCCTCTCGGGTTTTGGGACTAATCGGATTGAGAGCGCGCCGGCCCGGGCCGCGAACTCGCCAATTGCGGAGGGCGTCGGCCACCGCCCAATCCGAAGCAGACAGGTGCGAGGTCCGGAAGGCGGAGACCAATCAGCAGCGGTTGCGGCCTGTTGGGGCCGGTCTCGGCCAATGAGAAGGCCCGAGTGACATCTTCGCGCGCCAATCGGGAGTGAAGGAGCGTTCGTGCCCGCCCGCCCTTCCGGCCTGAGCTCTATTTACCAGGGGCGTGCTGCCGGCTTGCCAATCAGAGCGCGGCTGAGCGGCCAGGCAGCCAACCCGGGAGGAGCGGCCGGCCGGCGTCTGCCGCACCCAGGAGTTGGGGATGTCCTACAAACCCATCGCCCCCGCCCCCAGCAGCACCCCCGGCTCCAGCACCCCTGGGCCCGGCACCCCGGTCCCTACAGGTGAGGATCCAGCTCCACCCCTGCTTGCCTGCCCGGGCGGTCGAGGTCTCGAAGAGAAGACGGCCTGAGTTCTGCAATACTGGGCCTGCCGCCTACCCTCGCTGAGCCTCAGTTCGCTGGCCTGTGAAGTGGGCGTGGTCACGTAAGGGCTTGTTGGTGAAGCGCAGGGGGAGGGGTTTGTCCTGAAGTTTAGCAGCCTGGAATGAAGCCCTTTGGAGGGAATCGGGCGAATCTGGTCCGGGGCTTGGAACGTCGGGGCGAGGCGTCCCTGCCCCACGCTGACCTCTTACTGGCGCATGTTGCAGCCGGAAGTGTCCCATCGCCGTCGGGCTCGGTGCCAGGAGCCGCTGCCCCTTTCAGACCACTGTTTAACGACTTTGGACCGCCCTCCATGGGCTATGTGCAGGTGAGTGGAGCCGAGGGATTGCCTATGGACGGGGACTGGGGGCCCCTTCTTGGCCTGAGCTCACTGCCCTGTTCTCTTTTGACATAGGCAATGAAACCACCTGGCGCCCAGGGCTCCCAGAGCACTTACACCGACCTGCTGTCGGTCATAGAGGAGATGGGCAAAGAGATCCGGCCCACCTATGCTGGTAGCAAGAGCGCCATGGAGCGCCTGAAGAGAGGTAAGTGAGGCCAGGCCCACCGCCCCTGCCCGGGAGACAAACACTGGACAGTGCTTCACTAGGTAGGGAAGGAAAGACATCTGGAGGCCACCTGAGCCAAGCCTGGACTCGGGCCAGGATCACTATCCAGAGTGGCGGGGTTTTTTGGGTTTTTTTGTGTGTTTTTTTGGCCACGCCATAAAGCATGCGAGATCTTAGTTCCCCGACCAGAGATCGAACCCATGCCCCCTGCATTGGGAGCGTGGAGTCTTAACCACAGGACCACCAGGGAAGTCCCCCAGAGAGGCGTTTTAAATTGAATTGACATTGAGTTAATTTCCAGGGAAGGACCTGGGAGTTTGTATTTCAACAGGGCATATTTGAGGATTAACCTCTAAACCTCTAATCTCATCCAGCCCCTCATTAGATTATAGTCCCTTTTACTGAAAGGGAAGGGGATGGAGAGGGAGGGTGTTTTTCACTGGCGGGTGAACTTGGGACTTGGAGGGTCGCTGAGATCCTGTATGTTACTTCCGCATCCACACCCCAGGCATCATCCATGCCCGGGCGCTAGTCAGAGAGTGCCTGGCAGAGACAGAGCGGAATGCCCGCACGTAACAGGACTCGACTCCGCCTCAGCATCTGGACCTTTCCTGGCCACTGCAGAGCACCTGCTTCTCCCTGGCCTTCACCCCGAGTTGCACTTCCCATCCTGGGCTTCCTGTTCTGTGTCCTTTGGTGGGTGCCCTCCAGGAACCAGTGGGCGGCTCTCGCTCCAGTCGGCAGCACTAACTGGAAACCCCCAAAAGAGTTAGCAGCGAGGTCACTGTGAATCCCACCCATGACCTGCCAACAGTGTTGATCCAACTGGAGCTTCCTCCTTTCTGTGGCCCCCACCACTCAGCACTTACCCAGGACTTCTCACCACTTTTCCCAGACCCCTCCTCCCCAGCAGGGCCTCAGAAGGCCTGTCGCCTCCCTGCCCTGTCTCCTGGGCCGTGGCGACTCTTTTCTCAGTGTGTCTTTTGCTAAATATGCCCTTTTTGTATGAATAAAAGATAATTTGGAGTTGTTCTCTCAGCTCGTAGTTTTTGAGTCTGGTGCTTTTGCTAAGCCTGGATGGGCGGAAGGTGGGGTGCAGTGGGTGGGAGAGAGGCCCACGGAGCCTGGCTTTGCCTTGCCTCCACTGTCCATTGACCTTGAGTGGAACCCTGCCCTTCTCTGGCCCTTAGCCTTCCAGCTGTAAGTAGTGGAAAGGGTTGCGCTCCAGTAGCCGAGCGCCCTGCCCTCCTTCACGTGATGCCACCAGGGGGCAGCGCAGGGCCTTGGCTGCCTCCACGGCTGGAGGGCACTGTCTCCAGCCTGAGCCTAGAGGGTTCTTTCCCTGGACTAGCAGTGCCTAGCTGGTGGAAATGCCAGTTCACTTAAGCCACACCCTCACATGCCTTAATGCCCTAACATCCTAAGCTCGGAATCAGCCCTGGAGGCTCTGAATACACCCCATCTCTGAGTCCTCAGAGAGGAAAGAAAGGGAGCATTGCTGCTTCCCTCCCCACAGGACCTGAGAAACAGTCAGGGAGAACTGGTTTCCAACATGGGTGAGACCCAGCTCGGTGCTGCCATACACTGTCCCAGTGCCTTGTAGCTGACGGGGTGTGGTCCCACGAGCCCAACCCTAGGCTGTCTCAGCCTTTGCGCAGGATCTGGTGGCCATTGACCAGACTGTGGACCCGGAAGATATAGGTGGGGAAAGCCACGGGTCCCCATTCAGGGACTAGCGCAAAGATTTGGAGTGACTGCAGGCCTCTGCCTGTGTGTGTGGCAGAATGACCCTAGAGGTCTGGGGCACTGGAACCGCACCAGCTAGGTAGAGGCAAGTCAGAGACCAGCTTCTGGCTGCACTTTGGACGGGGAGGCATTTCCCCCGCCCTGGGCCTCAGGATCCAAGGGCCTGGGAAGTTGGGAATGGGACTCTGTCATATTTCCATAGCACACAGGAGGGCTGGGCCAGGGTGGAGGTGGGAACCCAGAGTGCTCTGGGGATCCCAAAGAATACAGCGGGACTGAGAAGCGCCAGCCTGTGGAGAAGGGCCTCTTCTTCCCCCGCCGCCTAGGGGAAGGAAGAATGGGGCCGCCCTCCTCCGCCGCGGGCGGGGCTGCCCGGACCCGGCCCGGGTGGCGGGGAGGGCCGCCGGGCCCAGGAAGGAGGCGGGGCGGCCGCAGTGACGCGGCGGGCGACGGGGAGGGACAGCAGGGGCACCGGCGGGCAGACCTGGAGGAAGGTCGGGGCCATGGGCCCGCGCTTCGCCTCCAGGGGGTCCGGCCACCGCTGGAATCCGAGGCCGGGGCTCGGGGCGCTGGGGGCTCTGACCCGCCGCCCGTCCGCCCCAGCCCGTAACGGGTGAGGGGCGCCCGCCCTAAACTAGAGGTGAGCCGGGACGTTGGCGGGCGGGCCAAGAGCACGGCGGGGGACGGGGACGCCGGGGAGTGGAAGGAAGTGGAGACAACGGGGGCCTCTCGCCTGCTCAGTGGGTGCGAGGTGTAGGTAGGGGCTGCGGCGAAACCGGGGCGCAGGTGGACGGAGGGGGTCTCTCAGGGCGGGGGCCCGTGGGATACTTCTGCCTCAGCCCGAAGAGGGGTCAGCCCTCGGGAAGGATGTTGGGGCGGCTGCGTAGACAAGTGCCGGGGGTCCAGAAAGGATGCTGGGAAGGGGAGAGTTGGGGACTGGGCTGCCGGCCAGGGTGGGGAAGGCAGGTCTAGCGGCCGGAGGTGTTAGTTATCTGGTCTTTGAAGGTAGGTTTGGGGGCGGGGGGTGGGGAACGCTGACAGAGATGCTGAGGAGGGGTGCACGGGGCTGCTCCGCATAGAGACACCCCAGGGGACAAGGTTCTAAGTGGACGTCCAAGAGTGGGGGACACGGGACCGACTCGGGGAAAGGGATGCAATGGGCGGGCCCCGAGGGGCCGGTTGTGGAAGGCGGGCCCGGAAGGAGGGGCCCGGGGGTTCCTGGGGGCGGGTCCCTGAGGGATGCCGTTCCGAGGGGCTAGGACGCGGACGCGGCCGAAGAGGCAAGGCTGGCCAGCCAGCCCGCCGGCCTGAGCCCGCGGCTCCGGGGGGCCAGCGTCAGCGCGCGGTTGCCGTGGCGATGGGCGGGCGGGGGGCGGGGGCTGCGCGGAAAAGAGGTCAGCGCTCAGCCTCGCCGAGGCTCCCGGCCCCCCGCGGCGCTGGCTGCAGAGCTGGGCTCGCCTCTGCCTCCCCTGCGGCGAGCCCGGGCATGGGGTCGCCGGGCCCGAGCCCCTCGGCCCTCGCGCAGGGCTCGGGGCCGCGCGCCGCCGCCGCCCCGCACTGACGGCCGCGCGGTGTCCTGCGCCAGCGGGAGCGGAGGCCGCGCACCGCCGGCCGAGCGCCTTCAGGATGCTCATCAAGGAGTACCACATTCTGCTGCCCATGAGCCTGGACGAGTACCAGGTGGCCCAGCTCTACATGATCCAGGTGAGGGCGGTGGGAAGTAGGCGACCAAGGCGCGGGATGGGGGGAGGTATGCTTCATGTTGGGTGTCCGCAGGAGCGCGCAGGCCGCACCTGGGACCAGGGGCCGGGCCCAGCTCAATCCCCCTCCAGTCCCGCTCTGGGGCTTGGAAGGGCTCAGGCCAGAGGAGGAGAGAGAGCTTTCCTGGTCGGATGTGGGGGAGGGGTGGTGGTGGTTAAAGTCTGTGGGAAGAGCGGCAGAAGGGCCTAGTGGTGCCTCCCCACCCCAAGTGCCCAGCCCCTCCTGGGTGCTCAGCCCCCATCTGACCTCCTTTAATCCTCCTTAGAATGTGTAATCCTTTGGGAGTAAGCAAAGGAGCGCATGAGGATGCAAAGGAGCGGGAGGCAGAAAGTGAGGAGCAGGTCCCAGGTGGTAGGGAAAGACTGGGAGGGGTTCCCAGAGGGCCTTGGCAGGACCTCGGCAGCCCCAGGCGGTCAGGGAGATGGGCTGAGGAGCAGGCCCCAAATCTGTCATAGAGAGGAGCAGGCAGGGACCCCAGATGCTGAGGTCTGGGCTAAGAGGAAGGGGGTAGAGGTCTGGCCCTGGACGTCGGGAAGAATGAGCCAGAGAAGGCTCTCAGGGAGGGGAGAGGGTTGGTGCCCGTTCCAGACGTGCTCCCCAGAAATGTGGGACCAGAGTCTGAGCAGGCAAGGGGGCCGGGATCTGGCCTCAGAGGGTTAAGTGGTCCAGGTTCAAACTCCAGAGCTATGTAAGGACGGGATCTGAGTGCTGTCCAACTGTGAGGGGTGTGGCAGGAGCTGGTGTTGGGGTCCTAGAAAGGTGGGGGCCCCTTTTACTCTCCTGGATTCTTCCAGCCCACCCACCCTGGCCCCTTGCCGGCAGCACACGCAGCATGCGCCCACCTCCGGAGCTTACACTGGCTTCCCCTCTGCCTCCAATAGTGCCCCCACCTCACACCTGCTCAGCACCCTCCCTTCCCCCACGTCATCTTCAGATCAAGGTCATGTTATCTTCTCAACGAGGCCTTCCCTGACCATCCCATCAAAATTGCAACCCCCAGCCCTATCCCCTTTACCCTATTCTGTGCTTTCTTTTTACCACAGCACTTAGCACCTTCTAATTTGCTTTTTTTTGTTTTCTGTCTGTTATCTATCTCCCTCCACTGGAACATACGTTGCACAGGGGCAGGCAGGGGTCTGTGTTCTGTACATCAACAGATCGCAATTAACATAATCCCAAACAATGTCTGGAATAGAGCAGACAACAAATACTTGAATGACTGAATGAGTCCTGGCTTGCAGAACCCCATAGGGGACTGGACAGCGGCTGTAATCCTGACCCCAGGAGCTACAGGGGACCAGGGTCAGGTTTCAGAGAGTTAGAACGGCTGGGACTAGGGCCTCAGAGCTACACAGGGGACCAGGTCTAGCTTGGGATCCCATCCCAGGAGCTGATCTGGGGCTGAGCTGCCCGTTCTACTCTTGCCCTGGGCTGCAGAAAAAGAGCCGAGAAGAGTCAAGTGGTGAGGGCAGTGGCGTGGAGATCCTGGCCAACCGGCCCTACACGGATGGGCCCGGTGGCAGTGGGCAGTACACACACAAGGTGTACCACGTGGGCTCCCACATCCCAGGCTGGTTCCGGGCACTGCTGCCCAAGGCCGCCCTGCAGGTGGAGGAGGAATCCTGGAATGCCTATCCCTACACCCGCACCCGGTGAGTGGGTGGGGCAGGTCTGGGGCCAGGAGGGGAACAGCACTGGTGGGCACAGCCGTGACCCTCACCCCCACCCTCTGCCCAGGTACACCTGCCCCTTTGTGGAGAAATTCTCCATTGAAATAGAGACCTATTACCTGCCTGATGGGGGGCAGCAGCCGAATGTCTTCAACCTGAGTGGGGCTGAGCGGAGACAGCGCATCCTGGGTGAGGCCTGGAGCCAGCGGGGGGACCGTGGAGCCCCTCTCAGGACACCTGCCACCTCAACAGGCGGCCTCTGACAAGTCCCAGCTCTCTCCCGGTCTAGGCTTCCTGTGCATGGAAAGTTGCCCCCCCAATCCCGAGGTGGGGGAGGAGTGGCAGGGGCCGGAGGGGGCTGCTGTTGCTCAGCGCTGCCGGAACCCCCCCAGATACCATCGACATTGTGCGGGATGCAGTGGCCCCAGGCGAGTACAAAGCAGAAGAAGACCCCCGGCTGTACCGCTCGGCCAAGACAGGCCGAGGACCACTGGCTGATGACTGGACACGCACAGCAGCCCAGACGGGGCCCCTCATGTGCGCCTATAAGCTGTGCAAGGTTGAGTTCCGCTACTGGGGCATGCAGGCCAAGATTGAGCAGTTCATCCACGATGTCGGTGAGCGCCCAGCCTTGCGAGGTTCTATTTACTCGGCATGCACCAGGCCGCGCGTTTGAGCCAGGGATGCTCTCAGTCTACTGGGGACACAGAAACATAAAGCCGTCATTTCCGTTTGATGTGGTGCGCACTGAGGCAGAGGGGAGCCGCACAGCCTAGCTAGGGGTTGGGGGAGCCTAGCCATGAGGTACAGGTGAGAGTCAGGCGGGCAAGGAGCTGACAACGTGATCTCTGAGGTCCATGCCGGTTCTGACATTCAGAGATGCTGCTTCTCATCCATTAAAATTCTAAGACTCTCCAGTGTTCTGTGGGTCAAGCGAGACTTAGAGGCTCTCAGGCGGGTCACCAGCTCTAACCTGCAACACGCTAAGGAGTGCAGGCCAAAGCTGTGACTCTGTCGCTCTCTCCGAGTCCCATCCTTTGGCCCTGTTATCCAGGAGGCCCTGTTTCATGCCCCCCCTAAAACTAACCCCACAATTCCTGTGGCTCAGCCCTGCCCCACCTCCCAGGTCTGAGGGTAGACTACCTGCAGGTAGAAGGATGGGGGTGTCCAGGGACCTGGGTTCCATTCCACCACGGACCCTCATGGAAACTCTCCTCCAGGGAGCTACTTCCCATCTCTGCGCCTTAATTTTCCCTTCTGTAAATGAGGAAGAGGTTGGGCCAGATAGTAAAAAGCTAATATTGATCACCACATGCCCAATTCTCTGCTAATCACTTCCCATGCAAGATCTCCTTTAACACCCCCAACACCCCTCAAGGTAAGGACAATTATTATTCCCATTTTACAGATGAGGAAATTTAACTCAGAGAGTAATACAGGCACCGTATCTTAAATTTGGAAAAATGCCAAAAAGCACAAATTAGAAAAATGAAACTCACCCACATATAACCACTATTAAGATTCTGGTGTATTTCCTTCCAGAAGTTTATAACAATAATTCAATCATTATGACTTTATTTCCTAGATATTGAAGTCTCTAACTTTAGTCCTCTGCTTAGGATGAAAATATCCCAGAATGGGTATCATGTTTTGCTTCATTAAGTGCCAACACTTCCATTAACTCTTAACACCTTCATTAACCATCAACAATTTCATTAACTATCAACGCCTTAATTGTTAACTCTTGTGAAGAAATCAGCAGGAAGCCAGCTGAAAGAACAAACATTGCTCCCAGCTTCCCAGGGTGTCGGGGTGGGCTCAGCGCTCAGAGTTGGGGTGTCCAGAGGGATAAAAGAGGCAGTGGGCAGGGAGGGAGGTGGGGCAGGAAGACAAATGCCAGTTTCCACTCCCATCTCCCGGACAGTGCTCACCCTGCCATACTTTGTGGCCCTGGGTGGGTGGTGTGCCCAGGGGAGCCATTACCTGAACTCACGGGCTGGGCATGTGGCTGCAGTGGCAGGGAAACTCGGGGCTGGGGCGTGTGGGTGGGGAGGGCATGGCTTTGATGCCTGGGCGCCTACAGGTCTGCGTCGGGTGATGCTGCGGGCCCACCGCCAGGCCTGGTGCTGGCAGGACGAGTGGACAGAGCTGAGCATGGCTGACATCCGGGCACTGGAGGAAGAGACCGCCCGCATGCTGGCACAGCGCATGGCCAAGTGCAACACAGGCAGTGAGGGGCCCGAGGCCCAGCCCCCCGGGAAGCCAAGCACTGAGGCCCGGGCTGGGGCCAGCCGTGCTGGCACCCCCGATGGGCCCGAGGTGCCCCCAGGCCCCGATGCCTCGCCCGATGCCAGCTTCGGCAAGCAGTGGTCCTCGTCCTCCCGTTCCTCCTACTCGTCCCAGCATGGAGGTGAGGCTGAGGCAGAGGGGCGGGAGGGAGCGGCCCTCAGGCTGGACTCCCAGGCTGAGGCCAATGTGGCCCTGCAGGGGGCGTGTCTCCCCAGACTCTGTCCGAGTGGCGCATGCAGAACATCGCCCGAGACTCTGAGAACAGCTCTGAGGAGGAGTTCTTTGATGCCCACGGTCAGCACCCCAGACCTGTTAGGGGAAGGGGGGGTCCCTGAGCAGCTCCCGCCAAACCATGACGCAGCCCTTCGTCCCTTCAGAAGGTTTCTCGGACAGTGACGAGGTTTTCCCCAAGGAGATGACCAAGTGGAACTCCAATGACTTCATCGACGCCTTTGCCTGCCCCGTGGAGGCAGAAGGGGCGCCAGGTAAAGATCCCACATCCAGTTGCCAGCCACCAGCACTCCGTATGCGGTGGGGACTTGGAGAACAACTCATTCCTAAGTTTAATGGGGTCCTGAGATGAATGTCAGTCCAGAAAGGGTGCTCATTAAATACACAGACGAGTAATGAGCAGATAATGGGTGGATGGATGGATGTGGGGCGTGTATTCAGGGTTCAGACACAGCACAGAGAATGGAGGAATTCATTCGGAGTCCAGGAAGGCTTCACGTGGGAGGTGATGTCTAAGCTGGATTTTGAAGGATTGGACGAGCTCTGTCCAAAAGAACTTTCTGAGATGATGGAAATGTTCTAGCCACTAGCCACATGTGGCTAACAAGTACTTGAAATGTGGCGAGTGGGACTGAGGAACTGAAATTGGTATTGTTATTTTAATTCATTTCAGTTTAAGTAGGCACATGTGACTAGTGGCTACCATATTGGACAGGGCAGGATTAGAAGGAATTTTCCAGGCAAACAGGGCTTGTGCGGAGACGCATGCCTGTCAGCAGCAGGACTGGCCATGTGCAAAGACGCAGAAACGTGAAATGACCTGGGAGAGTCGGGTGAGAGGAGAAGGTCAGAGGAAGATGGGGGGCGAGGGCGGGTGCTCAGGCAGACAGCAGAGCAGGGGTACCTGAAGTACCAGATGAGGGGATCCCCACAGACCCCTCAGTCCCCTTCACTGGCTTTCCCTATCCTGCAGACCCTGGAACCGAGTCCACCAAAGATATCGGGGACGGGGCCCGAGCACCCAGGGACCCAGAAGTGAGTATGGTCAGCCACCCCGCGTCTCATTCTGCCCACCCACCGGCCAGGCCACTGCTCTGACATCCCTGGCACCCCCCCCTGTGCCCCGCAGGGCCCGGATGGAGCGGGGGAACTGGGGGCGGAGACATGCGCAGTCCACGCCCTCTTCCTCATCCTGCACAGCGGCAACATCCTAGACTCAGGCCCTGGAGACACCAGCTCCAAGCAGGCGGATGTGCAGACGCTAAGCCTGGCCTTCGAGGCCATCACCCGCGTCCATTTCCCCGAGGCCCTGGGCCACGTGGCGCTGCGCCTGGTGCCCTGCCCACCCATCTGCGCCGCTGCCTATGCCCTTGTCTCCAAGTACTGGTCAGGGATGGGAGGGTGGGGGACACACAGGGTCCCCAAGGTGTGGACAGCCACTTGGGGGCTCCTGAGACCAGAGAGGCCCCATGGGGGGAGGGGGAGGAGGCCAGGAAGCCAAACACCTGGGCTAGTCACCTACCCAGCTGGATTTCAGTTTCTAGTCAATGGCTCCATCACAAAGGCCTCTGGGATACTGACGGTCCCCACAAAGGCCCTCCAGTGCTAGGACTTGCCAACAGGTCAAGGGGACTTAGAGGGGGCAGTGGAGGGCCTGGAGGGCCCCCACCCATCCATTATACCCCCTCCTCCTACAGCCTGAGCCCCTACAGCCATGACGGTGACAGCCTGTCCCGCTCCCAGGACCACATTCCACTGGCTGCCCTGCCGTTGCTGGCCACCTCATCCTCCCGATACCAGGGCACTGTGGCCACTGTCATTGCCCGCACTAACCAGGCCTACGCCGCCTTCCTGCGCTCGTCTGAGGGTGTCGGCTTCTGCGGGCAGGTCAGGAGTTAGGGATGTTCCCAGGGAACTTGCTGCGGGAACCCCCCATCCTCCTGCCTCCGCTGCAGCCCCTCCTGATGGCGCTGCCCTTCCACCCAGGTGGTGCTGATTGGGGATGGCGTCGGTGGAATCCTGGGCTTTGACGCACTCTGCCACAGCGCCAGCGCGGGCACTGGGAGCCGCAGCAGCAGCCGCCGCGGAAGCACGGTCAGTGTGGCTGGACCTGCCTCCCCAGGAGGCCGGTGTCTCCCCGGCTCTAGTTCTCTGCCCCTGGAATATGACCTCTCTCCGGCCTGTCCCCTGCTGCCTCATTCCACCTCCTCTGGGGCTCTACTCTTTGTTTAAGTCCCTGCCCAACCCCCAAGCCTCTTTCCTCACTTCCAAATAAGTAGAAATCGACTGTCTCCAGTCCTAAGGCTGTTTCTGTCCCCTATTCCGTCTAGAACAATGAGCTGCTCTCCCCGGAGGTTGGCCCAGTGCGGGATCCCCTGGCAGATGGGGTGGAGGGACTGGGCCGGGCCAGCCCAGAGCCCTCAGTGCTGCCTGCCCAGCACACCCACAGCGACATGGCCAGTCCTGAGCCCGAGGGCTCTCAAAACAGGTGACATTCCTGCCCCATCAACCCCAAACTGGGCTTGTGCTGGGCTGCGGAAGCAGCAGCACTGAGCACCCTCCCGCCCTCCCCCAGCCTGCAGACGGTCCCCTCAGCCACCTCCTCTGGGGAGCCCAGACGGGCAAGCACAGCCTCCTGTCCACCCGCTGCCGCCTCTGAGGTTCCTGATGGTCTCACCAGTGCCACCCGCCTTGACTTCAAGGTCTCCGGCTTCTTCCTCTTTGGCTCCCCTCTGGGCCTGGTGCTGGCTCTGCGGAAAACCGTGATGCCCACGTTGGAGGGTGAGCTCTCAGGGTGGGGGTGGGCTTCACCTGCCCCTCCCCCATCTCCTCTTTGTTTCATCTGAAATGGGGGTGTTTATACCATTCCCCACTGTACAAATAAATGGCTTGGCTAGAGAGGGAAAACCTGAGGCCCAGAAAGAAGGGACTTGCCAAGGCCAAGTGTCCCAAAGTGCACCAGGAGGAACGCATACCCACAGATGCTTTCATGAGAGGGGGTCCAACAGGCATGGGGAACGCTTCATCTTGAACATCAGCAAATCGAAGGCTCTGATCTCTTTTTAGCCGAGAGACCTGTCTCACTTTTAAGCACTCCCAGGGACCTCCCAGGGAGTAGAGTCTGGGAAGTGCTTGTTCAGGGTCACACAGCATGTCAGGGTGCCGCTTCCCACAACCCCTGCCTCCCAGTATGCCCAGATGAATCCCCTCCCCCCTTTATCTTCTGGGTACCAGTGGCCCAGATGCGGCCAGCCTGTGAGCAGATCTACAACCTCTTCCATGCGGCCGACCCCTGCGCCTCCCGCCTTGAGCCCCTGCTGGCCCCCAAGTTCCAGGCCATCGCCCCACTGGCTGTGCCGCGCTACCAGAAGTTCCCCCTGGGAGACGGCTCATCCCTGCTGCTGGGTATGCCGCCAACCAGGATAAAGGGGAGAAAGAGGACGGCACCAACAGTGAGGGATGGGTGTGGGCCCCCCTCTCCCAAGAAGACATGAGGTAGTTCCCACATCATTGGTACTCTCTCATGTCACCACTCCCAGGACCAGGGAGCCCTCCCCTGGCCCCTTGGGCAGTCTGGATCCCCAAGACCCTCTAACATTCTCTGCCCAGAAGTTGGGGGCAGTGGTGACAACTGGGCTGAAGGGAGGAGGTGGTGACACTGAGAGCAGCCGCCCACCGCCGGCGGGGAGAGGGGCTGCTGGGTCTGTGTAGGGATGCGTTGTGTCTCCGCATGCACTTGTGTTCGTGTATTGGTTTGGGGTGTGTACTCATGTGCATGCAAGTGAGTAGCCATTTGGCCCCATGAGACAAGTGGGCCTGGGTCCAGGTGGTGGCGGCAGTCATGCTGGCAGGAATGCGGCTGGCTGTTGGGGTGAGCTAACAGGAGAGGATGCCCCCACCCTTCACCTCCACCCAGATGTGGGGCACTTCAGCCCCAGCCAAGACCCAACCAGGGAGGGCTGGCAGGGGGGATGGTGGAGGGATGGGGGCCAGGCTGTCCTGGAACCTTGGGTGGGAAGACAGGAAGGTGGCCTGGCCCAGCCCGCCACTGAGGTCGCCCGTCCACCCACAGCTGACACTCTGCAGACCCACTCAGGCCTCTTTCTGGAGGAGCTGGAGATGTTGGTGCCCTCAACGCCCACCTCTACCAGCGGAGCCTTCTGGAAGGGCAGTGAGCTAGGCAGTGATCTGCCAGCCCAGCCAGCTGCCCCCAGCACCACCAGTGAGGTGGTTAAGAGTAAGTCAGCCAGCCACCCAGCCTGGGCAGGGAATACTTATTCCACCTTCAGAGCCCAGCTGAAACACCCATGCCCCAAGCGTTTGCTCTGGAATGAGTGCGCCCTAGCACCCAACTCCAGACTCAGCAGGGTTGGCAGAAAAGAGGGAGGGAAGAGCATTAGGGGCCAGACGGGTGGGCATGGGGTGGGAGGCCACCCCTGACTCACTGCCCACCGTGGCCGTACAGTCCTGGAGCGCTGGTGGGGGACCAAGCGGATTGACTACTCGCTGTACTGCCCTGAGGCGCTCACCGCCTTCCCCACCGTCTCGCTGCCCCACCTCTTCCACGCCAGCTACTGGGAGTCGGCGGATGTGGTGGCCTTCATCCTGCGCCAGGTGGGCCCAGGGATGCGGGGTGGGAGAGGGAACCGGACAATGATAGGGAGCCGTGGGCTGGGGGAGGGGCAGCCCCAGGCACCCTTCCCCCCTTCACGTGGCCTTGCTGGTCCGATTCTTCGCAGGTGATGGAGAAGGAGCAACCACAGCTGGCCGAGTGCGAGGAGCCGTCCATCTACAGCCCAGCCTTCCCCAGGGAGAAGTGGCAGCGCAAACGCACCCAAGTCAAGATCCGGGTACGTGCCCTGCCCCTCGAGCCCTCAAGAGCGAGGCCCTGCCTACTCTCCCCAGGATCCCCGCCCCTCAAGACCTTCCGGGGTCCAATCCCGCCCGCTGACCCTGGGTCCTGGCCCCACCTCCTCATGCCTCGGCCCCTGGGTACCAACTGGTCTCCTCCCTTAACCATCCCGCCACCTCCTCATCCTCTGCACCCCAACCTGTCATGCCTCCGGCCCCTCGGAACCGCCCTCCACACAGAGGCCCTCATGACCTCAGATCGGGGTCAGCAAAAGCGCCCACCCCTCGGGCCTCGCCCCTCTCTCGCAGCGACCCCGTCTCCTCCAGGCCGAGCACCCCAGTCTGAGCGCGGGTCCCCCTCACCAGCACCTCCCGCATCCCTGTCACCTCTTTGCTGCGGGCTCACGCCGTCTCCTCCCACCAGAACGTCACTTCCAACCACCGGGCGAGCGACACGGTGGTGTGCGAGGGCCGCCCCCAGGTGCTGAACGGGCGCTTCATGTACGGGCCCTTGGACGTGGTCACGCTCACCGGAGAGAAGGTCAGGACACAGAGGCCTCAGTCCCGGGTAGACCGGCCGCCCTCGGGCCGAACTCGCCCCAAGCGGGAGGTCCGGGTGCTGCCTCCTGTCCTACGGATAGCTCCCAGTCACACTAGGTTGAGCCCCCAACCCCGTCCTCCCCCAACAACAGGCCCGCCTCGGCCCTCCTCCGCTCAGCGTCAGGGGGACCCTCTCGCCCCCTCTGCCTGCTAGGTGGACATCTACATCATGACGCAGCCGCTGTCAGGCAAGTGGATTCACTTTGGCACCGAGGTCACCAACAGCTCGGGCCGCCTCACCTTCCCGGTGCCCGTGGAGCGTGCGCTGGGTATCGGCGTTTACCCGGTGCGCATGGTGGTCAGGTGAGCGCGGGGTGGGCCGGGCCTCTGCGGGGTGGGGCTCCTCTGGGCCCCGCCCCTATGTCGCTCAAGCAGCCCTTGGGCCGTAGGGGCGACCACACGTACGCTGAGTGCTGCCTGACGGTCGTGACCCGCAGCACAGAGGCCGTGGTGTTCAGCATCGACGGCTCCTTCACCGCCAGCGTCTCCATCATGGGCAGCGACCCCAAGGTGCGCGCCGGCGCCGTGGACGTGGTCAGGTAGGAGCGGCCGCCCGGCTCGCCGTGGTGACTGGTCTCCACCCCTGGCGCGTGGAGCTGACCGCCGCCCCACCCTGCAGGCACTGGCAGGACGCGGGCTACCTGATCGTGTACGTAACGGGCCGGCCCGACATGCAGAAGCACCGCGTGGTGGCCTGGCTGTCACAGCACAACTTCCCCCACGGCGTAGTCTCCTTCTGCGATGGCCTCACCCACGACCCGCTGCGCCAGAAGGCGGTGTTTCTGCAGAGCCTGGTGCAGGAGGTGCGGCGACTGGGGAGGGTCCTGTCCCCGCCGTCGCCCCGGGAGGAGGCCCATCTGGTCTCACCCCCATCGGCCCCTGAACCTAACAGACCGCCAAGGCCCTCGTGGTCCCAGGGGCCCCTTGTCCTTGGGGCCAACTAGAGAGATACGGCTGGTCCCGACCCCACCCAGACCTGGTGAGGTAGACCATATGGCCTCGACCCGAAACATTCTGAACCGGATGCCCACCAGACCCCACCCCCTGCCTCATGACTCCACCCCCCCGGGGCTGCTGATTGGCCTCTCTGGCCACAGGTGGAACTGAACATCGTGGCCGGCTACGGGTCCCCCAAAGATGTGGCCGTATATGCGGCGCTGGGCCTACCCCCGGGCCAGACCTACATCGTGGGCCGCGCCGTGCGGAAGCTCCAGGCGCAGTGCCAGGTGAGGACCAAGTGAAGGTGGGGACTGTGAGCCAGCTGGGGAGTGGGAGCCTGGGTCTGGGCCGGAAGGACCACCCGTGTGTTAGGAAGCACCTAAGGCAGGCGGCTGTGAGAAGGATGGCTGGCATCAGGGAACCTGGGCTCCTCCTAGGATGGGGGTCACAAGCAGCTTGGAGGCGCTGGGCAGGCCAGGATTGATACTATGCTCAAGACCTTGAGTACTGGTTCCACTTTGGCACGGTCCTGGGCATAGGCCTTGACCTTTCTGAGCCTCAATTTCTCGTCTGCAAAATGGAAATGATAAGATGGACCAGACCTCAACAGCTATCATGAAGAGCACGTGATTTACTGCATATCAGCGTGCACGGGGCTGGGCGCAAAGCAAGTGCTTGCTAAACGTTAGTTGCTGTTGTTTCCCTCCAAAATCCCATTCTACAGATGAGGAAACTCAAGATGAGACCCAGAGAGAGGCAGAGCCAGGAATAAAGGTGCCCTGGCTCAGCCTGGGGTTGGTCAGGCTGTGCCAGGCCTATAATGCAGCCAGCACTGCCCAGGACCCTGGGGAGGACAGGTGAGGGCAGCGTGTGGGCCTGAGACCAGCCATCCCCTCATCCCTGCCCACCTCTGCCCGCAGTTCCTGTCAGATGGCTATGTGGCCCACTTGGGCCAACTGGAGGCCAGCTCCCACCCTCATGCCCCCGTGGGACCCTCGAGGGCCGCCCTGGCCAAGAGCAGCTATGGCGGGGCTGCCCCTGTGGACTTCCTCCGAAAACAGAGCCAGCTGCTTCGCTCGAGGGGCCCCAGCCAGGCAGAGCGGGAGGGCCCAGGGACGCCACCCACCACCCTGGCGCGAGGCAAGGCCCGAAGCATCAGCCTCAAGCTAGACGGCGAAGAGTGAGGCCCAAACTGTGGCTGGACTTGGGTTATTTACTCACACACTTGAGAGGCCCACGTGGCCGCATGTGGAAGGCTGGGCCCCCAGCCCCACATCCTGCATCTCTGTTTGCCCCTCGGTGTTAGTTCCCTTTCATGTTGGGGGACCCAGCCCTGGGGGTGGGAGGAGGGAGCAGCAAGGGCCCAGAGGCTTTTCCAGTGTGTGTAAATCCATGAAAATAAACACCACCTGCATCCCACCTGATTGCCCGCCTGCTTGGCATCACAGGGCAGCCCAGCCCCCAGTTTCCAGTTCAAGAGAGATGCTGAAGGGCAAAGAGGAGTCAGGATGTGCCCAGGGTCACGCAGCAGGTCAGAGGACAGGGCCAGGATTGGGGCCTGGAAAGCCAGCCTACCCCCGCCCTCTGCTCACCACCTGGGCTGGCCTTTCAGTTCCCAGGGGCCACACTTGGCTTCTCACTGGAACCTCTGCCTGCATTAGCTGAGGCCATGGGATCGGAGGGGAGCCCGCCTCACCCGGACACTAGGCCCCCTGGCTTGCACTTGCTTCGTCTCCCCGTTAAGACTGAAAGCTCCCAGGCAGCTTAGCCCTGGCCAGCAAGAAACACTTCCTTTGTGACAGAGACCACCCTCACTTCTCTGGCAGGGACACTGAGGCCCAAAAAGGTCTGAGTTGGTGAATGGGGAGCTGGGATTAGAACCCCAATTCTTTGCCTCCCCAAACCACCCAAGGACCAGGAAATGAGGGGTGATGACCCCAGCTCTCCCAATGGATCAGCTCAGCAGGCCCAGAGAGAGAGAGAGAGATAAATAAGGCCTTTATATACAGAGAAGCATGATACGGCGGGGGCGGGGGGGCTGCTAGCAGCAGCAGTGAGCTGGGCAGAGTGGCTGGGCCAGCAGGGCCCTGTCAGTGGGAGAAGATGCCCCGGAAGCGGGCCCTGTCTTCCTCGTCCTTCTGCCGGATTCTTGCCTCGAGGGCCCGCAGCTCACGGCTCACGATGGGCGCCAGGGCGGGGTCCAGCTCCAACACCTTGGCAAAGTCAGCCTGGGCCTCCTGGGCATTCCACACTGCCGCGTGCGCCTTGCCCCGCTTGAAGTAGGCCTTGACGTTGTCTGCAGGGGGTGCCAGTGGGCAGCAGGCACACAGGGCACGAAGGGGGGACCAGCCAGCTACTTAGCTTGACTTCTGGCACCAGGGGCCCATCATGGGACGGAGCCCATGCGGAGGCCAACCCCACCCCGAACCCCCTTTCATATCTCACTGGCGCAACAGGGCCCATGGTCCTGCCTGGGTGGGCGATATTTGGTCGGGTTCCCACGGGACTTCAGAATGGGGGTGATATTAAAGGCTCAGTTTCGTGCCCCGGTACCCAGGGGTTACAGAGGAGGCTGCTCTACTGCCCACCCGCTGGCCCAACCTGGCGGCCCAGCGCGCGGTGCTCACCATCATACTTGTTGAGGATGGAGGAGCAGTGGTCCAGCACCTCGTAATACTCCTGGGCCGCCAGCTTGCACTGACAGTAGTTGAGCAGCAGTGGTGTGATCTGCAGATCCAGCTGGATCCAGTCAGGGGACCCAGGCTGTTCCTGGGGGCGTGGGGGGAGGGAGAGGGCAAAAGGTGCTGAAACCTGGGCCCCCGGCCCCACCTCAGCCCCTCCACTCACCCACTGCAGCCTCCAGGCGGCACCTTCATCTGAAGGTTCTTGAGGCAGGCGATGGCGTCGTAGTACTTGGCGGCAGCCTCCTTCACACGGCCCTCGCGGTACAACCGGTTGCCCTCCTGGTGTATGACCGGCACTGCCTTTGCCTTCTCCTCATCCGTCATCGCCCACGGGTCCTGCTGGTACGTGCCAGGGTTCTCCACCTGCCGGGGTGTAGGCCAAGTCAGGGCCGAGGGCCAGCCTCTGGGCTGGCCGGGCCTGGGACATTGGACACCGGAAACAGAATCACTTGTTCATTCTCTGACCATTCAACAAACTGTTTATGTAGCACCTCCTACAGGCCCAGCACTGTGCCGGGTTCTAGAAATAGAGCAGCGAACAAGATGGTGAAAATCCCTGCCCTTGCAGTGACCTGAAGGAGGGGGAGGACACTGCCAGGGGGTCCACAAAGGTGTCCTTGTACCTGCCCCACCCCAAGCCCAACCAACAGTCAGTGGGCCCACCAACTCTGGACAGGCAGGTGGGACCAGCACCCGTTCTGAAGCTGGGCAGTGGGAGTTTGGCGAGGTGCCTGGGGCTTGGTGGCCCCTCACCTTAAGCATCTCGATGTCGAAGATGAGAGGCTGGGGGTTCTGCTGCAGGGCGTCCAGATCAGCGTGGCCCAGGGAATTGTGCTCGTGCATCTGGGCGATGCCGCAGCAGTGCCGCTGGCCCTCCAGGGGGTCTTTGCCAGCTGCAATGTTGCGTAGACTCTTGGCCACCAGCGGATACAGGACCACATGCTGCCGGAGGGTGAGTGGGCACCAATGGGCTGGCTGGTCACCAGCCCAAGAGGCCCAGCCCCCTGCCCCCATCACCATCTGAGAAAGGACACTAAGGCCCAGAGAGAGGCAGGAACTGGTTCAGCAGAAACACAGGAGGGCGTTTCCCTCGGGACTCCTCCAGCCTCCCAGCCCTCCAGCCCGGTGCGGGCCTCAGCTCCTGCCACACTTTCTGGCCACCAACCCAAGCCAAGTGCCTACCCCGCCAGCCTCCACACAAACACACACTCCTGCTGTCAACCGGTCTCCCCTGTCCTTACGAGCCCAGTGGAATTCTTACCTCCGCCCCTCCTCCTTCTCCCAGGCTTGCAGCCCACAAGCTGGGGTCCCTCCACATTCTGTTCCCAGCGCCTCTTCTGTGCTGCCCCATCCCCACCCCTTTCAGGGCCTATCTCCAAGGTGGGTTTAGGGCAGCAACCTCAAAACCCTCAGGGGAGACCCTCAGGCATAGGGGACCTAGCTTTTTTTTTTTTTTTGGCCACAAGGCTTGTGGGATTTTAGTTCCCCGACCAGGGATTGAACCCGGGGCCACGGCAGTGAAAGCGCTGAGTCCTAACCTCTGGAGCGCCAGGGAATTCCTGGGGACCTAGCTTTTGACCTTTCACTAGGAACATCTGCTGGGATGGTGGGAGCCAGACCACCCTCACCCCAGTCTAACCAGCTCCTCTCACTGACCCTGCACAGGGCAGACTGCTCGGCTAACATTCATCCAGCCAGCAGATGTGTTCTGAGTCTTGGCTCTGGGCTGGCCCACACTGCGCATTTTGAGGGTAAACAGGCCCAATCCCTGCCCTGAAGTAGCTTAGATGCAGACAGAGGACCAGATCCTGGCCATGCAGAGCATGAGGGGCTGGAGAACCCAGAGATGGGGTTCAAGTCAACCACCAGTAGTCAGGGAAGGCTTCCTGGGGGTGGTGACCCAGGAATTCAGTTTGAAGTGGGAGGGAGGATCTTGGCCAAGAAAGGGATGGAAACACAGGGAGGTGAGTGGGAGGGAGACCCTGCAGGGCCATGTGAGCATCTATGGCTTACACTTTAGCTCGACAGTGACCAGGAGCCAGAGGGGTTTGAAGTAAGGAGTTGTGTGGGTCATTGCATTTGAGAGCCAGTCCCTGGCTGCAGTCCGGCTAAGGGAGAGGAAAAGGTGGAATAGGGGCCAGGACGCCAGTGTCCTGGTGGTGTGGTGCCCTGGAGGGAGTCGGTGGTGGCCTAGCCATTGGGTGCGGGCAGACAGATGCAGGCAGGCACAGGGCATCGGGTACCTTGACGTCGCAGCAGAACTGAGAGATCTCGCCCTCCCGCATGGTGCACACAATGGTCTCCCACACGGGCAGCTTGAACTTCTTGCCGATGATGAGCTCCATGGGCTTGCCGCACACCCGGCTGTCGTCCAGCACGGTGCCCTCATCGTCACTGCGCAGAGTCCGGTAGTGGAACGTGGCCTGCGGGCCGCAAATGGGATCAGACAAGGGCACAGCCTTCCCCCATCCCCCAAGGACAAGCCCAGCTCGCAGCCTGCAGATGGCACAAGGGACAGGGCTCTCCCGGGGGTCACCGCCCAACCTTACACCTGGCTTTACCGCACCACCCAGGTGAGGATACTGTCACCGAGAGGGAAGGGATCCAAATCACATGGCTAGTGGGTGGACGGGCTGGGACAGGAGCCCAAGTGGTCTGGCACTAATCATTCTTTCAATAAATATTTACTGAGCACCTACTACATGCCTGAGCTCTGTGCTAGGCCCAGCAGTGAACAAAACAGACAAAAGTCCCTGCCCCCGTGGAGCTCACATGGAACTTCTAGAGGAAAGAGATGGGCCTCAACATGTGCTGTGTGAGGTTGAGCTAAGGCTATGAATCAGAAAACAAAATGCAGCAGGGTAAGGCAGGGTGAGTTCAGGGAGCAGGAGTCTCTGCAAGGACAACATTTAAGCAGAGATCTGAGGATCTGAGGGACTTCCCTGGCGGTCCAGTAGTTAGGACTCAGTGCTTTCACTGTCGGGACCTGGGTTCGATCCCTGGTCGGGAAACTAAGATCCCACAAGCTGTGCTGTGTGGCCAAAAAAAACCCCAGAGATCTGAAGGGAGAAGCAAGCCAGGCAGATGCTGGGGTAGGAAGGGGTGGGAACTTTCTAGGTCAAGAGAATAGCAGGCGCAAAAGCCTTGCAGAGGGACAGTGTGTGGGGTGCTCACAAAACGGGAAGCCAGTGTAGCAGAAGCAGAGTGAACAAGGGCGAGGAGTTGTGCATCACGGGGTCACCAGGTCAACAAGGATGGACCCCACAGAGCCTGCAGGCAGTGGTGAGGAGTTTGTTTTTTCACTCTGAGTTGAGAGCCAGCGGGTGGCTCCAAGCAGAGGAGGGACATGATCTGACGTGGGTTCTGCTGCTGCTGGGATGAGAAGAGGCTGGAGCGGAGGGAGGACAGAAGCAGGAAGGTGGTTACTGCAATAACCCAGGAGAGAGATGATGGCGGCCTGGACCAGGGTGGTAGTGGCAGAAGTGGTGAGAAGTGGTCAGACCACCGGTGTATTCTGAGGATCTTCTGTGGGAAGTGAGAGAACAGGAGGAGCCATGGAGACTGGGAGGTTTTGGGCCTGAACAACCAAAAGGCTGGAGGTGCCCTTAACTTAGATGGGAAGGCTTGGGGGGAGCAGGTGAAGTTTCAGGTGCCAACCAGACATCCAGGTGGAGATGGTGAGTAGGGAGCCGGATTATCAACTTTAAAGGAGAGGGAAGGCTAGAGATAGACATCTGGGAGCGGCCCAGGCATGGAGAGTTTTTTAAAAGAGATGAGCCTGGATGAGATCATCTCAGGGAGAGTGAAGAGAGAAGAGGTCTAAACACTGAACCCTCCACAGGATATGGTTAGAGGAACCCACACTCTTTGCCACCACCCCTAGCCACTCCTCTGAGCTCTGTTTCCACATCAGTAAAATGGGGTCAACAATAGTACCTATTCCTCTTGTGAGAAGGAAAGAAAATAAACTTGTGAAGCATTTAGCACGGTGCTCATCTGAGCCCTCAATCAATGCTGGTGATTGGTTTTTTAATTTACCTGTACCTGTTCCTTCAGGGTCACTGTTCACAGATCTTCACTATTTTTACAGTGTTCTCTCCAGCTGGTGTCTGTTCCATCCAGGATCTCCCTTGCCAGGACCTTCTTCAAGGCCACCAACCCCCCAGCCCATGGGGGAATCCACCCACATCCACCTCCCTTCTCGCATCTGGGAAAGGATCCCTCTTGGTATCACTGATCACTAGGGCTGTGCAGCTCTGCCTCAAATCACTCACACTGAGAGAGGCTAGGATCTTTACCTGCTGGATCTCGGCACAGTAGCTCTTACTTTTGGTGGCCCCAGTATGTTTTGTTTTGTTTTGTTTTTGCGGTATGTGGGCCTCTCACTGTTGTAGCCTCTCCCGTTGCGGAGCACAGGCTCCGGACGCGCGGGCTCAACGGCCATGGCTCACGGGCCCATCCGCGGCATGTGGGATCTTCCCGTACCAGGGCACGAACCCGCGTCCCCTGCTTCGGCAGGTGGACTCTCAACCACTGCGCCACCAGGAAAGCCCGGCCCCAGTATGTTTTAAATGTTAAACTGTTGTAGTCATCAACAAGGTATGTCACTTCAGTTATTTTGGGGGCCAGGATCTTTACTCATTCGCTCAAGATGCGTGTCCTATGTGACTGCTCTGCTGGGCACAGGGGCTGCCCCCAGGAAGCTCCTTACTCTACAGGCAAGTGGCAACAGGGAAAGGCCCTCCAGGAGGAGAGAACTGCATAAGCAGAAGCAGGTAAGCCTGGAGATGTACATTGTTTGGGGGAAGGGGCCGGAGAGGCTGGAGGTGGGGGCCTGGATGTGCAAAGGAGGAAGATGGGAGGCTCTTTATTTCCCAGCCCTTATCTGTCCCGAGCAATGCCACGAAGAGCACTGGGAAGGCTGCCAAAAGGATTCTGGTCTGGCAGACCCAACCTCTGGGCCTGTTTGTTCTCTCGGTTGGTGCGTCGTCCCAGGGCCTCGATTTTCCCATCTAAGAAATGGAGCTGGCCTGTGTTTTCAGAAGACCCTTCCGTCTATAGATTTTGAGCCTTGCAAACCAGGGGCCCCTCCCAGAGCCCAGGTATCCGGTTTAGGGTCTTCTCCAGCGCTGGGTCCGTGCAAGCAATAGGGTCAACCCTCCCACCTCCCGCAACCTGTTTATAATGACTGACGGCCTCCCCAACCAATGTGGCCACACGGCCAAGCTAGGGGGCGGGGGCAGACGCATCCGAATTCACCCTCTACTTAAATCCAGACCAATCAGCGTCGAGCTCGGCATGTGAGAGGTAGGGTCACCGACCACTGCTATCTGGGCATGCGCAATCTCTCGCCTACAGCCTCCTCCCGCCTCGCATGCGCACCGCGCCACGGACGGTTAAGGGAAGGGGATAAACACGAACCTTAGTTCCATCCTGAAAGTCAGGGAGCTCTCCTCGGCCCTCCTCTATCACACGCTTTTGGATCCCGTCCTCCCGGAGTCTTGCGATGATATCCGCCATCCTCCTTCCCCGCTGCTCTCTTTCGGCAACTTCCGGACTCGCTCGGCAGCTTCCGGACCTGCTTCGTCAACTTCGGCAACTTCCGAGCTGGCGCCATTTTGGCTAAGGGCAGACGCCGTAAAGGGCCTGAACGTGGAAACGGACAGTGATTGGTTCTCTGCGCTGCGGCTGAGCGCGCGGGTCTGACCAGGGGCGGGGCCTGAGACTGTCTAGGGGAGGTGAGAGAGGCGGGGCCAGACTCGGCCGGGCGGGGCGGGGGCGTCCCTAGCAATTGTGTCATTGAACTGATATAGACTGGGCCCTCCCAAGTGGCCGTGCGCCACTCTATTTTAAGTTGTAGGAACAGTATAACAGCGTTACAGAACTAGGATGGAGCGGGGGCTGGGGGCCCGTCGGTAACGCCACCCCCTAAAACTACTATTTTTGTGTATTCCTTTCTGGGTTTTTTCTTTTAGCATACCTAGCACAATAGTCGTGACTTTTGCATCCTGGATTTTTCTCTTTAAATATAAATAAATAAATAAGTAAAACTAGGAGTAAGAAAGAGAGGAAGGAGGGTTTCTGTGTTCCTGTGGGAACCGTAAACTCCCCAAGAGACTGACAGTCCCTTGTGGGGTCCTGGCTGGATGTGTCGTCACCATGGAATCCTCCGCGGTGTCTGGCACATAGTAGTTGCCCAGTGAGTATTAGGAAATATAGGAATGATAGAAGTGAGGCACTTCGGGGGTAGTACAACATTTCTCTCCGCCTCTGGAAACTAGCTGTGAAGAATAGCTGTAAGAGTTTTCTGCTCCCGCTTTCGAGGTTTAGGTAACCGAATAAAGGGAATGTCTTGGGACCTGTGCACTGTCTTCATTCCATCCTCATAACTGCGAAGAATTATTGTCCGTCCCCTTTGCCCCACGTGCTAAGGGCTTCAGATATTTATGCTGGTTCATTTTCCCCCCCAAAAGTCCCCTGAGAGAGGTGGAACCTCTGGGGTGAAAGGGAAACATGCTTTGTTTGTTTTTAGCTTTTTTTTTTTTTTACCCACACAGGAAGTTTTTCAGGCGACTTCTGCCAAATTCTGAAGCAACAAGTAGTCTGTATCCTATACAGATTGCTCCAGAAAATGGAAAAAGAGGGAAAGCCAACCAACATATTTTATGAGGCTATTTTAATCTTGATTCTGAACCAGATAACTATACCATAAGGCAAGAAAAATATACACCCATTTTACTAATAAATATAAATATGAAAAATCCTAAATGAATGTTCAGCTAATTAAATCCACTAGTATATATAAAAATACCTCAGGGCTTCCCTGGTGGCGCAGTGGTTGAGAGTCCGCCTGCCGATGCAGGGGACACGGGTTCGTGCCCCGGTCCGGGAAGATCCCACATGCCGCGGAGCGGCTGGACCCGTGAGCCATGGCCGCTGAGCCTGCGCGTCCGGAGCCTGTGCTCCGCAACGGGAGACGCCACAACAGTGAGAGGCCCGCATACAGCAAAAAAAAAAAAAAAAAAAATGTAAGTAGAATGAGTTTTTTTTTTTTTTTTGCGGTACGTGGGCCTCTCACTGTTGTGGCCTCTCCCGTTGCGGAGCACAGGCTCCGGACGCGCAGGCTCAGCGGCCATGGCTCACGGGTCCAGCCGCTCCGCGGCATGTGGGATCTTCCCGGACCGGGGCACGAACCCGTGTCCCCTGCATCGGCAGGCGGACTCTCAACCACTGCGCCACCAGGGAAGCCCCTAGAATGAGTTTTATACATGATTCCATGTTTTTAAATTGCAAACACATCCACATACGAGCCAATGCCATGTGGAGTAGGGGGCCAGACAGAATTCAAGGCAGCCGACTGAGCACAATGATGTGGGATCTGATGAAAGGGAGGAGGAAAACGGTGGAGAGAAGGAGGGAAAATAAATTAACGTAACTCAAGAGGGGCCTTGCTCATAGTGATGATGTGTCATAAACTGAGAAGCAGGATTGACTCAGCTCTGTACACGAGGTCATAAAATGAAGTGGGTCGGGTGAGTGCAGAAGGATGAGCACCCCTAGAGCTAGGTGGACCTGAGTTCAAATCCCAGTTCGCACTTGAAAGCATTTGGGACACAAATATTTATTGAGGACCTACTTAGTACCAAACACTGTTCTGGGCACAGTGGACACAGTGGTGAATAAGACAGTGTAAAATAAGGTAATTTCGGGTAAGCACTGGGTGATGTGAAACTGCCTTTAGTTTGCATAGTCAGGGACGGCTTCTCTGAGAGATGACACTGGAGCAGGGACACCGATGATGAAAAGATCCCCCTGTGAAAGAGCAAGGTTAAGTACTTTCCAGGCATAGAAAAAAGCACGCACGTGCAAAGACCCTGAGATGGGAATAAGCTTGGCCTGTGTGGCTGAGTGAGATGAAAGAGGGGCAGAGAAGGACTTGATGCAATTGGGAGAGGTAGGCAGGGACCGGAGCTTTGTGGGCCTTAGTCAAGAGTTCACATATTATTCTAACCACAGTGGAAAACCAAGGGATGGTTTTATGCAGAGGAGTGACTTGGCAGCATACTTTAATTAAAAAAAAAAAAAAGTTTTATTTAAGACTAACACAGAGAAGAAAAGGATCAGATGTTTTAAAAGACCACTTTGCCGTCTGCGTGGAGACAGAATTGGAGGAGAATGCAAGCCACATAAGCTCTCTGAGCCTTTTTCCACATTTGCACGGTGGCGACAATCCCCCTGCCGTGCAGGGCCGTGGTGAGTAAGGGTGGGGAAACAGTCCCCCGGAGTCTCCTCAGCAGTCGAGGAGCGGGCTGGGATGCAGACGGCTCCAACTCGGGCCTGAAAGGTTGGCGAGTGGCAGCCCCTGCAAGGCCCTTGTACAGACAGACCCAGGGATTGCTTCCGAGAGAGGCACCCGCTGTCGCTCGCCGAGGCGGCCGCTGGGCGGCGCGGCGAGCCCAGCTCGGTCCGGACGAGAGAAGGCGCGGTCACTAGTCTGCTCGGCGCTCGGCAGCTCTGGCTTGCTGAAGGCGGGCGGGGGCGGGGCCGTTATGTAAGGGCGGGGCCTCGACCAGGGCGCCGGACTGTCGAGCAACCTAGACGACGGCACGGGGCGGGGTCTGCGCGCGGGGGTGGGGCCGGCGGGAGCGGATGGCGACGGTGCTGGGCGTCTGAGCGGGCCGGGGCCATGAGTGCCGCCCGGCCCCAGTTCAGCATCGATGACGCCTTCGAGCTGTCCCTGGAGGACGCGGGCCCTGGGCCTGAGTCCAGCGGGGTCGCCCGCTTCGGGCCGCTGCACTTCGAGCGCCGGGCCCGGTTCGAGGTGGCCGACGAGGACAAGCAGTCCCGGCTGCGCTACCAGGTGAACCGCCCGGCCCACCTCACCCCCCGCCTGGGTCTGGTCAGACCCCAGGCCGGACCCTGGAGAACCCCAACTCGGGAGAATCTGACTAGAGGCCTCAGCCGGAGCCAAATCACTGCCCAGACCCTCTCAGGTCTGATTTCGGTCCCCAGCCACTACTGGAGAGCCTAGAGCCCAGACCTGGCAGCTCGTCCCTCACCCCCAGCTGGAGATCCCAACCTGGAGTCCCCACCGATCCTGGGTACTGACCCTCCCTCCCCTTAGCACGCAGGGCTGGGGAACTCTTCTGTACCTGAACCAGACTTTGTCCATATTCAGAAGGACTCCCCTGAGCCCCAGGCCAGATAATCCAACGGGAACCAGCACCCCCTCTTCTGTTCTAAGTCCCCACCCCATCCTTCCCTCCAGAGCTGGAGGTCCCCACTCACATGATGAGTCCTTGCCCATGCCTTGGCTCCCACTAAACTGGAAATCCCCCTTTCCCAGAAGACCTCCACCAACTCTAGAATCCTTTTCTTGGCAACCTGAACTAGATTCCTATGCCCCAAACCTGGAAACCATTGGCCTGCCCTTCCCTAGCACCGTAAATCCAAGGCCTCCACACTGGGCCCCTGAAATACCATCCTGACAACTCCACCCTGATTCCCAAGCTTGGGAGATCTCCTGGCCCTGGGAACCCTCAACCAGCCTCTGCTGGCTCCTCCCTGCCAAAGCCCCCAACACCCACCTCCTACCTGGGTTTCAGTTTCTGTGAATCATCAAACCCGTTTTGCGGGGAAGGCGGAGGGAGCAAGCTGCGGCCAAACAGCTGTGTGTCCAGGCAAACAGCTGTGTGCGCTCGCTTTCTTCCTCTCCACCAGAGGGGAGGGAGGAAGGGCCTGAGCCCAGTAACCCTTCTGAGCCCTGTGTTCTGGAACAGAACCTGGAGAACGATGAGGATGGAACCCAGACCTCTCCGGAGCCGGATGGGGGAGCCGGCACCAGGTCAGGGCCAGGTGGGGACCCACCCCATACTCTTAGCCCCATGCTTCTGTCTCCTGTCCCCAGGCCCCTGCTCAGTCCTCCAGCTCACCTCACTCAGCCCTCTCACATCCTGTCCTACGAGAGACTCCTACACGGGGTCCCCTGTCCTGCACCCTACCCTAGTGCCAGCCTCACCCACCCACCCCACCAGGCTCTTTATCTTGCAGAAACCCCCAGCCTGGTCTGGCCCCTGTCTTGTCACAGGTCACTTGTCCTACAGGAATCCCCAGCTTTCCTCAACCCCCAGTCCTGCAGAAACCCCCAGCCCTTGAATTCCTCTTCATCCTGTCCCTTCTCAGTGCCCCCTATTCTGCAGGAACACTTAGTTCCAGTCTCTGCACCATCCCCCAGGATGCCATCACGACTCCTATCCCAAAGGGTCCCCTTGCTCACCTCCCCTTGCCCCCTCGCCGGGCCCATTTGTCCTGCAGGGATTCTGGCCGAACATCCATCCGCAGCTCCCAGTGGTCCTTTAGCACCATCAGCAGTAGCACTCAGCGCTCCTACAATGCCTGCTGCAGGTGAGACCCTGCCCTGCTCCTGCCACCTGGGGCCCCTGCCCCAGTACAGGCAGCCCTGACTACTTCCCCTTGGCTCTCTGGGTGGGAGACGGTGGTGGGAGGGGGTGGGCCTCCTGTCGCCTCTTTCACACCCCTCCTGCTCTGCTGCCATCCAGCTGGACTCAACACCCTTTGATCCAGAAGAACCACAGGGTAGTGCTGGCCTCCTTCCTGCTCCTCCTGCTGGGGCTGGGTGAGTGCCCCCGAGGGCCCCCTGCATACCCTGCCTACCCCTTGGTAGGGTCCACCCTCCTTTCATTCGGGCTCTGCATCGCATCCCCCTTGGCACACTGAGCTCCCAGCATCCTGAGGATGCAGCTGGCTGCCGTGACCCCACCCCCATTTTACAGGTTAGGAAGCTGAGGCCTTGGGAGGGGCAGGTCCAGCCTCCTGGTCACATAGTCAAGAAATCACACATAGTTGAAAATGGAACGTGGTTCCATGCTCCAAACTTTTCCTTTTTTTTTTTTTTTTTAGCCTGTTTAATCCATCAGGGAACAGAGAGTAACAGCTACTATTTATTCTCTACTTCGAGCCAGGTGCAGGGCAGGCTTATTTTCCTTCCGTACAGAGGTCACACAGCAAGCGAGAGGTAGGGCCACAACCCAGAACCTATATGTAGGGGCAGTGCTCAGGGATATGCCCAGCCCAGTGGCCAGAACTGCAGAGTGCCCTGCCAGCCCAATCCACAGGGCACCTGTCACTTCCCCTCCTCAGGAGTCTGAGAGCTGATAAGGACCTCTCTCCCACCCCCAAGATACTCAAGATAGGGAAACTGAGGCCCAGAGCAGGCAGAAACCACAGCCAGCTGTTTTCTAACTCCCACGCTCCTCATTCTGTGGGGCTGAGGAGTCAGAGTCCCCAAAAGGGATCTAGGGTTGGGATCAAGGGGAGCCCTTAGGGAGGGCCCAACTGTGGCACCTGCTCTCCCTCCTCCAGGAAGGTGAGAGTCCCCTAGCTGGAAAGCTGAGCAGCATCCTTGCCTCAGCTCTGGGTGTCTGTGTGCAGGGGAGGGAGCTGCGGCTTCCCCGACACCTGCGAGTTGCACTGGCCACCTGCCTCATCTCATTTCATCCTCAACACCTGACAGGGCAAGCATTATTACTATCCCAGTTCAAAAGTAAGGACACAGACTCTGCAGAAGAGCCACAGCTGGGAAGTAGATGAGCTGGGATTTAAACGCACATCAGTGATGTTGCCAGGCCTGTGGGCCACCATAGCCCATAAAGGCCTTTTGCAGGAATTAGAAAAAGATGCCTCCTCTGAGTGGGCAGAGCCCACAGCCCTAAGCCAGGGTACAGGGAGTGAGCTTCAGCCCCCACTGTACCCTTTTTGAGGTGCTCTGTGCAGGGCACAAACCACACAACAGTCCATGGTGGCCCTTCAAGCCTCTGTGCTGTATGGTCCCCCATCTCCCCGCCCCCCCGCCATCCCATCCTCTAACTGGGGACCCAGGACTCTCTCTGCGTCTGAAAAAGTGATCCAGCTATGACCACCCCAGCTTCCCCAGTGCCCACTGTCCTTAGCCAAAGTCCACATCCCTCCCCAGGGCCTACAGATCCTGCCAAACTCCTCAAGCCTGGACTCTTGCCTCTCCTGTCTCGCCAAAAACTGGAAGTTCCTAGAAAGCCCTGAGTTCCCTCCAGTCTCTGGGCCTTTGCCAGGCTGTTCCCTCCATCTGGAATACTCCTCTCCCTTTCTGCCTGTGCCATGCCCATAGCAAAGCCTCTGGAGTCAGATCACCTCCACCTTCTAAATGCAGTCCTGGGCAAGTTACTTCCCCTCTCTGTGTCTCAGTTTCCTCTGCTGTGAAATGGGGATGGTAATACCTGTCTCAGTCAAGGTGGCAATTAAATAAGGCCCTGTATGTAACACACTTAGCCCAGTGCCTGGCAGCAGCTGGTAGGTGGTCACTAAAAGGTAACTGCTACTGCTGTCCCTGCTCAGCTTAGATGCTACTGCCTCCAAGAAGCTCTTCCTGATACCCCAGGCTCCCGAGCTGTCTGATCACCAGGGTTGTAGCTTGGAGGTTCTTGTTGCTTGCTCCACTAGGGAAGGGCCATGGGGGCAGGGACAGACATTTCCCAGGGCCTGCCAGGTGCCCTGCTCTGAAAACACAGAGCTTGGTGAACTTCCCCTGGCGGTTCTCTGCCCAGGTGACCTTCAGCTTAGGTGGGGGACACCATTCCTCAGGCCTAAGCCATGTTGGGGGTTGCGGGTGGAGGTCCCCACCCTGCCACCAGCTGCTGCCCCCTGCTCCTGCCCTCACCCTCGTGTTTCCATCTGTGCGCAGTGTTGATCCTGACCGGCGTGGGACTGGAGGTGGCCCCCTCGCCAGGTGAGCGACCCCCTCCTACCTCCGCGGGCAGCGGTCACGCCCCTCGTGTGCCCAGAGGCCCTCGGCAAGCCCTTCCACCTCCCGCAGCGCTCAGCGCCCTCCCGGCAGGAAACGGCCCCTTTTACCTCGGAGAGTGAGACCTGCCCAGGCAGTGACCCCGCAGTCCCGCCCGGAAGCCTCCCTGCCCTGACCCGGCCCCTCCTCCCCTCTCGTAGGTGTCTCCAGCGCCATCTTCTTCGTGCCCGGCTTCCTGTTGCTGGTCCCGGGAGGTGCGAGTGGGCGCGGGCGGGGGCGGGGCGGGGGCGGGCCCTGGGCGGGCCCTCAGCGCTGACAGACCCCGCCCTGCAGTCTACCACGTGACCTTCATCTACTGCGCGGTCAAGGGCCACCGGGGCTTCCAGTTCTTCTACCTGCCCTACTTCGAGAAGTGAGCAGGCGGCGGCGGACGGCGGGATCCATCGTCGGCGCCGAGAGGCCCCGCGCGGCCTCCTCGCGTCCCTAGGGGGCGCCCCTGGGGCCCGCGCCCGCTTCGGTACCCTCATCTCAAGGGAAAAGACCCTGCGGGACCCTCGAGGCTCCAGTCCCCTCAGGAGTTTGCTCCGGAAGTTTGGGGCAGTGGGCCTCAGGCCACGACCTGGGCCTGGGAAAGTCGCCCCTTCCGTGCTCCGTGCCTTAACTTATTCTTGGGGGGCTGCTGGGTTGGTGGTGTTTTGTGCTAATAAAAGGGTAATGCTTAATTCCAGCCCACAATTGCTTTTTATTTCCCACTTGCCCTGACCAGCCCATCAGCCTGGCCACAGCCCCCTTTCGGAAAGGCTGAGAAAAGGACTGACCCTGGGGCTGAAGGGCTCTAGGACTGTCCATCTCCCCATGGTACACATGACAGTCCTGATGCTCCATGACTTGCCCAAGGTCACACAGCACGTCAAGGGCAGAGCTGGGCAAGGGGCTCTTCTACCCTGCAAGCCTGGAGAAGACTCTCCCTCCCAGTCCTTAGCAGAGTCAGTCCTGCCCCTGTCTCCACTCAGAGAGGCAGCATTGGTGCCTCCCCTGGCGGCCCTGGCCAAGGGCACTCAGATGACACAGGCCTGGGGCCTGGAGGCTGGTATCCTGGTTCCAGCCTGGCTCTGGGGCCCTGGGCTGCCACAGCCGGCTCTGAATGTGGGCCACCAGGACGCAGCAGCCCAGCCTCCTCCACCCACTGCCCTACTTCCCAGGCCCAGAGGTTGGGAGAAGTAGCGGTCAAAGGACATAGGAAGCAGGCCTGTATAACAGAAAACCTCAGTGATCAAAGACTCTTAGAACCACAGAACATTGGAAACAGACCACTGCAGAATTTTGGAAGGTCCAAGCATCTCAGGATGTCAACAACCAGGAAACAGAATCTTTGAGAACCCTGAAATCTGAGGTCATAATAGCTACCATTTATCAGATTCTTAGAAGGCACCACGTCATGTGCCAGGCACTTGACACAGGCTCTTTCTGGTCACCCTCCATAGAAACTGAGGCCCAGAGAGACTAGCTTGGCCGAGGGCAGAGTTAGGAACACAACCCAGGGCTTCTGTGACTCAGAGGGGGGTGGGGGTCAGCAAGCTGGTCTGGTCCCCAGCTGACCAACTGAGGGGCTGGCCGAATGAGTGTGGGCCTTGGAGACCCTGTTCATATACTTCATGTTTACAGTCTGCCACCCCCAGTGAAACGCGAGTGCCATTAAGATGTTCGGCCTCCACTGTATCTGCAGCGGCCAGGACAGTGCCTTTAGATTTCTGTGATTTTGTTGAAAGAATGAGCACCCAGACCCCCGCTCTCGCTCCTGATCTCCTGGCCCAGCCAGACTTCCCACCCTCAGCCACCAATCAAGGCACTTTTGGGGGGTACCAGTTAGATGCAGGAACTCCTAAATGAGTGATTCTCAAATTAGCTGGGGACCAGTTTTCACTTCTAATGCAACATGGACCAATAATTTTGTAAGGTAAAATGAAAACTAAAAAAGTGAAATAAAAAAACAAAGATACAAAATATAAGCCCACAGTTTGTATTATCAGATTAATCAGACATAAAATTACATTTCAATAGATAAAATCAGAACAAACATGGAAAGAAGAAAAATTATGAACACCATTCATTGAAAGGGGGCAAATTAGCAATTAACATAGAGTTGCTACTACGCTCGTAACTTTCTGTCACTTCACAATCTTAGCTAAACAGCAAGTGATCCCAAAAGTGGTGATTCTCCATATTATAAGACTATCTCAGGGGTCAGCAAGCTGTATCCCACAGGCCCAATATAGCCACCAAACTAAGAATGGTTTTCACATTTTAGTAATGGTTGGGATAAAAGTCAAAGGATAATAAGCTTTTGTGACACAAAAATGTTTATAAAATTCAAATTTTGATGTCAATAAGTCAAGTTTAATTAAATTATTATTTATCGAATTTCCAACACAGCCACACTCTGTATTGACTTTGGCTGCTCAGCCATACAAACTACTACAGCAGAGCAACAGAAACCATATGGTCCCCAAAGCCTAAAATCTTTACTGTCTGGCCCTTCACAGAAAAAGTTTGCCAACCCTTGGTCCATATGAACATGTTGACAGAACACTGAATCGCAACGTGTAAAGTTTTAATGTGACCAATGTGCTTGATTTTTGCTGGTTAATTTATGTAATCCAAGTTGGATTGGCAGCAACACCATCCTCAGGAAATGATGAATACCCAAATTCTAAACATGATTTATTTTTAGTTGGAAAAGGCATTAATAGTTGCACACAGATTAAGAACATTAGATTTCCTTAGTTAATTGTGACTCAATTTATCCCTGATGCTCTTTGCCCCATAGCCCATTTTGTCTGATATGTCTGTAGTTATACTAGCTTTCTTTTGGTTAATTCTCCCCTAGTAAGTCTTTTTCCAAGCCATCACTTTCAGCCCTTCAGCTGTCATTATGCTTTGAATGTGTTCTTTTTTTTTTTTTAATTTATATTTTATTTTTAGCTGCGTTTTGCTGCACGCCGGCTTTCTCTAGTTGCGGTGAGCGGTGGCTACTCTTTGTTGCGGTGCGCGGGCTTCTCACTGCGGTGGCTTCTCTTGTTGCGGAGCACGGGCTCTAGGCGCGCAGGCTCAGTAGTTGTGGCCCGCGGGCTCTAGAGCGCAGGCTCAGTAGTTGTGGCACACAGGCTTAGCTGCTCCGTGGCATGTGGGATCTTCCCGGACCAGGGCTCGAACCCGTGTCCCCTGCATTGGCAGGCGGATTCTTAACCACTGCGCCACCAGGGAAATCCTGAATGTGTCTCTTATATGTGCACTTAGCTGTGGGAAGAGCCTGGTATCTGCCTTTATATATATATATAGATAGATTTTTTTTTTTTTTTTTTTTTGTGGTACGCGGGCCTCTCACTGTTGTGGCCTCTCCCGCTGCGGAGCACAGGCTCTGGAAGCGCAGGCTCAGCGGCCATGGCTCACGGGCCCAGCCGCTCCGCGGCATGCGGGATCCTCCCGGACCGGGGCATGAACCCGTGTCCCCTGCATCGGCAGGTGGACTCTCAACCACTGCGCCGCCAGGGAAGCCCCCATTTATTTATTTATTTGTTTGTTTGTTTATTTATTTATTGGCTGCGTTGGGTCTTCGTTGCTGTGCCCGGGCTTTTGTCTAGTTGCGGCGAGCGGGGGCTACTCTTCATTGCAGTGCGCAGGCTTCTTATTGCAGTGGCTTCCCTTGTTGCGGAGCACAGGCTCTACACGCGCAGGCTTCAGTAGTTGTGGCACGTGGGCTCAGTAGTTGTGGCTCACGGGCTCTAGAGCGCAGGCTCAGTAGTTGTGGCGCGCGGGCTTAGTTGCTCCGCGGCATGTGGGATCTTCCCGGACCAGGGCTCAAACCCGTGTCCCCCGCGTTGGCAGGCGGATTCTTAACCACTGCACCACCAGGGAAGTCCTGGTATCTGCCTTTTGAAATCTGCTTTCTGCCCTTGTAATAAAAGAACCTCTGGTTTCTAGCTGGGCACAAGGTCACCCAAAATAAAGACTGCATTTCCCAGCATCCTTTGCAACTAGGTGTACCAGGTGGGGAGCCCTGCCTAATGGGGTATAAGTGGTTCATGCTCTTTGCCCCCTTTCTTCTTTGTTCCTGCCTCCAGCCTGCCAGCTGGGAAACAAACAAACATGGCTACACCCTCAGAATGGCAGAGCAGCCAGCAGAAGGAGCCTGAGTCCCTGAAGACCATACAGCTGGATTTCACCTAAGACTCTTCCTGTGGGGGAAATAAACTTCCATCCAGTTTAAAGCATTGTTATTTGAGGTCTCCATCACTTATAGGGAGCCCAATCTAATACTGATATTTTCTTCTGGGACTGAAACTCTAACTTTTAACCAAAAAAACTTAATCTGCCTATATTTATTGTAATTTTTAAAATAAACTTATTTATTTATTTTTGGCTGAATTGGGTCTTCGTTGCTGCACTCGGGTTTTCTCTAGTTGCGGCGAGCGGGGGATACTCTTTGTTGTGGTGCGCAGGCTTCTCACTGCAGTGGCTTCTCTTGTTGCAAAGCATGCGGGCTTCAGTGGTTGCAGCACACAGGCTCAGTAGTTGTGGTTCATGGGCTCTAGAGCACAGGCTCAGTAGTTGTAGCTCACGGGCTTAGTTGCTCCGTGGTATGTGGGAGCTTCCCAGACCAGGCCTCAAACCTGTGTCCCCTGCATTGGCAGGCGGATTCTTAACCACTGAGCCACCAGGGAAGCCCTCTTTTGTTTTGTTTTAAGGATTATTTCTACCTTGTGTTTTAATGTTTTCTGTAGACTTTGTTTTTCTTTGCTTTTTTCCTCTTTCCCAGCCTTCTGCTAGCTTAATGAGGAATTCTTCACTTTCTCCCTTTTCCTCCTCTGTTGATTTGACTATCGAGAATGGAACATTCTATCTCTATTTCTGTTATATTAATGGTTACCCTTACATGATTAACAAAATCTAAAGTTAATCAATGAATCTGTCCTCCTCTAGGAAAAACAAGCATGTCTAGAGTATCCCTTCCCATCTTCCATTTTATTTTTGTCTATTATTTTTTTTAGTCCCTCCTGGTTTTTAAAATCCCCCAAATTATTTTTTATAGTTCATGCTTCTTTAGATCTACCAATATGTTTACTGATTTCTCTCCCATTATTTAGTACATACTCTGCTTTCAATTTCCTTCCCACTGAAGCCATCCCTTCAACAAGAGTTTGTGGGTGGGAATCCTTTCAGCCTTTGTTTGCTGAAAAAAGTTTATATTTCATCTTCATTCTTGAGTAAGATGAGCTAAGTACAGGCTTCTCAGTTGGCATTTTTTTTCCCTCTGCACGTTGAACAATTTATTCCATTTTCCTCTTGCATGTGTTGTTGTCAATGAAAAAAGTCTTTGGAGAGTCTAATTGCTAATCCTTGGTAAGTAATCTGACTTCTTTCTCGAGCTGTTTACAAGATTTTCCTTTTGTATCCTGCAGTTTCACTGGCATGCATCTAGATATACATTTACTTTTTTTAAAAACTTATTTATTTATTTTTGGCTGCGTTGGTCTTTGTTGCTGTGCATGGCTTTCTCTAGCTGCGGTGAGCGGGGTCTACTCTGCTTCGTTGCGGTGTGCGGGCTTCTCATTGCAGTGACTTCTTTTGTTGCGAAGCACGGGCTCTAGCCACGCGGGCTTCAGTAGTTGTGGCGCACGGGCTTAGTTGCTCCGTGGCATGTGGGATCTTCCCGGACCAGGGATCGAACCCATGTCCCCTGCATTGGCAGGCGGATTCTTAACCACTGCGCCACCAGGGAAGTCCCTATACATTTACTTTTATATATCCTTCTCTGGCTCCAACGTGCTCCTTCAATCTGGACTCTTGCCTTTGTGGAATTCTTTTTTTAAATTTATTTATTTAGGGCTGTGTTGGGTCTTTGTTGCTGCACGCAGGCTTCCTCTAGTTGCGGAGAGCAGGAGCTACTCTTTGTTGTGGTTCGCGGGCTTCTCATCGTGGTGGCTTCTCTTGTTGCGGGCACGGGCTCTAGGCGCGGGGGCTTCAGTAGTTGCGGCACGCAGGCTCAGTAGTTGCGGCATGCAGGCTCTAGAGCGCAGGCTCAGTAGTTGTGGCGCACGGGCTTAGTTGCTCCACAGCATGTGAGATCTTCCTGGACCAGGGATTGAACCCGTGTCCCCTGCATTGGCAGGCAGATTCTTAACCACTGTGCCACTAGGGAAGTCCCTGTTTGTGGAAGTCTTTATGGAAGTTTTTCAATCATCATCTCTTTAAATATTGCCTCCTGCCTGTTCTCTACATTTTCTTCTTCTGAGATTCCTAATGACTTTTAACTACTCTTTAATATTTTCTGTCTTTCATTCCTCAATGCTACCTTATGGGTGATTTCTCATATATAGCTTCCAGTTCATTAATCTTTTCTTAAATTGTGTCCAATATGCTGTTTACTTTACCCCTTGATGTTTTTTCATTCCAATGGCTATATCCTCTATTTTTAGAAGTTCCTTTGGGTTATTTTTTTAAATCTTTCTGTTCTGTTTTCGTACCATCCTGTTACTGATAATGGTCTCCTTTCTTTTACCTCAGTTTTTTCTGTTTGTTTTTGCGTTTCCTTAATGGCCTCTTTTACATTGTTTTATGATTTACACTTTGGGTGCTGACTCTTCTGTTTACCGCATCTGCCTAGTCTCCCTCATGGTGATTTGTTTCCTTATGTGATTTGTAACTTTTTGTCATGAGTTCATCTTCAGAAGTGACAGGGTTGTTTGGGTTTTTTTAAAGTCCTATGTGCCCTGGGTTGAAAGAGTGCCTTTCTCAGCAGTTTTTTCCTATTTCTTCTGCTTTGCACACCACAGAGATAGACCGCACTCCTGCTTGACATGCACACCTGAGTTGCAGGTTCACTGGGGTAACTTTTTCCACTCAAGGTCCTGAACATCTGTACCTCGTCACTTTCTCAGGCTGGTGGGTGGAGGTATATTTGGGTCGCCTTTTCAAGAACAGGGTAGCCCGCTGAGACGCTGGAGTGTATTGACGTCATGCCCTGCTCCCCAGCCTCTTACAGGTCTTTTGTCCCGCCTGGGTGTCAGAGCCCAGGCTCCCAAACCTCTCCACCTCTGAAGCCCCCATGGCATCTGCTCCTTCCCACCACCCAGCTTTGGGTTCTCTCTTTGTCTTTGGTACCTGGGGTCATCCCTCTCTTTCACGTTCAGCTTTAAATAAAAACAAAACCCAAAACATTTCCACATATAAAGAGTGGGAGGTGTCCAGCCACCTTCTCAATTCACCGTGTTACCAGAACCAAGCCCTACACTGCCCCGTCTTTGAATGCTGCCAGTGCCAGGGAGCTCCCTACCTCCCAAGTGTCTGGAGAGATTCAAACCTTGCTCACACCGGGGAATGATGGGTGGTTGAGGGCACGTTTCCTCCAGGCAGCTCGGGTGGAAGGGAGGTGAGGATGAGGGTGGGCAGGTGACATCACAAGCCAGCTCTCCAGCCAGAGGGTATCAGGAGCAAAAGAAGCCTGGGGCTGCTGGGTTTCTTTCATCCTGGGGCCTTGTAGGGAGGGTGTGCAGCACGAACCCTGCTGGCGTCTGAGGCCAGAGGGGCAACAGTCTCCCTCCTGGAGCCTCAGCGGGTAGAAAGCATCATCACAAACTCTGCGGGGGAGAAGGGGCAGGGCTTGGGCCAGTCCAGGTCAGCCGTGCCGGGAGACACTGAGCTCAGCCTGGGAGCCGGAGGGATGCGCGTTTGTTTAGGTAGGAGACTCACCATCAAAGTCTACGGTGCCGTCCCCATTGAGGTCCACTTCTCGAAGCATCTCGTCCAGCTCAGGACCCACCAGTGGCTCCCCAAGCAGAGCCGGTGCTGCCTGTCGCAGCTCTGCCACCGTGATTCGCCCATCCCTGTCCCTGTCAAACTGGGATTCCAGCAGGGCTCAGCCCTTCCTACCCAAAGCTGCCTCTGCCTGCACCCGCCTCCACCTTGCCACATCCTGTGCCTGGACGCCCACACCTTCGTCCGTCCACACACTCCTTCTTCTACCAGGCTGAGGCCGTGGGCTCCCTGCCCCAGGAGGGCTCCCTGGCTGGACCCCCAGCTGGGAGTGAGCCAAACCCTCTCCGACCCCTCCCCAGCCCTAGTCCCACCAGCTACAGGGCCCGGGGCCTCCAGAGGCTGAGGCTCCCAGTCTCCCCTGGCCTCCTGGGGGGGAAGCCAGTAAGGATGCCACCCAGCCACCCACCCACCGCCCATCTGGACGCTCCACACCTCGCGGAAGGCGATGCGCAGCTCCCGCACCCCCAGCATGTGCGCCGTCTCCTCCCTCAGCTTCGGGCCCATCATCTCCACAAACTCCTCGAAGTCCACGCGGCCACCCACTGCGGACCCAGGCAGAGGGTCACAGTGGTGAGGGCTGGGGCCCGAGGAGGGGCATCACAAGGGCCAGCCCCTCCCCGGCTCTGCATCCAGTAAGGACACCGGTGTCCACGTCCCTGGGCGGGGGCAGGGCAGGGGGGTAGGAGGCTACAGCCCGGGGCTCCGATGGGGGCAAAGTGCTCAGGTGTTCTCAGTGAAGCCCCGGGTGTGGGGGAAAGAGACCAGGCTGTGGAACCAGACAGGCCCCAGGTTCAAAGCCCCCTGGCTCTGCCACTGACGGTGTGGCCTTGGGTGACTTACTGAGCCTCCCTCCTCATCTGGGGACAGGGTGCTGATGGGGCTGGGGTTCATGGCTGTAAAGTGCCGGAGCCCCACGGGCGGCAGCAAAGACGCCAGGAAGCAACCCCAGGTTGTCCCTGGATTCTAAGGTGCCGTCAATCATAAAAAGCACCAATGGTGGGCTTCCCTGGTGGCGCAGTGGTTGGGAGTCCGCCTGCCGATGCAGGGGACGCGGGCTCGTGACCCGGTCCGGGAGGATCCCGCGTGCCGCGGGGCGGCTGGGCCCGTGGGCCATGGCCGCTGGGCCTGCGCGTCCGGAGCCTGTGCTCCGCGGCGGGAGAGGCCACGGCAGTGAGAGGCCCGCGTACCGAGAAAAAAAAAAAAAAGCACCAATGGTCAACTAACAGCTTTGGGGAGAAGAAAGAAGCATGACACGAAAATATTCACGTCAATTGTACATCACATCCCATTTTGGAAACTGTAAAGGAAAAGCAAATGCAGGAGTCCTGGGATGAAAGGAATCTGATATTTGACAAATTGGCTAATGACAATCACACAAGGGCAGCCCATTGGACATTTAATCGCAAGGCATGGCCAGGGCCTGTCACGCTCGGCCTCACAGAACCTCAGGAGGCTCTCTTCAGGAGCCTCAGGAGGGTCAGAGAGAGAGACAGAGACAGCCCTGGTGGCTGGTACCAGCATGGACCACTTTACCTCAGTCAGAGATGGGGGTCCTCGACCTGAGCCCCAAGGGGCTCTCTTGGGTCACCCGGTGCCTTCCTTGTCACCCTCGACCCCTGTGCCCCTGGGGGCCAATGTCAAACTGTCCTGGAGACTGTCACCCCCTCACGCCACCGTCACCGGGGCCTCACCCCACAGCCGCCTCCCACCACCTCTCGTTCCCCTGAACCATGAGGCCGGGAGAGGACCCGGGCTCCAAAGCCAGGTGGCTCGCGGCCCTGCCCCGCCCCGCCCCCAGGCAGGTGTGGTCAAGCACTGACTTCGCATCTTGACATGCTGGGAGACCTCGATGAGCTCCATCTCCGTGGGCATGTAGCCCAGTGTCCGCATGCATTCGCCCAGGTCCCGGTAGCCGATGTAACCATCGCGGTCCATGTCAAACTCCTCGAAGGCAGCCTGAAGCTCTGCAGGGGAGGGAGGTCAGGCGCAGGCAGCCAGGCTCTGGGGCGCCTCCCACCCACCTTCGCCAGCATGGGCCACTCACCATCCAGCTCCTCGGGGCCCAGCTCGCGGTCCTGCAGGGGCACAGTCCAGCATGTCCCTGGGGCCGGCCAGGGCTCTGGACGCCCTTCCTCCTCCAGCCCCAGCCCACGCTGGCCTGGCAGGGCCCATCCCACAAGGGCAGGAGAAGGCAGCTGAAGTCCCGCGGGCCCCAGGAGAAGAGATGACCCCCTTCCTGCTTCTGGGGCCCCACGCTGCCTCAGATCCCTGGGTTTGGGGTCTAGCTCCGCCCACTGCCCAGGCCACCCCCAAACTGCAGAAACTCTACCCCCTCAGCCCAGGCTCCTGAGTCTGGAGCAGAAACTGGAGGAGGCCTGAGTATAAGGGGCAGGGTGGGCTGAGCCTGAGCCCATGAGTCCCCAACCTCACCCCCAGGCCCCCCAGCCCTGCCCCAGCCCCACCTGACCTTCCCAAAGATGCGGTTGAGCAGGGGCCCGTATGTCCTCTGAGCAGGATCGTGCCGGGGGGCAGGACGATGCCGGTGGGACTGGCGACGAGAGGCTGGCCCCTCCTGCCCGTCTCCAGTCCTGGAGGCGTCCTCGCTGCCCCCCAGGGCCTTGGGGCCCTGCGTGAGGGTCTGCTCCCCAGAGCTGCCAGTGCCCTTCCGCGACCCTCGGAGCCCCTTCGTCCTCTTGCTGCTTTTCCTCCTGGTCAAGGGGAGCCCCTCAGCACCACTACTGGAAGCCATGACCCCCACAGGGGGCTGCTGGGGTCCGGGGGGTGGGTCTGGGCCATGCTGCGCCCTCACCTGCTCTGTGGCCATGCGGAGCACCCCTGCCTCTCCGGACCCATAAAGCTGCTTATGTACCCGCAGCCTGAGAGCTGATGGCCAGGGATCGGGCCCTGAGGGGGATTAGGGTAAGTGAGGCAGGCAGCCCAGGCACTAATCCCAGCCCTCTGCCTGGGGGTGGCCAAGGCAGAGCCAGATGGGTCAGGGGGACCATCCTCAGCAGCACAGCGTGCCAGGACGTGTTGGCTGCAGTGAGCTCTGGACGCCAGCTCTGCGGCTTATGAGCTGGGAGACCCAGCGAACTCACTTCTCTAAGCCTCAGTTGCCTCATCTATAAAACGGAGGCAATATCGCTGAAGCGTCAAAGACGGCCCAGTTGTATGAGACAGGCAGGATTTAGCTAAGAGGACACGGAGAGGCGTCTCAGGCAGGAGGAAGAGTGTGGGCAAAGGCTGGGAGGTGGGAAAGGAGAGGATGAGGTGCCCACCGCGGCCCCCACGTGGGCGACATCCTGGCCGGAGCAGAGGGTATGTGAAATTCAGGAAGAGAGGCCAGACCAGAGAGGCCTTGAATCACAGATGATTGAGGGTGACCTTGGAGGAGGTGGACCCTGTGGGAACCCAGAGCCTGCCCTGAGCTGGAGGGGCCCAGGGCGAGGGGTTTCAGCCATCTGGCCCTGTCAGGAATAGGGGGGCCTGGCTGGTCACTTGGCCTTACTGGGCCGGGGTTAGGGTTTCCCGGCGAGCAGCCCCATGAATGATTGATGTCCTCCCAGCTTGGGTTTCACACCGGCCGCCTTAGTGCCGCCGGGAGCCATGCATCAAGCCCCGGCGTGGGGCCGTGCGGACGGCCGGACCTCTGGGCAGGCAGGCACGCCCTGCTCCTTCCAGCCAGCAGCCTGCACCTTACAGGTAAGCCAGGCCTCACCAACCGGGCCCAAGGGGAGCCCAGGGCTCTGATCCAGTAGGGGCTGGAGCTTGCAGAGTGGGGTCTGCCTGAGTAAGGGCCCTGGAGGTGGGGAGACAAGCAGGCTAAAAGGTCAAGTGGCTGGAGCCATGGGCCACGTGGCAGGATCCAGTCTTTCCTGGACATCTAGTTTCTCCACCCTCAGAGGGAAACACCCTCCCCCATCTAGGGAAGGTGGGGTGAGGGCGGCGAGCCTCTTGGGACCCAGCCACCCTCATCCTCATCACACGGCTGAGTCCCCTGCCCCCTTTTCTATTTAGTCGCCCCAGGGGACAAATGGGGGCCACTCTCTGCCCCAGACTCCCTGTCCACCCTTGGATTCCTATGGGCCCAGGGGACCTGAGCCCTTCCTTCTTGGAATCTTTTTTCTGGCCACACCACAAGGCATGCGGGATCTCAGTTCCCTGACCAGGGATGGAACCCGTGCCCCCTGCAGTGGATTCTTAACCACTGGACCGCCAGGGGAGTCCGAATCTTTGAACCCAGGATACCGACTAAAAGGAGCCTGTGATGCTCTGACCAAGTGGGTTTTTTTGTTTTGTTTTGGTTTGTTTTTTGGGCCATGCCACGCGGCTGGAGGGATCTTAATTCCCCAACCAGGGATGAAAACGGGGCCCATGGCAGTGAAAGTGCGGAGTCCTAACCACTGGACTGCCAGAGAATTCCCAAGTGGTTCCCTGGAGCCCTAAGAGTGCTCTCCCTCCGTTATCCTGAGCACACAGTTTTAGTTCACATAGGAGTTCTGCTATAATATTTTAATTGAAATATATTTGAAAGCCTCTGGTTTGGTCTGCTTGGACGCAGTGAGAATTCCGTGTAGCAGAATGGTTAGAGTCCTGGTGCCCACATTCCTACCTCTGCCCTTGGGCAAGCCACTGATCCTCTGAACCTTCCTCTCCTCACATGTAGAATGGATTGTATGAGGACTAGGTGAGGTCATCTGTTTAAAGTCCCTGGCAAAGGTCAACTACCCCAAAGGTGATGATGATGGCCCAGAGAGGGACAGCGACTTGCAGGGAGATGCACAGCATCCTCTCTCTTCTTTTCAGTCATTCGTGCCTTCATTGATTCACCAGGCACCCACTCCACGTCTAGTGGGACACTGGGGACCTCAGATGGACACTGCTATGGAAGTCAACCTGGGTGCCGCTGGCCACGGGCCCCGCACAGAGCTCGACGATGAGGACTACCCCCAGGGTGGCTGGGACACGGTCTTCCTGGTGGCCCTGCTGCTCCTGGGGCTGCCAGCCAATGGGCTCATGGCATGGCTGGCCGGCTCGCAGGCCCGGCAGGGAGCGGGTACGCGGCTCGCCCTGCTTCTGCTCAGCCTGGCCCTCTCTGACTTTTTGTTCCTGGCGGCAGCAGCCTTCCAGATCCTGGAGATCCAGCATGGAGGGCACTGGCCACTGGGGACGGCCGCCTGCCGCTTCTACTACTTCCTGTGGGGTGTGTCCTACTCCTCCGGCCTCTTCCTGCTGACAGCCCTCAGCCTGGACCGCTGCCTGCTTGTGCTGTGCCCTCGCTGGTACCCTGGGCACCGCCCAGCCCGCCTGCCCCTCTGGGTCTGTGCCGGGGTCTGGGTGCTGGCCACCCTTTTCAGTGTGCCCTGGCTGGTCTTCCCCGAGGCCGCCGTCTGGTGGTACGACCTGGTCATCTGCCTGGATTTCTGGGACAGCGAGGAGCTGCCGCTGCGGATGCTCGAGATCCTGGGGGGCTTCCTGCCTTTCCTCCTGCTGCTCGTCTGCCACGTGCTCACCCAGGCTGCCACCTGCAGAACCTGCCGCCGCCAGCCCGGCTCCACGGCCTGCCGAGGCTTTGCCCGCGTGGCCAAAACCATTTTGTCAGCCTATGTGGTCCTGAGGCTGCCCTACCAGCTGGCGCAGCTGCTGTACCTGGCCTTCCTGTGGGACATCTACCCCGGCTACCTGCTCTGGGAGGCCCTGGTCTACTCTGACTACCTGATCCTGCTCGACAGCTGCCTCAGTCCCTTCCTCTGCCTCCTGGCCAGTGCCGACCTCCGGGCCCTGCTGCACACCGTGCTCTCCTCCTTTGCCGCAGCTCTCTGTGAGGAGCGGCCGGGCAGCTTCACTCCGGCTGAGCCACAGACCCAAGCGGCCTCTGGGGATCAGACTCTACCAGGGCCAGTGGCTGAGGCCCAGCCACAGGTGAACCCCACAGCCCAGCCACTGTTGGAGTCCGCGGCCCAGCCACAGTCAGACGCTCTGGTCCAGCCTCAGCTGAACCCCAGGGCCCAGCCCCAGGAGAACCACGAGGCCCAGCCCCAGCTGGATGCTGGGGCCCAGCCACAGGCAAGCCCTGAGGCCCAGGCCCCTGGAGCCCCGGCCAGCTCAGCCCCCAGCCCCTGTGACGAAGCCTCCTCTGCCCCCTCCACGGATTCCACCCCAGAGGCCCCTGTGAACCCGGCCGAACCTGCTGCCTCTGAGGGAGAAAGCCCCAGCAGCGCCCCCCAGGAGGAGGCCCCGGGTGCAGGCCCCACGTGAGAGTCTGGGAAAGCCAGGGCCGCCAGGGCAGCAGAAGACCTGGGGAGACAGAGGAACCAGCCGGTCAGAGGACGACGGCTGCCGTGGAGGAAGTCCTCATGGAAAACCCCAGCGAGCCCCTTGGCCTGGCAGACGGACTTGGGCGACGTGAACACGAAGCAGCCAAAAGTCCCGGACAGTCTTGTTGTGAGCGTCATGTCCCTGCCGGATCCCAGCAAGCTCCTCTGTGCTTGGCCCACACACGGTGGTCCAACGGTCCCCTGAGCTACCACAGCTGATGGTGCCCTGCCGGGCTCTGCCCTCCGATGCCCCCCAGACCCCACAGACAGTCTCCCCTTAGCCTCGGTCCTGCAGGAGAAAGACTGGCAGGGTGACTTCTCCGGGCTTGATCTGACCTCCCCTGATCCTTCCCTCCCTGCCCCACTTCCTGTCCCAACCTCTAACCTGGATACGAGGAGCCGAAGAGGAAGTCCCTGCAGAGAAGGGAGCCGTTCATCAGGAGCCCAGGGTCTTAGGAGCCCACAAGCTGGCCTGGCACGGCCAAGCCCTCTCTGCCAGCCCCCTGCACCCAACAGGCAGTGGGGCTGGGGCAGGACTTCCCTCAGCAAGATGGTGGGCGCAGAGGCGAGAGCTAGCAAGCCTGGATTCAAATCCGGCGCTGGGTGACTCTGGACAAGCTGATTCACCCTCCGAGCTCCTGTTTCATCTGGCATTGTGAGGATTAAATGAGAAAGTGTGTGAGGTGCCTGGCAGGAACTGGCACACAGTAGGGGCTCAGTGAACAGGGGCTCTTCCTTCACGGACATCCAGGGATGTCCCTGCAGGGGCTGGGCATGGATTGGAGGAGGTGCCACCTGGCCTGAGCATCTGGGATCCTGTGAACTTCGGGGCAGACCATGGTGCCCATGACCAGCTCTGGGCTGCAGACACCCAGGTGGCCTGAGAGAGCATGTGCCCGCCTCCGTGCCTCGGGCAGCTCCAGGGGACTTCAAGGTCTGCTACGTTTAAGGGTTCGAGTGCTCACCTGCCCATCCCCCACCAAGGAGGAGGTACAGAGTGCCCTTGTCCTGCCTCAGCCTGAGCCCCTTCTATACACTCAGCCCAGATGCAGAGATGGGAAGATGTCCCAGCAGAGAACTCTGGGGACCAGGGGCTCCAGAGATAGCACAGGCTCCTTGGAGGTCACACGGTGTCTCTAGGGCAGAGCCAACCTCCTCCCTCTTAAGCTGCAGACACTGCTAGAAAAACTAGGAAGTGCTGAAGGTCTATTTTCAGACCCCCCACACCACTTCCTTTTCATACACATCACTCTCTACTGGCACTCACCCTACCCAATCCCCAGGGTTCCAAAATCATGAACCCTTTCCCCTTCCACCCCCCTGCCCCCCCCCACCCACCCTTTCCCATTAGCTCAGCGTTGTGACCTTTAGAAGCTGAGAGATGTCCTTACCAGTAGGTGTAAATGACAATGACATTTTACGTGCTACCCTTCCCAGGGGTGCTTGCTGTATAGGCAGACTGAAGTGGTGCAGTCAGATTTGGATTCTGGTTCCCAGGTCGCTCTTTGCCTCAGTTTTCTCCTCTGTAAAATGGGGTGATAACATTCCCTTTGCAAGTGTGGCTGTTGTGATCATTAACCAAACCTGGGGATGGAAGCATGCTGGGTGGTGGTGTTGCTGATACCAGCAGCATAATCATAGCATTTCCTGCAATTGTGGGCACCGAGGCTGGTGGGAGAGATTTCTGGACAGGCACAAATTTGTTGAATTCATTCATCCAGCAAATATTTATTGAGCACTTGTTAGGTGCTTTTTCAGCCAGGCTTCCATTTTGGGTGGGGTTAGCACATGGCCTCTAGTGCCCCTCAGAGGTTGTTTGAATCCTGGTTCTCCACAGCTCACCAGCTGTGTGATCTTCAGCAAGGCTCTTGGCCTCTTTGAGACTCAGTTTCCTCATCTGTAAAATGGGGATCGTAATCATGGTTCCATTTTCTAAGTGTTAATCCCTGTGAAGTGCTCAGATCCTTGCCTGGCACACAGTGCTTAATAATTGTTAGCCACTCATTCAATTATGCCAGTGGACACCCCCAGGTCTCACTCAGGCCTGGGACAGCACTGACCCCCCAGAGCCCACATGGCAGCATCCTGCCCACCAGGCATTGCCCACCCCCACCCCGCCCCACCACACAGCCTCCTCCTCCACTTTCCAAATGCTTTCACACTCCCCACCCCATTGGACTGCACACTTCCTTAGGGCAGGGTCTGGACTGATGTCCCCCTTGCAGAGTGCCCCTCTTCCTTCTCCCAGGTAGGGACCCCGAAGCTTTTTCACATGGCAGGCAGATCAGGGACTAAATCCTCAGTGCCAGCCACCTGCCTTCAACTCTGGTCCATACTCCTAACCCCACCTCTTGGGGGACCTCCCTGGCGGTCCAGTGGTTAAGACTCTGTGCTTCCACTGCAGGGGGTGTGGGTTCCATCCCTGGTTGGGGGACTAAGATCCCACATGCCACGCAGTGTGCGGCCAAAAGAAAAAAAAGATGCTACTAACCCTACCTCTTGGAGAGTGGGCCAGCCCCACCTCCAAGGTCCCAGATGGGAACCCCACTCATAATGGGTACTTGCCATCCAGGAGAAAGAGCAGTGCCATGAAGGGTTTTGTGAGATAAAGAGGAGTTCTCCTCCCGGCCCACAGAGGAGGGTTTTGTATCGGAGGAAACATGCACACCCAAGGCCAGAGAGGATGAAGGGAGGGCTTACCCCCAACATTCCACAGCCCCTCCCCTCACCCCTAACACACTCCATGGGGCTGGGTTCCTGTTACCCTCTGGAAGATTCATCCCTTCCACAGGTGAGAGACACACTTCCCTCTCCTTCATAGGCACCAGACATTGAGAGCTATGAATATGAACATTTTTCAGTTCCACATTCAGGGCTGCTGTTCATTTATTCATTCAGTATACATTAATTGAACACATACTGTATGCTAGGTCTTGTTCTAGGAACTGGGGATACGGTGGGAAACAAGGCAAAGTGCAATCCTCAATTTGCGGACATCCTAGCGGGACAAGGCAGACAAAAAGCAAATACACAAATAATTAGGGAATTCCCTGGTGGTCCAGTGGTTAGGACTCTGAGCTGTCACTCCTGAGGGCACAGGTTCGATCCCTGGTTGGGGAACTAAGATCCCACAAGCTGTGCAGTGCGGCCAAAAATAAAAAATAAAGCAAATACACAAAATAATTATACAATATAACATCAGGTAGTGATTAAGAACGTACAGGGGGAACAAGTAAGGGCCAGAGAGTGATGGGTAAGGGGGATGGTCAGGGAGGGCCCCCAGAGGAGGTGACATTTGAGCAGAGACCTGGAGGAAGTGAGGGATGGAGCCTTTTCAAGATGTGGGGGAAGCGCTTCCAGATGGAGGGAACAGGATGTGCCAAAGCCCTGGGGTGGGAAGGGAGGTGGTGTATTTCAGGGATAAGGAGGGTCAGTGTCACTGGGCCACATGAAGAGAGGAGGATGGAGGAAGGTAACAGGTGGGGGAGGGGGCAATGACAGTGGGTCATTGATGTGATGAAGGGCAAAGGGAGAGGTAGGGGATCTGGTGTGGGCTTTAGACAGACCCCTGGCTGTTGCCTGGGGGACACAACAGAGAGGGAAGCTTTGTGGCTGCGTTTCCTTTTCCAAACCACCCACATTCTGGTCCTGGGCTGGAAGGATTGGCCTGTCCTAGGGGTTATGGAGCAGTGGGAAAAGCAAGGACTTTGGAGTCAAACAGAATGCCAGATTGGAGGGGGCAGATTCTGCCTGTGGGACCTACAGGGACACCTAAGCCTGCCAGGGTGGGATGGGGATGGGGTAGATCCAGTGGGCCAGCCTGTCTCAGGAGCTGGCCAGGAGGAGGGAGACATCTGTGGACAGACCTCCAGGCCTCGGTGGGAGATGGTTGAGGAAAGCAAGGAAGGTTTGAGGGGTCTGGAGGTCATGGCCCTATTTCTCTTTTTAATAAGGAGGCCAGGCAGGACCCAAAGGTGTCCATCGGGGAGAATGAGAGGGCTGGGCCTTCCACTCGCCCCCTAAAACACCACTGTTTTATTTACATTGTACCAAGAGCACGTACCTTTGTAACTTGAGGCACGTGAATATATCGCCTGTCCGAATAGATACTATATTTCGAGTTGAGGTGGACTCGACCGGGAAGTATGCATTGAGGTGGGGGATTGGGAGGGCGGGCTCCACCCAACCCTGGAGACTCCTGAGGACACGGACAGGAGGAGCAAGATGGGGAAGGGGTCCGGGTATGCCGCCAGGCTGCCGCACCACGGCCCCATTCCCATCCCGGCCCCTGCCGCTGCCCCTGACCCTTTGCCCCAGAGGGACCTGGAGGGCTGCGGGGCGGAGCTCTCTCAGGCCCCGCCCAGGCCCCGCCCCTGAGCCCCGTGAGGCTCCGGCCCCGCACTCCTGGCTCCGGCCTGCCAGGCCACAGCTCACAGCCTCCCGCCCCGCCCCTCCGCGCGTGACCTCGGCCCCGCCCCCTTGAGCCCCCGCCCCGCCCCCCGCCCCCCGCCCCTCTCTCCTCTGTCACTTCCTGATTCCCGCTTCCTGCTTCCCAGAGACTGGGATACGGAGCCACCCGAGGACAGTGCAGCAGCCTCCAGGCGTCCCTGGTGAGCGCGACGGGCCGGGCCTGGGGGCGCAGGCGGGGGGTTGGGCGGGACTTCGGGGGCAGAGCCGCAGGGGGCTGGGGTGGGGGTCGCGAGTCCGAAGAGCCCTTCCCCTCCGCGGCGCCCCACCCTCAGTCCCAACTCCCCCTGGCCGCTCAGCGTCTCCCCTGCCAGACCGGGATCCTTGAAGTTGGGCTCCTGCTTCACCTTGGACCCCCGCTCTGAGGGCGCTCTGGGATGCTCTGTGGCTGGGAGCGGCGTCCCGACCCCTGCCCAGTCCTGCCAGGGCCCCTGGACCGGCTTGGGGCTCCCTGCACATTCCTGCAGGCACTGCACATTCCGTGGGACCCAGAACTGTGGCCTAGCGCGGACCCACAACGGAGATCATTCTGGCCTCCTCTGTCTGTCCTCCCCATCACCCTGCTTCCAAATCCTGGGCAGGAAGGAGCCTGCTGGGAACTGACTAGGACCCACCAAGGAGCTAAGCTTGCACTGGCTCGGGCACCTCCCCCCTCCTCCACACGCATACCAGAGGCCGGGGAGACGCCCTGGGTAGCGTCCAGCAGAGCCCCTCAGGACTCAGCAGTGGTTCTGCAGGAGGTCAATGCATTTCTGCCTTCAGATCCCCCCTTGGGGAGAGGCGGCCAGGTCAGCCCTGTGACCCTATCCTGTAACTTGGGAAACCGAGAGCCAGGCAGGTTATCAGGCCCAGGCGCCGTGTTGCATCCTCCCCACTCCCTTCGTGCAGCCCTGGGAGGCTTGGGGGTTGTTGGGATGGGCAGCGGCTGACCTACGCTTCTCCACTCTGCAGTCATGTTCCGCAAAGTGGTTCGACAGAGCAAATTCCGACATGTGTTCGGGCAGCCTGTCAAGAATGACCAGTGCTATGAGGACATTCGAGTGTCCCGTGTCACCTGGGACAGCACCTTCTGCGCCGTCAACCCCAAGTTCCTGGCAGTGATTGTGGAGGCCAGCGGTGGAGGCGCCTTCCTGGTGCTCCCCCTAAGCAAGGTGGGCCCCATCGGGGCTGGGAGGGGACTGGAGCCAGCTTGGTCGCATCTGCCAGGTCTCTGCTACCTTCACAACCCATAATTTGCCCATCCCCACACTGCCGGGCAGCTGTCGTAATCCACATTTACCGCCTGGGAGGTGTTAGCACAGATAGGGAAAGCCTGTTTTTTATTGCCACAGAGTCAGGGTCAGAGGCAACAAACATATCCTGCTCATCTGGTGACACCTGTGAGGAAGAGGTGGGTCAGGAGGAGGCAGGGTGAGAGTCACATCTGGGCCACCTGTGGGCCAGGCCAACCACATCATTCCTTGTCCACCGAGGGGAGGGCTGAAGTTCTGGGAGGGATGGAGCCTGGGCATCTTGGGTCCCCCTTGACTGCCCCCCTCATGCCTGCAGACCGGCCGCATTGACAAGGCCTACCCGACAGTGTGCGGACACACAGGACCTGTCCTGGACATTGACTGGTGTCCCCACAATGACGAAGTCATCGCCAGCGGCTCGGAGGACTGCACGGTCATGGTGAGGCATGGGGCTGTGATGGGGCGGGGGTCGCAGATGTGGCTCAAGGCTCCTGGCAGCGGGGCCAAGCAGGGGCCTCATCTGCCCTCCCCACCCCTCCCCAGGTGTGGCAGATCCCGGAGAACGGGCTGGTCTCCCCTCTGACGGAGCCGGTGGTGGTGCTAGAGGGGCACAGCAAGCGAGTGGGCATCATCACCTGGCACCCGACGGCCCGCAACGTGCTGCTGAGCGCAGGTCTGCACCGCTGCCCCTGCCCTGCCCCTCGATGCGCACAGCTCCGCAGCATCCCACACCCTCTCCCAGGCCCGTCTGACACCCAGGAAGGTTGAGGCCCACAGAGGTCGAGTGCCGGGTCGGGTCCCAGGAGGGTGGTCATTGCTGATGGCCCCCCGCTCGGCAGGCTGCGACAACGTGGTGCTCATCTGGAACGTGGGCACGGCGGAGGAGCTGTACCGCCTGGACAGCCTGCACCCCGACCTCATCTACAACATCAGCTGGAACCGCAACGGCAGTCTCTTCTGCACCGCGTGCAAGGACAAGAGCGTGCGCATCGTTGACCCCCGCCGCGGGACTCTGGTGGCGGTACGTGGCCCTGGAGGGTGAGGATGGCTGCAGACTGGCCGAGGGGCTCTCTTGGGGCTCCACACTGACCGCTCCGTCTCCCCGGCAGGAGCGGGAGAAGGCTCACGAAGGGGCCCGGCCCATGCGGGCCATCTTCCTGGCAGACGGCAAGGTGTTCACCACGGGCTTCAGCCGCATGAGCGAGCGGCAGCTGGCGCTCTGGGACCCGGTGAGTGGCCCGGCCGGCCCAAGCGGGTGGCCTCAAGACGGGCTCCACCCTGGGCGAGGACGGCGGGGTCACCTGGAGAGGCCTGTCGTTCCCAGGTTCTCAGCCTGGCACCTGAGGCACCCAGGACCTGCAGCCCTGCCAGCCTCTCCTCTCCCTGCCCCCTGCTCTCTGGCCTCCCCCACCGCCTCCACCTGCCTCCGTGTCTGCCCACAGTGTTCTTGCCCCTGAAAGGCCCTTCCCTCCTTTGCTTGTCTGTTAACACTCGGCTGTCCTTCGAGGCCCAGTGCAGAGGTCCCCTTCTCCAGGAAGGCTTCCAGCCTTTCCTGTGATGTGCTCTGTCCCACAGGCTTAACCTTCTGTCTGGCGACCTCCGGGGGCCCCTCTGAGACAGCAGCTAGCGCTGCCCGGCACCCCTGGCTCCCGCGTGGTGGGGGCTTTCTCAGTACTTGCTTGGTGGCCTGGCGGTAGTCTGAAGGCCTGGAGTAGGCGGGGAAAATGGGACCGTGGGAGTGGAGGGGGGGGAGCCAGGAGGGCGTGGCGGGGCTACACCGTGTGGGCAAAGGGTGGCAGTGGTAGGGGCAGTGCCAGCCAGCTTGTGAGGCTAGCTGGGGCCAGTCCCAGTGAGGGGTTAGGACAGTGAGGGGAGAGGGCAGGTTCTGGCCTGGCCTGACTGCCCTTCAACCCATGTGCCAGGAAAACTTCGGGGAGCCCATGGCCCTGCAGGAGTTGGACTCTAGCAACGGGGCTCTGTTGCCCTTCTACGACCCTGACACCAGCGTGGTCTACGTCTGCGGCAAGGTAGAGCTGGGCAGGGCTGCTGGGGACAAGGAAGAGATAGGCAGGCCCAGGTGCTGACCCCTGGCCCCTCCCGCCCTGCAGGGTGACTCCAGCATCCGGTACTTTGAGATCACAGACGAGTCCCCCTACATCCACTTCCTGAACACGTTCACCAGCAAAGAGCCCCAGAGGGGCATGGGCAGCATGCCCAAGAGGGGCTTGGAGGTCAGCAAGTGCGAGATTGCCCGGTAAGAAGGTGGATGTAGGGAGCTGCTCGGGGGCAGGAACCGGCCCAGAGGGGCCCCGGGGTCAGGGGTCAGCCTGTGGGAGGGGCCAGGGTAAGGACTGGAAGGGGAGGGCAGAGGGAGCTGGGAGAGCTGGTAGGGGGCAGGTTCCACCCATGGGTCCTCCCTCCCCGCCCTTTCCCAGGTTCTACAAACTGCACGAGCGCAAGTGTGAGCCCATTGTCATGACAGTGCCACGAAAGGTGAGGCCACCTGGTTCCCTGCCCACCCACTCCCTTTCTAGCAGACAGACCACACAGGGGTGCCCAAGGTGAGGCTCGTGAATGGGACATGGCCGAGTGGGTGTAGCCAGCGGGCTGGACAGATGCCAGCGTGCCCAGCGAGGGCCAGGCAGGGATGAGACACAGGGTGAACGGAGGCCTCGCTCTGCGTGAGCCACAGGAGGCAGATACTGGGCAGCCTTGGAGTCTCCCTGTAGGAGGCAAGGCAGGAGCAACAGCATGGCTGGGGCGGGGCCTGCAATGAGGGGTGTGTAGTAAGCCAGGCGAAAGCACAGAGGTGGGAATGGAAAGGAGCGGGGAGTCTGGCTGCAGTGGAGGCTCCTGTGAGCTGGGGATTCGGCCACATGTGGCTCGGCCTCAGAGCCCCAGCTGAGAGCCTTGAACGTGCTTCGTTTCTCTCCAGCCAGCGTTTACTGAGGGCACAGGGTAGCGTGCCAGGCACGTCCAGGGAGCAGAGCTGAGGGCGAGTTCAGTGGGGCCAGCCCCAGGAACTCACTGTCCACAGGGCACAGACGTGGCTCCCAGAGTCCCACAGAGCCACGTAGGTGGCCCCTCCTTGGGAAGGTGGGGGGAATCTTCAGAGGGAGCTGTCGGTGGTGTCCAGAAGAAAGTGAAAGAACAGATTTGAGCTTTAGAAATGTCACTAGGGGTCAGGCCATGGGAAGATGGGTTGACAGGGTGCAAGCCTGGAGGCCAGGAGAGTGTTGAGGAGGTGGCCACTCAGGGTCCAGACGAGAGGACCCTGCAGGTGGGCCCCAGCTGACCCAGACCTCCCCCCGGCCCAGTCGGACCTCTTCCAGGATGATCTGTACCCCGACACAGCTGGGCCTGAGGCGGCCCTGGAGGCAGAGGAGTGGGTGAGCGGGCGGGATGCCAACCCCATCCTCATCTCCCTGCGGGAAGCCTACGTGCCCAGCAAACAGCGGGACCTGAAGGTCAACCGGCGCAACGTGTTATCAGACAGCCGGCCCGCCGCGGCCCCTGGCTCCCCCCGCCCGGGGGCCTCCACGCCTGCTGCCTTCACCAGTATTGCCGCCCCTGGCGGCAGCCTTGCCGGAGCCGGGGTAGGTGCCCCTCAGCTCAGGGTGGTGTTGGGAAGCCCGGGTGTTGCCCAGGTCTGCTGTGCCTGCCTGAACCACTCATTGCCCCTCTCTGGGCCTCAGGCCCCCTCTGCCTGATAGTAGATTTGGGGAGGGCTGCAGCTCCGAAACCCCTGCCCCTGCTCATGTCCCTGCAGGAGGCTGGGAAGCTGGAGGAGGTGATGCAGGAGCTGCGAGCACTGAGAGCGCTGGTCAAGGAGCAGGGGGATCGCATCTGCCGCCTGGAGGAGCAGCTCGGCCGCGTGGAAAATGGAGACGCCTAGAACTGGGCCCAGTGGATGACACTCCCCATTCACCTCCTCCGCCCACCCCTTTCTCACTCAGCCTCTGCTGGCGGGTCACACTGACTCCGGCTGGCTGCCCCTGCCCCCGCTGAGGGTTTCTGGGGCAGGTTCAGGGACCAGTCCACACCCTGAGCCATCCTGTGGGCCTAGGCTGGAGCCACCGCCTGGCTTTGGGCATTGTTACTGGGGAGGGTTTTTGTACCCAGGAGAGCTTCTACTCTGAGGCACCGTCTCCCCCACCCCCACCCAGCCCCCCTGCTCCCTCCCCTGAGGAAGCAGGAGGGATGGGCTCTATATTTTCATTCCAAATAAAATTCTCTTTCTAAAAGCCAGGTTTGCCCTTCTGCTGCAAGGGTGGGACTAGGAAAGGAAGTCTGGACCCCTGGGGGGGGACATAGGGCGCCCCCATGGATCATAAATGTGAGAAAGGTCTGGGGGACCGTGAACATCCCCCGCACTGCCCCCCATAGCCCCAGCCTGGCCCGGGGAGAGGCCGGTGAGGATCTGGTGTGGATCAGGGTGGTTCTGAGAGGCCCCGGGGTCGGGGGTGGGGTGGGGGGGCGACGAGGGTCCTGTTGCAGGGAGGGCTGAGCGGGATGTTGTGGGCAGGAAGCGGAAGCGCCGAGTTAACCCCAGGTGCGTCGAGAGCGCAAGCTCATTTCTCGCTCCACACGGCCAGGGCTGGAGGTGGGCGCCCGGCGCTGAGAGGCCAGCAGACCGATGGTGAGCCTGGAGCCTGCTGGGTCCTTGGGGTGGGGGCCACAGGAGGTCAGGGCTGGAATGTCTAGGCCCCAGGAGCTAAGGAAGGACCCCCTGCGGGCCCGGGGGCAGGAGCAGCCAGGCAGGGGACAGAGGCGAGACACCCGGGATGAGCCCAGGGCATAAGCTGGGCCTTCCTCTCACCTCACATCAGACCTGGGCCTCCCTCAGATTCAGGGGGTGGCCACCCAGTGCCCCACTCCATGCCCGACCCCCCTTCAAGACCCCCAGGTGGACTCTCACCTGCTCTGCTCGGGAGCTGGGCCTCTGCACGGCCTCTACTCGCATCCCTGGAGCCTGGGCAGACAGTGGGGTGGGAGAAGGCTTGCTCACATCTCGGCACCCCTCCCCCCACACACCCCCCACCTGCCTTGTTCCAACCGCAGGCTTCCTCTGGCAGCTGCACCCGCCTGCCCCAGCCCCTGGCCCTGCGAGGCCCGAGGCCCCAGGGACGGAGAGTTGAACGGAAATGCTGCAGCTAGGGCAGTCCCCATGGGGCAGTCCCCGTGGCTGGGAGGGAGGAAGAGGGGTCTCAGTGACCCGCATCCTGGGACCTGGCCAAATGGAGGCTACACAGTTGCCTCGGGCTCGGTCCCCCCATCCTGGGCCTCAGGAAGAGCCAGCTCCAACACCAGCCTTGCAGGTGCCGTCCTTCCCTTCCGTCCCCTCCTCCTGGGGGCAGAGTCTTTACAGATATATATATTTTTTTAATTAATTTATTTTTTTTTGGCTGCTACTCTTCGTTGCGGTGCGCGGGCTTCTCATTGCGGTGGCTTCTGTTGTTGCGGAGCACGGGCTCTAGGCGCGTAGTTGTGGCACGCAGGCTCAGTAGTTGTGGCGCACGGGCTTAGTTGCTCCGCGGCATGTGGGATCTTCCCGGACCAGGGCTCAAACCCATGTCCCCGGCATTGGCAGGCGGATTCTTAACCACTGTGCCACCAGGGAAGTCCCTACAGATATTTCTTGAGCGCCTACTCTGCGCTAGGAATTGTTTAGGTGCTTAAACCAAAAAGAACCCCATCTTCCTGGGGGGAAGAGAAAAGAATAAGCATACTAAACGGGCAGTTATCTCCTGTGTCGGGGAGGGGGTAGGAGGGTAAAGCAGGGCTGGGCTGTGGGGATGAATGTCAGGGTACTAATCCAGGCCAGCTTAGGCTGCACTGAGGTGCCTTGAGCCAGGGTGAGCAGGGAGCCATGTGGCTCTCGGGGGGGATGGAGCATTCCAGACAGAGGGGACAGCCGGTGCACAGGCCCCAGGCAGGAGCCGGCTTACGTGGTGCAGTGGGAGAGAGGGAGGCGAGAGGCAGGAGGACGCATCGCTGGCGGACATCACAGAGCCAGGAGAGGCCTTACTGACAAGGGCTTTTCTGCTTGACTGTCCCCATTTTACCCAAGAGGCCACCAACCGCAGGCAATGAGCTCCTTCCTGTCTCCCCCCAGGACCTGCGCTGCGTCCTAGGGCTCTGGACGCTGCTGGCCCTGCCAGGGGCCCTGGGCTCGGGCCGCAGCACCGAGGACAGCCCGGGCTCCAGCTCCTCGGTCACCGTGGTCCTGCTGCTGCTGCTGCTTCTGCTGCTGGCCACTGGCCTGGCGCTGGCCTGGTACCGCCTGAGCCGGGACTCGGGGGGCTACTACCACCCGGCCCGCCTGGGCGCCGCGCTGTGGGGCCGCACTCGCCGCCTGCTCTGGGCCAGCCCGCCAGGCCGCTGGCTCCGGGCTGAGCTGGGGTCGCCAGAAGAGGACCCGGAGCAGCAGGAGGATGAGCGGGACGTGGAAGATGACTGCGACCTGGGTGGTGGCCAAGAGGAGCGTGAATCCCAGGAAGAGGGGCAGCGTGGAGAGGGGCCCAGCCCACAGCAGGCCCCGGAGCCGGCCGAGGAAGCCTATGACGATGACACCGAAGCGGGCCTGGGCCTCGGCTCCCAGGGGCCGGTGGGCTCCGGGGGCAGCGCCGAGGCCCTGCTGAGTGAGCTGCACGCCTTTGCTGGCAGCGCGGCCTGGGACGACAGCACTAGGGCAGCTGGGAGCCGGGGCCTCCATGTCACCGCACTGTAGGAGCCAGCCCTGGCACCACATCCTGGTCACTGTGCCTCTGCTTCCCGAGCTGCCACGGCTGGACACAGCCTGCCCTGGGTGCATGTGACCCACACCCCCGCTTGGAGAGCCTCAGACAGTCACTCCCCGCAACGAGTTCTAGTCCCCAAGTCTGTATATCCCTGGCCCCTCCAGGAAGGCCATCCGTCCCCAGGGGGCACTGGGCAGCCATCTGAAATAAAACCCCTCCGGCCCACCGCCGTTCTGTGGTCCTGTCACGGCCCCTCCCATCCCTTAGCAGGGACTCCTCCCGGCACGACCCCACCCGCCCCTGCCCCAGAAGTCCAAAGGAGAAACCAGGTCAGTGCCATGATTGAACACTTTAATAATCCAAGGGCACAGCTCAACTGCGGGAGGCCGGGGGGCAGCCCCCCTCGACTGGCAGCCGTTGTCTGCAGTCCTTCGTGTTCATGATTCAGGGGCACGGCCACCCCCAGCAGAGACACTCACGCACACTCGCTCCTGTACCCCTCGGCACAGCCCCAGGTCTCTGGAACTGGCCCGGGGTCCCACTGCCCTCATCTCTACCCACTCTCTTAGCGCCCGGGGCGCCCACGGCCTTTCTTGGACTTCTTGGTCCCTGAAGGGGGTCGGATGGGGAGGGGGGCAGTGCTCGAGGGCGGCGGTAGTGGCGGCAGCGGCAGCAAGAGAGGGGGTAGAGTGGGCTCCAGGGGCTCCGGTGGGCCGGGGCTGGGCCGGAATCCCTCAAAGGGCGAGAACTTCAGGGGGCTGCAGGGGAAACCGAGGCAGAGTCAGCATTTCCTGGCACGGGGCCAGGATGCAGTCAACTGCCCACCCAGGCGGCCCCTGCCATAGAAGTTCCCATGGTAGACGGAGAAACAGAGGCTGAGGCTGGTTCAGAGACGGCCAAGGCAGCCCTGGGGTTGACGGCAGAGCCAAAGCTAGAACGGCCCCCGCCCCGCGGTACCTGATGGGGGTCCAGGGGCTGCCGTTGAGGCGCCTGGGGGAGCGCAGCTTGGGCTGGAGGGAGAAGCCCTCCTTGATGCTGTCCAGGACGGAGGGCGCCACGTACGTGAAGCCCTAGGGGGCAGAGGCGGGGCCAGGCGAAGCTCAGGGTCCACCGCTCCTTGGCCACACCCCTGCCCGTGTCCCTGTAACCCTCAGGCCCCCAGACCTCACCAGGAAGGCCTGGTTGGCGCTCTCACTGAGGGCCGTGTCGTCTGGACTGTCCACCGGCGTCTGCCTCGTGAAGTGGGAGTCAAACTGGCTCACGTCCTCCTCCGACTGCTGTGGGCACCCCGGGGGGAGAGTCAGGGGTGTCCAGGACAGGGGCCTCCATCCGCCCCCAGGCCAGTGGGACCTCCACTCACCAGGGACGGCCGGAAAGGGGGGTCCACTCGGCGGGCCAGGAGGTCATCCCAATTAACGTGCCGGAAGAAGGGGTGCCTCTGTGGGCAGAGTGCCCCCAAACGTGCCAACATTTCACCCTCCATGGCTCCCTCAGAAACCCCCTCTGCTCTAGGGCCCTGTCCCCTGCACCCAGACACCCTTGGGGGCTCAGCCCTGCCCCCTCGTAATGGTCCCAGACCCACCTGCACATCAGCGGCGTCCCCAGGGCCACCCCCGATACGTTGGCTGGGATTCCGCTTCAGAAACTGCAGGATAAGGGCAGCGGGTGAGGGTCTCGGGCGGAGGTACCGATTGTTTGAGTGGCCCCAGGGGGTGGGGAAAGGTGAGAAAGGGGTCGTGGCTTGCGGTGGGGGCCCTGGAGTGTGGTCTCCACCTACTGACACCCTCAGGATTTCCAAGGTTTGGTCCCATGGCCCCTTCTCCACAAAGCCTTTGCTGGCATCACCCCAGGGCACATTCGTGGGGATCCAACTCACAATCTGGATGGGGTGCCTAGCCTCCCACTTTGATCCCCAGTGACCGACTTTTTGAGGAGAGCGGCTAGTGCATGGTGCAGGCCTCGCTGATTAGGACTCAGACTAGGGACCTGGCCAAGGTCGGCAGCTGGTCCGCGCCAGAGCTGACGTCTCACACCTCACAGCCAATGCTCCTCGTCCCAAAGGGACATCGTACAGGTGGGGGAAGGGGAGTGGGGAGCTCCAGCAACCCTGGCCCAGGGAGACTCAGGAGCCTATGCAGGGCCTGGGAGAAGAGACGGGGGCCGTACCAAGGGCAGGAGGGAGCCCACCTTTTTGACGAGGTCCCGGGCATCTGGGGTGAGGTAGGCGGGCAGCTCCAGCTTCCCTCTGATGATCTTATCCATGGTTTTCTTCCGGTTCTCTGCAGTGAAGGGTGGCTGGAGAAGGCAGAGGGTGAGAGGAGCCTTGCGGGCCTCCCACCAGGCCCGCCCCTGCCCCGGGAGGGGGCCCTCCTCCCGCCCCCATGCCCACCCTCCCGAGGAGGCTGGACTTGCCGATCCAGTGAGCATGTCGTACATCAGGGCCCCCAAGCTCCACCAGTCCACCGCCCGGTTGTGGCCACTGCGCACCAGAATCTCAGGGGCCCTGGGGGCCAGGTGGAACCATCAGTCAGGCCGAGCCCTGCCTGGCTGTCCTCCCGACCCCTGGGCCCAGCCGGCTGCCGCTTACATGTACTCGATGGTGCCGCAGAAGGTGTGGGTGACGGCACCCTCGTGAATCGACTCCTTGCAGAGGCCGAAGTCCGTCAGTTTGATGTGACCTGAGGAAGAATGTTAGGGCGGGTCGGTCAGGACCCCAGGCCACCCCGCGGGGCTCAGCCCTCCCCACACATGCGCACCCTGGCTGTTGAGCATGATGTTCTCAGGTTTGAGATCCCGGTAGATGATGCCTTGGGAGTGGAGATGGCCCAGGGCCAGTGTGATCTCTGACAGGTAGAAACTGCAGAGACAGGACAGGGTGAAGGCAACGTGGGGGTGGGGGGGGGGTGGAGCCAGGCCCTGGCGGGGAGGGGTCCCTGGACCCCCTCAGGAGAGAGGCTGGAGGTAACACCCACCAGGCCGTGTCTTCCAGGAAGATGCCCTCTCGCTCCAGATGTGTGAAGAGCTCGCCGCCTGCGACACAAACATGTCAGCAGCTGTGTGCTGGGACCAAGCTCCTCTGCTCGCCGAGCCTTGGTTTCTTCTCGGGGAGAGTGGGGCTCGTAATTCCCGCCCTACCTGCCTCCCAGAGCTGCCGTGGGGACTCAATTCAATTCAGCAAATGTCTACCGACGCCTACTCGGTGCCTGGCCCTGTGCTGGGTGAAGCTGGGGACAGAGATGAGGAGCCCCAGCCACTGCCCGCAGGACGCTCAGTCTACTGGGGAGACAGACACGCACACAGCTGCTCCAATGTGCCAGACTGAGGCAACGGCCCTGAGAGCCTACCAAAACCTTCACAGAGGAGACAGGAGGACACAGTTAACCCCAGCGTGAGGGGACAGAGAAAGTCCCTGGCAGCGGTGAGACTTAAAGGGGATGCAGAGATGGAGCGCAGGAAATGAAGCTCCCAGGGCTCATCGGGACAGATGGGGTCAGTAGGAAAAGCAGGCCCGGATCGCTTCATGGCGAGCAGGGGACACCAGGCCAAGGAGGCCAGGCTTGATCCGGGCAGTTGCAGGGAGCCATGGAATTCTGAGTAGGAGTGTTGGGGGCAATCCCGTGCTCTGAGACGATGACCCTGGAAGTTGGTGGAGGAGACACTAGGAAGAGGGTGAGCTGGAGGCTTTGAGGCCAGTTAAGAAACAACTGTGGCGCCTCCCCTCCGCCCAAGAGAGTAGAGAGGATAGAGAACACTGCAGAGAATGAACCATCTGGATTGGGATCTGACTGGATGCAGGGCACACAGAAGGGGGGACCAGCACATGAAGGGCTACTGGAAATGGACAAAACAACCCTCTGGACATCTATACAAACTCCCACCATTCCCATCCACCCCCAACACCGGTGAGGGATACAAGAGGCACTGGACAGACGTTTGCTGAATGAATGAATGAATGAATGAACGAACGGACAGAGGGATGGATGAGGTGGGGCCCCCCTGGCCATTCTACATACCATGTCTCTCCCAGCTCCCCCCAGAGCTCCCTGTGCTGGTTCCCTGGCCTTGCCCACACCCCAGATGGGCCCGCACTCATACCACTGAGGCACTCCAGGATGAGGTAGAGTTTGCCACCAGTCTGGAAGGCATAGGCCAGTTCCACAATGAAGGGGTGCTTCACTGACTCTAGAATGTTCCGCTCAGCCCGCGTGTGTGCCGTGTCCTTGGCGTTGCGCACAATTTTGGCCTGCAGAGGCAGGGATCAGTTAGAAGGTGGGCCCCCAGGACTCCCTCAGTCCCTCCAGCCATTACCCTTCAGCCATTCTCTATCACCGCATTGTATTTCTCCATAATTCTGCAGCTATCAGCAACCATCCTTTCCAGGGACTGGTTTATTCCAGCAGCACCGTGTTTCTCAACTTCCGCACTCGTGACATTTGGGGCAGATAATTCTTTGCTGTGGGGGGCTGTCTTTTGCATTGTAAGACCTTTAGCAGAATCCCTGGGCTCGACCCACTGGATGCCTGTGGCAGTCCCTCTCTAGTCGTGACTCAGAAATGTACACCGACATCGCCAGCATTGCCAGACGTTGCCTGGGAGGCAGTACTGCCCATGGTTGAGAATGTACTGCAGAACAATATAATTGCTACTGACAATACACAAGCAAGTGCTCAAGATAGCGACCATCCCCTCCACTACGTTCACTGCTGTCTCCCAAAGGCCGGTGTAGTACATTGGGAATGGCAGCCACTGGGTGAGGATCTGCCGGCTGAACGAATGACTCACCTTCCTCAGGACTTTCATGGCATATATTCTGCCCACATTGGTGCCCTGCACCTTTCGCACCTGGAACACCTGCAGGGCAGGGGAGACAGGATCAACCTCCCTCTCCATATTCTATCTTCAAAAAGCCCTACCCTGAAGCTCTGGTACTGGGACCAAGAGGCCCACCCAGGAGTGGGGCGGTAAAGATTTCAAGTCCTCCGATTCTAAGAGGATTTACAAGTCGAACTATTTTTCTTTTAACTTTTTGGCTGCAGGGCATGTGAGATCTTAGTTCCCCGACCAGGGATCGAATCCCCGCCCCCTGCATTGGAAGTACTGGACCGCCACAGAAGTCTCTATAAGTCTAATTTGTTTTGAGACCCTTTGGTGCAGCAAGACTAAGGCTGTGAGGCCAGTGAGGAAGGAGGAGGGCCAGTACCTTGCCATAGTTCCCCTTGCCCAGCACGCGCAGCAGCTCGAAGCAGTGGGGCCCGATGCGCTCAGGGCCCGGGTTCACACTGCTCTCAGTCAGCTCCACCTCTTCATAGTGCCCCACAGGCCTGTGGACACAAGAAGTTAACGGGCGCAAGCTCCAATGCTCCTCAGGTCCCCTTCCCCAGCCCATTCCTTCCTCCCCCAACACAACCCTCACTCACTCCAGGCCAGCCGCCCTCAACTCGGCAAGGGGACACACGTCCTGTGAGAAACCGAGGGGTAAGAGCCAAGGGAGGTGCCAGGCTCCCTCCCCCCAAGCTGGACTGCTTGGCCCAGGCGTGGAAAGGGTGACGAATGGGAGCTGGCAGGCGATGGGCCAGGACTGCGGAGGAGAGGCGAGGGCAGGAAAGGGAGACGCAGGGGAAGGGCTGGGGGCCTGCAAGACAGGTGGGGGTGAAGGTAGGATCAGAGCCTAATAGTGGCCGGGATCTTAGACAGACCGGGGTCTGCAGGAGAGGAGCCCACTCTGGGGGCGGGGGGCGGGGCGGGGGGCGCACGAGCGATCCCACCGCCTGGATGATGGGATCGAGCCGGGATCGAGCTGCGCCCGGACGGACCACTCACCGCGGGGCTGAACTCTGGCTCGCCCTCGCCCTCGCTGCCTTCCTCCGTCTCCAGGTCCAGGTCAAACACCGCCGCCATGCCCGCACCGGCCCCGCGGGCTCCCAGGTGCTTACCTAGCAGCGCTCTGACTGACTGACCGGCCCGGGCCTTACGTCATCATTCCGCGACTGCGGTCTCGCGCGCCGATGACGCAAGAGACTGCCCCTCCCGCGAGCTGGCGGCGAGAAAAGTTGGCGTCCGTCACAAGGCATCTCGGGCATGGTAGTTCCTGAGTGCCGGGGTGCTAAAGCCCGCCGAACCTTCTTCCGCGGGCCCTTCAGTCTTCCCAGCACAGCTTCCTCCGGGGTGGCACAGGACAAGGGCCTCCTGGAAGCCGACCATTTTGGTTCTGGGGCGACTTTGACTTTGGACGGGGCAGAGTCGAAGTGCATGCAGGTGTGAGTGTAAATGCAATTCCCAGCCCTGTTGGAGCCCTACGCTGCCAGGTTGTCTGGGTGGTGGCGAGAGGCGGGTCGAGTATATCTCTCTGTTCGCCTCTGAAAGGGAGCCGGCTGCTGCATCACGGTCTCTAACGTGCCTCCCGCTCGAGGACCCTCAAGTCAGCATTTACTGCTCCGTGCTCAGCTCACTGCTGGGCTTTGTTGCCAGATTCCTGCCGGAAAGGGTTTGGGTCTCACTGATCCACCCGTAATTATGGGCTTGTGCTGTGCGTCAGACACACGAACTCGTGTTTGGTGACACTACAATAATGAACACACCAAACCTAGTCCGTGAGTTTAGATTTGGGGATGGATTCTTGTTGGATGGGACTCTGAGAGTGTGAACTGGGCCAGACCAGGCCTTGGATGAGTTCTAATTTTTGGAAGCTGTCTGGGTGTGCATTCCAGTTGGACAGGGGAGGCTAGATATGAGTTCACATGGACAGAATTCAGGTTCTCCAGGCTGGAGGAGGGTTATCTGGTTGGGTGTGGCCCTCGTTGTAATTCCACCCTCGGGTTTGTGTCCTGGTGTAGGTGCCCCTGGCAGGTCCCTCGCCAAAGGTCAACCCAGAGGCCTGGTCAGTGTGGCAGTTTATCCTTAGCTCTAGACGCTACATGTATCCCCTAACTACCTCTCCCTCCCCCTTCCCCATCCCCTGTCTACCTGAGCTTGAGAAGTGTTGGCCAAGTCGCAAGAACCTATCCCAGACTCTGGACGTTTCACTAGTCCATAAGCCTTTATTTGGAGAGGGACGCTTATGGAGCTGTCCACAGCTCCTGTGCAGCACAGAGGCAGAGTTCTTAAAGCAGCCTCCCCTGAATGAGGAAGGGAGTGTAGAGTCTCCTCTGCCAATGCTAGTTAGGTGTGCCTGAGGCCAAAGCACCAAAGCTTGGTGGATAAGGTGCATAGTGCACGGGAGGGGTGTTCACATGTCTCAGGGCCACATATAGGAGGTGAGTGGGGCCTGGAAGCTGAGTGGGCAGGTACAACTTAGTAAAAGCAGAAACCTGGACCTTGCATCTTGTCCCTCGACTCTTCATCCGCTGTGGTATGACATTGAGGCAGTGGCTTTTCCTCTCTGAGCCTGTTTCCTTTTCTGTAGAATGGGGCAATAGTGTCTGCCTGAAGGGGAGATGGTTACTACTGACCCCAAGTCATCTGCTTCTACTGCTCAGGCCAAATGAGGCACGTGGGGCACTGCCAAACATTGTCAGCAGGCTCCAGAACTATCTAGAATTTGTTAAATGAGGGAGAGTAGGAGGACGAGGGGTTTAGTCTCAGATTTTCTTGGGATTTGTCCAAAGGCAGAGGCCAGGTTCTCTCCTGTAGGCAGCAGGAAGAGACAGACCTGGAGGGGTGGGATGGATGGGCTGGGTTTGGGCCCACTGGAACTAACCTGGGGGCACGGGGTGTGTGTGTGTGTGTGTGTGTGTGTGTGTGTGTGTGTGTGTGTGTGTGTGTGTGTGTGTGTGTGTGTGTGTGTGTGTTGTGTGTGTGTGTGTGTGTGTGTGTGTGTGTGTGTGTGTGCGCGTGTGTGCAGCTGTTGTTGCTTCTCCATGACTAGAGTCCTGGGAAGCTACGGGCTGGACTGGGGCCTTCGGGAGGACAAGCAGCCCACCAGCTACTTCTTTTGTGGCTCCTCAAGTCCAGGAGGCCGTGGTGTCAGAATAGCCCTGCCGCTCTGGAACAGACCTGGGGCCTTGGAGGGGACCAGACCTCTCCAACGGTTGGGGCAGGGCCATGGGAAGAGAAGCAGGGAGAGCACCGGGGAGCAGAGGGCACCACCGCATTCCCTCCAGCACTTTGCCCCTGCCCTGTGGCCCCAGCACTATTTGAAGTGGGACAAGAAGTAGGCAACGGGATAGTGGGGCCCGTCGATGCCCAGGCCCTGGCAGAGGCCCAACAGGCGGAGACGGGCCTCGGCCGGGCTGGGCCCAGCACAGGCCACACTGCAGTAGGGCTCCTCGTATTCTCCAGGCACAAGGGTCTCCTCCAGCAGATTGAGACGCAGCAGGCCCTGGTCATGAAGAGCCTGTAGGGTCTCGCGGCTGGCGGTGGAACTCAGCGCCTGCAGATGCTGGGACACCAGGCACATGACACCCACCAGGTGGCCACGGGCGCGTGGGTGGGCAGGCAAGGCAGGCCGCAGGCCGCAGGCCACCATAGCAGCAGCGAGCAGCAGGTCCACACCATAAAGCTCCAGGATCCAGTCTCGCAGGTAGAAGCCACCCATGCGGGGGTTGATCTCGATGAGCCGCGGCCCAGCCCTAGTCAGCTTGAGCTCCACGTTGAAGACCCCATCCAGCAGCCCGCAGCCCAGGCAACAGCGGAAGGCTGCCTGCACCAGCTGCGCCTCCTGCTCTGGTGCCAGCCCAGTGGGCATGCAGGCCGCTGTCTCAGTGAAGCCAGGCAGCCGTGTGGGGCCATTGTCGGAGACGAAGGCAGCCAGCAGTCTCCCCCCAAACAACACCAGATCCACGTCGTGCTCGGTGCCCTCGATGAACTCCATCAGCAGCATGGCATTGCCCCAGCCCAGCCCGATGCCGGGGTGGTCGGCCTCGACCTGCAGGTCTCGGGCGATCCGGGAAAAGTGCTCGTGGCACTGTGACGCGTCCTCCACCAGCCGTACACCCACTGCACCCGCCCCAAACTCCAGCTTCATGACACCTGGCAGGGGCACCTGGCGGACAGCCCTGTCCACGTCGGCCTCGCTCTCCAATGGGCAGCAGGGCACAGCATAGAGGGAGGGTGCAGGCCAGGGTGGGCCATGGTGGCACAACAAGTGCAGCTGGGTGCGGCTCTTCTGCTTAGCCACGTGCATGGCGGCTGGCGGGTTGCAGGGCAGACCCAGCTCCTGGCAGAGCAAGGCCGTGAGCACCAGGCAGTCATCCCAGTAGGAAAAGCAGCCGTCTAGCTGCAGGCCGCGTGCCCGCACCAGCTCCGCCAGCACCCGTGCGTTCTCCTCATCCCTCTGGTGCTCTGTTATATTGAAGTGGATGAAGGTCTGCACTAGCTGGGACGCAAAGTGGTTGGGGTCTGAGTCCACCAGGTGCAGCTGCAGAAACCACAGGGCGGCAACACACCGAGATCAGCTTGTGCTGGGCGCTGGGCAATAGGATGGGGCCTAGAACATGGTCCTGGTCCTCAGGGGAGACAGCTTCACCAGTGCTACGCGCTCAAAACATATTTGTTGATGATTGAATAGAAGGTACAGAGGTGGGACACCTAATCCAGCCAAGAGAGTAGGGAAGGCAACCTAGAGGAGGCAGTGCTTAACCTGGGAGCTCAGTAAGGTTTAGCCAGAGGAAAGATGGCTGCAGGAGGGGGGGCGGGTGTCATCTAGATGGGAGGGGTGGCAGAGAGGGCTGGTGGAATCTTTCCCACTGGCAGGCTCAGTCTGGCCAGGGTTTGTAGGGAAACCACCAGGGTTCGTAGGGAAACCACCAGGGTTAGGGCTTGGGACTGCTGGTCTGGTGTCCCGAGTGGCCTTTTACTCCTAGCAGGGACAAAATTCAGCTAGGGGCGGGAAAAAGTTGAGACCCCTAACCTGGACGCGGCGACAGGCCCCGCCCCTACGCTTGGGCTCCAGGCCCCCGGCTAGATCGCCCCGCGCAGGCCCCGCCCCAAGGCCAACACCGCCCCTGGCCCCGCCCCGGGCCCTGCCTCCACCACTCAGGCCGGAACTTTGAGCCCCGCCCCGCCCCACCCCGCCCACCTTGAGCCCGTAGTCGCGCGCCGCCTCCCACACGAACTTCTTGCTGACACCGCCCGCGCCGAGCAGCAGCAGCTGTTTTCCCTCCATGAGGCAGCGCGCCGAGCGCCGCAGCATCGTCTCCACCAGCGGCGCGGCCGCCGCCTCCTCGGCTGCCAGCCCCGGGCGCGGCGCGGCCCACAGCCCTTCGAGCGCGCCACACGCCTCCAGACACAGGCCTCCGTTCAGCTCCAGGGCCACGGGGGTCAGCGCGCGGCCGGCCACCGTCAGGGCGAAGTCCACCCCTGGGCCGGGCAGGGGGCGCGGGCTCAGTGCGGGCCGCCTTCGGGCCTCGGGCCCCCCTCCTCCCGTCCCCGTCCCGGGCGGCCTGCACTCACCGAGGAAGTCAGTGCGGACCTGGCGCCCGCCGCGCTGCTCAGCGCTCAGGCTGGCCTCCAGGGTCAGCACGGCGGCTAGCGCGGCCTCGGCCGCCGCCTTGACGCGCTGCCGCACGACTGCCACCTGCGAAGCCTCACCCAGGCCGCACTGGGCCAGCGCCGCCTCCAGCGTCCGTGGCAAGGAGCTCTGGTGCCGCAGAGGCCGGTCCCCACGGCCCACGCTGCACACCACCTGGGCAAGGTGCGGCTCAGGGGGCTGGTCCAGGAGGAGTCCTCCCGGGACTATCCCTGGCCCCAGCACACCTTCCCCTATGCCACGATCCAGGCCACAGCCCTCACTGGACATTCAAGTCCTGTCCTCCAATGTGACTTACACTGCCCGTCTGGTCCCCCTGGGGGGACTCTACCCAGGCTTCCAGGCCCAGCTGGGGCCTCTGCTCCCTAAGGGCTCTAAGCATGCTTGTTCCTAGTGCCTACAGCCCTGGGGGCCTGTCCCACCCTGGTGGGCTTAGCCCTAGAGCTCCCTGAGGGCAAGGTTGAGTCTCTCCCTCTCAGCTTGGCCCAGAGCTGTGTACCTAGGAGGGTCCCTAAGCCTCTCTCCTAAAGGGCTCCAGTCCCTGGAGGTTTGTCAGGGACCCTGGGTCAGCCTCTTCTGTGGGGAAGAGCTCTCTGGGAAGAGGTTTCAGCCCTGGGCCCTGTTACCCAGCATGGGATACCAGGTAGGGCTCCGGATGTGGGAGGAGCACAGGAAGGGTTGGAGAGAAGGGAGAGTGTCAGACGAAGTCCTCCCAGAGACAACCAAAATCCTCCGCCCCCCCCCCCCCCGCCCCAAGATTTTGTCCTCTCTCTGCCCAGGGGCCCTCATCAGCTCAGTGGAACTGGGCTGGGGTGTGGCAGCAGGGGCATGACCTGGACCTGAGCCATGCTCACCTTGCTCAGCAGGGGCTTGTCACCCTGTGTCCGACAGACCACAGCACAGATACGCAGAGCCAGCTCAGGGCCAGGCAGGGGGCTGCCTGGGGGAAGACGGTGAGGCCTGAGCACAGAGCAGCCAGGAGGCCGAGCCATGCTCTCCCTCTGGCTGGCACAGGTGGCTCTCACCTGGGAAGGGCAGCCGGGCAGGTGGGCATACAGCCTCCACCAGGACACTCTCCTCCTCCTCTAATTTCTCCAGCAATGCCAGCACTGTGTCCACCACTGGGCCCAGCTCAGCTCGGGGATACAGACGCATTGCCTGCCGCCCCCTCCAGCGCCAGCCACTGAGCTTCATGGCTACCTGCAACAGGCAGGGGAAGGGGGCCTCCTCACCACCCCACGTACATGCAGGGTGGGACGCTCATACCACAGGAGCTAATGAGTAAACTGAGGTAAGAAGGCAGGGGATTACCACAGAGATGGGGCAGTAGTAGGGCTCAAAGTTGGGGACCGCTTCCCAGCAGGACCCGGTAACCCTCCACGGGTCCCCTCCTGCTGGCCTCTGCACAACCTCGGGGGCCGAGCCTGTTACCTGCAGGGCATCACCCAGGGCCTCAGAGTGCAGAAAAGCCCCTACTTCTTCCTTCACCAGTGTCTCTTGGCCCTCTTTGCCATTCAGCTCCACCAGCCGTAGTCCCGGGCTGGCATCCCCTCCCCTCAGCAGTGCTGGCGGCTTGTAGGTGAAAGCCAGGGTAGCTGGTACAGCCACGTCACCCTGCCGAGCTAGCAATCGCCTCGTCAGCAGCCGGTCCTCCAGCAGCCGGGCCAGCTCGGCTGAGGCTCCTGTGGGGCAGGTCAGGTCGCGAGCGAGCTCAGCTGCCTCTCGACCCCGGCTAGGCCCCAGCCCCAGGCCTGCCAGGAAGTAGGTGGCGCGGCGAGGGGGGACAAAATCGTCCAGGAATGTCAGGCCCCCCGGGTGGAAGCTCACAGCCTTGGAGACCAGCAGGGCTGCCTCGCCTGGCTGCCCTGGTGCTGGCACCTTTGTCAGCCAGGCAGGGGACAGGCAAAGGAGCATGTTTCCTGTGGGCAGAGGGAGGAGGGTTGCTGGCCAGGGAAGGCTTAATGCCCCCATGCCCTCCACCTCCAGCCTGGGCCCCTGGGTAGTCAGGGGCAGCTGCTCCCAGAACCCACCCCCACTCGGAGTAGGGCAGCTGGCCCGGTGGAATGCAGGCAGTTGCCAGGGTTGGCGGGTATTTTGGGATGTGGCCGGGCCAGGGCAGGGCTGCCCTTTCTGTAGGAGGGGGTGGGGGAACTTGGGCACACACTCACCCGGGCTCTGGACCCCACCCTCCAGCAGCAGAGACAGAAAGGTGCTGGGCGATCCCAGAATGCACAAGGTCACCTCCGCCCCAGGACAGCCTTGAGGAAGAGGACGTTGCCAAGCTCACCAGGGGCTCCCCTTGCTCTCTTTCCACCCACCTTTCCCCACCCCCATAGCCCTGCCCTCACCCTTGGACCCCCAGGTCCTCCCCGGGTATCGGACGAGAAAAGTAAAGGGGACAGAGGAAGCTGGAGAGCAAAGGGGAAGCTGCCTGTCTACCTTGCCCTCTGAGGCTAGCTCCCTCCCCTCTGCAGCTGGCCCAGAAGGCACTGGAGGCTGGGTGACTGGAGACATGGGTTCTAGCCTGAGCTCTGCCACTGACTTTCTGTGTGACCCTTGGTCCGTGTGCGGTGGGGGGAGGAGTCTCTGCACCTCAGTTTCCCAGTCTGTACAATGGGGCCCAGTCTGTGATGTTCACACACTCTAGCTGTAAGCCCTCTGTCCACACAAAATCTTTTGTGGCTGCCTGATACATAAAACAGATAAAGCAGAGGAGGAGTCCTGGGTCCCAGCTGCTAGCTGCCTCCACAGCGGCTGCCAGGACACTTCTGTAGAAGCTCTGGCTCCACAGAACATGGACTGCAAATCCCAGGGCTGGATTTTCCGGGGGTGGGAGGGAAGCCGTGGTCTCTGACTTTACTGGTGCCAGATGCCCTTTGAAAAGCCTGCCTTCCAGAGGTTGACTGGCCTTGTCTCCCTGGCTTCAGACCAAGCCAGAGCCTAGGGGAAGGGGCCGACCTTGACAGAGATGGGAAGCAGGCTGGGCTGCAGGTGTCTCCCTCCTCCTAGGGGTGCTCCCTCCCCCCAGGGGTGCCCCCCTCCATGGAACCCTCGGGCACCTGTGCGGGGCACCTGGCTGCGGTCTTGGGTCTCCGGAAGGCCAGCTTGCTGCAGACAGCTCTGCAGGAGACTGTAGTAGTAGACAGTCCAGGCCCGGGCCTCCGCCCCCTCGGGGGAGCCCTTGCAGTCCAGGGCCACGTCATGGCGCCAGGAACCATGGAAGCAGCCTGGGGGTGGCAGGCCAGAGCCCCCACCCCATGGGCCCTCCTCTTCTTCCAGGTCCTTGGAGTCCAGGGGGGAGTCACACTCGGGACCCAGCGGATCCAGGGACAGCTGAGGGAGGCAGAGGTGGTGGGTCTTGGGCAGGGTGGGCAAGGGGCATATTAAGTCACCCAAGGGTATAAGTCCCCCACTCTCCTAACCTTGGGCAGACACTGTCCTAGGAACAAAAGAGGATGGGTTGGGTTGGGTTGGGGGATGAAGGCCTGTCACCAGGAACATGTAAGTGGGAGTGCTTTGTAAACTGTATGTGCAGTGCCCCAGCGGGTGGGAGCAGAAAGCAATGCACTGCTGGCTGGATCACTGCCCCCTCATCCCACGCCCAGGTCTGCCCCAGCTTGGTTCAGAGGGGCAGAGGTTTTTTGCCGGTTTTGCTTATCGAGGCAGCCCTGGGACCTAAAACAGCCCTGGCACGCTGTAGCTGCTCAATGTTTGATGACTGAAGAATAAGTGAACGAATGAACCAAGCAATCACTCTTGGGCTGCTCTCTTTTCTCTGGCCTCAGTGACCCATGTACCACCGTGGAGTTCTGCTGAGACCTAAATATGTGGGTGAAGCTGGTCCACGGTCATCTCCAAGTAGCTGGAGAATCTACCATACGCCCAGTCCTGGGCCAGGCATTAGTAAGGAAGAAGCTGGTGCCCTTCTTTTCAGATGTTCTGAGTCATGGAAATGCTCACTTTAGATGAAATCTTACACCCTGCCCCTCTCTGAGGCTGGCTGACTCCCAAATGAGGCTGCTCAGAAGCTCACTGTGAACACACGTGCAGACACAGGTGGGCCTGTCCTCCGGGGGACAGGCTGGGCCTCCTTGGACAAGTCGTGAGGTTTCTTTGGGACTTGTGGGTGCCTGGTGCCTGCCCTGTCCCCCCCCGGGGTGCTGATGAGGCTTGGACCTAGAGAATCACCGTGGTCATTGCGAGACAGCATACTGCAGGCAGCCGGGAGGGCAGAGGTCTGGGCCTCAGACCTGGCCTGGAATCCCGGTTCGCCGGTGCCAAATCTGCGGCTTGGTGCCCTTTCTTAGGAGCTGAGTCCCCTAAGAGCCCAGAATGGGTTCACTGCTATGTTCCCAAACTTAGAATGGGGCAGGGCGCATGGTAATAATAAGTTGCAGGTTGAATGAATGCCAAAGGGGACCAAGAGTGCCCGCCTCCCAGAGCTGATGGGGGAGAGAGGCAGTGCCTGGCACACAGCAGCTGCTTGTCCCATGGCACACAGAGTGGGCGGTCAAGGGGTGTGTGCGCAGCTGGTCACGGGTCTGTCCGCACAGACAGCCCCAGGGTTAGGCTTCTACGCGCCCCGCCCGATGCCGCCCTCCGGGCCCTCCCTCTGATTGGGGTCTTGGGCTTTGGTGGGGAGGGACCAGAGGAGACTCACCATCTCACAGGTGGAGAGGCTGACAGACTGATGGAAGAGACTGACAGAGAGAGACAGAGGAGGGAGTCAGGGCGGCCGGATCTCTACTGCAGAGCCCAGCCCCTAAGACTCTGGGTCAGAGAGGTGCCCGCGACCGCGTGCGGCTCTCCTGTCCCAGCCAGGAGGTGTCCAAGGCTGCCCCACCCCCACCCCAAGGAAGCAGAGGGATTGCTGACGCCCGGACCCCATGGGGCCCGCACCCCAAGCTCACACATCCCAAGCTGCGCGGGGCAGGGCCGGGGGTCCTGGCGCTCAGCCCTTCCAGCGGGGGGCGCGCCGGGTCCCCGCGCGTGTGTGCGCGCGTCTGGGAGGGGTATGCAGGCGGTGTCACGGGTCCCGCTGGGGGGCGCGGGCGCTCAAGGTCCCGTCCCCGCGGCCCCTGCCCCGCAGCCCCCTCCCTGGCTCTCCCCGGGGCGCGGGCAGCAGCCGGGGTACCTGGCGGGCGGCAGCGGCTCGGCGGGGCTCTGCCGGGCTCGGCGGGCGGCGCGGACCCGGCGGGACTCGGCGGCGGCGGCGGCGGCACAGCGCCCGGCCGAGGCGGCGCCGCTTTATATAGAAGCGCCCGGGGCATGCCCAGTGCCAGGCGCGGGGCGGCGCGGGGCGAAGTGGCCCGGCCCCACCGTCCTCCAGCCGGGGGACCCGGCAAAACCTCCGCCACCCATCCTGAACCTGGGGTCCTGGGGGTGGGCGGGCCCGACCCTGCCAGAGGCAAGGCGCGGGGGGGCGGGGGGCGGGCAGGGAGAGACAAACAGAGGGACAGGCAGAGGGACAGACAGGAGACCTTCGGAGACACAGTAAGTCGAACAGTGGGCCAGGTTCTAGCGGATAGCGATCGTCAGAGAGGGTCACAGACTAAGGGGCCGCGGTAAAGAAAAGACAGAGGACAGAGGGGGATAAATAGAGAGAGACCCATAATGGAAGAGAGATGGAAAGAGAATAGAGGGGGAGGGGAAAGCTGGAGCCGGCAGAGACTGGTACCAGGGCTTGCCCTCAGGGCTGGGGTAGCCAGGAGAGCGGCTGGAGCACACAGTCCGGAGCCCTAACCTTGGATGGAGTCCTGAGCTCCCCAGCACCCGGGGCCGCAGCTGTCTGCCAAGGAGCACTGTGCCGTACGGCAGCAAGCACTCCCAGAAAGACCTTCTTGAACAGGGGTCCCTGTACATCTGAGGGGTCCCCTCCTCATCTCTCCCAGCCCCTCCAGAGTAGTGGCCACTAGGTAAGACGCCCCCCACAAGGGCAGTCCCAGTTCCCTGGGATACCCTCTGCCCTGCTGGGGGCCAAGAGGGAAGAGCGTGGCCAGGCTGGGAGTTCCAGTGGGTCTGAGCACAGCAAAGGAAGGGGCTTGTCTACACGATCTGCCCTGCCCATCAACACCCAGGTCAGCTGGACATCCACAGTTATACCCACAATCTCCCCAAAACGCACATCCTTACCCCCAGGTGCACCCATCCAAACACCCACAAAAGCACACCTCAAGAGACCTGGATCACAGCCACATATTCACCCCAAGAAACACACCCAGAGATTCATACCCTCGCAAGTGTTGTCCCACTAGGTGGAATCGGATCCTAGATCCAGCTGTGGGGCCTGGGCACCTCCCCTTCCTGTCTGACTGAACCTCCCTCTCCTCCTGACTTAAATGGGTCTAGTTACCATCTCATAGGACTGCGGTGAAGATTATCACAGCAGCCTGAGCCCAGCACACGTAGGTTGTTGTTGCAATTCTCCCACCTCAGCCCCGCAAACTCAGACCCTCTCTCCAGGGACACCCCCCGATTGTTCCCTAGAGCCTCCTGGGCTGGGGGAGGGTACCGATGGCCCCGCAGCACTTGTGGAGGCAAAGGTGGCTGCTTTGGCCCCTTTCTACAACCGTACACAGAGCAGCCTGTGAGGAACCACCCTGTCTACCAGTGGAGGGACTCAGGAGAAGTGACTTACCTGGGGCCCCCCAGCCCAACCCACATTCCCCACACAGCTTTCCAGGGCTGCTCTGGGCTCCCCAGCACCAGATCCACACTCCACTCCTCCCTGTGGCCAGCCCAGCCTCCTGGAATGAGGTGCGGCCACCCAAGAAGATCCATCCTCTTGCTGAGGGGGTAACCTGAGCTCCAGGGAGATCCACGGGAGGGAGCAGGGTTGGGGCATGGATGTCACCAAAGAGCATGAGATCTGACACTTAACAAATATTAAGAACCAAAATCCAACAGAGTAAATTTTAAAGATCTTATTGGCTTTATCCAGCGGTTCATGAATCGGGCAGCATCCCATCCAGCAGACAGAAAGGAGCTACAAGAAGTTGTGTAAAATGCAAGACTTTTATAGGCAGAAGGGAGCAGACACAAAGAAGTTATACTTAGGCAAAAAAGTGGGTTGGTTATTGCAAGATCACTTTCTTTTAGGCAATAGCAGGGGTCTATCAGGCAGATGAACCTGCTAGTGCTGGTCAGGCAATTCCTGATTGACTGGTTTAAGATACAATTTCCAGGAGAGCTGAAACTGTAATCAGGTTATCTCGGTTTGGTGACATGGGGCTTAGCATAAGTGACTCCACCTTGGGCCTCCTGTCTTGTTTTTTGCTTTTTTTTTTTTTAACTCTTTTTAAATTTTTTAATTTATTTATGTTGGCTGCACTGCCTTAGTTGTGGCATGTGGGATGTTCAGTTGTGGCATGTGGGATCTTTAGTTGCGGCATGTGGACTCTTAGTTGTGGCATGCATTCGGAATCTATTTCCCGAACCAGGGATTGAACCCAGTCCCTGCATTGGGAGTGTAGAGTCTTACCCACTGGACCTCCAGGGAAGTCCCTGCTGTCTTGTTTTTAACCCAAGCAGTGTAGCATCTGTGGACTCAGTTTTCTCATCCTCAAATGGGGATTATAGTGCATACTTTAGCCCAGGCTTGGCTGGACAGGGGGCACCGGCAGAAGGTAGCACTGCCAGCAAACGGTTTTGTTTTTCTGGGTTTTTTTGTTTTGTTTTGTTTTGTTTGCGGTACGTGGGCCTCTCACTGCTGTGGCCTCTCCCGTTGTGGAGCACAGGCTCCAGACGCGCACGCGCAGCGGCCATGGCTCACGGGCCCAGCCGCTCCGCGGCACGTGGGATCTTCCCGGACCGGGGCACGAACCCGTGTCCCCTGCGTCGGCAGGTGGATTCTCAACCACTGCGCCACCAGGGAAGCCCCAGCGAACGTTTTTTGACTTGTCCCAGGCACTGTACAGAGGACTTTATGTGCCATATTTCACTTAACCCTGTTGGGTAGCAGTTATGAGTCTCTGCCTTTTGCAGATGAGGCAATGGAGGCTCAGAGAGGTGATGTGATTTGCCCAAGGTCACACGGCTGGTGAGAGGCAGGGCTGGGGTCTTCCCTCTGCCAGAGTGTGTGTATACATGCACACAGGGCAGTGTGGTTCTGTGCCCGCTCCCAGACTGCCCTGGCTGGGCACCGGCTGTGATGGCGTTTGCCTTGTGGACGCAGGGAGGAAAATCAGGGTTGGGCAACTGCAGCTCAGCCCAGGGCCCTGGGAGTTGGGGCAAGCAGGCTGGCAGGGCAGTCTTGCTCTGTTTGTGCCAGGAGAGCCTGGAGGTCACCTGAGGCTGAGCTGGGCCAGGTAGGCGTGGGGTGAAGAGACGCAATCCCTGGGTGACTGCCCAGCTTGACTAAACAATAACCATCATAGAAATGAGACAGGTAGAGTGCTCTTGGGACTAGGGCGGGAGCTGTTATTATCCTATTATCTGTAGGAGGAGACTGAGGTTCAGAGAGAGCGAGAAGGCCATTCCCATGCAGGGACTTTGCAGGGAGTCCAAGCCTGGCCTCCGGACAGTGTGGGATGGGGGACTTATGGGGTGGGTGGCAGTCGAGATGGAGACCATGGCCCCCCACACGGGGGTCCATTTGCCCTTCCACTTCTTTGCTTGACCCCCACTCCTGTCCCCTGGGCTGACCCCAGCTTTGGTCCCCACAGGCTGAGTACTCTCAGATGCGTGCCTTGCCTTCTCCGAGCCCCTTTCCAGGCAGGTCTGTAGGGAGCTGGGGCTGCTAGGTTCACTGGGTGTGGTTGTTCAGGTTGCTCACTGCACAAAGGTACCCTGCTGAGTGGTCACTTCCCTTCTGTCCTGCAAGGGATGCATGTACCTGGGGGAGGGGCATCTTTTCCCAACTAGTGCACAGGAGCCATAGGGGGCTAGCGCAGCCCTGTGGGAACAGCGTGTGTAAAAAAGCGTTCCGACAAGGAGGGAGCTGATCCTCTTTTGGTCTGACCCCTTGGCTCAGGCTTCCCAGATGGATAGTTGATAACGGGATCTGCAGAAGGACTGCCCAGAAAATGCTTCCCTCAGTAGACAAGGCAGTGACTCAGCCCCAGCTAGAGAGGCCCCTGCTGGAGACCACCTGCCCCAGGGTCTATATCCAGGGGGAACGACTACCATATGGCCTCTCCTTCAGACTCAGCAGCCCTGGTGCCAAGGCTGCTGCTTTCCTGCTCCTCTACCTTCCCAGCAGAAGAGCTGAGCGCACGGAGGGCAGGGAGTGCAGGGCAAATCCCACAGACTCCCTGCAGGTTCCCCCACCTACCGTGGTCTAGCTGGCTCTGCCCCCCACTGTGATCCTGGGCTGGGCACTCAACCTGGCCATCTCCCCCTTCTCTAAAGAGGCTCTCAGTGCCACCTGCAGAGAGAGGGTGTGGGGGTCTGAGAAAGGGTCCGTGAACTGCAGGGGACTGTGCTATTATTAAGCTCCAAGTACGCTAGTGGGGTGGGGAGTGGGGAGGGAGGGCTCAGGAAGCTCTCTTTAACTCACAGGAGCCCAGCCCCTGGCCCACACTCAGAACCCAGGCTGGGGCGAGACTGGGGCAGTGGGAGAGACAGCAGCCCCAGGATGGCAGAGGGAGGTGGGTGTCAGGTTCATGGCTGTTGATGCGGGGGTAGCGGTGAACCTTGGGTCTGCCCTGGGCAGCAAAGCTTTGGCCCAGTTGCCTCCCCTCCTGAGCCTTAGTTTCCCCCCAGGTAAACTTCAGCTCTGGGTCTGGACCTCCGTGAGTCCCTCCTTCAGGGAGTGGGATGGTCTGCCCAGGACCCAGGGCCTGGCCAGTCACACAGTCAGCGCACAAGAGTATATGTGGAGGGGGCGTGTTCCTGCAGCCATGGCCCTGTCACCAGATCTGAGGGTGCCAACACTCCAGGTCAGCCACTGAGAAGGATGGATCAAACACTCCACCATTGCGACTTCCCTGGCGGTCCAGTGGTTCAGACTCCGCACTTCCACTGCAGGAGGTTCGGGTTGGATCCCTGGTCAGGGAACTAAGAACCCACTCCACCATTTAAGTGGGACTGCAGACACTTTCTCCGGGTACTCCCCCTCCCCCTCCCCCCTTCAGGGGAGGGCACCCAAGGAAGCAGGGAGGCAGGGCACTGGGAACGGGCCCTGCAGGAACATAAGCCTACATCAGAACCAGCCCCGTTGTCCTGGCGATGGCTCCTGTCCCAGGCACCTCAGGCACCCATGGGGGCAATTAGCGAGTGTGGGAGGGGTTTCCACAGTGGCAGTCCCCAGGGGGTGCGGCTGGGGCTTAGGCAGGGGGCAAGGGCTGGCGGGCCCTTCCTCCTTTGTCCGGGCACACTAGGCCTTTGTTCTCAGCTGGCTCTCTCTGAGGACGGGACCAGGACCATGGGTGGGGGGCGAACTTGCCTTAGAGTGCCCACAGCCCTGTGGGGAATCCTGAACCAGCAGGGAGAGGGAGCAGAAGAGGGGACAGAGTCCCACTTCTGGGCCCAGCATCCACTTGGGGAGCCCTCCTCCCCCAGGTGCAGAAGCCTTCCCTGACCCCAAGAGGCTGGGCACTGCAGCTTACCATTGGCTCCTGGTGCTGGTGAAGACCTTCCAGCAGCCAATGGGCAGCCTCAGTGAGCCCTGAGGAGCCAGGGCTGGGCTCGGAGGGGCGGGGCTGTGAGGGGAGTGAGGGCCGGAGGGGAAGGAGCCGCTGGTCCGGGGTTGAGGCTGGAAGGCGTTCCATCTGACTGCATACGGGCTTCTGCTCAGACTTTATTCCAGGTCTCCCCAGGAGCCTTGGGGTCCCCTAAGCCCAGCCTCTGCCCCTAACCTCACCCTCCTTCAGCGCCAGCTTGATGCTTGCAAGGGCCCAGGCACCAGGACAGCTCCGTGGGCGGATGATGGGCCTGGGTCCTCAAAACCTCACTCTCTCACCTTCCTTCATCCTTGAGCCGGACACAGTCCACGGGAAAGAAGCTGAGGCATCCACCCCGGCTGTAAAGTGCGGTGCCTACTTGGAGGCTGGCATCCACCGTTCAGGCAATTGCGGTTGGGGGACCCTGAGTCTCTGGTACCCTCAGAAGTGGGACCTTCAGAATCGGGTGTCCAGGGAGGAGGTGGAGCCTCGATGGGACCTGGCGGGGCTCTCGATACGGGGGGCCCTGGACCGAGTCAGCAGCCCGTGGAAAGTCTTGCCTCGGGTCTGGGGCTTGCGCCGCGGCGGCCTGGGCTCCTCCGGGGGCTGAACCACGATGCGGGGCACCTCGGGCCTCGTGGCTCCCCGGGTTCCTGCCAGCTGCTGGGCCTCAAAGATGGCTTGGGCCCCAGGCAGGCGGGCCTGCGGCCTCGGGGGTGGCCCAGATGCCGACGCGGGCAGCTGGGCCAGCTGGGCCTTGATCTCCCGCTGCAAGTCCTGTTCGGACAGGGCCACGCTGTGCACCTGTGGGGAGCAGTTGATACTGAATCTGCCTGGCCTGGGGGAGGGCAGGAAGCGATGAGATCCCTGTGGGGCGGGCAGGACACAGCCGCAGGAAGTGGCTGAGGGCTGAGGGGCTGACAGACAAAGAGACTAAAGGAGCCACCGAAAGCCACTTGAGGCCTGGGGTTTCCACATTCTCTGCTGCTGAGAGGACAAGAACTGAGCCCCGGTTCTTACTCTGACTTCCCCCTCTGGGACTCAGTTTCCGCAACTGTGCAGGGGGGCTGGGCCATTGCAGAGGGCGGGCAAGGGGCACCCACCTGGGGCATGAAGACCTCCTCCTGCAGCTGGGTGGGCGGGATGGCTCGAAGGGCGCCGAGCGTCTCCAGGAGCCCCGGGCAGGCCAGGCGCTGTTCAGTGGTGCCCAGTGCCAGGCGTACCAGTGTCAGACCCACGCGGAACAGCACCTTCACACCTGCAGGCCGGGGGCTCACTCAGTTGGGGGGCCAGCCCTGGGCTTCCTCAGTCTGCACCTGAACCTGCCCTCAGCCAGACTCCTTCCACCCTCCTGCAGCTCTGCTGCCGTGACCCAATGACTGAGAGCACGGTGGCAATCTGAGAGCTCTGGCCAGCATGTCTCAGCGGCCACAGACACTTGTGGGCAGAGCAGCCTGCCAGGAGCCAGGGGCTACTGAACGCCTCACGCCAAGCCTTCTCATTCTGGGCCTCAGCTCCTCGTCCCTCCAAGGAGGGGCTGGGTGGTGACGTGAAGGCCTTTCCAGCTCAGACCTGTGGGCTTCTGATTCTAGAAAGATTCTAGCCAGAACTCCTCACCTCTAAGCCAAGAGCATAGGACACACATGCACACAAACACGCACACACGCACACACACACATGGGTGTGACCTTGGGCCTGTTCCTGGAGCCTCAGAATTCCTTCCTGGTAGCCTCGGGTCTGCTGAGAACAGCAGTCAGGGGACCAGCGAGGTCTGGTGACAACTGTGACTTGTAAAGGGACAGCAGCGACTACTAATGGTGTCACTGTTATGAAACGGAGCCTGAGGCAGAGGGCAAGGGTAGCTCAGCCACCCTGATGGGGGGGGGGGCCCTGCCCTGCCCCGCCCTCGAGGTCTGAGTCTGCAGGGGAGGCCATGTAGATGGCAACTTGGACACCCGTGGCCAGAGCTCTAAGCCAGCCTGAAGCCAACTGGGCATACAGCAGGTGCTCAATAGATGCACTGATTGATTTCTACCATTTTTTGGTCCAACCACCCTGCTCTCGGCCTGGCACTTCTCCCATGTCCGCACCCCCACATCAGTCGTCTGTAGCCTGGCCTCTCCGCCTCCACACTGGCCCTGCAAGTTTGCCTCTTCCATAGAGCAGCCGCGAGCACCTTTAAACTCTCCTCCTGCCGCCCCCCTACACTCTGGCACATCCTTTGTTTTATTTTCTTCACAGAACTTCTGACAACCTATAAATATCTTGTTAATTTAGTACCGTCGCCTCCCATCCCCACTTCCACCAGAATGTAGGTCTCACTCACTCAAGTGGCCCTGGCTTCCGGAGCAGCGCTGGCCTCCGAGAGCGCTCACCAAGGGCCCGTGGGGCTCCATCGGCCATGCCCCCACTGTGCCCGGTCCCTGAGCCGTCTCACTGCTGTGATCTCTGCAGCGCCCCCCGACTCCAGCCCTCCCCCAAGCAGATGGTGCCCTCCCTGTGGTGGTCTCACTGCTGGGGGTGGGGGCTACCATTCATTACATTGGTGATCCGTGGCCAAGGGCTGGGCCGTTTCCCCAGAGCCACAGGGCGCTGTCACCCTCAGCACACCCCAGCACCCAGACCCCAGGCCAGGACTGGCAGTGGCGGTGGGGCAGAGCAGAGCTGGCACCCTCATCCCCTCTGCACACCAGGCACCCGAGGCTCCCGGCCCCAGTTCCCACGCCTGCCCCCGCCCACCTGGCCAGCCACACACTCACCCTCACTAAGGAAAGCGTCCCAGACACGCAGCACCGTGGGGAAGGGCAAGGAGCGGGCGAAGAGGCATAGGAACCACTCGGGCAGGTAGAGCAGGGGCCCGACGCCCACCTGCTGCAGGTGCTTGTGCACACGCGGGAGCAGCCGCCGCAGCAGGGCCGTGAACACCTCGGCGTCCAACCGTACACCCTCCTGTGGCCACGTCCGTCAGCATCTCCACTCCCGGTCCCCAGGTCCCCACCCAGTCCCCAGGCCCCTCCCCACCCCCCGCCCAGCCCCTCCCCCTGTGCCCTCTGGCCCCATCCCAGCCTCTCACCATATGGGGCCCGTAGTAGCCAGGGAGGTAAACCTCGCAGATCTGTACCAGGCACCAGAAGGCCTCCTGGGGGCGGGCACAGGCCTTGAGTGCCCACCGCAGAGGGGACCACGGAGGGGACCACAGGGCGGGGGAAAGGGGTGCAGGGGAGGGTCTGGACACCATCTGGGGTGACTCTGGAGCCAGGAGCCTGGACTCAGTGCTGGGGCTGGTAAGGAGGGGCAGGTCTTACCAAAAAGCTTCCTGTTGCCCAGATAGAGGCCTACCAAGGGGTGCAGGGAGTTGGAAGTCACAGGGCTCAGGGGGTTGAATTTGAGGGTCACAGGGTAGGGGCTCACTGGTCAAGGCTAGGGAGGGTCCCAAAGTTCAGGTCTTGGGTTCTTGGGGTCACTGGGGTCAGGGATCATGGTCACAAGGTTCAGAATCAGAAGTCATGAGGTCAAGGTAATAACAACCAGACTCCTAGATCATTGGGGCAAATGTCAGGGCTCAGGGTTCCATGTTCCTGCAGTCAAGGTCGTTGGGTTTGAAGGTCGCTGAGGTTGGTGGTCATGAGGCCCTGGGTCACTCACTAGGACAGGTTTGGGTAGGAGTCAAGGATCCCAGGTCCCTGAGGCCAGAGTTCCTGGGGATGGAGGGGTCATGGGTCCAGGGCACAGGATTACTAGGTCCCTAGGTCACCAGCGTTGGGGGTCATGGATCACTGGGGTTAGGGGGTCAGGGTCTTGGGTCCCCGTAGCAGGGTTGAGGGTACTCACCTCTGGGGGCAGATACATGAGCAGCACGGCAGCCACAGGGCCCTGGGCCTGGCAGTAGCCCTGTTCCGGCCGATATAGGGTGTAGGCCTTGAGTACCTGGAGGAGCCCCTGCTGCCTGTGCCAGAAGACCCCGTTAGGGGCCAGTCCTCCGGGCATCCCTTCCCCACCCTCTGGCGGCCCTTTCCCAGGCCTCAGCCCCCTGAGGGCCTTGCTGGGTCCTCTGAGATGCAAAGATATAAAGCTGGGGCGGGGGGGTACTAGGCCAAAGCACCTGGGGGTTGTGGGGCTGGGGGTCCCTGGGCATCACTGGTCTCGTACCCGTGACCCTGGGGTGACACAAACATCTCATGCAGAGGGAACTGGCGGTGCAGGTCCCTGCCGATGGTCTCCATCCACTGTGGGTCCCCAGGGGCCTCAGCCAGTTCCTGTGGGTGGACAAAAAGGTGAATGTGAAGGCCCAGAGTGGTGAAGGGCCAGGGAAGGGAGGTGGGACCCCTGCCAGTTCCCTCACCTGATAAGTGTCACGGCTGTTCTGCTGACACACATGGGCCCCGCACAACAGGGGCCAGCACCGGGCCCGCAGGGCCGAGGGGATGCCTTTCCGGCACTGCATCTTTACCTGTGGGTGAGGCCAAGGGACCCCGTTAGGCCAGCCACACCAGCTTCCCCTGCTCCTGTCGGCAGGCCCCCAAGCACTACCTGTCATCAGGCAAGAGCCACTTTGGGTAGCAGGGAGAAAAGGCAGGAGGTACTGGGACACGGGAGGGGTGAATTTTGCCTGGGCATGGGCCGAGGCAAAGGGGGCTGAGCCACGGAGGCCTGGGTGGGACCACTCTCCCCCTCACCTTCTTGTACCGCCGAGACATGGTTTTCTCCCAGTGTGAGGTCATCTCTACCCACTTCATCTCCCGCTGGCGGATAAGGTCTGCAGGAGGGTGACCTGGCCTGGGGACACATGGCACAGGTGTCCAGGCACTGGGCAGCTGTTACCCAGAGCCCACATTTGCCACCCTTCATGCTACCTGGGTGAGCCTAACTCCTGGCCCTGGAGATCTCTGGGAATCTCTGGGGCGGGGTGGGGACCTGTCACCCAGGAGTTGCCAGTGGTTGTCATGGGGACAGGAAAGGATGTGGCTCCGATGTGGGTGGAAGCAGGAGAGACTGAAGGGGGTGTGTAGGTGTGCGTTGAGGGAGGGGCTTGTTGATTGTCCCCCAGGATAGGGACACAGACAAGTCATCAGGGAAGTTGGGTAGACAGAGTCCTAGACTAGAAGCCAGGAGTTGTGAGTTTGGGTCTGATTCTGTCTCTGATCTGCTGTGTGATCTTCCTATCTGTTTCTCGACTTGTCTTCCTGTCTGTACATGAGGAATGCAGAGGATTGGTGGGGGAAGAAGTGTGGGTTCTGTGATCTGGATCTGGGATTCCCGGGCCAGATTAAAAGGAGAAGAATGTTTGGCCCCAGAGGTGGGTGGAAACCCTCAGAAACTGGGAGTAAAAGAGACATACAGGAGCCACCCCCTGCAGCCCTGCTAACCTTAGGATTCCATCTGGAACCCGAGAAGGGATGATAGTGGCTGAGTCCCCAGACCCGCCCAGGACCCTCGAGGTTGGACCTCACTCTAGAATTCAGCCCTCAGCTCCCACCCTTATTCCCAGCACCCCACCGCCCTACTCCATCCCTTCCCTACTTACCCTGGCTCTGCTGAGCTGCCCCCAATGAAGCCATAGCGGTCAGCCTGGCGATATGGGCCGGGCCCACTCAGCTCTGAGTCAGACCCCAAAGAGCTGGAGTCATCCTGCAGCTCACCAGGCTGCACCAGGTCCTCCCCCAGGGCCTGGGCCATGGTGCTGCAGACGCCTGATGCCATAGGCTGCAACATGTGGGGAAAGCCAACGTGAGAGGCGGCTCCTAGCCAGCCTGGGGCCTGGGCTCCTATCCAGCCAGGCCCCAGCCCCAGGACCTGACTGCGTGGTCAGAGGGAGCAGATTTCAGGGTATCTCTCCAAGCCCCTTCTGTCTCCTCTTCTCTTGTGGGGTGGGGGTGGAGCATGGGCCCAGAAGTGGCAGAAAGGCCAGGCCCCTGTCCCCTGCAGCCCAGCTTACCTCCTTGCTGCACCTCACCTCCTCCTCTCACTTCCTCCTCAGCCACAGCTTCGTCAACCAGCCGGGGGGCCCCTCCTAAGTGCGTGTGGGGGGGTAGTTACCCCTTCCTGTCCCGGGCTCTTCCGGCCTGCCCCACTGGCCCTGGGCCATGGGCTCCTCCCACCATCCCGGTGGGCTGGGTGGGTGCAGGCTTGGGTTCCTGTGCTGGGTGTGATGCGGCCAGGGCCTGCCAGAGGTAGAGAGGGCAGGCTGCCTCCAGATTTGAGGTCACTGGCATGTAAAACACTCGATTCAGGGTCCAACGAGTATCATGGTGTATTTAGTGTTTGCTCTTTACAAAGTAATACTTTCAACATGCACACAATGTAGCATTACTATGCTACTCAAAAGGCAAGGATGAGACATTACAAAAAGTAATAATTTAGCATGCACCACAGGCAGTGTGGACCAAAATGAGCTCGGAGTTCACCAACAGGTGTCTGGATCTACCTAGCCAGTCGCCCGAGGGCCCCAGACTCAGGAGGTAGAAGTCCTCCGTGAATTTGAGGCTAACTCTTACTATCTCTGAGCCTCAGTTTCCTTTCCTGCACTTCAAGGGCTTAATCTGCACTGTTTGGGGAGACCCAATGAGTTACCAATGAGGTCACACAACCTTCCCGACCAGGACAGAAGTGGGAAGGACTGCTTAGCCCTTGAAAGAGAAAAACAACTTCCACAGTACTTCCGACCGCACCTCCTCCAAACAGCCGAGGGTAACTCCTCAAGGGCGGAGCTAGGCTTGACCTCGCCCCATGAAGCCCCGCCCACAGGGCAGGCTCCGCCCCAGACACACAAGTCAGTCCAAGTCCGGTCCCCTGACCGAGGCCCCGCCTCCCGGGCCGCCGCGACCCCTGCGCCCTGCGTCCGGCGGAGGCGCTAGAGCGCAGGGGCAGCGGGCGGGGCGGGGCGGGGAGGGGCGGGGCAGGAGGCCTAGGAGGCGGGGCGGCGAGCCGGGGCGGGCGGAAGGAGCGCCAGGCCGGAAGGAGGCAGCGGGAGGGCGGGAGGCAGGAGCGGGCCCGGAGCTGCTGGGGCCAGAGCGGCGGCGCCGCCATGTCCGACAGCGAGAAGCTCAACCTGGACTCTATCATCGGGCGCCTGCTGGAAGGTTGGCCGGGGCAGGGGAGGTGGGCGCCGGCCGCGCCCTGGTCCCCTGCCCGGCCCGGAAGTGGCGCGCGGGTGGACTTGCCCCTCCCAGGACCAGCTTAGACTGGGCGGGGACGGGCCGCGAGGTCCCGTGGCCGCAGGTGCCCCCCTTCCCAATTGCGGCTCCCCTGGGAGGTCTGGGGTTGCTCCCCTTGCCAGAGCAGGGCGGGGGCGCACGGGTTAGCCAGGGCTCTTGGGGTTAGAAAGAAATCCGAGAAGCCTAGCCCCCCCAAGCAAGGGGTCCTGTGTTCTGAGGTTTTGGCAGGCCTCCGCGCACAGCAGTCCCCTTTCGAGTGTCTTGAGGGTAGTTGGGGGTCTCGTCCCTTGAGGCTTGAGGCGGGGGTCCCAGGAGGCTGAGCAGCAACAGCTGCCCCTGGGCGAGGCGGGGCCCGGGAGGCCCAGGCGCCCCCCATAAGTGCCTACGGGGCCACCCATGTCACCCACCCTCTTCTCGCCTGAGGGTCCTGATGCCTCATTCCACTCCCAGTGCAGGGCTCGCGGCCTGGAAAGAATGTACAGCTGACAGAGAACGAGATCCGTGGTCTGTGCCTCAAATCCCGGGAGATTTTCCTGAGCCAGCCCATTCTTCTGGAGCTGGAGGCACCCCTCAAGATCTGTGGTGAGCCCCTGCCCAGGCCCCTTTGCTTCCTGAAAGTGGGTACCCCCCCACCACCAGCCAAAGTCCCTGGATCTCTCCACCCTTGAGTCCAACCCTGGCCCTGGGTTCAAGTTCAGACTGCATCTAGTGCTGACCTGGTTCTCTGGGTCACAGGCGACATTCATGGCCAGTACTACGACCTTCTGCGGCTGTTCGAGTATGGCGGCTTCCCTCCAGAGAGCAACTACCTGTTTCTGGGGGACTATGTGGACAGGGGCAAGCAGTCTTTGGAGACCATCTGCTTGCTGCTGGCCTATAAGATCAAGTACCCCGAGAACTTCTTCCTGCTCCGTGGGAACCACGAGTGCGCCAGCATCAACCGCATCTACGGCTTCTACGATGAGTGTGAGTGGGTGGAGCCTCTGGGGCTGAAGGTCGCCATTCAGTGCGACCCCCGTGTTGACCTGGTGGCTGGGGTAGCAGTGTTTGACAAACACCTGCTAGACTAAGCTCTGTGAAGGCAGGGCCAGTTCACGTCTCTCCGCCCTGCCCTCCTGGCATGGGTCCTGGCGCTCAGGAGGGACGTGGTGAATGGTTGCCGACTGAAGGGCTGCCAGCATTCTAATGCAGGGCCTTGCCTGCCGACACCCCCCTCCAGTGCATCCGTTACTTAAGCACTTAGGATGCCTGTCTGGACTGGACTCTGTTGGCCAGAAGCTGAGAGAGACCAGACCCGGTCTTGGCCTGGCTCTGCTCATGTGCAGGGGGGTGAGTGCCAACCCTGAGGTTGTTCCAGAACTGGAACTTGGGGGTTCCTGTGGACTCAGCTGCCTTAGAATTCCTCCTGGGAGGCAGTGGGGTGGGGATTGGCCCGGGGGGGGGGTTCCCTTCTTGCCTTACATTCTCTTCTCCCAGCTGTGTCTGAACAACACACAATGTACCCTGGAAGGCCCAGAGACCCACACTGAGGGTGGGGCAGACAGGCCTTCTCGTGAGCCCTCTCCTTCCTCTGGGCAGGCAAGAGACGCTACAACATCAAACTATGGAAAACCTTCACCGATTGCTTCAACTGCCTGCCTATTGCTGCCATTGTGGATGAAAAGATCTTCTGCTGTCACGGGGGTGAGGGCGGCTCTGGGCCGCATGGCGAGGGAATGCTTGGGCAGGACGAGCCTGGCCACATCCCTGGGGGATTTGGGACAGAAGTGTTAGCTGAAGGACACATTCTCAGCCACCTGGAACAGCTCTCCCTGGAGCCCTGGTTTGGATATCACTTCTTCCACAAAGTCCCCCCGCACCCCAGCATTAGGCTGCACTCACTGTCATGTCGTGGCCTCGGTTTCTTGCGTGGAGTTTGCTTGTCTTTTTCCAGGGAGCACTGTGCTCCTGGAAGGGACAGGGACTTGAAGAGGCAGAAGGCGATGAGCTCTGCCTGTCTAGGCTCCCAGGAATCCAGGAGAGGGCGGCGGGTTGAGGGAACAGAGGCTGATTGGCAAAGGCTTCCTGGAGAAGGGAGGGCCCTTGTTTTGAGGCTTGAGGAAGTGACCTGCCCCCGGTGCCCCCCAGGCCTGTCCCCGGACCTACAGTCCATGGAGCAGATCCGGCGTATCATGCGGCCTACAGACGTGCCAGACCAGGGCCTGCTGTGTGACCTGCTGTGGTCTGACCCTGACAAGGACGTGCAGGGCTGGGGCGAGAATGACCGTGGCGTCTCCTTTACCTTTGGAGCTGAGGTCGTGGCCAAGTTCCTGCACAAGCACGACCTGGATCTCATCTGCCGGGCACACCAGGTGGGCTGGCAGCTCTGGTCTGGGTGGCAGCGGGGGCCGGGCAGCAGCACCTGCTGAACTAACTGTCCCCACCCTCGTCCAGGTGGTAGAAGATGGCTATGAGTTCTTTGCCAAGCGGCAGCTGGTGACACTCTTCTCAGCTCCTAACTACTGTGGCGAGTTTGACAACGCAGGCGCCATGATGAGCGTGGACGAGACGCTCATGTGCTCCTTCCAGGTGGGGGTGGAGATGGGGATGGAAGGGGCGGGAGGGGCACATGGCTCGGCTCCATGAGCCTGACCAGCTTGCCTCTTCTAGATCCTCAAGCCCGCCGACAAGAACAAGGGGAAATATGGGCAGTTCAGCGGCCTGAACCCTGGAGGCCGGCCCATCACCCCGCCCCGCAACTCCGCCAAAGCCAAGAAATAGCCCCCGTGTGCCCGCCTTCTGCCCCAGACGGTGGATTGTACAGAAATCACGTGGCTGTGAGGGTTCGTGCTGGCCCCCTAGGGCCGCCCATCACAGGGAACACGGAGCCTTGGTGTATTTTTCTTTTTTTTATGAATCAATAGCAGCGTCCAAACCCCCAGGGCTCCTTCCACCTGCACCTGCAGTGGCTGCAGGCAGGATCCTGGGGCTGAGGCTGCAGCTCAGGGCAGAGCAGGGCCAGATTGTGGGTCCCCAGCCTTGCTTGGCCTCAGGGCTGACAGCTGGATCCTGGGGCGACCCATCTGGTCTCTCGAATAAAGGTCAAAGCTGGATTCTCGCCACGGCGTCTGTCTCCCTTGTCCCAAATGCCACGCCTGGTGACCTCTTCTGCCTAGGGCCACTTGGGAGGCTTGCTGGGCATGGAGCCCGAGCAAGGGAAACACCAGCCACACGCTCAGGTCACAGGGGCCTTTGGAATTTCCAAGTCAGGGCCAGAGAGTTTTGGAAAAGCAAGCAAAACAGTGTGTGCCGGGCACAGGGGATCCCCGAGGTGTACCCAGGATCTGAGAGAGGGACAGGTCCTGGTTGGCAGAGAAGGTGGATCAGCAGGGGCCAGCAGCCCCACCGAGGTTTTTCTCTTAGGGAGGTGGGCTTAGAGAACGCAGGCCCCCAACCCTGCCACATGGTTGGATAAAGAGGTGAGGGGCCTCCCAGCAGGTGGCAGCTCGGCACCAAGACTGGGAACATGATCGACTGGGGGCCGAAGGGAGACGACAGGACCCAGGCCAGTCACAGATAGCCGAGCAGGGCCTGGGGGAGGCGGCAGGACCAGCCAGCTGAGCTCCAGCACAGCCCACCTCTACCACCCACCCTGGAGGAGAGCTGGCCCCGCCCCTGGTTGGCGCTGGGAGATGGGGAGGCTGGGGCTTCCTCTGGTCCAGTCCTCCAAGGACCTCTCGGCTCAGCCTTCCCCCTCACTGTCTTCAGCCAGCACGGGGCTGGGCCCCTGGGGAGAGTGTGCAGGGGCCAGGATGGAGCCAAAGAACAGCGAGCGGAACTGGCGAGAAAACAGAGGAAGCCAAGTGAGCTCTGGAGGCTGCTCCCTCCGCCTCCCATCCCTGCCTCGTCTCCAGCCAGCCCCTACCTTCTTGGGTGGGGGAGTCCCAGGCACTGTGCTGGGCTCGGTGTCATCTTCCTCCTCTGAGTGGGAGCCAGGGCTACAGTGGGGCTGGAAGCCAGGTGAAAGGGAGGTGGAGGGCAGTGTCCGTGAGCCCTCACTGCCCACGGTGGTTTCCATGGCGATCATGTATGAGTCAATGTCATCAAGGGCAAAGTCGTCCAGGTGGGGCGTGCTGTAAGCAGAGACGGCTTAGCAAGGGCAGGGAGAGAAGAGGGGGAACAGAGGCAGGGCCCCACCTTGGAGGGCTCAGCGGGTGGCTGCAAAAGCCCTGTGACCGTTGGTGACCTCTTGGTTTTATTACTTCCTGATTTGGTGGGAGGGGAGAGGATGCCTGGGGTTAAGTGGCTGCTTCCTGGAGGGGGTGGACCTGGAATCCTTTCATCAGAGTTGAGGTAGAGGCCTGAGGGAGACATCTTGGGGGCCGGTTTAGCTCAGCTGGGGGAGGGGAGCAGCAAGTTCTGTAAGCTGGGCCACCTGGGGCCCAAGCCCGTACCTTCCCAGGGGACAGGAACCGGAGCGCACTGGGGCCCAGGGACATGCTGGGCAGAGGGCCAGGCCAAACTTCCTCTGCTTAAACTACACTGGGCCCATCCTCCCCAACCCACCTGCCCTTTCAGCCACCGGCTTCCCCAGACCCAGGCAGCCCCCCGCTTCCCGGCAGCCCTTTCCCTCCTTGGCCTGGGAGGAGGCTCGGAGGGGAGGCCTCAGCCAGAGAAGGAAGCCAGCCCGACCCTGGGGACACTTCCCTGGGTGGGGGGAGTCTCTGAGTACAGCTGCCCGGTAAGGTTGAGCTTGCAGGGCTGGGGCCCAACAGGAAGTGGGGGGAGGGGAGGCGCTGATGCTGGAAGCAGCAGGCTCCCCAGGGTGCGCAGAGGTGGGGAGGAGGAGTGGGTGGGCAGCGCTCTCACCTGGGAGCCTGAAGCTGAGGCGCTGGCTGCTGGAGCTCCGGGGCACGCAGGTCCTGGGGGTGCGGGTCCGGCTCTGAGAGCGTGGCCAGGACAAAGTGGCCGTCTAGCAGAGAGTCCTTGATGGCAAAGATGGCTGGCCTGGGCAGGTGACGGGTCCAGGCAAGGTCAAGGCCCTTTGGCTCCTGGCATCCCAGATCCCTCCCCACCCTGTCCTGAAGCTCGGAGTTACCTGCCAGGGCCATCGAAGTAAATGCTGAGAGACAAGTTCGCTGACTCGGCAAAGCTCAGGAGCCCCTGGGAAGGGAGAGGAAGAGCAGTGAGGCCCCGCACCAGGCAGGGAGGAGTGGTGGACCGGGCGGTGAGCGCGTGGCGGGCAACCTCACCCGGAATTCCTTGAGGCAGAAAGTGATGGCCACCCCTTCCTGGGCCTGCAGCTGCTGGAAATCCTCCCCCCCGATGCTCATCTCGGTCACCATGGCTTTGACGGTGCTGTCTGTGGAGACAGCAACAGGAGGAAACCTGCGCCCTGCCGCATCCCAGCCCATCTCTGCCCCCTGCCCCAGGCCATGTCTGGCTCCCTCACCTGCCTCCTCCTGGTAGCTACGCAGGATGATCCTGTGGCCACGGCCAATCCCCAGCGTCACTTCAGCCAGCGCAGGGGGGAAGGGCAGAACAGCCTCCCCCAGGACCCTGTGAGGAGTACACAGCATCACCCCAAGACTCAGCCCCACCCAGTGGCTTCGCTCTCAGGATCTGAGGCGGGATGGTGACACACACCAACGTCCAAAGGGAACCAGGCCAGGCCTAGCATACCCCCAGGGAGGACAGGAGCGGGACATGGTCCCTGCCCCGTCCAAGGCTCCCAGGCTGTCGTGGGAGGAGAAGTCCACTTGCAAGAGACGGGGCGGACAAGAGCAGAGCCCACAGAAGACAGCAGGAAGCACGGGCTGTTTGCGCTGAACCAAATCGGGCAGGCGGCACCTGGCCACCCAGGGGCGGGAGACCATCCCCACACGGTCTGCATAAATGCGGCCTTCAGGGAGAGCCCTCAGATCCTTGTCTAGAAAAGACACATGCCGATAAACAGCTACAGGTGAAATAACATCTGGAATTTGCCTCAAAACACTTGGGACAGGAACTGGCGTCTACTTTTATATGAATTTAAAATTGCCCATAAGAAAAAGAGAAACAGGGGCTTCCCTAGTGGCGCAGTGGTTAAGAATCCACCTGCCAGCACAGGGGACATGGGTTCGAGCCCTGGTCTGGGAAGATCCCACATGCCGCAGAGCAACTAAACCCATGCACCACAACTACTGAGCCTGCGCTCTAGAGCCCGCGACCCACAACTACTGAAGCCCGTGCGCCTACAGCCCGTGCTCCGCAACAAGAGAAGCCACCACAATGAGAAGCCCGCGCACCGCAACAAAGAGTAACCCCCGCTCACTGCAACTAGAGAAAGCCCGCGCACAGCAGCGAAGACCCAACACAGCCAAAAATAAATAAATTAAATTTAAAAACAAGAAACAACTACTTTTTTTTAATTTTTTTTTTGTATTATGTCTAACAGAGACAAAATTATTTAAGTCAATAAATTTTTAAGGAATTTCACATGTTCTGATTCTTTCCACTGTCAATCACCTTAGTTCCTCCAAACTCATAATCTTCAAGATAAAATAGCCTTTTCAGAAATTAGCTGTCATGTGAGTCAGCCCCCAATTCTCTTAGCTGGGCTTCTTTGATCTCCAATGGAATATGGACACACTTCAGAATTCCCCACCTGTAATCTCTGGGATCCAATTTCCTCAAGCAATTTACTTTAGGACCATGTTTAGGGTCAGGAGATGGATCTGCCTGGTTCTGAATTTGACACCCTCTAAAAATGTATTAGGTTCAAATCACATTCACTCCTAAGCCATCACACCCTAGAACAGTACAGATTGTTGGGATAGGCCAATACCTAAGATACAAAAAGTCTGACTGTTTTTCCAACGATGTAGGTTTACGGAAAATGCCCCATCAGGATACATCTCAACACAACTGCTCTTTTTAAAAAAGAAAGAGAGGGGCTTCCCTGGTGGCGCAGTGGTTGGGGGTCTGCCTGCCGATGCGGGGGACGCAGGTTCGTGCCACGGTCCGGGAGGATCCCACATGCCGCAGAGCAGCTGGGCCCGTGAGCCGTGGCCGCTCAGCCTGCACATCCGGAGCCTGTGCTCCGTGACGGGAGAGGCCGCAGCAGTGAGAGGCCCGTGTACCGAAAATAAATAAATAATAAATAAATAAAAATAAAAAAGAAAGAGAAAGAAAAATTCTCAAAATACAGACCACAGATTGATTCCCTCTTTCTCTACCCAAAGGGATCCTGGGCAGTGCTGTTTCAACAGAACTCAGAAAAACAGAAAGTCAGGACCCAAATGGACCTTGAGGTTACCATGGCCTTCGGCTACCAAAAGAAAAGAAACACAAGACCTTGGGTTACCTGGATGCAAGTGGCACCCAGCGTGTGGGCGAGTGGGAGGGGAGCCAATCCCCTCTGCTCTTGTCTTCACCAGGGACCTTTGCATCTGCTGGAGTCTCCTGAGCCCTGCACAGCTCCTCTGATTCCCCAGAACAGCTCCATCTCTACAGCTGCTTATTCAGGCAGCCCTCCTGGACCAGGACTTCCCCTCCTAGCCTCCTTCCTTGGCCTCCTGCTGGGACCCCTCGAGGCTAGAGCCCAGCCAGGTAGGAAGAGAGGCTGCCCTTGAATGGGGATCATCCCAGAAGGATGACGAGGCCAGAGAAGGGTCATGAGTCCCTGAGCCACAAAAATTAAGGGACCTTCAAAGGTGTTCAGGCCAGAGAAGACTTGAGGGCAGGCCAGAGACCCGTTCTCTGACAGAGGAGTCAGGATGGGTCTGAGTGGTCAGAAAACCAAGTCAGACCTTTGAGGTAGAGAATACAGACTCCAGAAGACAATGAGGAACATGGAACAAGGGAGCACCCAGCCCCTCCTCACTCCAGCCTCTGCCCTTAGAGGAGCCAGGCAAGGACCTGAAAGCAAACCGGGTTGGATAAACTCCTTGAGGTCTACAGAAACCCTGTAGGGAAAAGGGAAGAGGTGCCTTCTTAAACTGACCGTTGAGGCCCAAAGAAGGAAGAGAGAAACCTAGGCCTCAGCTTGAAACCAGGGAGCGTGCTCACCTTGCTGGGGCACAGAGCACATGGGGGCACACGGCTGGGTCGAAGACAGCCTGCAGGGACTCGCAGTCCTGGAAGGACAGGTTGTGAGTCTTCCTCACCCCTGGATGGGCAGACAGGGTCTCAGTGGGCCTCGCCAACCTCCACCCCACGCCGCAAGGACGACCTGGCCAGCCAGCTGCTCACTCACCGTATTTGCAGTACAGCTGAACTACCAGGCGGCTGCTCCTGCCATTCAGGGAGATGCAGCATTTCTCCACGGTCTTCTCCAGCATCGCCAGCGAGCGGAAGACTGACAGGAACGACTAGGCGATGGAAACACATCAGCCCAGTGCCGCGCCTCCACCAGCCAGCTCTCACATCCCCTTAGGCTCTGGCCCATCACGGGCTCAGCACTGTCACACCAGGAAAGGACCTCCCCCACACACAGAAATTTACACCCTTCCAGGCCTTCGTTCATACTGTTCCCCTTGTCTGGAATGCCTTGAAAGACCTGCTTACCTTTCAAGGACCAGCTTGAATGTCACCACTCTCTGCAGGTCCCTGGCAGAATCAATTAGCCTCTCCGTATCTCCCATTCCCGTACCCTGTGGATGTCCGTACTATGCCCCTGCGCTGCATTTTGCATTGGATTGCTCCTGCGTATGTTTCTGTCTCCAGTTGGCACCTACTGTGTGCCTCAGAGCAAACGCACTGGTAGAGGTTCCTGGGGGGGTTCCTGGGGGAGTGCACTGCCACCGCTGAGGGAGGGGCCTCACCTTCATCAGGATCTTACAGCGCAGCGGGTCCTGACCAGGGGTGGCCGCCTGGTACTGCTGGAAGAAGAGCGGGGCAAAGAGGAAGCAGGCATAGGCCGAGCGGGAGGAGTTCACGGTCCGGAGGGAGAGCTGGGCCAGGAAAAGCAGGGAGAAGGATGCAGTCACCTGCAATGTCAGGCCCAGCCCTCTGGCCGGCTTTTGCTCACACACTTGCCCTAATGTCCTCCACTTCCACCATCGTCTGCTGAATCCCTCCCTCTCCTTCCAATCAGCGGGTATCTTCTCCATGAAGCCTTCCCGGAGTGCCCCTCAGCACCGCTCCCGCAGCAAGGGCCCTACACAGCTTTCAGCGCCGACCCCACCCGCCCCCGGGCACTTCAGGGAGGGCAAAGGCTCTCAATTCACACACTGGTCTGGGAAGATGACAGGGCTCAAGGTGACGTCCCAGCAACAGGGGAGGAAACTGTAACTCAGCAGACAAATCTGCCCACCGGCATCCTATCTGATGGGGGCGAGACTCGAGCCCAGGTTAGGGCTCCCTGTGGGAATCTCACCCCCCCAATACCGTGGCTCCTCACCCCGTCTTCCAGGGGCTCCAAGTAGAGTTCGTCCCCGATACGGGACAGGGAGTGGACGGCCTTGCCGAGCACTGCGGGGAGGAGAGGAGAAAAACACTGCTTTGCTGGCGCTTTGGGCCCTCCCATGTGCCCCCAGCCCCGGGCTGGCCCCAACTCACCCTTCACGTTGCTGCCCGTAACCAGACACTTCATGCTGCTCCCTGCGGCCGGGTTGTGAAAGGCGGCGGGCCCCGGACTGGACCCCAGCTCGCTGCTCCCCTCCGGGTCTCCCCTGCCGCCGCGGGTGCCCCGGGTTCTCTTCCCGCGCACCGCCCCCGGAAGCCCCGCCCCCGCCTCCTCATTGGGCCACACGCCTGCACCTCCGTCACGTGAGAAAAACGCTCGCCGGCTGCGCCGTCACGTGACAGAGTCCCGCTGGTGGCGGTCACGTGATCCGGGAGCGCCGGGCGCCTTCCTGGCTTGTCTCTTCGCGGGGTCCAGGGCCTCCCTCGGCCCTTCAGCGCCCCGGGTGAGCCGGGCCTGTCAGCGGGGCCCAGCGCGGCTGCGCGCCCGAACGCAAGGCGCTCAAAGGGTGTGGGGAAGCGAATCCGGAGATGTGCGGGCGAGCCCGCCTGGGTCACTAATTTAGAACGGATTTTCTGGGCGTCTGTCGTGGGTACGGGGTCGAAGGCAGACCGTCGCACCCAATCCGAGCCGGGGACACGCACAGAAGCAGCAACCACTGGCACTAAAAAGAAATTAAAGCACGTTGCGGCAGGATCCCGGGGTGGGAAGTGGCTGTTCGCTCTGGCTTCGAGGATCCTGCGTTGATCCCGAAGAAGAGAAGATTCTCCGGACAGAAAGGGGTAGAAGGGTGTGGCTGGCAGGGGAAGGTGAGAGTAAAGGCTCAGCGGTGCATGGGGCTTTGCCCCCGTTGGGAGGGAAGTGGGTCTGTGAGAGGAGGGGTGAGCGCTGCCAGATGAGGAGGGTCACTAACGGGAAGGGCTGGAAACGTTTTCTGAGGTTAGACGCATGCGTATGTGGCCCTTTGAAAAACGACCAAGGGACTGTGCCGAAGGAGGGGCTTCATCGGCGGGCAGGTCTTCCCCTAGCCCTGGGCCTCGGTCCTCCGCTGCGTGAACTGGAAGGGAAGTCCTGGAGGGGCTCCCTGACCTCTAGTTCCCTGCAGCACCCAGTGTGCTTTGAAGGGCCCTGGGCACCACTGCGTTCCTTTAGGGCCCATCTGGACTTGCCCCTCTGGTACTGTCCCCAGTGAGGAGGCCATGTTTGTCTGTGGGCCCCTTGCCCTCCTGCTCCTGGCCTGCAGTCCTGGACCCCACTTTGTTTCTTCCTCTCCTTGCCCTCAGCTCCACTCCCTCACCAAGTTTCCCTGGAGCACTGGGAGAGGTTATTCTTGCCTTTTAGCAGGGTCTGTGTAAATGGTACTCCCTCTACCCAGGCTTTAGGTCAGTAAACCTGGAGTCATCCTTGACCCCATGCTCTCCCGCACCCTACATACTGCAAGCCTCCAGCGAGCCCTGACTGCTCTGCCTCTCAAACAGATGGCAACTTCGTCCTTTTCTCCCATGTCCACTGCCATCGTCCTGGCTCAGGCCACCATCATCTCTCACCCGAATGACTGTGGGAGCTCCCTGGGTGGTTCCCTGTCTCCTCCAGTCCACTCTCCAAGCAGCATCAATGTGACCTTCCTAAAATGTAAACTGTGTCACGCCTCTCCCTGGTGTAGACCCTGCAGTGGTTCCCAACTACTATACTTGCCGTCAAATCTAAACCCCTTGGGGATTCCGTGGCAGTCAGTGGTTAGGACACCGCACTTTCACTGCTGAGGGCATGGGTTCAATCCCTGGTGGGGGAACTAAGATCCAGCAAGCCGTGAGTCCTGGCCGCCCCCCCCCCCAAAATTCTAAACCCCTTACCCCAAACCTGCAGGAAGGAGCGGGCCCCACCCATCTCTCCACCTGTCTGTGGCCTTCCTGTGCATCAGAACTGGCCCCATCAGTTCCCTGAACGAACCACATCCTTTTCCACCTTGGGATCTCTGTAAAGCTGTCCCCACTACTTGGAACGCTCTTTCCCCTTCTCATAGGCTGGCGCCTTCTCTTCCTAGGGCTCAGCTTCAGTTGCCCATCCTCAGATAGGCCTTCTCCTCTTCCCCCTCCACCCGCCACCCCCCACCCTGCATTGTCTAGCTAAGCCCTTGCTCTGGGTTATCCACAGCACTTCTCCCAACTCAACATTATTTCATAGTGTCTACTTCTTTAATGCCCCTAGTTATGTCAGCTCCATGAGGGCAGGGACCTAGTCTGTTTTGTTTGTTACTGTATCCCTCTACCTCCCGCAGGGCCTGGCCCTCAGCAGGTGATCAGTAAGTATGCGTTCAGTGAATAGGTGTGTGACCCAAGTGTAGCCGAGTTGCCTCCGGTTCCCTCGTAGCACGTAGCATGGTGCTGTGATGAAAGGAACAAAACTTCCAGCCTCTGCCCACAGTCCAACCCTTCCATGAACAATAGCTGTCCCCCCACATTCTGTGCAAACCCCTGCCCCCCAAGGAACCTAGCATTCGTTATTCTCTTCCTTACTTTCCTCCTTCTCTCTGGATCTCGTCCTCTCTCTTTTCATTCCAGTGAAAATCAGCAGAGCCTTCATGGCTTCTCCATCTCTTCCCCACAGCCATTGCCGGAGCAGCCCAGCTGGAACAGAAGATAGATGCCAAAGCTCCCTGGAAGGCAGGGAGGGGAAGGTGTGACTAATCGCACACCCGTGTCTCTGCCCCTGACACCTATGGGACCAGTAGGGTCCTGTGGCATCGAGGTCGTTGGAGCAAGGCCCCGGGGGAAGGGAGAGGGAGATGTAAACGCTTTAGGACTTTCTCTTTTTTTTTTAATATTTATTTATTTGGTTGCACCAGGTCTTAGTTGCTGCGGGCGGGCTCCTTAGTTGAGGCATGTGAACTCTTAGTTGCGGCGTGCATGTGGGATCTAGTTCCCTGACCAGGGATCGAACCCGGGCCCCCTGCGTTGGGAGCACGGAGTCTAATCCACTGCACCACCAGGGAATTCCCAACGCTTCAGGACTTTTGATGAGTCTTTCTTCCACTGCACGCACACACCTGCCAAAAGTTGGGAAGCACCTGACCCTTCTGAAGGGTTCAGACACGAGAAAAGAGCCTAGAGCCAGGACTCGGGAGTCCTGGGTCTCTGGTCTGTGCTTCAACGCTGACTTGCTGTGTGACTTTGGGCGAGTCCCTCCTGTCTCTGCGGCTGTACAGTGTGGTTGGTGGCACGAGATACTCACTGAGGTCCCTTCCCACCTTGACGTGCTGTGATCCCGAGGGGGCCCTTCGGCTTCCCTGAGCCCCTCACCTAGCCGCAGCTCTGGAGAGGAGCTGGAATTGGCAGGCCTGCTTCCCCCAGGCTGTGGGGCTGGAAGGGAGCTTTCCCATCGGAGGCCAAGCAGCCTCTCCAGGCTTGCAGTTGGCGTAGCCGAAAAGGCCCTTCAGGTCCAGAAGGGAGAACACACAACGGCGGACGAGGACCTTGCGACTCTAGCCCTGCTACAGACAGCCTCAAGCAAGTCGAGGCCCTTCTCTGAGCCTGTTTCCTCCTTGATAAAATGAGGGGGTTGGATGAGATGCTCTCTCAAGATCCTTTCAAACCCCACATTCTTACAGTCTTCGCCATACCCCACAGTAGAGGTGGTCTCCTTCAAGTACACAAGTATGTGATTGTGTGTGTGTGTGTGTGTGTGTGTGTGAATATCAGGGGTGGATATGGAACGGATGAAGGTGGTTACCATTTCAAACTTTTAAACTAATTTTCTGTCTGGAAATATCTTCCGTTCAACCACCGCTTCTCACTCAACTAGTTACGTTTGAAATCGCAGAATCCTCAGAGCTCAGTAATTCGTTCATTTAACACGTGTTAGACACGCTTTCCTGAGTGTAGGAAAGAAAGCACACGACGAAACTCCCTGCCCTCGTGGGCTTCCACTCGACTGGAGAGAGACAAACCAGAGGGCCTGACTGTGCCAAAGCCTCTGGCAGAGCCTGCTGGGCTGCGCACACGGGAGACGGGATTTGCCTGGTGACTCTGGGGTTGCCGAGCGGGTAAGGGAGCTCTGAGCTGCTGGGGGCACTGAGCTGCTGGGGGCACTGAGCTGGCGGGGGCACTGAGCTGCTGGGGCTCTACTTGCCCACCTATCATGCCTTTGTGGCACACCAGGTGCCTCGAGCCCCCAGAGGCAAGCCCTGCCCGGGCCTTTCTTGTTCACTGGCATTTCTCCCAGCAACCAGAACAAGCCTGGCACATAGCAGTGGTTTAATAAACAGGTCAGATGCCCCAAGAGTATAGGGTTCAGAGAGGTTACAAGACTTGAAGCCAGGGACTTCCCTGATGGTGAAGTGGTTAAGAATCCACCTGCCAGTGCAGGGGACACGGGTTCGAGCCCTGGTCTGGGAAGATCCCACGTGCCGCGGAGCAACTAGGCCCGTGCGCCACAGCTACTGAGGCTGCACTCTAGAGCCCGCACGCCTAGAGCCCGTGCTCCACAACCAGAGAAGCCACCCCAAGGAGAAGCCCGCACATCGCAACCAGGAGTAGCCCCTGCTCGCCGCAACTAGAGAAAGCCTACGTGCAGCAACGAAGACCCAACACAGCCAAAAAAAAAAAAAAATTATTAAAAAAAATAAAGCCCTTAGTTCACACGGTCAGTGTTGCTGTTACTGGGATTGCTGTGTCCTAGCACCCCCATCTCTGGAGTGACCCCCTCATGGTATCCTGGGGTCAGGACCAGGGACAAAATACATCACCAGCACGGACGAAGCCAGGGTGAATCCATTCTAGGAAGTGAGAGGGAAATCCCCCCACAGAAACATTACAGAGGAAAGTTCTGGAGGCCAGGAACTGGAAAATACTCAGAGAATTAGGGTTGGGGTAAAAGTCAGCCCCAAGAAGAGGCGTGGGTGTAGGCAGGGCTGCGTGCCGCCCCTTGATTCTGAGCCCCCGGTGTGCCCTCTGCCGCACCAGCTAACTGGAGGCTGGCATGAGGTAATGGCTGTGCCCGCACTGCTAGGCTCCAGGCACAGGTCAGAGACCAGGTCCCTTCACACTGCAGGGCTGAAGGTGGAGGGAGATGGGATGGAATTTTTAAACCTGCAGATGGGAAGCGGAAGCTCAGGCTTGTTCACCAAAACCTGGCATGCTGGAGTTACAGGGCCCCCTTGGAGCACAAGTGAGGTAAGTTTAGGACAAACGAAAGGCAGCGTGCTTCACCCAGCAGGGGAGGACTCCGATGGAACTCATTACCCCGAGATGCGGTCTTGGCTGGAAGTATAAATAGCTTCACAAAAGGTTTAGATAAATCTGTGGTTGACAGCTCCATTCATGGGTTAGAAGGGAAGGAAGCTGTTTGTGGCCTGCGGGCCCGCAGGGAAAGCATCAGGGAGGCGACCTGGCCTCCCTGAGACCACCCCTCGGGGCCTCTGTTGGAGGCCGGCTTTGGACCGAGGGAACCTGGGCGGCAGTGTTGGTGTTCCTACAGCCTGGAGCCCAGCCTGAGTCCCCAGACCCTTTCCTCAGTGCCCCCATCCCTCGCCATCCGCTGTTTCGGGAGCCATGGGACCACCCGCTCTGGGGAAAGCGCTCTGTCCTGGCTGTGCCCTAAGGGACCAGCAGAGGGAGACAGACACCGTGTCCAGTCCCAGCTTCCAGCACAGAGACCAGGCTGGTCTGCCCTGGGGAGGGCAAGCAGGCACCCGAGGGTCCCAGCTCTGTGTCCAACACGGGGCTAGGCGCCCAGAAGGCATCCTCTCTGGCCAAGGTGGGCTTCCTACAGTGCCGGGGTGGGGGGTGGGGGGAAAGGAGAGACTTCAGAGAACTGGGGGCAGGGCGGGGATGAGGCCCCTAACTAAGAGCAGGGTGGCTCTGGAACCATCTTCCCTCTGTCCCCGCAGACCCCCAGCCCCTGGCGGGCAGGGTGTGGTCTCCGTAGGACCATGCTGTTCCGCGGGCACATACAGGAGATGCTTCAGAAAGCCTTGAGGGGGGGTGACTGAGTCCTACAGGCCCGAGTGCCAGTTCCTCCCGGCCCAGGAACCGGTTCCAGGCCAGGTGTGGTTCCCCAACTCTGGCTGCTCGGTTTCTCCCCAGCCACCCTCAAAGTCTCCCTTGACATCCCCCTGACCTCTGACCTCTCCCTTCTCGGCACTACAGCCGTTCTCACACCTGTCCGAGCTCTTGAGTCCCTGTTTCATTTAACAATGAAATTTTCATTTTGCAGCCGTCAGCGGCTGAAACCGACACGTGCTCAGGGCGCTCTGCCGAGGATCACGAGGTGGACCTCGGAAAGGAGGCTTTGGGGCCCGGCGAGCTCCTCACAGACAGATGGGGGCCGGCGCCCGGCACAGCCAGGGTGGGCTGTCTCCCCAGGTCGCTTCAGAGCTCACTGTGCCCTGTGTCCATCCTCCCCGCTCCGGCCGGCCCTCCTCCAAGACACTGACCCCCTATGAGGAAGCTGTCTGGGATGCCGAGGCAGACGCTCAGGATCGTTTATCGTTGGAGGAAAGCTGAGCGGCGGCCCAACTCCAGAACTCTCTAGAGTTCTGTGTCTGTGCCCAGTGCAGGGAGTCAGCATGGGGGTGCTGGGGACAGGCCTCAGGAAGAAGGCAGAGTGGAAAGAACAGAGTAGGTACAGACAGACAGACTTGTAGACATGGAGGCTTGCAGGGGTCGGGGCACATCCTTAGCAGAGAAGGGAGGATAGGGCCTGGAGGGCAGATAATGATAATATTTAACCTTGTCGCGTGTTAAGTGCCAGAGATTTGACTTGTGTTAACTGAGGAAGGCATCATTATCATCTCCCCTGTCTTATGCAAGAGAAAACTGAGGTGTAGAGGGGTCAAGTGGCTCTCCCAAGGTCACACAGCTGGTGAAGGCGGAGCGGCACCCTCATGTGCTGCCAAGCTCCCAGCAGTGCTGGGACAGCCCCCCAGAGGGGCCAAGTGCAGTCTGTCCTCTGACACCCGCCCCCCGCCCCCGGGGCCCCTGTGGAACCCAGACAGTCTGGAGAAAGCCTGAGAAGGCTGAAGGAGGAACGCTGGCGGGAAGGAGGGGGCAGAGCGGAGGAGCGGCAGTGACTCAGCAGGGCAGGATAAGGATCCTCCTGCAGGGTAAGAGAGAGGTAACCCCGCTCCTCTGCCGGGGTGCCGGAGTCCCAGAGCCCGAGGCATGGGGTGTCCAGGGCAATGGAACATCCCGGAGAATGGCGGGGGAGCTGCTGGCGGACTGGGGTGGTGGTGGAGCCCCTGAGGGTACCCCTCCTGCCCCTGTCTTCCTCACACAGCCATCACCCTGACATCCTTGCAGACGGGGAGCCAGCCCAGGTAGGGCAGGGGAGAGGCAGGCGGCAGGACCTGGTTCCTCTCCTCGGCTGGGAGGCACGGGCTGTGGGCGCCGTTTTTCTCGGGAGGCCTGAGCTGGGCCAGGTGTAGGTGGGGGATGCAGGACTATTGCTAAGGTAGGAGGAGGCCTTTGGCCCTGGGGTTTCCGCTGACATCACAGCCAGCTCAGGGTGAGGCAAGGCCCTCTGGGCTCCTGACCCTGGAAGAAAGGGGAAAGTGCACTCCCTGCCGCCTTTCCTCCCCCTGCTGCCCTCAGTGGCCCCTGCGCCTGCACAGTCACGCTGGAGCACGCGTGCGTAGTGGCGGAGGGGCGCCCCTCCCGGGGTGCACGTCCACACGGTCGGTCGGGCCCTCGGGAGGTACAGCCTTGTCCTGACTCTGTGCGCAGGCAGCCGTCTGCCTTCCAGCTCAGTGCTCATTCCATGATTCAGACTCACTGCTCTGCTCGCGGAATCCACAATTCCAGCTGAGGGGACTGAAGGCTCCCAGGCTGGCACCTCTCACCGACCCAGGAGGGCCACGTGGCATGGTTGGCCCAGTTAGTCGCGTGTGGCGGGTCGCGGGCAGGAGAGCCCAGGTCTCCTGCTCCAGGCACATGGGGACTCTCTGTCCCAGAGAACGTGCTCGTGTCCTGAGGAGAGAGACCAGGCGTGCCCCAGGTTAGATGCCTCATAGCCAGGGGGTGCTCTGCACGCGCTGCCGTCTCCGCATCCAGCCTCTTCTCCTTTCAAGAGTCCCTGCGCCTGCGCCGTGGGGGCAGTTAAGGGGGCGAGGTGCTCAAGGCAAACGGTCCTCAGTTCCAGCCCTGGTTCTACCTCCTGGTGTGACCTTAGACAAGCGACTTCACGTTACCAAGCCTCAGTGCCCTCGTGTGTAACATGGGGAAACTGCAGGTCTTATTTTCTAGGGTTATTCTAAGAATGGAATGAAATCATTCACAGAAAGCCTTAGCCCGGAACCTGACTCGTGGTGAGAGCTCAGTACGTTTCAACGCCTGTCATGAGTTAAGCCTGAGAGGCGCAAAGGAGCAGTGTGTCGCCAAGGAATGCCAGGCGTTGCAGCAGGCTGGCGGAGTCTCTGGGGCCGGCCGCTGCCTCTCCTGCCTGCGGCACAGGCCAGCCTCTGCCTCTTGACCCCAGGGCCTCTTGGGCCTCCTCTCTGTGTCCCTGGCACCTGGCACAGAGTAGGAACTCAAGGAATGTTTGGTGAACAAATGAATGAATGAGTGAATGTCCTTACTCATCTCTGTGGGCTTCTCCAATACCACACTGCTGCTCACCCACCAGGAGGGGACTGGACCAGAGGCTTCCCCGGACACCCCAGGGGTCAGGGCCCCTTCAATGCCAGTTCTGCATCTGCATGGGGCCTTTTGGGCATATAGAGAGCCTTCCCTGGGGATGCCAGTTATGGGGGGAGGAGGGGAGGCAGGAGGGAGGGGTGGAATCCTAGCCTGTCCCTGAGCCAACACTGACTCACCCCCAGCCCCTTGGAGGGCAGCTCAGTCGTCTCTGGGTGCCAGCCCTGCCCCCTACCCAGACACACCCTTTGAGGCCTGACCTGCCACCCCCTGCGGATGGTAAGGATTGAAGTCTGGAAGGCCAGAGAGGGCATCAAAACAGCATCCTCCTTATCAGCTCACTGATACTCCCACCATCCCATGGGAGGGGAGGCAGAGGTGGTCACAGCGCATTCCGCCAAGAGGTGGTGGGCTTGTCCCAAGGCCCGCCGCCCAATTGGAAGCCTGGCATCCTGACTCCCAGTCCTGCCCTCTGCCCTCTGCCCACGGCAGGCAGCCCCGTGAGCTACGCCCTTCGGCCTGTGGTTGGCTGCCGCTGCCCCTCCTGCCATCCAGCCACATTTCCATCCAGAAGCTCCACCTCCGCCCAGAGCTCTCCTTCCCTCATCATCCTCTGATCTCAGTTTAGTAGTGTCCCTTGTCACAAGACTGTGAAATTCTTGAAGGCAGGGGTGGGTTTTCCTTGTCTCTCTGTCCTTTACGGGACCTGGCACCCAGCAGGGGCTCAGGAAATACCTGTGCAACGCTTCGTGGGACAGATGGATCTGGAGCTCAGGGGGCCAGTGTCTCCTCTAACCTCTGCCCTGCCCCCAGCAGCAATCCCAGATCGTGAGAGCTGGCAGGGCCCCAAACAAACATCCCTTTCTGAGAGCCACAGGGGTGCAGGAACTTCCCCAAGTTCCCCAGCTGGAAATCAGAGGGCAGCCACCTGTGCCCACCACCCCACAGAAAGCCTGGAGGGGCTCTTGCTGCTCTGCTTCTCCCTTCTCCCCGCAACTCCCTCAGCCCAGCCCACTCTGGGATTTGGCAGAATAAAGGCACAGTCTTTATTCTAGCCCCTACCCCAAACCAACTGGCAGCTCCTAGCCTGCTGCCTTTGCCCAGACAGAGGGGCAGAGGGGCACTGGCAGCTTGGAGACGGAGTTGATTTTCCCTTTGGCAGTGGGGAAGATGGGGGAGGGGAGAGGCTTGCCCCCCACCCCCCACCCCATCCCCGCCAGGTGAGGGGAGAGGGCAGGGGTGCAAGTCCAGACAAGAGGCAGAGGGAGAACACGACTTCCCCAGCTTGTAGGGTCACGGCATCAAGCCCGGGGCGGTGTGGAAAGCCAGTTGTCCCTGCACCCAGCTGGCCTGGGTCCCCACTTCAGAGCTGCAGCCCTCGGTTCCTGCAGACCGAGGCTCTCTCTCTCGATTCCCGAGGTGAACATTTGCTGGCGGGGGTGAGGGCATGGGAAGCTTTCCTCCCCTTCCACTGCAGTCTGCTCCTCTTTGTGTCTCCTGCCCCGTCCCTTCTTTTCTCCCTCCTCTTCCCTCAGCCCCCCCTTCCTTCGGCTCCCCTCTCCCTCTTTCCCCTTTCTCCCCTGGCCCCTCCTCCTCTCCCGTGTTGGGGCCGCTTTCTCCCTGACTCAGCAAGGTGCTTTATAAGGTGCTGAGGGGCTCAGCCAAATCCAAACCACATTGTCTGTGCAGACACTCTCCACAAGGAGCAGGCTGCACACCAGGGGAGAAGGACTTGAGAGGCTCCCTTCTCCCCCTCCCGCTCCCCTTCCTTCTGTGGCTCCCTCCCTCTGGAAGGGTGGCTGCTAGGGGACCTCCTGGCCAGCCTCAGTGCCAGTCACCCCCTGGGCATCTGCCTCCTTGACCTTGGCCTGGGCATCAGAAGATCTTCGGGCTCACTGGCCAAGAATGTCATTGAAACTCCACAGCATTCTGGCTGGGGGAGGGGTGGGCGGGAGGCCCCCCCCCCCAGCACTTTTGCAAAGGGCCCTTCCAAGGCAGGTTTCATCAGAGCTGCCCCTGACGCCCCAGAAAATCCCCTGCCCCCAACCCCCCCGCCAGCTCCCCTTTCTCAGCTCATTTTCTCCTCGTTTAGGAAATGAAAGAAAGCGGAAAAAAAAACCCAAAACAAACCCAACAACAAAGTCTGTCCCACTCCAGTGAGGTAATTGAAAACAAACTTCTTCCCCACCCCCCCACCCCCCCCATCCCAGTTCTCGAAGTGCAGAAAAGGGAAGAGCTGCCCTGGGAACCCAGCGCTGGTCATGCCCACGCTGCCTGCTCTGACCCACAGGCTGCAGGGGCTATGGCAGGGCGGGCAGGGTGTCCTTCCTTCTCCGGTCGGGGGGGAGGGGGGACCCAGGGCAGGAGTGGTGAGCGCAGGCTCCGATGCTATTCCAGAGAGGAATCACCTCTCAGGTCTGGCCCACCACCTCTCCCTCCTTGAAACAGCAAATAAACAACAACAAAAGCAACGTATTACCAAGTGATTTAATTGGCGGTCCGGTTCTAGAGCACTCAAGCCTTGGAGACCAAGTGACCGTCCCCCAAGAAAAGTCACAGAGTGGGGATGTCTGCAGGCCTCCAGATGAGAGCTGTTTCCTTTGCACGCTCCTTGGCAGCCCTCTGTACAGGGAGGAAGGGAGACCCTCCAGGGAGGGTCTGGGCTACGGGTCCCCTAGGAATCCCGCCCCGGCAAGTCCCAACCCAGGCCTGAGGGAAGGACGCAGGGAGAGCACTCCACACTCAAGACCACCCCCACCCCAGCACCGGAAAAAACCTACAATCCAAACCCCAAAAGCAGGAGATGGCCAAATGGCTTCTTGGGGAAGCATTTCACAAGTGGGGACTCTTGGTCTGTCCATCGCCTTGAATTCGAGCGGTCCCGCTGAGTCACCCCTGAAGCCTCTGGTGTTGAAACTGGTCCGGTGCCTCGTGCTGATTAATGAATTACAAATCCCCAACCCATGAGCACTCTCCTGGCGGCTGGGAAGAAGAATGAAGAACCCTGTGAACTTGAGGGAAAAACCCTCAGCCAAGTGCCCTCTTCTCTCCTCCACGCTGGGCAGTGGGCCTGTGTTGCCCTCTTCTTGCCCCCCACGGGGCATTGTGAGCCGGTTAGTCACCTGCCCCAGCCCCAGAGCCTCGCTTAGTCTCAGCTTTTGGAAATGGGACAGGCGGCGGGACAATAGGCAAGGGGGGCGGTCAGCCCAGACAAAGGGCAGCAGGAAAAACACCATCACTTGCTTCGAAGCCAGCTCGCTGGCATTTGGGAGGATGTGTCATTGCATTTACTCAGGGGGAGGGGGAGGGGGAGGGGAGGGAAGGTTAGAGACTTGGAGGCAGAGGTAGGGTGAGAGCTGGGACCCCGCCGGGCAGGGGGCAGGCGCCCCGGGCCGACACCGAGGGAGAAGAAAAGGAGAGGCCGGCTCACTCCCCTGGCTCTTGGGAGTTTGCAGAAGCACTGATGCCCTCCCGCCCCCTCCCCCAGGGAGGCCCAGGGTGGTACCGCCGCAGCCTCGCCTCACCTCACCCCCCCTCGGTGTTGTGGGAGGGAGAGGAGCCCCAGAAGCCCTCCCTTCCCTCCTCCCCCCTCCTCCCCCCACCCCGGGGAGGGCTGCTACAATTTGTGGTTACAGCTTTACACGTCAGAAAAAAAAAGTTTGCAGAATGTCCCACACCGAAAAAAAAAAAAAAATCCGAAACCGAGCGAAAAAAACCTGCGAGTGGGCCTGGCGGATGGGATTATTAAAGCTTCGCCGGAGCCGCGGCTCGCCCTCCCACTCCGCCAGCCTCCGGGAGAGGAGCCGCGCCCGGCCCGCCCGGCCCCCAGCCCCATGGACCTCCGAGCAGGTAGGAGCCAGGCGTCCGAGGCCCCGGCCCCCGCCCCCGCCCGGGAGCCGCGAGATCCGGTTCCAGTCCTTCCCCCTGGGAGTCCCGAGCCGGGGCCCGGCCGGGGAGCCGGGCGCTGCCCCCGTCCGCGGGGCTCGGGCCAGGGGAGGCACGGCCGGGCGCCTTCGAGAGGGGCCGGGCGGGGACGCGGCATTCCCTGAGTCCGCTCGGCGGGGAGCCCCGGCGGCCCGCAGACCTGGGAGGCGGCCACCTGGAGCCCGGCGAGGCGGGGTCGCGGGATCCCGGAGGAGAGAGCCCCGCGCAAAAGTCGGGGAGAGCGCGTCCGAGGCGGGAGCGGGGCTGCGGGAGGGAGACGCGGCGCGCGGGGAGAAGGGGGCCGGGAGAGGAAGAGGGAGGGAGGGAGGGAGGCACGGGGAGCCCGAGGCCGGGCCGGCGGGAGGCGAGGAGAGGCCGACACCTCGGGCCGCGCCGCTCTCCCTCCCCGGCCCGCCGGGAGGGGAGGGCGGGAAGGAGGGCGGGCGAGAGTAGAGAGGAGGGCGGAGGGCAGAGCGGAGCCTGGCTGGTCCGGGCCGGGCCGCGGGAGTCGCGGCTTCCTCGCTGCGCGCCGGGCGGCCGGAGCCCACCATGCTGCCCGCAGCGGGGGAGCCGGCGGCAGGTAGGGGCCGGGCGGCGGGGCGGGAGGCGGCAGCGAGCCCCCCGGGCCGGCCCGCCGTGGCCTGGGAGTGATTAGTGCGGGGGGCGGGCGCAGCCCGGCCGGACCGGGCAGGAAAGTCTGTCACCGGCCGGGGAGCTGAGGCAGCGGCCGCTCGGCCCCGGCAGCCCGCGGGAGGGCGGGCGGGCAGGGCAGGGAATTGACGCGCGGGAAAGGGCAGCGGCCCGGCCGAGCCCGGAGCCCGGCGCCCCGGACCCCGCCCCCGCCCCCGCCGCCGGGAAGGGAGAGACCGGGCGGGAGCGGGCCGGGGGCGGGGCCGGGGGCGCGGGGGCCACACAGGGGGAAGGCGCCGCCGCTTCGGGGAGGGGGCCGGGAGCGAGAGGTCACCGCCGAGGGTGAGGGCCGGCCGAGTTCTCGGGCCGAGCCCCTCGAGGGAAACCCCAAGTCCCCGGGCCTCGCCAGAGTGCCCTCATCCCTGCTCTCCCTACCTTCCTTCCCAGCAACTCCACACTGCGCTCCAGAAGCCCTCCCCAGACTCCCAATCCCAGAGGACGCGTCCCTGTTTCCTCCTGCGCCCGGCCTGGCCCTCCCCGCTGGGGTAGGAGGGGGCTGCCAGGAGGGGAGGGGGCTGGAGGCTTGGCTCGGCAGGAGCGGTCCGAGCCTCGGAGAGAGGCTGTGGGTGCAGGCACTGGACCCACTCCTCTGTCAGGCGCTCTCTGACCCTGACCCATACAGGCTGACACCTCTGAGCTTTCACTGTCCCCACGGACACCCTCCCGGCTCCAGGAGCACACAACTGTTCCCCCCGCCCCCGCCGTAGGACACAGGGATACATCCCCCTGACAGATCAGACCCATTCCCCCCACTGGCTCAGACACCCTCGCTGCCCTGGAGCCAGGCACTCAACCAGGGGAGGAAACGGGCATCAGGCAGAGGTGGCAGCAACTGTCACCCAGCCGCCCCAGAAGTCTCTCCTCCCAACTGATGTAATGGCTCCCTCTCCCCCTGCCAGAGCCCTGCGCTGGGCCCGTTCACACTTCTGCACACCACCCCTCTGCACCAGCTACTCCATTAGTGACACTTCACATTCCTCCCCACAATCCCACCTGCCTATTCACACCCTGGCTCCTGCACGCTCCCTCTGAGCCCCTCCCATACCCGCTGGATAACAACACCTTTTCAAGCACACCTACACAATTGCCGGACTCTTTCCTTCATGTTGCCCCTGTGCCTGCCTTCTGCTGGCTGCCCAGCTCCCCGGCTCCACCCAGGGTCCTCTTGCAGCACCATCCGGACCCTCTGGCTCCAACAAAAGCCCAACTCCTGGGTGGGAATGGACTCCACAAGGCTGGAAGGCTGGCCCGCCCATCTGTTTCTTTCCCTGGGCCTCAGTTTCTTCTTCTGTCCTTTAGGCTGGACGAGAAGGGCAGGGAGGGGGCTGCTGATGAGCACAGCAGAGGTGGAGCATCACGTGGTCTGGAATTTCACACGCACAGTGTAACCCCTTCACACAAGCCCAGTCACCGGATGAGCTGGTGACAAAGTGAGGTCTCCTCACTTCTGGGCCCGTGTGTACCCACTCACTAAGCCGATTCTCAGTTGCCTGGGGGATAGGGAACCAAGGAGAGGATGGAAGGGAGAGAAGGAACAGAGGGGAGGGCAGCCAGCCTAGAGGACAAGGAAAGATGGGCTGTTTCTTTGGGCCCTTCCCTGAGAAGGGGGGCTGGGAGGTGACCCCCAGGGCCGTTTCCTGGATCTCACACCACAGTGGACCCACCACCCCCTAAACCACTCGTCCCCTCAGTGCACCTCAACACACCCCTCCAAGGTCACCAGGATGCCAGTCCTGGTCTGGCCTTTCCTCTGGCTCCCACATTCAGCCCAGCACCTCTGGAGCTCTGCGATGCCTCCCCGGCTCCTACCTGTTAGGCTGATGGCTCTTAGCCACCAATCCCAGGTGCACGGTCTCCTGGCTGACCTGTCCTACCCACCCTGACTACCCTGGCGTATTTGCACTGCTGAGCACCCTACCTTCACTGCGTGAGGTCAGACTGGGGGAGACAGGCTGAGGGGGCAGCTGCCTAAACATGCGTATACGGGTATGCCTGCCTGTGTAGCCGTGTCAGGGTGGCCATGCGCTTGCATGGGCTGAGTGTGTGTGTGTGTGTGTGTGTGTGTGTGTTCATGAGGGGGGGCCTCGGTTCCCAGGGCCCAGGGATCTGGATGGAATTAGGGGCTGGCCCGGGCGGGGGCCAGGATGGGGGGTGGGGGGGCCGCAGCAGGAAACGTGAGCTGCTCTCATTAGCTCCTCACGTGCTCAGCTGGATTTATAAACACAGGGGAAGACGGGATGTAAACAATCAGTGGGCAGCAGCCAGAAGCAGAGCTGGGGCGGGGGCTGGGCGGGGGGCCAGGACTCCGGGAGGGGGCCCAGGAATCAGCCCCCGGTGGCCGGTCCACCTGCACACCACGAGCCTGGAGAGGGCTCCAGGATGCCCACTGGGCTTGCCCTCCTAGGAACACAGGCAAGTGGCGAGCTGTGCTGAGTTCCAGTGCTCACGACTAAACCACAGGTGTTCCCTGCCCCGGAAGGCTTTCAGTTCTGCTGCCTAAGATATGGGACATCTTGCCCAGAGTGGAGGCTGTCCTAATGGAGTGTAGAGCCCTGTCACCTTACTCCTCTCCTGGCCTCTTCTCCCTCTGGATTTCTGAGGCTCCTTCCCTCTTTCTGGTTCTCTCCATGGGTCAATCCCGAAGCTCCTTCAGCTTCCCCCCCGCCCCCCCCCCCAGCCTTCAGTGACACAGTTACCTCAGAACTGAAATATTCCTGGAAACACCGGCCTTGTCTGGTTAATTTCACGAGCCGTTTTTCTGCCCAGATGACTTCGTTCTTGTTTTTGCAAAGGCTTCTCCCCCTGCTGTCCCTGTATAGGGAGCCAATCCTCCCCAGGGATGTCCCGCAGGGCCCAGAAGGGGAGGGGGCAAACAAGGCCCAGAGCTGGGTTCCTGACCCCCCCTACCCCCCCGCACCACCGTGGGCCAGGCAGAGCCCAGTCCCAGAACTCTGGCTAGCAAGGCTGCCCGGAGCAGGGTGTGGGGTAAAGAGGCGAGCCTAGTGCTCAACTGCTGCTTCAGCTGGGACCCTCGGCCTTGCCACTAACTGCGAGAAGAGACCAGGCTCAATCCTGAAAGCTACCTCAAGGCTGCAAGGACTGCTGCCCACCTCAGCAGGTCTCCAGCCTCTGAAACTAACCCCACATTGTACCCAAAGGATCCTGGAGGTGACTCAGCCAGATAGCCAGGCTGAAGGCAGCAGAGGAGAAGGGCCTGGAATTGTGTTGGGATGTGAAGAACGGAGAATAGGAAGGAACTCAGAGAGTCAGCAAGAGCTAGGGGTGGAAAGGAAGAATGAGGAAGGGACCGTTTGGGAGGGAAGCCACAGGCTGCAGATGGGGAAGAGGAGAAGGGGAGCCTGTCTCCCCAGGGAGCAGTTATGAGCCTGATCCTGCTTTCTGTCCTAAAACACACATGGATGGGGCGCACACTCACTCACACACACACACACACACACACACACACACACACACACAGCCTAGAACCAAGAGCCCTCCACCCGAGAGGGCAGGGTTCCTGAGACTAGTGGCAGCCCTGCTACTGCATTCTGTCAGTGAAGCCAGCCAGGAAAGCATCTGAGAGTCAGGACTGAGCAGCTGCGCCATTGCCAAAGTTCCCACCTGAGCCCTGCACTCTCAGAGACATTCCATAGAGCGTGACTCCTAAACGCCTCCTCGTTTGTAGCCCTCTCTAAAGCCCCGACCCAGTGTTATGACTAAGTCTAAACCTACCTAGTCTTAATACTTTCTTAACTCCACACTTATCTTAAGTACAATCAAATTGTTAAACCCCCATCCAACTTATTTCTATCAAAGCAACGTATGTCATTGTAGAAAATTTGACAGTATATAATGTAAACTATACGGGGTTTTTTTGTTGTTTGTTTTTTGTTTTGCGGTACGCGGGCCTCTCACTGTTGCGGCCTCTCCCGTTGCGGAGCAACAGGCTCCAGACGCGCAGGCTCAGCGGCCATGGCTCACGGGCCCAGCCGCTCCACGGCATGTGGGATCTTCCCGGACCGGGGCACGAACCCGTGTCCCCTGCATCGGCAGACGGACTCTCAACCACTGCGCCACCAGGGAAGCCCTATAATGTAAACTAGAAGAAAGAAACCACTCGTGATCTCACACCTACCCAAGCTCAAAGCCCAAACTAGCCCTACTCTTGCTGACAGGCCATGCATCACCCCATCTGACAGCTAAATCAACAAATTCACAAACCTTAGCCCCAGCCAACCCTCTGCCTGCCCAGACCTAACCACATCCCCCAGCTGGACTCAAACCTCAACCACACTCAGTCAGCCAAATCCCAATAAACTAACCTGAAGCTTTGAAAGGAACCCAGTCCGTAAACCTAACCTAGCTCAATGCCAATTATAGCCTTACTCTACCCTAACCCTCATTGCCACTGCCAGTCCCAATGCCCACTGACTCCTGGCCTAGTGCTCTTGACCTTGGACCTCACCTAAAAGCTGGGAAAGTCATGTTTCCCAACTGCCTAGTCTGTCCTCACAGCATTGACCCCCTGGCCTCTGGTATCCTGCGGGGCCCAAACCCTCCAGCACCATCATCAGACAAGCCCTACTCGGCAGATACATCATATTCTCTCTCTCTCTCTCTCTCTCTCTCTCTCCCCTCCCCCTGCCCCCTCTCTTCGCTGCAGGCAGATCACCGCAGATCACCGGGTCTCATTCAGGTCACACTTTTCCCCATCCAATACCCTAGAGGAGAATGGGGCAGATCTCCACGCTGCAGCCAGCCTCTCAGAGTGACACTAAATCTCCTTCAATCTAAGTCGATCCTACACTTTCCACACCCGGGAATCAAATCCCAGAATGTACCCACCACCGCCTGCCGGAGCCAGCCCCGTGTCCTTCAGCCCGCCCCTGGTGGTCCACAGCTCCACCTTGCCTCTGACCCCGGTGGTTTGACCCTATGTCCTGCCTCTGGCTCAACTCCCACTCCTGGCCGCCTCTGGGGCGCCCCTCTCAGGGCTGACTTCTCTCAGTTTGAAGCTCTGACACGTGCTGTTTCCCAACCCCTTGGCTCCCCCTAAGCTGCAGTGGGACCCGGAGGGTGGGAGAGGAGGCCGAGGTACACCTGGAACCTGGGAATACTGATCCTGATCCGCAGTCCCTTGGCCTGGTCCCCCATGTACACACACACACACGCGCACGCACGTGCACACACACACGTACGCATGTCGGCACACATAGCGACTTAGCTGACGCACAAATACTCTCCAGTACCTCCTGGTAGACACACAGGCCAAGTCCTCTTCCTCAGACACATACATGCCTCCATGCACACACTTTCTCAGGCCAGGAACACTCCCCTCTTCCACTCCCCGCACCTCCCATCTGGTGGTCCACCCTCACCCCCTCCCAGCCTATGGTGGGGACAGACACCTGAGGGGCTGCTAGCTAGCTTCCTTGACCGGGCCGGGCCACCCTCACGCGTCTCGCCGTCTTGTCCACAGGGGACTCGTGGGGGATGCTCGCGTGCCTGTGCACCGTGCTCTGGCACCTCCCTGCAGTGCCAGCCCTCAACCGCACAGGGGACCCAGGGCCTGGCCCCTCCATCCAGAAAACCTATGACCTCACCCGCTACCTGGAGCACCAGCTCCGCAGCTTGGCTGGGACCTATGTGAGTATCCAGGGCAGCTCAGGGGCTGGGAGTTGGGTGAAGAATGGGAGTGGGGGAAGAGAGGCCCACCGGTGGGGGTCCTGGTGAATGATGGGGTGATGGGGAGGGCCTGTCCCCGCCCTTCCCTCTTAGGGAGGGCGCCCCTCCTCCCCATCCCTGGCCCCAGGACTAGGCATGTGGGCAGGCCTCGCACCCGCCTTGGCCCCTCGCCCTGCTGGCTGCCGGCCCAGCCGCCCGCCTCCCCCTGGGGGCCGGGGAAGTCTCCTCTGTTTACACCGTCTTGTGGTGTCTCTCGTGCACGGGTGGGGCTGGGTGGGGATGGAGGGGCCCCACCTCCCGTGCCTGTGTTCCAGCTCGTCTCTGCCCCAGACCTGGGGCCCTGCAGCTCTGGACCCATGGGCCTCCCTTCTGTCTGCCTCTCCCATCCTAGCTGGGCCTCCTAGGGGGGACTTGGGGGAAGGGGGCTGCAGGGAACCCAGGCCAGGAGTGGCAGGGGGTTCAGGGTGCAGTTGGACCCTGTGCCATAAGGATCTGGGGGCGGTCCAGAGGTGCTCAGAGAGCCCAGGAGGGAAGGCAGGAGGGTCAGGGTTCCGAGGACCGTGGGGAACTGGCCCCTCTTCCCGTGTTCCTCTTCCACATCCCAGACCCTACTTTGGAGCCAGGGAAAGAAAGGGGAGGAGGGTGGCGGGGGGAGCTGGCTCCGGCCCCAGGATACACCGAGGAAATGAGTTTGTCTCTGTGCTTGTCAGCGTGGGAACCTCCCCCGGGCCCTTGCCTATCCCAGGCCTCGCCCCTCGCTTCTCCCTTTCTCTCCCAGCTGAACCATCTCCCTCGCCCTTTCCCGGGGCCCCAGGCCTCTCCCCGGAGGCTTGGCAAGGCTCTCTCCTCTTCCCCAGACTGTCCTCGATACCCTTCCTCCTGCCCAGCTTTTGAGATGGCCTCACTTTCTTCCTTCTGCCGCCTCGCGCCTATGAGCGCTTCTTTGGGGGCTTAGTGAGTACCTTGTCCCCTGCCCTTCAGCTGGTGGACCATGCGTGCCAAGGGGCAAAGGCAGCTCGGATGGTCATGAGCCCCTCTGCCTTTCCACCCAGGGCAGCTTGGATGCTCACGGGCCCCTCTGCCTTTCCACCCGCTCTTCCCTCTCTGGTTTCCCGTCCAGAAAACCTTTGCTTGACTGCTACCCCCCTAGCTCCCGACCCTTTTTCTCCCCGGGCTGCCAAATCTCTTGAAGGAGTGGTCTGCAGCCTCTGCCTCCACTTCCTCTCCACCCACTCACTCCTTAACCCCCTGCAATCTGGCTTCGAGGCCACTGGAACGGTTCTCTCCAAGGTCGTCAGGCACCTCCTTCTTGCCAAACCCAATGGCATTTCTAAGGTTCATTCTCCTCGCTCTCTGTTTTGCAGCCCCACTGCTGAGCGTTGCTGCCTTCTTGAACTCCTCTCCTTGGCTCTGACTCTCCTGGTCCACCTTCACCTCTGCAGCCTGGCCTCCTGGGTCCTCATGGCTCCTCTTCCTCTCTCTCCCAACCCCCACAGTGGGCGCTCTCCCAAGGCTGGTACTCTCAGCCAATCAGCGCGTCCTTCCTGAGTTTCTCCTGCGTGTTATTCTCTTTCTGCACTTCTCCATAGGAGAGCTCATCACCCCCATTGCTTCAACTGTCACCTCCATGCAAATGACTTCCCCAGAGAAACTTAGGGGAGGCCCGAGAACAGAGAGGCCTAGCGTGGAGGTGGGGCCCGTGTCAGGGGACACAGGAAATAGCAGCTTTGGGGGCAGGTATCTCCCGGCAGGCAGGCGAGCTGGCTTCTCCGCCCCTCTCCCTCCCCATCGCCCTCTCCTTTTCACAGCTGAACTACCTGGGCCCCCCTTTCAACGAGCCTGACTTCAACCCACCTCGGCTCGGGGCGGAGACTCTGCCCAGGGCCACTGTCAACCTGGAGGTGTGGCAAAGCCTCAACGACAGACTGCGGCTGACCCAGAACTACGAGGCCTACAGCCACCTCCTGTGCTACCTGCGTGGCCTCAACCGCCAGGCCGCCACGGCTGAGCTGCGCCGCAGCCTGGCCCACTTCTGCACCAGCCTCCAGGGCCTGCTGGGCAGCATCGCGGGTGTCATGGCAGCTCTGGGCTACCCGCTGCCCCAGCCTCTGCCCGGGACTGAGCCCACCTGGACGCCTGGCCCTGCCCACAGTGACTTCCTCCAGAAGATGGATGACTTCTGGCTGCTGAAGGAACTGCAGACCTGGCTGTGGCGCTCGGCCAAGGACTTCAACCGGCTCAAGAAGAAGATGCAGCCTCCGGCAGCCGCGGTCACCCTGCACCTGGAGGCCCATGGCTTCTGATCCCTGACCTTTACCACCGTCTCTTTCCCCTCCGCCTTCAAGCCCTGCTCCCACTCTGGGAGGGAGAAAGGCGTACACCAACACTTGTTGAGCCAGGAGACAGAAGCCATGAGCCTCTAGCCCTCCCTGGACTGGGAGGAGGGTGTGATGCAATAAGGCCCATCCCCTCCCCGCTTCCCTAAGTCCTACGGGTCTGGGGAAGAGGTGCAATAGGCCCCATCCCATTTCCACAGGACGTGATGCTCAAGGGAACCCACAATGGTTCAAGTTGGTGCAAGGCTCTCACAGCTTCCTGCTCCCTGCCAACCACTTGCCAGTGCCCACCCAGCCCCTCAAGTGGCACTGCCAGGAAGCGTGCCTGTAGGGCAGGGAGGGGGCCACCATCGCATGTGCCTTTCTGGGGTGAAGCCCTTTGGCTGCCCTGCTCTCCTTAGATGGGTGTTGCTCCCCTACCCCCAAATAACTCAATACATCCCATTCGGGAAACAAACACAGTGGCAAGTCCAAACAGGAAGAGATGGGATCAAAAATGGAAGAGGTGGGATCTGCATTGGAGGTAATACTGAAAGCAGAGGGGCAGGGACAGACTGGACCCAGGGGTCCCCAAGGCAGTCGGTGGCACAGGGTGGCAACCAAAAGGACATTGCCTTGAATTTTCTTGCCAGCCCCAGGGTGCCTCCAATCCGCCCCCTTTCCCAGGGTATCTGTGGGTTGCCCAGGCTGGGGAGGGCAGCCATAGCCACAGCCACAGAACTTCCTGAAAGTTTACATTGCAGTAGCATTTCGGGGTGCGGGGGGGCAGCTCCCCCAGGCCCTGCCCCCCAGCCCCACCCACTCATGACTCTAAGTTTGTTGTATTAATATTTATTTATTTGGAGATGTTATTTATTAGATGATATTTATTGCAGAATTTCTATTCTTGTATTAACAAATAAAATGCTTGCCCCAGAACTTCATCTCTTTGCTTGGCCTTGCCCCGCCCCCTGGCTCTCCTCATTGCTCTCTGGGCCTTCCTGCCTCCTCCCCACCACCCCCGCCACCACCCCCGCCCCCCCCCCCCGCCCCGGCCCTACACCTGCTGGTGGAGGGCCAGAAGCCCAAGGGTTAGCTCAGGAGATGCCAAGAGCTGGGGAAGAGGCTCTCTCCCCTGTGTCCACTGGGAAGACATGAACACAGCAGACTCCACTAATGCCCCTCCACCTACCCCTCCTCTAGTCCTCCCAAATATCTGTCTGTCGCTTACCTTCCTTCTCCCAGCCTTTGCTCGTCTACCTCACTCTGGCTTACTTTAGTGGTCTTATGGGTCTGTCCCCCTGCACAGCTGTCTTTCTGCCCTCCGGTGCTCTCTCCAAGCCCCGCGCATTTAGCCCTCAGCTTCCCTAGGACACCCACCTGTGGCCGGCTGCCGGAGTCCCTCAGCAGTGACCCTCACGTTCTCAATACCTTCATCTCCCAGGGAGGGTGACAGACTGGGGCCAAGTATCAAGTCTCCGCTGTGACTCTACACTTTTCTCTCCAACATAAAACAGCCGATTAGGGGGAGAGAGAGAAACTCATATTGGACCGCGAGCAAACGGGACAGATGCTGTTTGAGGGATGACCTGAGATCAAATCCCAGGTCCGTAACCTACCAGCTGAGTGACCTTGAACAAATGATTTAAAGCTCTCTATTCTCCAGTTTCCCCATCTGTAAAATGGGAATAATCAATACCTTTATAAGAACGTTGGAAAGGAAAAGAGAAACAACGAAGGGAAGATGCTTGGCTGAGGCAGCGGCGGTCAGTAATCACAGATGACTGATGTCTGGCGTGTCGGGACGCTCTAGTGAAGAGCCACTGGGTAGATCGATGGGCTAACTGCTCCCAGGTAATACGGGGATACTTTACCAAGGCCTCCTGGAGACAGTGCCCTAAGCAAAGGAAGCAACAAATGATGGTGATGTCAATCAGTTGACAAATATTTTAAAGACCTAATTACTTGCCCATCACCGTGCTAACTGGTGTTGGAGAGCCTAAAGAAGTCCAAGGCTTGACTTGGCTCCTGCCCTTACAGAGCCTGCAATCTCTCTGGGAAGAGAGAAGGCTTACCTGAGCCGATAAGAAACAAAAGCACGCTCACATGATGTGCACTGGGAGATAGTGACAAGTGCAGAGCCACCAGAAGAGGGGGAGCTGGGAGTGTAGGTGCAGGAGCGACAGGACCTGCTTGTGGGCGGGGTGAGCCAGGCTCTGCCGAAAGTCCCTGAGTCACCTGACCCAAGTTGGGGGGAACACATCCACCCAGAGGAGTCCAGGCTCTTCTGGCAGAGATGGCTGCCCAGGTGTGGCCAGGGGCAGCTGCAGGCCCCACCACCAGCCTAACTAGATAGAAAGGAGAGGGCCTCTGGGCTGTCTCCATCCAGAGGCTGTGCTGTGAGGCACCTAGCAAGGGGCTAAATGGGATACAGGGAGAAGGAAGGTACGTCCCACGCTACGTACTGTGAGCTTCCTGGGGGCAGATTCTGAGTCTTCCCCTTCTCTCTGTCCAGCACCCAGCTCAGGCTCAAGCTCAAGTCCAAAGAAGGTGTTCAGTTAGTGTGTTGAACAAAATCTGGGAAGAGGGACCAGCCCCCCCATCCCCGCATCTTCACCCCCTGCCAAATGCTAGAATCCAAAGCAGAATTTCATTAAGTGCAGAAAGACGCAGGCAAAGTACTATTTAAGTCAAGAAGGAGGGAGTGATCGCATCCAGTTAGGCGAGGGCCCTGCTGGTCTGCTGGGCCGTGGGCCCCACAGGGCAGGAAGTGGCGTCTGAAGTCCATGCTGTACTCCCAGTGCCTAGGACACAGTAAGTGCTTCCGCGTGGGACCTGATGCCGTTCTTGGAGGATGGGCAGGACAAGGGCTGTTGTGTCTGCCTCCCTTTTAAGCAGGTAGCATCTAGCATCGTGAGGGCATCCCTGCAGCATTTTAGCACAATGCTGGGCACAGGATAATGTACTCGATACTTTGATTTAAACAGATTTAAAGAGTGTCAAGACAATAGTGCGTGGAAAGCCAAGAGAAGAGAGTCTCAAGGAGGCAGCTGATCCGCAGTGTCAGATGTCCCAGGAGAGCGGAGGGGAGACGGGTGGGGGTGGGGGTGGGTCTCCTCCCTGATTACCACCTCTCTGGTAATCAGGGAGTCACAGGCCACCTTGGCAAGAGCAGTTGAGAGACACCGAATTGTGAGATTAAAGATGGAGATGGTGAGAAGAAAGTCGGAAGGGTAAATCTATTCCCTCCGGAGTTTGGTGGCAAAGTCAACATCTAGAGGGAGCAGCAGGATCACGGAAGGTTGTTTGTTTGGTTGGGTTTTGCTGTTGCTGTTTTTTATAAAGTTATTTATTTATTTATGGCTGCGTTGGGACTTTGTTGCTGCACGCGGGCTTTCTCTAGTTGTAGCGAGCAGGGGCTATTCTTCGTTGCAGTGCACGGGATTCTCATTGCAGTGGCTTCTCTTGTTGCGGAGTATGGGCACTAGGCATGCGTGCCACTAGCAGTTGTGGCACGCGGGCTCAGTAGTTGTGGTGCATGGGCTTAGTTGCTCCACGGCATGTGGAATCTTCCCAGACCAGGGCTCGAACCCGTGTCCCCCGCGTTGGCAGGCGGATTCTTAACCACTGCGCCACCAGGGAAGTCCCCTGTTATTTTTTTTTAATTTTTGTTTGTTTGTTTATTTGTTTTTTTGTGGTACGCGGGCCTCTCACTGTTGCGGCCTCCCCCGTTGCAGAGCACAGGCTCCGGACGCGCAGGCTCTGCGGCCACGGCTCACGGGCCCAGCCGCTCCACGGCATGTGTGATCTTCCCAGACCGGGGCACGAACCCGTGTCCCCCGCATCGGCAGACGGACTCTCAACCACTGTGCCACCAGGGAAGCCCCCTGTTGTTGTTTTTAAATGGAAGAGATCAGAACATGGTGCTGCTGTGTGAGGGGTGGTGGCTGGAGAAGGATTGGGAGGTTTGGGGAATGGAATCAGGGACAAACAGAAGAGAATCAAAAGGGTTGCTGGGTAGCCATGTGGCACCAGTGATATCAGCAAACACATCTCTGTCATGGACTCATCGGCATGACTGTGACATTCCCTGACATTTCCTATCAAGCCAGAGGTGGGGACAGAGTGAAGAGAGGCTATTGCCCAAGGCTGAGGACAGGCAAGCAGGGATGGCAGTGAATCAAAGGGCGAGAGACTCTAGAGGGCTAGAGATTGCACTCTGAGTGGCTGCCAGCCCAGCGCTGCATATGCCTACAGGGTGGGGAGTAGAGGGAACCAGTGGCAGGGGTGGGGGGCAGGGGGTGGACGCAGAGGGGAGCCTGGCCAGAAAGGGCATTTCAGAGTCTGAGTTCTTGAACTCTCCCTCCACAGCTCCCTACTGATGAGGTCAGGGGTGCAAGTCCTTCCTTTGGGTTTGGGTGCTGTGGACCACCAGGCGGGTAGCTCCGCATGCATGACAGCTCATCAGGTTTTCTGTGAATGGGTTTGTCATTTGTTCTCCATCCACAGCTGCTTCAGGAGAGGTGATGGGTTTTCATTGGTTATCTTAGGTTCCACCTCTCAAGTACGGTCTCATAGTCAGGCGCCCACGTACACAGAGGTCAATTTAAGAACCTGGGACACCTAGGGCCCTGCAGAGTCACAGGGGGAAGGGCATTATCTCTAGAACGAACGCCTTCTGCTCCCAGGAAGGTTAGGGAGAGTGGGAGAGAAGGAGAGAAGGCCCTCCTCCCTGTCACCTCCAGATAGCATGCTGTGGAGGAGAAATCTCATCCTCATCTTGGGTGCCTGGGAACACACCTGTGTTTGAGAGGATGCCTACAAGATGGAGAACTGTCACTTGGGCGAGGCAACTTCTGGGGTGGGGGAGTGGATAGAGTAGAGGCTCTGCTGGGGGGCGGCAAGGGGGTAGTCATGCCTTGCCAGCTTCCTGCTTTTGCAAAGACTGACCCATATCCAGGACTTAGGTCCCCCTTGGTATGTGGGGAGACTCATTGAAGCACGCACCACACACACACACACACACACACACACACACACACACACACACACACATCCCCACTTGCCATAGCCATCCCAAGTGGGGAAGGGCCAAGGGTGGCCCTTGTTCCCCTTAACCTACAGGGCAAGGGCTAGTGATCCAGGCCTGGCTGAGCGCTCTGATGGGTGGCTCCCCCCTAGCTCCCCCTTATTCTCTGGAGCCACAACTGTCCCTGCCTTTGTTCCTTCAATTCTTGAGCTCCCTGACTCAGCCTGGTTCCCCAATTTCCCAGCAGTGGACAAAGCCGTTGTCAGTAGGCTGGGGGTAGGGGCATTGAGGGAGTAACTGTGAGCTTTAGAACCAGAGCTCTGGCCCTTTCCCCAAGCTTCAGCATCCCTCAGCCTTCCTAGTTCAGAGGTCACCTCTCGGCCCCTCTCCAGTTTGTCCTGATCACCAAGGCTAGGCTGATGGGGTGGAAACTTAAGTAGGACCTTCCTCCCAGCTGGACAAAGTCTGACACCTGGTGGCCAAGGTGAGGAATGGCCGGAAGGGCCCCTTTTCAAACCTCCCTAGGATTGCCCTAGAGCCAGGAAGGCCAAGGTGAAAGGGGAGGTGATGGGAGGAGGTTTGGGTGGGGTGTTTGGGACAGAGCAGAAGAGACGTCCAGCAGCAAAACACCCAGACCTAGGGGAACTTTTGCCTTCCGCCCCTTAAGCCCACGGGGCCAGAGAGCCTGGAGCAGGAGGAAGGAGGGTGTCTGGGAGGGTCAGGAGGGACCAGGAGGAGCTGCCTGAAAGAATTTGCCCCACAGGGTGGAGAACGGGGCCAAGGGTGGGAGTCTGGCGCCCAGAATCTCCAGCTCAGGGTGGGTGGCAGGGCCTGAGGGCCTGAGGAAGGGGGATGCAGGGAGAGGGAAGGAGAGCGGGCTACGCCCCGCACCCCGCTGGGCCCCAGGCAGCTGATTCCCTCCCTCCACCTGCCCCCACCTTCCTAGCTCTAGCTGGCTCTCCCCACAGGCCCCATTGTGACTGGGGGAAGGGAAGGGACTCTTAGGGCACGTGCACAGTGCTGAGGCCCCCCCCATCCTGCCACATTGTCTGAGCTAAGCCAGGTCTAATCCCCCTTCCCCTTGGAGCAGTCAGTGGTGGGCCTCAGCCCTAAAGAAGGTGCTGGGATCCTGTTCCAGTTCTTTTCTCTCCTTTTCTCTTGCGTTCCCCCAAGACTCTGGCCTTGGCTGTGAGGCAAGGGCCTTGAGTGTTCCCAGGCCAAGGTGCAAAGGTCACTCCTGCCAGTCTCATCACCAGCCTCTGGGGATCGGGGCTGACAAGGAACCTACGCCTGGGTCTCGGAAAATTTCCTGAAAGAAAGAGAACTTAACCCCCAGGTCAGACCTCTGGCCTGGGCTTCCAGCCTGAAGCCTGAACTGTGTGTGACAGGACCCAGGACAGCAGTTTTGGGGATAGGCCAGGAGATTGCCTGAATAGGGATAGGGGTTCCAGGAAGGAAGGTTAAAAGTGGCAGACAGGGTTGGGGGAGTAAAGAGGGAAAAGACCTGAGGGTGGGCAGGCCAAGGTCTGGCCTCGTGCCAGCACAACTTAGGACTTCAGATGCCTCATCGGGGAAGGATACCAACTGGACAGAGATGGCCCCCAAACCCCTGGGTGCCTACTCCTTCGAGCCTTGGGGCTTGATCCCACTGCTGCCCAACTAGGTGAGGGGGGCAACGCTGCCTGTGGGGAGTTCCCTCAACTCCAGGCCGGAAAGCCAGTCCTAGGGTGCCTGCACTTGAGCGGATGACCTGGACTGGGACAAGCTGAAGGCCAAGGGACACATCTTCCAGGCTGAGTGGGAGAGGCTAGCGGGGCCTGGGCCAGGCAGGGCTGTGGGCAGCTGGCAGGGATGGCCCAGACAGTGCCCAGAGAGCAAGCCAGGGTGCCAGAGAGGAGAGGGACTAGCTCAGGCGGCAGTGGGAGCCGCTGTGGCCGCCCAGCAGCATACCCCATTTCACGCTCCCTGGGCGGTGGCAGGGCCCCACGGCTATCAGCTTTCAGAGGTGGGAGGGACTAGGAATGAGGAGGGGTCTGCCCCACCCATGGCTCCCTACTCCCTCAGGGCTTTGTGGGCGCAGGAGGTGGGTGCCACACACCTCCAGACACGCCCTCTGAGGAGGGGTGGTCAGTCCCACAGAGCCTGGGCACCATCCCTCCCTGGAGCGCTCTGTGCCCGACTGGACCCCACACGGAAGCCCTTCCCAGGCCTGGTGGAGAGGGCCTCCCTGCTTCCCTCCCCAAGGCAGCAGGGCCCCTGTCTGCCTCAGCGTGGGCCCCACATAGTCCAGGAGGCAGAAGGGGGATTAGACCAGGCCCAGCCCAAACAGTAAAGCAGGGAAGGGCCCTCCAGCCCCGTGCAGTGCACCCATGAGCTCTCCCTCCTCCACTCCACCCTCCTTCAGGAAGGGATGGGGAGAGCCAGGCGGGAGGAGGCCCCTGAAGACATGGCCGGCTCGTTCCAGCTCCTCCTCTTTGGTGGTCTACTCTCCAGAGCCTTCTCCTCCCATGTGCCCACAATCCTCCTAAGGCAGAGTGACAGGGGGAAGGCAGAAGCCTCTGAGCAGGCCCTTGCACCCCGGGAAGGAAGAACTGGATGGGATCTCTGGAGGGCGATGGGGCTGGGCTGGGCCTCACACTGATTCCCAGACTCCCAATGGCCGGCGCTTTCGCCTGCCGCCAGGAAGCTGGTGAGGAGGAGGCGGGTATAGGGGTGAGTCAGCGATGACAGGAGCCCAAGGGACAAAGGTCATGGGTGGAGAATTGAGAGACGCTGTTTACAGCAGCCCACCTCTTCCAGGAGGTCTTCCAGTGCTAAGCCAGCCTCAAGGTCCAACCCACTCTGACCCTCTCTTCCCCCTTTTCCTGTTTGTTAGGAATTTTATCCTGGCACTGACAATGTGTGTGTCCGTGTGCTTGCCCTTTAGCCTGTGAGCTCCTGGGGAGCACGGAGGGACAATGGTTTTCTGGGGCCCCACCATTGCCTGTGACTATCAGTACTTCCTACTTCCTCATTTTATCTTGTACCGCATGGCTTGCGGGATCTTAATTCCCGGAACCAGGGATCAAACCCTCGCCCCCTTCAGTGGAAGCTCCGAGTCCTAACCACTGGACTGCCAGGGATGTCCCCAGTACTTCCTACTTTCAAGAACCATTTCTATCTCAGTAGAGTAAGTATGTGGGAAAGTGCTTAGCACAGTACTCGGCTGTGCGTGCCATATATGTGTCAGGTTTACTGTTGGTATTTTCTGCTCATACTCTCACATTGGGGTGGATTTTACTGACGAAGGACTGGGGATCCAAACGCACTCTGGCCTCCTGCGCGGTGTGGAATCTTCCTGACTAGAGGACGGGTGGGGGCAGGCTGTAGGACCCCAGGAGAGCCGAGGAGGCGAGCACTCGTCTGGACTCAGAGTGGTCAGTGTCTCTGGGCGTAGCTTTCAGAACCCATGGGCTTCTCCGGGGAGGTCTCCTAGGGCCGGTGGGGGTGCCGTGGGAGCCGGGAAGGGGTCGGGATGAGCCCAAACTCTCTCCGGACCTCCAGACCTGCCCACACAACACTCGGTGGGCCAAGGGGCGGGACTTGAAGTCTCCGGCTGGGCTCTGGGGAGTTACACACCGGCCACGGGGATTAGTGAGGCTGAAAAGAACATTTGCCTAGGAAGGGAAAACGGGAAGTGAGAGGCTGAGGATAACACTCTGCAAGTCCCCAGAGACCCGCTGTAGACCAGTGGGGGGGGCAGGAGGAGGTGGTGCAGTCTGGCGATATCATGACAGGTCCCCCACCCCAGCCTCACCCCTTCTCCCCCAGAACGCAGCTGCATCAGATGCCCCGCCCCCTCTGCCTGCACCACCTGTCATTGGCTGGGGATAAGCCCTGCCCCACAGAGGCGGCCTCCCATTGGCTTAGGTCTTTACTGTTTGCATGCCTGTGGGGGTGGGGGAGAGGCGTCATTCCTTGGAACCCTCGGACTTCCTTTCTGTTTGTCTGGGTCATCCGTCTGCCCATCGCTGGCCCCAGGCTTGCTCTCTGGCCCCAGCCCTCTCTCACTCTCTCTCTCTCTGCAGCTGTCTCTCTCGTGCCCGCTGGCCTGTCTCTCCTTCCCGGCAGTCGCCTCCTTCTCCGCCTGCCTGGGTGGCCGCCATGGGCCGGAAACGGCTCATCACTGACTCCTACCCTGTAGTGAAGAGGAGGGAGGGCTCCGCTGGGCACAGCAAGGGGGAGCTGGCACCAGAGCTAGGTCTCTGAGGTGTGGGAGGGCGGGAGGAGTGGATGTGAGGGACACGAGAGAACGTGGGCAATGGAAGGGGAAGTGAAGTATGTCCTCTGCTTCCTACACCAGACCTGGCAGTGGACAGCAGAGGCAAAGGGGCGGTGAGGGCTGGGGAACAGTGGGTCAGCTGTGAGGCAAGGGGCAGGGGACCAGCCCGGCAGGGCACAGGCTTGGGCAGGCCTGAGGAGCAGCATGTCATTGCAGGGGAAGAGCCCCAGCCCCTGAGCGTGGATGAAGCGGAGATGGAGCTGCTGAGGCAGTTTGACCTGGCCTGGCAGTATGGGCCCTGCACAGGTGAGAGCCCCCTCAGGCCCCGAGAGCACATCCCGGAGCCAGTCCTGCCACCCACTCGGCACCCAAGCAGCCCCAGCCCCTGCCTGACCCTCTCAGCACTGTGTCTGGAAACCAGGGGTGTGGAGGTCCTGACACACCCCTCCACCCACACTCTCTAGCCTGGACGCTTCCCTGCCCCCCACGAGGCCCCACTGTCTTCTTTCCACCCCCGCAGGGATCACACGGCTGCAACGCTGGCATCGCGCAGAGCAGATGGGCTTAGAGCCTCCCCAAGAAGTGTGGCAGGTGCTGCAGACCCACCCCGGTGATCCGCGCTTCCAGTGCAGGTCAGAGGCCGGTGGGGGGCTCTCAGGGGAGCCAGGGACTTCTCCAGGCACCGCCTGGCCCTGGATGGGGGCCGTCCTGACCGGAGGAAGAAATAGGTGCAGCCTTGGGGGGTCCTCGCTGAGCAGGCAAGAAGGTTCTACAAGGTGCTGCGCTCAGGAGGCAGAAGCTTGCCTTAATACTTATCTCTGAGCTAATGGTGGAGGAAGGGTACACTAGGGCCCAAGGGACTATTTAATACTGAGAGGTTGGCCAAGGACCAGAGGCCGTGGCCAAGAGCTGGGGCTGGTGAGAGCCGATCAAGAGACTTAACTGATGCGGGTTTTTCCCTCCATCCCACACCCCCTCGCACAGCCTCTGGCATCTCTATCCCCTCTGAAGCACCACCTTAGACCTCCCGCCCACTACTTGAGGACCTCCAGACACAAGCTAGAACCAGTTGCTGCCCCTCGGCTCAGCTCTGCTGTGGAGAACATTTGGCAGGAAAGAGGTTCACAGTGAAGGGAAGAGGCTGAATGTGGAGGTCCGACCAGCAGGCTCCCAGTGCCCCCTCTGAGATCCGACACAGCCGAAGCCAAGCACCTCCTACGTGGAGAGTGGTTTCTGAGGACGAGGACCTGGCCATGACCCTTCTGAAGCTGCCACGTGCCTGACCTGAACACTGTGGTCCTTGGGATGATGTGGCAAATTAGGCACAGCTTTGGGAAGAACCAGACTCCGGCAGAAGGCAGAAGACCGAAGAGGCAAAGATGTACTCCGCACCTCAGGCTGGGAATCTGAGGGCAGAACTGGCTGAGCTTACGGGGCGAGGGGTTCACTAGTGCTTATCAATAAAGAACTCTGAGCCTGGGAGCCTGACCTCCAGTCTCGTAATGTGGCCCTGCTTGGACGGGCAGCACCCAGAAGGTTGATAGGTAGGAGAGAACTAGCACCATGCTTTCCTGCAAGGTGCGTGTGCCTCTTCCACTGCCTAACCCTAGACCTGAGAGGAAGGAAAGAGAGACACCTTAAAAAAAAAAACCAACAGTCAGTCTTCACAAGCGCTGGGCAACCTCTGGCGCCCCCTGGTGGCGCACACTATTCTAGCCACCTTCCCTTACCAGCCAGGAAAACCCCACTGGAGCCACCACCTAGCCTGCCCAGGGCTGCCCACCTCACAAAAATGGGTTCTTTGTCAGAGCAGGATCCATGGGGCCCATGACTCATAAGGTCCAGACAGACATACACATACCCAGCAAGCACCTGTACTTTCCCACATGGGGGCCACCTGGATCCAAAGCAGGGTTGGGGGAGCGTTTCAACCTGCAGGACCTGCTCAAAGATGGCCATCATCTGAGGAGCTTTGTTAGGGAACTGGAAGGTCCTGGGGATGGAGGAGAACTGGCCGTATTCAGAAACAGCGCTTAGGGGACCCTGGGACATACGACGTGGAGAACGGAATCAGTACTCCTTTTAATGGTGTTACTTCATCTGATGCATCAGCCCTCCATCCTGGGGCAGGCAGAGACAGAACTATTAACTCCTTGGGAACAGGCCTAGAGGGCAATCAAGTGGCCTTTTTAGTCCCCATTTTACTGAGTACTGACCATGCCTCAAGTACTTTAAATGTATTATCCCTAAATTTCCTAAAAGTCCTTCATGGTAGGTTTTACAGAGAGGGAAACTGAAGCCTAGACGGTTGTCCAAAGTTGCCCAGAAGCGCCAGCAGCAGGTATGTGGTGGCGCAGAGGCTGGGGCCGTGTGCACTGGGCTCTTCCCGTCTCCGCCGTGGCCCCTGCCCGGCTGCTGAGCACCTGCTGTGTGCTGGGCTCTAGAGCTCCTCTGGGCTGTTAGTGGTGAGGAGATGGACAACAACACACACGTAAATATGATGTCAGGCGGTGGTCAGTGCTGGGCAGAATTAGGGTGAGAGGTCAGAGAATGCCAAGGGTGCTGAAGAGGTTGGTCGGGGGAGGCTCTCCAACAGGGTGGCATCGGGCAGGCCGAAGGGACAACAAGCACACCCTCCCCAAGGCAGGCGTGTTTCCAGACTGGTCCAGGGGCAGCACGGAGGCCAGGGACCGGGCAGAGGGAGCGAGGAAGTGGGGGGGCAAATGAGGCCAGAGAGGTAGCAGGTTGGTCCCACAGGGCCTTGTGGACCGGGACGAGGAACCTGGATTTTATCCTGAGTGAGAGAGGAAGACACTGGTGGGGTGGGTCTTAAGCCAATAAATGACAATCAATCTTACGTCTTGAAAGCATTACTCTGGCTGTTGGTAGAAAACAGACTGTGGGTTTGGGGGAAGAAGAGGCAATGAAACCACTCAGGAGGCTGCTGGAGTTGGCCTCGTGAGAGGTGATGGTGATTTAGCCCCGCGTGGGAGATGGAGGTGGTAAGAAGCGGCCAGCTTCTTTTCTTTCTGTATTTTGAAGGGGAACTAACTGACAGGACTTGCTGATCAGTTGGCTGTGGGGTTTAAGAGAGAGAGGAGCCAAGGATAACTCCAAAGGTTTTGGCTTGAGCAACTGGAAGAACAGAGTTCCCATTACTAAGATGGGAAAGATTGCGGGAAGGGGAGGGTGGGGCAGGGAATTAAGAGTTCAGATTTGAGGTCTGTGACACATCCAAGCTGGGGAGTAGGCAGTGGACATGCAAGTCTGGAATTCTAGGGAGAGCTCTGGGTTTGAGGTATAAATTGGGGCATCTTTTAGGTGGCATTTAAAGCCGTGTGTGGGGATGAGATTACCTGAGTGAGTATAGTTAGAGGTGAGAAGTGGTCCAAGGACAGCGCTGAGGCTTCTATGCTTAGAGGCAAGGGAGGCCTGAGCAAGGAGACCGAGGAGGGGCCAGACTGGAGAGAAGTCAGGAGAGGGTAGGGCCTGGGAAGCCTGGGCAGAGGGTCAAAGTCTCAGATGCTTCTGAGAGGCTGGTAAAATGAAGCCTGAGAAGAAGAGCACACTGGACTCGGCAACGTGGCGGTCGCAGGAGACAAGCAGCTCCCACGGGGTGATGGGGATGGGACCGGGCCTGGAGTGGGCTCAGGGGGACGGGCAGGGGAAGTGGAAATGGGGAGCATGCTGATCCTTTCAGAGACCTTTTACTGTAAAGGGAGCAGAGAAACGAGTGGCCACTGGAGAGGGTGTGGGATCAAGGAACCGTTTTGATTTGTTGTTCTGTCTCGTCTTTTGCTTTAGCTAGAGTGACAGTACAGCATAATGACCTGGTGAGGAGAGTGACCCGACAGGGAGTCTTTGTGAAGTTGAGAAGGGCCAGGACTAGGACACAGGGAAGAGTGTGGACTTAGATCGGAGCATCCACTGTGACAGGAAGGGAGGCAGAGGATATGCGAGTAGATGCAGGTAGGAGGACACGGTTTGGGGTGGGAACATTCAAGAATCAGATGCTTGCTGACAGCCTGGTACGCTGGGAGGGATCTGATGTTTAGTGAGCGCCAACCCACGCCATCTGCTGCACTTCACGCTGTCTAGTTGACTGCTCAGAACAATCTCATTAGGTGAGTATTATCCACTCTCACAGATAAGGAAACCGAAGCTGAGAGGGAAAGTGCCCTGCTTCATCCATGAGCACCGGGGCTCAATTCCCACCTGGGTCTGTCTTCCCACTGTGTTACCCCACACCTGCATTCCCACCCGCACCTGCACTCCAGGTGCTTAGGGTGGCATCGAAGAGATAAGACCCACCCATGTGGAAAGCTGAAAAACAATGTACTACAGGGGCTTCCCTGGTGGCACAGTGGTTGAGAGTCCGCCTGCCGATGCAGGGGACACAGGTTCATGCCCCGGTCCAGGAAGATCCCACATGCCGTGGAGTGGCTGGGCCCGTGAGCCATGGCCACTGAGCCTGCCCGTCCGGAGCCTGTGCTCCGCAACGGGAGAGGCCGCAGCGGTGAGAGGCCCGCGTACCACAAAAAAAAAAAAAAAAGTACTACAAGTGCTACCTTGGGGCAAGTAGGAAGGTATAGACATGGAGTTCTCAGGAAGGAGAGAGTGTTAAAGGGACCCTCACTGCAAGGGCCCTGAGCACAGGACTGCCACGTCGGCATGGCCCCCGCCTTACCTCATCACGCCTGGCCTCTCAACCCACCAGGCCCCTGCTTCTCAGAACTTTCCACTGCAGAATGAATGCACACTCGCCACCAGGGCCACTCTGAACATTCTTAGTAGTTGTGTGTTTTCTCTTTGGCCAATTTTGCATTCTGCTCCATGATGTGTGTGGGGTAGTTGCTGTAACGTAAAAATGGCTGAACTTACTTACCAAGTAAAATGAACCCCAGGAAGATGTGGTCCTGTGTGGCCTATGGCTGGTTTCATATACCGCGACACGCCCACTACCACCCAGCCGAGGCTGAGCTGCACTGCAGAAAGCACCAAACAAGCGTGTGTTGGGAGGAAATAGGTCAGCGGCCCTTGAAGGGTGAGTAAGAGTCAGCAGACAGAGAAAAACATTCTAGACTGAGGGACTGGGTTGAGCAAAGGCGGTGAGGAGAGGTGGGTGTGTGTGCCCAGGGGAGATGTGTGCAGACTGCAGCACTTGCTCTACAAAAATCAGCGCAGCCCAAAGCTGGCGTTTCGGTGCTTGCTATGTATCCAGCACTGTCCTAAGTGCCTTTTATCCTCACAGCAATCCTAGAAATTATTATAAACGTTTTATAAAGCAATTTAGAGAGGAAATTCAGGCACAGAAAGGTTAAGTACTTGCCCAGGATCACACAGCATGTGACTGAGGAGAATAAACAGGATTTGATCCCAGAGTCCCGCTCCAGAGCCTGCACTCATGTCATGTGGCATAACACTAGTGAGGTGGCGGAACAAACACAGGTTCTTGAGCCTGAGACAAAGGAGTCTGGACTCATCGGTGGTGATGAGAGTGCCTGAAGGTTTTTGAGCAGGAGAGGGACAGGATAAAAATAATCATTCTGGAGAATCTGTCTGACCAGACTAGACGGGGAAGAAACTGCAGGCAGGAGGGCCAAGTAGGAAGCTATAAAATATTCAAAACATGGGTGCTGAGACCTAGATTAGCAGACAATGCAAAGGACAAAGAGCTAGCTATACGAGAGGTTGCAAAGGAAGCTGGCAAGACCTGCGTTTGGGAAGGAAGGATATGGGGAGGAGCCGGCCACTATGACTCAGGTTTTGAGCTCGGGTGGGTGAGAGAATGCTGGTGCCATGCGCAGAACAAAATGGAAACTGGGAGGGGAAGACAGGCTTGATTTCATGCATGTTTAGTTTGAGATGACGACAGGACATCCAAATGGAAACATCTAGTAGGCAATGGAAACCCAGAGGTCAAGTCCAGCAGCAAGGTCAGAGAAGGGTGTGGAATCCAGGGGACAGAGGGGAATCACCTGCCAGGAGCTGACACTTGAGCCCATGACCATGGACGAGTTCTCTGAGAGAGGAAAGGGAGACAGGGAGAGGGTGCAAAGATAGGACCAAAGATGGTACTTGGGAAAATTCTCTCTAGAAGAAGGTGGAAGAAGGCCAGCAAAGAAGAGGGGAGAGTGTCAGAGTGGCAGGAGAGTCGACGTAGTGTTCGGGAGGCTCCCGAGAGCTTCACAAGTGGTAGTGGCTGGTGTGATGGTGCCGAGACGTCAAGGAAGATCTCATTAGGAGGAGGTGGAAAGGTACAGGATGGCTCACCCTAATTCGGTCCCCACATTTCCTGCTTCCCTCTGTCCTTGTTTTGTAATTCTCGCTGGCATCTCAGCTGTCGTAGTATCTACCATGCCACACCCATCAAAGAGGGGCACATTGATTCATTCTTTATTGACTCAGGTGTGGCAGCACTTATCCACCCTCAAACTCTGACAAACTCACTAATAGCGTGAGGGCTTAGGGAGCTAATTTACCAAGAAACTCGAGTATGCAGGGAAAGGAAGACATTTCTGAATTAGACAATTCTAGAAGTAGATGGAAGCCACAGCAATGCCAGCTTGAGCAAATTTGGGTTAACACCACCTCCAGGACTTAGGGGATCCTCAACATGATTGCTAGTTTTCTCGGCAGGTAGGTCTCCAGTCTATCCACCTGAGTCCTAATCTAGAAAACAACTTTGTGCCAGTCAGCACAGGCAAATCAGAGCCCTGGTCCCTAAGCTTCAGGAGCTTACTGCAGTGCGCGCGAGAGACACAGAGCCCTGGTCCCTAAGCTTCAAGGGCTTTACTGCAGTGCGCGCGAGAGACACAGAGCCCTGGTCCCTAAGCTTCAAGGGCTTTACTGCAGTGCGCGCGAGAGACACAGAGCCCTGGTCCCTAAGCTTCAAGAGCTTACTGCAGTGCGCGCGAGAGACACAGAGCCCTGGTCCCTAAGCTTCAAGGGCTTTACTGCAGTGCGCGCGAGAGACACAGAGCCCTGGTCCCTAAGCTTCCAGGGCTTTACTGCAGTGCGCGCGAGAGACACAGAGCCCTGGTCCCTAAGCTTCCAGGGCTTTACTGCAGTGCGCGCGAGAGACACAGAGCCCTGGTCCCTAAGCTTCAAGGGCTTTACTGCAGTGCGCGCGAGAGACACAGAGCCCTGGTCCCTAAGCTTCCAGGGCTTTACTGCAGTGCGCGCGAGAGACACAGAGCCCTGGTCCCTAAGCTTCAAGGGCTTTACTGCAGTGCGCGCGAGAGACACAGAGCCCTGGTCCCTAAGCTTCAAGGGCTTTACTGCAGTGCGCGCGAGAGACACAGAGCCCTGGTCCCTAAGCTTCAAGGGCTTTACTGCAGTGCGCGCGAGAGACACAGAGCCCTGGTCCCTAAGCTTCAAGGGCTTTACTGCAGTGCGCGCGAGAGACACAGAGCCCTGGTCCCTAAGCTTCAAGGGCTTTACTGCAGTGCGCGCGAGAGACACAGAGCCCTGGTCCCTAAGCTTCAAGAGCTTTACTGCAGTGCGCGAGAGAGGCAGAAAAGACGTATAGGAGAATTTTAAACACTGCCACAAGACGGGTGTAAAACGGACTCAGGGAACTCAGACTTCCTGAAAACGGCCCTTTAGCTCAGCATTTAAGGATGAGTAGCGGCTTCCACAAGGTGGACAAGGTCCTTGGCAATTCTTGAGTCCTACTTCAGTCCTTTGTCTCTTGAAGGAAGAGGCATTTCCTAGAGACCTCCTATGGGGTGGAAGCCTCCCTCACTTCACCAAGAGGTTCCAATGGCTCCTGTCCTGCGAGTCCCACCTGGATTGCATGCTGTTCTCTCCTTGCAGCTCTCCTCCTCTGCATCCTGTGATAACCTGGTTATATTTTATTATAGCATGTCACATTGCTGCAACAATACATTTCATTGTCTCCACTGCTGGAGGGTATTTTATCCTTGTCACCAGTGTAACTAGCACAGGGATTGCTACATAGTAAGCACTCAAAGCTGAAAGAACCTTCCCACTTCACTCACACCTACTGTTTGATTGGCTGGTCCTGTCCAGCCTGTGAGAACCATTTATGTACCAGTTATGAAGGTCAGGCCTAAACTCCAGTGAAATCTGATCTCCATCTAAGTCACTTCTGGGGGTTGTGTGGCCTTGATGGCAGGAGCCATCTTTTCCTAGAGCCTTCTCGTCAAGGAAGGCATCAAGGCTGTCTGTCAACTTCAGAAGCAGGATCCTGTTCCATTCCTATTTTGAAGCCTGTGCCGCCACTGGGCCAGCCTGCTGAGCGTTTATCTGAGGTCCTCTCACATGAGAGTGGAGACAGTCATCCTATCCAGAGTGTGGAGGAGAATCCAGCCAACTTTTCTACATGCTCTCAAGAGCATGGCCGCCCAGGATCCTACATTACCTCCCACAATACTGGCGTGTAAACTGGTACAATCCCAAAGACACCAATTTGGCATTATTTACCAAAATTACAAATGCACATATCCCTTTCAGTTCCTATGTAGAAATGTATCCTACAGATACTCTTGTATGTATAAAATAACATTATAGCACTGTTTGTAATAGCAAAGACTATAAATAGCCTAAATGTCTCTCAGTAAGGCAACCAGAATGTAAGTTGTAGTAAATGATGGATGCTGTGCTGTGAAAAAGTTTGAGGAAGCTCTTTATGTATTGGTGCAGAATGGGATGACCTGTGAAATATACAGTTAAGTGTAAAAAAGGATTCACAGAACACTGTGCACACTCTGCTATAACTTAGGTTAAAAGGTGTGTATTCACTTGTTTCATGCATACAATATCTCTGAAAAGACACCCAAGAACTTGATACCACCAGTTGCCTTTGAGAGGAAGGTAACTTGGTGGCTTGGAAATAGGAATGAGGGGAAATTTTTCATTGAATAAGACTTTTGAACTTTGAACTATGTAACTATATTACCTATTTAATCAATCAATAAGAAAAAAACTCTCATCCATGTTGATGCACTTATTTAACAAGTATTAAAAATAATAGAAACAATACCACTAGGGTATTGGATTATTGTATCATGCATCGCGATGGCTTTGTGCATATCCCTGCACTCATGATGCTGCACTCTTTTTACTATATTCCTCTGGGAGAAAAGGGTCTTCTACCTGTCTGTATGGTGGAATCCTGGCAGTGGGAAAGTCCAGGACTCATTCCCTCTAGAAGGCCCATCTCCTCTTTTACTAGACCTCTGCCAGGCCCCTGGCACTGCCCTACACTGGGACAAGAGTCAACTTGTCACAGGGACAGGTTTCACAAGAGTGCAAACATGACGAGTCCAGTATAAAAGTCCAACCAGTTCATTCATTTATTCATCTAACAAATGCAGATGGGGCATCTGTTACTGTGAGTAGTATGTGGAATATATGGCTTGGGTCGCAAACCTTAAAGTTTTTCCAGTCTACCCTTAAATACATGAAAAGTTGCACAACTTCACTCCAAATAAGACTGGCAAATGCTAAAACATTTGGACAGTACACTCTGTTGGCAAGGCTTGGGGGAAACATGCAGGAGTACAGAATGGCACAGCCTCTATGGAGAGGAATTGGTGACACTGATAAGATGACAGCATTTACTTTTGACCCAGCAATCCCACTGCTAGGAATTTACCCTGAAAATTTACTTCCACAAACATAAAACAACATATGCATAAGTGTATTCACTGTGGCATTATTTGTAAAAGCAGAATATTGGAAACACCCTAAATTCTTGTCCACGGATTAAATAAACCCGCCCAAGGGAATACTGTGTAGCCATTTTTAAAAATGAGGAAGATTTCCATTAGCTGATATGGAGTGATTACCAGGACAAATTGCTAAGTATGTAGTATACTACCTTTGTGTAAGAAAGAAGGGGAAATGAGATATATATTCCAAAAAGGGAACACTGGGAAGAATAAACTAGAAACGAATAAAACGGTTACTGTTGGGGGTAGGTAAGAACGGAGTGGATGAGACAGGATAGGAAGGATATTTCTCTAAGTATATTTTCTTATATAGTTTCGGCTCTTGAACCACATAAACATTTTACATATTCAAAAATATATCGAAAGAGATTTTCAAAAATCCTAAAATTGAATATAAACGGTAACAAATCAACCCAACTGTATGTCAAATTAATAATATAACCTCACAGAAAAAGAATATAAGGATTCAAGTAACTTTTGAACACAGTTCATGGACTTCGTAAGAACAAAAGAACCACACACACAAGAAAACTTGAACTTTACTTAGTAGGTTTGTTGTTGATAATGGTATTGGTGTACTAATTCTAAAACTGTTTTGCTGTTTTTGTATTAAAAATGGAAAATAATGAATAAACATATAAATGTTGGGAACCAGAGATTGCACTGTGAAAAAAGGGAGATAAAATACGGAATGGGGGGACGTCCCTGGCGGTCCAGTGGTTAGGACCCCACGCTCCCACTGCAGGGGACACGGGTTCGATCCCTGGCCGGGGAACTAAGATCCCACAAGCCGCGAGGAGGGGCCAAAAAAAAAGGAATGGGGGAAGGTGAGGAAGAGTCCTGAAGTGCTGGATTTGAATTAGAGGTATCAGTATGCTGATTTCTTTTTAAATTAACTTTTTGAAGTATCATTTATCTACAATAAAACTACAGATCTTATTTTATTTATTTATTCTGGCCATGCCACCAAAATAATAGTTATACACCAGTGTAACTACCAACCCAATTAAGATCTAGAACATTTCCATCAGCCCAGAAAGTTCCCTCACTCTCCTTTGCATCCAATCTCTCCCTCCTCTCCCATCCTAGGCAATTTGATTCCTATAATCAAAGATTTGTTTTGCCTGTTCTGGAACTCATACAAATGCCACCATTCAGCTCATCTGACTTATTTCACTCAGTACAGTGTCTATGAGATCCATTCATGTTGTATATCAGCACTTCACTCACCTTTTTGCTGAGTAATATTCCATTGTATGAATATACTAAAATGTAGTTATCCATTTATCAATGGATGAACATCTGGGTTATTTCTAGTTTTGGACTCTAATGAATCAAGCTGTTATGAATATTTAGGTACAAGTCTTTGTGTAGGCATTTAGTTTCATTTCTCTTGTGTAGATGCCAGGGAGTCGAATTGCTGGAAGGTGTAACATAATATACATTCAATTTTACAAGAAACTGCTAATCTGTTTTCCAAAGTGGTTCTACTTTTTCTTTTTTTGATTATTTAAAGATCATTTTATTGAGGATTGACAACTATGCTATCATCAAAGTGGTTCTACCCTTTTACATTCCCATCAGCAATGCATGAAAGTTTTTGTTGCCCCATATCCTACCAGCACTTGTTATTGTTAGTCTTTTGAATTCTAACCGTTTAATGAGTGTAAAGTGGTACGTCATTGTGGGGTTTTTTTTCCACATCTTTATTGGAGTATAAATGCTTTACAATATTGTGTTAGTTTCTGCTGTACAACAAAGTGAATCAGCTATATGTATACATTTATCCCTATATCCCCTCTCTCTTGAGCCTCCCTCCCACCCTCCCAATCTCATCCCTCTAGGTCATCACAAAGCACCGAGCTGATCTCCCTGGTGCTATGCAGCAGCTTCCCACTAGCCATCCATTGTGGTTTTAATTTGCATTTTCCTAATGTTGAGCATCTTTCATGGATTTATTTGCCATTTGTATATTTCCTTTGGTGAAGTGCCTTTTCAAATATTTTGTCCATTTTAACATCAGGTTATTTGGCTTCTTATTATTGAGTGGTAAAAGTTGTTTATATATTCTGGATACATGACTTTTGTTAAATATATGTATTGTGAATATTTTCTCCCAGTTTGTAGCTTGCTTTTTCATTTTCTTAATAGCGTTGTTTGAAGAACCAAAGTTTTTTTTTTTTTTTTGAACCAAAGTTTTTAATTTGATGAAATTTGATTTATCAATTTTTTCTTTTATGATTAGTGCTTTTTATATCCTAAGAAATATTTACTTACCCCAAAGTAATAAATATCTTCTCCTATGCTTTTTTCTAGATGTTTTATTGTTTTAGTTTTTACTTTAGGTCTAAGATCTATTTTGAATTAATTTTCACCCTTTTGCCCCTGATAATTGGTAATTTGTATCTTCCTTCTTCTTTTCCTTAATCAGTCTTACTAGGGGTTTATCAATTTATTAATATTTTCAAAGAACCAACTTTTGGCTTTGCTAACTTTCTCTGTTCTTTGTATATTTTCTATACAAAAGCATTAGTGAAGAGCATTAATTTCTGCTCTTCACTATCTCTTCCTTCCTTTGGGTTTAACTTGGTCTTTTACTAATTTATTTTTGAGATAGTATTCACATAACATAAAATCCACCACTTAAAAGTGTACAATTCAATGGTTTTTAGTATATTCACTATGTTGTGCAATCACTGCCACCATCTAATTCCAGAACTTTCCCATTACCCTATTATCAGTCAGTCCCAGTTCTCCCCGCCAACCACTAGTCTACTTTCTCTCTCCATGGATTTGCCTATTCTGAATATTTCATGTAAATGGAATCACACAATATGTGGACTTTTGTGTCTGGCTTCTTTCATTTAGCATAAGGTTTTCAAGAATCATACATGCTGTAATTACTTCATTCCTTTTTATGGCTGAATAGTATTCCATTGTGTGGATATATCATATCTTGTTTATCCATTCATTAGTTGGTGGACATTTGAGTTGTTTCTACTTTTTGGCTATATGACTAACGTTGCTATGAACATCCATGTACAACTTTTTATATGAACATATGTGGGGTATATATTTAGGAGTAGGATTGATGGATCATATGGTAATTCTGTTTAACTTTTTGAGACACCACCAAACTTTTTCTGGCGCTTTTTAAAAAAAATATATCTATTTTGGCTGCGTTGGGTCTTCGTTGCTGCATGCGAACTTTCTCTAGTTGTGGCAAGCAGGGGCTACTCTTCATTGCAGTGTGCGGGCTTCTCATTGCAGTGGCTGCTCTTGTTGTGGAGCACGGGCTCTAGGCGCACAGACTTCAGTAGTTGTGGCTCGCAGGCTCAGTAGTTGTGGCTCGCAGGTTGTAGAGCGCAGGCTCAGTAGTTGTGGCGCACGGGCTTAGTTGCTCCGCAGCATGTGGGAACTTCCTGGACCAGGGCTCGAACCCATGTCCCCTGCTTTAGTAGGTGGATTCTTAACCACTGTACCACCAGGGAAGTCCCTTTTTCTGGCTTCTTAAGGTAGAAATGTAGAATATTGATTTTAAACCTTTGTCTTTTTTTTCTGATATAGGCATTTAAAGTTATATTTTCCTCTAAGTACTTTTTAAAATTTTTATTTATTTATTTTTGGCTGTGTTGGGTCTTTGTTGCTGTGCGCGGGCTTTCTCTAGCTGCGGAGAGCAGGGGCTACTCTTCGTTGCGGTGTGCGGGCTTCTCATTGCATTGTCTTCTCTTGTTGCAGAGCATGGGCTCTAGGCACGCGGGCTTCAGTAGTTGTGGCACAGGGGCTCTAGAGCACAGGCTAAGTAGTTGTGGCGCACGGGCTTAGCTACTCCATGGCATGGGGGATCTTCCCAGACCAGGGCTCGAACCCGTGTCCCCTGCATTGGCAGGTGGATTCTTTTTTTTTTTTTTTTTTTTGCGGTATGCGGGCCTCTCACTGTTGTGGCCTCTTCCGTTGCAGAGCACAGGCTCCGGACGCACAGGCTCAGCGACCATGGCTCACGGGCCCAGCCGCTCCGCGGCATGTGTGATCTTCCCAGACCGGGGCACGAACCCGTGTCCCCTGCATCGGCAGGCAGACACTCAACCACTGCGCCACCAGGGAAGCCCGGCAGGCAGATTCTTAACCTCTGTGCCACCAGGGAAGTCCCTCTCTAAGTACTTCTTTAGCTGCACTACACAAATTTTGATATTCTGTGCTTTCATTGTTGTTCAGCTTAAAATATATTTTCTAATTTCATTTGTTTTCTTCTTTGACTCATTAGTTATATAGAAATACATTCTTTAATTTCTAACCATCTGTGGATTTTCCAGATATATATTTTTTCTAATTTAATTCCATGGTGATTAGAGAGCATATTCTATGAGATTTTAATCTTTTGAAATTTATTGAGATTTATCTTATGGCCCAGGATATAATCTAGCTTAGTGAATATTACATGTGTACTTGAAAAAAAAAAAGTTCTGCAATTATGGGGTGGAGTTTTTTAATGTCAATTATATCAAGTTGGTTGATTGTATTCTTCTGATTTTCTAAATCTTATCGCTTTTTTGCCTAGATATTCTACCAATTATCAGTAGAGGAGTTTTCAAATCTCTGACTGTAAGTGTGCATTTGTCTGTTTTTTCCCTTTAGTTCTGTCAGCTTTTTATTGTATTTTATTTATTTTTTATACAGCAGGTTCTTATTAGTCATCCATTTTATACACATCAGTGTATACATGTCAATCCCAATCTCCAAATTCATCCCACCATCCCCCACCCCCTGCCGCTTTCCCCCCTTGGTGTCCATACGTTTGTTCTCTACATCTGTGTCTCTATTTCTGCCCTGCAAACCGGTTCATCTGTACCATTTTCTAGGTTCCACATATATGCGTTAATATACGATATTTGTTTTTCTCTTTCTGACTTACCTCACTCTGTATGACAGTCTCTAGATCTACCCACGTCTCTACAAATGACCCAATTTCGTTCCTTTTTATGGCTGAGTAATACTCCATTGTATGTATGTACCACATCTTCTTTATCCATTCATCTGTCGATGGGCATGTAGGTTGCTTCCATGACCTGGCTATTGTAAACAGTGCTGCAATGAACATTGGGGTGCATGTGTCTTTTTGAATTATGGTTTTCTTTGGGTATGTGCCCAGTAGTGGGATTGCTGGGTCATATGGTAATTCTATTTTTAGTTTTTTAAGGAACCTCCATACTGTTCTCCATAGTGGCTGTATCAATTTACATTCCCACCAACAATGCAAGAGGGTTCCCTTTTCTCCACACCCTCTCCAGCATTTGTTGTTTGTAGATTTTCTGATGATGTCCATTCTAATCTGTGTGAGGTGATACCTCATTGTAGTTTTGATTTGCATTTCTCTAATAATTAATGATGTTGAGCAGCTTTTCATGTGCTTCTTGGCCATCTGTATGTCTTCTTTGGAGAAATGTCTATTTAGGTCTTCTGCCCATTTTTTTTTTTTTTTAGTAAATTTATTTATTTATTTATTATTTTTGGCTGCGTTGGGTCTTCGTTGCTGTGTGAGGGCTTTCTCTAGTTGTGGTGAGCGGGGGCTACTCTTTGTTGTGGTGCACAGGCTTCTCATTGCGGTGGCTTCTCTTGTTGTGGAGCACGGGCTCTAGGCACGCAGGCTTCAGTAGTTGTGGCATGCAGGCTTGGTAGTTGTGGCGCACGGGCTTAGTTACTCCACGGCATGAGGGATCTTCCTGGACCAGGGCTTGAACCCGTGTCCCCTGCATTGGCAGGTGGATTCCTAACCACTGCACCACCCGGAAAGCCCTTCTGCCCATTTTTTGATTGGATTGTTTATTTTTTTAATATTGAGCTGCATGAGCTGTTTATATATTTTGGAGATTAATTCTTTGTCCGTTGATCCGTTTGCAAATATTTTCTCCCATTCTGACCGTTGTCTTTTCGTCTTGTTTGTGGTTTCCTTTGCTTTGCAAACGCTTTGAAGTTTCATTAGGTCCCATTTGTTTATTTTTGTTTTTATTTCCTTTTCTCTAGGAGGTGGATCTAAAAAGATCTTGCTGTGATTTATGTCAAGGAGTGTTCTTCCTATGTTTTCCTCTAAGTGTTTTATAGTGTCTGGTTTTACATTTAGGTCTCTAATCCATTTTGAGTTTATTTTTGTGTATGATGTTAGGGAGTGTTCTAATTTCATTCTTTTACATGTAGCTGCCCAGTTTTCCCAGCACCACTTATTGAAGAGACTGTCTTTTCTCCATTGTATACCCTTGCCTGCTTTGTCATAGATTAGTTGACCATAGGTGCATGGGTTTATCTCTGGGCTTTCTATCCTGTTCCATTGATCTATATTTCTGTTTTTGTGCCAGTACCATATTGTCTTGATTACTGTACTTCGTAGTATAGTCTGAAGTCAGGGAGTCTGATTCCTTCAGCTCCTTTTTTTTCCCTCAAGACTGCTTTGGCTATTCGGGGTCTTTTGTGTCTCCATACAAATTTTAAGATTTTTTGTTCTAGTTCTGTAAAAAATGCCACTGGTAATTTGATAGGGGTTGCAATGAATCTGTAGATTGCTTTGGGTAGTATAGTCATTTTCACAATATTGATTCTTCCAATCCAAGAACATGGTATATCTCTCCATCTGTTTGTGTCATCTTTGATTTCTTTCATCAGTGTCTTATAGTTTTCTGAGTACAGGTGTTTTGCCTCCTTAGGTAGGTTTATTCCTAGGTATTTTATTCTTTTTGTTGCAAGGGTGAATGGGATTGTTTCCTTAATTTCTCTTTCCGATCTTTCGTTGTTAGTATATAGGAATGATAGAGATTTCTATGCATTAATTTTGTATCCTGCAACTTTACCAGATTCATTGATTAGTTCTAGTAGTTTTTCTGGTGGCATCTTTAGGATTCTCTAGGTATAGTATCATGTCATCTGCAAACGGTGACAGTTTTACTTCTTGTTTTGCAATTTGTATTCCTTTTATTTCTTTTTCTTTTCTGATTGCCGTGGCTAGGACTTCCAAAACCAAGTTGAATAATAGTGACGAGAGTGGACATCCTTGCCCTATTCCTGATCTTAGAGGAAATGCTTTCAGTTTTTCACCATTGAGAATGATGTTTGCTGTGGGTTTGTCACATATGGCCTTTATTATGTTGAGGTAAGTTCCCTCTATGCTCACTCTCTGGAGAGATTTTTATCATAAATGGGTGTTGAATTTTGTCAAAAGCTTTCTCTGCATCTATGGAGATGATGGTATCGTTTTTATTCTTCAATTTGTTAATATGGTGTATCACACTGATTGATTTGCATATATTGAAGAATCCTTGCATCCCTGGGATAAATCCCACTTGATTGTGGTGTATGATCCTTTTAATGTGTTTTTGGATTCTGTTTGCTAGTATTTTGTTGAGGATTTGTGCATCTATATTCATCAGTGATATTGGTCTGTAATTTTCTTTTTTTGTACTACCTTTGTCTTGTTTTGGTATCAGGGTGATGGTGGCTTCATAGAATGAGTTTGGAGTGTTCCTTCCTCTGCAATTTTTTGGAAGAGTTTGAGAAGGATGGGTGTTAGCTCTTCTCTAAATGTTTGATAGAATTCACCTGTGAAGCCATCTGGTCCTGGACTTTTGTTTGTTGGAAGATTTTTAATCACAGTTTCAATTTCATTACTTGTGATTGGTTTGTTCATATTTTCTATTTCTTCCTGGTTCAGTCTTGGAAGGTTATACCTTTCTAAGAATTTGTCCATTTCTTCCAGGTTGTCCATTTTATTGGCATAGAGTTGCTTGTAGTAGTCTCTTAGGATGCTTTGTATTTCTGTGGTGTCCATTGTAACTTCTCCTTTTCCATTTCTAATTTTATTGATTTGAGCCCTCTCCCTCTTCTTCTTGATGAGTCTGGCTAAAGGTTTATCAATTTTGTTTATCTTCTCAAAGAACCATCTTTTAGTTTCATTGATCTTTGCTATTGTTTTCTTTGTTTCTATTTCATTTATTTCTGCTCTGATCTTTATGATTTCTTTCTACTAACTTTGGGGGTTTTTTTGTTCTTCTTTCTCTAGTTCCTTTAGGTGTAATGTTAGATTGTTTATTTGAGATTTTTCTTGTTTCTTGAGGTAGGCTTGTATTGCTATAAACTTCCCTCTTAGAACAGCTTTTGCTGCATCCCATAGGTTTTGGATCATCATGTTTTTGTTGTCATTTGTCTCTAGGTATTTTTTGATTTCCTCTTTGATTTCTTCAGTGATCTCTTGGTTATTTAGTAACGTATTGTTTAGCCTCCATGTGTTTATGTTTTTTACAGTTTTTTTCCCTGTAATTGATTTCTAATCTCATGGTGTTGTGGTTGGAAAAGATGCTTGATATGATTTCAATTTTCTTAAATTTACTGAGGCTTGATTTGTGACCCAGGATGTGATCTATCCTGGAGAATGTTCTGTGTGCACTTGAGAAGAAAGTGTAATCTGTTTTTTGGATGGAATGTCTTATAAATAGCAATTAAATCTATCTGGTCTATTGTGTCATTTAAAGCTTGTGTTTCCTTATTAATTTTCTGCCTGGATGATCTGTCCATTGGTGTAAGGAGGTGTTGAAGTCCCCCAGTATTATTGTGTTACTGTCGATTTCCTCTTTTATAGCTGTTAGCAGTTGCCTTATGTATTGAGGTGTTCCTATGTTGGGTGCATATATATTTATAATGTTATATCTTCTTCTTGGATTGATCCCTTGTTTATTATGTAGTGTCCTTCCTTGTCTCTTGTAACATTCTTTATTTTAAAGTCTATTTTATCTGATATGAGTATTGTTACTCCAGTTTTCTTTTGATTACCTTTTGCACAGAATATCTTTTTCCATCCCCTCACTTTCAGTCTGTATGTGTCCCTAGGTCTGAAGTGGGTCTCTGGTAGACAGCATATACATGGGTCTTGTTTTTGTATCCATTCAGCGAGACTGTGTCTTTTGGTTGGAGTATTTAATCCATTCACGTTTAAGGAAATTATCGATATATATGTTCCTATTACCTTTATCTTAATTGTTATGGGTTTGTTTTTGTAGGTCTTTTTCTTCTTCTTCTTCTTTTTTTTTTTTTTTTTTGCGGTACGCGGGCCTTTCACTGTTGTGGCCTCTCTCCCATTGTGGAGCACAGGCTCCGGACACGCAGGCTCAGCGGCCATGGTTCGTGGGCCCAGACACTCTGCAGCATGTGGGATACTCCCGGACGAGGGCACGAACCCATGTCCCCTGCATCGGCAGGTGGACTCTCAACCACTGCACCACCAGGGAAGCCCTGATTGTCTGTAAAGCTTTTTTTTTTTTTTTTTTTTTTTCCCGGTACACGGGCCTCTCACTGTTGTGGCCTCTCCCGTTGCGGAGCACAGGCTCCGGACGCACAGGCTCAGCGGCCATGGCTCACGGGCCCAGCCGCTCTGCGGCATGTGGGATCCTCCCGGACCGGGGCACGAACCCGTGTCCCCTGCATCGGCAGGCGGACTCTCAACCACTGTGCCACCAGGGAAGGCCCTGTAAAGCTTTTGATTTCTCCATCGAATCTGAATGAGATCCTTGCCGGGTAGAGTAATCTTGGTTGTAGTTTCTTCCCTTTCATCACTTTAATTATATCATGCCACTCCCTTCTGGCTTGTAGAGTTTCTGCTGAGAAATCAGCTGTTAACCTTATGGGAGTTCCCTTGTATGTTATTTGTCATTTTTCCCTTGTTGCTTTCAATAATTTTTCTTTGTCTTTAATTTTTGTCAGTTTGATTACTATGTGTCTTGGCATGTTTCTCCTTGGGTTTATCCTGCCTGGGACTCTCTGCTCTTCCTGGACTTGGGTGGCTATTTCCTTTCCCACGTTCGGGAAATTTTCGACTATAATCTCTTCAAATATTTTCTCGGGTGCTTTCTGTCTCTCTTCTCCTTCTGGGACCCCTATAATGTGAATGTTGTTGCATTTAATGTTGTCCCAGAGGTCTCTTAGGCTGTCTTCATTCTTTTCATTCTTTTTTCTTTATTCTGTTCCACAGCAGTGAATTCCACCATTCTGTCTTCCAGGTCACTTATCCATTCTTCTGCCTCAGTTATTCTGCTATTGATTCCTTCTAGTGTATTTTTCATTTCATCTCAGTTATTGTGTTGTTCATCTCTGTTTGTTTGTTCTTTAATCTTCTAGGTCTTTGTTAAACATTTCTTGCATCTTCTCGATCTTTGCCTCCATTCTTTTTCCGAGGTCCTGGATCATCTTCACTATCATTATTCTGAATTCTTTTTCTGGAAGGTTGCCTATCTCCACTTCATTTAGTTGTTTTTCTGGGGTTTTATCTTGTTCCTTCATCTAGTACAAAGTCCTCTGCCTTTTCATTTTGTCTGTCTTTCTGTGAATGTGGTTTTCCTTCCACAGGCTGCAGAATTGTAGTTCTTCTTGCTTCTGCTGTCTGCCCTCTGGTGGATGAGGCTATCTAAGAGGTTTGTCAGTTCTGTCAGCTTTTATTTCATTTTCTGTAGCTCTGTTATTGGGTGCATATACATTTAGGATTATATCTTCCTTCCTCAATCGACCCTTTTTTGATTATGAAATGTCTCTCTTTTTCTCTGCTAATTCTCCTTGTCGTGACATTTCTTTGTCCAATATTAATATAGCCATACCAGCTTTCTATGTGCATAGAATATCTTTTTTCATCCTTTTACATTGTGTCTATATGTTAAAATTATACCTCTTTTAGATATATACAGGTTGAACAACACAGGTTTGAACTGCAGGTCCATTTATCCACGGATTTTTTTTCAATAAATATGTACTACAGTACTAAACGATCATCAGTTGGTTGAATCCGTTGATGCAGAACTGTGGATAGGGAGGGCCAGCTGTAAAGTTATACTCACATTTTCCACTGCAGGGAAGGTTGGTGCCCCTTACCCCTGCATTGTCCAAGGGTCAACTACAGTTGGGTTTTGACTTTTTATTCTGACCAGCTCTGTTTTTTAATTGGAGCATTTCTATTTAATGGAATTAGTAATACAGTTGGGTTTAAGTCTGTGTTAGTTTACAAGGGCTGCCATAACAAAGTACCATGGACTGGGTGGCTTAAACAACAGAAATTTATTTACTCATAGTTCTGGAAGGAAGAAGTCTGAGATTATGGTGTTGGCAGGGTTGGTTCCTTCTGAGGGCTATGAGGAAAGGATCTATTCCAGGCCTCAATCTTTGGCTTGCAGACAACCATCTTCTCCCTGTGCCTTCACATCATTTTCTCTCTGTACACGTCTGTGTCCCAATTTCCTCTTCTTATAAGGACACCAGTTATATTGGATTAGGGTCTACCCTAATGACCTCATTTTAACATAATACTTCTGTAAAGACTCTATCTCCTTGGAAAAGTAGGATATAATAACCAAGGACAGCGTTTATTAAAATAAAGATGTAATTAGTATTAAAAAAATTGTTATAACAGCAGAGATTGGCACAACATTGTAAATCAACTATACTTCAATAAAAAGAAAATAAAATCAGAAAAAAGATTATATATCTATCTATATGTATATGTATCTGTACATCTGTATGAAATAAAGGAGCTTATCTTTAATGAAGCTAAAAAAAAAAAACAACAACAAAGATTCTATCTCCAAAAAAATAAAATAAAATAAATTTTTAAAGACAAAAAAAACAAGACCTGTCTCCAAATAAGTCACATTCAGAGGTGCAGGATTTCAATATATGCTTTGGTGGGGGACACAATTCAACCCATAACAAAGTCTATCATCTTGCTATTTGTTTTCTATTTGCCCCATATGTTCTTTATTATTATATTTTTTAAATTAATTTATTTATTTACTTTTGGCTGCATTGGTTCTTTGTTGCTGCACGCGGGCTTTCTCTAGTTGCCGCGAGTGGGGGCTACTCTTTGTTGCGGTGCGCGGGCTTCTCATTGCAGTGGCTTCTCTCGTTGCGGAGCACAGGCTCTAGGCGCATGGGCTTCAGTAGTTGTGGCACGCGGGCTCAGTAGTTGTGGCTCGTGGGCTGTAGAGCATAGGCTCAGTAGTTGTGGAGCACGGGCTTAGTTGCTCCACGGCATGTGGGATCTTCCCAGACCAGGGATCGAATCCATGTGCCCTGCATTGGCAGGCGGATTCTTAACCACTGTGCCACCAGGGAAGGTCTGCCCTATATGTTCTTTTGTTCCTCAGTTCTTTTCCTGACTTCTTTTGAGGAACTGAATATATTTATATTAATATTATAAATGTAATAGTATTAATTATTAATATAGATATAATTGTCACACATTATAATTCAATATTTAATATAATTAATATTATACTTTGTTTCATCTCTTTGCATTTTAGCTATATCTTTTTATTATTTTTAATGCTCTAGAAATTATAAATATGTATCACTAATTTCTCACAGTGTAATTGAACTCCACATTTCACAAAAGAAAAAACTATAATATAATCTACTCTCCCATATTTTGTACTATTATCATATATTTTATTCCTACGTATGTCATAAACTGCATCTTACAATTATATTACTTTCGCTGTAAACAGTCATTTGTCTTTTATGGAAATTAAGAGAAGAAAAAAGCCATGCTTTTATAATTACCCAGAATTATCAATTCTGTGGCTCTTCCTTCCTATAGATCCAAGTTTCCAAATTTCCTTTCAGCCTAAATAACTTCATTTAGCATTTCTCACAGTGCAAGTCTGCTGGCAATAAATTCTCTTATCTTTCATTTTTCTGAAAAAGTCTTTATTTCTCTTTCATTTTGAAGGATATTTTCATTGGCTATAGAATTCTGGACTGAAACTCTCCCTTTGTCAGCAATTTAAAGGTGTGATTCCATTATCTTCTATCCCCCTTTTCTTCCTATCATTGTACCCCTATATGTAAGGTGTCTTAGTGGTTCAGCATCAACACTAATGAGATAAAGCAATATTAAATGATTGAAACAACGCAAGAGAGAGCGTGTCCCTTATGTAGTATTCTTGCAAAAAGGTTTAACATGAATCTAATTGTGAGGAAACATTCAAAGAAATTCCAACTGAGATATTTTACCAGAAAACTAGCTTGGATTCTTCAAAAGTATCAATGTCATGAAAAACAAAAAGGCAAGAGGACTAGTCTAGATTTTAGGGATATGTAGAGAAATGTAATTATGGTCTAATTAGTCTAGATAATAATACTGCACTGTGAAATTTCTTGGTCGCCATGGAAAATAGCTCGCCAGTTCCTCATAAAGTTAAACATAGACTTAGCATATGACCAAGCAATTCCACTTCTAGGTATATACCTGAAAGAATTGAAAGCAGGGACTCAAACAGACACTTGCACACCCGTGCTCCTAGAAGCATTGTTCACAACAGCCAAAAGGTGGAAACAACCCAAGTGTCCATCAACAGATGAGTAGCTAAACAAAATGTGATATATACATACAACAGAATATTATTCAACCTTTAAAAGGAATGAAATTCTGACAATGCTACAACATGGGTGAACCTTGAAGACATTATGCTAAATGAAATAAGCCAGACACAAAAGGACAAATATTGCATGATTCCACTTACATGAACTACCTAGAACAGGCAACTTCATAGAGACAGAAAGTAGAACAGAGGTTACCAGGGGAGGATGGGATATTTACTGGGTACAGTTTCTTTTCAGGATGATGAAAAAGTTCTGGAAGTGGATAGTGGTGATGGTTGCATAACACTGTGAATGTACTTAATGCCACAGTTGTATACATGTTTTTTTTTTTAACATCTTTATCGGAGTATAATTGCTTTACAATGTTGTGTTAAGTTTCTGCTGTATAACAAAGTGAATCAGCTATATGCAACGCAACTGTGTACTTAAAATGGTTAAAATAGTAAATTTCACGTTATGTATATTTTACCACAAATTTTTAAAAAGGATATTGTGGTTACATGAGAAAATGTCCTCATTTTTAGGAGATATGGGCCAAAATATTTAGGGGTGAAGTGTCTTAATGCCTGCAACTTATTTTTAGTGGATCTAGGGAAAAAGAGAAAGAAATGTGGCAAAAGGTTAACAACTGGTGAATCTAGATACATGTTCATTGTACTACTCTTTCAACTTTTCTGTAAGTCTGAAGATGTTCAAAATACAAAGAAGGTGCTCAATAAATATTTTAAAATGAGTAAATGAATGTGAGAGAGGACCCTTCCAGACAGAGAGAAAAGCAGGAGCAAAGGTTAAGAGGAAGAAAAAGTGCTTTCAAGAAACACTGAGTAATCTAGTTTGATTTGAGTCAAAGGTGCATGCTAGGACGTTCTGGAAGATAAAGCCAGAAAGGTAGGTAGGCTGTGTGCCAAACTGGGAAAGGTCCTAAGCTAAAGAACAGAGAGGCTGTACTGTTCCTGGCTAGCAACAGAGAGCACCACGGAAGGCAATAAACATGGTGGTAACAATTCTTCTGCAGGATTAATCTAGTCATGATGCCCTGGACAGACCAAAGGGCATCACAGCTAGGAGGCTATTACAGTAGTCTAGGCATGGGAGCAGGGACTTGGGCTAGGTGGAGGAAGTGGGAATAAAAGGCAACTGTTTTATGAAGGACCTTCAGAATCTGATAACTGAGTAAACGTGGAAAGTGCGGGTTATCACCCTGAGGTTTACACCCGGGTGTCGGAGAACACAGGAAATTGGAAAGTCAGCAGGAGAAGCTAGTTTGCAGCTCAAGGCTCAAAGACATGAACTATAAGAAAAAGGAGTAGGTTTGGTTTTATCCCTGCCTTCCTGTCAAATGGATCCTTCACAGGCCCTCAGGCTGTCAGACAGGGTCCAATCAGAACCAGAATTCTCCACTGGACCCACCTCACCTGGCCCCACAACCCATGCCCGGGACCAGCAGGCCCTTAGGGCTGACTGGTACCCTGAGTCCTTCTCTGGCAGTGTCTCTTCAGCATCTCCCCTGAAGATCCCCAGCATCTTAGCCCTCACGTAGTTCGGTCTTCTTGCCCTAACTTCCCCTCTTTGCAGAGTCCTTTTTCCTCAGTAAGAGGAGAGGAATCAAGTATCTGCACCAGTCCTGCAGCATGCAGGCCAAGACCGGCACTTCTAAGCAGTTCAGGTGTGGGTGGGCCAGGGGTGGAGGGAGAGATGGAAGAGATGACAGAGCGGGGCTGAGGGAGAGGCCAGCACAGGGTGGTGCTGGGGGCAGCAGGGACCGCCTGCGGCATATCTGGCTGCAGGGAGACCCAGTAGGCCTTGCTCCATCCAGCCCCACCTGCCATACAGGACACCCAGCAGTACTGGGGTTGGCGCAGGGGGGTCTCTGCTTACCAGCTCAGTCATCCCACCAATCCTCAGATAATTCCATTTGTTGCCCCTAAACCACTTACTCTATCCCCATGGCACTCAGCCCTCCTCTCCCAGTTTCCCATTTCTGTGTAGAAAATAAAAGCTCGAGGTCGGCAGGAGTGTGGACATTCTGATGAGGCAGAGCTCAGCCTAGCACGGGAACATTTAGGACATGGAGACAATCAGACTGGGGACAGGGCTGGAGGAGGCATCTAGCTGAGCCACCAGTGAGGGTGGAAGCTGTGGAGAAAGTCAGAGGCCTTGGAGTCAGTCCACCAAACCAAGAGGTGAGCTGCACAGCAGAGAGCGGCCCACAGAGGCAGGTGGCTGCTGTCCTGGGCACAGCTGCCCAGCTCCACGCCTTCTCAGGCCGCATGAAGATCAATTACATGGGGTGCATATAATCAGCTCCTTCTCCTTGCCCCAGCCTCCAGGGAGGGGCAGCTTCCTTCACCCAACCTGTCGTCTGCCACCACGGTTATGTCCGGCCTGAGTCAGGCTGGCACGTGGGGTCTTGCGCTAGCCTGGGCTTGCTCTGGGTGACCCTCCCTGCCACACCTGCCTCCGCAGCTCTACCTCCCAGGCTCACTGATCTGCCATCAGGGGTGCCGGGGGCTGGGGGGTGGTGTCACGACCCAGGCCAGGGAATCCCACTGGGCAGCCTTTGCCAACTTGCCTCCCTACCCACTGGGAAAACAGCTTTTGTATTCTTGGTCCTCAAGCCCAGATACAGAATCCCCTAAAGTGTGCCAGCTCTCCAGGGCGTCTGCCTGGGAATGAGCAAACCTGGCAGAGGAAGGGGAGAAGTATCAGCTCTGGTGTGACCTGCTGCCATGGAAACAAGTCAGTGACTAGCAAGGGCGTGAGAGTGAGAGGCTCTGGTCAAATATGTCCAGCGACAGAAAAACTGGGCTGGAAAACTGAGGGAAATGGGCAGGGAAATCTGGCTGAAATGGGAAGGAAGGAAAGTCCTGGTTTAACTGCAGGTTAGCCTTACCGGGAGGCAGATGGCGCACCTTTAGTGACAGCCAAGGCAGTGGAAAGATTACTGGTCTAAGTGCCACCACTGGCTCTTTGACCTAAACCTAAAAATTCATATCTCTCAGAAGGGAAAGTTCAAGTCGCAACATAAGACTTTCCAGCTGTTGTAAATTGCAATGGATCACCATGCCCCTGAAGTAGGCTGATGTAGGCCTCCCCCACAGGCCCTGAGCTGCACCAGGTCTGGAGTAATTAAGGCTTCCCGGGGCACTTCGCTACACAGGAGTCCTGACACACCCAGCAGGCACTTACCTGCAGCCAGTGGAGTAGAAGCAAACTGGAGAGGCAGGACAGAGAAGAAGCGCAGGATTCCGGGGTGGGAGCACAGGCTGCCAGGAAGAGGGTGTAACAGCTCACCTTGGGTCACATCTCCAGGAAAAGGAGCAATTGTGGCCCCCAGAAGTCCTGCACCATCCCACATCTAGGGACAAAATAGACAGTCAGTTGTGTCCCATTCCTTCCTTCGTTGTACTCACTTAACCTCTCCCCAGCTTCCTTGTTCTGAGGATGACTGCACCCTCTGTGAGCAACAGAGGGTCCCAGAGGACGTCTAAACAGGACTTGGGAGGCTTTGCCCTGTCCTCAAGCCACTCTCCCTTCAATCTTCTCTGCTCTGCCTTCCTCAAGTAACAGCTCCGTCCCAGCTCCTAACACTCCCCAGGTCATGGGACAACTGCTCTGAGTGGTCTGCTTCAGCGCTAGCTCCTGGCACAAGTTCAGCCCTAGGCAGGCCTGTGGAAGGGCAGGGCCTCGAAGTCAGCCTGAGGATGGTGCTGCGAGCCAGCTTCATTCCCTTGCAGCAGCTGCAGGCCTCGGCAGTCTGTTGCTGTGGTGCACACAGTTTCCCACTCCCAGGTGGGTCACAGCTGGGAGAGAAATGTCTCGGGGGAAGAGTGGGCCATTGAAAAAGAAGAGCCAAGAACAGACACAAATGCCACAACAGCCAGAGGAGTGTCCATCATCGGTCCTCAAGATTGCTTCATGCTCCTGTGCTGTACTTTCCTCCCCCTGCAGCTGTTCAGCTCAGTTCCAGACAAGGAGACTCACAAAACCCTTCTACCCATTCACGAGACCCTGTTCACTCTGCTCCCAGTTGGCTGGTCCTGCACCAAACATGCCAACGATATGGCCGTTGCCCCATAACCATCTGCCTCTTCACATTCTTCCCCTGGAAAAGTGGCTGTAAGAAGCATGTGAGCCTAATAAAAGGGCCTCAGGGTAATAGAGAGACCACATCTCGCTTCCCCTCTGCAGGAAACTCACAGCTCCCGTTCATTCACTATTACTTACTGTGTGCCATCCATGTGCCAAGCTGGGAATAAAAGCACTGACCAAAACCCAGTCCCTGTCTTCTAAGAGCTCAGTATCTACAGACATTTCTCCCTCCTGTCTCAGGGCTGTGGGGAGGGTGCCCAGAATATCTTTTCCCTACTTCTTAGCATATCCACATTCTCCACATCCTTCACAGCCCAGCACAAATGCTGTCTGCTCCTTGGCTCTCATCATATAGCCACTTCGCAGTGGTGTCTCCTGCCTCTGAATGTTCACAGCACAGTTACCTGCACCTCTCTCAAGACATGTCACTTTCTACTTATATGTGTTTTGTATGCATAGTTGATCTTCTCTACTAGACTCCATGTTTCTTGAGGGCAAATATCATCTTACACATCTTTGTATCCTTGGGAGTCTCCCCCCCCAAAAATACCACATGCATAACAGGTGCTCAAATAATACTCATGGAATACGGCTTCCACATAAAGATGCCGGTTGGATGAGTGAAGTCTTGTTTGTGAAGCTATTGGGAGTTCTCAGATTTAAAAATAATACATTTTCATCACTAATTAAAAACTCCTTATTAGAATTTTCCCAATTAATACAAAGCTTGAACTCAATGTAGGTAACATAGGATTCTTATGTATCCCTTATAACTGTATACATATCCAGTCTTATGTAAATGGTATATTATGTAAATATTATAATTCAATAGTCAGCTGTTTCTGCACTATAACATGTAAGTGCTCACATCCTGTGTGTATCTTATGCAAGGGAAAGTATCTTCTGCACTACGTGGTGTCCAGCTTTTCACTCTTCCTAATGCTGTGTGGTAGTGATATAACCCAGACTACAGCTGAACGGAAGAGATACCCTGGCCATGAGCACCCAGCCTTGGGTAAGCAGGCTCAGGTTTCCCCATCAGAATCAGCCTATAAAACCATCCTTCCTAGGAGGACAGATTTGCCCATCAACAGAGGAAGTGATGACTTCCCTGGTGGTCCAGTGGGTGAGACTCCGAGCTCCCAATGCAGGGGGCCCCGGTTCTATCCCTGGTCGGGGAACTAGATCCTGCCTGCATGTCACAACTAAGAAGTCCGCATGCCACAACTAAAGATGCTGCATGCCACAACTAAGACATGGTGCAGCCTAAATAAATAAATTAAATAGAGGACGAGACTCCAAAAGTTAAGAAAAGTTCTCACAGTGGCTACGGGATGTTTTTGAAAATATCAGAACTGATGGCTGGGACTGGGATAGCGCTTATTACGGGCAGGCTAAAAACTTACTCCATTTAACCATCAAAAACCTGAGGTGGTTCTATCATTACCCCCAGCTTTGCAAATGAGGAAACTGAGGCTCAAGAGATGTAATCACTTTGCCCAAAGTCACATACCCAAGTGTCTCTGACTCTAGATCTTGAGCTGAGATTCTCGCTCAAACCATCCAGTTCCCTTTTTTTCTTTCTGCACTTGGTGTGCAATGAGGGACAACGACCCCATATCCCCTAGAAGAGACCTTAGGGATCATCTGCTTCAACCTCCTTACTTTACAGACAGGAAACGTGGGCTCAGAGAGATAAAGGGACATGTCCCTTAGGTCACACAGAGCCAGGGGCTTTTCTGCAACGGAATCGCAAGGTGCACAAGAGTACCAGTCCAAACTCCATTTTACAGAGGGGGAAGTTGAAGCCCAGAGCGCTGAGCGCAGGTCCCGGGTCCACCACGGGCAGAGCCGTATCCAACCCTGGGAGCGCTCGTTATCCTGCCCGGCGCTACCAGCACCTTCACCTGGGGCGCCAACCATCAACTCACCGGCCAGCGCCTCGGGAGTACTTGTCGGCGGCGCGCAGGCCCTCGGCCGGGAGTGACAAAGCGCTGACGTGGAACGAGCGCGGCCGCGCAGGCCAGAGCCGGACATGGCCTCGCTAACCCGGGCCTCCCCTGGCCCCTTCGCCTCAGAAGGCCGAGGCCCCAGGAGGGCGCGAACGCCCGGACGCCGAGCAGAATTCGGAAGCGCTGGCCTCGGAGGGAGGCAGGGTCGCCTGGCCTCCTCTCCTCAGGCTCCTACTTTGCCCCCTGAACAGTCTGTAGACCCGGTCCTGGCGCCGGGACACCTGACGGGGAGCAACGGCTCGACCCTCCGCAGGGTCTAGCCACCTGGACCGAGGAGGGCTAGGTTGCCCTGGAAACGGAAAAAAAAAAAAAGCTCTTTGCGCCTGCGCGGACGCGCTAGGCACAATGGGAAATGTGGTTTCCGGGCTGTCATCTGGTGGCCAGAGGAACGGACGCAAGATGGCGCTCCAGCGTCGCGGTCCGTTCAGAGACGCAGGGTTACCCGGCCGCCCTGGGCCCTTTTTGGGCGCTGCCGGCGTAGGAGAGGCCGCCGGGGCCTGAAAGGTAGTTTCTCTTGAGGGGACGCCCTGGCTCGTGACTCGTCCCAGGCCGGGTCGAGCCGGCCCCGACGGAGGGAGAACGTTGTGGAGGTGGGAGCTGGCCCAGGAGGGACCGGCTGCCCGAGGGACCCGAGCTCCTCGTCGCACAAGTGTTCTAGTCGGGCCGGCCCCTAAGAGGCTCCTATATCGGGTGGGAGTTAAACTGGGACCCCGTGAGCAGGGCCTGTCCTGACCATCCCTCCGGCTTCCCCTGCCCAGTGCGTTGACTGACCTGGAACCACCTTCTCCATTCCCGAGTTAGGCCTCTGGACTGAGATCTAGAAACCTAATTCAGGCTCTGTCGGAGACCCAGTTACTTCTCTGAGCCTCAGTTTCCTTATTTCTAAAACGGTAGTAATTGTAATGGCTCCCCTTTCTCCTCTGAGAGTGTTGCAAGGTTCATATGAGGTGACTGATGTGCAGGTTGGACAGTCCTATAAGAACATAAACAGGCATTCCCATTCGTTGTAAATTAGTGCAACTTCTTACAAGGAAATTAGGCAGTGCCCTTCAGAATTAAAAACGAAGAATGAATTTGCTTCGGCAATTCTAGAAATATGTCCTACGGAATTAGTGGCCATGTGTGCACAAGAAAGTATATACAAGGGTACTTAAGCATTACTTGAAATGGAAAAAAAAAAACCAACCCCAGAACAATATAAATGTCCATCAGTAGATGACCACTTAAATCATGATGGGTTCCATAAAAGAGAATATGTGCTTATTTTAGAAATTAGAGCTTTCTGTACTGATGTACAGCTCTTCTGTGATATGAAAAAATTTTTCAAAATGCAGAATAGTACGTTACTATGCTTTAATTTATACTTAAAAAAGAATACACAAATGTATTTGATGACTTAAGCATGGAATGTCTTTGGAGGGCCTTAGAAGAAGCTGGTAACAACGGTTGCCTGTGAAGGATTGGAGGACAAGATCGGAGGGAGACGCTCTTTTCATTTTATATCTTTTTTTTTTTAAAACTGTGTTTTTTGCCCCTTTAGCAATTTGTATGAGCTTTGTCTATACATACAGTTCTTTTTCATTTCTTTTCTTTTTTGGCCATGCCACGCCTTGAGAGACCTCAGTTCCCCAACCAGGGATTGAACCCTTGGCCACAGCAGTGAAAGCCCGGAATCCTAACCACTAGGCCACCAGGGAACTCCCAGTGTTCATATAGTTCTTAATCATTTGTCTGTATTTTTTTTTTTTTTTTTTTTTTTTTTGCGGTACGCAGGCCTCTCACTGCTGTGGCCTCTCCCATTGCTGAGCACAGGCTCCGGACGCACAGGCTCAGCGGCCATGGCTCACGGGCCCAGCCGCTCCACGGCATGTGGGATCTTCCCGGACCGGGCACGAACCCGTGTCCCCTGCATCGGCAGGCGGACTCTCAACCACTGCGCCACCAGGGAAGCCCCTTGTCTGTATTTTTGATGCAGATAATTTCCCCTCCAATTTTTGTTTTTCCTCGTGCTGAATTCTTCTCAGAATACTCCGTAGATTCTAGTGGGCCCCACAGCTCTGAGTTCATGATTGGATCCTGCCTTCCCAGCTGCACGGACTGCAGGAGGGCAGGGCCCGACCTTGGCTTCCCTCCTGACAGTCACCGCCACTGTCCCCAAGCCCCGGCCCAGAACTGCTGAAAGGGCAGTCTGGGTGGGACTCATGGGTGGCTGTAGATGGCAGGCAGCCCTCTCGCTGCTCAGCAGGGTGGACCAGCCAAATGGATCAAGAATCACATCTGGCTTCTCTGTACCCCACCTTGTGACCCTGGGCCTGCTATCCACAGACAGGTACAAATGATTCCTCTTCTAGAGAGCATGTTGAGGCTGAATTCTGTCAGTGTACAGAGGACACGTACTGTTAAAATATCAAAGCAGGAGGTGGGGTCTAGGGATTTCCTGGTTTAATCCTTTTGTCTTACAGAAAGAAACAGAGACTTAAGATGAAGTAACTTGTAAGTGATACAGCTGGGGCTAGAACCCAAGTGTCCTGCTCCTCCGTCCACTAGGGTTAGAGCAGTGCTGGGGGTCCCACCAGGGTCTGGGTGAGAGATTCATTCCTAAAACTGGGCGTGAGGTCTCAATCAACAAGAACATTTGCTGCCAGCTCCTATCTGAGGCCTGCTTTGAGGGAAGGAGCTGCACTCACCCACTCCCAACCCCCAACCAAACTAGAGTGTTACAGGGCAGAGCATATGATCTTGGGAAGAGGGGAGAGAAGTGACAAAGATGGACCCACTTACTCTTCTTGAACATTGTAACTGAGCAGAAGGAACCCCTAGGCAGAGGGGAGGGCCCACCGAGGGTCCTTCCCTGGCAGTGATAGGCTGGCTTGGAAAGTCAGGCTGTCTTGCGTTGCAGCAAGAAGATTCTTGGGACCCAAAGTGTGCTCAAGAACTAGCATCAAGTGCCCAAAAGGAGAATTAGCTTCTGGGACGGGCTTGGTCCTGTCCACATAGGCATCGACAGCTTCCATTTCCTCATGGGTAACTCCCTTCCGCTGCCCCGACAGAGCCCAGCACCTGCTGTCCAGTGTAGACTTGTTCCCCTGCCGACCTGCCTGAGGGGGGCGGGGCAGCTAGCATTTACCCAGGCCCTGCCCCTGGAGATGAGGGAGATAGCGCCCACCTCCCCTCTTCTCTTCCCCATTCTTCCTCCCACCCCACCCCAAACACACCACTCCCCAATCGGGCCTGTCGCAAGATAACCTGGGAACTATGAAGAGACTGGAAGGGGTAAGGAGAGGCCACACTCCTTGTGCAACCAGAGAAAGAGTGGACCGACAAGCTTTATCATAAAATTGAAAACAATATGAAAATGTTTTTTCTTTCTAAGTACAAAGCCAGACACTATTAAGACTATGAAAAACTGGCCAGAGGCCATGAAGCTGAGAAAGAAGACTCTTTGGCGTAGTGCCCTGTGCTCCAGTGCAGTGCAGGTGGAAGGTGCTGGGGGCAGCAGCAGAAGACTCAGGCTGCTTATGGGGGGTGTGAGGGAGGCTGACCGGCCAGCCCCATCAGAGGGCTCTGGCTCCCCACTCCTCAGAAACTCCCACGTTTGGGGACTGAGGTTACTCTCGGCCTTTGGGGGCCACTGGTTCTCTGCAGAGCCCCAGGAGTGAAATGGGGTCGGGGGGATGAGGCAGACAGGAGTAGGGGAGGGAGGGAGCATTAGCCTTTCTGCACTGAGAAACTCTGTTTTTTATTCCATGGCTGCAAGTGTGTGTTTCAGGCAGCAGGTGAGAATGAAGCTAGGGTACTGTTGCCCGCAAAGGCACCTTCAGTCTCTCTACGACATCCCCAAATGTGGAGGAAATCTTGAGCCCTTGGACAGGTGGACATGGGTCTGAGACTTAAGGCTGTAGGTGCTGAGGCTGTAGTGACGGGAGTCTGGGGCCTCCTGGGGAGGAGCTAAGAGGAACGTGGACAGGCCGACAGGAGTGAGGGGTGCTCATCCCAGGAGCTGTGTCCTGGCACCTCTGTTTGTGTCTAGGGGGGCATGGGAATGTGTGTGGGCTCACACCTCGCCCTCCTCGCCACTGTCATCCACGCTGGGCTGCCTCACCACCTTCTGGTGCCTGGGTGTGGACGGACAGCCAGCCTTCCGCTGCTCCTGGAAGGCCCGGGTCCGGCTGGCCACCAGGGCGGCGCTGTTGAGGGCAACCACAGACTGGCGGGACTTCAGGGCAGGCCAAGGCCCCTTGCGGGCCTGGTGGCCTCCCTTGGCGCTTGAGAGCTGAGGGAAGGGCTGTGGAGGGTCTTCACCTGAAAACTCCTCTGGAGAGAAAACCTGGAAGGATGAGAGTATAAAGAAGATCACGGCGAAGTCGTTCCAAGGCAGGGGCACAGAGCACAGAGCCTAGAAAAGGGTAGATGCAGAGCATCTGTTGAGTGAATACAGAAAAAGCTACTACAGGTACTCACAGGTCAGAGAAGGGAAGGCAGCGCCCCAGCCCTACTGCCACTGCTCCTCAGCCCTCACCTGTCTGGCCCCCAGAAGCCCTCCTTAGCTCCCCTGCGCCCGCCGCGTCCTTGGGGTCCTCTCCTCCTCCTCTTGCCCCCCACTGCTTTGTACAGTCAGTCCCATGAGCCACAAGGGAAACATCTTCCGGGTGCCGGGCCCTGGGCTGGGTGCTGAGTGAGGACACCCTGCCTTTAGGAACACACACACCCACCCATCAACCATCTGTTCCTCCCTCCAGCCTTCCACACCCAGTGCCACCTCCTCCAGGAAGCCTTTCCCAAATGTTCCCGTCCTCTGTGAGGTGAGCTCTCCCTCCGGGTCAGCTACCTTGGACTCAAGTCACATGGGGGGCCTGATTTCCTAAGGCAAGGGCCAGGTCTTACACTTGTGCCCTGCAGCGCTTAGCACAGAGAGGCTGCTTAGCTACTCAGCCAGCACTTCAGTTGTGTGAGTGCGATGACCCCTCTGCACGCCATCCTTCGATGGGTTGCCCTTCCGATTGGGGAGGGGGTGCTGAGATCATCTTATCTACACCCATCTGGGGTCAACAGTTGGTTGTGCAGCTCCTGGCCTGGGGAGGATGCTCCTTCCAAGGCTGGGCAGCCCTGCAGCTTAGGTAGCAAGTCCTTGCGTCAGGCTGAGAGCTGCCTGCAGCCGCCAGCCTAGGGCTGGTTTGGCCATGGAGCCCACCAGATGGCCCTGTCCCGTGACTGCTCTCTAGCTCCCGTGGAAGGCAGCGCTCGCCTGTCCTCATCGGTTCTCCTCAGCTACTCTGAGGGGATGAAAAGGAGCTGCCCAGGGTGTGGTCCCCCTGCTCAGGTGCCCCCCGCTCAGGGCCAAGCCGAGCCCCAGTCCTGGACTTTCTCCATCCTCCAGCCACCTGCCCCCTCCTCATTTTGGCCCCCCCTCTGCCTCAACCTGGGCTGCTTCCTTAGCCCCAGCCTCACCTCTGGCAGGTCACCGTCCCCTGAGGTGCTTTCCAGCTCTGAGGATGGCTCCAGGAGGCTGATGGACCTCATAACCCCGCGGAGGTTGATACGGGGCCGTGACCCAGGCTCTTCTTTTGGGGCTGCCTGGCTCTCCTCCAACCCCACCACATTCAGCTCCCCACTGCCCCCGGGTTCTGGCTGAAGAGGTGGGAACGGTGTAGAGACCTCGGGGGCCAGGAGCTCCTCTGGGGAGGCCCCACCCACTTTCTGCTCCCAGACATGGCTCTGCCGGCTGCGAGGGGGTGGCCCTGAGTCAGCTTCCAGTGACCCAGCCACAACCTCCAGCACCCACCCCCACCCACCCCCTTCCCCTTGTCCCCCACTCCGTACCTAGCAGTCAGGATGCCCTGGTAGGTCTGCAGCTGGCGCAGAAAGCCGGGGTTGGGGCGGGCGATGGGCCGTAGCTCCTGCACGTGGCGCAGAGCCTGCTCCAGGCTCCAGCCGTACTGCTTCATGGCGTAGGCGATCACTGTGGCGGCCGAGCGGCTGACGCCCATCTTGCAGTGGACCAGCACCCGGGTGCCCTGCGCTCTGTGGAGGCCCAACCGGGTCAGCTTCCCCTCCCTCTCCCCCGCCCCCTTGCCATGCTGTCAGTGTCGGGGAAAGGCAGGTAGGTAGGTGGTGGGCTCACCTCCCAGAGCAGAGGGGAAAGGAGGTTAAGGACCCTGAGGGCCAGAAAAGCTGAGGGCAGAGCAGGCAGGAGGAGGGCATGGGCCCCGGACGGCAGGAAGCTGGGATGGGGCGGGCGGAGGGGTGGGACGGCCCGACCTTGCAGCCTCCACAAAGCGGTGCGTCTCCTTCCAGTGGGGCAGCAGCTGGGCCGACTCCTCATCCCAGAGGCGCACGTTGTGGTAGGTGAAGCGCTCGGGGTAGAAGTTGTCAATCTCGCGGGCCATGTTCAAGATGTGGCTCACCCTGCAGCACGGGGCACAAGGCCAGGCTGACGTGGCCATGGGCACCAGGCCCGTTGGCCAGAGGAGCCGGCGGACCTGGGTGTTAGTTTTCTGGTTCTGAGGGTCCGGTGGGGGCGGCACAGTTGTGGTGGGAGGAGGAGATGACGGTGACCTTGAGCAAATCGGTTCACCCCACTGGGCTTGAGTACTGTCCCCCCTGGCCCGTCCCCACCCCACTTCCAGGTAGCTGCTGGGCGGCCTGCAACATGCGCCCTTCTGTTATCGTCAGAAGTCAGTTAGAGCAGGGCTTCGGAGTTCAGCTGAGATGGGGTGGATCTGCAGCAGCTGGATGACAAGGGTCACAGCAGGTTTCCCGAAAGCCCATGGTGGACAAGTGACAGGAGCCGTTGGGAGCGGGCAGCCAGGTCTCCTACGGGAGAGGGGCTCTCCCTTCTCCCAGAGACGTGGTCAGGCGAAGAGGGGCTTTTCCGCTTTACAGCTGGGGGAGGTTAAGAGGGGGCCGGGGAGCTGCCAGCAGACCAGCAGGGTAGCTTATTCCCCTGTCCCCGCCTGAGCCCATATGAGGGGAACGGCCCCAGGGGCGGAGCTGGAAGCAGAGCTAGCGGCTGCTGAGAGGGTTCTGGGGGTTTCTGGCCAGGTTTCCCCACGGGGAGGACAGAGGGCGGGCAGTCCTGGGAGGGCTCGAAACCCTACCTGTTTCTCTGCAGCTCCTCCAGGTTCGCTGCGTTCCACTCTGAGCCCTGTGAGCACGGAGAGGGCGTCACTGGCCCTCTCCCCCAGCTGCAGCAGGCCCCACCTCCCAGCCCTCAGCCTGCAGCTCACCAGGTAGAGGTGGGGGAAGATGCGGGACGCCCGGTCTTGCTGGGCCATGAGGAGCAGCATCTGGTTGTCGATGAAGTCGCGGTATTGTTGGAGAGGGCATCCCAGGCGCAGCTCCAGGGCCTGGCGGATCTGCAGGCAGGAGGGTGAGGAGAGGCTGGGGGTGCATTGTGAGGCTCCCGATGCCCCAGCCTTCCCTGGGGGAGGGAAGGGCCTTTGAGGACAATACTCTGTCCCATCAAGGCAGAGAAGCTGAGGCCAGGCACGTGGGAACAGCTTAGACAGCAGGAAAGCTAAAGTGGGAGGCTCCAAGGAGAGGGCCACTCTGGGGCCCAGCCGGAGGCCCCCACAACCAGGACCCGGCTCTCGCCCTGGTCCCCGGCACCCTGCCCACCTCTTTGGAAGTGATGCTCTCCAGGTCACTGGAGTCCAACACCTCCCACAGCTCAGCCCGGATCGCCTGCTCCATCTGCTCCTGTCCTGAGGGCCTGGGAACCGAGCCCATCAGTCCAGGGGCCCCTTCCCCGCTCTGCCGTGGCACAGCCCCCTCTCCTCCCCTCCCTGTACTGACCGGCCGGGCTCGATGCTGGGAGGCCGCAGAGACTCCAGGTCAGCCATGACCATCCACTCGTTGAGGCAGCTCTGGTCAGAGCTCAGTCTGTCCTGGTAGTGGCTGGCCCAGGCGAGGGCACTGCCCCCTGGCACAAGACCACTGCCTAGAGCCGCCTCACATGCCTGGTGCAACACCTGGAGTGTGGCCCTGGGACAGAGGAGAGGCTGGGTCACGCTGTCCTCCCTGCTGCCCCTACCCAGACCCTGAGCCATCTTCAAGACCCAGCCCCTTACCACATGGTCTGGATGCAGACTGGCTTGAAGATTCGACTCTGCCCACCAGATGTCACACTGAAGCCCCTGTGGGAGATCAGGTGGGGGTGGAACCCAGCTCCTGGCTCTGGGACAGGGCCCCCTGAGAGGCCTACCCACTAGCCACCTAAGGCTGGTCCTCAAAATATACACACATCATCTAAACTTCCAAATAAGCCCTGTTGCCAGATATGGGGCAGCTGAGGCCCAGAGCAGTTAGGTGACTTGCCCAGGATCACACGGTGAATCTCAAGTGGAGCTGAGAGTAGGCCCAGCCTAGAGTTCTGCAGTTGCTCCCCAGTACCCACCACACCCCTGCACACACACACCCCCCATACATCACACTTAGTTATTCCACCCTCTGGCCCCTCTCCTTTCCCTTCCCTCCAGTTGCCACCTCTTACCCGTCTCCATCTAGGTACACCTGGGTGTCACTCCAGAGAGGCAAGACCAGGCCTAGGGTGCAGCTGGGGGAGCTGGCAGGGACAGAGGGAAAGCTGTTGTCACCCAGCACCTCCCTTCCTTGCCCTCCTCCCTTCCTCTCCCTGCTCCCACCTGCTATCAGGGAAATCCACGCCCAGAAGGACTGTCTCATCCTGGCTCAGACGTTCTCTTGTGGAAACTACCAGCAGGTAGCGGAGCCTGGCGGGCCGGGCCGCCTCCAGCTGGGCTGCCTGGGGAAGATGGGAAGGGAAAAGCCCGGGGTCACAGTGACCCAGAGGACCCTGCTCCCCCCACCCCTACCTGACACACAGCCGGGTCTAGAACAGACCTGCCACCTGCTCCCTCCGCACCCATCCCTCTCTTCCCAGATACCAGATCAGTGGTTACAATCTAGTGGTTCCCAACTTTGGGATCTCATGGTCCAATAAAATGTTTAGAAAGATTCTTCTCAGAGAGGGTGTGTGTGAACAAAAGGGGAGAATGGGCATGACAGATTGCCCTTTTTTTTTTCTGCCTAGGAAGGAGGTTTAAGAAACACCTTTCCACTTGCCATTACCATAATTTGATTCAAGGAATGTTTTTCACCAAAGAACTATTAAGAACACAGTTTCACAATAAAGGATGGTGCTTCTGTGGAATTAATTCTGCCTTACAAAAAACTGACTGCATCTTGTTTTTCCCATTGCTGCAGTGAGATTGTTCCACAGGCATCTGGGAACTGGTCCTCACTTTCCCGCCTGTGTCCCATTCCCGCACGGGCCCCTCCAGCACATGAGCCCACGGTGGGTGCTCAGCAGGCCCCCCTGAGCACCAGTTTATTTGTGGGCAACTCACATAGTAAGGAAGGTCTTGTGCTGGTTGAACAGAAACCCGCCTCTGGGTAATTCCCAGCTCTTGGACCTAATCTGACCCTACAGGCTCACATCGGACAAACCTCCCCATCCTTTCCCAGCTCTCCAGAGACCCGAAGACATGGCCGGATCGCCCTGTTAAGACAACTCTAGCCGAAACAGCAGAGTCATCGGGGTTTGGGTAACCGCTACGCTCCCCAGGGGGCCCCCTGCTCTCACACCACTGCTCCCCAAACACACACACACTGGCCCCATTCCACCCTCTCCTCCCACCTGGGGAGTGGCTCTCTCCCCTTTCAGAGGGCCAGAGGGCTCTGGACGGGGCCCTCACCAGGCGGATGTCGTCTTGTGGCCTTAGCAGCCCCACCATGAGGCGCAGGTGCTGACTCTGTTCCTGCTTCCTGAGACTCTGGGGCCCATGCCCGTCGTCTGTCTGGTCCCCGTGGGGCTGCTCCTCCCCGGGGGGGTCCTCCACTGGCTCAGAGCTGGCCTTGGCTGCATCTCCATCATCGCCTCCATCCCGCAGTCCCAGGACAGCCCCGCCGAGTACTGCAAAGCTCTGCCTGGCAGGGGAGCAGGGAAACCATGATGGCCCATCGTAGCTCTTAGGACAGGGGTGTGTCAGAATCACCTGGAGGGCTTGTTAAAACGTGCTGGACCCCATCCCCAGAGACTCAGTGGACCTGGAGTGGAGGCCTGAGAATGTGCATTTCTAACCAGTTCCCAGGTAATGCTGCCCCAGCACTTTGGGAAGCACTGCCTTGGGGGCTCTCAAGCCTCCAGCCCACCTGTTCTTGTCTGAGGAGGAGTGGAGGCTGCTTCCTTTTCCTTCCCACCTGCCTAACTCAGTAGATACTGTGAACCTGGTGGGGACTCAGGAGTCCTCAGGCCCTGCCGTCACATGCTGCCCACTGGCTCGTGACCACTGGCCACAGCCAGGTCCAGGACAGTGGGTGAGGGAGCTCCAACTGACCAGGGGGAAGATGAAAGCAAAGGCAGCCAGCTGTGCCCACCAGCTGTGCCTACTGGCAACACTGCCCCACATAGTACGTAGTGGGCTTTGGCTGCAAGTCCTCCAGGATGGCTGTGGCCAAGGCTGGCGGCTGGACAGAGGTGCGTGTGTTGGGAAGAGGTGCTCACCTTCGCTGGAGCCGGCTTCTGCGCTGGGACACCTGGTCCTGCTGAGAAAGCAGCCCCCAGAGTAGAGTGAAGAGGCAGGGAAGGATTCTCCTCTCCCCTGTCTCAGGGCTGCTGTGGTGGATGGTGGAGGGATCGCGCCCCCTCCGCGCACACCGCCCCTCCCCGCAGTGGGGAATGGAACCAGAAAGGGGGTCAGGTCCCCTTGGCGCTGCAGTCCACTCTCCACGTGGAGGCACTGGGGGAGCCCGGGCCCAGGTTCCGGTCCACCGGCCGGAGGTAAGGGGGCGGGGGGGGGAGGGGTGCGGGCGGTCGCGGCTGGAGCGCCTGAGGCTTTGGCCCCTGTCTGGGCCCAAAGCGGGGTAGGGCCTCCGCAGGCGGTCACGGCTCCGGATCTCGCCTTGGTCCGAGTTCCTGATTGCCTCAAGATTCCCCCCCCAACCCCTCCCCCCCACAGCCTGAGACTTGAAGTCCCCCTCCGCACACCCCCAGGCTTCAGGGGAGGCTGCCCGTGGACAGCAAACACTCCCCCAGGCCCAACTGGCAGCCAGCTGCGTGGGCAGGACCACAGCAGAGCCAGACTCACCGTGGGCCCCACAGGCGTGGAGTGGCCGCCGGCCGGGGGCGAGCGGCTTACTGTGACCAGGGCCATGGGACCAGACCGGGGGCACCTGGGCCGGCAGGGGCACAGCACCCTCCCGCAGCCCCACGGAGAGTCCCTGCCCCGCAGGACCAGGAAGGAGAGTCCGGAGCCACCAGGGCCTGGCACCTCCTCGAGGGCGGACCTTAAAGGGCCAGACACCCGTCCAGCCCGACCTGAGGAGCCCGCAAACAGTGGCCACCGCCCCTCCCTTCGTGTCTCCACAGGTTCGGTCCGCCTCGTCCCCGCCCCCCGAAACACGTTGGGGGCGGGGCGCAGGTGTGGAGCCCGGCAACGGCGGCGGGAAGGGGCAGCCTACGTTGGGTTCAGGGTTCGGTCCCTCCTCACAGGAGGTGCCCCTGCCCCTGTCCTCCCTGCTCCGCCCAGTTAGGTCACCTGAGCTGTGCTCTGGGCCTCAACCGTTCTGTTAGCAGCAGAGATGGGACCTAGGGAGGAAGGACTGAGGACCCGGGTCTTGGAGAGGACCAGAACCCGTGGGTCTTAAGTGGGGAGCACCCCAAACTTCTTTCTCCTCGCCGGTTGGCCCTGGCGCTTCCACTCAGCATGAATCACTGAGAGACACTCGAAGCTTCAGGGGATATCAGGGTGGGTTTAGAACTAACCCCTGAGGCTCACAGCAGGTCCTCAGGGCCACCTCGGAGGTGAGCAGGGCAGGGCTGAGCAGGTTCACAGCGGCGGCAGAGGGAAGTGACTTGTCTAATGTCACTGCAGTAGAACCTGCCGGAGTCAGGTCAGGAACGCAGGCCTGGGGCGCAGGGCCTCCTCTGACCCGGCAGAGTCCGGAGAACCAGCCTCTCCCCGTCCCTGACACAAGCAGGGGTGGGTTCCCGGAAAGCCTGGCTGTGTGGCCGGAAGAACCGGGGTCTCCAGTAGGTGGGATAGGGCTCGGGGGAACTGACGTTCAGGGAGCACCTACTAGGGCACCTGACACCTGTCGGCTCATTTTACCCTCCCAGAAGCCCTGGGGGTGGGAGGCGGTCTCATTTACAGCTGAGGACACTGAGGCTCAGAGGGGCTAAGGGGACCACGGTCAGGATTCAAACCCAAGTCTAAGGCCATTGCCCACAGTGTCTCCCCTCGGTGCCCCCCAGCACTCCCCCCCCCCGGCCCCCCCAATGAGCGGAGCAAGCCTGCTGCTGAGGGTCTCTTTATTTCCATCTCAGTCTCCAATGCACGCCCAGCCGCAGGGCTCCAGGCCCCAAGCCCAGCAGCAGCAGAGTGTCTATAAATAAATAAGTTACAAAAGTAGGGGGCGGTGCAGCCCCGGGCAGCCCTCCTGAGGGCGGGGCTCAGAGCTCCGTGAGCGAGCGCTGTAGGGTCCGCTGTAGGTCCTCCTCCTCCCGCCGCCCCCGCCGCTCCCACTCCGCCTGCTCCCGCGCAGACAGCTCCAGGGCCAGGCGAAGCTGCTCCTCAAAGCTCGGGGGCGCCCTGAGAGGGGCCCCCGGACCCTCAGGCTCTGTGGACATCTGCAGGCTTTCCTGGAGGGCCCTTCCAGGCGAGGCATGAGAGGGGAGAGCAGACCCGTGAGCGCTAAGGCTGGGGAGGAGGCCGAGGGCTGGGACATGGCTGCAGAGGCCGAAGATAAGGACAGGGAGGCTGGGACCCGAGGACCGGAGACAAGAGACAAGGCCGGGCCCTGTCTCCCCATCCCTCGTGCCGCCCTCGCTGGTGGGCAGCACGGAAGATGGAGGGTGGCCTCAAAGAGGGTGTGGGGTCCTGGGGCCAGCACCTCCCTGCTACTTGACCCCACCAGCCAAAAACCCCCCCAGCCGGCAGGGTCCTCGAGGCAGGGCGGGGCTGAGACATGGACCTGGCAGGTCCCGGAGGGCCTCACCGCTCCAGCTGAAGCTGCTCCTCGTAAGCCGTGACCTGGGGAAGGTGGGCACCAGGCCGGGTGTTGGTCAGGGCTTCCCAGACAGTCACCTGCAGCAGCCAGAGCCCGGAGCTGTCACCTCTGCCACCCCTGCCCACGCCCGGGGCCCAGCTCCTGCCCGCACCCCACCTGCTCCGCCTCCGTGCCCGCCTCCAGCAGGCTCTGCTGGATGGCAAACTGCAGCAGGTCGTCGTCCTCGTCGCGAAGGGGCTCGCTGCGCTCTGCGCCCAGCACGCTGTACCCGTCGGGCACCTCAAACACGGCGGGGTCCACCTCACAGGGGAAGGGGCTCGCTGGGTGCAGCAGAGGGGTCGTGCTCAGCCCCTGGTGCACAGAGACCAGCGAACCTCACGGCCCCGCGCCCGCCCACGGCGGTACCTGAAGCTGCGATGGCAGAGCCGGGCGCCGGCACCACCGAGCTCAGGGGCTCGTCACAGCCACACAGGTTGCTGAAGGTGATGCGGGCGTTGAGCACGTGGAAAAGGGGGATCTCTGTGAGGAGATGTCGAGCCTGAGCCAGCCCTGCAGCCCGTGCCCACCCCACTCCGGGGGCCCTCCTGCTGCCCGGCCCACCCTCTCACCAATCTTGACCGGGAAGCCGGGCGGGAGGCGCAGGGTGATGAAGTCCCGCAGCTTGGCAAAGTGAGCGTTGCTGATGGCCATCAGGTCGATGATGGGCATCACCTGGTCACCCAGGGAGAGCGGGTGCTCCTCGCTCAGCCACAGTGTTGCCTTGAACCTGCCCGGCCAACCGCAGGACGTGGGTCAAGGAACCTCTGGTGGCCCCTCTGCTAAGGCGCACCTACTCTGGACATCTGCCTCTACTGCTCTCCACCTGGCCTGGGGGACCCTCTTCTCTGCTCAGCTGCTCCTGCCTGCCTCCCCCAGGAGCTTATGTCCTTCTGGCCCTACAGCCTGAGCTGCCCCCCGGCCCTGGGCTCAGGCTGGGCCCCGGGCGCTCTGTGCCAGCTCAGCTCTCCTGGACGAGGAGGGCAGGGCTGAGCTCCTGGCTTCAGTCCCGCCTCGTCCACAGCCCTGCCCTCCTCCTCGGCCCACAGCCAGCCAGCACGTCGCACTTCACCGTACTCTGGGGTCCCGCACAGCCCGACAGTTCGGGACCGCACTGCTGGGGTCGCATCCCAGCCCCGCTGCTGCGTGGCTGAGGGAGTCCACGTGAGGTTCCTGGCACAGTGCTGGGCCCACCAGACGCACTAGAAGTCACGGCTCATCAGAGCCTCACAGCACCTTTGTGAGCAGGTGGCCAAAGGCAACTGTTCTCGTTTTACTGAGGGGGAGGACAGACTCTCAGAGGGGAAGGTGATTCCTTGGGCCACGAAGCCAGGAGGTGTTAGAGCCGCGTGCCCTTCCTGTCTGCCACAAGCTGGCCCCCAGCAGGTGCTCGTTCAGTTGAACAGAAAACCATACATGGGTGGTGCTGCCCATTCATTCGTTCACCAAGAAGAGCGACCAGTCCTCTGAGCCAAGCCCCGAGCTGGGTGCCAAGGACCATGGCTAAAGCAGACCTGGCCCGGCCCCCAGGGAGTGAGTCGAGAAGGCAGCCAGCTGGGTGAGTGAGTCCCCCACTCCAGGGGGCCCTGTGTGTGACAGGGTCTGCAAGGGCTCGGGGGCACCAGGCAGGGTCCCCTGTCCCAGAGGGAAACCCCCCGCCAGCCCCCAGACCTCACCTCTGTACTTTGCTGGACATCTCAATGGGGCGGCCGATGTTCCTCGACTCCAGGCTGAAGTTGGGGTCAAAGTACTCGTCGGGGGAAATGGCGGTGGGGTTTGTGGGGCTGGCTGCCTGCTGCACAGGAGCCTGGGTGGCCCCAGGACCAGGCTTAGCGCTGGGGAGGCGCCGGCCCGGCCCCGCCCAGTGGGCCCTGCCAGTCGGCCCCCCGCCCCCGCCCCCCAGTCCCGGCTCACCCCATTGTGGGAGGAGTGCTGCTGGGCCATCCCAAGGAAGGACTGGAATGGAGTCTTCCCCCCTAAGGAGAAGGGGTGGAGCCCATGAGGGGACCTGGGGCCACTGCCCCCAGACTGCCCACACCTAGCCTCCACCCTGGGAGCCTCCCCTGTGGTGGAAGGCGGAGCAGACGGGAACGGGGAAGCCTTCCAGCTGGTCCCAGATACTCTGGCCCTGACCCCAGATCAGGGTGACCACCCCGTACGGTGTGACTGGGCAGCAGGCAGGCGCACCTGGGTTTACCTTTGCTCCTCGACTTGTCCTGATCGGAGAGGTGCTCCGTGCGTGTGCGTGTCACCAGCTCCACATTGGTGGCGCTGTATACCTGGGGAGCAGGGGGGACACAGGGGGAGCTGGGGGCTCAGAGCCTGCTGCCCACACTCAGCCTCACCAGCACAGGACCCAAGTCCTCCTGTCCCCAGGGACAGATAGGATCTCACTCCCCACAGTGGAGGGGGTGGGGTCTGAACCCCGGGAAGTCACTAATGAGGGTAAAATGCTCCTGGCTTCATCTCGGTGATCCGGGTAGGGGCCCGTGCTGTGGGTAATCCCTGTGTGCTCAGCAGGGGCTGGGCACTCGGGCCCCACTGTTCCCATGGCCACACAGGGCATCCGGAGCCCACGGGCTGCTGGGTCTCCCTCCACACAGGGTGGATGTGGAGAAGGGGCAGATTTCCTGGGCCTCATCTCCTACCCCAGCTCCCACCACTAGCCTCTCCTGCCTTGGCCTCGTAGCCGCTAACGGTTTCCATCTTCTCAGACCGCCAGCCCCAGATACCACATTTGTTCCTGAAACAGACCAAACAGGAGCTCATGAGGACCCACACCCCCCAACTCTGGCCAAAGTCGTCCCTTCCAAAGACCCCCTCCAATTTGCCTTCCTGCTGTGAAACACACAGGGGCCTTGAGGAGGCTGCCTGGACAGCTGGGGACAAATGAACAGAGGACTGAGGACTAGAAAGTACTGGGGAATGATTAATTTTTCTAGGTGTGATGATGGCGTTGGGGCTTGGTTTAAAAACATCCTTATCTGTTAGAGTCACACGCAGAAGCATTTACTGTTGAAATGATACGACATCTGGGACGTGCTTTAAAATAGTTGGGGGAAAAAGAAAACAGGAAAAAAGTGAGGAAGGGTAGATTCAACAAGATGGGCAAAATGTTGGGAACTCCCTGGCGGTCGAGTGGTTAGGACTCAGCGGTTTCACTGCTGAGGGCCTGGGTTCGATCCCTGGTTGGGGAACTAAGATCCCACAAGCCGTTCGGCGTGGCCAAAAAAAAATTTAAAAAAAAGATTGGCAAAATGTTGATAAATGCTGAAGTTGGGTGATGAGAACATCATACTAGTCTCTCTTCTTTCATATGTGCTTGAAATTTTCCATAATAAAAATTTAAAAATAAAGCTATGTCTGATTCAACAATAATAGTTGGAGATTTCAGTACCCCACTTTCAATAATGGATAGAACAAGCAGACAGAAGATCAACAAGGAAACAGAAGACTTGAACACGCTACGAACTAGACTTGATAGACATCCTTAGATCACTCCACCCAACAACAGAATACATATTCTGCTCAAGGGCATGTGAAACATTCTTCAGGATAGACCGTGGGCTCGGCCATAAAAGAGACCTCAATACAACTGAAAGGACAGAAATCATACACAGAATGTTCTCCAATCACAACTGAATGAGGGCTTCCCTGGTGGCGCAGTGGTTGGGAATCCGCCTGCCACTGCGGGGGACACGGGTTCAAGCCCTGGTCCGGGAGGATCCCACGTGCCGCAGAGCCATCTGGACCCGCGAGCCACAACTACTGAGCCCACGTGCCACAACTACTGAGGCCTGCGTGCCTGGAGCCTGTGCTCAGCAACAAGAGAAGCCACCACAATGAGAAGCCCGCTCACTGCAGTGAAGAGCGGCCCCTGCTCACCGCAACTAGAGAGGGCCCGAGCGCAGCAGCAAAGAGGCAACGTGGCTAAAAATAAATAAATAAAATAAATAAATAACAACAACAAGAAAGCAACCTTAATTAAAAAAAAAAAAAAAACTGGGCTTCCCTGGTGGCGCAGTGGTTGAGAGTCCACCTGCCGATGCAGGGGACACGGGTTCGTGCCCCGGTCCGGGAGGATCCCACATGCCACAGAGCGGCTGGGCCCGTGAGCCATGGCCGCTGAGCCTGCGCGTCCGGAGCCTGTGCTCCACAACGGGAGAGGCCACAACAGTCAGAGGCCCGCGTACCGCAAAAAAATTAAAAAAAGACAACAACAAAAAAACTGAATGAAATCAGAATCAGTAACAGAAAAAAGATGACTTGGGAAATTCATGAATATGGGAAGAGTAAACAACATACTCCTAAATAACCAATGGATCAAAGAATAAATCAAAAGCAAAATCAGAAAATACTTTGAGATGAATGGAAACGAAGATACAACATACCAAAACTTATGGGACACAACTAAAGCAATGCTGAGAAAGAAACTTATAGCTGTAAATAACTATATTAAGAAAGAAGAAAGATCTTATATCAATAAGCTAACCTTCCATATTAAGACACTGGGAAAAGAGCAAAGTAAACCCACAGCAAGCAGAAGGAAGGCAATAATAAATATTAGAGTGAAAATTAATGAAATGGAGAATAGAAAAACAATAGAGAAAATCAATTCAACCAAAAGCTGGTTCTTTCAAAAGATCAATGGAATTGACAAAGAAGGAAGACTCAAACTACCAGAATCAGAAATGAAAGAGGGGGCATTACTACTGACATTACAGAAATAAAAAGGATTATAAATAAAAGAATATGATGAACAATTGTACCCCAACAAATCAGATAATTTAGATGAAGTAAACAAACTCTAGAGAGACATAAACTACCAATACTAACTCAAGAAGAAGTAGATAATCTAACAGACTTGTAACAAGTAATGGGACTGAAGCAGTAAAAACAAAAACAAACCAAAAAGTACCCACAAAGAAAAGCCCAGGCCCAGATGGCTTCACCAAAGAATCCCACCAAACTTTTAAAGAAGAATTAATACCAGTTATTCACAAACTCTTGCAAAAAATAGACAAGGAGGTGACACTGCCTAACTCATTCAATGAGGCATTGTCCAGATACTAAAACCAGGCAAAGACATGACAAGAAAACGATAAACCATTACCTCTTAGGAATATGGACACAAAATAGTAGCCGACCAAATCTAGCAACACATGAAAAGAATGATACACCACGACAAAGTGAAATTTATCCCAGGGATACGGGGTTGGTTCAACATCTGAAAATTAACTGATAGCAACACATATCAATAGAATAAAAATAAAAGTCACGTGATCATATCGATAGACACAGAAAAGGCATTTGACAAAACCCAAACCCTTTCACAATAAAAACACTCAACAAACTAGGAACAGAAGGCAACTTCCTTGGCCTGATAAAGCATACCCACAACTAATGTCACACTTAATGATGAAAGACTGAATGCTTTCCCCCTTGTTTCTTTATCAGAAACAAGATAAAGATGTCTGTTCCTGCCACTCCTATTCAACATTCTACTGGAGGTTCCAGACAAAGCATTTAGACAAAAAAAAGGAAATAAAAGGCATTCGGATTAGAAAGGAAGAAGTAAAACTATTAACAGATGACACGGTCTTACATATAAGAAATATGAGGAATCCACTAAAAACCCATTAGACCTAAAAAATGAGTTTGACAAGATTGCAGGATGTAAGATCAATATATAAAAATCAATTGTATTTTTATAGATTTGGAATGAACAGTTCAAAAATGTAATCAAGAAAACAATGCAATTTATAACAAAAAGAATAAAATACTTAGAATAAATGTATTTACTGTAAGTGTAAAACTTATACTCTGAAAACTACAAAACATCATTGAAAAAAAATTAAATATCTAAAACGGAAAAATATCCAACGTTCATGGCAGAAGACTTAACATTATTAAAATGGCAACACTCCCCAAACTGTTTTACAGATTCAACACAAACACTATCAGAATCCCACCTGAATTCTTTGTAGAAATTGACAAGCTGAATCTGGAATTCATATGCAATTTCAAGGGACCCACCCAGAATACGTAAAATAATCCTGAGAAAGAAGGACAAAGTCGGAAGACTTATACTTTCCAATTTCAAAAACTTACGACAAAGCAACATGTGATTAAGACAGTACACAAAGAGAGTCATACAGACCAGTGGAATAGAACTGAGAGTCTAGAAATAAACCCACACATCTCTGGTCAACTGATTTTTCCACAAGGGTGCCAAGACAATTCAATGGGAATTAACAGTCTTTTTAACAAACGGTGCTGGAACAAGTGGATAGTCACATGCAAAAGAATGAAGCTGAATCCTTACCTCCCACCATATACAAATATTAACTCAAAATAAATCAAAGAGCTAACTGTAAGAACTAAAACTACAAAACTTTCAGAACAAAACATAGGGGAAAATCTTCATGACTTTGGATTTGGCAAAGTATCGTTAGATATGACACTAAAAGCACGAGCAACAAAAGGAAAAATAGATAAACTGGACTTCATGAAAATTAAAAACTTTTGTGCTTCAAAGGACACCATCAAGAAAGTGAAAAGACAAGCCACAGAATGGGAGGAAATATTTGCAAATCATGTAGCTGATAAGGGATTTCTACCTAGAACATACAAAGAACTCTTGTAACTCAATAATAAAAGATAACCCAATTTTTAAAATGGGCAAAGGGGGACTTCCCTGGTGGCGCAGTGGTTGGGAATCCACCTGCCAATGTGGGGGACACGGGTTCAACCCCTGGTCCGGGAGGATCCCACATGCCGCGGAGCAGCTTATCCCGTGCGCCACAACTACTGAGCCCGCGCTCTGGAGCCGGCGAGCTGCGACTACTGGGCCTGCAGGCCACGACTACTGGGCCTGCGGGCCACGGCCCTCAGCGTGCACCTAGAGCCCGTGCTCCGCAACAAGAGAAGCCGCCGCAATGAGAAGCCCATGCACCGCGGTGAAGAGTGGCCCCCGCCCGCCGCGGCTGGAGGGGGCCCGCGCGCGGCAACAAAGACCCAATGCAGCCAAATTAATTAATTAATTTTTGAAAAAGATAAAATGGGCAAAGGATCTGAAGAGACACTTCTCCAAAGAAGATATACAAATGGCCAATAAGCACATGAAAAGATGCTCAACATCATTAGTCATTAAGGAAATGTAAATCAAAACCACAATGAATACCACTTCACACCTGCTAGGATGGTTATAACACCAAAATAAATAAATAAATAATGAGCAGTAAGTGTTGGTGAAGATGTGGAGAAATTAGAACCCTTATATACCACTGACGGGAATGTAAAATGCTGCAGCCCCTTTGGTAAATAGTCTGGCAGCTCTTCAAACAATTAAACATCTGTGTTTAATTACCACATGTCACCACAGGACCTAGCAATTCCACTCGCAAGTAAATACCCAAGAGAAAGAAAATGTATGTCCACACTAAAACTTGTACACTAACGCTCAGAGCAGCATTCTTCATAGTCAAATAGTCAACAGTCAAAAGGTGGAAATAATCCTTATGTCCATCAATGGACGAATGAATAAACAAAATGTGGTATAGTCGTGCAGCGGACCTGGCCATAAAAAGGAATGTAGCAGTTACATGCTACAACTTGGCTGAACCTTGAACACATGACGCTAAGCAAAAGAGGCCAGTCACAAAAGACCACACATATTGTATTATTCTATTCATATAAAAATCCAGAACAGGAAAACCTATAGAGACAGAAAGTAGATTAGCTGGGGGGGAGGGGATTGTTGATTGTTAAAGGCAGTTGATTGGGAGTTGACTGTTAAAGGGTACAGGGTTTCTTTCTGAGGTGACGGAAATGTTCTAAAATTGGACGGTGGTACCGGTTACGTATCTGTGAAGATACTGAAAACCACTGAACTGCATACTTTAAATAGGGGAACGGTACAGTATACAAAATTATATCTCAAGAAAGCTGTTTTTTGAAAAAAAGTGTTTCTGAAGTCTGTTATTGGAACTGGGGCACATGTTGTCAGAGAAATAACACCCTGCCGGAAGGGTGGGCTCCTAGGCTACCCACAAAGGACTCTGGCCCAGACACAGCTGCACCGCTGAGAAGCCGACCTTGCTGCAAACAGCTGCCCTGCACGGCAGCCTCAATCCTCGTTTTTATGGGAAACACGTGAGGTCAGAAGTCAGGAAACTGGGGACTCCCTGACCCAGCCTCCTCCCAGGGAGACAGCTGCCAGTATAGACAGGCGTGCAGGAGGTGGAAGGTGCCACAGGACCCAGGACCAGCAGGTGGTCCAGAAGAGGCACCGGGTCTGCAGGGACCCCCCTCCCCCTCCCGAGCAGCCTCTGCGAGGGGCTCAGCTTCCCAGAAGCCTGAACTAGAGGCTCGAGGGCACTACCCACGGTGTGGCCAGGGCCCAACTAACCTCTCGAAGGCCACATTGCGAGTGTCCAGGTGGGTGGAGACGATGGGAGAGGTGAGGCGACTGGCCACATGCTCCTCACTGGGCCGCATGGTGGCCAGCAGCGCTTCAGGCTCGTGCAGCGTGAGCCCCAGTGTCTCCGTGTGCACCAACTGCCGGTCGTGGTCAACTTCCATCACCAAGGCTCCCGCCTCTGCCAGCCGGCGCGGGGGTGTGAGGGGGACGAATAAGTGCCAGGACCAGACAGTGGCCAGAGGGCTATCGTGGTGCCCTCAGCCACCTCCTGCCACGGGGTGTGGCCTCAGCCTCTGGACGCCCTCCACCCCGACCTCCATTTACACATCTGGAGACAGAGACAGAGGACAGCACTGTCCTCACAAGCCACGGGAGAACCTGGGGGCCCTGGTCTGCTGCGTGCCTGCGGGGAGCCCCCCAGAGCTCACCCTGGCCCTTGAAGATGAAGCTCCTCCGGCCGCGTTGCCAGGTCATGTGCTCAAAGCCCAGGAGGCTGGTGTCCACCCGCAGGTTCTCACCCCGCTTCCACACGCGATACACGTCACTCGGGCACATCTTGGACACGAGGGGCACTGCAGGAGGCACAGAGGTCACCAAGGTTCTTTCCCAACGGCCCCAGCCCAGGCCCCTGAGAGCCAAGAGGTCCCCACTCACCCCAGCTGGTGAACTCCCACTTCATCTCCACGTAGAAATCGGGGGCCTGAGATAGACCAGAGCACCGATCAGGGCCCTGCCTGCAGCAGGGCCCAGCGGGCCTGGGAAGCCCCTCGTCCACAGGCCCCCTTCTGGGAGCCCAGCCCTTCCCCAACCAGGGATCAAACCCAGCCCCCCACAGTGAAAGCACGGAGTGCCAACCAGGGAATTCCCTCAGTGAGGTGTGATGTGCCGCCGTGGTCCAGCTTTGCCCCCAACCCAGCCAAACCCCACCCAGTAAAGGGTGGGCCAAGTGGGGCCTGAAAGGTCTGCAAGTCATCAGGCTATAAGCATCTGCAAGCCTGGGACCAGGCTCAACCTGGCCACTAGCCCACTGGGGGTCCCTGGGGGAGCTTCTGCCCCCTCTGGATCCCAGAGTCCTCATCTGCAAAGGGGGCATAGTGACCCCCTGGGGCCCTGCCCCCGGGGTGGAGGGCACAAGGTAGTGTGCTCTCCCAGTGGGGGCCCCCTACCCACCCACTGTGTGCTTTGAGAAGGGTGGACAGGAGTCCAGGCCGCATCCGCTAAGTTGGATGAAATCCGCCTTTCAGTAAATCTGCATTAACCAGGAGACCCATGATCTAAAGCTCTGTTGAGATTTCTAGCACTAGAGGACCCTCTATGCTGGCAAAAGGCTTTCTCTCCAAAGGGAGAAAAGCCTCATCCACGTGGGCCTGGTTGCCTCTCTTTTCTACATCACCCTGGGTTGGGGTCAAGAGAGAGGGACCTCACTGACAGTGTCAGGAAAGCATGCTGCACAGGCTGGGTGCCCTTCCAAGGCCAGGCCCGGCAGGGTTACCCCACATAGTCTGTCACGGTCCCCTCCATGGCGCCCCACACCCCCCTTACTGGCCACACCTCTACGTCCTGCTGTACCTGGCGGAGTTTGTTGAGCAATTCCGGAATGCCAGCCAGCCTCTGCGTGGCCCTCTGGTAGTCCCGATACTGAAGTACCAGCTGCACCATCTCAGGGTCCCCAGTGCTGACTGCCTCCTGCAGGACTGGGGGCACTGGGCTGCTGAGGGGAGCTCTCTAGATGGCTCCAGGCCTGGCCATTCACTCCCACACACCACCACCACCACCCCCCGCTGCCAGCCTCAGGGGAGCCCCTTTGCCCTCTGCAGTACCTGCCCAGCCCTGGCAGCTCTCTTTGCCCACGTTGGCATTGTGTCGAAGGAGGACTCTCACGGACTCCAGGTTCCCCAGGGACACGGCCAGCTCCAGGGGGGTGCGCCCCCGGGGGTCTTCCTGTTCGATGTCGTGCTGGGGGAGATGAGACACTCAGCACAGGGCAAGTAAGGAGAGGCCAAGGCAAGAAGGCCACTGGGATGAACAGGGTTGGGAGTCACTGCAGGAAATAAGGACAGCACACAGGTGGTGGAAATGGCAAAGGGTGGCCTGAGTGTCCTGGCAAAGGAGGAGAGGGGGTAGGTGGGAAGGGCCTGCCCACCTCTCCTGCCCTCTGCGAGGGACAGAGCCGGGGGCCCGGTGGTGGTGGGCAGGGGTGGGGGTGGGGTGGGGGGAGGGCCTGGTCTGGTAGAGGTGCAGCTGCCGATGTCAAGAGTTTGGACTGACTTGGGGACCAGGACCGGGCTGCTTTTCTCAGACTGGCTTAGGGGTGGTGCGGCGCGAGTTCGGAGGCTGGATGCAGTGTGAAGTGGGGAGACCGACAGGGCAAGGCCCAGCGCTGGGAGCCGAGGTCAGAAGCCCAAGCTCGAGGGGCAGGTGACCTCTCTTCTGGGCCGGGAAGAGGGAGCCGGGCAGGCGGCCTCCCGATGCAGACCACAGATTTGGGTGGGGGACCAGGAGGACGGCCCGGGCGCCCGATGGGCCTCACCTGGCGGCTGTGCAGCGCGGCCTCCAGTTCGCGGTGCCGGTTCGCCCAGACTAGCCGATGCAGCGGGAAGGTGGGGCCCGGGCCTGCCATGCTGGGCCTCAGCGCCTCATCCCGGGCGGGGGCGGCCCGGCTCCGCCTCGGCTTCGGGCCTGGCGCGGGCCCTTCGCCTCCCGTCCGCGCCGAGCCGGAGCAGTGCCCACCGCAGCCCCCGCGCCCCCGCGGCAGTGGCGGCAGCGGCGGCGGCGCAGGCAGAGGGGAGGGCGGGTTCGGCGGGCTCGGCGGGCGGGGCTGCGCCGAGGCGGGGCGGGGCGTCGGGCCTGGCGCGCCCTTGCTTCGCAGCCGCAGAAACCTCAGCCCGGCCGGCACTCGCCGGGGGCGGGCGAGGGGTGCTGCCCAGCAGCCCTGGTGACCACGTGCGCCAGGGCAGAAGCCAGGACCTGAGTCTCAGCCCGGGTCTCAGCCGGGAAGGGTCTGCGGAGGGCGTTCCGGAGGGCGGGGCCTGGATGCAGCTCCGCCAGCGCCCGGCAGGGGGCGTCTCAGACACGGCGCAGACCCATCCTGGCGGGTCCGGAAGGGGAAGGAGGGAGTCCGGAGACTGGGCGGTTCGGCGAGGGGCGGGGCCGGGGTCCCCGGGACGTGAGCGCGAGTGTGCGCGTGCGTGCTCAGCGGGCCGCGGGCCGGTGGCTCTTGGGGTACGCGCGTTTCCCCGGCAGTTCCTTGCCTGTGACCCCGTGTTCTTACCCAGACCCCGCGGTTACAGACCAGGCCTGTGTGTGCGGGTGGGATGCGAGGTGCGGGCTTGCCTCCCCATCACCTCTGAGATGCCCCTAAATGCTGACCAGCTTAGCCTGAAGCACCTTTCTCAGGGACCTGGGCCAGTGTATGCTGCTGGCACACCACAGGCTGGACCTTGCCCTGGGGTGGGGGGTACACTGGAGTCAGGAATGGGGGTACGGGGGGGTGGGGGAGCAGGCCTGGCTAGCTCTAGGTCTTCTGGAGGGCTGCTTTCATCCATCGCGTACATCCCTTTTGCAGAGGCTGCACTTTGCTGCCAGTGTCAGGAGAGGAAGGAGAGTTTCGAAATCAGGGCCAGCCCCTCCACCCACACCGGAACCAGGGTGCAGGCCTCCTCCGTTGGTTGAGCTCCGGTGTCCTTACCCTGGCCTTAGCCTGGGTTTGGGTGAGGCAGTGGCCAGGCTTGGCCAAGGCTGACCTTCTGGTTTCAGTCTCCCTATTTAAAAAATGACCAGATAGTTTGATGTAGATGTTTGAGCTGCGTCTCTGGGCTGGGAGGCCCTAGTTGCCATTTTCACCCTGCCCTCTCACTGTGGCCAGGTGGCTCCTGTGCTCTCTGGGATCACTTTGCTACCCTACGCTGTGGTGTCATCAGGTCATTGTAATGTCCTTGGGTCTAGGACAGCTTAAAGGCCTCTGAATGTCCAGAACTCTAAAATCAGTCCCTGCCGGCTGCCTCTGCTGCAGTCTTCTCTAGCCTCCATCTTCCTTAAAAGAGGCTACCCTGTCTCCAAGCCCTCTTCACCCCAAATCTAACGGGACTGTCTCAGGCCCAGCCTCTCCTGATTTCTGCGGCCTTGGACATAACTCCCCACCCCCGGCCCTTGACTCCTAATTCCACTGTCTTCTCAACCCTTTCCCGGGGCCCCTGTTGTCCCTCCCCGACTCCCAGTCTGGCTTCTCCCAGCTGAAAGCCTGTCTGTTCCCACTGTCACCCTGATGCCACCTCCAGGACCACATTTCAGCTCCCTCTGGGACACCTTTGTGCCTGATGTCCCATGCAATCCATCAGCAGTTTCCAAACCAGATGCAGCCACATTCACCCTCTTCCCTTCCAGCCAGCTCTGCTCCCTGGCTGTCGTGACTCTGAGTGATAGCACAGGCCTCCTGCTGTGCCATTTTGGACTCCCACTTCTGTCTCGTCCCCAGGTCCCGCCCATTCCCACTGGGCCACGTTCTTCCCATCTGACCCCTTTGCATCTCTTCCTTTACCACCACCATCATTATGACATCTCTTCCCTGGACAGAATCAGTGGCCCTTCACCCGTCTCCCTGCCTCCTGTCCTTCACCTCCTTCCACACGTCCTGCCTGTGGTAACAAGCAACTTGTTCTACAGCCAGCTCTCATCATGCAGCCCCGGTCCAGAGCCTGCAAGGACTCCCCAGAGCCTATCCAGGTTCGGGCTGCATCTCCATTGCCATCTTCGTCGTGCAGTCACTAAGTGCCCCTGGGCTCTGGGGTGGGTTCAGCCTGCATTCAGGGCCTCCCAGGCCTGGCTCCTTCCCACAGTGCTCCTGCCAACCTGAGCCACTCCTGACTGCCGGGCCCTTCCCTGCATCGGAAATGCATCCCCACCTCCTCCACCCCAGTGCTGGAGGCCCAGCTGAAAAGCCATTTCCTCAGAGGCTCCGTGGAGCTGAGTCCTTGCCAGCAGAGTCCTGCACGGAGCGGGCAGCAGCGACATCACCCGTGTGGGCCTGGACGGCAGGGACTTGGGGAAAAGAAAGTTGAACAGAGCCTCTGGGTACATGAGGCCTGGTGCTGGGGTATCCCTCAGGCTCAGGCTTCAGGGACCTCTACTGGAGGCTGCACAGCAAGGCCGGAGGTAAGACCAAAGCCAGAGAAGGCGAAGGCCAGAGACTGCGGTGTGGCCCCAAGGGCAGAGGTGCTCATCTGTCCACAGGGGTGTCCTCAGCATGGGTCCTGGAGGGCCAGGTGGGCTCGGTCGGTCCAAACATGACACCAGGCACCAAAGGGCAGGCACCTCCTCCTGCTTCCCTGGCAGTGGGCGGAAGACCCCTTCTGCTCCCACAGGGTAGGAGGGGCGGAGTGGGAGCCCCTCCCCGCCCCGGGGTGCTTGGGCCTGGGCTGGCCGTGGATGCCGGCTGTGGAGGTGGAGGGGATCTGGCACCACCAAGACCCTCTCCTCAGGCCCCAGCCCCGTGGAGACTGAAAATGACCATCGGGCACAAAAGAGTCTGACACAGCCAAGGAGTCAGGCACCATTTTTTATAAAAACGCGTATATCATTTTTCACTCTTTAAAATCACATTCAAAAATCGGCAAAGAGACGCCCCGGGGGGGTGGGGTGAGTAGATGGGAGTGGAGGGCCCGCTGACGCAGCCCCGGGGGAGAGGGCGCGACACCACACACGGCAGCGACTGGCATGAGGGGGCATGCTGCGGGCGAGGTGGCGCCCTGTGGGCAGTGGCACTGACGGGACACGGGGCTCTGGAGCTGGACGGCCGGGGGCACGCACGGAGCGGCCTGGCGTGGGGAGGGCTGCCCCACCCGGCCCCCTCTCACTGTGCTGCCTGGCCAGCCCAGGCCGGCCCCCTGTGGTCCTGGGCAGAAGAGGCCCTGCCCAGCCCAGGGAAGGGGGGCTCGGGGCCAGGCGAGGCCAGCGTGGCACAATCCACAGGTGCCTTTTCTGTGGTCCCTGAGCCTGGGCGCTTGGGGTGGGAAGAAGAGGGGGCTTCGGTGAGGGCAGCAGCAGCCGCTGCCAACACCACCCTCCTGGCCAAGCCCCACGGTGTCCAGGGAAGGTGGGAACGGGGGACCCTTCCCAAGAAAGGATGCAGGAGCCTAAGTCACGCGGGAGGCCCTGGGGTCAGGGAGACAACGGGCCCCCTTGTCTACCGACTAGCTGGAGGGCAGGTCAGTGCAGGGCTGTGTCCCTGTTACAGGAGGGGCCGCGGTGGGAAAATTCAAGTAGCATCCCTGCCCTGCAGCCTCCCCTGGGCTGGGGAATGCCGGGCCACCCAGCTGGGCTGTGGGCACAGAGCTGGAGGTGGCCCAACTCCACGTGGCACCATCCCTGGGGAAGGGGCAGGAGGGCCGCTGGGGGCGGCTGCTCTCCCTGCACGGGAAGACACCAGGGGTGGGTGGCCCCTGGGGGCGGGGCCGAGGGTGGCTGGACAGTGGCTGGGTGGGCGGCAGCGGGAGCCAAGGCAAGCGGGCCCCTCCCTGGGGGCTGGGCCAGGCTGGGGCCACAGGAAATCACAATAATTACAAAATAAAACCTTTTCCGCTTGGCGGGAAAACAAATAATAAAAATTCAACAAAATAAATTAGAGGTTTATAAAAGGCGGGCGGGCAGGAGGGCGGCCGGGCGGGTGGCGGCAGCAGGTCAGAGGCCGTTGGCGCTGCCGCGCTGCACCAGCGGCACCTTGCTCAGCTCCACGACAGGCGAGCGCGGCTTGTTCTTCATCTTGGGCACCCGCTGCACCAGCTGCTGGGCCTCGCGGTAGGCGTCACGCAGCTCCTTCTTCCACTGCACCAGCTCGGGGTCGCTCTGCACACACCCCGAGGTCTGTCAGGGGGGGCCCGAAGGCCACTCTGTCCCCTCCCCCGCCCACCGCCCCGGGCCCCCACTCACGTCGCACTGCAGGACGAACTGCTTGCCGCCGCGGATCTTGAGGAGGAGGCACTTTCGCTCCTTGATCTGTGTCTCCTCCACCGACTGGATCTCCTCCATGGTCAGCAGGCTCTGCTGCAGGGCGGGGAGTGGGCGGTGAGGGCGCGGGACAGGCCCCGCCAGCCGCCAACCCCAGGGGCTCCCGGCCCCGGCCCGCTCCTTACCGGGGCCTCGCCCTCGCCCCGCCACTCGAGCCGGTTGGGGAACAGGTAGAAGTACCGCCGCTGCCACTGGGTCAGGAAGGGGTTGCCCATCTTGGACATGTAGCCGTGCATGATGCAGTCCTTGCCCAGGGCGTAGTCTGATGCAAGAGAGTAAGAGAGGGGGACTCAGCCGGGCCCGCTCCGCCCGGGTTTGAATCCTGGGTCGGCTGCTCTCTGGCTGTGACCTTGGCTGAAACCTGAGCCTGTTTCCGATCTTTAAGGTGGGCACTGGGCGCCCACAGCAGCCGCCGACCCTCACCTTCCTCGTGGCCCAGCTGCTTGTTTTTGGTTTTCTTGCGGGCCTCCAGCCGGTCCGTCTCAGCGTTGATGGTGTCGAAGACAGTCTCTGCCACCTCCTGCTGCCACCGCTCCGAGATGGTGAGGGGGAAGTTGCGGTAGAGCTCCTGGTCGCTGTCCAGTAACTTCACCGCAGGGCCAGGGAAGAGACATCCATCGGCCACAGGCCTGCCTGGCCGCAGGGCCCCAGGGCAGGGTGGTCTGGTCCAACTGCCGCCCCCAGGGATGTTTGGGGAGGAGAAGCCTGAGGCCCAACAGGCAGACGGGGCTGGCATGGGGGTCTCACAGGGCAGAGGAGGGAGGAGGATGCCAGCCGGGCTGGGCTTAGAGCTCAGGGCTGAGAGGCCAGGCAAGGCCCAGTACCTTGATTCCTTTTGTGTCCTCCTCATCAAAGGAGCCAATGTCGAAGGCGTCTGCCGCATTCACCTCCCCTCGTGGGGGCATTAGCGGGGGAGGGTACTGCAGCAGAACAGGGGCTGAGCATCAGCTCGGGGCAGGGGCTACAGAGGGCCCCACCCGGCCCCGGCCCCGGCCCCCAGGCTGTTACCTTCTGCAGGAAGACCATCTGCCAGTCCAGGGAACGGAAGAAGGGGCTCTCCTTCACTTCCTGGGCCCTGCAGGGAGAGCGGGTCATCGGGGCTTGGCACCACCCAGGCCAGGGGGCAAAGCCTGGGCTGTGGGGCAGGTGGCCCAGGTTAACTCCTGGTTCAGCCACTCTCTGGCTCTGCGACCTTGGGCAAGTCCTTTAAACCTCATCCGGTTTCCCCATCTCTAAAACGGGGAGAACAGCAGTTCCCACATCGTAGGGCTGCCGTGAGTTTTAATATTGTGAATCTTGCAACATCATGCCCAGCGCTTAGTGTATGTTTAATAAACATAAAAGGCTGCTGCCCTCATCATCTGTGTTACAAGGCCCCTCGGGAAGCTGGTCCACACCCACCTCCAGCAGCTGCACCGCAGGCAGCCCTCCCCCTGAGAACACTGGGCAGGGCTGGCCACGCCCCAGCTTGTGAACTCTTCAAAGGAGGCTGGGACCATGGACGAGGCTCCAGTGACAGGACATAGGCCTTGTCTTCTTAGGGGCACAGGCAGAGGCTTGGGCAGACTGGCCCAGCAGCCCACTGCAGAGGCCTAGACACAGCAGCGTGGACACCACCCAGGGCCCAGCAGGGATGGAAGGCCTGGGACAATGGCCCTGGTCTCAGGCACTCACCCTCGGCCCAGGCAGCCTAGCCTCCTGTTGACGTCTCTCTGTAGCAGCCCCTCCAGCAAGGAGCGGAGCTCAGGGGAAAAGGAGTCGGGCAGCTCCACAGCCTGCAGGGAGGAGTAGGGGGACGTTGGCAGAGGCCCGGGCCCCATCCCAGCTCTGGGGCTCCTGAGGCTGCTTGGGGCAGGGGCAGGAGGGTCCAGGCCCCCAGCAGAGGGAGAGCTTCCTAACTGGCCCCTAGCAGGCATCTCTGCTCTGACGACAGAGAGACGAGAGCCTACAGGGAAGGAGGCCAGAGTGGGGTTAAGCGGCTGGAGATGGCTGCTGGCGGGTGAGACCCTGATGCCCGCAGGAGACTCCAGCCTCACTGTGGCCCCCCGTGGACTCCGCCCAGCCTCCCCGGGCTGGGACCCTCCACGCACCATGGTCAATGTCATTCTGTCGATCTCATGCTTGTCTTTGGTCTTGTGCTGCCGGAAAGGGCTATGCCTGGGCAAGAAAGGCCGAAGTCCAAGGTCAGAGGACGGGAATGGGGAAACTGAGGCAGGCAGCATGGACGATCCTTGCCGGCCCGGGGAAGAGCCTGTCTCTGTCCCGCCACCCCCCACCCCCGCCCCGCTCTGGCTGGCCTGGGGAAGAGCCTGTCTCTGTCCCGCCCCCCCCACCGCCCCGGGACGGCCGCTCACCCTCGCAGCAGCTTGAAGAGCATGCAGCCCAGGGAGAACCAGTCGGCGCTGCTATCGTAGGCCACGCCCTTCTGCAGAACCTCGGGGGCCATGTACCCGTGGGTGCCCCTGTGGGAGCGAGGAGGCCATGAGTGGGTCTGGTGGAGGGTGCGGGAAGGGAGAGGGGGCTGGGGCACTCACACGCTGGCGTGGGGCTTCTTCTTGGAAAAGTCGCAGGCCAGGCCCAGGTCTGAGATGCGCACGTGGCCATGCTCGTCCAGCAGGATGTTGGCCGGCTGTGGAGGAAGCCCAGTGAGCCGTCCCCCGAGCAGCTCAGGACAGGGCCCGGCCGGGCAAGACGCCAGCTGGGGTGCTGTCTTTGCTCTAGAGGGTATGGGTGTCCAGGGACAGGGCCCTGGGTCGGGGGCGCGCAGGCGAGGAGCCGGGCCGGGCCTGTCTTGGGAACGGGGGCAGCCCGTGCTGGGAGGAGGGCGGGGCGCCTCACCTTCAGGTCCCGGTAGACGACAAAGCGGTTGTGCATGTGCTCCAGGCCCAGGATGATCTCGGCCGCGTAGAAGCGCATGTCGGCCTCAGAGAAGACCCCGTGCTGGGACAGGTGGTAGTGCAGGTCCCCGCCTGAGGGAAGCAGCCGAGCAGGGGGGTGCTCAGCTCCCACCCCGGCCCCCAGCCCCGAGGTCCACCTGGGGCCAGGCCGGGCACTCACCGTTCATGAGATCCAGGATGAAGCTGAGCTTGTCTGGCGTGTGGAACGCGTACGACATGCAGACGATGAACGGGCAGTCCTAGGAAGGGGTGGAAGAGGAGGTCAGCAGAAGCTGTGCCAGGTTCGGAGCCAAAGGCTGAGCTGGTGGCCAGCTGCCCGCTCACCCCGGTGCTGACGAGGGAGAGCATGATGCGCTCGTTCAGGGCCAGTGTCTCCCCTTGCTTCATCTTGATGCGCTTCTTGTCCAGACACTTCATGGCATACCTGCAGGGGAGGGGCTGGTTGGTCAGGCGGTCTGCTGGCACCTGCAGTGCAGGGCCCCAGGGGTGAGGTGGGGTGGGCCGTCCTCAGGGCCCTTGTGGGGAAGACTAGACACCACGACAAGCGTATGACACACAGAGACAGAGAGAGGGCAGAAGTGCTGGTGGGCTGGGGCTCCAGGGGCCACGGCAGGTAACAGAGCAAGAACCGTGTGTGGCCCTCTGCGGACACCTGCCCATTCAGGGCACCCCTCCGTGGCCCTCCTCTCCCTCAGGCATGCCACCAAGTGCTCACATCTTGCCCGTGTCGGCCTTCCGGCACCCGTAGACCTCGCCGAAGCCCCCTCGCCCGATGATACGGTGCACGCTGAAGTCGTTCATGGTCAGCTGCGGGGACGGCAGCAACGGGGTCACTGCAGGATGCCTGGGCCCCGCCCTGGGGCCACCGTCGCCATGTGCTTCCCTGCCTTGAGCTGTCCCCGCTGGGCTCCTGCACCAACCCCACAGCCAGCCCCTGGGCGTTGAAGGGTCGACTCCCCTGGCCTCCCCGGCCCTGGCCCAGCCCTGGGGCCCGGGTCCCTGGGGAGGGGCAGCAGGGAGGGGGCTCTCCACGCCCACCCAGCCCACTCACATGGATGTTGAGCTCCACATTCTTCCACTGGCAAAATCGTGTGAATTTATCGCTGCGAGAGAAGAAACCAGGCTCAGTTGAGCCTTAGAAAGTGAGTGAAATGATGCTGGGGTGAGCCGGCCTCACCCACTACCATCCCCTGGACTCCCGAGCCGCAGTGCCCTCTTCTGGGGTTGCCCAGGAAGACTGCCAGCCCGAGCTGCCCCCAGCCCCCACAATGCTGGCGCTGCTGTCTGTCTGTGGGTTCCTGCTGGGATGAGATAAGCTTAGAGGTGAGGTCTTCCAGTCTGACCCCGACTTCCTGCTACCACATCCACAACAATGCTCACCCCATCCCTGCTTGCATACTTCCAGGGACACACCACTCATTCCCTGTGAAGCCCCCACTCCACGACTAAGCAGCTGGGACATTAAGAAAGCTGTTCCCTGCGTGGAGCTGAAATCTCCCTACAACTCCCATGCACCGTGAAGGCCACACTGGGCAGCGGGGTGGCAGTGTGTCCTCTCGGGCCCATCCCTACCACCAGCCTGATGCTTCTCAACCCCGACGGGCCCAGCAAGGGGCTAGACAGTCCATGGGAGGGAAGATGCGTGGGTGGTCCCTCGCTCCCTTTCGACCCTCCCTGGACAGGCTTGGAGGTGCCTGGTGCTGGGAAGGGTGGGGCGGGAGTGTCGGGGAGTGTCGGGGAGGTGACGACCTCTTAGGAGCCCCCGCGCTGGCGTGTAGACAGCCCCAGGGGCCCGCGCGTTGGGGACTAAAGCAGGCTGGCTTCTCTCCTCCGCGCCATCCACGCCCCTTCTCAGAGCGGCCCTTCCCCACCTTCTGCTGCCGCTCACAGCCCGCTCTCACCTCTCAATGAATTTCTGGAACACATCTCCTCGGAGGTTCTGACAGATCTCTTCGATGTATGGCTACAGGAGGAAGCGGGAGGTTGGTGGCTGAGCCAGAGTGGGAGCTGACCAGGCTCTGGGACCTGTGCTGCCCAAGGGGGACCCCGGCCGGGCTGGGCAGCAGCGGGGAAAAGGCCAGCACACACCTGGAAGAGATCCGGAGGCACCTGCTTCTTCGCCAGATGGCCCTGGACGTGCTCGATGGCGCTTTTCGAGAAGGGCTGGGGAAGACAGAGGTGTGTTCGTTCTCCACGGGGCCACCCCTCCCGTCCCCACGCCCCTGCCAGCACGCGGGCCTGGGCACTCACGTGTGAGCAGGCCAGCAGCTCCTTCATGATGTACGTGTCAAAGATCTCCCGGCTGCAGGCCAGGCGCTCCTCCTCTGTCTCCAGCTTCTCGTATTTCTTGATCTAGAGGACAAGATCCCCACAGGTGAGCTTTGGCCCAGCGGGGCGCGGGGGTGTCTTACAGATTCAGCGAAAGCAGCCCCAGCCCTGCCCCTTTCTCCATGCGCAGCAGGGCCAGGCTAGCCCAGCCTCACCCCCTCGTAGAACTCCACCAAGGGCTTGGCCTCCTCCAGGTGCTTCAGGCAGAAGTCTCGGAAGAGCAGGTACCCTGAAAGCAAGCATCGTGCATCACGCCGAGCCACACACCCCGCAGAGCCCTGCCCATCATGGAGGGTGGGGTGGGCTTGGGGCTTCCTGGGCAGAACTGGCCGAGGAGGTGGCAGAGGTGATCTCTGCCCCAGGCAGAGGCTGGGCAAGGTGGCCTCGGAGGCTGTCGCCAACCAAAGATTCTTGGATTCGGGGTCGGGGCGCCTGCATCTCTACCCCTCTCAGAATCTGCTTCCTCAGATGATGGCTAGAAAGTGACAGGTGCCCTGGTGAGGCAGAGGTGGAGAGTAGACTCTGGCGCCCGGGTCCCCCACCCTCTCACTGCAGTCTGGGGCCTGTAGCTCCTCAAGGAGGGCGACACACCCACCGGTCAGGCTGTGCAGGGTCAGTGAGGTCCACCCAGCCCAGGCCAGGGCTGCTGCGTGGGGGCAGGAAGGCAGCCTCCGGGTGGGGGCGGGGGGGTGTCCCTCTCCCTGGGCCTTACACCCCCCTCTGTCATCTGGCTGATTTTCACAGCAGCCATGAGAAACAGGCAGACAGGGAGGGCAGGTCCAGCTGGGGAAACCGAGGCTCAGGGAGACCTGTCAGGCAGGCGGTGTGCGGCAGCATGGGTAGAACTCAGGGCCCTTCTGTCCAGTGGCAGGTCCTGGGAAGGACAGGCCAGAGAGTGTGGCCTTGGTGCAGGGGGCCTCACAGGGCATGGGCCTCTGGGGAAGGGAAGAGGTGAGACGGGCTGCAGGAAGGGCTCACGGGAGACCTTGCGTGGGCTAGGCCTCATCCTCCCCAGGGACGGGGGCCGGAAGCCTGGCCCCAGAGCAGCCCTGGAGGGCAAAGCAGAAGGAAGGGTGGTCTCTACTCCCTCCAGCCCAACACGCGTGACCAGGCTCGAGCTGGGTGACTTTCCACACCTCTTGGGGGCACCGTCCCCACTGCCTGGGCACCTCCACCTCTGCCAGAGCTCACGGCCAGCACTTCTGGTAAGGGCAGACTGGCCTTTCGAGAGTGTGCCTTTAGTAACTTGTGACCAGGGCTTCCCATGGGCCAGGGGCTTTCACTGCCACCGCCTCACCTGGCCCTCCAACAGTCTTCGGCAGCGGGGCTCCTGAGTCCTAGCTCCCAGGTGAGACTCAGAGAGGTGAAGCAATGTGCCAGGTCACACAGCACAGGCAGGGGACCCACACGGCATGCTTCCCCGACACACTGACTCGCTAAGCCTGACCTCCAACGCCCCGATCCTGCCAGGCCGGGCCACTCCCATTTCAGAGCCGGAGCTGTGTGTGGCCGGAGCCTGCTTCCCTGTGCCCCGCCTCACCCTTCCCTGTGTGCCAGGTCCGTGGGGTGGACCCACGAAGCCTCTAAGACACGGGCACTGAGGACGAGGAACGGAGGGGCCGGCCAAAGCAGGCTGCTCACAAAGAGGGCCCGTGGGGGTGGCGGGGGGGGGGGGGGCGACCACAGCCTGGCGGGCGCCACAGGAAGGGCCCCGCCCCTTCCTGTCAGTTCTACCAACGGCCCCGAGCAGCTGTGCCTGCACCAAGGGGAAGCTGCAACTCTCAAAAACAAACCCCAAAGGAGGAACTTCCCTGGCGGCCCTGGGAGACTGCTGGCCCCGCCCCTTCAGGGGGCTCCGGGGCTGACGGCCAGGGGCTGGGAGGGCACTACGTCACCGCCCTGCCTGCTGTCACCGGGGGAGGCGGGGGGCTCGCTGGCTGCCCTGCCCCCTGCCCCGGTGGTTGGGAGGCCAAACCTCCTGGGAGAGGGGAGCACAGCCCAGTCGGCTGGGATGGGGGCAGGAAGGCGGCCCCGGCGTCATCCTGCCCACACCCCCCCAGGCCTGGGCAGCAGGACAAGTGGCAGAAGCCCCAGGGCCGGCAGAGCCCCCACCGTACTCACCCAGCTTCTGGGAGAAGACCTTCTCAAAGGTCACCTCGCCCCGGTCCTCCAGGTACTTCTGCATGACGCTGCGGATGCTGAAAGACACAGGGGCCGGGGTGACCTGGAGCCCCCAAGGCTCCTGTCAGCCCTGCTGGCCCTGCTTCCCTGGAAGGTCGCTGCTTCCTCTCCCAGAATCCAGAGTGGAGGGCACTGCTGGTGGGTGTCATCGCTCCCTCCAAGAAGGCAGCCACCCCTGTTGGACCTGACCGTGGCCACACCAGAGGGACCTGAGCAATGCTGTGCCTGCCTACCAAGGCTCTGTCCCCCACAGCTAGGGTGACCAGCAGGTGGCTGCTCAGAAGCCTGGTCCCAGCGCTGCCTTGTCTGGCTTTAGGAACTTGGCCAAACCTCAAAAGCCAGGACTCACCCATCAGCAAATGATGGGTCACGAAAATATGGCCCATCCCGACAATGGGATACTACTTGGCCAGGAAATGGAGTGAAGTGCTGGTGTGCGTGTGCGCACGGTATGGATAAACCTAAGAGGATTCTGCTACGTGAACGGACAGTCACAAAAGGCCACATGTTATATGATTCCATTTATACCACCTGTCCAGAACAGGCAAGTCTACAGACAGAAAGCAGGCTAGTGAGTGTCAGGCTGGAGAAGAAAAGGGGAATAACTTCTAATGGGCACAGGGTTTCTTTATAAGGTGATGGAAATGTTCTGGAATCAGGCAGTGGTGAAGGTTGCACAACACAGTAAATGTGTTGAATTGTACACTTTAACATGATGAATTTTATGTTACGTGAATTATATCTCAATATTGAAAAAGAAAAGCCAGGCCTCAGCTCCTGTGTCCCTGATACCCGAAGTAAAACCCCCTGCCCCTGGGTCGCCTGGGAGGGCAGCAGAGCAGAGGCCACTGTTGTGACCACGGAAGCCCAAGCCCACACTCCCCGCCCCCGGCTATCTCCCCCCACTGCCGAGTGCTGTCTGGGAAAGCCACACCTGGCCACGCTTCACGCCTCAGTCACCTCTTGCTGTCCCTTCCTCTCCTTTCCTGGGCCACCTGCAGTCCCACCCTGCCAACCAGCTGTGGTCCCATTTGGACCTCACTAGCCTGGGTTCCAGCTGCCCATACGGAGGGCCGTGCTGGGCAGTCACACCTGAGCCTGTACGATGCTCACAGGCCTCAGGATACGTGGGGCTGCCAGCAGGCCACGGATGAAGAGGACTCTGTGTGCCCACCTCTCTGTATCCCCGTACCCCTGTTGGAGCCCAGCACAGGGTCCTGCTGCCCATCACCTAGTGGAAGGTGCCATGCAACCCTGCCCCCCCCAGGCAGGCCCTCCCAGTCCTGCACTGGTGGTTCTGTGACATTAGACAGCATGAGACAAAGCCTGAGTGGGGCCCTGTCATCTGGAGGAGACTCAGACAGGAAAGAATGTTCTGGGTCATTGGGAGAGGCCGTGTGGAGAAGGCAGAACCTCACTGGGTTCCTCAAATGCAAACAGGATGTCACAGGTGACAAAGTCCAGGGCAGGTGGGTGGGCATGGGGGCAGGCAGGGAAGACCCAGCCAGGGATGAGCCACGGGGCAGGGCGGAGGCTCAGCAGACAACACTTGGGAAGCTCGGTCCAGGGCGGTGGGTGAGCGGGCAGACTCTGCTGGGGGTAGGTACCACAGGAGGAAGCCCAGGTAGCTGATGACACTGGGCCAGGAAGGAGGGGAAGAAACAAGGTGGGGTAGGAGCAGGCTCGTCTGTTGGATGGATGGATGGAAGGACAGAAGAAGAGCTGACGAGGCCAGCTGGGGGTCTTGAGGCCCCGGGCCCCATCAGAGAGGGGGCCTGAGGAGAGAAGGCTCCAGGCAGGGCCAGTGCAGCCAGCAGACGCCGCCCAACCCCTGGCCTGGGCTCGCAGGTGGGGCGACTCCTGCCCTGTCCTGCTCAGCACTTTCCTTCTCAGGTGGTCTGGGTGGAGGCCCAGGCCCTCCCGGGCCCTCGTCCGCATTCGGGCCACGCAAGACAACATGGGAGCGTGCAGAGCCGGCGTGAGCAGTCCTGGAGCTGTGACCCCTCCCCCCAGACGCTCAGAGATGCCGTGACCTCCTCCGAAAACTGTCTCCAACAGGAAGAAGGGTGCCGATGACCTGGACAGCCCTCCTGTGTCGCCATCCTGTGACTCCAGCCGACAAGGGAAGAGCCCCAGCTGAGGGCCAACGGCCCAGTGGCCCTGAACTACCATGTCAGAGCCGGTTCCCTCCCAGAAAGTGAGGACGCCCTCCACAACCACAGGGACTCCAAGGCCGGGACGTGGCCCTCAGCCACGCTGGCACACTCTCCCCTCCTGGGGGCCACACACCTGCTCACGTCCACCAGCCACCGTCAAGGACACATCTCCCTGGCCCCGTGGGACTCCCAGGGACTCAGGAGGTGAGACCAGCCCCCAAGTCCCTCATGCACTTCACACACATCAAAAGCTAAAAAATCTGTGACACTGAGCAAGACACAGCCCCCACCCTGGGGCCTGCGGACTGGAGACAGGGAGCCCAGGGAGTCTGTGGGGCGCATTCTGCGCCGGTATCTCAGGGCTCCCAGCTCTGCGAGGGACAGCTTGGGGCCTCCCGTTCGGACAGGGAAACAGGCCGGGGGGTGTGCTGGGTGAAGCACAGCGGGGTGGGCCCAGTCCAAGGTAGCGAAGGCTTGGCAGGGTCACGAGACCAGGCAGCCGGGAGGTAGGGGTGTGGAGCCCGGGGACCCTGCGAGGGCCAGATTTCTCCTGGGAGGTGGACAAAGCAATAAAGAGGGAAGAAATATCACAAGATGTCGATCTTCCATGGGGCTGGATAGTCAGAGGGAACGTCCAGACAGGCAGATGCAGGTGACAGGCAGGGTGACTCCGGCCTGTCAGATGACCCTACGGGGCAGCTGGGCATAGCCCCTGCAGTAGTCACTGGGAAGCCCCTGCCCCTGAACCAGCAAGACTGGCGCCAGCTCAGCCAAGGCGGCGCGATGGGAATGCCCAGCCCAGAGCAGTGCCGCCACTTCCCGCCGCGGGCTCGTGGGCTGGACGTGCAAAGGCCGGGAAACACGCTCGCAGAGGGCCTGCCCGCGAGAGAGCGGAGCCGCCAGCTCCTCTCCAGGCATGGCACCCGGCGCGGGCCTTCTGCCCTCCTGGGGGCTCTGCCACCGGCTCGGCCCAGGGCGCGGAGGAAAGGCCCGGGCTCCGCGCTGCTCAGTGGCCAGACCCTGCCTCCCTCGGAAGGCTGCACAGGGTGGATGGCCACAGCATTCTTCCCAGCCCGCAGCACTTCCACTTTCTTCCTTAAAAAGAAAAAATGTTTTCTAAATAAAATAAACACACACCCCCAACCAAACACGAGGTCAGACTCGGCGGAGTCCTTGAAGGAGAGGCCCCCAAGGCTGCAACGTTAGGGTTTCCTGTCCATTCCCACAGGGCTGGAGCCCAGGGAGCTGGCAGGTTAGACAAGTGTGTTATGGGGGATGCTCCCGCCAGGGTGGCAAGTACAGGCTGGCACAGGAGGCGGTGGCGGCCTCCTGGGCTGGGTCACCTTCATCTCCTACCCCCTCTCCCTGATACTGGCGGAGTCTGAGTGGCGAAGGCCCCAGAGCAGCATTCCTGTCCCCGCCCAGGTCAACAACTCTGATATCCAGGAGCACGTGGTCCCCAGATGGACTCCAGGTTGTCCAGAGAGCCCAGTATCTGCACCCTCCCCGCCCCAGCCCCACCCCCAGCCCCCGAAGGACCCAGCCCCTCCAGGGAACGGCCTCAGTGGCCTTAGTTGCTGCAGTCGGACCGGTACCCAGGCCTGGGCTCCAAATGGCCCTCCCCACCTCCCTCCCTGAGGCCAGGCCAAGTCACAGACTTTAAATGTCCAGTTTCCCCACTTGTAAAATGAGGATGTCAACAAATGCTGAATTGCCAACACTGAGCTGGCCACTGAAAAAGGTGGAGAGGACACAGCAAGAGAACGCAGCCCTGCTGCGAGGGCCGTCAGCTCCCTCCCTCTCCTGAAGGGAGCCCTCCTGCTGGAACCCCCAGCAAGCGCCTCCTTCTGGAATGTGACCAGAAGCCACCCGGTCTTGCTGGGGTCTCAGCCCCACACCTGCTGTGTCCTCAGAGGGTGGGGCTCTGACTGGCAAGCCTGCCCCGCGGCTGGGCCCATGAGCACCCCACCCCCGAACCTGAGCCTGAGCGGCTGCCACTCCACTCTGCTCACAGACCAGCCTCAGGCACTCGTGCCGCACAGTCTGGGGGCCCCAGTGGGCAGAGCCCGATACCTGCCCTGCCAAAGGAGCAAGGGCCCCCTGGCAGGAGCTGCCCGGCCCCGCTGCCCGACAGCCAGGGTTGCTCACTCTGGCTCCAGCTGCTCTGAGGAGCAGGCCCAGCCTGACACCAGGGGAGAGAGCACTTCCGCCCTCCCAGCCCAGAGCGCAGGCTGGGGTGATGGGACGGCAGGGAGGGGGTTAGGGCTGAAGGGGAGGACTTCCGGCACCTTCCGGCACCACATGGTTCAAAGGGAAAGCTAAGTCCTTCACTCTGTGGTACACGGGCCTCACAGATGACACCCACTCAGGGTCACAAACCGTAGCTTGTATGGACCGGGAGGGACCGCAGGGTCAGAAGCAAACACACTCATCTTGATGGTGAGGAAATCAAGGCCAGAAGAAGCTGAGTAGCTCACCCTGAGTCCCAACCAAGTTAGCGGCAAGAAAATGTCCAGCCCTCCCTGAGAAAGGGCCTCCCACCAGGCAAGGGCCTAGCCCAGCCTCTGCCGGAGAGCTGGGTGCAGAGTCCCAGGGGACCCCGGACTCTTGCCCTGCCCGCCTTGCCCTCCACCCACTGCCAGTGGCTGCGGGAGCCCATCAGGCTGGGGGCAGCCTTGGCCGGCACCTGGCCGGCCAAGGGCCATGGCTCCTGTGCTCCCGTGTGACAGGAATGCCAGAACCACGAAACCGAGGACGGTGCAAGCTGGCCCGGGGACTCCGGGCCTGGCGGGCATGGTGCAGCCACGCCGGGAACCGTCACGCTCTGGGAGGCGACGGCGGTTAAGCCAGCAGATCAGAGGCTGCAGCCGTGGCTGGGACGCTCCTCCGTGGCATTTCCAGGAAACCTGGCACCGAGGTGGCAGCAGCATGAGGAAGTCCCCTGGGGCTTCTTATTAATATTTCTCAATGACTCTCCTTGGGGCTGACAACATCCTCTGAGCTCGAGGACAGGGCCACACATCAAATGGGGAAGACCAACCCAAACGGCCAACTCTGGAGCAAGTCCTGGGCCAGAGAAGAGAAAATGACAGCACGGGGCACCACACACGAGCCCACCACGAGTGTCCGCAGCGACCCAGGTTCCCCAGGGCACGGTGGCCACAAAGTGACAGCTTGCAGGATGTGCGGGAAAAGGCACTCCGGCGGCCTTGTCACACATCACGACCTCTACACCCCGCAATTCACTGCTGCCATCACCTCAGAACAGCTTCCAGGGCTCCCTGCCCTGCAGCTCCCAGAAAGGGGGCCATCCCCGACCCCAAACCCAGAATGGCCTCCAGAGTCAGAGAACCTCCCGCTCAGAGAACAGAGCTGCTAACACATTCACACCTGAAAACCCACTTCTGAAACCCCGCTCTTTGGCCCGCGGAGACACTACCCTCCCTGTCAGCAGCGATGCAGAGAGGGCAGGTTATTGTTTTAGAAAAAGCTGCAGCCAAACGCCTCATTTTTCCTGTTTGAAACAGGTTAGTGAGAACTCGAGTGTGACTCTGTCTTATGTGTCCAGCAGAGGACACTGGCCCCTCGGGGCCACAGGAACAAAGGGCAGGTGTGCTGGAGGCTGTGCGCTCCTCAAAGACTCTCACGTGCTCGTGGCTTCTGCTGTCTGTTCTGAGGCGGGAGCGTGGTATCCTGGAAGCACCAGCCGTGTGCACGCAGACCCACCCCACCGGCCCCCAGGTGCTCGGCCCCCCTGCAGAGCCTCCCTGGGTGCCCGGGGCAGGCAGGAAACACCGCTGCAGAGCCTGCCTACACCTGATGTCACCGGGAGTTTACTACTAGGAATTAATCGTGCATTAATAGGACACGTTTTTCCCGGGTTGACAGAGCCCAGATTCCCCGACACGGATTCCAACCTGTCATGCTCACGCGCCCTTCAAATCCTTTTACTGAGGGAACAGCAGGCGGGCGAGCAACTTAATGGCAAAAATGTGAAACCCCATGATCTGGAAAGGAGAACAGATGGGAAAAGATGTCCCGGAGACCCATTCCTGGGGAACGCGGGGGCTTCAAAGGCCCAGAGGGAATGACTGCCCAAAAGAGGATCTTGTTTTGTGGGGGGAGGCGGGGGCGGAGAACGCTGCTACTGGAGTGGAAAGTTCTGGGTAAGGGATAAAGGCTGAAAACAGCAGGGTTTCTCCTGGTGATGCAGAACTGGAAGGAGAACGAAGGGAGAAAACCACTCCCTGCACCTCTTCCCGCTCCACAAATCAAGGGCAGGAAGTCCTGGGAGCAAAGAGTTAACAGGAATGAAGAAGCAGCGGAGGAAGAGCTGCGGGTCTGGGAGACGGGGAAGCCAGAAAAGGGCAGGAAGGAGGAAATCCACGGTGGGGGAGGGACCAGGAAAGGAAGAGCCGAGAGAATGGGAGGCTGCAAGAGGCACCGGGCTCTGACATCTGCCGCTGGGGCTGCCACTGTCACCAGGGAAGGCAGGGACATCTCCTGGGACCGCCCAGGCCGGTCTCCTCCGCCAGGAGCCCAGAGATTAATTACACGAGGCCTCCGTGGTCACATGAAGCAAATGACGCTAATTGCAGGACTGCTGCCGCTGCCGGGAAAGCGAGACAGCGGCTCCTTCAGGGAGAGGCCCAGACCACAGACCCCGAGGGCCGAAGGAGCGGAGAGGTCACCGGTGAAGGGCAGCCCCTCGTTTTACCGAGGTGGAAACAGAGGCAGGCTGGGCCAGCATGAGGGACGTGCTGGTGCCCATGTGAGCTGGGACTGCGGTGGGATTAGAAGCCGGTCTCCTGATTCCAGCTGCACTGCTGCCTCCCTCCATGAGAAGTGCGAGAAATGGGTCTGTTTCCTCGGGTTCTATAGGGTGACAGAAGGGAAAGCCCGCGTGCCAACTGAGTGGCACTGTGCCCAACAGCTCCTGTTCCGCAGCGCTCAGAAGTCAGAGCTGTGATGGCAGCTCCAGCTCCCGGCCAAGCCACAACCTGGGCACCAGCCACAGGGAGGCTGCCAAGAGGGACCACCCCACGATGGGAACGGCTCCAAATGGCACCTTGTCATAGACAAACCGCGGCCTTCGTCCCTGGCCCTGACCCCAGGCGTGGAGCCATCTCCTCCGTGCACTAGCTCTGCCACAGCAGCTCAGCTCTGTCCCAGCCGGCGGCGAGGGGCTGGGCCTTGATGGTGCCGGGGGCTGCCCTTGTGCTTCCGGGCCAGGGGTGCCAGCTGCCACATTCCACAAAACAAGGACCGGGCTGAGAGCAGAGGTACAGAGGGGTGTGTGGAAGAAATGATGCATAGCAGGAGTCCAGAGACCCCAAGTTCAAGTGCCACCTCGCCTCTGGGACCAAGTCTCTTCCCCTCTCCCAGCCTCAGTTGCTTCAACTATTAAGTGGGAAAATACCACCTGCCATGCCTGTTTCCCACAGTCGTGAAAAGGATAAAATGGAGTAAAAAGCACTTTGCAAACTAGGAAGTGCCAGGCAGACGTAAGATACAGTCATAATGATCTTCAGGGCAGGAGACATCTGACACAGGGGGTGGGCGAAACATAAAGCAAAGAGTGGCATATCCTCTGAGGCGGGAGGCCTGGATTCCTAGGCCCTTCCCCAGCCTCAGGTCACTAACAGTCACTGCTCCTCTAGTCCATCTCACAGGTGTGGGCAATCTGCCCAATGCGGTGCCGCCAGACGGTGACCCTACCTGAGAGCCCATGACATCTGGCTCTCGGTCTCCTGCTGTGTTCCCCTAAAACTCACAGCTCACCTGGTTTCAGACACTATACACAGTCCTGATGTTTCTTGAGCAACTACTACATGCAAGGCATGGCCTTGCCAACCTCACAGGTTAGTTTTTGGATCGACTGAGATGACAAAGGTCAAAAATAAATAATTATAATTTCCACCATTACTCCTATCACCACCATCAATATCACGGATGTAAAGGGAACAGGAAAAGAGGAACATCTTGTTGCTCACGGTTCTAACACCTGCAGAGCCAACCCAAGGCGGGGCCCCATCAGGAGCAATGCATTCTGGGGCGAGATTACCCAAACAGAGAGAGTTCCAGAAAAGGCCCCGCCTCATACTTTGCAGAAGTCCAACCTGCCAGAGGGTCTCGAGGCCAAGGCCACCAAGGAGAGCCGCTGTGAGACCCAGAGGGTGACTCCCCCATTTCCTCCCTCGTGGCTTTGTCATTTCTGAACTCATTTCTGTTCTAACTGTCTCCGCTCCCTGGACAGCCCGCAGCTGACAGTCAGTCTGGTTCCCGTTTTGAGAAATCTGATTGCAAATGTCTTAGAAAAAAAGGGCCCTAACGGCCTTTTCAAAACGCAGGCCAATTTTCCTCTCCCAGGCCTGGTGTTTAGTCAATCTGAAACCCAGAGAACGGGTCACAGAGGAGGGCACCAGAGACGTGGGCACCGTACCCCCTCCCCACCGCCGCAGCCTTGGGCCCTGCTTCAAACTCAGGATGCCACAGAGTCACAGTCCTTATTTCACACCATCCACATTTCACAGATGAGAAAACCGAGGCCCAGAAATGGGAAGGGACTTGCCCAAAGTCACATGATAAGACCAGGAGAGCTAGGACGGGCCCAGGCTCCTGGGCTGGCAGGGCACCAGCATGGCAACTCTTAGGCAGGGATGGAGGAGCTTCTGGGGCTGGCCTCACCACGCAGCATGAGAGATCGTGGTGGGCACATGGCTCCTGTAGATGCAGAATGGCCAGGCCCCCCTGGCTCAGGCCACAGTGGTGGACACAGTGTGGAACCAGAAGCCGGAAGCCCCGATCTGGTGGCCAGCCACCACCCTGGATGCCGGTGACACTGGGCAGGCCACTCACCTCTGGGCCTTCAGCTTCCCCACCTGTTCCATGGGGACAAAACCACACCTGACCTACCCGCCCATGGGCTGCTGTGAGGCTCAGGCAATGGGAAAATACTCTAGAAGCCGTAAAATGCTGGACAGCCTCAGCTATTGTCCGTATCCTGTCCACTCCTGTGCCCAAATCCTGAACAGATGAAACTTGGATATCAGGTGCAATGGTATCAGTTACCTCACAGAAAGGTGGCAGCTGTGGTCCAGCTGCTGCAGGGGTGCTGGGACGTCCCCTGGCAAACAGTACCCACGGGGCACCACAGGCGGGCCTCACCAGAGGAGGGATTCGAGGGGAGAGGGACTGAGGGATGTGGCGCACACCATACCCTGATCCCCACGCTACCCCGGCCCCCAAAGCACTCTCAATCCCCACCCCAGGCCGGTGACCCGCCAGAAGAATGGGGAAGATCCGGGAAGACTTGTCTGCCCCAAACCTCACAGAAGTGTCCACCCGAGGGGGACCAGGGGCGGGGGGGGGGTGTGGAACCCCAAGGCGGGGATGCCGAGAGTAGGGGCGGCGAAAGGATGGGCGATATAGTCAGGCCAGGTAGATGGGCAGGCAGAGGAGGGGACTCCACGGGACCCGGGGCCACCCGGAGGAGGAAAAAGGGGAGCACGGAGGCTCTGGGGGAGAAGGCAAGGGCGAGGGGCTGACGGAGAAGGGGGCCAGGCGGAGTGTGTGAAGGGAAAGGCAGCAGAGTAGGGCAGGGGCACTGAGCGGGTCGGGGAGCCAGTGCAACTGGAAAGCCCCGGCGTTGGGGTGCTCCGGGTTCAGGTGCACAGGGCCTGGGGCGCAGGGGTCCGGTCAGGGCTGCGGGACGCGGAGAGCTGGCGGGGCAGAGGGGGTCTCGGGGCCAGTGCCCGGGTGGTCTGGGGCTGCGGGGTCGGGGCTCGGGGAGCGGGGCCGAGGGGCCGGCGGGCCGGGGCCGGCGCCCGCCTCACCTGGGCTCGGGCAGCAGAATCTTCTTGCTGGCGCGCGCGGCCGGCGTGGCCTTGCTCTTCTCCATGGCCATCAGGTAGCTCACATCGGCCAGCACCGCCTCCAGGTCCGCCATCTTGGCGGCGGCGGCGGCCTCTCCCGCCGCTCGGCTCCGCTCCGCTCGGCGCGCTCGGCCCGGCCCGGCCGCTCCGTCGGCCTCGGGCGCCGCCGCCTGCCTGGCCCCGCTGGGCGCCCGCGGCTCCGCTCGCCGCGGCTCACAGGCGGCGCCGCCCCATGGCGCCGGCTCAGGCCCGGCCCGGCTCGCTCGGCTCCCGCCGGGACTGCAGTCGGGCCGCCGCCGCCGCCGCCGCCGCCGCCGTCGCCGCCGCCGCCACCGCCGCCGCCGCCGCCGCCACCGCCGCCGCCCGCGCCCCGGAGCCGCCGCCGCCTCCGACCCCGCCTGCCGCGCACAGCGCCAGCGAGCCCGCGAGGGGCCGGGCAGGCGGGCGGGCGGGCGGGCGGCGGCGCCCCCTGGAGGCCGCGCGGGCTGGACCGAGCCTGACCCCCGCGGCACCAAGACCCCGCCTCAGCCCCCAACCAGGTCCTCCGCTCTCTGACCCCGACCCCCAGCCATGACTCTGACCTCAGACTTGGAACACGACAGGGACCCTGGCCAGAAGAAGACCCTAGACCCAGACCTTGACCACAGCTCAGATCACAACTCGGATCCCAGGCTCCAAGACAGACCATGGCTGTGACCCCAGACTGCCATTGCAGAACGTGATCCCAGGGACTTGGATCTCCGACTGTAGCTATAACCCCTGACCCCTGACCTTGGACAGAGTCGGAAACCTGACGCCAGACCCGGATAACATTCCTGACCCCAGACTCCAAACAGGACCCCAGACCTAGACCTTGGACCACCACCTCAGACTCTGACCATGACCTCAGATCACCACCCTGGGCCCAACCCCCTTCAAACCCAGATCCTGACACTGACCCCCGACCTGCAACAGGACCCCAGATCCAGATTTTGGACCATGACCTCACTGATCCCAACCACAGACCACCACCTTGATCCCATCTTGGTTACTGACCCCAACCTTGATTCCACCCCCAGACTCAGACCACTATCATGACTCCAAACCCTGGACTTAGGGGCAGGGCCCAGACCTGGGCTTGGACCATCAATCCCAGACCAGGGTTCTAGACCCAACACCAAAAACTCTGGACACGGACCCAGGACCAGGACATCCAACCGGGACCCAGACTGGACCTAGAACCCTTAACAGGCCGCCATGGACCTGGGACCTGACAACTGCAGTCAGACTCCAGACTTACCCCAGGCCCAATCCCCATTCCTCCTGCCCCAGACCCAATCCAGGCCCCCAGGGCTCCCACTCAGGACCAAGGACCCTGCACCAACACCACTCCCCGCCCCAGACAAGAATCATCATGATTCCACAAAGTGGGATCAAACCTCTCTCAGCCTGGGAGGGCACCCGGGTCACTGTACTGCCTGGCAAGGGAAACTTACTCTGCTGACAGCCCACGGTGGGGGGGTTCCATGTGTCTCAAAGCGGCACCCCTTACTCAACACGCCCTCGAGAGCCTCTCTCTGCTTTCCAAGGTGACAAGATCCCCTCCCAGTCCTGGGCACATGGAGCCAAAGCCTCATGCCAGTTGGTGGGCCAGTAATCAGAACACTTTTGCAAAGCATAGGATCCCCACGCCCCGCCCCCGCTCTTTGCACTTCTCAGCCTACCTTCTGAGATCAGCCTCGGCAGAGCCTGGAACCAGAGCACATCAAGACAATGAGGTCCCCTCGTCAGTGGGCGACACCACCATCCACTCAGATACTCAAGCCAGAACTCCAGGCATCATCCTTGGCTCTCCATCTCCCCCTTCCCTAATCTGTGACCACACCCTCTTATGTGGCCTCCAGATAAGAATCTTCTTAAACCTGTCTGCTTCTGAGGATCCCCACAGCTGCTGCCCTGATGCAGGCCCTGACCAGAGATGCCTCTCCCCAGTCTAGATCTGATAGGGTTACTGCCTGCTTAGCACTGAGAAGCAGTGCTCCCGGACCTCTGGGGCTGCTGAGAGTGGGAAATCAGAGGAGGGCCCACTCTGCCCAAAGTAGATCAGGTGAGCAAGTTCCTTAACCTGCAAGTCAAGGTCTTGGATGAGTGGGTCCTGCTCCCCTCTCAGGCCTGTGTTGCCACCATCCCCTATGCCTGGGGTCCCCCCACCAGCCTACCCATCAGTTTTTACCTCTGTGCCTTTGTTCTTCCACCCTGTGTCTGGAAGCACTCTGTGTGCCCTCTTCCCTGGCTAATTCTTGCTCATCCATTAAGCCCCACCTCCTCCAGGTAGCCTTCCCCAATCCCCTGTCTCCAATTCTGTCCATCTCCAGTTCTGCACTAACTGCCTACTTCCTTGATTTGAGAGCATCGTCAGTTGCAAGATGCATCATTTCAAGTTTTTGACAGAGGGATGGGATGTGTGTGTGTGTGAAGCTTTATTAAATGTTTGCATCCATTGGAAAATGCATCCTGATGTTAGAAATGCTAACGTATAAAAAAAAGTGTTCAGGGCTTCCTTGGTGGTGCAGTGGTTGAGAGTCCGCCTTCCGATGCAGGGGACACGGGTTCGTGCCCTGGTCCGGGAAGATCCCACATGCCGCGGAGTGGCTGGGCCCGTGAGCCATGACCGATGAGCCTGCGGGTCCGGAGCCTGTGCTCCGCAACGGGAGAGGCCACAACAGTGAGAGGCCCGCATACTGCAAAAAAAAAAAAAAAAAGGGGGTTCATACCTCCTCCCACTGCCCACCGTGGGACCTGGCACAGAAAAGTAGAGTCAATGTTTGATGAATGAATGAGTGACTGAGTGAATGAGCTCCACAGCCCAAGGTGACACATGGAGTTTGGGGTAGAAGACGGCCAGAGGCACAGGAGGATGCACCAGAAGGCCTCTAACTTCCTCTCCTCCCGCCTCTCCCCAACTCTTCTGGACTCTAACTACGGCCACCTGGGGTTTCTGGAACCACTCCTATTTAAAAATCCTGTCTAAAGAACTCATCAGACCAGAGTCCCCGTGAATTCTGAAAAGCCAGCCATCCTGCTCCCGGAGGTGGCCCTACCTCCCCGACACCACCTGAAAATCCAGAAGGCCCTTCCCAGCCACTGCCCAACCCACAACCCAGGCAGGCCTGAAGCTGGGGTTAAAGGTGGGGGGGGGATGGAGGGACGGAGGGACGGAGGGAGGGAGGGAGAGAGAGAGAGTCTCCAGGGCACCCCTCACTGATTCCTGGGACCCTGGAAAGCAGCTCTTGGAAGCCCTGGGCTGGGGCTTTTTTTTGGTAGTGCTGCCCTCTGGTGGTTGAGGGAAGGTCGATTGTCAACCTGCCTTTTCAGGCTGGCTTCAGTCGTTTTCAACCAACTTTGGTGCCTAGACCGTGTCAGCCTCTGGCTGGAATGCTAGGAGTGAATGAGGAGTGGAACCCCGTCTCTGCCTAGCTGGCAGGACTGCAGATACATCATTACCTGGCATCTTGCCCAGATGACTAGTAGGTGTTGCAAATTTAACGCGTCCCACACTGAGCTCTGGCTCCGCACCCAGCCCGGTCCCACCTGCTCCTCTCCCGCCTCCCCATCTCAGTAGTGGCTCCTTCCTCCTCCGAAAAAACCTCCATTCCTCTCTTCCCTCACTTGCCTCTGCCGGCCCCCCCCCCCCCGCCCCCACATACACATGCTCTCATCCAGCCTGTCCTGTCGACTACCTGGTGTATCACCCCAAATCCTTCCACTGTGCCCTGCTAAACCCGATCTGAGTCCCATCACCTGGGGCTGCCTGGCACTGATGCCTGCACCAGCTTCCTCCCTGCCTCTCCTCTAGCCAGAGTTTTTTTGTTATTTATTTATTTATTATTAAATAAATAAATTTACTTATTTATTTATTTTTGGCTGCACTGGGTCTTCGTTGCTGCATGCACGCCTTCTCTAGTTGTGGTGAGTGGGGGCTCCTCTTCGTTGTGGTGCGCCGGCTTCTCATTGCGGTGGCTTCTCTTTTTGCAGAGCACAGGCTCTAGAAGTGCGGGCTCAGGAGTTGTGGCTTGCAGGCTCTAGAGCACAGGCTCAGTAGTTGCGCTGTGGCATGTGGGATTTTCCCGGACCAGGGCTCAAACCCATGTCTCCTGCATTGGCAGGCGGATTCTTAACCACTGCGCCACCAGGGAAGTCCCTATTTATTTATTTATTTTGGCTGCGACGGGCCTTAGCTGTGGCGGGTCTTAGCTGCGGCACGCGGGGACCTTTAGTTGCAACATGCGGGAACTAGTTCCCTGACCAGGGATCAAACCCAGGCCCCCTGAAGTGGGAGTGTGGAGTCTTAACCACTGGACCACCAGGGAAGTCCCTAGCCAGAATTTTTACAGGCCTAAATCTAACCCCGTCTCCAATGACCACCCCTGCACTTAGGGGAAAACCCACCCCTCTCTGTGGCCTGTGAGACCTGCAGTCTGGCCCCTGCCCATCTGTCTAACTCAGCCCACTCGCCCATCCCTGTGCCCTTTATTCTCCAGTCTCTCTGGTCTTCCTTCTGTCACTACAACAAGCCAAGTTCATTTCCACCTCTGGGTGTTGACTTTATAATTCCCCTTGCCTGGAATGACCTTCCTTTCCCTCCTTTCCGGCAAGAAAGACTCCTGCTCACCCTGCATCCCGAGGGCTGCAAACTTCCTGTTCATTTTTAGTGAAAAAAAAAAAAAGTTCTTGTTCAGGGGGCTCTCCCCGGGTGCCCCCATTTGTTGTGGTCACTGGTGCACTCTTCAACCCTTACCATGGCACTGGGCACAAAGTTAGGGCCACAAGGAGAAAGAGGATTCAGTGGTGGCCCAGTCTGGTGAGGAAGAAGACCCCTAAATGAATGCCTCTAATTAACCTGGCAAGAGCTATAATGTGAGATGGGGAGCTCAGGAGAAGAGAGTCAGGGGAAGAGTTGGGGAAGGTCTTGAACTTGACATTGTATGCACGTGAGCATGAGTGAGTTTGGGGGTGAGGACTGGCATGTGCCAAGGCCCAGGGGTGCAAGTTTCCTCCTGCTGGGGCTTCACCTCTTGGTCTGCATCCTGGGGTTTGAAGATCCAGGAGGATGAGCTTGAGGGCTTCCCAATCTGTACACCTCACCAGGGGTATGCAGATTAACCAGGAGAAACTCCTGCCTATAGTGGACAGCCACCTCTTTGATGTCCCGGGGCCCAGACAGTGCCAGGCTCTGGCTAGGCTGCTGGGACTTCACCTCATTTACTCATCCACTTATCCAACAATATTTGCTGAGCTCCTACTACATGCCAGGCACTGGTGCTTGGCCTTGGGGATCCAACATAGAGAGAGACAGTGAATCTATGGGCAAACCATACATAATAATAAACACTGACACTTACTGGGTTCTCCTCACGTGCAGGGCACTGTTCCTAGAACCCAGATGATCTCATTTAATGCTCAAAACATCATTATGAGGCAAGTGACATGTTATTGTAAGAGCCAGCAGCCTCCTCAGGTGAAGTCGGGGAAACCTCTGCGGATTGGCACTTTTGCCAGAGCTAGGCTAGGAGAGAAGCAGCTTTGCTAGGGGCAGGGAAAAGAGCTTTCCAAGCATGTGGAACAGCAAGTGCACAGGCCCTGAGGGAGGAAAGAGCCTGGTTATCCAGCAGGTTCCTACATCTCCAGGAGACAGGCTCTTTGCTCCCTCCCGCACAGTCCAAGGACCTTTGATGGCCCACAACTCTGGGCCAGGCTTCCAGACCGCTGGCTCCGCCTGACCCACTTCCCTGGAGCAGCGGCTCTCCTCGGAACCCTCCGTAAGGTCACGAGACCCACGGCTGCCCCTGGCCCCAGTCTCCTTTTCCGCCTTGGAGCTTCCGCGCGGCGTGGCCCCGCCCCTGAGTCCGGCCCCGCCCCTGAATCAGGCCCCGCCCCAGCCCCGCCCCAGCACCCGGCGCCCTCCCGGGGCCGTTCCCAGCGCGCATGCGCCTCGACGTCCGAGGCTCAGCCTGGCGCTAGGTCGTTCTGCCTTCCCACCGTGGGTGTCTGTGCCTTGACCCTCTCAGCCCGCCAGTGAGTGACCCAGTCGGGGTCTCTAGCCCCCCCCGGCCCCACTGTGGCGACTGGTACTTGCCGTGTCAGGGGGAGGGAGGATGTGTTCGGAAAAGACCTGGGGTCAAATGCTAGTGCCACTTCCTGCTGCCTCTCTGGGTGCCTTAGGCAAGTTACTGAACCTATCTGAGCACTGCCTTTCTCATCTGTACCCGGGGCGCCTCCCTCCTGGCCTCACTGGATTGTTTTGAGGATAAACGGAGATGATGTGTGTGCAGTGTTGAGCCGAGGGAGATGGCTTGTCGAGTGGCCACTGTCCCGAGTACCTTGGGCCTCACTTGTGCCTCTCTCTCAGCGTCCTCCATGGTCTCTTTTCTCCCAGTTCTCTTCTCCCCTCCTTTCTCTACCTCTTTCTCTGCCTTTCCTTTTCTGGGTCTTTCAGGGTGTTTCTCTCTGGGTCTGTGTCTCTTTCTGCTTCTCTCCCTCTGTCTTGCCATCCTAGCACTGTCATGGCACAGTCTGGGGGCATAGCAGCTGGACTTCCTGCCCCCCTTGTAGCTCTCTGGAGTGGGGTGGGTGGGGAGGCAGAAGCGCCAGGCTGAGGGCAAAAACAGGTCCTCCCTGACGTTGGGTGTCTGCTCTCACTGTTTCCTGCCCGTACATGGGTGTCAGCGCTGAGGTTTCCTTTCCGGCCTGGCACCTGGAAAGGTGGTGGTAGGGCGAGTCTCCCCAGCCAGCAAGTGCCAGGCCTGCTCTGCTGCTGGCCACCCAAATGGCACTTAGCACAGAGGTGGCCTGCGAGGGTGGGGGGAGCTGGTATTGGCCCTCTTCCCAGGTCTAGCTACATCATTTGCGGGGTCCACTGCAAATAAAATGCACGTCGTCTTGCTCAAAAATTTCAAGATGGTGACAACAGTGCATTAAACTAAGTGTGGGGCCCATCTGAGGGCAGGGCCCCGTGTGACTGCGTGGGTCACTCACCCATGAAATTGGTCCTGCTTCCCTCTCCTATAAATCCACTTTTCATTATGCTCAGTAAATTTCCTTATCCCTCGACTCCCAGGGCAGATGAAGGGGGTAAGCAGAGCTAGCTAAGTCTAGCCCCACCCTTAAGAAGTTCAAAGTGCCATGGGAGGGCTTCCCTGGTAGCGCAGTGGTTAAGAATCCGCCTGCCAATGCAGGGGACACGGGTTCAAGCCCTGGTCCAGGAAGACCCCACATGCCACGGAGCAACTAAGCCCGTGTGCCACAACTACTGAGCCTGTGCTCTATAGAGCCTGTGAGCCACAACTACTGAACCCACGTGCCACAGTTACTGAAGCCTGTGCGCCTATAGCCCGTGCTCCGCAACAAGAGAAGCCATCGCAATGAGAAGCACGTGCACCTCAACAAAGAGTAGCCCCTACTCACCGCAGCTGCAGAGGGCCCGTGCGCAGCAACGAAGACCCAACACAGACAAAAATAAATAAATTATTAAAAAAAAAAAAAAGTGCCATGGGAGGGGTGTGGACAAACACCCAGCCTGGTTGCTCAGCAGGCACGAGGGAGCTGGGGTAAAGGCTCAAGCTCCAGAGTCCCAGGCCCAGAATTCACGTATGTCCCAGCCCTGCCACTGACCCTTCACTTTACCTCTCTGAGCCTTGGCTTTATAGAATGAAGGCACCTGCCCACCACCCCCTCCCCTGGCTGGGGTATGGGCATGAAATGCCATTGCTTGTACACAGAGGCTAGGGAGCAGGGCGGATAGGACCAACTCTGCAGTCAGTCTCCAGGTTTTACTAGCAAAGACACTTTAGGCAAATGTCTATAACTCAGTTTCTCATCTGTAAAATGAAGATAATAATAGACTTGCTATGTATTTACAGTAGCCAAGACATGGAAGCAACCTAAATGTCCATCGACAGATGAATGGGTAAAGAAGATGTGGTACATACATACGCAATGGAATACTACTCAGCCATAAGAAAGAAGGAAATAATGCCACTTGCAGCAACATGGATGGACCTAGAGATTATCATACTAAGTGAATTAAGTCAGAAAGAGAAAGACAAATACTATATGATATCACTTATATGTGGAATCTAAAATATAACACAAGGGACTTCCCTGGTGGTCCAGTGGTTGACTCGGTGCTTTCATTGCCATGGCCCCGGGCTCAATCCCTGGTCAGTGAACTAAGACCCCACAAGCCACACAGCACAGCCTTAATTAATCAATTAATCAAATATGACATGAACTTATTTATGAAACAGAAACAGACTCACATAGAAAACAAACTTATGGTTACCAAAGGGGAAAGGAGGTGGGGGAGGGATAAATTAAGAGCTTGGTTAGCAGATAGAAACTACTATATATAAAACAAACACGTCCTACTGTATAGTATGGGGAACTATATTCAATATCTTGTAATAAACCATAATGGAAAACAATATGAAAAAGAATATGTATATATACATGTATAACTGAATCACTTTGCTGTACACCAGAAACTAACACAACATTGTAAATCAACCATCCTTAAAAAAAAAAAGTAGAGTTGCTGCGAGGATTCGGAGTTACTTCATGTAGGTGCTTAGAACAGTGGTCAACACATAGTAAGGCTCAGAAGATGCCAGCTGTTTTTACTATGTTGTTGCCTGTGAAAGGTACAGTATGTCCAGGTTAATCCCTTCTGGTTGGTGGGGAAACAGGAAGGGCTTCTGGAGGAAGAGGTGTTTGAAGGAAGGATAGATTTTCATAGTTGTGAGGGTGACACACCCTGAACACAGCAAGCCTGGTGACTACAGAGGTGTCCAGTTTGAGGCCTCTTATAAGCACCTACCACCAACCTGGTGCTTCTCATTTTACGGATGCCAGTGGCAGGATGAGTTTACACATGACTCTGGAGTGTTACACATGAAGACTGAAGATTTTTGTGTGTGCTTTAGGAAGATTCATAGCTGAATACAGGTTAGATTGGAAACAGGCCAAAAAAAAAAAAAAAGCTGGCAGCATTAACACAAGAAAGGAGGGGAAAGATGTATGAGGTAGTGAATTTGGAGAACATGACAACAAACTGGCTGTACTGGGGAGGCACAGGCCTCTGGGTATCCAAGCTACTGGGAACACTCAACCCTGTTGCTTGGGCATCTATTATGTGCCAAGCTCTGCGCCAGCTGCTGGGGATGACATGGTGAGCAACACAGTCTGATCCCTGTCCTGGTGGAGCTTCCCAGCTAGCTGGGGAGACTGATTTTAAAGGAGTCCTAAAAACCAGTAGGGTGCTACGGCAGCATATGATCCAGTCTTGAGCAGGGTGGGAGATGGCTTCCCAGAGGAAGTAACATGTAAACTACGGAAGGTGTACCAACAAAGGGAACAGCAAAGGCCCAGAGATGGTGGCACTGAAGTTAGCTGTGAGGGTGGAGGGGAGTAGGAGGGGCAGATGGTGAGTGAGGAAGCTTGGACTTCATCCTGAGACAGACACACTAATGGGTTTTAAATAGAGAAGTAGTCAAATCTAAGAGAAATGTTCTGGCTGCCAACATGGAGGACAGGGGGCTGGCCTAGAGGCTGGGAAGCCTCAGGGCTCCTGCTGGGGTCAAGGTTCTGGACAATGCTGGCTTCACCTAGGGTGGTAGGCGTAAGGTCATCGAGAGGTGGACGATGGGCTCTTGTGATATTTAGGTGGCAAAATTGACACTCTGCCTTCCCCTGCAACATGGAACATGGCCACATCCACATCCAACCTCAGGAAGTGGACTGGGAACCAGCTCACCGTCCAGGACCCTGTGCTTTTCCAGAATGTGCAGCAGAATTGGAGATGGTCCTTAACAGCTTGGTGAGTAGGATGGGCAGGGATCCCCAGATGCCCTGAGGGTAGTGATGAGAGCCTCCTCAAGACCTCCTGGATGGGATTTCAGCTCTCCTGAGATGGTGCAGTCAGGGCTGAGGGCAGCACGTCAGACATTCGTCTAAAGGCTGGAAGCCTGTACTCAATAAGCAGCCGGACAGTGGGACAAATGCCGAATGGAGCCTGCCTGACACACACATTGTGCAGTGACCTCGAACAGCATTGTCCTTGAGGCCTGTTCTACAGCTGTAGTGGTTGGAGGTTGGCCTCGGCTAATGGCTGTCGAGGATGGCAAGATTAGAAATCCCCAGGCCTGCTCTCAGGAGAGCATCACAGGGGTCCTTTCCAGCTCTCCTTGAGGACTCTGTAGGGCCACTCCAAGCACTGCTTTGTGAGGAAGGGGTGGGGGTCCAGTAACCTCATACTTAAATTTTCACATCTATTAAAAAGTTCCCCTTCATGAAGTAAAATGTTTTGGTGTTTCCATAAGCAAGTGCTGCTTTTTGACATTCAAAAAAGGAAGGCAAGACAAGTAGTAGAGGCACATAGCAGTTCTGCTGCTAACTCAGGGATGAAGCAGGAACTGCGGGCCTGGGGCGGGGGGCGGGCGGGGGGAGTGGGAGGCGAGAGCCTGCAGGACCTTCTGACTCTTCCTCTTTCACATGGACGCACACACACACACCAAGGCAGAAAAGGTTTTGTTGTTGTTGTTGTTGTTGTTTTTAAAACCTTTTTATTAAAAAAAAAAAAACCAAATCAAAATATTTCCCATTGGAGGCTATTTCTTTTTTTGTCTTTTAAAAATTTTATTACACAAATATCTCCCATTCCCACATGTCAGAGGAAAGATGTCCTTGCTCTTTCTAAAACCAATAGTGGAGAACGTTTAGAAAACAAAAGTCCAACTAGCTTCCCTCCTTCCCTGGCCCAAAATAACCCCAATGTGTCAACTGAGATAGCATGACTTGTCCCCTTAATGCTTACATTTAATTTAATTTTTTAGCACAACATTGGAGATTGACTCTAAATCAGCAACAAAAAATATATATTTACAATATTTCTCCGAAAACAAAAACACAACCAAACCCTTTAAACATAGTGACTTTAGGAGTTTTATTTATGGAGCAGTTATTTTTTAATCACCAAGTGATTTTATATTATATATATATATAAATTTTCTTCCTTTCCTTGTGGTCTTTCGCCCCGGTGCTCGGAAAGATGGAGGCAGGGTGTCTGGTCCCGCGGTCTGAGGAAGGCAAGCTCTCCTGGCAAGGCCGTGTCTAAGAGCAGATTGCAGGAAATTTGGCGGAACTCCCAGGTTCCTCTGTCCCCAAAGACAGACTTTCTTTCCTCCACATGGACCAACCCTCACCTCTAAAAACCATTTTCCCCCTCACAGTCCCAGAGAAAAGGAAAACCCAGCAAGGGCACAGGTCCATTGGCTGCCACTCCTGAGCTCCCTTTTCTGCTGACCAATTTACGTGCGCGGTAAAAATGCTTGTTTTTCCAAACCAAAAACAAAAATAGAAACCAAAACCCAAAACAAACCATCAGCTTGGAAATTTCTGTAGATGAAACGTCCCAAAGTCAGAGGCACTCTCCCGGCACAATCCCTGCTCTGAAGGGGTCTCTCCACCTCCCCTTTTATAAAAAGACAAGAAAACAAAACAAAGTAATCTTTTCAGTATTTTCCACAGGAGCAACCAAAAAAAGGCAGGAAGCTTCCAATTATAGGTCATTAACAATAATATTAATAAGGTTTTTGCTCAATACCCAGGGTTCTTTACAGAGAAGTTCCCCTAACTGAGGCACTCTGGAATAAGTCACTGGCATTTCCTCAAAGTTTCAGCCCCAGTTGGCTGGGGCCTGGAGACCAATGGAAGGGGCAGAGGGTCACGGGAGCAGACTGCTGCTTCTAAGGTGCAGCCAAGAGAATCAGCAGATTGGAAGAAACAGACACAATGCCACCCCCTCCCAAGACCCAGTTTTCTCTTAGGAGGCCAGTCAATGCCAGGGTCAAAGCTGGGCTAGGTGGCAAAGAGGGAGCCCCTCTGCCTCTATTGCTTTGGAAGTGGCAAGGGTGCATGTGGCGTCTCTCCTTGGGGTGGCTCACACTTCAGACCCCTGGTGCCTGGGCTCCTTCCCCTCCCCCAAAGGGCTTCAGGAGGAGGAGAGCCTGAGACTGGGCTGCAGGAAAGGGGCCAGGAAGGGATGGGCTGGAGGACGAGAAGGTGGGGCAAGGTTGTGCTATCTCGCTATCCTTACAGATGGGGAGCAGAGTGCAAATCCGCGTCTATCATTTATAAGCTCTTGCCACAGGCTGCTGCTACTGAGCATCTCCTCACACACTTAAATATTGACCCAAAAGAAATTCCGACCTTTCTTTCCATTTTTTTTTTTTTTTTTTAAAGTGCAAAAAGCTCTCTGCTGCCCTAGAGAGAGGATCTTTGGACAGGCCGTTCAATGCAAAGTAAGAGGGGGCAGCTGATGGGGCTCGACACAGGGCGGTGGAGTGGGAGATACCACGCTCCCCTCCTTCCCTCCACACACACGCTTACTACACTCAGCCACACACACAGAGGCACATGCACACCCCCTTCCATGGCTGCAGGCAGAGGGCAGGTGACTGGCTTCTAAGCAGGACCTCCCACCCCTCCAAAGGTGCCAGATCAGTGAGCCACTGGGGCTAGACACAGGCCTGGGCTCTGGTGGCTACGGGACACCTGAGGCCCGGAGCCTGCTGGGAGGCAGGTGGGGACTTGGCCTAGTTCTCTGATCCCCCCCAGCTGGGGGAGATAGGCTGCTCCCTCTGAGGACACGCATCCTGGGAAAGCCCTATTCAGGTGGGAATAAGGTAAGTGTGGAAAAGGGCAGGGCAGGCTGAAGAAGGAGGGAATGGGGAGATGGTGCCTGTCCCAGAATCTGCCTGGAAAGCAATAAAATGGGGGTGTCCCTGGGGTAGACAGTTCCAGCTCCTCTGAAGAGCCTCAACCCCAATAAGTGCAACAAGGACTTCACAGAAACTAGCAGGCAAGTCTGGGCTGGGGGAACCTCATTATGTGAACTACCACGAGCATCGGACGGGATCAAGCTAAAGGAGAGGAGAGGAGGGAGAGCACAGACACAACAAGAGGTTTCAGACACCTCAACAGCACCAGTGTGATCTGCATGGGGCTGGCATTCCTGGGGCTGCTGGCCCCTCCTGCATAAGCCGGGAGAGTGTGATGGAGGAGAGACACGCACTGGACACCATAAGGAGAACCTGGCCACGGAGATAGGGCCACTTTCTTCCCTGGGAGTTTGCTCAGAACCAGGCACTGCTGGGGACCATGGATGGGGAGGAGGACCCCAGGGCCCAGTGCAGATGACGGTTGCACAGACACCCCAAACTGAGAGCCCAGCCTCCTGGCAGGCGAGTGAGCGAGTGGGTGAGCAAGCGAGCAGGCACTGTGACAGCACACAGCCTGTGCTTTCCCCTCAGATCAATTTGCCACCCCCTTCTCCTTAGGAGGGAGAGAAGCAGGCAGGTAAGCCTGGTGTCCACCACCCTCTCTGCCCCGGCTGTAAGGGAAGGGCTCAAGGGACAGGAGAGCAGAGAGGGAGTGTGACGCTGGCCTCAGAGCCCGTGCAGGGTCGGGGAGAGAGGCTCTCCTGGCTGGGGAGTCAGGGGAAGATCGGTTTCCTGTTCAGTCTGGGCTGGGTGTGTCTTAGCTGATCTTCTGTATCAGCTTCTCGTCAGACAGGCAGTAGAGACTGTTGATGGACAAGTCTGAGATGAAGTGCTCGCAGGCTTTTCGGGTGATCTGCTTGCATCCTCGAAGGTCGATCAAGGTGACATTGGCGATGCGCCGTAGGTAGATCAGGGTCTGGTCTGTCAATTTATTGCAACCTGTGGGGAAAGTGACCACAAGGACAATGCTATGTACACACAGCCACAGGAGCCTCAATTTCCCAGCTTGCCTTCAAAATGCTAAACAAAAGCCCCCTTTTTCTCATAACTACCTGGCTCAGAGACCAGAAGCGCCATCAGCACAGCGGCCTCTGAAGGCCCCCTGCCACCGCACTCCCTGCACTGCAAGGCTCACCAAACTGCAGCTGGGTGGTGGCTGTGCTCTTAGGCACCTGACAACTGCTCGAGGCCTTAGTTCCCATCAGTTACAAAAGGGACAGAGTTCCATGTCCTTGTCCAGATGTCAGGAAACAAATTAACATGGTTTAGTCAACAGACCATGTTCTTTCTGTTCCACCGATCAAGCTCCAAGGAGGGCTGGGCTTCTGGGAGGCAGGGGGCAGTTTGTCACAAAACATCACAGCGCCATACCTGCCATGTTGAGCTCTGTGAGGGAGTAACGAGTGGAAGACCCAACAGCGGTGAGTAGATTGGAGGACTGATCTGTCAGGTGGCTGCAGTGACTGAGGTCGAGTCGAGACAGGAGGGGCATGTGGCGGATGATGAGGCGAAGCGTGGCATCTGTGATGTCAAGGCCCGCCAGCCGGAAGTCAGTCATGTTCCGGAGCTTGCTGCGATTGTCCTGACCTGCACAGGCAAGAGAAGGGCCTAGATCAAAATTCCCAACTCTAGTCCAGCTCCAAAGCTGCAGGCAGCTTCAGCTACTTGCTGGCCAGGCCCCCCTGCAGGGGTTAATAAGCAGAACTGCCCACACGCTTCCCTTCAGGGAGTGAGCAGTGCGTGGGGGCCGTTTCTAGGAAACCAGACACGTTTTCTTTCTTCCCAGCTGCTGGACTGTGCCTCACTTACACAGCAAAGGGGTATGTGTGGAATGCTCCTCTCCTTCCCACACTCCCGCACTTTTCTAGACAATCATGGAAACAGCTTTCAATGTTCCACCTCAACCATGAAGCCTTCCTGAGCTTCCTCGGGCTTATTCTCTAAGCCCCAAGCTCCACTAACCCACAAAATGGACTTACTCCTTTCTTTGTTGGTAGTTATCTATAAACAGGTAACCTGTACTTGTACGCAGTCCATCACTCTGTTTTCAATTTGCATTTTTCTACTCTTCAACAGCATCAGAACCTTAGCTTCTGGGAATGAAGTTCAGCTGAAAGACAAAGCTACCCCAAGAGGAGCACAGAGAAATCAGGCCCAGAGCACACCTGGTTTATCAGCCGGTGGAGTCAGCAAGTCCCGAATTTGAGGGTCCTTGATTCCTACTGCCCACCGAAGATCAAGGGTCCTGAGAAGGGGGCAGCTGGAGGTGCTGAGGGCAGAGACTGCAGACCAGGAGCAGCCTGCCAGGAGGAGGTCTTTCAGTCCTGCAATGGAAGGAAACAGACACGCAATAATACACTCTACCAGCCCATCCAAAGCCTCAACTACCAGCTGATCAGATCAAGGTAAACAGATGCCCAGTCTAATGGAGAGAGGGACCATGTCCTAATCTTACTCTAGTAATCCAGCTCAAAGACTCCTATGCTTTCCTAAATTACATCTAACTCTGGTGGTAAAATGGACTGCTTAGTTCCTACCAGAGTCATGTAAGTGTGAGTGACTTCCTCTTTATCCAAGACCTCAAAATGCTTAAGGGAACAAGGCCTTACAAGGGGCTGATCAAGGCAACATCTTACTCAAATTTCCTCTTCAGTGGCTATGCTGAGCAGACCTGCAGGGCTGGCAGCAGCACCTGATCCCGTTCTCTCCACTGTCTACTGCAGTGATTGGCCTGCCAGTCCAGAGTGGCACCATGGGGACTGGCAGTTAAGATGGCCCAGGCTAAGTGTCTTGCTAAGCAGAGAGGCAACAATGGCACAGACTGCTGCCCTAAATTGCCCTAAAGCAATTCTAAGAAGCGCTGCCAACAACGCAGCTTTCCCTGCCTGCCCTTGGAAGGACAGCGCAGGGCTGCTCACCTGGCAGCCTATTGACGAGCCACGTCAGTTGTTTTTTGGAGATGTTGGTCCAACTGAGGTCGAGGCTAACTGGCTGCCTCTTGATGATGCCACTGAGAGCCTGGGGTACAATAGCCTTACACCTACTCAAGTCAATTTTTGTCCAAAGTCTCTTGTCGCAGCACCTGTGACAGAAGGAAAGAGAACTAGCTGTCAATACCTGATGTCCCTTGTCAGAGGAACTTCATCACAGGCTGCTGGAGGCTTCTGGGAAAAGCAGAGCACCTGGAGGATTCACCTTCTCTAGATTCTTCTACATGCATACAAGGATCATGCCCTGTCATTTTTTTGCCTCAGAGAATAGGGATTACTTGACCAGTTCACCCTGATTTACTCTGGATGGGCTGAGAACACAGCACAATTGTTAGGGACACACAGTGAAACAATATACTATAACCCCTCATTTGCATTAAAATGGTACGGCTCCCATCAAAGTATATATAAGGGAACATCAAAAAGTTTTTTGACTTCTTAACTGCTGGAAGCTACTAGGCTTCCCTCTACTCTCTCCGTCATCACAGTGTCTCCCAGCTGCCTGAGACGCAGGGCGCTACGTGGCACATCCACAGTTCATTTTGCCTTGAGCTCCACAAAGAGCCATTACTGTATCAGGTCGAAAGAGGCTCTTTATTAAAATCAGGCCTGGAGAGTCCTCTACCACCCTTGGATTTCAGTGCTATCTTTACATTTTCTAGCCAGTCCAGACCAGAACTGAAAAGGAGAGGCTTGCCCTTCCACTGCAATCTACAAGTCCATAGGCCACAAATAGCACTGCAACATGCAGGCTTCTGTTTAATATTTTATAGTTCCTGCTCCCCAGCCTGGCTCAGAGTCTGGCTGGCAGGGCAAGAGGAGACGGCACATAATGCGAGTCTTATGTGGCTTGGCCTGGAAACTGAGGGATAGAGCCAGGCAGGCCCACTAGCCCTACGAAGAGAAATATTAGGAGAATTTGGGTAGATCACATATTAATTCAGATTTGGGGAATAAACTCAAGTTTGCAAAGAATGGAGTCTTTATTTAAAGACTGAAAAAACTTCACCAATGGCACATGAAACTTCTATGGCAGAAACAGGCTGCTTACAATAGAGCAGGGGATCTCAAACTTTAATGTGTATCAGAATCCCCTGGTGGAGAATTTATTAAAAACAGATTGCCTGGCCCCGCCCCCGAGGTTCTGATTCAGTAGGTCTGAGATGGGCCCTGAAAACCTGAACTTCTAACAAGGTCCCAGGTGATGTCACTGGTCCAGGCATCACACTTTGAAAACTACTGTAATGGGATTTGACCCAGATATAAAGGATATGTCCTAGGGTCCAGGAGCTTAAAGGAAAACAATGCCCAGTGGAAATCTTTATCACCTCTAGGTATCCCCCCCCTCCCTTGTCTTAACGTTTAACTTGAGAAGAAATGGCAGGTCTCACTAAGAAGGACAACTAAGTCTCAGGAAGCTTCAACACTGAACTGCTTGCTGGAGAAAGGAATTCCGATCCAGGTTTAGAGGATGAGAATTAAAACTATGGCAAATTGTGAGCCTGTGAGCACCTTCAAAGTGTTTTAAAAGCATGTATACCTCTCTCATTAGATGGAGACATAACTGAGGCAGGGGCTTAACAGCAGTCATCTGTGTCACCAGCACCAGGAGAGTGACTGGCATATCACAGGCTCTCAACAAATGTATAACAAGTTCAGTTGACTGGGGGGTAGGGGGATTATGACTCTGAAGTTTTAGCACAAACTACAAATCCATCCCCCAGGCCCAAATGTACAAATCCATCCTTAAGTCCAGTAAAGAGAGATGGGAAAGTAGCAGGGAGAGGATGCAAAGGGCCAAATTTCCCCAATGACACCTGCAGGCACAACTGGCCACATATTTAACAGGACCCACCGTCTGGGGAACAGACTGGGTTGATTTAATCCTTTAGGACCCGACAAGCCTCCAGATGCCAAGACACATGCTGTTCTCATATGGAAACCTGCCACCTACTCCCGTACCCCTATTCCTGATCCCTGTATCCCTGCTCACCATTTATACCACGTCTTGCACACTCGCATACATTCACAAAGTTCTCTGCGGCTGAGGTAGCGGAAGACAGACATCCAGACCTCCCGCTGCATCCAGCTTTCGTCTCCATCCTGAGCCCAACTGCCCCGGCCATTCAGCCTGGCTGCACCCCCCTCCTCTGCACTGTCATCTTCCTCCTCCTCCTCCTCCTCTTCCTCCTCCTCTCCCCCCAGCCCCTCCTCATCCCCACGCTGGGGGGTTCGGGCTGGGCAGTGCTGCACTAGCACACGGGGGGAATGGCGAAGGTTGGCAGAGGAGGCCGTGATGGCCTGCAGCTTGGGCACAATGGATGTCCCGTGGAGCTCTTTGGTGGGCCTCTGTAGCGTGACAGTGAGGTACGATCCCCGGATCTTGGCTTTCTCAACTTCAGACAGCTCCTTTTTGCCGCTGGGGTTGTTCTCCTTTTCCCGTACCATGGTGCGCTCTGTGGCCTGCAGCCGCAGCAACTGCCGCCGTTTGAAGCGCTCATCGCGGCTGGCACTGTGGTGGTCGCTGGGGCCGGCCCCAGGGGATGAACGAGTCACCACGCCCCGGGGGGAGGCCGGGTCGTGGATGAGCTGCAGCATGGAGGTGGGCGAGTGAGGTGGGGGCGTGAGGGGCTCGTCGCAGCTCCGCAGGGGCCGCAGGACTTTGGCTTGCACGGCTTCTTCGTCACTCTCTTCCATTTTCCGCTTCTGCAAAACAGGCCCCCAAACGCCACATCAGTGCCTCATTTCTTCAAAACCCTCTACACTTACAGGGTCAACCTCACTGTTGCTCTCAGAGGACTAGCGAGAAGGCAGGCCACTGCTTTTCTACGGGGAAAGGGATCTCTACCTGCTGCAGGGTGGTCATCTCCTCCGTCTGCAATCTAGACTCTGCCAGGATCAGCAACTGAGCTCACGTCTGTGCTGGAGAAAGCTGATTACAGAGCAAAACCCTCGAAATAGGTCACTTGGGAAATCTACCTGTGACAGAAAGGTCTGTGTCCAAGTACAGAGGAGTGGGATCCAAATTTGGGCTGCATGATTCCATAGCCTGCCCTATTCAGCTCTTGTCCCAATTTTTTGGTTATAATTCCCTGGGTAAAGAAATCCTTTAAAGAGGCCACAACTCTACCCCTATGCCATCTGACCATTTTAAACACCCAAGAGATGCTTCTGTTGGAAGAAAAGCAGCCTACATATATATTTGAACTAGGATGTTGATTGTGATAGCAGTAAACACTACTGACTTTTAGCTCTACCAGGGTCTAAGCTCGACCCTACCACGCTGCTTCTTCCACTCAGTGCCTCACGCTGTCCCGGGAGACCAACCACAGGTGAGAGATTATGCTGAGAACGAGAAACTGCACTGCTCCCAGAGGAATCTCCTCAGGATGAAAATGAGGAATTCAAGTTTGGTGAAGCCAACATCTCACAAAAAAAGCACAACCTCACCCTCTGCCACTTGTGCTTACCGGTCACTTGTCCCTTCCTGAAGCCCACCTTGGCTATGCTGCAATGAAGCCTAACCAATGTGCTCCACTAGGTATCACAGCAGTAGTTCAGATTTCCTTTAAGGAGACATTTTGTGTCCCTATGCAACAATTCTGCTCCCTTTTCTCCTTATATTCTTAGATCACTATGGTTGGAAGAGAATGACCAACTTTTGGGTGCTGGCTTTTACAATGCATTAGAAGGTAATATTAAAGTATCTGCCAATCCATCTGCTATAGCAAGCGCCCACCACCACCACGCCCACCACCACCACGCCCACCACCACCACCACCACCACCAGTGAAGACACATGTAAAAGCTATTACTAAAAGAACTTGCTGCTAGTATAAGAACTTGGAATAAGGAGAACTTTAGCACTAGTCAACTCCAGAAATCTTTGCCCTCAAAGATATTTAGACTGAAAATTCAATGACCTCAGTGCCTAAGTGGGAAGAAAGAGAAAGAAAACAAGGAAACGTGTCCCTACTCCTGCGCAGGGTACCTGGAATCATCCACCAGGGCATGGATGACTGACACGAAGCCAACGGCCTCCTCTGTATGTGCCCTTAACAGGTCTTGCCTTCCTGGCTGGAGTAACCAGCGTCTTTTTGGTCCTTTGACATTACTGGTGACCACTGGACCAGCAACAGTAGTAGCCTGGGGCCAAGGTCATGGCACTGATCCCCTCCAGAGGAGGGACGGCCTCTGTAGGACACAATTGGGCACGAGGGCAGGGTTTTCTGCCACAAAGGTGAAGATGACAAAAATGTAAACCTGCCTAACTGGAAACTCCAGTATGCCACCGTATTTACCAGCTGACTCGGGTCACTGCCTCCCCTCAAGTTTCATTCCTCATGAGCAGCCCAAGCTCACCTCATTTCCCTCCTCAAACAGCCCAGCTGTGGCTCCTCTTTTTCAAGGGCCCCAAAGTGTAAAAGAACCTCAGGAATTTGCAGACCCCCAAGACCCCCAACAATATTCAATAGTAAAAAAACCCACAAAATTTAAAACTCAAAAGAAATATAATTAACCAAAGGAAAAAAAAAGATAGCAAACAAAACAGAATAAAAAATAATCTTGCAAATAAAGATGCAAAGGCAAACGTTATCCTGAGCTTGATGCTTCCTTCCTTCTCACAGTGCAAGATTGGAGAAAGTTCCCTTACCTGGGTTTTCTCTGAGCTGTCCTCCTGGTAGCACTTTGGACACTCCCAGCAATTCGGCAATTCCTCGTTAAGCAAACCCTCTCCATCCATCTGTAGGCAGATAACGATGTTAAAAATCTGTCTCATTTAAAAAACAGACAAAACCCAACCTGTCTCTTAAGTTTCCTTTATCAAACAATAACACAGCCACATGGTTGGGAAGAGTTACCCACTCTTAAACACACTGGTCCACAGGGGAGAAAGATAGAGAACCATCTGGCCTCACTCCCAGACAGTGGGAAACTGGCCATCCTCACTCTTGGTTACCTGATCAAGTTTAGACTCCAAGAGAAGATTCCCAAGAGTCTGGGTCAATCTGGGGTCTCTTCCCCTGACACATACATTCTCCTGAGGGTCTCATGCCACTCTGTAAAACGAACTGGACACACAGAAACAGTGCCAGTGTGATCTTGACAGTGGGGCATAATGGTTAAGACTTAGTTATGGTTTGGGGTCTCTGTGACTCAACTGTTAAGTGAGGATAAATAACAATACCCATTTTACAGGGTAGTGGTAAGGATTAAATGAATTATGTACTATGTAAAATGTTTAGAAAAATGCCTGGCATGTAGTAAACACTTTGTATTAACCATTGTCATCATCATGAAGATAATACCTTATTTTATCAACTCTAAGATGCATATTTTCACGTTTGAATCTTCTGAAACTGGGCTGCTTCTCACAATTAACAGTGTCTTATAATCACTGTCAGCCAGGTGGCAGTCATGACATAGTTGACACCTTCAGGAAGACCAAGAAAGTACCAGCACCAATGCATTTTAGATTTAAAGAAAACTTAAAGAAGAAACAGGTCAGACCCAACTTCACAGGGCTGTCTTAAAGATTAGACAAGGGAGTATATGTAAAAGAGTGCTTCTTCACTCCGGCTGCACATTAGAATCGCTCGGGGAGCTTTTGAACACGCCTGGGCCCAGAGTCCATGACAGAAGAGTTGACTCAACCTCTGAGGTTGAGGTCTGAACCTTCTTTTTTTTGAACCTTCTAACTACTTTTTTTTGGCTGTGCTGTGCGGCTTGCGGGATCTTAGTTAGTTCCCTGACCAGGGATTGAACCCAGACCCTCGGCAATGAAAGTACGGAGTCTTGACCACTGGACCACCAGGGAATTCCTGTTACTATTTTTTTTTTTTTTAAAGCTCTCCGGGTGTGCACCGAGCCTGATACAGACTGAACACACATTAAATATTAGCTGACAGTATTACTCTCACCATCTTTCAGGAACTAATATCCAGAGATAAAATGAAGTATGTAACAGAGGCACTTAAAGGCATGAGGCATTCCAAAACAGACTAGGCTATGCCACGATGGCCTGGGGACTCCAAACATACCCACCAGAGGCCAGACTGTAAGCTCCATGAGGGTAGGAACCAGGACTATTTTGTGTACCGGTTTATCCTCAGGGTCTAGCACAGTGCCTGACATTGAATACAGACACTGAATCAAGAGCAGATGTTAGACCACTACATGACCCACAGCTGATGGCCCACAGTAGGGATGCTGCCAGCCTCTCATGACAGATGTTCCACTTTCCTCTGCTCCACTCAGTATCTTTAGACATTCTATAAGCGGAGACCTCATGGGCCCCTTAGGCCTCTCCTCACCTGGAGGCAGCCAGGATGAACAATCTCGTTGCAGACACAGCATTCCATGAGTTTCTTCTCAAAGTCCTGTGTCTCCTCATTTTGATCCACCTCTCCACAGAGGGAACACGTGACTGAGTGAGGCAGTCTGGGCTACAAGAGGACAAAGACAGAAACCAAGAAAAGAGCAGGCTTAGATCCTTATCATTTCAGCTTCCCTTTAACCAAAGATGGACGACTTGGTTCCTGTAATTCTCTAGTAAACACTTAGAGAGCACAGAGACTGGGTGGTGAGAAGAGAGGTTTTGGCAGGAAAAATGGCTAAGGAAGAAAATGGGGAGAGTCAACTAGCTGAGGACAAGAGACCAAAAGAGATCAGTTTATTTTCAGTTGGCCTGTCCTTGGCCTCTCAGGTCCTTCCTTTCTAATCCACTTAAAGAGGGGACAGACAGCAGTGATTTGCCCTTCAAGTGCTGGTCCCTCAGTTGAAAATTGGCTAAGGCTGAAAGATTAAATTCGATTATTTTAAATATTAGATACCTTCTTTCTAAACCTAGAGAAAAAAGGGACAAAATGAAGAAAGCCATAAAGAGAGCAAAACCTTGTCTTCCCAACTCTGAAGTCTACACTGTGTGTATTTCGGTCCCCTGGTACCACCCCCCCTCCCCCATATTCTTTACCCAGCAGATCACTCACTGCCAAGCACTGCCGGAGAACACAGGACTGCTTCATGCGACCAGGGCCCCCAAACTTCTTCATGTCCCTGCAGTAGTGGCAGACACCACACTCTCCTTGCACACAGGCTTTGCATTTTCGACATCGCACTCGTCTCCGCCTGGCTCCTGACACTATGGGGGAGGCAGCAGCTGGCCTCACAGGTGTTAACCGTGGAGCTGGTTTCATAGTGTGAGGCTTTGTGATGGGGATGGTAGGAACCCGCACCTTTGGCCGGGTCGGGAATTTAAGCTAGAAAGAGAAAGCAGTGAGGTCAAACGTATCAGGTAGTTTTAAGGACTAGAGGGGGTAGATCACTACACGGCTTGGCAAACTATGGCCAGAGGGCAAACCGCCCACTGCCTGTTTTTGTAAATAAAATTTTATTGGAACAAAACCATGTTCTGTTGTTTATGTTTTGTCCATGGGTGCTTTCAAGCACAGTGGCAGAACTGAGAAGCTGCAACAGACTGTATGGCCTGCAAAACCTAAAAAAATTATCTTTATTTATTATATTTATTACCTACACATTATCTTTATAGAAAAAGTTTGCTAATCCCTTCAGACTACTTCAGCCCCATCCCTCTCACTCTGCTGAGCTACCCTTCCCTGAAGCTTTCTATGTACCAAAGTCATTCCAGGGGCACTCTAATATTTCCTTATCCTGAATATTACTACTCAGAATACATTCCTGAAGAAGACAGTAAACTACTTGAGGGTGAGACAAGTCTTGTTCTTTATTATTCCAAATCCAAGCCTACAACCTGGTACACAGGAGACACTCCAATAATAGGTAAGGGCGGAATAAATCTCTAAGGTATATGTTTATAATTTTAGCACTTGTATTTTACCCTGCTGGTTATCTTTTCAAGAACAAGGACTATGTCTTCCACTTCTTTAATTTCCCACTGTGCCTTAAGTACTTTTCTGACACAGAACACTCAACAGCCAGGGCCAGAAATGCTGTTCTGAGGCAGTCCCATGTGGCCATGCATGAGCCAAGTGGGATGACACTACTTAGGAAGGAGGAAGTCTTCTTCAAAGACATCTTTTAGATACACACCTTTATATTCTGCCTAAACGTTCCTGGAATGTGATGGCTCTGCAAGTTTTAGCTAGGGAACCAAAGAAGGGCCTAATTTATTTGCCAGACTCACGACCAGGATCAGAATGCTATCACTGACCTTGACAAAGGACAATATGGGAAAAAACTATACAGGACCTGACTGAAGAGGCATGAAAATTCATAACTGACAATTTACTAACTAATGGGTAACTGCTTTCCTCTCTTTTCAATTCAATACTGAAAAGTCCAAATTAAGGGGAAACTTGAGTGTGGTCTCACTCCAATATAGACATCTAGCCTTTTAAATGTATATGCAATTATTTTAACTAGTTTTACATCAGATGTATGAAAATAATTGAGTCACTGGGCCAGAAGGATAGGAACTGATCCATTCTTGGCATCTGAACCTGGAGGCAGGTCTCCTAGTTTGACAGTTCCGTTAAGAGAGTCACCTCCAAAGATAGCCAATTATCCTGACTTAAGAGGCAAAACAGAACTGAGTAATGATTTTCTGTCAGTTCACACTAATGCAACCAAAGCTGTCTGCCTCTAGTTGTTCTTTTTCTTCCAGGAACAGTAATGGTTAGCCAGCAAAATGTTTCAGCAGCCTGAAGAATAATTTCTTACCTTATCCCTTTTCGGCCACTGTACAATAGGGACTCCAGTGAGGGCTAACTTGGGATCACTGTTGGCAAGCTCCTCCAGCAAAATCTAAGGGTAAGACAGGAGAGAAGAGGGGAAAAAAGGACATAGTGAACAGAGAGCCAACCACTCCTAACAGCATCCAGACTTAGCCTCAGTCCCCCTAAGCACCAAGGTGAAGGGCAGGCTGGCAACTGTCTATATTTTCCCTTCATATAGAGAGAGACTCACTGCAAAAGAAATCGAAGATGGAAAAGAACTCAAACGAGTGCAGTACTATCAAGACTTCAAATTTACCTTTGCTTCCAACCCCATACTTGTGTACTTACTGTAACCACTTATGCTACCACTGTGACAAGTGTTGTCACACAGTTCTATATATGACAGTAAAACTTTACCTCATCCCATTACTCTTCTACACCAGTTAACGAGTATTATCATGTATTTAAATATTGCCTTCATTTCGCAGATGTTATCGGCGAAGTGGCAAGAAAAAAAGGATTGGCTAATACTGAATTAATAATATGAACAGCAGGGTCTTAATGTCTTGATTCAACCCCGGGCTGTGTTCTTCTAAGGCTGATTACAGAAATCTCAATCTCAAATCTCTCTCTCTCTCTCTCTTACACACACACACAGACACACACACACACACACGCACAAACACACACGCACACACACACACACACACACACAGAGTTATTTGCCTTTATTCCCATAAAGGGGAGCAGGAACTACCTTAGGGGCAATAGTTCCCATGACTTTAGCCAATCTAGTTTGAATGACTTCAGGTACAATTCTACAGTAAGAAACTGCCACTCAAGTGAGTCACACTAGTTGAGTGTTATTTTGAAACAAATCTTTTACGTTTTAGACAGAAATTTCTGAGTCCCAAACCTTCTAGCAGAACGAAATCCCTCCTCATCTGACCTCATGAGCCCTAAAGCAATGGCAACTGCAAAAAAAACACAAATCCAGAAGACAAGTTACACAATTTCTTTCTGGTTGCTTTAGGTGTATACAGGATATTAACTGTTTCAGGGAAAAGTAAACTTTGATCCTGGACAGGCCAGCATGCCTGGGCCATTTTTAATAATAATTCTCCTAACCCTGTGGGGTCTGTGCCTAGAGACTAGGACTTTTTGAAGCACGAGGCATTTCTCTACCAAGTTTTTTCATCCTTAACCTAAGGATCATGCTCCAAATCCAGAGTTGGGACTCAGAAAGACCCTTTAACTCATACCCATGAAGCTCCTCCACGATGATCCCCTTTGCCAAAGCTCCAGATGCCTCTCACACTCCCCCAAACTGATTTCATTTGCAGACGTTTTATTTACTTCGAGTTGCTATGGCACCCTATTCTGGAGCCTCCTCTTAGCACCACACTGCGTGGGGGTGAAGAGGCGGGGTGCAGTGCCACGTGGGACTAGGCTCTGGTACGGGCTCCTAATCTCCCCAGGGTGAAAAATTCAGGTCCATTCAAAATGTGTGCTAGGGAGTGCATGGCTCCCCTCCCCCACTTCGCACTGCCGAGGAGTAGGACTCTGCCCATTTCCTCTGCCTGTGAGCACTGAGCTGTCCACAAACAGGGACTTTCCACTTTCAGCAAAACAGACTACACAGAAAGATCCGCAATTGTTTAAGAGTAGAAAAGGAACCTAACTATTCACCAAAAGCAGTCCACCTGCAAGACTTCTGTGGGGGACAGGGAAGGGTAGGTGGAGAAACTGTGTCTGTGTTGGGGTGCGGGGCGGGTGGAGGGGGGCAGCTGTTCACACATACACGACTCAGTTACTAGGGTCTGTGTGGGTGTGGAGGGAAATGCAGATTTCCTTCCAAGCCTTATTTCACCGGGGCCATACGACCAAGCACGACCAAGCACGTCCTGCCTTCATCAAAAAAGGCAGACTCCAGCTGAGGCCCTTCAAGAAACCATATAAAGAAGCCACCACCCTTCACCAGAGGGGGTTTGGGACAGGGAGCGGGGGTGGAGTGCGGAAAGGCTGACGCCTATCTAGGCTCCTGGCATTCGAGAGAATGTTCAAGCACAAGCCCACACCCGACACAGCCCAGGAAGGGGAAGAGAACCGCGGGCGCCTGAGTAGAGAAGGGGAAAAGATTCCCAAAAGCCAAACGACCCAATTTGAAAGCACATCCCACCAGAAGGGGAACAAGTGCAGTGACGGCACAACCAACACCTAAGCATTGTCCCGGACTCGCTCGGCAGGCAGTTCTTCTGCCTCTTCACCAAGACAAAGTCCCTACAGTTACATACACCCCGAACCAGAAAGGGTTTGCCGCCCGCCTGCCTGACCTTGCGTTTCTCGTCGCTCTGGAGCTGCCGAGGCTCTTGGTTGAAGTTTCCCCAGCGTCTTTGTTTTGCTTTCTGTATTGGAAGTTGTGCTGAAGGACTTAGGTTTTCTGCCTCTAGGAAAAATCCCAATTTACTTGAAAATTCTGAAATCTCCCAGAGCAGCTAAGGCAGGACAGTCGGGCTAACCCCTTCAGGTTACCCAGAGGGAGCGGCGTGCAGTGCTCTAAGCTCCTTCTCGAGCCCTTCAGCTCAGCCGCGGCTTCCTGTGACTGCGAACAATGCTGCTGCGTCACCCACATGCAGCTCCCAGAAATGCTTTGCAACGGAAGATGGCAGGAGGGGAGCCGAGCTCTAGTGAGCAAGCCAGCAGAGGGCCCAGCGTCCTGCGGCAGAGTCAGGAGGGGGTGTGCTGGGCAGGCGCTCTCTGCCCGGCGATTGGAGGAGAGCCCGCCGGGGAGGTGAGCCGGCCACGCCCCGCCTTCTCCCTCCCACCGTCACCGCAAGAGGAGAACCCAGGGCCGGCCCCCAGGGCTCTCGCTGGCTGACTTCGGAAGGCGCCAGCAAAGGCAAGGCTTTAACCCATTCCAAGTCTGGTCCCGCGTTTGTCCTTGCCTCGGTCCACACCCTTCCCCCCAGGGTCACCTCTTATGGTCACAGCCGGTGCTCTCACTGGCTGCACACACCGATCTCTCCCCACTCTCAGGCAGACAGCGAGTCGCCCAAAGTTCAGCCTCTGCAGCTGAGCCAGGCCCCAGAGCTGAGCTCCTCTGGAGTTACCTTCACTCCCTGAACAACCGGCCTGCTTCACCTGCCCCTCCCCCAGCCCAGAATCCATAACCAGCACACGTTCCCAGAAAAACCTTCAGAATGACACATTTCAACCAATACTGAGGTATTCAATACAATACGTCTGTTTAATATCAGCTACTTCCACAACAGATCCCGGCCTCTGCTCACCACCCGGGGAGCCTCCCACAGTGAGAGAACCGCCTGGGCAGCTCTGCTGGCAGTTCCCTCGTGACCAAGTCAGACCAGCTGAGGCGCAATCTCAGGTCAAGGAGCTTTACTCTCCTACCTCTCCTACCTCGGAACCAGGCACAGGGAACCAGGGGGAAGTGCAGCTGCCAACTCCACACCTGCCAGTCTCCTGGGACCCTGCCCCTTGGACTACCCCGCCCTCAGGGCACCAGCACTCCTGCACATCTCCTCTGCCTATGCCAGTTGTCTGTTCTGCCTGCCTCTTTCTTGATATTCCCTGGATGAAGCAGCCAGCCTCACATCCTGCCAGACACCTTCATGCCACTTCTGACGGCCACTCGAGTGACACGTGTCACCCACTCTCCACGCACCGATCCACGGTCAGGGTTAATCTCAGACAGAATGAGCACTCTCTCAGGCTACAGTGTCCCATATATTGGGGCCAGATTTATGTAATTTTTAGACTCTAATAAATGTAACTTGGCTTTTTTGGAAATGACAGAAGCTGCTTTGAAATAAACATCTCAGGCCACTGAGAACCTAGCTCTTAACCACTGGAAACATGCTTATTTATTCTCGCTTATTCCAGGACAGTTGTTTCAGTGAGTTTCTGGTGCAGGCAATGGCCTAATAGGCTCTCTGGGGCCTGGGGCTTTGGATGCCGGGCTCTGCATATTTTAATTTTTACAGTAGTTTACCAAGGAAAAGGAGGGACTTTCGTGCTCTTCTGTGGAGCTCTTCCTGGAAATGTTTGAATGGTCACTCTAATCCTAAACCTCATTTGCACTTTATCTTAAGACTCAGAGACCCTGTGTAATTTAGTCTTAATCACTGGACTGCCTGGGAAGTCCCTAGCCTATTATGTTAGAAAAACCTTCCTTAACAGGTGTGAGAGGTCTTCTTGGAAAATGCTTGTTTTGGTCTTAGTGTTATCTAACCTAGAGGGATGATGAAGTATGCACAAATACTTGACAAACAAGTTACTCCAAAACAAAACAAAACACAAGTTCAAGTTGTAGCAAGCAGAAATTCTAAAGGCCACCGGAAAAGGACAAAAACTAGACAGGAAACTCACTCCAGGTAAGTTTTCAAATCACACATTAAACAAGACCTAATATTTTCTCTTATTAATTCAGAATAAAAGAGCAACAAAGATGAGAATAAGAATATAACATTATATAATACAGGAATATAATGAAAGTATTTTTAAATAATTGTATCTATTTTAACCTAACCTATATGCCTTGGAGCTGAGTTATTTAAAACTTTTTAGTCAGTAAGAATATGTGAATTATTACAAATATCTTGTCAGTAAAAATTGCAAATGAAGTTTTATTTATACAAGTTCTTTTTTTCCCTCCTCATCTGGCTTAATGGACTAAGTTCTAATTACACTGGGTCCTCTATCAGCTCTTCTCTTTATTAGTGTCAGAATCACTCCCAAAGTGTCAGATGAGGGAAATTTCTGATTAGTGTTTCTGTATTTATTCACAACCGTAACTCTCTGCTTCAGTCCCATCATACTCCTGGGATGGAGCTTAGTGTAAATTTTTACATCACAGTTACAAAATAAAATGTTAGAATCTTAGATCAGAGCAGCAGTAGCCAATTGTACCACAAAGAAAAAATTTCAAATTTATAAATTGAGAGCTTTCATCATTTAGATAATGTTGTAGTAATCAATCTGTATCATCTAACAGGAAAGTTTATTAACTGGTAAATTAAAAAGACTGGCACCTCCTTCCCTTAGAACAGAATCGACCACCCGCCCCTCAGTGTCATGCCCAGCACCTGTAAACCTAGAAGGCACTTACTTTCTTAGCCCACTTAAAATGCCTGCTCCACCACTGGACTGTAAGCCCCCTGAGGGTTTGGTCCACAGTATGTTCGCGTATTTATACCAACTCTAAGCCTGGTTCCTGGCAGAGAGTAGGCAGGCATTATTCACATTAGTGGAATAAGTGAATTTCATAGATCTGTAACAGTTAATTTTTTTCTGTAATAATGATACTGTTTATTAAGTACTTTACTAACATTATCATTAATTTTCACAACATCCCCACTGAGGTAGATGTTATTTTACAGAGGAGAAAACATGCTTTTATAGATCTAGTATCCTGCCCAAAAGTCACATGTTTGCCAAGCTTATCAAAAGGTTTTAGAGAAAATAGGAAAGTAGAAAAATATTCAGTAACACTGAAATTGTTTCATTAAGTGAGCTGGGCAGCCAAATGTATTGATATATTAAAAGCTTCTTTATATAATACACACACACACACACACACACACACACACACACACACACATACATTAAGAGCTCCTTTATTACCAAAATAAACACAAACAGAACAGTAAAGTCTGATTAAAACTTCAGTCTTCCAGCTGACTCCCACCATCTTGCTATGACGCACTGTCAGCAGTTGATATGCCCCCCTCCAACCCCGCTGTAATGCACATACAAACAAAGACACTTTTTCTTACATTAATGGGATTGCACTATACATACTGCTCCAGGTCCTGCCTCTTTAGTCAACATTTCTCAAGGACATGGCCTCTCAATTTTAGATTAGGAGCCAAGGTTACTCACACCCCTCCCAAATAGGACTTTACACATGCTCATTACTTTCCCCTGAACTCTGCCAATAAATCAAAACTTTTTAACGCCTCATTTTTCATCTAATTCCCTTCAAACTCTATACTCCATGATCTTTCTTCAACACTGCAGAACATTTTAGAATCTTCAAAGCCCTTTTACCACATCAGTAAAATTGACTTTTCTCTCAGGGAATAGGTAATTATGGATGTCTTGAGATATCCACCAATTTTCCTCTCATCTCTTCTCCTAGTTATTTGTGAGAGTCATATAGGCTACAACAAGAAACAATCCCTCTCTCTGCAGGAAGGGTAAACTCTGGGCTTGCTTTTGTCCTTTGCTGCAGTGTAGCCTTCTGTGCTACCACAGCACCAAGTTCTCTAGCACTGCAGTCTCCAGCTGTGGCAGTGATTCGGCACCCACCCAATCCAATGCTTTTTCCTTTTTGGTGATGCTTAGATTCTCGAAGTATTTAAGCCATAAACTCAGTGTTATCTAAAGCTCAGATTAAATATAACTGGTCAAATGTAGGAATAATCCGTTTGATCTTAAGTGAAACTACCTGCAGAACTGGGTTCTAAATCTTTTGTCTTCTGTTATCAGCTACATGTTGACTATGGTATTGGGTAAACAAGAGAAGGGAGAATTCAAACACTGTCCGTCTATGCAGTCATCCTACTGGGCCACTCATTCCTCATGCTCTGGTCTCTATGCCACTCTGTCTTAGTGAGCAATGGCAGCCAGATTCTCCACGATTCCTGATAAACAGGAAGCTCTCTCTAGACACTTTTCACAGTGTTAAGAGTTCTCTTTAGATGGTTCTTCTTAACTCATTCCCTTTCTTGCTGCCTCCTTTTACTCTGCTTAATATTTGACACAAATCTTTCTACATTTTCCCCTACCACTCTGCCTCTGCAAATATCCTTATTTAACTACATTAGTTAAGGGAGTTTGTGTATTTCTATCATGACATTTGACCTGTACAACTGGTTAGTGAATTATAATATGACTTCCTACAACTGGATTCAATGAAATCAAATCCATCTATAGACATCCTTTAGGATTAAAAAGATATTTTTCTTTTTCATGAATTAGAAATACAGATTCCCCAGGCCACAGGAACATTAGTGAGAGATAAACTTACAAATCTTTCTTCTTAGGGTTCCTAAAGGCAATTATACAAGTTAATAAGTTGCCAAAGTCACGGTTTAATGTTTCCTATATGCATCCATGATGGAATAGCTACATGAAAAAAGAAACTTCTGGGGAGTTCCCTGGTGGCCTAGTGGTTAGGATTCTAGGCTTCCACTGCCGTGACCTGGGGTCAATCATTGGTCAGGGAACTGAGATCGTGAAAGCCGCGCGGTGCAGCCAAAAAAAGGAGAACCTTCTGTAGAAAAAAAGATGATGTTACACTCAAACTCTCAGGAAAACATAATTATACACGTCCCATCACAATGGAAAAGAAAAAATGTAAGTGCCCTTTGTTCACTCAGGGGTGGGAAGTGAGTTTGGGAACTGGTTTGTGAGTCTGGAAAAGTAGGCTAAGTTTGTTTTGCTGCACATTAATCATGACAGATATAGGACCACACCCACCTGGAACTTTGTTATTTCCTCCCATAAATACAAGCCACAATGATAACCACCTGCCTTGTCTAGAACAGCTGTATAAAACCAAACTATAAAACCAACTGTCTAGCTTCTATCACTATGGAGAGGACCAACCTCACTAGGGTACCACCCCTTTTAGTCTCTTAAAGTTTTTACCACTTCACAGATGCATAAACAGTAAGATATAATTAAAATGTCAATCGAAGAAAGAAAACATTAAAAAAATTAAAAGTCTAGGTCCTGTCCCAGTCTTTGGAATTCTTTCCTGAGGTATCTGGCAGAAGGTAGGGAGCACCTCAGCTGGTTGGTTAGTGGTGGCCAAGGGAAAACTTGAATCAGGAATCAGGAATGGAAAAGATGTACTATGAGATATTTTGCCCATCTTCCTTGAGGTCACTAAAATTATTCCTTATAAATTCTTCTGTGGCTTAAAACAATCTATATGACAGGTCTGAAAAATAACACTTACTACAAATGGTGAACTAACTTTCTAATACACATACCCATGCCCTGCATCCAAGACATAATTCCAAACAGTGACTTAAAGACTTTTTGGTGTTCATATTAATGGTTACTTTTGTGTGTGTGTGTGTGTGTGTGTGTGTGTGGCCATGCCGGGTGGCATGTGGGATCTTAGTTCTCTGGCCAGGGATCTAACCCATGTCCCCCTGCAGTGGCAGCGCAGAGTCTTAACCACTAGACCACCAGGGAAGTCCCCAATGTTTATGTATAAGGAAAGATTTAATAGAACTCTCTCCAGTTCAGACAGCTCAAATCTGGATTCCTTAAAAATAAGCTCATTTCTTTGAGACCAATATATGAGGGCTGGGCTGGGCTTTGAAGATTACTAATGCTTGGAGACTTATTGAGAAAGAAGAAAAATATACAACAAGAAGAAACTTGAAATAGCAATAGGATGAATTATGTTTAAAATGACACTCTTCTCAAAAGTTGCCCCAATGTATTTAAGTCTTAATACTAGATAAATTTGAAGCTAAATATGTTAAACATGCTCAACATAACCCAACATTTCAATTTCTTTCCTCTAAATCTGCTTGGGGTAAGACTGCTAGAGATTGTTATTGGCCACTTTTGCTCTGAAATAGGCCTCTTTATCTTAGTGTAACTTAAGTTCAAAGTAACATTTCTTAATACAAACATTTTCTCGGGCTCTTCCTTTTTTTAGAGTCAGCCTGAAATCAGCATTTTTAGGACTAGATTTAAGTCCTAACTGAACGTACAAATGTTAGTATTTTCATAACAGGGACCTAACCTCATTCTAGGAATTGAAACACTGTACAGTCCAAACACACACACACACACACACACACACACACACACACACACTTAACTTCTTTCTCGCTGAACCAAGATTACCCAAAACTCCCAAATTTTCTCTCAGAATCCAGAAACTGAATGCCCTAGCCAGATCAATAGCTGTCATGCAAAATAACCAACCCCTTACCTTTACATCAGCAATGAGAGCATCTTCGTCTTCTATCCCTGTAGGGACACATTTCTTGTGCAGTGGCAGAGACTCCAATTTATCTACAAGGCAACGAAGGCCTTCAAGCTCAAAATGGGTCAGATGCACCTGTCGGTCCTTTCTGGGGCTACACTGGGGATCCCATACTTGGCCATTGTGGGAGCCCCGGCTAGAGTCAGAGGATGAGTCCCCAGACAAAGTTTTCTTCAGACTTGGAAGACTTCGGCAGGTTTTGCCCAGTCCATCATAATCCAGGTTAACCCCATTGGCTACAGGGCTAGTGAGGACAGAACGCCTGCTGCTCAAGCGCCGGGGTTCTCGATCTACTGCTTCCTCATCCCCATTTCCAGACTCCAACCCATTTAACTCCAAATCTGCCAGTATGAAGAGAAAATGCAGTAAGAACATGACACATGGCCATGTGATCAACAGAGAAATAGGTAGTATGGGAGGGGCCTTGAGGTTATAAACGACAAAGCTGTCACATTTTAAAAATGGTCTTCCCTATTCCAACCCATTTGTCCACTGTTGAAAACCATTTACAGGTAAAAACAGGATCCTGAGCTAGCAGGACAACTGAGGTAACAGTCAACTGGATTTTTAAAAGATTGGGAAGGGTGCAGTCTTTAAACTGTGTGCTAGAAGTAAGTTACCTATGAAAATAGTTGTAAATTAGTTTCAAGTTCAAACTTAATTTGGGTATTATGGGATTTCATTATCTTTTAAAAAATTAGTATGAAGCACATATATTTAAAAAGTTTTGTTCAAAGTTTTCACCATAAAATTAAGCTTTGGAATTGAAATCTTAGCAACATGGCTAATAAAACAAAGTGAATATTTTTTAAAATAAAGATTTTGATAATCAAAACAAAGTGAAAATAAAAGTTTTAATGAAAGAAGAATTTTAAAATGTTAACTGATCTTTTATTATGAAAGTAACACATGTTGACTATTAATAATTTAGAAAATACAGGAAGGTGCAAAGAAGTAAATAAGTCTTCCCATATCTCTCCACCCTTGGATAACAACTCAGTGTGATGTATCTTCTTTCCATCTTTTCCTATACATATGTGTATGACTATGACTCGATGTATTTTTTTTGTAAACCTTATAATTTAATTAATTAATTAATTAATTAATTTTTGGCTGCGTTGGATCTTCATCGCTGCGCACGGGCTTTTCTCTAGTTGTGGCGAGCGGGGGCTGCTCTTCGTTGCGGTGCGTGGGCATCTCATTACAGTGGCTTCTCTTGTTGCAGAGCACGGCTCTAGGGGCGCAGGCTTCAGTAGTTGTGGCACATGGGCTCCGTAGTTGTGGCTCGTGGGCTCTAGAGCGCAGTCTCAGTAGTTGTGGCACACGGGCTTAGTTGCTCTGTGGCATGTGGGATCTTCCCGGACCAGGGCTCGAACCTGTGTCCCCTGCATTGGCAGGCGGATTCTTAACCACTGTGCCACCAGGGAAGCCCGACTTGATGTATTTTTAAACAAAATTAGGATCATGCTGTATGTACAATTCTGTATCTTGCTTTCATGTATTGGTGAGCATGTTTCAGAAATGCTAAGGCAAAAAGTATCTTGCTTGGATTGAAGACTCTCCATTAAATATATGACCACAGGATACTACAGTGTTGGCTCCTCTTTATTTTTAAGGCATGGAATAGCCTAAAAATGTATAACTGAAACTATCTTGACATCCAATAAAATATTTCTCTTGATAGAAGTTGGGGAAACATTAAAGCACAAAGGTTAAGAAAATACATTTTAGAATCTTACCAACATGGTTTAAGCTGTAGCTTTCCCACTTATTAACTCTTAGATCACAAACAAGTTTTTTAATCTCCTTGAACCTTAATGCCCCCATTTGTAAAATATGCATAATAATACCTATACCTCACAGCTAATAATAATAACTTAATGTATATAAGCTGCTTAGTTTGGTGCCTGGAATATAGTAAGAGTAATTATGATGATATGATCCTAGTTTTTATTGTGCCAAAGACCATTCTTTACAGAATAAAACATTTTAGACAACTGATTACTCTTCTCTTTTTTTTGGCTGCGCTGTGTGGCTTGCGGGATCTTAGTTCTCCCACCAGGGACTGAACCTGGGCCATGGCAGTGAACGTGCGGAGTCCTAACCACTGGACCACCAGGGAATTTCCAACTGATTACTTTCGTGAGGAGCTAAGTACTAACAACTCAGACAAAGATGAGATCCAGAATATTTCATTTAGCCCTAGTAATTCACATCTGGATAGGAGGATCAGCTGTAACCAGTGTTCAACTTCAGTGAATGGATTTGGTACTTCTAAGTAGATAAGTAAAAAAGACAAACTATAAAAACAGAACTACTAGACTTCCCTGGTGGCGCAGTAGTTAAGAATCTGCCTGCCAATGCAGGGGACACGGGTTCGAGCCCTGGTCTGGGAAGATCCCACATGCTGCGGGGCAACTAAGGCTGTGTGCCACAACTACTGAGACTGTGCTCTAGAGCCTGGAAGCCACAACTACTGAGCCCATGTGCCACAACTACTGAAGCCTGAGTGCCTAGAACCCATGCTCTGCAACAAGAGAAGCCACCGCAATGAGAAGCCCATGCACCGCAACGAAGAGTAGCCGCTGCTCGCCTCAACCAGATAAAGCCCGCAATGCAGCAATGAAGACCCCACGCAGCCATAAATAAGTTAATTAATTAATTAAAAACAAAACAAAACTACTGAGCAACAGCCTACGGAATAGTCCCAGTCTCACCCTCAGTCCTGCAGAGTATCTTGAAAGTTCATGTAGGTGGAACACTTACCCATGCTAAGGGACTCTTTCTGAAATTCCTTAGTTAGGTGGGAACGGTTGGTTATGCAGTACACATAGCGCTCCAACACGTACCAACACATCTCATAGTAGAATGGATAGCGGAACTTATTTGGAACCTACACAGGAAAAAAATGATGAAAAAATCAAGCTGATAACAATTTTCAAGGAAAGAGAGAAACAAACAATCACTGCAATAATTAGCCCAGGAAAAACACTCTCTAAGTAACCTGCAAACCTAAGCTGTCATGTGGAGCAAGAACTTAAGTGGATCTGTCAACTTAGAAAATGTTGGTCTTGGGAAATAATCACTAAAGATAAAAGGTACTTGGAAAGACCATTTAGAACTATCAAGAAGCTGTCTTGTTGAGTGGGAAAGCATCAAAAACAAGTTTCAAGACAGAGAGTAAAATGTTAGTAAGACACAATATACTTAATTGAGAAAATTGTTTTAGGGTTCTTAGGATACAAAGGTATACCAACCACTCTTGCCTTTACTGTGGTTTTACCCTGAACCAGAAGGCCATGAAACACAGAATATAATAGGAAATCAGGACATGAGATAAAGTTATATGTTTTTATTATGTCCTTACATATATGAAAGTATGGTTAGAGATGCATTCTCAAGGTATATCTAGTCTAGGACATGAGACTGAGTACTTGCCCCACTATTAACTCTCAGCTTGCCTGTCTCATACATTGTAGTCTACCAAAATGGTATGTCCACAAATCAGGTTACTACTCCATGTGGCCTAATCAGTTGCTATCTTTAGTCTTCTTTCCAATTCTCCCCAAAAGTAGCATGAAATTATTCCAGCTGAATTATAATAAAAATAAGTGCCAAAAAAAAAATAATAAAAAAAATAAGTGCCCTTTAGATCTACCATAGTCAAGGAAATGGCAAATCAGCATGGATCAACGAGTGAGAAAGATCAACCATGGGGACTATCCTAAATACAGGCATAACTCATTTTATTGTGCTTTTGCTTAACTGAGTTTTACAAATTGAAGGTTTGTAGCAACCCTGCACTGTCAAATGACGGTTAGCATTTTTTTAGCAATAAAGTATACTTTAATTAAGGTATCTACTTTTTTTTTAAGACATAATGCTACTGTACACTAACAGACTACATGTAATGTAAACGTAACTTTTATATGCACTGGAAAACCAAAAAAATTCATGTGACTCAGTTTACTGCAATATTCGCTTTATCGCGTGGTCTGGAACCAAATCTGCCATATCTCTGAGGTATGCCTGTATATTCTGCCCGTCTTCTTTCAGAGGGGCCATCTCTCAAAAGGATAAGGCAAACAATACTTTTAGGATTGTTTTGAATATGTAACTCCTGAAAATGTTCCCACCTCCTTTCAAAGCTCCATGTCAGGTAGTCTTCCCCAGTCAAGGAGACCCAGATGGGAGTCCCTTTTCAAAACCCTTCACTATGTCACAGGGCATCACTGTGGAATGAGGAGATCACTTTCCTCATTGCAAGGCAATGCAGGTACTTTTCATTAGCTTTAAAACGCAGAGGCTTCAGGCTCCGAATCTCGGTCTCTTATTGCCACTACATCTTTAACAACTAGAAGAGGTTTATCCACCCTTATTTGAAAATCAAATTAATTTACTTCTGGTACAGTAGGAGGGAACACAAGAATTAATAGATACTTGATCCCCCCCAAATTAAACATAATATACTGGACTTCTCTGCTCGTCTTTTAAGTTTTATTAACACTTTTCTGAAAGGTCTTTATTAAAAGTTCAGGACAACCCAAAATTCTAAAACCTCTGGGACTCTGTTGAGAGCGGAGTAATACTGACAGAAAATAAATAAATAAATAAAATATAAAATGGGCATTAAACTTGTGATTTTTCACTTGGAACTCAAGAGACTGTACTAAAAATAGCCAAGACATCACACACCCAAACTGTGCCATTACATTTTACCTATGCTGCTAGACACCACAGAGCACAGCAGTTTCTAAGACTGGGTTAGAATGTTTTTGGAAGAAAAAATTTTAATACTCATTATAAAATTACTGAACCTCTAAGAGCTATCAATAGAATAATTACTAACAATCAAGTTCAAATAGTCTATTTCTACACTGGCATGGCAAAAGTAGCCAAAACATTGTCTTAAATTTACAACACTGTATATTTCTTCCCTAAAGCATTCTCTACACATTCTCTTTTAAGTTAAATTCTGTAAGTTTATAGCAGTTTGTAACATAATAAACATATGTCAGGTTGATATTGGCAATGTGAAAGCTTGGTGGAGAAAGTAAAAAAAAAAAAAAAAAGGCTCTGTGTGTACATATGTAGAGGACCCAATGAAATGTTATAGAAACACGGAAGGGTTCCTATTTGGAATGAAAGAATTAAGCCGTTCTTAGGAAAAATGGAATAATATAGCAGTTAGATACTGAAATTTGACATTTTCTGATAAACAAAGTCCAGGAAAATTAGATAAATCAACATCAGTTATTAACAGTTTAACCGTCTGAAGGAAATTTTTCATGCAGAGATAAAGGTGATCATTTTACCTATGCCATTGAATATACATTCTCCCTTTCTTCCCTCAAACTGAGCAAACAATTAAGCTATGGGTATAATAGCTATTTTTAGCCAAAAAAGGGAATGCTTTTTAAAAACATTTTCAGATTGAATCTTACAGCAGTGTAGGTGGTATTACCTCTTAGAATGATTTTGAGTTAAATAAGAGTATTTTACTATGAAACATTTTAACTACTTTTACTGTTACTATAACTTAAAACTTACTAAACTATTTACTGTTTTCTGTAGTTTCATTACTTTTAACAAACAAGCAGAAGTTCAATTCTATAAAATTTATTTAAAAAGCACTGCATCCTCTCAATTCTAACAGGGCAATCCCTATAACTCCAACAATACCAATCTTATATCTTACGTATAATAGCTCCAACCAGAATAAATGTTTCAAAATAGGCACCAAAATGGTTAACTGATCATGTTCACAGTAAATTGGTCAGTGACTACTCCTTCTAAAAGTTGTGAATTCTTCATTAATTGTTATTTTTTGATTTTTGATTTTGAAAACTTTCAAATCCACCAAAAAGTTTAAAGAGCAGTACCACTAAGACTTCCACAGCGTCTCCAAGATTCACCAGTTGTTAACATATCACATTCTCAATGGCTGGGGTTGGGGTGGGAAGAAAACCTAACTAAGAGAGGGTTTTGTGACATGAGAAACTTATATGAAAGCAAATTTCAGTGTCCATAAATAAAATGTTATTTTATTTGAGCCATCCTCACTTATTTAAGTATTTCATTCTACAAGGCAGAGTTAAGTGCTTGTGACAGATACTGTATGGCCCACAAAGCCTAAAATATTTACTATCTGATCCTTTACAAAAAAAGTTTGCCAATTCTTGCCTTAAGGTATCCAATGCATGTAACTTTTCCCCTATATATCCAGAATGGTTTATCAGCTATGTAACATCCTATGGAAAACTGACAAAACAAGACACACAAATCATTTTCTATAGGGCTTCATTCTCTCACACAACCCCAGTTGAGAAAGGCAGTATACACATTTATAAAGTATAACAGTTTGAGTGTTACATAGTAAGCAGAGTAAAGAAAGATATAAGAAACCTCTTCAAATCCAATTATTACATAGAGTTACTTACCCGTGTCCGATCTTCAATGTTGTATATTTTTAACTGCATGGGGATATTGAAGCTATGCAAAAAATTGCCTCCAAACACTAATGTGTCTGTAGGAGTATACACAGCATGAATCCAGCCTAGAAGAAAGGGAATGGAGGGCAGTGGCTGTAAGCACACGTTGTAACATGGCTCTCTCAGAGCATTAGTACAAGACTTCTGGATCACACTTTTTACTCTAATTCTGCCTCTTCACGGCTGGTCAAGTTACTTAATCTCTTGCAGCCCCAATATCCTCTATAAAATCAGGATAAATTATACTTTATATGTGTGGTTGGTAAGCACTGAATGAGAAAGTACATGTAAAGTGTTTACAACAAACTTTCAATAAATGGTGCTTGCATTTTTTGGAGCACCTAATATTAACCAGGCTTAGTACAAGAGAATTTACATGTATTGTCATTTACTCCTCACAACAAAATGAGACAGGGATTTAAATATTTGACCAAAGTAGTATTAGCAGGTAAATTCATAGTCAGTCATACAGGTCTGTGACTCCAAAATCTATGCTCCCTCTAAGTACTTATTTGGGAACTTAGTTACCTGATAAAAACTATTACTGATTTAGTACTCTAGCCTTCACAGCTATCCCTTAGCAGAGTAGGTAGCTCTTAATAGGGGGCTGTTTATCACCTGCAAAACAGGTCTTATCCCTAGGATTCTGAAGAGCTAGGGCTAATGTGGGGCTCAAACATGTAGATCTGAAAAGCCGCCACTGGCAATTCTGATACATACTCTTAGTGGAAAATCATAGACTTTAAAAAAGAAGATAAATTCTTGTCATCTACTCAGTAATGACAAGAAAGAACACGCCATTGTTTTCTGCCCACTCCAGCATCATAACCATTCTTGGTGTTGGTGGTAATCTATCAATTTATTTTTCTTTAAGAAAAGAAAGTGGCTAGAGTAGACAACCCACTTTTTTGCATCTTGCTTACCTGAGGGAATGACGAAGGTATAGCCCTGCTTGAGCTCAATGCGCTGGCAATCTGACACCCGGTCACCCAGAAAGATGTCTCCCTGTTTCCCTGACAGCAGCCAATTCTCGTACAGCTCCAGGTTGTGGGCTGTAGGGGGGATGAGCCAGAAGACCTGTGAGTTAAAAAACTTCAGTCTGTTAACAGCCATTGACATGACCCAGTCGTCTCCCTCAACTGATAAACAGGTACAAACTTAAGACCAACAGGTAGAAGAGAAACAAGCAATCCTCCCAGCCTACAGAACTTGACCATTTGGGAAATTCTAGAGGCCTCAAGGAAGTGAACCTTTTTTGTCCTCCACTTGATCAAACAGCATTAGGGCTTCCCTGGGGTTTGATTGTAGAACCCGGAACCTATACAGGACTCAGAGAGAAGGAGGGCATTTAGCTTGTCACCTAGGCAGTCCCTTATTTGCCCCTGGCTGGCTGGTCTAAATGGTCCTAAGAAGCACAGTTAGTTAGGTACAGTACCTTCAAAACACAGGCCTGAGTTGCTTTATTCCAAGATAGTAACCAAGACTGAAAGGACAGAACTTAAGATACCACTTAAATGGATCCAAAATAAACAAAATGACTCTGGATTTGGAGGTACAGCTGTTCTAGATTTGGCCCTCACATTTTAAAAGCATCATCTGTTTTCATTCCAGTTCTACTTTTCTCTCACAAATGCTTTCACTTCTTACAAGAAAAAAGGGTAACAGTAAGAGTGTAATACTATAAACCTCTGATATTAATTCTACATTTCCATTCTTACACAGCATTCAGAAGCACTCTGAGAAGCTGGAACAAAGGTCTTTATGAATGAGGATAATCTTTCAAAATCTATTTATATCCTCTGACAGGACTTAAAGGCTTCCTATGGCTACATTTCAGACCAATGCCTCTATATAGGGAAAAGAGGTTTGGATCCCAATTTGCTGATTTCATTGTGAATCTACCCATAATTTGTGTTTCCTTCTACTACTTTATTATACTTTCATGTAGAGAAATTATCTTGTCCTCCTAAAACCAGTTCCTAGCCTTCATTTGGAGAATTCTGTTTTGGGAATCTAGAAACAGGACCATTGAGGTTTACTAAGTAGTGATGCCAATACTGGTAAAATGAGAATGAACTAGATGAATAGTAATTCCTACTGGACTCTAGCCAAGGAGGTCAACTTAATCTACAATTCTCTCCAGATACGAGTGGGGACAATCCCCTAGTAGACTCGTTTCCAGGGTATATGAAGCATGCATGAACTGAAGGAAACTCATATAACCAGCTTCAGATTCCAACCCCCATCACAACTATGACCGTACCTTTCCCCCTTGATGGATGTGATACCAAACAGAGGTACCACCAAAGTCCACATGGAAGTCAGTATAGCAGCCTCGAACACTCATCAGACAGTACCTGACCCAAAAAAAGCAGTAGCATTAGTGCACTGACAAGAAAAAGAGGACTTTTCCCACCACAATGCCACACTCTCCCCTTGTGTACTCTACTCCCTCTATTTTCCACCTAATAAACTCCCAGTCGGTGAGAGGAATGCAATCTCAAGCTATCATATTATCAGAAGATACTTTTGTTTTTATGTCATCATGGGCTATGGTACTCTTACATACACTCTTCCCTTTGGAACTAAAGTCTACTCTTTAAATAATTCACCTTTTTGATCACTTGGGACCCAGAGCAAGGTTCCGAAGGGAGGAACCATTTCTTGCTATCACTTTGGTGTCCCACAGCACACCGAGGAAAATGCAGGGTAAGCCACTTACTTCTGCACTTTAGGGTACTGCATCTCCAAGATGGCATTTGTTGACTCAGTCTGACTTTCTTTTAAATGCCTTGGCCACATATTGTCTACCCAGTCAATGAAATCCACCTTTAAAAAGGAGGAGGAACATTTAGGCTTCAAAGGAAGGGTTGGGATTAAAGAGAATTCTAAAGTCAAGAAAAATAGAAATTCTCAAAACACACACTGAAAGACTACAATTTAATTTTAAGCAAACAAATAATATGTTGGTGAATCTTAGGATCAATAGGCAAACATTCTAGAAATAATTATTAAGTGAAAATAAAGACTAATGGTTCCATCAGCATGATCATAAAAGTAGCCCTAATGAAAACAAAGTCATTAAATGATGCCATAGTATCCAACCAAGCCCTCTCTTCTGTGTCAGTACTGGTATAATCAGCTATAATTTTTTTTTTTTGGTCCAATAAAAGGCACTGTCTGGAAGGTACCTATAAACTTACCAAAAGATATAAGTACTGTTAGAGCAGCTAAGATACCATTTAAGAAAGAAAGAAAAGAGAAAAGAAAAGAAAAAAGAAGAGGAGAGAAGTATAGTCAGCTGTACTTTTTGAATCCACCTTACAATGCAGGGGACGCGGGTTTGATCTCTGGTCAGGGAACTAAGATCCCACATGCCGTGGGGCAACTAAGCCCGTGTGCCACAACAACTGAGCTCCTGCGCCTCAACGAGAGGGCCCGCGTGCCGCAAACAACAGAGCCCACGTGCTCTGGAGGCCACGTGCCACAACTAGAAAGAGAAACCCCCCCACACACCACAATTAGAGAGAAGCCTGCGCACCACAACAAAGAGCCCACACGCTGCAACGAATGATCCTGTGTTCCTCAACGAAGACCTGATGCAGCCAAAAATAAATAAATAAATCTAAAAAAAAAAATCATTTAAGAAAAGGTTAATAAATTTAAAAGAAAAAGAAAGAAAAAGGAAGGGGAGGGGAGGTGGAGGGGAGAGGGAGGGGAGGGGAGGGGAGGGGGGGAGGGGAGGGGGGAGGGGAGGGGAGGGGAGGGGGGAGGGGAGGGGAGAGGTGGAGGGGAGGGGAGGGGAGAGGTGGAGGGGAGGGGAGGGGAGAGGTGGAGGGGAGGGGAGGGGAGAGGTGGAGGGGAGGGGAGGGGAGGGGGGGAGGGGAGGGGAGAGGTGGAGGGGAGGGGAGAGGTGGAGGGGAGGGGAGGGGAGAGGTGGAGGGGAAGGGAAAAGAATTCCAGTAGGGGTTTGTAGCTTGCATGAGCAATGTGCTATAGAATCTACTGGGTTAGGAATCAGAAGTTACAGGTCTAGTTTTCTGAAGATCATATGTGAGCCTCTGGAACTTATCTGTAAAATAAGGATAATTACCGCAAAGGAATATTGTGAGGATTACATGTAAATACATGTTAAAAAATTTTTGAAATAATGTCATCAGAGTTTAGGAATCCGTTTGTTTGGCCACACCATGTGGCATGGGGAACTTCCCTGACCAGGGATCGAACCCGTGCCCTCTGCAGTAGAAGCACGGAGTCTTAACCACTGGACCACCAAGGGAAGTCCAGGAATCTGTTTTAAATATTGGGTTGGCCAAAAAGTCCGTTTAGGTTTTCCGTAACATCGTACAGAAAAACCCGAACGAACTTTTTGGCCAATCCAATATGTGCTGAAAGAAATGAGAAATGAAAACAGTATGAACTTATTAAAATACTTCACACTGAATTGTAACGTGCCCTGTACCTTCAAATGACTGCACCCAACCACTGAACTCCAAGAAACAGTCTTAGGTAGATAAAGTGTGATAACCATGTGATAACCAAATAACCATAGATTCAGCATAGCACTGGTGTTCCAAGTATCTAACTTATGGCTATAAAAAACATGTACCTGGTAAGCTTTATAACTTATGTATGTATATATTTGATCATTTATTTCCTTACAACATAGATCTAGATAAATGCATACAATCTGTGCGTAATGATATGAGGCAAATGTCCAGTGGACACTCAGATGTAAACTGTGGGAGAGTGTTTGGAAGGGGTCACCGATGATATACAAGGTTTTTTTTTTTTTTTAAATATTTATTTGGCTGTGCTGGGTCTTAGTCACAGCATGCAGGATCTTTAGTTGCAGCACGTGGGATCTAGTTTCCTGACCAGGGATCAAACCCAGGGCCCCTGCACAGGGAGCACAGTGTCTTGACCGCTGGACCACCAGGGAAGTCCCGATATGCAAGTTTAAATAAGCAAGATGAGGAACAACTATGAAGGTTAACTTGCTGCCCCATTTCAAAGAATTTCCACTCAGGGATCCAACAGTTTTAACTAAGCATCCACTGGGCCTAAGAACACTGAATGAGCCCCAGATTCTTCTTTCTATCAAACAAAATCTACTTTCTGCTCTCTTGATGTAGTGGCCAGTTTTCTCCCATCTCCTGGTATTGTCCTTTGGAAAGCCTTTAACAGAATACAGAAAAACTGTGAGTTGCTCAGTATACTCACTATAAGTTCTTATATCTGGATAGGGAGACGAAAAGTTAGGAACACATGAGTATTTTTTGTCAAGTGTTCACTCAGAGATAGATGAACTTCTCTGGCTAGAATTTCTCACCTGCAGCAATAAGTCACTCTCTGGCCTCCCTTTATTTGATATTATTGGGTATTATCTGACTATCAAGAGAATATTACGGTAAGGCGTTCATACATTTTTCTTAGGTTAATCTTTAGGCTCTGGATAGGCCTTTTGCTAAATGGCCTCATCCATATGACAGCAAGTCTCCAGCGGAGATAATCACAGTTTCTACCTGTCCCGTACCAATACAAACTGGCAAGAAGTGCAATAACTAAGACATAATCTATTCATACACTGTGCAAAAACAGCTCATGGCCTTCCACGAACTAATTTCCCCATCACCAAACAAATCTGCACATTACATCTGCTGCTATTTTTCATCTACTTCTCAGTTACTGCTGGGATGACAGCAGAAATCACCTCTCTCTCTTCACTAGAGAGTCCCACTTTATGCTACCACCTACAATGGGCACTTAAAAGTTGTCCACCTTGGGCTCCCCTGGTGGCGCAGTGGTTGAGAATCTGCCTGCCAATGCAGGGGACATGGGTTCGAGCCCTGGTCCGGGAAGATCCCACATGCCGTGGAGCAACTAAGCCCATGTGCCACAACTACTGATCCTGTGCTCTAGAGCCCACAAGCCACAACTACTGAGACCACATGCTGCAACTACTGAAGCCCGTGTGCCTAGAGCCCATGCTCCACAACAAGAGAAGCCACCACAATGAGAAACCCGCACGCCACAAGGAAGAGCAGCCCCAACTCGCCGCAATTAGAGAAAGCCTGTGCACAGCAACAAAGACCCAACACAGCCAAAAATAAATAAATAAAATAAATAAATTTATTAAAAAAAAAAGTTGCCCACCTTACTTTCCCTGCACCTACTTTTGCACATATTATTCTTCCTGCCTGGGATTCTGGTCTTCCTTCTCTTTGCCTCATTTTTTCTTTCATGTCAAGCCTAGGTACCGCTTCCTCCAAAAAACTTCGCCCAATTCTCCTCCGGTTTAGGTTAGGTGGGTCCTTCCTACTGGCTCACACAACATTCCGTACTTATTCAGTTTTGAAGCACTTACCACACTGTAGTTTCTATAAATGCCAATTCTCTGGTCTTTCTTCCCCATGAGACTCTAAGCATTTTGAGGACAAGAATGATCTTGTTTTCCACTGTACCTCTAGCACCTAAGCACAGCACTTAGCATGTAGCAGGCACTTAAACCAATAAGCTCACTCTGAAGGTGTGAAGATCATAGTGAACAAGAAATTATGTAGTTTATGTAAAAGATTACTACATGAATGAATACATTTTTCAAAACTCACTGAAATGTACCCTTAAAATGGGTACACTTTATTGTATATCAATTGTACCTCAATAAAGTTGGTTTTTTATTAAGCATTATTGAGATATATTAGAAAAGACCTAGATAAATGGAGGGATATACCTTGGGGGAAAATACCCCGGTAAATAAATAACACCCTAGTAGAATAAGAATGTTGCTGCTTATATAGCAAGGTCATAAAAAGCTTGCTTCCTTTTAGGAGGTGACTTTGGTAATAATAGCTCACTCAATCTTTCTGGCCTTGTTTTAGGTCTCTAGAAGATACTGGTGCACTGTTCTCTGCCCTCTAGAAAATTTTCTATTTCTGAGCTCTTCCATGGGTTCTATTCCTCCATTTAATGGTGGAGTACTTTTCTAATTTTTATAAAATGATGTAGCATTTTTATCATTAAAACTAGGGGCAAAATGAATTAAGGATGTTACAAAGAAGGCTTCATGTGTGAATAACACATTTCTAAATTTTAAGAATGGAAAAGTATGATCCAGGCCAAGTTTTACTTTTACAGCTACAATCTTACTACTCTTAAACTGAAATTCTAAAAATATTAAGGAACACATTTATAAACAATGTTATTGTGATTCTTACTATCTCTCTTATTGAATTCTTTATTTATTAAGTGCACCTTGTTAGGTTAATAACAAGGCTAAATTCTAACCACCTGTCTTCCTGTATTTCCACATGACCAAACAAATGACAATTAATATATAAAAAGGATTTTTGTCATTTTAGGGGGGAAAAGTTTTCTTGAGAAATTCTGTATTTGTTGTAGCATCTCCAATAACAAGAAACAATGACAAAAATTATAGTCTCTTCACATAACACTGACAACATTTTCCCTTTGGTCTGTACACACCAATGTGTTAGTGATAAAAAACAATGCAACTAACTAGTAAGTTGAAGGTATGTATGTATATAAATGTATATATAAAACAGTATTATAACCAATTAATACCACATTTCAACTTTGAAAGTCAAAGGGTACAATTTGAAAGTCAAAGTATATGTATATATATATTTTATATATAAATGTATATATAAAACAGTATTATAACCAATTAATACCACATTTCAACTTTGAAAGTCACAGGGTACAATTAGGATAATTTAAATGGCGATAGGATAAAACACTGAGAACTTGACTCCGAAAAAATGTACATTTTTTCCATTAGTACATTCCAAATTCCACCGTTCCAGGTGGAATACTTGACTCAAGTGAGTTCTGTGACAGGAATAAAAGTGGTCGAAAAATGACTAGGTGTATTTTAAAAGTGAAACCAATCCCACTTAGGGAAATGAGTGCTCTCAGCATCCTGTAGACAGCCACTTTCATAAGAGATGGGTTAAATCAGTATCTACCTCAGGAAAGTTAAGCATCAAAAACTAACTTCCCCTCAGGATGGGTTGTCAAATTATTGCTATTAGTCATCCAACAGAATCTACTCGAGAAACCATCTCATACAATCACCTGGCTCTAAATCAGTTTTCTCCCAAGCATCTCTGCAAGTATAAACCTATAGGATAGAAATTTATTAGGCAAACTTCCTATTCACAGTTCTTATCAGAATGAATTTAAGACTTTTCTCCATTACATGCAAAGGCCAATGTTCTTAAATTATCAGAATGGCCTCTCCCTATCAAAAACTAAGTGATGTTGGAAAATGATGAACCTTCTAAAAACACAAGTTATTCTTATCAAATTGTCTTGTTCTTCCTTATCCTGGTATGTTTAAGAAGTTATAAATTCTCCCAGTGTATAATCAACCCTCTTGGTGACAAAGACAATGTGGAGAAAATGATTAGACTAACCGTGGAGGGCCGCTGCACCATATTCTCCAGCCTGGTGTGGCTAAACTCCAGGCTGATGACATTATAGAGTTTTTCTCGCTCCTCCTCTGGGGTCTCATAGTAGCGTGTCCACTGAGCCATGGTCATTTCAATGCCTTTCTGTGTGTTCACATCCATGACATCCACCATCCGACGACTCCCTGCCATGAAAGATGCATTGATCATCTCTACTGAGCCACTAATATCCTTAAATATATTAAAAATATAAGACACAAGTGAAAGTAAACAAACTATCCTTTCTTCTTTACAGTATTCACTAATAGACAGGCTATAGCTGTCACTTTCAAGGTAATCGACAGAAAATCAAATCATAAAGAATGACAAAGACAATGGTTAATATTAAAAACAACAATCACTCCCTATGGCATGTTTACTATATGGTCAGGCATTGAATCTTATATTCAACATCTCACTCAATCCTAACAATTTTAAATACTAAGTACCATTCATAGATGAGAAATTTCATTCATTCCATAAATATTTACTGAATGATAAAGACATCTTAATGATCTTAATGAATACAAAGATGTACATCAGATTCTCAACCAACTATAACAACCACAACAAAAAGCAGAATGTCACAGAGCCAGCATAAAATAGCAGAGGGGAGAAAACAATAGCCTCAGAGCCAGAGACCCAAGTTTAAACCTCAGCTCTAATAATACTTAGGCAAGTTATTTAACTTCTCTGAACCTTAATATCTTCTTCTGTAACTTGGGAATAATATCACCTTGTGGGCCATTGTGAGGATTTAGTCAATGAGGTAAAATGTCTGACACAAAATAGGTGCTCAGTTAAACAGCAGTAAAAATAAAAGAAAATTAAAAAAAAAAATTTTAAACTAGACTGACCAGAGAAGGATTTTAGAAAAGGGGGCGTGCGGGGTAGGGGGGGCTTCCCTGGTGGTCCAGTGGTTAAGAATCCACCTTCCAATGCAGGGGCCACAGGTTCGATCCCTGGTCGGAGAAGTAAGATCCCACATGCCGCAGGGCAACTAAGCCCGCGCCGCAACTACTGAGCCTGCGCACTGTAGAGCCCATGCGCCACAACTAGAGAGAAGCCCGCGCTCCGCAACGAAGAACCTGCGCGCTGCAATGACGATCCCGCGTGCCGCAAATAAGACCTGATGCAGCCAAATAAATAAATTTAAAAAAAAAGAAAAAAAGGAAGGGGAAGAAGAAACATTTGAGTTGAGCCTGGAGGAATAAATAGAATTTCAACAAGATTCAACAGAGAGAATTCCAAGCAGAGGCAACAGCATAAGAGAAGATATGGAGAGGCAGCACACCTAAAAAGTTAAGAAAATGGAGGTCAAGGAGGGGAGAGAGAGAATAAAAAGTTGCCACTGAAATATTAAGAATACTGTTCAATTTGTATGAAACTAACAAACACCTATATATCCACCTGGCTTGGTGGATATACCAAGCAGTGTTAGGACCTGGTCCCCTGCCTCAAGGAGTTTATAGTCTAGTTAGAGATAAGACATAATAGGCAAAAGGACAAGAATATGGCCATAATGAAGCAGATATAGCAGAATACACATAAAAAGATAACTGCTAATGTAAGACAACGGACTGAACCTACTCTTCATTATTTGGAAGAAAAAGCAAACACTAAATCAAAACTGCCTTGAAATACCACTTCACACCCACTAGGATGGCCACAATTTAAATTTTTTAAAAAAGGGAAAATAACAAGGGCTGGCAAGGGTACAGAGAAATCAGACTGTGCCAGCAGGAATGTACAATGGTGCAGGTGCTATGGGAACACTTTGGTAGCTCCTCCATAAATTACACAGAGAATGACTACATGATCCAGCAATTCTACTCCTAGGTATATATCCAAAAGAATCAAATGCAAGTGTTCAAACAAAAACTTACACATGAATGTTCTTAGCTGCTCTAAATCACAACAGCAAAAAGGTGGAAATAACCCAAATGTCCATCAACAGATGAATCGATTAACAAAGTGTGGTGGGACTGCCCTGGCGGCGCAGTGGTTGACTCTGTGCTCCCAGTGCAGGGGGCCCAGGTTTGATCCCTGGTCAGGGAACTAGATCCCACATGCATGCCGCAACTAAGAGTCTGCATGCTGCAACTAAGACCTGGCGCAACCAAATAAATAAATGAAAAACTAAGGAATTAAAAACAAAACCAAAAACAAAGTGTGGTATACTCATACAATGAATGGATTATTCAACCATAAAAAGGAATGAAGTACTGTTATATGCTACAACATAGATAAACCTCAAAAACATTATGCTAAGTGAAAGAAGCTATACACAAAAGGCTGCATATTTTATCATTCCATTTACATGAAATATCCAAAATAGGCAAATCTACAGAGACAGAAAGTAGATTAGTGGTTGCCAAGGCCTGAGGGAAGGAGAAGACAGGGAATGTCTACTTAATGGGTATGTAGTTTCTGTTAGGGGTGATGAAAAAGTTCTGGAAGTAGGTATTAGTGATGGTTGCACACTGTGAATATACTTAATGCCACTGAGTTGGATACTTTAAAATTATTAAATTTTAGGTTATCTGTATTTTACCATAATTTAAAAAAAAATTAAAAAGTGAATGCTTTCCTTTAGGAATGTAGATAAGGCAAACACAGTTCCACTCTGCCAATGCTACCAGAGCACTCAGATAAAATAATGACAGTCATAGAAATAGCTAACTTTTACTGAGCACATACTACGTGCCAGACACTGTTCTTCACATTTAAGTAACTTGCCCAAGGTTACACAGGTAGTAATTAGTGGAGCTGGGATTTGAAACCAGCCAGTTTTGTTTGAGTCCACACTTTAAAATCAATATATCCCATTATATAAAGTTTACACAATAGAACATGTGTACTATCTTTTGGGGACATGAACTGACACTGGAGATGTAACATTCTACTTTAGGTAGAAAAGAAGAATGGATCAGCCAAAGTACATTTAGTAATAATGGGTTATTGTAATCACCAATATGTTGTTCCTGCATTTTAACAATCATCATTTGAAACTTCTGATAAGTCTGTCAGTTTAAATATAATCACTGCTTTATTTTAAATCACAACAAAGATATCTGTGACCATCCACAGGTCTATTTGGAAAATATAAGGTTAGGAAGGGCTCTAAAGACCATTATTAGCAGAAAACATATTAAGGACATGAGAAAGTGATAAGTGAGAAGGAATGCAAAAGAAGGCTAGTGAGTGAATCAGTCCTTATATCTGTATAGCTCAGAAATTTGGATACTGTAAGTCTATGACAGGATCTAGAAGTCTATATTTTTAACAAGTATCACAGATGATTCTGATGCAGGTCATCTGTGGACCACAAACCCCTAAGAATGCCTGGCCAATAGAGAAAAGCTTTGGTGGTCCATTAACTTGTGGATCCAAGGAATTACTTCCTGGAGGTCCATTAGGAAAAAAAAGTCAAGCGATGGACCGATAAGTACTCAAGTACTATGTTTTCCGAGGCCCCCTGAGAACCCTGCCTTGTGAAGAGTAGGAAAGCATTTTAATTAGTAAACAGATTTACTGAGTATCTACTATACTCCAGAGACTGTGCTAAGTAATAGGAAATACATAGTGACAGGCAGATAGCTGGAATCTAACATAGAAACAGGTAGGGGAGTGAAAAATACAGGGAATTAGAGAAACTTCCTCTACCTAGGACATTTATCTCTTGGATAAACGGAAGTTATCCAGCTGTCTAAAAAGAGCCCTCAAGTGGCCAAGAGACAGTACTGCAATACTTAATTTCAAAGGGAGAGACTGCACTGGAGCTTCAGCATAGAGGACAAAACATAATAAAAGTTGTAGTGTTAGGCGGGAAGCATCTGAAAACTTTTGTTTTAGAAGCCCGCACGCCGCAACGAAGACCCAGTGCAGCCAAAAAAAAAAGAAGAAAGAAAATACAATTCTTATTAAGACTCAAGTTAACCAATCAAGAATGGTTAACCAATCATCCAATGAAGAGAAATTTTAATGAACCTACTCCTCAGCTTACAAAGTTTCAAACCTTAGCCAAGTTACCAAATGTAGCATTGGTGAAAATTTCCTGGAAATTTCTCCATGGCTTTTAGGGAAAGGAAGAGAATCATAAATGAAGTGTTATTCTTGGCTCAGAGATATAAAATTTCACTTTTGAAATTTTGCCCTGGAAGGTAGGCTCTTCATGGAGAGAAGGAAGCATGCACAGTGATAAAAACAGTAGGTAGGAAAGAGGCAGATGTTCAGATGTTGTATGTCTAATGGGTAGTAATAAATGAAGCAACTTCTATAACTACCTTTGAGAAAATCCTCAGTTGCTAAACAGTAGTTTCTAATCAAGAAACTATTTCAAGTAGTATATACTTCAATCAAATATATAGTTCAATGTTCCTAAGCCTTAAATCTCAGTACGGGATTTAAGACTCAGTTGTAAATCTTAGATCTTTGCCTCAAAGACACTCAAAGGCCTCAAGTTTAATACTTACCCACACACATTTTGACATCATTCACAGTGAAGTCTGGATCTGGCATCCTATGAAACAAACACTAGTAAGTATAATGGGAAGCACAACTACTCTAGTCAGGTGAGTTTTTTCTTAAAGAACTAAGAACTCCCCAGTCAAGACATATCAATCTTCATATTGAGGATTAAAATATATTTGAAATATAAATGTATATATATGTATATATATATACATAGGAAAAAAGAATATATGAGAAAAGGTTAATAGGGATTATCTCAGGGTGGTAGATTTTAGGAGATTTAAATTTATTTTCTTTATAGCTCATCTGTATTTTCTCACTTACCTATAACAACACACTTTTAGATATTTTCAATGATCTATGCTTTGGATTATCCATACTGCATTGTCTATAGCCCTGGGTGTAACGTGGCCATTTTGCAACCACATCCAATCAAACAGCAAACACTTACTTTATTCCAAGTCCATCGGAGTTCTTGAAAATCAGAGGATCTCTTAAGCCACCTCGCTGGATATACTCTACATTAAAATCTGTCACCATAGGAAAACAATTGTTAGAAAGGGAAAAGGTTTAGCTGGAAAAAGACAAAAGGACCATAAAATGGATCCTAAATAATAAGGTAGAGATGGTATTTGCTATTTCTATGTATACAGTTTTGCTGTTAGATAATACATGCTTGTTATTAAGAAGCATCTCTTAAGGTATAGGGAGAGCACACTGAGAAGCAGGGCTCAAGGGGTTTGCTAAATCTATACTTCCACAATAATTCAGAATTTAACCAACAGGGGATAGTACTATTGAGTCATCTCATAAATCCTAAGCAGAAATCATCGCCCTGTCACTTAATAGCCTAAATATGTAACTCTGTCCACTACAATACATACCATGACATCCTTGGAAGTTTGCCAAGGAACAAAGCTGCATGATACACATAGAGCTCAGTTTTGGTGGGGCAGGTACATGCATAAAAGGATTTTTATTATACTATTCTTAATTAAACCCAAACCAAGGGATGGGAGAAGAAGAAGGAAGAGGCCTTTAGGGAAAAATTCCAACATTCTTGCCCTAATAAACGCTTGCTTTTTCCAATATAGCAGAGAATGACTCACAGGGTGGGAGGACTGGGGCGGGGGTGTGTGCATGAGTGGCATTGAGTAGTAAGAGAAAATACAGATAAATAGCATCACAGCATCAACAGGCAGTACTTTGGCTGCAGAGATGCTGAGCCCACAGCTCCCAGAGTCTACAACTTCCTACATCAAGGGGCTGCAGGTCTGAACCCAAATGATACTGACCTCTTCCTTCCATAAAAGTAACAAAATTTGCATTATATTTGTTGGTGTGGAGTTTCTCTTCCAAGTCAAAAGTTCTTTTTCCTTCAATTTCATCATCTGAAATGCCATCATCTTCATAGCGTCGTCGCATGGTACCACGCTGGGGAGAGAGGGACATAAGGATGAAATCATGTACTTTTTCATGCCTTTCAGTTGCTATGTTAAGCATCAATTTTCCTTGCCTTATAGATCTTTTTCTCAACCAAAGGTCAGCTAATAGTCTCAGAATGTACAAAATTTTAAATGAGTCACTAGGTTTCCTACTTTGTACATTTTACCACTGCTAACTCTTTGAGCCTAGAGATATAAATTTACAACGAAAATATGACCAAATTGGGTCTACTTAACATTTTATTTGTCTATCATTGCTTAAACTGTCTTCATAGACATTACAGGCCAGGATACAAAACATAATTTTTTCATGGGGAAGGCCCTTTCTAGATTAGCTTTCTAAAACAACCTTCAAGAATAGACTAGAACACTTGAATTAATGAAACAGAAACTCTTTTACAGCAGATAAAGAAAGTTAATCTAAACAACAGTATTCCAAACAGCAGACCATCAATACTCAGCATTAAGGATAGTGTCTTGCCAAAGAAAGATACACAAATGGCCAAAAAGCACATGAAAAATGCTCGGGATCAAATGGCCAAAAAGCACATGAAAAATGCTCGGGATCATTAGTCATTAGGGGAAATACAAATTAACACCACAACGATACACCACTTCACACCCAATAGGATGGCTATTATCAAAAAGGTAGACGATAACAAGTGTTGGAGGGCATGTGGAGAAACTGGAACCCTTATACAGTACTGATGGGAATGTAAAATGTTGCAGCCATTTTGGAAAACAGTTTGGCAGTTCCTCAAAAAGTTAAACACACAGTAAGTTATCCTATGACCCAGCAATTTTAATCTTAGGTATATATCCAAAAGAATTAAAAACGCACGTCCATACAAAAACGTGTACACAGATGTTCATAGCAGAACATTATTTATAATAGCCAAAAGGCAGCAACAACCCAAATGTCGATCAATTGATGAGTGGATAAACAAAACGTGGTATATTTACACAATGGAATAGTAACTGGCCATAAAAAAGAATGAAGTACTGATATGTGCTGCAATATGGAAGAATCTTAAAAACATGCTAAGTGAAAGATGCCAAACACAGAAGACCATAATCACATTTTTATTTTTTTACTGTACGAATGGACTTTATTGTTTGCAACAGGAAGTGGAAGAGAGGATACGACAGATCCGGCTCCTGGGGCAGCTCCAGACTCGGTCACCGCCCTCAAAAAGTCATAATTTTATTTACATGAAATGTCCAGAAGCAGCAAATCCACAGAGATAGAAAGTAGATTAATGGTTGCAATGGGCTGGGGAGAGGGAGAGATAGAAAGTAACTTTTAACAGTATGGGTTTCTTTTGGGAGAAATTAAAAATGTTCTAGAATTAGATAGTGGTGATGTTTGCACAACTCTGTGAATATACTGAAAACCACTGAGTTGTACACTTTAAACGGGTGAATTTTATGGTATGTGAATAATCTTGTAAGCTTTTTTTTTTTTAAGATAACACGTTGCTTTTGCTGCAAATTTACCTTTTGGTATATTTTACTTTAGCCAGTGTTAAAATTTGTCGAAGTTTCTTGAATACATACACATAGGACAATTCACGTGGGAGGCAATGAATGGTAAAGTAGCCCTACTCCAGTATGTGCTAAGGACAACCAAACCTGGAATTTAAAGTTAGATATTGATGATCTAGAATTGATTACATGGCACCTGAATTTATATAAACACATAAGAAAATGAGACACTGTAGAAAGGTCTCTTAGGGAATGGGATCAGGGAAAGGGCAGAAATAAGTCATAAAAAATAAAAACTACACACAGAGGAGAGCACACCAGAGGAGAGCAAGATTCAATTTAGCAGTTTTAGGTAGAAACACTGATAGATACCTGATATCTTTTCCATATTTGGTAAAAAAAACTTTATAACACTCTTGGGCTTCCCTGGTGGCACAGTGCTTAAGAATCCTCCTGCCAATGCAGGGGACACGGTTCAAGCCCTGGTCCGGGAAGATCCCACATGCCGCAGAGTAACTAAGCCCATGTGCCACAACTACCGAGCCTGTGCTTTAGAGCCCGCGTGCCACAACTACTGAAGCCTGCACACGTAGAGTCCGTGCTCCGCAACAAGAGAAGCCACTGGCCCGCGCACTGCAACGAAGAGTAGCCCCCGCTCGGGGCAACTAGAGAAAGCCCACGTGCAGCAATGAAGACCCAACACAGCCAAAAAGAATAAATAAATAAAATAAATATTAAAAAAAAAACACAAAAAACTTTATAACACTCTTACCTAGCACTTTGTTGCCATAAATCACAGCTCAAAGGCCAAAAGACCTAATTTAGTAGACCTCTCACTCTAAAAATGCCATCACTGCTCAAAATATTTTTAGTTACCTTTATATTTGAAAGGGGGGGTGGTATTTTCACTGACAATTTCTTAAATAGGTTCGTTTTTTAGAAGACACCACTCCGTTCTCTTCCTCACCTTATTTCATATATGTGTCTTTGAAGAGAACTCCAAAAGATGAGTTCCAAGTATGTCAAAAAGCAGGAACAATACCATCGGAATAAATGTAGTTTCCCACAATAATCACTTTTAGAAAGCATTCATTTGTGCCCAGAAATAAACCCACGCATACATGGTCAATTAATTTATGACAAAGGAGGCAAAAATATACAACGGGGAAAGGATAGTCTCTTCAACAAATGGTGTTGGGAAAACTGGACAGCTACATGCAAAAGAATGAAACTGGAGCACTATCTTATACCATATATAAAAATTAACTCAAAATGGGTTAAAGACTTAAATGTAAGACCTGAAACCATAAAACTCCTAGAAGAAAACATAGACAGTAAGCTCCTTGACATTGGTCTTAGCAATTTTTTTGGATCTGACTCCAAAGGTAAGGGAAAACAAAAACAAAAATAAACAAATGAGGCTACATCAAACTAAAAAGCTTCTGCACAGCAAAGGAAACTACCACCAAAATAAAAAGGAAACCTACTGAATGGGAGAAGTCATTTGTAAATAATTTATCTGATAAGGGGTTAACATCCAACATATATAAAGAACTCATACAACTCAATAACAAGCAAACAAACAAACAAACTGATTAAAAAATGGGCAGAGGATGTGAATAAACATTTTTCCAAAAAAGACACACGTGGCAAGAGGCACATGAAAAGATGTTCAATGACACTAATCATCAGGGAAATGCAAACCAAAACCACAGTAAGGTATCATCCTATACCTGTCAGAATGACTATTATCAAAAAGGTAACAGGGACTTCTCTGGCTGTCCAGTGGTTAAGACTCCATACTTCCACTGCAGGAGGTGTGGGTTTGATCCCTGGTTGCGGAACTAAGATCCCTCATGCCACATAGAATGGCAAAAAAAAAAAAAAAAAAAAAAAGTGACTTCCCTGGTGGTGCAGCGGTTAAGAATCCGCCTGCCAATGCAGGGGACACAGGTTTGAGCCCTGGTCCGGGAAGATCCCACATGCCGCGGAGCAACTAAGCCCATGCGCCACAACTACTGAGCCCGCGTACCACAACTACTGAAGCCTGCGTGCCTAGAGCCCATGCTCCACAATAAGAGAAGCCAGTGCAATGAGAAGCCCGCGCACCGCAACGAAGAGTAGCCCCCAAAAGCCCACGCGCAGCAATGAAGACTCAATCAATCAATCTATCATATCATCTAGCAATTCTACTACTGGGTATCTAACCGAAGAAAACGAAAATATGAATTTGAAAAGATATATGCGGGACTTCCCTGGTGGTCCAGTGGGTAAGACTCCATGTAAGCAATGTAGGGGGCCCAGGTTCGATCCCTGGTCAGGGAACTAGATCCCGCATGCGTGCTGCAACTAAGAAGCCCACATATGCAACTAAGAGTCTGCATGACAAAACTAAGAAGTCCACATGCTGCAACTAAATTTCCCACATGCTGCAAGGAAGACCTGGTGCAGCCAAAAATAAATAAATATTTTTTAAAAAGAAAAGACATATGCATTCTTATGCTCCCTGCAGCATTATTTATAATAGCCAAGATATGGAATCAATCTAAGTGTCTAATTGATTGATGGGTGAATAAAGATGTGGTATATGTGTACACACACACACACACACACACACACACACACACACACACACACACGATGGAATACTACTCAGCCATAAAAAGGAATGGAATCTTGCCATCTGCAGCAACGTGAGGGTTGAGAGTATGACGCTAAGTGAAATAAATCAGGCGGAGAAAGACATACACTGCATATATATGGAATCTAAAAACCAAAACTAACAAAACAAAATCCAGAGTCATAAACAGAATAGACTGGTGGTTGCCAGAGGGGTGGGCGTGGTGTGAAACAGGTGAATAGGATTATGAAGTACAAACTTCCAGCTATAAAATAAACAAGTCATGGGGATGTAATGTACAGCATGGGGCAATATAGTCAATAATACCATATTAGCTTTGTAAGGTGACAGATGGTAAGGAACCATTGTGGTAACCATTTTGCAATGTATACAAATGTTGAATGTTGTACACCTGAAACTAATATAATATTGTATGTCAATTATACCTCAATTTCAAAGAGAAAAGAAAGCATTCTTTTGCATAAATTCTAATATGCACATCAAAAAAATCCCAGTCATATTTTCAAACTTTAACATTTCCTAGGTCAACTATTACCGACTCTTTTTCAGTCAAGATATCATCATCTTGATTATCCCAACATTTCTAACATGGTAGCCTGAAGTTCTCTGTCTCTTCTTTCTTTTTATATGCTTTTATTTTTCCTATATTCAAGAAGAATTATTCTTCCATTTGTACTTTCAATATGGAAAATGTAAGGATATAAGGAAAACTCCTGCCCCAGCCAAGCTATGCCCATTTCTTAAGGACTACAGAAAAATTAAATTCTTGTTTTCTTTTGATTGTTGCAATTGGGAGGTCAACAGTAATGTGAAATTATTTGTGCTGGTTTTAACACTGTCAAGGATAAGGGTCCCCCCCACCATTCTCCTATCTATATGTAAACCCTGGTGAAAGTAAACATCTACGGCAAATCTCTAAGTGCTTAAAAAACATATTCAATCCTCAAAATAACCCTGGAAATAAGTAGTCAATGACACAATCTGCTACAGGTGAAACTCAAAAGGCAATGCCACTTTAACACTAAGGAAAGCAGCCACCAATCTCCTCCAGCCTACCAACATTACCAAATAATTCTAAATGGTTTAACTAGCATGCTGTGCTTTTTTAAATTCTAGGTGCTTTTTGGCAACCTAAAGGATGTTTCTGGCTTCCCATAGACACCAGCCCTTGCTGAACCCAGTGTCACAGTAAATAGTAGGCACAAACTGAACTATGAAATCTATTCCAACCACATTTTCACTCAAAAGCAATTTGTACTTTCCAGGGTTAACAGTGAGTTTTACTCCTGAATAACCAATTATCATTTATTCTATTTAGATTACCAAACTATATAGCAAACTCATGTTTTCCAACTCACCATGAGCAAACTCATGGTGGCGCAGTGGTTAAGAATCTGCCTGCCAATGCAGGCGACACGGGTTCGAGCCCTGGTCCGGGAGGGTCCCACATGCCACAGAGCAACTAAGCCCGTGTGCCACAACTACTGAGCCTGCACTCTAGAGCCCGTGAGCCACAACTACCAAGCCCGCGTGCTGCAACTACTGAAGCCTGCGCACCTAGAGCCTGTGATCCACAACAAGAGAAGCCACCGCAATGAGAGGCCCGCACACTGCAACGAAGAGTAGCCCCTGCTCGCTGCAACTAGAGAAACCCCACGCGCAGCAACAAAAACCCAACACAGCCGAAAAAAAAAAATTTAGAAACTGCCTTAAAAAAATACTTACCACTCCTGATCAGGTGGTAATTAACTATATTAAATGGTAAAAACAGCCACATAAATGGAATATTTAGTTAACTCAAGTACTGACACATAAGATGAAGGGCTACAGATACTATACTATACTATACTATACTCTCCTCTCCTCTCCTCTCCTAGATGGTTAGCTGTAGAAAAGACAATGGTGGGAATTCCTTGGCGGTCCAGTGGTTAGGACTCCACACTTTCACTTCTGAGGGTTCGGGTTCAATCCCTGGTCGAGGAACTAAGATCCCACAAGCTGCAGCGTGGCCAAAAAAAAAAAAAAAAGACAATGGTGCAAGAATAGATGCAAACAGGTATCCACTATTACACAGAAACATCTGGCATTCTCTTTTCTAAACATGTGTAAATGGAAAGCAACCTTTAAAACTATAAAAATTTTAAAAATTAAAAAAAAATTTAAATGGTGCTGGGACAACTGGATATCCACATGTAAAAGAATGAAGCTGGACCTCTACCTCACACCTTATACAAAAAAACTAACTTAAAATGGATCAGACTTAAATGTAAAGGCTAAGACTATGCAATTCTTAGAAGAAATTGTGGTGTAAATATTCATGACTGTGGATTAGGCAACAGTTTCTTAGATAAGACACCAAAAGTACAAGTAACAACAACAAAATAGATTAACTAGATTTCTTCAAAATTAAAACTTTTTTTTTTTTTTTTTTTTTGCGGTACATGGGCCTCTCACTTTGTGGCTTCTCCCACTGCGGAGCACAGGCTCCGGACGCGCACGCTCAGCAGCCATGGCTCACGGGCCCAGCCGCTCCGCAGCATGTGGGATCTTCTCAGCCTGGGGCACGAACCCGCGTCCCTTGCATCAGCAGGCGGACTCTCAACCACTGCGCCACCAGGGAAGCCCCCAAATTAAAACTTTTTGTGCTTCAAAAACACTATCAAGAAAGGTAAACGGCAATTTATAAAATGAGAGAAAATATTTGCAAATTATATATCTCATAAGGGTCTAATATCTAGGATATATAAAGGACTCTTACAACTTAAAAATGAAAAGACAAAATATAAAATTAAAGTGGGCAAAGGTTTGAAAGAGTATTTTTCAAAGATATATAACTGGCCAATAAGCACATGAAACATCATTAGTCTTTAGCTCATCAGTCATTAAGGAAATGCAAATCAAAACCACGAGATACTACTTCACAACTACTAGGTAATAAGTGCTGGTGAGGATGTGAAAAAAGCAAAACCCTCATACACAGTTAGTGGCAATGTAGAACAGAGCAAATCTTTTTTTTTTTTTTTTTTTGCACTACGCGGGCCTCTCACTGTTGCAGCCTCTCCCGTTGTGGAGCACAGGCTCCGGACACGCAGGCTCAGCGGCCGTGGCTCACGGGCTCAGCCGCTCCGCGGCATGTGGGATCTTCCCGGACCGGGGCACGAACCCGTGTCCCCTGCATCGGCAGGCGGACTCTCAACCACTGCGCCACCAGGGAAGCCCCAGAGCAAATCTTTTGGAAAACAGTCCGGCAGTTCCTCAAATTGGTTAGAGTTACCATATGACCCAGAAATTCCATTCCTAGGTATTTACCCAAGAGAATGAAAACACGCCACACAAAAACATGTACGCCAACATTCATAGCAACATTATTCATTATAACCAGAGTAGATGGACACCCCAAGGGTCTATCAACTGACAAATGGCTAATAAAATATAGTATATATCCATACAATGGAATACAGTTGAGCAGAAAAAGGGAGTGAAGTACTGATAAATGCTACAAACACAGATGAACTTTAAAAAACACACTAAGTGAAAAAAGCCAATCACAAAGGAATACATATTTTATGATTACCTTTATCTGAAATGGACAGAATAGGCAAATCTATAAAGCCAGAAAACACATTAGTGGTTGCCAGGGGCTGGAAGGAAGAGAGATGGGGAAAAACTGCTAATGTGTACTGGGTTTCTCTGGGGTAATGAAAATGTTCTAGAATTAGATACTGGTAATGTTTTCACAACTTTGTGGATTTACTAAAAACTATTGAATTGCACACTTTAAAAGGGTGAATTGCCTAGCATATGAATTCTATCTCAATACAAAATAATGATGGGCAATCTGTAAAAGAATAAAGGTAATACAACATACATGTTTAAGTAAAGCAATGTATTTTTATAAGAATAAAGTTTGATGTAGACCAATAGAAGACACATTGCCTGATATCATTTTTTTGAGAAAGCAAAGTCTTTTTCTAAACAATTTCCATAGACATTTCAGTTGATTTTATATGAAAGGACACACAGACAAGTGACTAAAAAAAGTTGTTCAGTATTTAATGAACTACCATGATGTGCCAAAAATGCAGAAGCAGTTTGTTAGTTCTGAGAATTTCCACTCCATCTACTGATATAATTCACCACATTAACAGATTAAAGGAGAAAAATTACATGATCAGCTAGATCTGAGCTGTCCAAAATGTTAGCTACATGTGACTATGAGACTTAAATTAATTAAGATTAAATACATTTTCAACAAATGATGCAGGGAAAACTGGGTATCTGCACGCAGGAGAATGAAGTTGGACCCTTACTGACACCATACAGTACAAAAATTAACTCAAAATAGATCAAAGACATAAACATAACTGCTAAAACTATAATAAAATTCTTAGACAAAAACATGGGAAAATCTTCACAGCATTGGCTTTAACGAGGATTTCTTAAACGATATCAAAAGCAAAAGCAAAAAAACCAGACAAAATGGACTTCATCAAAATTTTTAAAATTTGGGGACTTCCCTGGTGATCCAGCGATTAAGACTCTGCGCTCCCAATGCAGGGGGCCCGCGTTTGATCCCTGGTTAGGGAACTAGATCCCGCATGCCGCAACTAAAGATCCTGCACGCGGCAAAGAAGATCCCACATGCACAACTAAGACCCGGCACAGCCAAATAAATTATTTTTTTTTTAAATTTGTGCAAAGGACACTAATGACAGAGTGAAAAGAAACCATAGGGAGAAAATATTTGCAAATCATATATCTGATATGGGATCAGTATCTAGAATATATAAAGAACTCTTACAACTCAACAACAAAATAAACCCACTTCAAAAATGGGCAAAGGACTTAAACAGAAATTTCTGCGAAGAAGATACACAAATGGCCAATATGCACCTGAAAATCAAACCCACAATGAGATACCACTTCACATCCATTAAGATTCCTATCATCAAAAAAACACAAAATAACAAGTGTTAGTCAGGAAGTAGGGAAATTGGAACCCTTATGCATTGCTGTTTGCAGCCTGTGTAAAAAAACAGTCTAGCAATTCCTCAAAAAAGTAAACACAGAATTGCCATATGATCCAATAATTCCACTTCTAGGTATATACCCAAAAGAACTGAAAGCAGGGACTCAGACACCTTGACACCAACGTTCATAATAGCATTATCCACAATGGTCAAAAAAAAAAAGTGGAAATAGTCCCAAATTTCCATTGACAGATAAATAAAATGTGGTGTTTATATATACAATGAAATATTATTCAGCTATAAAATGAAATGGAGGTCTGATACATGCAGCAACATGGATAAACCTGCAAGACATTATGCTAAGTGAAATAGGTCAGACATAAAAAGATAAAATATTGTATGATTCCACTTATGAAGTACCTAGAGTAGACAAATTCATAGAGAAAGTAGATTAGAGGTTACCAGGGGCTGGGTGGAGGAGGAATGGGAAGTTACTGCTTTATGATTACAAAATTTCTATTTGGGGTAATGAAAACAAGTTTTGGAAACAGTAATGATGGCAGTACACTGAATTAATACACTTAAAAATGGTTAGAATGGCAAATTTTGTTATAAATATTTTACAATTTCTAAAAATTAGTAACGTAATATATCAAAAATCTCCCTTTGAGAATCACTGTACAGGAACTTCCCTGGTGGTGCACTGGTTGAGAATTTGCCTGCCAATGCAGGCGACACGGGTTCTATCCCTGGTCCGGGAAGATCCCACATGCTGCGGAGCAACTAAGCCCGTGCGCCACAACTACTGAGCCTGCGCTCTAGAGCCTGCGTGCCACAACTACTGAAGCCTGCGTGCCTAGAGCCCATGCTCCACAACAAGAGAAGCCCCCGCTTGCCGCAACCAGAGAAAGCCCATGCACAGAAACGAAGCCAATAAAAAAAAGAAAAAAAAGAATCACTGTACAATTCTATCATTTTATATCAAATAGTTTTTCTTGCTAAGATAATCAACCTGTGAGAATCAGGAAATATGGCGGTATTATTTTACAAAGAAAAAGAAAGGTAAAACTGACCTAAGTTAACCCTCTCAGAAAACAACAGAAAAACAAGAAAGTAAAAGTGTCTAAAGGGAGAAATTATCTAGTGTCAATTCTACTATTGCTACTTTCTGTGTTATCTTAGGCACTTAAGTAAATCATTTAACCTCTCTAGATCCTAGTTTTCCCCTGGAGGTAAATAATTCAAGGTCCCTTTGTGTTCTAAAATAAAGTCCTCAACAATCTGATCCCATCTAAGATAACAGCCTTGCTCCCTTTTACATTATACCATGTTGAAATTTTGCTACATACGGGTCCCCCAGGTCTGCCTGCCCTTATTCATAGACTATCTAAATTCCAGACCTAGCCCTCTCTGTCCTGACCAGAGACACTGAGAGAGACCAGTGGTGGGTTGGCAGGGTAGCCCTCCTAGGGACTTCCACATCGTCCTGCTGTCTGCCTACCCCCCATATTAAACAAACCTCCGTGTATCTCAATCAACCAGATGTTAGAGGCAGTTCTTTCTGGAGAGCTTAGGCAATTCCCATTCCCCTAGGGATACAAAGGAGTCAGAGAATGAAGAAATTGTATAAAGTATGAAAAGGCAGTTAGTTTTTTATTAATGACACCCACAAGGGCTACTGCTCTGAAGGTGAACTATGATGCTAGGGCAAAATTACAGTAGTAATAGCAGTTAACATTTGAGTGCTTACCACGTACCGAGTACTGTAATAAGCACTATGCATGTATTAACACATAGAAGAATAGTATCCTCTCTACTTTATAAAAATAAAAAAGGCAAATGTAGGATAGAAGTAACTTGCCCAAGTTACAAAGTTAGTAATTGGTGCAGCTGAGATTGGAACCCCAGCACTTTGGTTTCAGAACCAATGGTCTAACCACCCTATACTACTGAAATCATTTTGGAATGAAACTTCAGCCAGACCAGTAGCTTGAGACAGCTGGAAGTAACTGTCAAAGGAAGAAGACACCCAGACAGCTGAAATGACTCTGTCAGCGAGAGGAAGTAAAGTGGTGGGACCTACTGGCAACAAAGGAGACTATCTATAAATCAGAAAACCATGCTTGGTAGAAAGAAGATTAGCAAAAGACCTTCCCTAAGGTTGGAGGTTTCTGATATTTGCTAAGGGATACTACATTTCTAGCTATGCCACTATTTATTTAACATTCTACCATTCCTGACTTCTAATTCTAGCTTTTACTTGACAAATTATCTTACGGGACATTCAGCTATTCTGGCTGAAATAAAAATATTGCTATTCCTAACCAGAGATCATTTTATTTTATATCAGAGTGCTTTGAACTTAGTACATTTATTGTGTATGGTATTAAAATTTGTTCTCATTCTCTGTATTTGTAGTCAGTGACATTTATTACACACCTTCTGTAAAAATGAAATTGCCAACTTTTTTTTTTAAGCAAGATTTCTATGTCTCCTATTTTCTCTAAGATTCTGATCTGAGATAGATCTACCCCACTACCTGATAGAAAAGTTTTTAATTACACAGCCTCTTTGCTGGTGATGGTATAAGAAGCCAAGTAATAACTGGATTTTCATGTCCACATCATGATACTGCTTTAAAAAAAGTTTGGGGCATCTTTTTACAAATTTATAAAGCTATGTGGATTAAATCTGAATCTTTCCAACATATACCAAATCCCCTATTTGATAAGTGCTTAATAAGCTCTTACACATCTTTAAAGAAAGCAGCTGAGGTTCTCAACTAGCCTCTATCACAAAAGTATGGACATATACATACCCTAAAAATCAATTGAACTTTAAAGTGGTGTTCTCATTTTCTTTCTTTCCATATTTTTGAAAACCCATCATTACTGTAAGATCACACACTGGGACAGGTACATATGTAGATGGATCGTTGCCTACCACCTTCCTATGTGTGTATGTGTGGTTTGTGCTATAAAAATTATTTGAGGGGACTTCCCTGGCGGTCCAGTGGTTAAGACTTCGCCTCCCAATGCAGGGGGTGGGGGTTCGATCCTTGATCAGGGAGCTAAGATCCTACAAGCCTCGTGGCCAGAAAACCAAAACATAAAAAAAACCAGAACAAATCAATAAAGACTTTAAAAATGGTTCCCATCAAAAAAAAATCTTAAAAAAAAAAGAATGAGAAAAATAAGTTCTTAAAAAAAAATTATTTGAACACTTACTCATTCATAAAACAGGACACTGAACATGGAGTAACAGCCAGATGCTCTGCATACAAAGATAAAAGGCACAGTCCTAGCCCTGAAGGAGACTGCTGGCCAGTAGGGGGAGACAGATATGTAAATAAATTACAGTATTACAATTCAATGTGATAATGTACTGTATTAAGATAGGTAGATACAAATGTTATTAGAGTCCAAGAAGAAGTAACAGAATGGTTGGTGAAGGCTCCACATAAGAGAAGAAATGTCTGTTCATTCATAATAACTTTACTGAACACCTACTAAGTGCCAAGGACTATAGATACAGACTCTATATTGCTCCTCTATAGCAGTGACCTCTTCAAACTTTTTTGGGTTTCCCCCTCACCCTACTGGATTACTCAGGACCTCCGTATTAAATGAGAGGGTGTGGATAACATTTTTCAAAAATAAAAGCTTATAATCTTTGTTCAGAAAATGTGATAATTTCATTACACCTCATGAGGGATTTTAATGGAAACACCCTAAGGTAGTACAAGAACAGCAGGAACCACTGCCTTACAGTGACTGAACCTTGGGCCCAAGTTTTTACCTTTTGATTTAACACTTACTGGCCCTTAAAATAAGAGGCCTGACCACAAAGATAAAGGAAGGCACATGCTTAGTTTTAACACGACTGCTTTAATGTATTACAAAGAATGTGTACTGATCAACTGACAGGGCTGAAAAGCTTGCATTTCTTTTGTTGACAGTTCAGCCTTCAAATATTTTCTGGGCTAACTGAAGATCACGTTCTGCAGAGATCAACAGTACACAGAACACTTTCTATATATGAAAGACGTTAGCAGATCACAGTAATTCCAACAAGGCAGAGTAATCCATAAATAGAATTTGGCAAGAAGCTTTATTCACACCTAAGTCTCTGATTAAAAAAGATAGCTGAGAAGGCACAATGCTCTGAAGAAGAGGGATATATAACACAGAGTGAACTTTTCCCCTAAAAGTTCCCTCAGAACTAATATCAAATACCTACTATATACAGAATGATCCTAAATTTCTGAGTCAGGATACAGTTACTCAACCACAAACATGTCCTCCAAAAAACCAACTGGCTGAGAAATGAGTTAAAGTGCTGGATCTCTTCCACCAACATGCCCTGCTTTTCTGCATACTATGTGGTATAATCAACTGTTCAGTGTGCTTGCTGCACAAGTAACCATGATATCGCCACAATTCTGTAAAGAAAAAAACTGTGGCTACAAGTAGCCAAATCATTCTCTGAAATTCAGGATGAAGACAGGCATCTCAACACCATCTTTAAGAGGAATAATCTTAGTTCAGACATTATAGAAAAAGCACATTTTTATTCCCCTAAAGGTTTTTACTAGAATATACATACATTCTTCTTCTTGGATACTGGCAAAAGTAGTACTCAGCAATATTACACTATCAACATGCAAATGTTCAATCCGTTTATCCTCCCAAAGTAGCCTAGTCAAGCCATCAGAGAAACTGGAAATAAGTAACAACATTTGTCAATGTCCAAGTCATGTTGGGGGTTTTACTTCTTTTTTAGATTTATTTATTTATTTATGGCTGCGTTGGGTCTTCGTTGCTGCCCGTGGGCTTTCTGTAGTTGCAGTGAGCAGTGGCTACTCTTTGTTGTGGCGCGCGGGCTTCTACTTGCGGTGGCTTCTTGTTTTGGAGCACAGGCTCTAGGCGCACAGGCTTCAGTAGTTGCAGCAAGTGGGCTCAGCAGTTGTGGCGCACGGGCTTAGTTGCTCCGCAGCATGTGCGATCTTCCTGGACCAGGGATCGAACCCGTGTCCACTGCACTGGCAAACAGATTCTTAACCACTGCGCCACCAGGGAAGTCCCAAGGGGGATTTATTTCTTAAATAACTGGGAAATAAAGATGTGTAATTCCCCACCCTACCTTCTATCCCGCTTTCAAATCTTCACCTCCTTTTAGTAACCATAGAATGATTTTTAAACTCAGCACTCTTACTATATGACACTCAAAAATTAATCTACTCATTGCCAACCCCCCCCAAATTAATCTGAATTAAGTGAAATCATTACCCAAAAGGAACATAAAATGTTTGCTTTTTCTAATTGTTCACCTCCTAGAGCAGAAAAGGGAATTTTGGAAGGCCTAATCACTAGGAAATAATCTTCAAATGACCTGCACACAACCAAAATGGATAATACCACCCACCAAAAATGGAAACAATAATGAACTCAGTAATATTCAGTTTATCCCTCAACTCAACAAATTTCTTAACTTTATTTTCATTAGCCAATGAACATCCATTGAGATTCAAATACTCCCTAAACACTCATGTTTACTGCCTGGTTTGTTTCTATAGCAACAGACACCCAGAATCCAGAAACAAAGATAATGCCTAGTTTTTTCACCATCTTCGGTAACTGATGCAACTGTAAGCCATTAGTATGATATGTGGCACAAGCCATGCCATTTCAGTTCCTAGAAGGTAAAGACTAGGGTATTTGTTAGGCAAAACAATTTGTAGAAAAAGAAAAAGCCCCTAGAAGTTTACCTTAAATCTAATGGGGAAGTAAGAGTGTGACCTTTCTGCCAGTCACTGAGAAAGGTACTGCAAACCTAAAAGGACAGCTTGTTCTGGAAAACACTAACTCTAGACATTTACTCAGTAAATGATATGAACCATTAAATGTGTCCCACATGCTGCTTCTCCTAAATTTTAGGTGAGTTTGGGGAGACAGCAAGCAGTCACTTGAAGCCAGATGATATTAGATAAATGTACCTATCTCCAGTCTTGCTATATTCCTCTAATCAGGATGCTTTTCTCTATGGCCCTCCTCTCTGGAGCTATGATTAATGTTTTGATTCACAGACAAAGATCAATCTCTTCACCAACACATGACCTCTTTCAAACTGTCAAACTTGAGATTTAGAGGAGTCATGAAATTTCATGTTTAGGAACAGAAGCTCTGGAAGGAACTGGCAAAAGATGAAGAGCTGGTATTTTAAACTGTCCCCCACAAACACATATACTCCTCCCCTTTCCCACTACCATGATTATATTATAATCCTGCCAAGACCTTTTTCCTTCTCATCTTTCAGTCACTCATTTGTGCCACCCAAGGAAGGTTAAAGCACAGAAAACTATGTCTTCACTTCTGAATTTACCTAGAAATGTTAGTGTAAGAGTGGTAAACTGACCCATAGCATTGAGAAGCCCAAGAGCAAAAGGAATACTTAGATAAAGCAGTTATACTCAAGCTATGAGAGAAACCAATAATGCAAATTAATGACCACATATTTGCTAACTTCTCCAGACATCTAAAACATTACCAATCACCTTCAACCAAGTGAACAATCTTAGAAAATTCACCTTCACATATGACCCTATTTATTACTTATTATTTTTAGCAAAACTACATAATGAGAACAAAGGAACTGGAGTCAGAGTGGGTGTGGGCCTGGTCTAAGTACCGGTACTTGGAGCTTCAAATTCCTGAAGCTTCCATTTTCTTGTGTGAAAATGTCAAGACTTTCACTTAATGCACAGGATTGTGGTGAGGTTTAAATGAGAACATATGCACAAGTACTCTGCAAACTGTAAAGCGTCCCATACATAAAAAAAGGCTGAATGTAGTAGTGGCAGAGTCTAGGGTTCAAATAATGGTTCTGCCTCTCACTGTACATGAGCTACTTTAATAATTAAAATAGAAGCCATCACACAGGACTGTATGAGGATTAAGTGAGATAAAAGACGTGAAGTAGCCAGCACATGTCCAAAAAATATTAGCAACTATGGTTTTGAACAGGAATCAACACTGGACTGGGAAACAAACTATCTTTCCCAAAAAGAGCGGTTTATGCGGCTAGAGACAAGTCATACCTCACATGCCTTTTCTCAAACAGCATTAAACATCAGATAAGATTTTTTCCTCCCTTATCATCCCAAGTGGCAAAGCTTCTAATAAGTTTCCTAAGTCTATCCCTTTCACGAGCTCTTTTATGTTTTCACCATCTCTATCTCCTTACATCAAATATCTAATCCTAGGGATGAAATTTCAGGAAATGCAGCACCTGTACCCTCTCCATCCCCACACTGTCAGCAATTTAATATGAAGTGGTCATTGCTGGAAGGTGTTATTTGGGAGAAGCCTAAAAGTCTAAGTGGTAGAGCTGGCTCTACTGTTGTTGATTTCTGGGTAGCAGGAACTTAAAGGAATGGTCATATGTGAACAGGGGAAGTGCGGAGCCAGAAGATAGAAGAGCTATGTGCTTATATAAGAACAAGTTTTTGGACATTAAGACAGAGAGAAGGCTGAAGACAGACTAAAGGAGAAAAGAGAACTGACCAACAAAACTGGAAGGTTTAGAACACAGTTCAATTCTTGACATAAAATAAATTTCACACCTCCCTGCCTGTGTTGCTCTAAAATCTCAGAAAGTGCTATAGAAGTAATCATGTACATTTACAGAAAACAACAATTAAATCATCTATTGCTATGATTCTCTTGTATTGTTCGGATGTAATGAAAGAAAACCCTGGTGAAAAGTATACAATTATGTTAGAATTTTATACTGCCAAGAGAAAGGGCAATAACCAAATAAACTGAAATGATTTAATAAATTGTAATTCATCCTTCACTATACTTGTTAGGAAGCTTGTTTAGTAGTGGAAGGAAGTTCCTGAGAGAGACAGAGTAAAGAATCAAAACAGGGACCTAAAAAGCTCTTTTCCCACCATCATCCTCATAGAGATTCTAAGCCTGTGTGTCCCACAGCCTTTGTACTAGGACTTACAGGACTTACATGTCCTGAGTACTTACTATAGGCTGAGTTCTGTCCAAGACAGAACAGAAATAAATAGAAGAGAGCGGCTATTTTCAAGAAGCTCATAATTTCTTTGGAAAACAGAACCCACTTAATTAAGAAAAGACTAGAGGCACAGGCAAGAGCAGAATGAGAACGAGAACTTAAGAGTAGGTTTAGACAATCCAATTTCACACAGGTGCGTGTTGCTATGAAATGCTACAGCTAAATATCAATGTGACTAGATGTTACTACATTTTCTATCATAATAATAGGTAACATATGAATGCTTCCTTGTGCTAAGCATTTTTGAGCCCATTTTTCTAGCTCATTTATAATCCTCACAACAACCCTATGAAGACAGTAAAATGCCAATTTTAGTTATGAAGAAAGAATCAAAAAGGTTGGGTAACAAGCCAGGATTACTCAACATGTAGCTGAGCTGGGACTCAAATACAGCCAACTATCATTGAAAAAAGCCTATATTCTAAGTTAAACTCACAGAAGCAGAAAGTAAAATGGTGGTTGCTAGGGATTGGGGGAAGGAAGAAACAGGGAGTTGCTGTTCAGTGTGTATAAAGTTTCAGTTATGCAAGATGATCTGTTGCACAACACTGTGCTTATAATTAACAATATTGCACATTTAAAAACTTGTTGAGAGGGCTTCCCTGGTGGCGCAGTGGTTAAGAATCTGCCTGCCAATGCAGGGGACACGGGTTCAAGCCCTGGTCCGGGAAGATCACACATGCCGTGGAGCAACTAAGCCCATGCACCACAACTACTGACCCACGTGCCGCAACCACTGAAGCCCGTTTGCTTAGAGCCCATGCTCTGCAACAAGAGAAGCCACCGCAATGAGAAGCCCGCGCACCGCAAGGAAGAGTACTCCCTGCTCGCCGCAACTAGAGAAAGCCCGCGCGGCAGCAACGAAGACCCAACACAGCCATAAATTAAATAAATAAATAACAATAAAAAAAATAAAAACTTGTTGAGTACAGATCTCAGGTTATATATATATATATATATTTCTTAACCACACAAAAAAAGTGCGACTCCCCTTCTGCAAAAAAAACACAGACAAAAAATAAAACGAAACAAGCCTACATTCTTACCCCTATGCCAGAAGTTCTCGAACTTTTTGGTTTCAGGAATCCCGTACACTCTTAAAAATTACTGAGGACCCCAAAAAGCTTTTGTATATGTGGGTTACATAGGTCAATATTTAGTGATTACAAATTAAAATGGAAGAATTTTCTAAGTATATAATTGCAAAACAAGACAATGTCTTGTATTTCCACAAAGGCTCAAGGAAAACTTCAGGATTTCACTGGACCACAATGAAGTTACAGAGATTACAGCAGTTATAATCAAACACTAGCTACTAAGAGCACAATATGAGTACTGAAAACTGAGTTAATCTCTGAAAAAACACATTTAAATTCTACTACTTTACAAAATTTTAGAAAACACAAGAATACACAAATACACACTCTATTAACCCTGAGAGTGATGTCATCACACATCATGTAACTTCTGGAAAACTCCACTGTATTTCTGGAAAATCTCCACTGATTAGTGAATGAGACAGAAAAAGGCAAATAACATCTCAGTATTACTATGAAAATAGTTTTGACTTCACAGATCCCTATACATAAAAGAATCCTGAGTATATATCATACTGTGGGAACCACTGTTCCACACCAATCTTCTTTAAATCATGGGTCATAAAAATCAATGTAGGTCAGATATGCATTTTAAAATGAAATAATAGAATAGAATGAAATGGAGAGTATAAGAAAACACAGTAGGCTAAGTACCATTTCCTGAAACTGCTGTTAAAATTATGTACACCCATGTGTATGAGTGTACTAGGTCCTAACAGAAAATGTATTTCCTGGACTTCCCTGGTGGCGCAGTGGTTAAGAATCCACCTACTAAAGCAGGGGACATGGGTTTGAGCCCTGGTCCAGGAAGTTCCCACATGCCGCGGAGCAAGGAAGTCCGTGCGCCACAACTACTGAGCCTGCACTCTAGAGCCCATGAGCCACAACTACTGAGCCTGTGTGTCACAACTACTGAAGCCCGTGCGCCTAGAGCCTGTGCTCAACAAGAGAAGCCACCGCAATGATAAGCCCATGCACCACAACGAAGAGGGGCCCCTGCTTGCCGCAACTAGAGAAAGCGTGCAGCAACAAAGACCCAATGCAGCCAAAAATAAAATAAATTAAAATTAAAAAAAAGAAAATGTATTTCCTACTGCAGCTCAGTCAAACACTGAAAAACACTGTACAACACACTAATTTCCCTATACTACTGCCAAAGCAGAGGCTATACACACATAACCTACAATCTGTATACTAAAAACTGATAATTTGTTATAAGCTAGATATTCTCCAACATGAAGGCAAATAAAGGTTTCAGGTGGATACAATTTCTATAAATTGAATAAAGTCACAGGTCACCTCACCACGCTATCACGCTGTTGCCACAGCCACCACTAAAGCTTTCCTACCACCTTTGCTTCCACAGTCAGTTCAGGTAAATAGGAAGGCAAGAGTTATCCAAGCTCCATCAGCCACAAATAAAGGTGCTCTTCCCTTCCCTCTAAACAGAGCTCTTGCTCTTAATCACAGGTTGACTTCCTAAATGAAGGGCCTGCCTTCAGAGCAAACTGGTCAACAATCACTTTGCTGCTGGCATTATGGTTACTGCTCTCATCCTGAATCTATACGATTTCCTGGGTCAAAACAGCAGCATTCAGACAATGGTTCAAGTTGTAGATCTCTCTCTGTATCCTGGCAAAGGCAGGTCTGCATCTGGCGAACTGCAACAAATGGAAACAGCAGACAGTGAAAGGCAGAGCCTGTCTGCACCAACAGCTGAAGCTCCACCCACAGCCTGGGCACAATCCAGGACACCCAGAGATCTCAACAATGATCTCCCTGAGAGGCTACAAAGACAAACTCTACTGGAGGCAGTGAATGAAACATAACATCACTGCCTCTTCCTCTCTACCAGAACTGAACTGCAGAATTTTCTCTCAGAAACAGTTTCTCTCTCAATTAGTCCAAACAGACTAACAAAAGCCTGATGAAAATTATCAGCAAAAAGGCAGTGAGGCAGGACTGAGTTCAGTGATGCATCATAATGGCATATACTTTTAAAAAATTGTAGTAACATACACATAATGCAAGATTTATCATTTTAACCATTTTTAAATATACAGTTCAGTGGCATTAAGTACATTCACGTTATTATGCAACCAACACCACTATCCTTCTCCAGCCAGGAGTTTTACATCATCCCATACTGCAACTCTATACTTACTGGCATATACGTTTTCAATGACCCTATTTTTCTGATATCAGCCTACCCTAAGTTCCAAGTGCACCCCGTCCAAGAATAGACCCAATCCCACTACTGTCTTCAAACTTGGAGGGGAAAAGGCAAATTCTGTGAGAGCAGAAATCTTTCTTTTTACTGCTGCCTCCCAAGAATCTAGCACATGCCTGACAAATATAGATTCAAATATTCATCTGTTACATGGCCAAAGTTATCCCTAGAGTACTTACTAATTGCAAAGGGAAAAATATACCTTTACAATGGAAAGATCTGCTGGTTACCACCTTAACCAGTCTTAACCATCACTACCAGTGGGACAACCTAGCACTGTGTACCTTCTGACTTGATACAATTTGAAGTGCTCAATCATCCAGGAAGCATCCTTGCCAAAATGTTTAACATGAATCTAATCCTCTAGACTCAAGTTCTAGTTGATGAGGAATAGTTTAGGAAAACAAATTAAAGTACACAATGAGGAAAGAGACAAATCCAGAATGTAGGGCTTTTTAAAAGACAATGTCACTCACATGAGTACAGTCAACTGATCTTTGACAAAGGACCAAGGGCAATTCAACGTTTTCCTGTGGAACAGACAGTCTTTTCAATAATTGGGGCTAAAACAACTAGACAGTCAACGTACAAAAAAAAAAATACAATCACTGACCTTATACCTTTCACAAAAATAAACTCAAAATGGATCATAGACCTAAATGTAAAACACAAAACTATAAAACTTCTAAAAGATAATATGAAAACACCGAGGTGACCTTGGGTTTGGCAATGAGTTTTTAGATACGTACCAAAAGCAAAATCCATGAAATAAAAATGTTATGTTGGGCTGCATTAAAATCAAAAACTTCTGCTCTGTGAAAGACACTCTTTTAAGAGAATAAAAAGAGAAATCACAGACTGGGAAATAACATTCACAAAAAGAGTTGAAGACTTAGTCCACACAGAAAAACCTGCACACAAACATTTACAGCAGTTTTACTCAGAACTGTCAAAACCTGGAAGCAACTAAGATGTCCTTCAACAGGTGACTGGATAAACTAATTATGGTATAGCCATACAATGGAGTATTATTCAGCAATAAAAAGAACTATCAAGACACAGAGACATGGAGGAAACTTAAATGCTTATTACTAAGTGAGAGAAGCCAGTCTGAAAAGGTTGCAATACTGTATTTGGATTCTAACTACATGACATTCTAGAAAAGGCAAAACTATGGAGATAATAAAAACATCAGTAGCTGCTGGTGTGAGAGGGAGGAGGAGAGATGACTAAGTGGAGCACAGCAGATTTTCAGGGCAGTGAAAACCATTCTGTATGATACTGTAATGGTGGACACATGACATTATGCATTTGTCAAAACCCACAGAACTATAAACACAAAGGGTGAACCCTAATATAAACTATGGACTTCGGGTGATAATGTTGTGTCAGTGTAGATTCATCAACTGTAACAAATGTAACACACCGATGGGGACTTCCCTGGTGGCGCAGTGGTTAAGAATCTGCCTGCCAATGCAGGGGACACAGGTTCGAGCCCTGGTCCGGGAAGATCCCACACGCCGCGGAGCAACTAAGCCTGAGTGCCGCAACTACTGAGCCCGTGTTCCCTAGAGCCCGCGCGCCACAACTACTGAGCCCACACGTCTACAGCCCATGCTCTGCAACAAGAGAAGCCACTGCACTGAGAAGCCCACTCACCGCAACTGAGCTCACACGCCACAACTACTGAAGCCCGCATGCTCTAGGGCCCACGTGCCACAGCTACAGCACTCGCATGTTGCAACTACTGAAGCCTGAGAGCCTAGAGCCCATACTCCGCAACAAGAGAAGCCACCGCAATGAGAAGCCTACGCACTGCAACAAAGAGTAGCCCCTGCTCGCCGCAACTAGAGAAAGCCCCAGCAACGAACCCCCAATGCAGCCCCCACAAGAAAACAGAAACACGGGGTTTCCCTGGTGGCGCAGTGGTTGAGAGTCCGCCTGTCGATGCAGGGGACACGGGTTCGTGCCCCGGTCCGGGAAGATCCCACATGCCGCGGAGCGGCTGGGCCCGTGAGCCATGGCCGCTGAGCCTGCGCGTCCGGAGGCTGTGCTCCGCAACAGGAGAGGCCACAACAGTGAGAGGCCCACGTACCGCAAAACAAACAAACAAACAAAAAAAAACATGTTGAGTAGAAGCCTGACACTAAAGGTCACATGTTATATTATTCTGTTCATATGAAACATCCAGAATAGGTTAATCTACAGGAAAAGAGAGTGAACTAGTACTTACCAGGAGCTGAAAGGAGGGGTATACTGCTTAACAGTACGGGGTTTCCTTCTTGGATGTTTAAAATGTCTTGGAACTAGATAGAATGTACTGAATGTACTAAACGTCAATGCAGTGCATACTTTAAAATGGTTAATGGTTAATTTTATGTTATGAGAATTTACCTCAATTAAAAAAAAATGATATGGGAAAAAAATGTAAAAACTATTCTTACCTAGCGGGCTGTACAAAAACAGGTGGCTAGCCAGGCTTGACACAAGGGTTGTAGTATGTCAACCTCTATCCTAGATTAAAAGAGACTAAAGAGTCATAATTAAACGTAAATCATAAACTTGGACTGAATCCAGAATTTTTAAAAGTCAGGAAAAAGCTATTTAGGAAAATGTGAATATTAGATATCAGGGAACTATTGTTATTTTCTTAGGTTATGACAATAGATTTGTGATAAGGTCATACCCTTATTGTTAGGAAAGACATGCTGAAATATTTAGGGGTGATAAATATGTGTCATGATGTGCAAATTACTTTCAAATAATTCAGCCTCAAAAAACTATATATAGAAACAACGTGGCAATTTTCAAAAAGCATTTGGGGACTCTAGGGGAAGAATATACAGATGTTCATTATATTGCTCTTTCAACTTTTCTGTATTAGAGCTTTTTCAAACTAAAAAAGTTTGGGAGCAACTTTATTTTGTGAAGGTAGAAAACTGGCTCTAGACAGCTGAATACAAAGGTTGACAACATATTAAGCCTAATGTCCCAAATTCCTTGGGAGTAAGGGCTTATGAGAACTGCACTGAGGAATATACCTGGTTCCAGGATCCTTTTCTGGGACAGAAAAGCATCGCTTTTCCAAGGACAGGCTTAATCAGGTAGGAAGATTGGTAGGACCCATTCCTTGTGGACATGGGTATAAGATGCACCATAAGCACTTGCAAGAGGAATTCCTGAAAAATAACACATGCACAAGGGCATGCATGTAACACACACATAAAAAAAATCTGGCACTGCAATCCTATATTCTCATTGACTTACAAAATTAAATTTCAAATGCTGTTTCCCCAGCCAAGGGAAAAAAATCTGACTATAAAAGTTAAATGATGGCTTAAATGTTCTTACTGAACTAAAATCACTCAATGTCTATGGAATGACCCACATGAAATTCTACAGCAAGTACGCATCCCTTGTGCAGGTTGTTCTAGACCAGCGGGCTCCAACAGAAAGTAATGTGAGCCACATATGTAATTTTTTTCTAGTAGCCATATTTTTAAGGTGAAATTAATTTTAATAATATATTTTATTTATTCCAAGAAATCATTTCACATGTAATCAATAATATCATTTCACTGTTATCATTATAAAAATTATTGAGATCTTTATTTTTTCATATTAAGTCTTCAGGGTTCATTGTGTATTTTACACTCACATCTCAAATTACACTAGCCACATTTCATGTGCTCAATAGCCAAATGTGGCCAGCGGCTTACTATGCTGAACAAAGCAATCTAGCTCTTAGAAGAAGCGACAGAAGCAAAGCTTAGAAAGTGAGCTACCAAGAAAGGGATTTAATGTATGTATATGAATCTCCAAAATCAACAAATGCTGGAATTGTTCTATATTTACATATGATAATCAGCCAAACAACCATTTACCAAGGTTTAATTTACAAACTAAACTCAATCCCTGCTCTGGTACCCTCCACGATATCCTCTAAGCAAAGGGGGTTATCACATCTCCATGTGGGCAGGGGAGACTTTACTCCACATCCTCTACACACATACCGGGTGGGCCTGGGAGTTCTGTCCCTTGGCTTTCATTACTAGGTTCAGTCTGAAGACTAGGATGAAAAAAGAAAAAGGTGCTAATGGTTAGAATTAGCACCATTTTCCCTTGGCATTTGTCTTTGTCTACTAACCCCTTCCCCCATTGTTTTGTCCAACTGACCTCCAATTCCCCAGAGAAGAGAGATCATGTCAAATCCATATTCTCCAACTCTTAGATTCCTGCTGCCAAAGTAACTGTGGCCTCTTCCTCTTGACATTCCCTTACTTTAAAAAGAAAATTCTGCCAGAAAGTGGCTTTAGGAGAGCAACTAACATCACTTCAAGATCAATCTCTTTCCAAAAGTGGCCTAGAATCCACTTCCCAATGTCTATTTCAAAAATACCATAGGTAACAAAAAAATAATTTAAATATACTTAGGATCAATGATATACAAATAGTAGTTCAATTACTCTTCCCTACTATCCTCCCTCAAATGTCTCCCTTGCCCCACGAAGATGAGAGCAAATTTTTCACATTTTTGAAAAAAGGAAACATCATTTCTTACTTGTCAGACTAACAAACAGTATCTTTGACCCCCAACTGTAGAACTTCAGGTAAACGGAGAGACAGTGAATTTCATAAGTTCTAATCTTTTATTGGTCTTTTAGCAAATGTGTATTTTTGAGCTAAATGACTGAAACTATATTTCTTATTTCTTCCAGCTTCTTCCCTTGAATAAACCTTTCCAGGGTTATAAGAATTCTAGGACTTCCCTGGTGGCGCAGTGGTTAAGAATCCGCCTGCCAATGCAGGGGACACGGGTTTGAGCCCTGGTCTAGGAAGATCCCACATGCCGCGGAGCAACTAAGCCCATGCGCCACAACTACTGAAGCCCACGAGCCTAGAGCCTGTGCTCTGCAACAAGAGAAGCCACCAAAATGAGAAGCCTGCGCACCGCAACGAAGAGCAGCCCCCACTTGCCGCAACTAGAGAAAGCCCGTGTGCAGCAACGAAGACCCAATGCAGACAAAAAATAAATTAATAATAATAATAATAAAAAAGAATTCTGTAATTTGGCCTAAGATCTGACACTACATTAAAAATTGTTGAATTCTGGGCTTCCCTGGTGGCGCAGTGGTTGAGAATCTGCCTGCTAATGCAGGGGACACGGGTTCGAGCCCTGGTGTGGGAGGATCCCACATGCCGCGGAGCAACTAGGCCCGTGAGCCACAACTACTGAGCCTGTGCATCTGGAGCCTGTGCTACACAACGAGAGGCCGCGATAGTGAGGCCCGCGCACCGCGATGAAGAGTGGCCCCCACTTGCCACAACTAGAGAATGCCCTCGCACAGAAACGAAGACCCAACACAGCAAAAATAAATTAATTAATAAACTCCTACCAACATCTAAAAAAAAAAAAAAAGTCTTAAAAAAAAATTGTTGAATTCTGCTATCCTTTGTTTACTGAGCTTATAAAATACAGATTCTAATAACCAGTACTTGTAATATATACGAAATTACTAACTCACTATCTTTTTATATATCTATGAAGTAGAAAATATATATACCTGTGTATTATTTGTGTACATGTGTGCGCGTGTGCATGTGTATGTGTGTTTAAAGGCAAAGAAGATGACATGGAAGGATACATGACTTGATAAAATAGTTACTTCTGGGGAAGGGATTGGGACTAGAGCCGTTTAAGGGGCTCTTTAGCCTTATCTATAATACTTTATATAATAATGTGTTCCTATTCTATTTGTATAATTAAAAACCGGTCAGGGGGCTTCCCTGGTGGCGCAGTGGTTAAGAATCCGCCTGCCAATGCAAGGGACATGGGTTTGAGCCCCGGTCCGGGAAGATCCCACATGCCTCGGAGCAACTAAGCCCGTGCGCCACAACTACCAAGCCCACGTACCACAACTACTGAAGCCCGTGTGCCTAGAGCCCATGCTCTGCAACAAGAGAAGCCACCAAAATGAGAAGCCCGCGCACTGCAACGAAGAGTAGCTCCCACTCACCACAACTAGAGAAAGCCCGTGTGCAGCAACAAAGACCCAATGCGGCCAAAAATAAAATAAAATAAATAAATTTAAAAAAGAAAAAAAAAGTCAGATTTGAAATATGTAGAACTAGCTGGTTATATAACTTAAGTTCTGAAAATTATAACAGATACCATTCATTCAAAGTTCATTGTTTGCAGTCTATATTCATTACCCCATTAAATCCTCAAACAACTCTAAAAAGGCAAGTATCATTATTACCCCCAATTTAGAAATGAGTAAATTGAGACTCAGAGAGGTTAAGAAGTGCCCTGTTTAAGGTCACACAAATGTCAGGGCCTGGAAGGGACCCCAAAACCACACTAAAGCAAATCCACAGGGAATTTGACAGATTAGTTATAGCCTTGCTAAGGGAATATTCAGTTAATTCAGGAGTAAAGAGAAAACACTTTTTAACTTTTGCTATTGTTAAAGAAAAAAATTTGCTTATTTATCTGCCAGATTCAGTAAACGAAGCTATAAGACCACTTTGTGGTATTTCTTGACTGGCTTACTAACTCCGCTGATCGTGGCGGCAGCGTCCTGAACCTATTGAAAGTTTGAGAGATTTAAGTAGAGCTGTAGTGACAAGCCATGTACCACCAGCTCCCACCTCAGCTCTTTTGGTTAATTCTAAGCAAAGTACAGCAAATAAATTCAGCTGGATTGCACTTTAGGGTGTGGATTATTTGTTTCTGACAAAGGAAAAACCCTATGATTTGAGTTTTAACTACCAAAACCCCCATAATTTTCTTAAAGGACAACAACAATGACAAGTATTTGTACCAACTATAACTGATCTAGTAAAAATTAAGTTAATCAACTGATACGTGTGTATTCAGTCAATTTACATTACCACTAGAAGATCAGCTAGAAGTCTTGCTACAAGAATCTCTAATGTAAGGGAAATATATACAGTGTCTCCGAAGCTCATGATCCTTGAAATCCTCTTTCCTTCTTACCTTAATCAAGTTTAGCTAGGTTCACTGACTCCTGAAATCCAGTGAAGGGCATCTCTTTTAACCTGACCTTTCCCAGGATGGAACAAGAGCTGTGGTTAAGCCTGGATGAAATATAAATAAGATTTATCTCCACTCTCAAATGCCAAGTCTTCCATACAGCATTGTTTTTAAGTTGATTACATACTCTGGACTTATACGTCAGACACTTTCACAAATCTTAGTTCTATTTCAAGTTCCGTATCTGGTTCAGGAAATTTTTACTGCCAGTGCTACAAATTAACTTTAGTCCTGGGTGAGATTCTGAGGGAGTTTCAAACATATTAACCTAATTCCAAATGAAATAAAAAAGCTATGTACCTTTAAAAGCTTTTATAAAACATTTTTATACTCAAGTTAAGAAATCAATAGATAAAACCCACTAAAATGACGGAGGAAAGCATGGCATTATAGTTTATAACCAATATTTTTTTATAAACAATATTAAACTGAAGAGTTTTCTACAGCAAAAAAAAAAAAAAGAATAAATGGTTATTTTCCATCCACCATTTCAATATTGCTCATTCTGTATTCAGTGGCTTCGGTTTATATTACACATGCTGTTTCAAGTTCCTTTCCTAAACTCTGTTCCCAGTTCTACCACCTTTCCTTACAAATGATGACCTCATGACTTACTCTATAAAGAACATCAAAACTTTAAAACGTAGCAATTATAGTTTTTCTTCCCCACGATGTTGGGCCAACCCTTGCCTCTTTCATCCTACCCCCATTATCAAGGTACCTTCTCACCCTCTCACTGGGTCTCAGTAAATTCACTCAAATTTCAAGACGACTAAGTTCTAAAATGTGCCTTTTTTTTTTTTTTTTTTTTTTTGCAGTATGCGGGTCTCTCACTGTTGTGGCCTCTCCTGTTGAGGAGCACAGGCTCCGGACGCGCAGGCTCAGTGGCCACGGCTCACGGGTCTAGCCGCTCCGCGACATGTGGGATCTTCCTGGACCGGGGCACGAACCCGTGGTCCCCTGCATCGGCAGGCGGACTCTCAACCACTGCGCCACCAGGGAAGCCCCTAAGATGTGCCTTTTGTGCTTTACTTTCTAAAATTATTTCTCTGGCTCTGTCCTCACCAGTTTAAGATCCACCATTTCCAGAGAAGCCATTATTTAATTCTGATTCTTGAATATCTATCATCACAATCACCCAGCTCTATCTATTTATAACCATAAAATAACTCTTCTCTTTTCTTTGCCACTATATCAGTAGATCTTAAATTCTGTCTTCTCCTGAAAGTTTCTGCAATTGAGTGCTATATTCTGATTACTGATTATTTATTATTTAAAAAGAAAACTCAGAAAGGTTTAATAGGCCAAATGTGTGCGTGTGTGTTGTGCTGTGTTCTACTAGAGAACAATTAGAATACAGAACAGTGCCTTTGACATACTTCAGAGTACACAGTTCAAAAGTAATTTAGCGGGCTTCCTTGGTGGCGCAGTGGTTGAGAGTCTGCCTGCCGATGCAAGGGACACGGGTTCGTGCCCCCGTCCGGGAAGATCCCACATGCCGCAGAGCAGCTGGGCCCATGAGCCTGCGCGTCCGGAGCCTGTGCTCCGCAGCAGGAGAGGCCACAACAGTGAGAGGCCCGCGTACCGCAAAAAAAAAAAAAAATTTAGGAATTGCAAAGTTATCATAAAAGAATAAAAGCTCAACAGTGCCTTTGAACTTTTTCTCTTCTTTGGAGATCACCTATTATCTCTTACAGTGAAAAATACGTTATTTGTTTAATTTTCTAAATTTTTGGTAATAAACTTTTAAAGATATCAATAAAAGTATACCACAGCAAGGACAATAAACGGATGATTAGCAAAAAGTTGTTGGGAATCTCAAAGTACCATCCCACAAATTATTTTCTAATTACAAAGGAGAAAACACATTTTTAAAGGAAAGATATGACAGTCGCACCTGTAACAAAGTGATCAAACATAGCAATGCCAAAAATGAGACAACCTGAAACTGTCTCCTGGTATGATGCAATAAATAAACACAGGCAGTGACCTTTGTAGTATTTTTGCCAATGTGTTTAACCTGAAGCTAATCACCTAAAGCTCCATAAACTTATTTCTAAAGTGCTCCTTTCTGATGTTTTAGTCTCAGTTTAGTCACGATCAAAGGGACTCTGGTGGAGCGCCAACAACCACCATGAAAAACGGGGTAGCAGAATGAGTAGGTCTGGGGCCAGGCAGACCTAAGTTTGAATCCTGGAACTGTTACTTACTAAGCCTACATAAGCCCTGAGCCTCAGTTTCCTCCTCTATAAAATGAGGTTATATAAAATACTACCAATTTCAGAGATTGTTACAAGGATTAAACGGCATATCTAATAATGTAAAATATCTAAAATACTGCCTGGCATATTAGAGCGATTCAGCAAATGTTGGTTACCCTATCATACCATATATTGTTCTCTATGTCATGATTAACAAAAAACTTTTATATACATATAGTGTCTCATCATCTGATGCTCCCTGTAAATAACAGCTACAAGTCACTAAAAGTGAATACAATGACATAAATCTTCCTGCAAGGAGTTATTAATCTTTTAACATTATAAAAATGGAAGGATTTGCATTCATTCACACATGACCCCCTTTTTTTTTTTTTTTGCGGTAGGCGGGCCTCTCACTGTTGTGGCCTCTCCTGTTGCGGAGCACAGGCTCCAGACGCACAGGCTGAGCGGCCACGGCTCACGGGCCTAGCCACTCCGCGGCATGTGGGATCTTCCTGGACCGGGGCACGAACACGTGACCCTGCATCGGCAGGCGGACTCTCAACCACTGCGCCACCAGGGAAGCCCCCACACATGCTCTTTTTACTGGTAGTACTTGTTTTCCACAATCCCATATGCCCAAATTTCAGTAGTCACACTTTAGTTAAATAACATCAGTCTCCCAACAACATCGTTCAAACTTCAGTTACCATGGTATATGAACCACAAGTAGCTGCATAAAGTACAAATTTTTTTAAACATCTTTATTGGAGTATAATTGCTTTACAATGGTGTGTTAGTTTCTGCTTTATAACAAAGTGAATCAGCTATACATATACATATAACCCCATATCTCCTCCCTCTTGCATCTTCCGCCCACCCTCCTTATCCCACCCCTCTAGTTGGTCACAAAGCACAGAGCTGATCTCCCTTCGCTATGTGGCTGCTTCCCACTACCTATTTATTTTACATTTGGTAGTATATGTAAGTCCATGCCACTCTCTCACTTTGTCCCAGCTTACCCTTCCCCCTCCCTGTGTCCTCAAGTCCATTCTCTACATCTGCGTCTTTATTCCTGTCCTGCCCCTAGGTTCAAGTACAAATTTTACTGCTAGTTCTTCACTCCAGAATGGCTGTGTAAGTGAAGATGTGCATTGTGATCAGTGACCAATCACATCACTTCTTTCAAAGTCTGTTAGTGATGAGTCACTGGGCATGCTATTCAGTTCACACACAAACAGCACAGCGTGTAGCTGTGTTGACTCCTAGTCTCCAGTAATAAACCCATGTGACATTTTATAAAAATGGATAATCAAAAAAGGGAACTGGCCTACAGAGATAAAAATGAAGCAAAGATGTAAAAAGTGGTAATGCTGAAAGTAAAATCTGAATAGAAAATAAACAGAGTTAACATGCATCAGAGGAGCTTAGTACTGGCAAACTTATCAACATACACATAAGGAAAGTGATGATGATGATGATGATGAAAAGGATAAGGATGTCCCAGAGGAACTGACACCAGCAAAAAAAAAGGAACTCTCAATGATATTTCATGACATTGAAAGTGCAAAGGATAGGGAGCACAAATATATGGACACCAAGGGGGAAAGTGGCGGGGGCGGGGGAGGGTGTGGTGGTGGTGTGATGAACTGGGAGATTGGGATTGACATATGTATACTTATATGTATAAAACAGATAATTAATAAGAACCTGCTGTATAAAAAAAATAAATTTAATTTAATTTAAAAAAAAAACAACAACAAAGGATATGGGCTTCCCTGGTGGTGCAGTGGTTGAGACTCCGCCTGCCAATACAGGGGACGCGGGTTCAATCCCTGGTCCAGGAAATCCCACATGCCACGGAGCAACTAAGCCCGTGCACCACAACTACTGAGCCTGTGCTCTAGAGCCCGTGCGCCACAACTACTGAGCCTGCGCTCTAGAGCCCGTGAGCCACAACTACTGAAGCCTGCGTGCCTAGAGCCCATGCTCTGCAACAAGAGAAGCCACCACGATGAGAAGCCTGCGCACCACAATGAAGAGTAGCCCCCGCTCACCACAACTAGACAAAGCCCACACGCTGCAATGAAGACCCAACACAGCCAAAAATAAATAAAGAAAAAAAAAGAATAATAAAAAAAGAAAAAAAAGAATAAAGAATAAATAAAATAAAAAATAATAATAAATAAATAAATAAGAATAAATTAAAAAAAAAAGAAAGTACAAAGGATAAAATGCTGGAAGCCAAGGCATCCAAAAGACGTTTGCTCCATATCTTAAGTTATAGGACAAGAAGCAGGCAAACACTGCTCAAACTACTCTTGATAAATTTTAACAAAGATATAGAACACTTCAATATTCAATGTTTCTAATGCTTTAGATTACAGTGTATCAAATAAATACTAGTTTTACTTTTTCGTTTCCTCATACCAACAATGAAATTGTTTTTAATATTTTGACAAAAATTTTAAAGGGCACATCATAACTTTTCCCATTGGTCATCTTGCATGGCCTTAGTCTTCATGGTCGTTTTTATAGTCCTACACTACCATGCAAAGTGGGGACTGCTTGTGGATATATACAAGAGTGTGTGTGTGTGTGTATACAGGTGTGGAATTTTTGTTTATTTCTTTATTGAAGTCTGGTTGATTTACAATGTTGTGTTAGTTTCTGGTATATAGCAAAGTGATTCACTTATATATACATATTCTTTCTCATATTCTTTTCCATTATGGTGTTATTACAGGATATTGAATATAGTTCCCAATGCTATACAGTAGGACCTTGTTATTTATCTCTTTTATATATAACAGTTTGTATCTGCCTAATTTATCCCTCCCCCACCTTCTTTCCCTTTTGGTAACCATAAGTTTGTTTTCTGTGTCCATGAGTCTGTTTCTGTTTCATAGATAAGTTCATTTGTGTCATTCTTTAGATTCCACATATAAGTGATATCATATGGTATTTCTTTCTCTTTCTAACTTACTTCACTTAATATGATAATCTCTAGGTCCATCCACGTTGCTGCAAATGGCATTATTTCATTCTTTTTTGGGGGGGCACGCCACGCAGCTTGCAGGACCTCAGCTCCCCGACCAGGGATTGAACCCAGGCCATGGCAGTGAAAGGGTTGAATCCTCACCACTAGGCCATCAGAGAACTCCCCATTAGTTCATTCTTTTTTGTGGCTGAGTAATATTCCACTGTGCCTATACACCACATCTTTAGCCATTCATCTGTCGATGGACATTTAGGTTGCTTCCATGTCTTGGCTATTGTAAATAGTGCTGCTGTGAACACTGGGGTGCATTTATCTTTTCTAATTATAGTTTTCTCCAGATATATGCCCAGTAGTGAGATTGCTGGATCATATGGCAACTCTATTTTTAGTTTTTTAAGGAACCGCCATACTGTTTTCCACAGTGGCTGCACCAATTTACATTCCACAGCTGTGTATTTTTTTCCCCACTTACTCCCAAACCATCTGAGAGTAAGTTGTATATACGATGGCCCTTTACTCCTAAATACTTAAGCGTGCATTTCCTAAGAATAAGGATTTTTTTTTTTTAACCACACCACAGACCAGGTGTCAGTAAATTCTGTAAGTTACTTTTTAAGAACCTATCTACTCTTTAGGAATAAAAGATGGAGTCTATGCCTGCTGTTCAATGTCAAAGATAGCAGCTGTGAAATGTATAAATTAGTTTTTCAGATGTAATATCTTTCAGGCAATTATATAGTTTAAATTTGCAGTTTAAGACATTGTCAATAGTAAAAGTAAATGAATAAAAATAAAGTAAATGGATAAAGAAAACTTCCTAAAGCTAGTCAAATATTCAATTCAATAAGTTTTAATACTCCTTAGGTATATAGGGAATAAAAAATAAATTTTTATAATCTTCACTTTAAAATATGATACAATCCTTTCAGGAATTCAGCAATCACAAGTGAAACATCATGACACTACACAAAAATGCTAAATTAAATACACAATAGGGTTTAAGTATACGGTACAAAAAAAAATCTGTCACTAGTAAAGAGAGAATTATATTCAATCGAATTCATTATATTTTAATCATCTCCCATGTGCCAGACATTGTCAATTTTCTGGTAAATAAGACGGTAATGGTTCCTGCCCTCAGAATCTAGAGAGAGTAAGTAGAAAGACAATCAGGGTATTATTTGTTATGACAGCAGAAAAATCTAACGTTAAAGAAACAGGGAGAAGAGGTACCTTATCTAGCAGGAAAAGAAACAGATGTCAAAATTTTCCCAAAGGATGTAACATCTAAGCTGAAATCTGAAGGATAAATCAAATTCGAGAGAGGAAGGAAAGTGTTCAACTCAGAACTGCATACGCAAAGGCCCCAAGGTAAAATAGGCCAGAGAACTTCAAGAAAAAGAAAGTAGCTGAGTACAGTATCATTTTCAGGTAATGGGAAAAGAGAAAGGGAGAATAAGGTGTAATGGAAAGAAATTCAACCCGAAGTAAAAAGACCTGGTTTCCAAGCTTTGCTCTACCACTTATTAGTTGTATAACTTTAGGACAAGTCTTTTTACCTCTCTGGGCCTCTATTTCCTAATGAGCAAAATGAGGACACTACCATATTTCCCCTCAAAGGGTTATCTCAAAGATCAAGTTTTAAAAAGCATGTAACAAACCATAAAACAAACAAAAAAATTATTTAAAAAATTCTGTTCACCAAAATACACCATTAAAAAAATAAAATAAGTCACAGATTGGATAAAAATATTTGCAGCATGTAAGTCTAACAAAGGACTTGTATCCAAATATATAAAGAACTACAAATCAACAATTAAAAGATGAACAAATCAATAAAAAAGGGGGCAAAAGACTTGAACAGATACTTCATCAAAGATATACAAATGCTCAGTAAGCACATGAAAAGGTGCTCAACATTATTAGTTACCAGAGAAACACAAATTATAATCATGAGATACTATTTCACACTCACTAGAATCGCTAATGTCAAAAATGTTGGTAAGGGGACTTCCCTGGCGGTCCAGTGGTTAAGACTCCATGCTCCCAATGCAGGGGGCACGGGTTCCATCCCTGGTCAGGGAACTAAGATCCTGCTTGCCACATGGTGCGGCCAAAAAAAAACACAAAAAAACGTTGACAAGCATATGGAGCAAGTGGAGGTCTCATACACTGCTGGGGAAGTATAAAATGGAACAGCACTTTAAATAGTTTGGCAATTTCTTATAAAGTTATACATATATTTACCATATGACCCAGCAACCACTCTTTTGTATTTTCTCAAGAAAAAAATGAAAAACATGTCCACATCAAGACTTACACAAGAATATTTATCACAGCCTATTCATAATAGCTGAAAACTGAAAACCACCAAAGTGTCCATCAAAAGGAGAATAAACAAATTATGGTATATATACACAATGGAATATATTCAGCAATAAAAAGGAAAAAACTCTGGAAACACATGGACACAACTCAAAAACGTAATGTTAAGTGAAAGAAGCCCCTCACAGAAGAGCACATGCTGTGATTCTATATTTATGAAAACTGGCAAGTTTAGTCTATGGTGATAGAAGTCAGATATAGGGATGGAAGAGGACACTAAATACAAAGGGACACAAGGGAAATTTCCATGAAGATGGAAATGTTCTCTATCTATATCTTATTTTGAATAGTGACTACTCTGTCAAAACTCACCAAACTGGGGCTTCCCTGGTGGTGCACGCAGTGGTTGAGAGTCCGCCTGCCGACGCAGGGGACATGGGTTTGTGCCCCGGTCCGGGAAGATCTCACATGCCGCGGAGCAGCTGGGCCCGTGAGCCATGGCCGCTGAGCCTGCGCGTCCGGAGCCTGTGCTCCGCAACGGGAGAGGCCACAGCAGTGAAAGGCCCGCGTACCGCAAAAAAAACAAAACAAAACAAAACAAAAAACCTCACCAAACTGAACACAAGACCTCTATATTTCATTATATGTTACATATATCTCAATTAAAAAAAACAACAACATGGATATACAATCAGCAAAATCCAGAAAGTGGGAAATTCTACAGGACAAGTGACCAGATCTTTCCACAAGACAAGAAAAAGAAAAGGGGGGAATAGTGACTTATAGGTTAAGAGAGTTTTCAGACACACATCAACCATACACAACATGTGGATGGACCTTGTCTGACTCATGATTCAAACAAACCAATCATTAAAAAAAAAAAAAAAAAAAGGTAATTCCCTGATGGTCAAGTGGTTAAGACTCTGCACTCTCACTGCTGAGGTACTGGGTTCTATCCCTGGTCTGGGAACTAAGATCCCACAAGCCGCGTGGCCAAAAACAAGAGGAAAAAAAAAAGAAAAACCATTAGGGAAATTTGAACAATGAAGGTATTAAGAAGTTGTTCATTTACTTTGATACTAGTAATGTTGTTTCTCATCCATGTTTTTTTTTGGCTGCGCTGGGTCTTCGTTGCTGCGCATGGGCTTTCTCCAGTTGCCGCGAGCGGGGGCTACTCTTCAGCGCCATGCGCGGGCTTCTCATTGTGGTGGCTTCTCTTGTTGCAGAGCATGGGCTCTAGGCACGCGGGCTTCAGTAGTTCTGGCGCGTGGGCTCAGTGGTTGTGGCTCACCGGCTCAGTTGCTCCGTGGCATGTGGGATCTTCCCGGACCAGGGAAGAAAACTGGCAAATTTAGTCAAACCTGTGTCCTCTGTGTTGGCAGGTGGATTCTTAACCACTATGCCACCAGGGAAGCCCAGTAATGCTGCTATGCTTTTAAAAAGTCTATATATATTACAGAGCAACATGGATAAATCTCTTAATGTTGGGTAAAACAAGCCAGACACAAAATACGCACTGTATTATTCCAATTTTAAAAGTTCAAACTCAACTAAAACTAAATTATAACGCTAGAAGTCTCCATTGGGAAAGAAAAACAAACTAGTGACTCGGAGAGGCATGAGGAAGCTCCTGAGGTAGTGGCAGTTCTAAATCTTGATGAGTGGTAGTTACAAGGGTATTTTCTGTGATCATGCACTGAACTAGAAATTTATGTTTTACATTCTTTTCTGTATGTGCTTTATATTTCACAAACAGTAAGTTTTACTAAAAACTCAGATATACATAACTGAAGGATGTTACAGATGAAATAAATTACTTAAATAAAAGTATCTGTGATTTAAGTTAAAATAATTGAGAGGGAGCGGAGGATACAGATGAAAGAGTTCCATATGTTGATAATCATTGCAGCTGGTGATGGAGCTCATTACACTATTGTTTATTTTGTGTATGTTTAAATTTTTCCATAGTAAGTTTTTTTTTTTTTTTTTTTGCGGTACATGGGCCTCTCACTGTTGTGGCCTCTCCCGTTGCGGAGCACAGGCTCCAGAGGCGCAGGCTCAGTGGCCATAGCTCACGGGGCCCAGCCGCTCCGCAGCATGTGGGATCTTCCCGGACCGGGGCACAAACCCGTGTCCCCTGCATTGGCAGGCGGACTCTCAACCACTGCGCCACCAGGGAAGCCCCACAGTAAGTTTTTTTAATGTTCATAACCTTAATTACTGTACTTGTAGGAATGATAAGGATATACTCAGAAACATAAAAAAATACATAAGTTCAGTGTATTTTTATTTTTTTTAATTTATTTTTTTTTTGCAGTACACGGGCCTCTCACTGTTGTGGCCTCTCCCATTGCGGAGCACAGGCTCTGGAAGTGCAGGCTCAGCGGCCATGGCTCACGGGCCCAGCCGCTCCGCGGCATGTGGGATCTTCCCGGACCAGGGCACGAACCCGTGTCCCCTGCATCGGCAGGCGGACTCCCAACCACTGCGCCACCAGGGAAGACCCTGTATTTTTATTTTTAATGCTCCCCAAAGGTAGATACAACCTAATGTTCGATAACAGAAATGGGCAAATAAACTACAGGAAATCACAGCATACCTTTAGTCACTAAAAACTCTTGTAAGATTTTTTAGTGACTGGAAAATGATTATGATAAATTTAGAAAGCAAGATATAGAATGATATCAAGCATTATCCCAGCTACATAAAAATACTTTTATGCATGGGGGAAAAAAACTGGAAGGAGATATGCTAATGATGGTTAAGTTTAAGATTATGAGTGATTGTCTTGTATTTTTCACAACTAGCATGTGTAACTTTTATCACTAGACAGGGTAAAATCCTTTAAACTTCTTCCTCATTCACTCACCCAAAATATCAATTCTATCAAAGTTCAGGGAAGAAAGCAAAAACACTAATAAATTGTGGAAGAGTCATCAGTATTACATTCCAAAAGACTGATCAGTATGGGAAAAGGTAAACAAAATTTTACCCATGGGAAAATCCTATTTGAATTTTTCTCCATTCCTTTGTATTATTCCTGTATTTAATTACAATTTCAATAGGAGTCATATTAATCCCATAGTACAACTAACCAATAGACTATTTTTAGGATTTAATAGCATATAAAGAAGCATTATACCCAAAGGAACTTCTCCTTTTCAGAAACCGAATAGAGCCTATTTCACACGTAAGCCAGTGTGCCTAGTTTAAAGTCCTGTGGTAATGAACCTATCAGGCACCTGTGAAATGAACAGACAGGTTTTGATTCAAATGGACATGTGTCAGCTTGCCATTCTATTCCCATGAGAGCTTTAGCAGAAGCCAGTGAATTTGATTAATATGGGTGGGCATACATAAGTCATTCAAATGATTATTACCATAGAACAAGATTGAGAAATTTTAGCCAATAGTTTTCGGTTTTCAAATGAGTCTTAAAAACCCACCAATAAAGTCATCAAATTAAGGAGCTGTATCCAGGTGATTAGAAAACTCTCAATCCATAAAAAATGAGAGAGAAGCCTGTTCTCACACAGGAAAGGCGAAAGGCCTAGAGATGTGATGTATTCCCAGATCTAAAACTACCACCACCACCCACTTGACACTTGACCATGGCACTATAAACTCCCATTCTACTTTTACCCAGTGAAAGTAGAGTTCATTGGCTCATGGCTGGTAACTGAGAGTTCCTCACAGTTCCAACCTGACTTAGGATGGCAAAGTATCAACAGGGGCTTTCCCAAATGTGCTGTTAGAATGGCCACATGGATTCCATGAAGGGAGAAACTCAAGAGAAATATAATTTATTTAGAATTATAAAAATTCTTAACAAACAAAGTTTATAGAATTTTAAAAACAGAATCTGGAAGAATTTTATATCATATATGAAGAACTGGTAAAAAAACTTAAAAAGAAGTAACAGGGGCTTCCCTGTTGGCACAGTGGTTGAGAGTCCGCCTGCCGATGCAGGGGACACGGGTTCGTGCCCCAGTCCAGGAAGATCCCACATGCCGTGGAGCGGCTAGGCCCGTGAGCCATGGCCGCTGAGCCTGCGCGCCCGGAGCCTGTGCTCCGCAACGGGAGAGGCCACAACAGTGAGAGGCCTGCGTACCGCAAAAAAAAAAAAAAAAAAAAAAGTAACAAGTAAACGGATGTTTCCAGATGTTTGTGTTTTCCACAAGATAATGTTTGGGACAGTTCCTAATATTTTCATAAATGATATAGCAGACAACATGGAATAATATTCCAAACAGAGGGAAATGAACTGAGAAAGGGCTTAAAAAGCCACATGAATCAGTATTATACTATTAGCCTTTGATTTGGGCAAGTTTAAAGTAAAAGGCCTAGAGAAAAAATAATTAATCCATGTAGTAATCAATAGTTTCTGGGACTTCCCTGGTGGTCCAATGGGTAAGACTCTGTGCTCCCAGTGCAGGGGGCCCGGGTTTGATCCCTGGCCAGGGAACTAGATCCTGCAGGCATGCCGCAACTAATAGTCTGCATGCCACAACTAAAGATCCTGAGCGTTGCAGCTAAGACCCAGCACAGCCAAAATAAATAAGTAAATAAAAAATTAATTATTTAAAAATACAATGGTTTCTGAACTAGTTTTACCTAATAAAAAGTCATCCAAATCTATGTTGATACCTCATGACATTAGCCCAGAATCTCTAGTAAGGTTCTCATAGAGCAGACCCAATAAATAATTGGTGATTTAAATACGCTAATGTAGGGCTTCCCTGGTGGTGCAGTGGTTAAGAAGCCGCCTGCCAATGCAGGGGACATGGGTTTGAGCTCTGGTCTGGGACAATCCCACATGCCGCGGAGCAGCTAAGCCCGTGAGCCACAACTACTGAGCCTGCGCTCTAGGCCCGCAAGCCACAACTACTGAGCCCACGTGCCACAACTACTGAAGCCCACATGCCTAGAGCCCATGCTCTGCAACAAAGAAAGAAGCCACCGCAAGGAAAAGCCTGCACACTGCAACAAAGATTAGCCCCCGCGTAGCCCCTCCTGCTCGCCGCAACTAGAGAAAGCCCACGTGCAGCAACAAAGACCCAACGCAGAAAAAAAATTTTAAATAAATAAATTAAATAAATACGCTAATGTAGACATAAAGATCAATATAAATATATCAAAATTACATTCTTGCCTTTGCATAGAACCATGGTATTCTCTCTCAGTGAGTGACATCACCCATCAACTGGGAATACAAGCCAAGAACTCAGGAGTCATCTTCCTCTCCAAGGGCATCTAACAGGATCACCAAGTCCCATCAACTCTGTCCTCAAGTACCTCGACTCAGTCTCTTCTCCATCTCCATTCTTGGTACCAAGGTTTGGTTATCATTTCTTTCTAAAATATTATCGTAAATTCTTATCTGATTTCCTTACCGCTGCAATTCTTCCCTCACTAGTCTATCCACCACAACACCTTTCCAGGGCGATCTTTCTAAAACAGATACCATCAAGTATCCCCATGTTTCTAGTTCCGATAATGTCTCCTCACTACCTATTGCATAAGGTACAAACAACTTAACAGGACTCAGACTCTTCAGATCTCAGATCCTCTCCCATTTGTATGCGCTAGTAACACTGAACTACTGGCAATGCTGTTTTGAGCTTGTAGTGCTGTTTCATATTTCTTTGCCTCTGGACATGCTGGTTCCTCTGCTTGGAATTTCCCCCCTCACCCTCTGGCCTCTTGGACAACCCTTAATGTTACAATATCGAGCTTAGTAAATAGTTTACCTCCTCTTTGAAGACTTTCTTTCCTCAGTCATACCCTCCTTCCTCTTGCCTCTTGTACTTTATACTTCCTAAATTTCATTTATCATAGTACAGCGTAATTATTTGTTTATATGGCTCTTATCAGACTATGAAGACGGGGTAGAGATATTCATTTCTGTATACCCAGCACACGCAATAAACATCAACAGTACACCCAACAATGTTTGCTGAATAAATAAATAAATGAGCGAAAAACCAAAAACAACAAAACTTCTGAACCTATGACAATTCTTATAGTTTTGGTAACCACACTAGGAAATAGTTAATAGGTAGAAAAGACTTGGAGAAAGGCCATTACAGTAATTAAAGAAAAAAAAGAAAAAAGAAGCAACTTCCATGTAAGGAAAGATGAAAGAAAACAGGCTTCTTCAATTTAGAAAGTATGAGATGGGTAATAACTAAAGGTACAAGCTACTATGTATAAAATAAATAAGCAACAAGGATATATTGTAAAGCACAGGGAAATATAGCTACTGTTCTGTAATAACTTTATATGGAGTATAATCTATAAAAATAATGAATCACACACACACACAAAAGGTACAACAGGTAAATGAAGCAAACATGAAACTGTTTACTAAATCCTGAAACTGTTCAAGTAGGTATCTTAAAAGGAGTTCTTGGGCTTCCCTGGTGGCACAGTGGTTAAGAATCCGCCTGCCAACGCACTGGACATGGGTTTGAGCCCTGGTCCGGGAAGATCCCACAGGCCGCAGAGCAACTAAGCCCGTGCACCACAACTGCTGAGCCCGTGTGCCACAACTACTGAAGCCCGCGCGCCTAGATTCCGTGCTCCGCAAGAAGAGACGCCACCACAATGAGAAGCCCACGCACCGCAATGAAGAGTAGCCCCCGCTCACCGCAACTAAAGAAAGCCCGCGCGCAGCAACGAAAACCCAACACAGCCAAAAATAAATAAATAAAAATAAATAAATCTATTTTAAAAAAAAGGAGTTCTTTTTAGGAACTCTATTTCCAAAAAGTTCCCTTTTATTTAACAGAGAGTAAATTTAAACTCAAGGTATTAAGCCAAAACAACAGTGGTGAAAGTGGGCCACATATAAAAGCACTTAGCATAGTGCCAAACACAAAATATGCATCTGAGATATGCCATTATTATGGTTTCCAATAGTAAAGTGTGCAACTCCCTCTATAGGAAGTAAGTGAACATCAACAATAATCAGTACCTTTCAGTCCACAACAACAACCCGCTGCAGGTAGCACAGAGGTAAAATCTGTTGCTAAGAGAGCTCCTTGGTATAGGAGGTAAATATAGTTGTCCCTCAGCATCCACATGGGATTTGTTCCAGGAACTCCCCTTAACCCCCACCCCCCACCACAGGATACCAAAATCCACAAATGCTCAAGCCCCTTACATAAAATGGTATGGCATTTGCATGTAACCTATGCACATCCTCCCATATGCTTTAAACCATCTCTAGATTACTTATAATACCTAATACAATACTATATAAATGATTGTAAATACAATGTAAGTGCTACGTAAGTAGTTGCCACCGCAGCAAATTCAAGTTTTGCTCTTTGAAACTTTCTGGAATTTTTCCCCTGAATAGTTTCAATCCATGGTTGGTAGAATCCATAGATGCAGGATACAGGAACACAGAGGGCCAACTATATGTGTATCTGCTACTGTAAAAAAGCAACTTCTCCTTTTTAATACTTATTATTCTGCCATACCACTCATTCAAGTCTGCCTAATAGAGGCCTGCACTGTATCCTTCCCTTCCTTTAACCACTCATCATGGAGAATTTTCCAGTGATAGAGAGAAAAACATGTATGTATGCTACATGCATATATACAGATATAAATATAAGCACATACACACACTCATACTTTGTGCAAGCAGCAGTCTTCAAATACTTCTGAATCTACTACCTCTGATTCAAAGATACCTTGATATTTAGCTACAACTAGTTTAGAAAAATGTCCTCAAATTCAACTGGTACGAAACACATATAAAGAAAAGTTTTAAAAATAACTTTAAGCTATGAAGTTTAAATTAAGGTCGTTAACTCTATTTTTTTTTTTTAATGCACAGAAAAACTAACTGCTAAAATAATTTCAGTGGTTCTCTTTACCATCTATCAGAATCACCTGGTGGACTTATTGAAACAAGTCCAGGTCCCGCTCCCAGAGTTTCTGATTCAGTAAGTTTGGGGTAGGACCTGGGAATCTGCATTTCTAACAAGTTCCCAGATGACGTGGTCTGGGTCACACTTTGAAAACACCTGGTTTAAACTATTAGAACTGAGAAGGACCTTGTAGGTAAATAAAATAAAGCTGAGATAACTAATACAGGCTTCCTGATTACCAAGCTAAGGTTTTTTTAATTGTTAGGGTTATTATGTTATATATGATGGTCTATGTACTTTCAAGAAAGTACACAACACATTTCTGTTCATTTCAATAGACATACAAGCATACCTCGGAGATATATGAAAGTTATGTTTATACTACACTATAATCTATTAAGTGTGCAAAAGTATTGTCTAAAAACATATATATATACCTTAATTAAAAAATACTTTATTGCTAAAAAATGCTAACCATCATCTGACAATGCAGGGTTGCCACAAACCTTCAATTTGTAAAACCTACAATATTTGCTAAGCGCAATAAAGCTAAGCACAATAAAATGCACTTGAGCACTTGAAAACAACATGGTTCTTGCCTTAAAGAAGTCTACTCTAGTGCTTACCAGAGATGAGGTGTGGGGGGAGTGGAAACTGGAGAATGGTGGTCAAAAGGTACAAACTTACAGTTAGAAGATAAATAAGTGCTAGGGATGTTACCAAAAAAAAAGTACTAGGGATGTAATGTGCAACATGATGTCTACAGCTAACAATGCTGTATGATATGTAGAAAAGTTGTTGGAAGAGAAATTCCTAATAGTTCTCATCACAAGGAGAAAAAATTTTTTTTCCTTTCTTCTCTTTTTTTTTTTTTTGCCACACCACACAGCATGTGGGATCTTAGTTCCCTAACCAGGGACTGAACCCGTGCCCCCTGCATTGGAAGCACAGAGGCTGAACCACTGGACCGCCAGGGAAGTCCCCTTCTCTTCTTTTTATTGTATCTGTATGAGAAAATGGATATTAGCTGAACCTATTGCGGTAATCATTTCACAATATATGTAAATCACACCATCATGCTGTACGCCTTAAACTTATACAGTGATGTATGTCAATTATTTCTCAATAAAACTGGAAAAGAGTCTACTCTAGCTGGGTGAAAATAGACTCGTGGTCAAAGAATTACAACACAAAGTGACTAGTCCCAGAGCAAAAATGCATAAGAAGTGTCTTGGGAATGTAACTGAGGAGAACTCAAGAGAAGAGCAACATCTGGGGGTCTTAGAGGACAACTAAGAGCTTACTAAGAGCTTACCCAAGAAGACAGAATGGGGTGGGAGGGAAAGCATTTTAGATATGCACATTCACAGGAAAAAAATCCATCAAGAACCTACTGTGGACCAGGACCTGTACCAAGCACGGGGATAAAATGGTGAGAAAAGGCACTGTAGCAGCCTTTAATGATGCTTATATTCTAAAAGGGAAACAGACAATCAAATAATAACCCAAGCAAAGTGGCAATTTTGAGAAGTGCTACGCATAAGAGGTATTCTATACTATGAGAATAACTGGAAGATCTGACCTAGTCAAAGAAATTCTCCCCGGAGAAAAGGGTCTGAGCTAAGGTATGATGGTACCTTAGCATTCTACACACCGTTCAAACCTTTGTACATAAGAAGAGTGTAGACACTACTACTGTTAAGTGGACATTCTTGTCTCCTTTAAGGTTCAGAGGAGAGACTTTTTTTTTTTTTTTTTTGTAGTACGCGGGCCTCTCACTGTTGTGGCCTCTCCCGTTGCGGAGCACAGGCTCCGGACGCGCAGGCTCAGCGGCCATGGCTCACGGGCCCAGCCGCTCCACGGCATGTGGTATCCTGCTGGACTGGGGCACGAACCCGTGTCCCCTGCATCGGCAGGCGGACTCTCAACCACTGCGCCACCAGGGAAGCCCCAGAGGAGAGATCTTGGTAGGCTAGTACTCAACTCTGCAAGATAAAAGGATTGTCAGTTAACTTCTTCACAATGCCTAGCACTGTGAATACTCATGCCCATTATCCAGGGAACCCATTTCCCAAGGAACAGGGGAACCAAACTAATTATGAAAGTAGCCTGGTGAGCATGGTATAAGAAATAAGGTAACTGGATGGTCTCAAGAACATGAGCAGTCTGTTCCACCTTTCTCTACTGACCATAACAAGTGGGGCAACCAGACGTGGCAAATTCTTGTTCCTTGGCTCCCTTCTCTTTTGTCTGACCACCACCCTCCTGATAATTATAGCAGTACTGTCAGCATTTAACAAGAGAATGCAGTAAATTAATTTGATTACATTCTACCATGTGCTCACGACGAAGTTAACCAACTCGTAATGTTACAGTCTCAGTGATGTAAATAGTTCTGTGCTATCTGTGTGCCATGCTCTGTCCTCAAGGAGCATATAATCTAGACATAATCAAGCTTTCTATCTTGTATCCAGTTAGATATCACAAGAGATAGCGAGAAAAAACTATGAGTGTTCAGAAAAGAGGTTTCCTTCAACATATAGGATTAAGAAAACAATACTGCAAATGGGTTTTAGAGGATAAACCCTAGGGTAGGGACAGGATATCACAAGTGTGCAGGAAAGCCTGAATACCAGGCTAAGGAGTTCGCGCCTATAGTGGCAAACCTTTAAAGTTAACCAAGCACTAATAAGCTATTTCCAAAATGTAAGTTTTATTTTTACTATTCCACACATGAAAAATGAAAGTTCATCAAGGTTAAATAACTTGCTCAAGTTTACACAGTTTATAAGCTGAAATTCAAAGCCAAGTTTCATGAACCAAGGTCCAGTGTCTGTCCCATGCCACCAGTGACTTTACAGAATGGAAATGTCACAGAGGATAGGAATAACATTATCAGAACCTTAGGAGCACAATATAAGAAATAATGGAGGGACTTCCCTGGTGGCGCAGTGGTTAAGAATCTGCCTGCCAATGCAGGGGACACGGGTTCGAGCCCTGGTCTGGGAAGATCCCACATGCTGCGGGGTAACTAAGTCCATGCGCCACAACTACTAAGCCTGAGCTCTAGAGCCTGCGAGCTGCAAATACTGAGCCTGTGTGCCACAACTACTGAAGCCCGTGTGCCTAGAGCTCATGCTCCGCAACAAGAGAAGCCACCGCAGTGAGAAGTCCACGCACCGCAATGAGAAGCCCGCACACCACAACGAAGAGTAGACCCCGCTCGCCACATCTAGAGAAAACCCACACGCAGCAATGAAGACCCAACGCAGCCAAAATAAATTAATAAATAAACTTTAAAAAAAAAAAAGAATTGACACTTAAAAAAAAATAATAATAAATAAAAATTAAAAAATCTAAGAAAAGGCTACTACAATAGTCCAGGCTAAGAGTAAGAACTAGAAGTGGCAGTAGGAACTACAAAGAGATGAATATCAGAAATCCAGCAGGGCTTAGCAACTAATTAAATATGGAGAGTAACAGAAGAAGGAGTAATAGTTGATAACGCCATTAACAAAAAAATGCAGTGGTCTCTTCTATCTTAAAACAAAACACAGCAAACAAATAAACATTGAAGAGAACATTCTCTGGATCTTACACTTGTAGCTAACGACTTGCTCCACTTCTCTGTTCACAGCCAAACTTCTCTAAACTTCTCTTCATTCACTGTCTCTGTTTAATCTCACATTTATTTTGAAGAATGTCTTTGCCCCCAAATGCCACCAAAACTCCTGTTTAAAGTCACCAATAACCTCTATGTTGCCAAATCCAATGGAAATCTCAAGTCTTCAGTATACTCAGCCTGTAAGCAGCATCCACCTCAGCTGACCACTCTCTCCTCTTTGAAACACTATTAGTGTAAAGTGGTGTTTAAGAATATAAACTGGAGGGCTTCCTTCCCTGGTGGCGCAGTGGTTGAGAGTCCGCCTGCCGATGCAGGGGATACGGGTTCGTGCCCTGGTCCAGGAAGATCCCACATGCCATGGAGCGGCTAGGCCCGTGAGCCATGGACGTTGAGCCTGTGCGTCCGGAGCCTGTTGCTCCGCAACGGGAGAGGCCACAACAGTGAGAGGCCCGCGTACCGCAGAAAAAAAAAAAAGAATATAAACTGGGGACTTCCCTGGTGGCGCAGCGGTTAAGAATCCGCCTGCCAATGCAGGGGACATGGGTTCAAGCCCTGGTCCGGGAAGATCCCACATGCCATAGGGCAACTAAGCCCGTGAGCCACAACTATGAGCCTGCGCTGTAGAGTCCGTGAGTCACAACTACGGAGCCCACGTGCCACAACTACTGAAGCCCGCGTGCCTAGAGCCCGTACTCCACAACAAGAGAAGCCACCGCAATGAGAAGTCCGCACACTGCAATGAAGAGTATCCCCCGCTCGCTGCAACTAGAGAAAGCCCACACACAGCAATGAAGATCCAACGCAGCCAAAAAAAACCCCAAACTAAATAAACAAATTTATTAAAAAAAAAAAGAATGCAAACTGGAGCCATACAAACCTGGGTTCGAAAACCAACTTCTCCAGTTACTACCCAGTGGTCTTGAGCAAATTATACAGTCCCTTCTTGTATCATTTTCCTGATCTATAAAATAGAGATAATAAAAGCACCTACTTCATAGAGTTACAAGCATTAAATGAGTAAAAATACACTGATGGTTAGAACAGTGCCTGATAAACACTGTTTATCCTTTTTTTTTTTTTGAAATCTTTTGGCCCCACCACATGCCATGTGAGATCTTAGTTCCCCAACCAGGAATTGAACCCATGCCCCTGCTTGGAAGCGTGGAGTCTTAACCACTGGACCGCCAGGGAAGTCCCCAAGGCACAACTACTCTTTTTTTTTTTTTAAAGAATTTATTTATTTATTTATTTTGGCCACACCGGGCCTTAGTTGTGGCATGCAGGATCTTCGTTGCGGCATGCGAACTCTTAGTTGCGGCCTGCATGCGGGATCTAGTGCCCCGAACAGGGATTAAACCCGGGCCCTCTGCATTGGGAGTGAGGAGTCTTACCCACTGGACCACCAGGGAAGTCCCAGCACCACTTCTCCTGATTTTCCTCATATCCCTCTGGTTCCTCCTTCTCACCCCCTTTGTAAGTCACTCCCTGTCTACCCAACTTCAACTACCACATGTATGCCAGTAAGATCCAACTATATGCCAATAAGCCCTTCCTGAAGCCCAGAACCACAGCCAGTTACCTACTCAACAGTTCTACCAGGATGTCTCACAGGCACTTCACACTCAACCTGTCCAAACTTAACTCAAAACTGAACGTAAGCTCTTCCCCTCAATCTCCAAACCTGCTCTTCCTTCAGTGCGCCCTGTATCTCAATAAAAGGACTGCACCACAAACCACTCACATGAGAAAAACGTGGGAGTTATGCTTATATGTAACCCTTAACCTCACCCTCCACACAACCAATGAACCAAAGTCCTTTGATTCCATTTCCTAAATATTCCTGAAGACCTCTATAATTCTACTGCCAGCACTCTCAACCATACTACCATCTTATCTTACCTGAACTGCAGTAGCCTCCTAGTTGTTCTCACCAAATCCATTCTTACCTCTCCCTGATCCCTTCTCTACACTGCAGCTACTGATATTACTCCAAGCATGTTATACTCCTCTGCTGAACTTTGCATTCCCACTGCCTTCAGAATAAAGCTCTACCCTTTGAGCCCTGGTCCAGGAAGATCCCACATGCCATGGAGCAACTAAGCCTGTGCGCCACAACTACTGAGCCTGTGCTCTAGAGCCCGTGAGCCACAACCACTGAGCCCACGTGCTGCAACTACTGAAGCCCGTGCACCTAGAGCCCGTGCTCTGCAACAAGAGAAGCCATCGCAGTGAGAAGTCCGCGCATCGCAACAAAGAGTAGCCCCCGTTAGCTGCAACTAGAGAAAGCCCGCGTCCAGCAACAAGGATCCAACGCAATCAAAAATAAATAAATAAATAAATTTAAAAAGAAAAGAATAAAGCCCTACTTGACCTGACCCCTGATTACCTTGTCAGGATTTTAACTGTCTCCACCACTTACTTCCTCTCTCCAGTTACACCGTCCTTTTTGGTTTGGTTTGGTTGGTAGGCTCCTCAAACATGTCAGATTCCTTCCAACCTCGGAGGTTCTGCATATGATAATCACTTCTCCTTTTTGCCTGGTTACCTCTTACTCACCCTTCAGGTCTCAGCTTTAAAGGTTTTCTCAGGAAAAGTGTTCCCTGATGCCTCTTCCCACTCCTGAAGTTTAGATTAGGTCACTCTATTATACACTTTCATTGCCTCCTACATTATCTTTGTAGTCCTTTGCATAACTATAATTAACATTATAAGTATTTATTGTCTGACTTCCCTAACAGACCGTAATCTTGATGACAGAGGGACCATGCCTATCTTGCTCATCACTGTATCTGTATCCCAAGTGCCCTGTATGGTGTCTGACATGTGGTTAAGTGCTTGTAATATTTTCTCATTCCTACCATAGGGCTTTGCATTAGGTGGTCCCTCAACCTAGAGCTCTGCTGACCCAGATCTGGTCCCCCAAGGCCTTAACCTTCACAAGACTGGCTCCTCATCGCTCAGGTCTCAGTTACAAACACCATCTTCTCAGGAAGCCTTTACCAATGACCCAACTCAAGGAGTGAGCCCCACCCTACAAGTATTTTATCCCCCTCTTAATTTCTTCAAAGTATTCAGCACTACCTGAAACCACAGTTATTTGGAAGTTCTAAAAAAGCAAAGCCCATGTTAAGTGCCTGACACAGTGTAAGCACTCAGCAAACATTTAAGTGAATGAATCTCTTGAGTGAGAAAAGATGACTTGGGGAACACCCTAAATTCAACAGCAGAACATTTACAAACTGCGTTCCAACAAAGTTGAAAAAGAGGCAGTATATCTTAGACTGTCTACTATAAATCCTGGCTCTTTCCCTACTTAGCTGAATAACCTGGGACAAGTTATTTAACTGTGCTATGACTCAGTTTCCAAACTAGAAAATGGAAATCACAGAACCTACCTCAAAGGGCTGCTGAAAATTAAATTAGTTAATATATGTAAAAGGTCAGCACCAAGCACATAATATACACTCAATTAATGTGTGCTATTATTCATCAGACTGGACTCTTTTCTCCCTTTGTTTCAAATATACAAGGTGGCTTTTCCTTTATCTCTTTTTTGAAAGAAATTTGTTTTATTTATATTTATTTTTGGCTGCATTGGGTCTTCATTGCTGCACGGGCTTTTCTCTAATTGCGGAGAGCAGGGGCTACTCTTCATTGTGGTATGCGGGCTTCTCATTGCTGTGGTTTCTCTTGTTGCGGAGCATGGGCTCTAGGCACACGGGTTCAGTAGTTGTGGCTTGCAGGCTCTAGAGCACAGGCTCAGTAGTTGTGGTGCACAGGCTTAGTTGTTCTGCAGCACGTGGGATCTTCCTGGACCAGGGTTCAAACCTGTGTCCCCTGCATTGGCAGGCAGATTCTTAACCACTGCACCTTGAGGGAAGCCCTTCCTTTATCTTACCCACCCAGAAAGGGTCCCTTTTTTTTGTTTGTTTGCACACTGCCCATCTCCAAGAGCATCTTTCACATAGAATAAGAAATGTGAATGGGTCCCTCAGGAATTGTGCAACATGGTAGCACCATCCCCATGTCCTAGCAACCCCTGCAATTGTGATGATCAAAAGAATAAGATGATCAAAAGACAATAAACACAGAGGTACATTGGAAATGATTAAAGTCCTACAATACAATCACCGTATTTATGAATATACATTCTCTTGAAGTTACTGTCAGAAACAAGAAAGGGTTGGCTAGATTACTGCCCTGACACAAAAGACTTCGTAACTTCTGTGATCCAGGGATATAAAGAGATAAATTAAGGTTGGGGCTACCTTAAATTCACACTGAGGGCCACAACCAGCTCATGAGGTTGTTTCTCAGGAATGGCCATGGGTTTATTCAGCCACATGGTAATCAAAAGTATTTCAATATTTGTTCACATCAACACCCACAGCTTTTAGCTCATTTTTTGCTATCCTTCAAAGAGAATACCAAAAGATGATTTATTGTTATAACTTAACTATTCATCTCAAGACAGTGAGTACTTACTTTGGTTGCCCAAATCAAGTGATCTTAGAATAAGTTTAAAGGAATAATAAAGAAATCTGCAACTAGGTTGAGGATTTGCCATGACCATGAAGTTACTTTTGCAAAAATTCAACAACAAAAAAACCACTTCATGCTTATTTGGGCAAAGCCCTGAGAAAAACAATCTGAGATGCTTTCAAGATGTTTTGTGTTGGACTTAAAACTCTAAGATTAACAGCAGATAATCAGGATGGAAACCTAGAACCCATCTACTGGATAGCTCTCTTTAAATCAGTTTTCAATCTCACCCAATTAACACTGGATAATTCTTTGTTATGGGCAATTTGTTTTGGTTTTTGTTTTGGGGGTATAGTTGCTTTACAATGTTGTGTTAGTTCCTGCTGTACAACGAAGTGAATCAGCTATATGTATACATATATCCCCTCCCTCTTGGACCTCCCTCCCACCACCACCCCATCCCACCCATCTAGGTCACCACAGAGCACCGAGCTGAGCTCCCCGCACTATACGGCAGGTTCTGTTGTAGGGAATGTTTAATGGGATGTTTTAACAGCATCCCTAGCCTCTACTCACTAACATACCAGTAGTACTCTCCTAGTCTGACAATCAAAAATGTCTCCAGATATTGCCAAATGTCTCCGGGGCAGGGGGCAAAAATCACACCCAGCTGAGAACCTCTGCTTTAAACAAATCTGTTCCAAATGTCTAAAACATCTGCCCACACTCACTCCTCCCTCTTTCAAAAATTCCTCCCTCTGATCTTCCTGATAATCGAGACTTAATCCCAGAGTCCACCTTAATTCGTCTTTGCTTCCAAAATCCTCAGAAATCACTTAGTACAACTCCTTCAATAAGAGGTCAGTTCTCTTGCTCAAAACTATAGCTGGTAATAGAATTGGTACTAGGACTCTGGGCTCATGATCCCCAGTCAAGCACTCTTTTCCATCCTAACATGCTGGTATCTATCATTCACCAAGTTTTGTCAGTCCTTCACTGCCAAAGTGTCTTGCTTCTATCTCTTCCTTTCCATTTCTACTATCTATACCCCAGAGCAGTAGTTCTCAAACTTCTGCACACAACAGAATCACCTGGCTTGTTAAAACACAGATCACTGGGTCCCAAACCCCAGAGTTTCTGATCCACCAAAAGTATGAGGCAGGGCCCAAAAATATGCATTTCTAACTAGTTCCCAGACATCCAGATAATGTTTACCTTGCTGGTATGTGGACCACACTTCAAGAACCACTGCCCTAGAGTTCAGGTAACCTATCACCTCAAGAGGTAATCTATTTCAGTATTCTTCTAGACACCTCCCTGACTTAAAACTACAAAAATATTACTCGTAAAAAAACATTTTGATCAAATTAGTGTTCAATTAAAAACAAACCACAGCTTCTAACGGCTATTTTCCATACCTGGCTTTCGTAATTGTTTAAAATGTGTTCCCTACATTATCAACACTACCTCCCAAACAAATCTTCTACTTTAGTCCTACTAATCTATAGTAAAGCTTACGCTCTCTTTAGCTCCTACAAGACCACCCTCTTCCCTCCTCCTCTCTACCTACCTGAAGGAGGCTTCACCACTGTATTTGCCAAAACCACTCATTTGGTCACTATCTGCTGCCTTTTATCTTTATGCTTTAAGTTTTTACCAAGTACTCACAGATAGAGAAAACCCCCAAGAACCTAAAATTTAAAACAGAAAACAATGATATGAGTGACATGCATAAATAAAAGGCTTGACATATACACAAACTGCATGAATATTGCTATTTTAATAGATCAAGTGCAGTAAGTTCAAAGTTCACAAAAAAGAAAGAACGTGCCAATTTTTAAAAAACATAATCAAATGTTAGCTGTCAAATATTTGTAGCTATCTCATTTAGGGTATTAAGCAGATATTTGTTAGGAAAGAAACTGTAACAGTAGCCTCAAAAAAAGATGAAGCACTCAGTTTACAACTTCCTACAACAGGAGTACCTATCATTTGTTTTCTGTATGAAATACACGGCAAGAGAGATGATAAGGTGTGGAAGAAGAAACACAGGGTTCAAAGTCTCGTTCCACCCCTTACCAACTTTGTGACCCTGGTCAAGTCAAGGCAGCTCCCTACGCCTCCATTACCATGATAAAAAAAATTAAGGTTGGGGCTTCCCTGGTGGTGCAGTGGTTGAGAATCTGCCTGCCAGTGCTGGGGACACAGGTTTGAGCCCTGGTCTGCGAAGATCCCACATGCCGTGGAGCAACTAGGCCCGTGAGCCACAACTACTGAGCCTGCGCGTCTGGAGCCTGTGCTCCGCAACAAGAGAGGCCGCGACAGTGAGAGGCCCGCGCACCACGATAAAGAGTGACCCCCGCTGGCCGCAACTAGAGAAAGCCCGCGCACAGAAATGAAGACCCAACACAGCCAAAAATAAATAAATAAATTTATTTAAAAAAAAAATTAAGGTTGGAAACTATACCATCTACCTTACAGGGCTGTTTTGAAGATTAAATAAGGTAACGCATTTGAAAGAACCTAGCCTAGTACTTGACACATGATAAATGTTTATTGAATTTTAACCTCTGTTGATGTGAAAGCACAATGCAAAAACACTGTATTATCCCAAAAATGAGATAAAGAGAGCACATTAATAAAACCTGACTAAGGATGTTCATTCCCCAAGAAGAAAAATAAAAAGGAACAGAAAATAAGAATGTTATGTCCCTCTGCATGGTATACAGCAAATGTATCCATTCCCTGACTTAATGGTCAAAACCAAGACTTTTTTTTTTAACATCTTTATTGGAGTATAATTGCTTTATAATGGTGTGTTAGTTTCTGCTTTATAACAAAGTGAACCAGCTATACATATATCCCCATATCTACTCCCTATCCCACCCCTCTAGGTGGTAACAAAGCACAGAGCTGATCTCCCTGTGCTATGCAGCTGCTTCCCACTAGCTATCTATTTTACATTTGGTAGTGTATATATGTCCATGCCACTCTCTCACTTCGTCCCAGCTTACCCTTCCCCCTCCCCATGTCCTCAAGTCCATTCTCTACGTCTGCGTCTTTATTCCTGTCCTGCCCCTAGGTTCTTCAGAACCTTTTTTTTTTTTTTTTTTTAAGATTCCATACGTATGTGTTAGCATATGGTATTTGTTTTTCTCTTTGACTTACTTCACTCTGTATGACAGACTCTAGGTCCATCCACCTCACTACAAATAACTCAATTTCGTTTCTTTTTACGGCTGAGTAATATTCCATTGTATATATGTGCCACATCTTCTTTATCCATTCATCTGTCGATGAACACTTAGGTTCCTTCCATGTCCTGGCTACTGTAAATAGAGCTGCAATGAACATTGTGGTACATGACTCTTTTTGAATTATGGTTTTCTCAGGGTATATGCCCAGTAGTGGGACTGCTGGGTCGTATGGTAGTTCTATTTTTAGTTTTTAAGGAACCTCCATACAGTTCTCCATAGTGGCTGTATCAGTTTACAAAAACCAAGACTTGAGAGTAACACAAACACCGTCGCTTGCAACTTCACAACTTTAAGGTTGTCTTAAAGTCAGCAAAAACCGTAACATGGAGGGTTTAGGACAGGATTTGAGATAGGAAACTTAAAATTCAGACTGAGCTTTTACAGTTAACTAAATATTTTCTTATCTGTTCTAATGGCTTAAATACTATAAATGTGTTCATGTGGCACGTGTGCTAAGCATAAGTTTTCATTTGTTAGAGCTTAGGCCTTCTGGTTCTTATGTATACTACAGAACCCAATACCCCAATATTTTGCTCATCCCTGTATACCAAACTCTCCTCCATTCTAGTGATCTATTCCTAGCAGTCAAGAAAACTCATAGCAAAGAAAAGTAAATACTTATGAGGGCTTTCAACAATATCAACAAATACTTATTGAGCACTTTCTACATTGCAGACTGAGAGTACTTTCTTCTCTCTTTTTGAGGCTAATTATTGAGCACTTTCTATGTGTCAGGCACTATTCAAAGCATCCAGTAGACACCATAAACAAAAACAAAGTCCCAACTCTCAAGGAGCCTGTACTCTAATGGAGAGATATGCACAAACAAACTTAAGTATGGTAGTGATTAGTGCTCAGCAAAATAAATAAGAGAAAGTAATGGGGCTTAAATACAGCCCTGTATTCTGGGTCCCCAAAATACGGGTAACTGTGGAAGACTGATGCATAAGTATAAAGAATTAGCTCCCTCATCATCTGCATTTTGAATGCCAAAAATGGGCAACAAGTTTTTCCTACATCACCAGGAAGGAGACTGCAACACTCCGAACAATGTACTCCTCCACCAATAGAGACTGACAGTTAAGTCTAATGGAATGATGATAAATAAGCAAATTCAACAATTTAGACCATCTATAATTTTTTTAATTATTAATAAACTATGGAAAAAATTGCTTAAAATTAGGTTTTTATTTTGCCTGGTCTATTCCTGGGCAGAAAGACCTTAGAGTGGGGACATTCAAAGTGCGACTGTTTGTAAAAGGGATAATCTGTTCATTGCTCCTGAATCTGGGGAGACAATTTTAAGGATGACCCAAAGAAAGGTGAGAATATCATAAGGACTCAGTGCCCTCAGTTTCTTGCAACAGATAAATGATTTAGCTATTTCAGAGAGAATCATATGTAAGGCACATTAACAGGATTGAGCATCCAGTAGTATAATAACATCCTTTAGAAAATCTCTTCATCTTAGCATCAAGATTGACAAGCAAGCTGAATTCTCAAGTAAATCAGCAACTCTCCCTTCAGATAACAGCACTAGGCTTAGGTGAAGTCAAGGGAAAAAAATATTCATGTCATATAACTTCTTTTACCCTGAAGTATATTGTCTTCACCTTCTTTTACATTGATTTAGGCGTTCATTTGTTTCTACAATTGCCTTTGGCAGGGGTCAGTGAATTTTTTTCCATACTAAATGTAACTATACCTTAAGCATTTACTTCAGATGCACATTATTTTGTCCTTGATTTTATTTTTATTGTGCAATAATAAGGATTACTCAGAATTGGTGTGATTTCAAAAACTTAAAAGATCATTGACTACAATTGCTGAGGATTTAACTAATATTTTAGATTAAGAAACTATAAGATATTATGTTGAACATTCCCTATAAACGAACATTTAAATATACATGGCTGTGACAAACATTCAAAAATACTTCAACACTTTGGCTCCTGAAACCAAATGAAGAAAAAAAGTTCTAAAATTAGTACCTGTCCATGTTTCTCAGTAAGGTCCTACATCTTAATTTACTAGAAATACAGAAATAAATCATCATTACCTCAGGATAACCAAATATCCACCCATCACCAACCTGAAGCTTCTATCCCTCTCACTTGAATACCTCCTCAACTATGTCAACTTCCCATGGAGATCTATCTGGCTTTCTTCTAGAAATCAATACACAAAACTACTAATCTTTTCATTAAAAACAAAACAGTGGCTTGTTTAAAAAAAAATCAAAACAGCATTTACCCTCTCTTGTATTCCCTACACTGCAAAATAAGTAAATGTTCTAGTTCCAGAAAGAAGAGCTTATGCCCCAAATCTACACGTACATACCATATTCAAAGGTGTAATTCTCTTCTACATGTAATAGATAAATACTAGTTTGACAAAAGACAAGCCAATTTTTAAAAACTAGCTATGTCTGATTTTTTAAAAAATGGCTTGTCACAAAGATGATACAAACATATCAAAATTTATCTCACCAAATCCAGTCTGTGAACTTGAAATAGCTATGTCAGTTAAAAGCATTAAAAAGGATCTATTCAATCATGAATAATACATATTCTTATAAGTAAGGATACAACTTTTTTTTTTTAAAGATAGGTAAAAGATCCTCAATATTAAAGTCACTCTTGTTCTGAAACGAGTTTGGCCTCAGACTGTTAATACTGGTATACTACATTTTCTCTCCCAAGAGGCTATTTTGAAAGTATGTCACAGAGGGATAACCATTTAGGTTTTGTCCTCTAAAACAATATGGAAGTGATAGCCAATAACACTATAATCAATGCACTAGGTAATTCAATTCGACAAACATATAGTATGAGACCACACAAAGTTTAATCACCAAGCCAAATTAGCACACCTGTCATTTTGTCTCTCTTTCAAACTTTATGTTCCATGGCCAGTAACTGCAAAACAAAACTAAATTCTATACTTTGACTTAAAGAGATACAGTGTTATAGCTACTGTAAAAATTAGCCTTTATGCCTTCATGTCAGTCTTAAAATTCCTCAAATATCTAACTTCATCAATAGAGAATTCTGTAATATAAGCACTTGCCACAGAGACATTAAAAGTTTGGTAGGCAGGGCTTCCCTGGTGGCGCAGTGGTTAGGAATCTGCCTGCCAATGCGGGGGACACGGGTTTGAGCCCTGGTCCAGGAAGATCCCACATGCTGCAGAGCAACTAAGGCCGTACACCACAACTACTGAGCCTGCGCCCTACAGCCCGCGAGCCACAACTACTGAAGCCCGCGTGCCTAGAGCCCATGCTCCGCAACAAGAGAAGCCACAGCAATGAGAAGCCCGCGTACCACAACGAACAGTGGCCCCTGCTCGCCGCAACTAGAGAAAGCCGGCGCACAGCAACAAAGACGCGACACAGCCAAAAATAAATAAAATAAAATAAATAAATTTAGGGCTTCCCTGGTGGCGCAGTGGTTAAGAATCCTCCTGCCAACGCAGGGCACATGGGTTCGAGCCCTGGTCCGGGAAGATCCCACATGCCGCGGAAGAACTAAGCCCGTGTGCCACAGCTACTGAAGCCTGCACGCCACAACTACTGAAGCCCGAGCGTCTCAAGTCTGTGCTCCGCAATGAAGAGTAGCCCCCTTTCGCCACCACTAGAGAAAGCCCACACGCAGCAATGAAGACCCAACGCAGACAAAAATAAAATAAATAAATTTTAAAAATAAATAAATAAATAAATTTAAAAGTTTGGTAGGCAGACTGCCATTAAAATTAGCCACCAATATGCTCTCATATCAAAAGTTATGTTATGGGGCTTCCCTGGTGGCGCAGTGGTTGAGAGTCCGCCTGCCGATGCAGGGGACACGGGTTTGTGCCCCGGTCCGGGAAGATCCCACATGCCGCAGAGCAGCTGGGCCCGTGAGCCATGGCCGCTGAGCCTGCGCGTCCGGAGCCTGTGCTCCGCAACGGGAGAGGCCACAACAGTGAGAGGCCCGCGTACCGCAAAAAAAAAAAAAAAAAAAAAAAAGTTATGTTATGGAAGGGATTTACACTTTGGATATAATTTTGTCATGTAATTTAAAAAAGGAAAACAGACATCAGTCACCCTAAACTCAAGATTATTACCCAAAATTCTAAGTGAGCAAGATTCTCCCAAAATATTTGCTGTACCCTCTTACACAACACTGCTACAAAAACACATAAACCAAAAGAAAAAATATGCTAGATAAGGAAAAGGTTAATGTGTGCAACAGGTAGCAATCATTTTACAATTAAAAAAAAAAAACTTACCAGGACAAAAATCACAGATTCTTTGGATCTCCTTACCACTACCTCCCTATCTTGTTAAAAAATAAAAACTTGCTTTGAAAGACTGGATCCCAAGATCTCTCAGATATTTATGAAACAGCTCAGCAATTCTACCAGCCTGACGTGATAAAAACGAAAATCCATATAGCAGTAACTAACCAAGAAAAGAATTTTGCAGCATCTTCTTTCTTTTCCCCCCAAAAAACTGAATTCAAGAAATGTCAAAACAAAAATAAATCCTAAACGTACAAAATTCCACTGATGATATACTTTATTTCTAAAAGTTAAAGATAAAGAATTATAATCTCAACACACAGATTAGGAGACAAGAAGCAAATCTCTGAAATAAAGCTTTGCTAGAACATATTGCCTACTGGATACACTTGCCAATACACACCACACCTTTTCAACAGTCACACTGGGGCGTGGGGGTGGGTGGGCGGGGGAGAACAGCCTTTTCTCGAAGAGTCTGGACATTATCAGAAAATGAATTAAAGAATCACTCTTTTTTCCTCCAAATTCAGTCTAAAATGCAGAGCCAAATAAAACCAGCATAAATTCCTTTAGTAATTTTCTAGGTCTTTCAGTTCACCAAATTTTACATAATGCATATAGTTCTGTGGCTTTCCTCATTCCCCACTCTACAAATAAAGTCAAATTTCTGAAACGAATATATGGTGAGAATATTAATAAAGCTCTCTTTGACTAGGGAAAACAAAAATCAAATTCTTAAACTCCAGTAGGGAAACCCTGAGAGGAAAGCGGGAGCCTAATGGACAAAGTATTCATATGCACATACAAGCTAATTCCTTCCAAATCATTACTAAGTAAAAATTTACTTTTATAAGATATATCACATACATCCCTCCCCAAATACAAAATACAGAACTTTATCAGCATCCAGTATTCTCCCTTCTCTCAATCAATCCCCTTCAACCCTATCAGTGTTAATTTGTGTTAAAAAAAAAAAAAAAATCCGCATTTCCACTCCCCAGCTCAAAGCCAAAAATCTTGGTACACAATAATCTAAAAAAATTATACGGAACTATCCTTCCTCAAACAGTTTTGCCCCTCAAATTTACATTCAAATCTAACGTAATCAATTAGATTTATTACAATGTCAGTATTGCAAAATTAGGAATCCTTGTCACACTGTAATCCATAAAATCCTTTGATTTACAACGGTTTCAGCAGAAGTTAAAAGCTACCTATAAATCCATTTCCAAATAGGATGACTACTAAGACTCTAAGTACTTGGCCTAAAATTCAAATGAGATACTAATACACCTTCCCTCCTCTGGTGCAGAGAAAAGCCACCTGAAAAGTTTTAATCACAGTATGTTCACAAATGTAAACAAAATAGTTTTTCTGCTTCAAAATTGGAAAAAAAGAAAAGAAAAGAAAAGAAAAAAAAAGACAAGAAAATACTAACCAATCTCTGGCTGTAACGAATCCTTTCTTCTTCGGGTTCCATCTCTCACTCTTCTGTTGAAATTACAGAAAGAAACCACTCCAGGGCTGCCTTCCTCTTCCTCCTTAGGAACCAGACTGCAACACTAAAGAATAATGATATGAGCAGAGATGAGAACTCATCCTCGAACTCAACCTTTCTTTCCTCGGAATGAAGTGTTTAGGACATGTGTAAGTTAAAGGCTTCCTGAGAAATCTGGTTCCTCTTCATCAGTTTGGGACCTCTCAGCTCTGGGGCAAGTGGTTCCATGTCAAGATCAACATTAATCACATTACAACTGTCTGAGGCCTATAGGCAAGAAGATGTTGGTTTCAGTTCCTTACTGTCGGGCTATACCACTTGTTTCTCCCCACAGGATTACAATACGCAAGGCTCCCCTTCAATGGCAGCATTAGCAAAAAAAAAAAAGAAAAAAGAAAAAAGGGGGGGGGGACACAGGACTTTTCTCTCTTAGAGAGCTGGCCAGGTGAAGCAGCCACTGAACTAATCCAGATCCTAACCAAATTAGTTCTCTCTCACCCGTAATTAGAAACTAAAGAAAAGGACAGACTAACTATATAAGAACAGAACAAGAAATTAGGATTTAAATAGACTCCAAAACAATTTCCCATACACCTCTAGTAAATCCGTATGCAATCGTCGCCTTCCTTCCTAGACTCCCCGGATCTTTTCATTCCCAAACCAACCCTCCACCCCAACACAAGATGTGTACAACTCTGAAACAAATTCAAGGGAGTTGCAAATCAGACACAAAAATGTATCAGATCTTTCTGTGTAAAGTAATAAAGATTTTACCTAGAGACGTAAGTAAAATTCATCTTTTCCAAACATTAAAGACCGGTTTGCGCGACGGCCGATCCCTAATACCAAGAAAGGTTTTTCTTTTTCCTAAATATTCTCAAGGATAATGGCTTCCATAGAGAATGCAGATTTTTTTTTTTTGTAACTACATTAAGGCCACGTTAACAGCATCCTTTCAAAACTGCTACGAGACCACTGGACCTGATGACACAGTTTGCAAGAGCAGTTCGTGGCAGAGCCCTCCTGGAGGAAGCCCTCGCCCCAAGTCGGGAGGGAAACCGTGTTTGCACCCCCTGGGCGAAGACCGCCCGGGCTTGAGAGCAGCCAGGGCCGGAGAGGAAAAATGGAAAATCTCGCCGGGTTCCCCCAGGAAAAGGCGTTTCAATGGTTCGTTCAACCATCGGAAAAAGAAATAGAAACTTTACATTAAGTCTTTAGATAACACAGCGAACCAAAACTTCCAAGAGGGGGGGCGACAGGAGGGGGAATCTCACCGGGGATTTTGCTCGTGAGTTCTTGTCCAAGTGAGAAGTAAAGATTCCAAAAACTGAGAGGAAAAATTAAATCCCAAACGTCGTCTTCGGGTTTTTTCCGTGGATCAACCCAGTATCCAGAGGGTCACAGCGACCCGGAAAAGAGAGGAAACAGTTGCTGAATCAAACCTCCTCTTCTGGCTTTGGAGACCGGGAGTCTGAGGCGTCAGGAGAGGGGAGCGCGACCCCTCGGCGCCGAGCCCGGGGCGCCCCCGCCTCCCCCGGGCCAGCGGTCAGCAGCCCGAGCCCGAGCCCCGGGCCAGCCCCGGCCGCGGGGCCGCCGTGCCCTAGACAAGTAGCCGCTCGGCCACCGCCGGAGCCCGGGAGCGGCGGCCGATCAGCTGAGACCGGCCGACCCGAGGCTGCCCGCGCCGCCCCGGCCCCCCGGAACGCGGGCCCCGGCCCCGGGGGGCGGAGAGGGCGGGAGCGGCGCGGCGCGCCGGGCTGGGGGCCCCGGCTCCCCTCGCGTCTCCCCCTCAGCCCGGGCTCCGCGCTGCGGGACGAGCCCCCGGCTACTCCCCAGTCGCAGAGGAGGGATTCCGGGGGATGGGCCCCCTGGCGTTGCCCCTCCTCCCGAAGCGCCCCCTGCCCAGGATAGACAGAGCGGCGACAGGCCCAGCCGCTGGGAAGGTGCTCTGCGAGCCGCAGCCGCCGCCGCCGCCGCCGCTGCCGGGGAGGGGTGTTGTTTCCCTCACACAGGAGGAGCCGCTGAAGCAGCCGCCGCCATTTTGAACCCGTCAGACTCTCACATACACACAGCTCCTCCGCGGCGCACTGCGCAGGCGCCGCCTCCCCACCCCTCCTTCGGCTAGCCTCTCCACCCCCCACCCCCCTTCAAGCCTCTCCTCGCTGCTTACCGCTCTCCGGGGTGCACGTGAACGCGCACGCGTCACTCCCCTCTAACGCGGACACTTTGCCGGCGCGCGCACGCGCGGATGCGTCGGCCTCGAATCGCCCGCGCCCCCGCGACGCCGACGCGGCTCCCCGCCCCCCCTAGCGTCAGCCTGCCCGCCCTCCCGCCGGCCCACCGCCCCCGCTCCCCGTCGGCCTTCTTCCAGGGCTCGGGCCCGGCCCGCTGCTCGCGCCTGCGCGCAGGCCACAGATCCTCCTCCGCGCGCGCCCTGCCCCCCACACGCCCTCGCTCGAACACACACTTCGCCTCTGTGACCCCGCCCCTCGCCGGCCAGCTGCGCCGGCGGCCCTCCCCCACCTCTTCTGGGAGGGTGGTGACCCCCCGACCCCCCACAAAGCACAACACCCCCCTCCCCAAGCAGAGGGGAGAAGCGCCCCATTCCCCTTCAACCGCCCTCTGCGCGAGTCAGCCCGTCACAGTCGCACAACCTGAGGGCCGGGCGGCCTGGGCGAGGGCAGCCGTTGCCCGCCTCAAAGCGGGGTCTCCCGGGGTCAGGCTGCTGGGCCCGGCCGGCCAGACTGCCCAGGGCGAGGGGGCGCAGGGAAGGAGCGCCTTCCCGCCGGCTTCCCTCCCCTCACTCGCCCGCCGATGGGCCGAGGCCGGCCTGCCCGCCATCACCGGGCAGGCCCTGGCGCCCTCGCCGCGGGGCCAGTCCGCCCTCGGCTCGGGGGGCTCCTCGGTGCAGCAGCCCGGTCCCGCCTCACCCACTCCTCGCCGCTCCGAAGGGGCAGGAAACGGGAGTAGCATGTCTGTCCTGGGCTCGGCTCCCCCGGGGGAGCTCCGGGCTCTTGACAAGGGAGTCCACAGGTACCAGGAGCGGGAGTGGTCGCCGCGACGGCCCGGGGGCGGTGGCGGCCGGCGCGCCCACCGCGGGCCCGAGGCGCCCGGGGAGGTGGCCCTGCAAGCCCCCGCTCCTCGGCCACGCTCAGGTTTCCGCAGCGCCCGTGCCCCCGGCGGCCCGGGTGGGACGTGACCCCGCCCCCGGCGAGTCGGGGCGCCCCCCACGGAGGGGTGCGCGAGCTGTCCCGAGCCCGCGGGCCGACCCCGCCGCCCCGGGCCGCGGCGGGCGCTGGAGGCCCGGCCGGGAAGATGTCTTCTCTCGGTGCGCGCAGCTTCGCGCGAGGGTCAGCGACGGGGCAGCGGCCGCCGAGCCGCGCCAGCCCTGCCCACGAACGGGCTCCCGCGGCTCGACAGCTGCCCGACGGGCTAGCAGGCTGGGGACGTCGACGGAGCCCGGCCAGAGGTATCTGAGCAACGCCATGCGAGCAGCCCAACCGCGATCAGGGCATTTCCCCAGCCAATCTCGTGCTTTGGGGCCCGTTTAAATTATAAATCCCGTAAAGGACCGTGGCTTGGGCGTTAACGCACCCGGGTCAGCTCTGTTGCCTTCACTACACTCTTGCTGAGAGGTGTCACATAGATCTTTTTTCTCCCTGCCTTGGTTTCCTACCTTTTAAACTCTTGATTCCTGGGATCCGGGGATGGAGGAGAGAGGAAGGGCATGGAGTGAATCATATAACTTCCATGAACAACATGGAACTCTTTTAGGAAGACGTTAGAGAAAGACAATAATTGAAATAATGATATCTTCTATTTCTGTCAAGGTTTGGACTCTAGGGCAAAGGCAGTATGTAAACCCAAAGTATCATTATTTATTAGCACATGAGGTTTTTATACATGCAAACTTGGGGAGCTTTACAGACATTCTCTGCTTTGTCTCACAACATCCTTAGGGGACAAGCTAAAGTGTAGGTACCATTACACTCATTTCAAAGATAGACACTTGAAGTACAGAAAGGTTAAACAGCTTGCATGACTACTCTAACAGAGAAGAGTTTAGTGCTTTGCCACACCAGACTTCAACTTCTCACAAACAACACAAAAGGTTTGTTAACATGGTATCACCCTCTTGCATTCCAGTCACTGGGAAATATTCTTTATTCTAATACTAGTTTTGTTCAGACTTCTTAGATTTTCAGGGCAAATGAAGAGCTTCACCCAAAATTATCAGGCCTAAAGCCTAAGCCTTTCAGACTATAGTAAAATATATTTAAAAGGCAGCAGTCTTTAACATTGGCACTACCACATGCCATCCCATAGGCATCTGGCTCTCTGCAGGTATAGAAAAAGGCAGCAGCTTGTTTGTATTGTCTTTAAGAAGGAGAGAAAGACTTTTGCCATTGTCAGGCCTCATTGCTATTTGCAAAATAAACGGCTTTATTTCCTTCCCACTCATCCCTATAAACCCATGAGATACTTGGGGGCAAAGAGAGAGAGAAGGAGGTCTCTAGCAGAAACTCAACTTGGTCTTAAGATCCAGGACCCCTTAAAGTAATTAACCGTCAGTGAACTGAGTTGCTCACCTTCAGATAACAGATGCCTCCTACAGGTTTAACTCAGGTGGGTATGCTGGGACGAAACCTAAGAAGGCTTCAAGAACAATAATAGTAATACTTACTTTGAACAGGACTGCGAGTAAAGGTTTGTCAGATTGCAGCCAGCTCTTTTCCAGTTGAAAACTATTTGTTAACTAGTCTGCACTGGGCAACATGATGTTTAAACATATACACAGTGGTTTCTCCACAGGCAGGCTTTGTTAATATTCCAAAGCAGATGTGCAGGGTGAGATAAGAGATAGGCAGATGGCCAGTGATTCCCACCCCCCCAAAATCACAACGGCTCTGGTTGACAAGGGCATATCATGAGGCTCACTGCTTTGCCCTAAAAGAGCCATTTTCAAGGAGAACAGAGATTGGGGATTCCCCGAGAAGGCCACTAGAACTGTGAACAGCTATATGACTTCACCTGCAGCTGCAGGGAGAGGGGGAGAGTAGTAGAGGGAAAGAAGGAAAGAAAAATTCCTTCTAGAAGCATTGAGAAGAGAATCCCTGACTGGAATAAGCTGGTACCTTAATAAGATATTAACAAACCTCTGCTTTCTTGAGCAAAGCTAAGACCCCTCAAATGCTGAGAGTCAAAATTCAGATCACCCACTTCCTTGGAGAGACTTTAGTGAGAGAAAAGAGAACCCTGTAGTCTGGTCAATTAAGTTAAGCTATTTCTGATTTCTCTGCACTCCCTAAATGTTCAGGAGGAAGTAGGGATATCCCAAACAGTGTAGGTCTAAACCGAAATAGAAGAGTTGGTCTTGAAGAGCCCCTGGGAGGTAGCATAGCCAGTAATTAAAAAGTATTGGCATCAAAGACAGAAGGTCTACTCAGCTGGCTACCAGCTAGTCAGTCCTAATGAACTCCTCAAAGCCTGGGTTTTTCATCTATACAGTGGGAAAAATACCTAACTCTCAGGATGAGGTAAATAATGTCTTAAAGCCCAGTGTCTGACACATAGTAGCCATGGATTATGAGCATTTACTGTGTTTCTGACCTCCAGTTTCGAGGAAAGTTTTAAGTACAGATGCTTCACTGTTTAAGCAAATTTAGAGTGTAAGGAGTGACTTACATAGCTTTTCCTCTTTCCTTTCCTGGATCCTAGTCTCTCCTCTCCAACCCCTGGTGTCTCTGATCTCCAGTTTTCTCTTGTCCCTGACTCTGTCTGCCTCTCCCTGATCATCACCTGATCATCCTGAGGTCTCTTTCTTTAAATCATTCTCTCCATCACTCTGCTGCTCCCCACCTGCTGTGCTCATTCCTCTCTCCAGCCATGCCCATGTCATCAGCGGAGTAGACCTTGCTTGCCCACTTCCCTTTACCCATGTTTGGTGCACCCTCATCACGTGCTGTCTAGTTTTGTAACTTAATCATTTCCTGAACATCTTTCTCCACCCCCCTTCACTGGACTGGAAGTTCCTTGCAGGCAGGGGCCAGGCCACATCTGAGTCCCTCAAAAGACCTTCCAAAATCAATATCAGATACTTACCGTGTCAACCCTAGGAGGGATAAAAATTAGGTGTTGGGTGATTGTGAGTTTTAAGGGATAGAAAGTTTTCTTTTGAGTCTGAAAGTAAAATCTGAATTGATCAAGAAAAGAAAGGAAGCCAGAAATGCCCTGCAGATTCTTGTATCATTGAACATCAGTGGCACGTGAGATTCTCTTAAATTTCATGGAACACGGTTGACCCTTTCCTTGGGACTATAGGACAAAAGCCCTCCCTGGCCCAGTCTCTCCTTGCTGCCATTTTCACCAGGCCTTTGGCCTGCTTTTGTGCAGACCCACCTCTCCTGAGTCATGGGGTTGACTGGCTGTGGGGCAGCTGCAGCAGCATCTGGGATCCACCCGCTCTTTTAGCAGCCTTAGCTTTGCCTTGGGGCCAGGCCACGCTCACTTCCACTTCTAAAAGGGAGAATCTTCCTGCCCTTTCCGAGAGTGGGCCTGAAAGATGCTGAGCCCTGTGCCTCACGACACCTGTATTTGGTAGGGGGACGTTTCTGTCACCCTAGAGTTCCAGGGTGTGTTTGCAACCCTGTGCTTGTTTGCTGGCATCTGGTGATGGCTGTTAGCTGTGGGGTGCCCCAGCCACATCCGCAAAGGGCTAGTTGCCTAAACACTTAGGCCTGTTCCTAGATCCTCCCAGAGGGTCTGATCTTTGCCCATCTTCTTCGAAGGCATTCACTGCCTTTTGTCAGCTACGGTTAAGTCTGGTACTGTTTCAGCTGCTTTGTGAGGGGCCTTACCAGATGTGTGCTATTAGTCCAGTCCTGTAACCTATAAGGAACTTCTTTCTTTAATAAAACAGAGATCATGACTCCTGCCCTGTTTCCTCCTAGGATTATTGTGGAGTCAAATGGACTAATGAGCAGCTTCCTTTGGAAGCTGGAAGATAATATATTTAGAAAGGATTGGGACTTCCCTGGTGGCGCAGTGGTTAAGAATCCGCCTGCCAGTGCAGGGGACATGAGTTCGAGCCCTGGTCCGGGAAGATCCCACATGCCGCGGAGCAACTAAGCCCATGTGCCACAACTACTGAGCCTGCACTCTAGAGCCCGCGAGCCACAACTATTGAGCCCGCGTGCCACAACTACTGAAGCCCGCACGCCTAGAGCCCGTGCTCCACAGCAAGAGAAGCCACCGCAGCGAGAAGCCCGGGTACTGCAATGAAGAGTAGCCCCCACTCGCCGCAACTAGAGAAAGCCCACACGCAACAACGAAGACACAACGCAGCCAAACAATAAATAAATAAATTTATATATACATAAGAAAGAAAGATTGCTGGTTCTACTATTTCTTTTTATTTATTTTCCTACAAGAAGGATTTGTTTTGTTACTGAGTACCTTGTGCTTAACACTAAATTAAGGGCTTGGATGGAAAAAGGAGATTTGAAAATTTAGAAAGCTTGGCTTTTACCCTTGCAGGCTTTGTATCATGGAGGAGATGCCATGAAGATATGACATACTAAGAGAACGTTTGTCATTACAGTGAATCACTGGAAGATAATGTAGACAATAAGAACTCGGTATAGAATTCCGCTTGGCTGTAGGCCCCATGGGGCAGGAAGTTTTGTTCATTTTGTTCATGTTCACTGATGCATGCCCAGTGCCTAGAACAGTGCCAGGCAGAGTCGGCACTTACTCACTCTTTGGTGTTTATTGAATCAATGAAGAAAGCAGTGATGCTTCTGAGGGACAGAAGAGTGTGAAGGCTGCAGGGCTTTGAACGCTTGCAGAAAAGTTTGATTTTGACAGAGTAAGAGAGGCACATGTGTTCTGGAGCAGAGTGTTGATGTAATACCAATTGTTCCAGGTAAACTGTTCCTGCAGCTGTCACTTCAACTGGAATAGAGGTGATAGAAACTAAAACCCCTACTACTGCAAACCGAGCCAGAATGTATGTTTGCAAATCTTAGGCCAAGTACTTCACCCTCTTTATTCCAGCTTCTCTTGTAATCTAGTCTTTCTGTTCTGCTTATCTCTGCCGTCTCCAGTTTCTGGGTGTCCTCTATAGAGTCCATATCAGACCACAGCTTTTGATGTAATATTATAAACTTAATATCTTCAGCCAACTTTTTTTCAAAACGTCTCTTAATTATACTACTGTTCATTATCTTTGAATGTAATTTTAAAATGACAATCTCCTTTTTTCCCAAAATGCTCGCTAAATATTTAAACTGTGAAATGTATTCAGTCTTCATTTTCTTTCTGGCTAAATCTATTTTTACCCTCTCTTGGGGACTGCAAGAAATTATTGACTGCGTTTAAGGTGAGATTTCCATGTTATATTTTTTGCAGCTATACTTGATTTGCCACAGCTTAGAGTTCATGTTTTGATTTGGTCATAATTACTAGATCTGCTACTACTGTTGATCTAATTCTCTTCTTATTGGTAAGCTGCATATCCTTAGTTAACTTTCTATTCCTGTATAATTTTATTGGTATAAGGAATGTGGGAGATACTAGATCTATACCTTAGTCCTTTATTATTGAAACTGCTTACAAGATTTACACATCAATGTTTTTAATGCATATGTTTATACCGGTGAAGGTTTATGTTTTATATAAAAGTTAATATTTTTATAATATATTTTAGCATTTTCTATGTCATTTCACTATTAAGTACATATTTACTGTTTCCTATATTTTATGCATTTTTATAGTCAACAAATTCAGAAAAGTGGGCAAATTGAGTTCTCAATTCCGGCTCGCTGGAAGATAAATATAGAAATGGCAGAGGTTTCCTTGTTCTGAATCCACGTTATTCCTCTTGAAGGGACCATATTTCTTTCTATATGCATTTAAGTTGCTCCCTAATACACAGGCATGCAATCTGAATGCTATTGATAGTAGAACAATGCCGCTAATTTCCAGGGCTTTCTCTTCATTCTCTGGCTTGTTACTCATTAAATCTGCCACCCAGTGTCTCACACTTGACTGGATCTCTATATGACCATTATTATCAGTAACCACAAAATACATGCCAGTTTCTAACTACCTGCTGGGTCTTCAAGATTTAAAATATAAGACTTGGACCCTGCCCTCAAGGAGCTTACAGTTTAGAGAAGAAAAAAAATGACCACTTCGAAAATGCCAACGTGCATTGACAAGCAACAGCATGGCAGAGCTCAGAAAGGGAGAAGTGAAGAGAGTTCCTGCACAGCCCCAGGAGCTGCAGCAGTACTTCTCTCTCCTCCAGGACTTCATGGTGTGTTTACTCAGGTGCCGCATTAACTTTTTCCCTATGGCGCCTACTAGGTCCTCCTCCATTTAAAGGGGATATTAGCACTAAATTACAGAATCTTAGAGTTGGCATGGAGCTCACAGGTCATTTAATCCAACCTGCTCATTTTAAACAACTGGCAGTCTGAGGCCCAAAGATGTTAAATAGCTTGGCCAAGGTCATGCAGCTAGTTTAGTAATGACATTGGAACCATAAACCATGTCTTCTGATACTTACTTTTCCTGCTACTCCTCAAATTGATGGCATTTTTCACCATCAGATCAAATGTTTGTTCATTCGTTCCTTCCTAAGAAAGAGCACCTGTCTGTTTGAGACAGTGTGTTTGGCCCTGGGGTTGCAAGGTGAGTGTGAATGAGACCATGTTGGGGCAGGTCAGGTGACCATATAAATTAACCACCAAGCTAAGACCCTTTGAAACAGTGAAAGGGTCTAATAATAACTATATGCACATCAGGTGTAATCCAAGACAAGTGCCCTGATGGCCGCCAGGTCTATGCAGGATATATAAACGGTCTGTACAGGATACTGTGAGGGCACAAAGGTGGGAGGGGCCAAGTCTGCTGTCGGGGAGGGGTGTCCAGGCAGGGAAGGCTTCATGGAGGAGGTGATGCTTGGAGTTACTGAGGTTTCTTTTTGTTTGTTTGTTTTAATTAATTAATTTATTTTTGGCTGTGTTGGGTCTTCATTTCTGTGCGAGGGCTTTCTCCAGTTGCGGCGAGTGGGGGCCACTCTTCATTGTGGTGCGCGGGCCTCTCACAGTCACGGCCTCTCCCACTGTGGAGCACAGGCTCCACACGCGCAGGCTCAGTAGTTATGGCTCACGGGCTTAGTTGCTCCGCGGCGTGTGGGATCTTCCCAGACCAGGGCTCGAACCCGTGTCCCCTGCATTGGCAGGCAGATTCTTAACCACTGCGCCACCAGGGAAGCCCGAAGTTACTGAGGTTTTGATGTTCACCAAGAAGATGGTGGAGGAAGGGTGCTTCCCATCCGTGGTGTGCTCTAGACACAGCAGCACAGCTGACAAGGACCGAGCCTACAGAGGGAATCCTAGCCTAGAGGACTTCTCCCACCATATTCAGCAAGTGGATGGGGCTTTGTCCTTTGTAGGGGATGGTTATTTGGTTATCCAGGCAGCAAATATTTATTGAGTATCTACTAGGTAGCAGGCACTGCTGTAGGCACTGGGAATACCGTGGGCAAGACAGATACCTGCTCTGAGAGGGAACACAGTGTAGTGGTCCAGCAGGGACCCTTGCAGTGAACATGTCACCTTGCTCAAGCTGCACAGCTTCAGGGGTTCGGTTTCCTCATTTATAAAAAGGGTTAAGAATCCCTCCTCATAGGTCACTGTGGCAGGATCTGAATGAGTTTAACATTCACAATGTTAGAACAGCGCCTGGAACATAGTAGATGCTCATAAACAAGTTTGTGAAATAAACTGAGCTTATAGTTAGTTGGGAGAACCACAGCAAATTTATTACGTAAAGTCTATAAAGAAAATAGGAAAGTGGGACTTCCCTGGTGGTCCAGTGGTTAAGACTTCCACTGCAGGGGACATGGGTTCGATCCCTGGTTGGGGAACTAAGATCCCACATGCTGCGTGGTGCGGCTGGGGAAAAAAAAAAAAAAAAGACTATAAAAGAAAAAGAGAAAGAAAATAGGAAAGCTTCTCTTACAGTTGAAGCTGTCATACAGTTGCGACTGTATGACAAAAAGGAACATTCCAGGGAGAGGCAACAACTTAACCAAAGCCCTCTGTGGGACGGGCATTGGTGTGATCAAAAAGCAGCAGACCAGAGAGGCCAAGGTGGCGAGGCCGGGCATACAAAGCTTGCCGTGAGCTGAGAATGTACTCCCAAGGTGGGGGTAACCCATGGTGGTCGCGGAAGCAGGGGAATGACAAGGTCAAATTTATATTTCAGAAAGAACTCTGAAGTGGAAAATCCAGGAGAAGCAGGGAAGGCAGGGCCAAAAGATGGGTTCACATTCGCACTTGAGGCTGAGAGGCTCTGTAAGGACTTCAGTGGAGAGCAGTCTGCACCCAATTTGGAGCTTCAAGAATCAGCAGTTACAGCTTAAAACCATGGGGGTGGGGGGAACAAGATGTCTCATGGAAAGTGTAGAAGGAGTCCAGAATCCCAGGGACAGGGCTCCATCGGGGAGGACCATGCCTGGCCCATTTTTGGCGCTCCATTACTGCTTGAAGAATGAATGGTTGTAGGAAGTGGCCCACAGAGGAAGAGGAGCCTGTGAAAATAGCTGAGAAGGAAAGACCAGAGGGGTAGGACACAGAGAATGAAAGCAGCGTAGAGGAGAGTGGAGGAGAGTGTCAAGCAGGAGGGAGGGGTTGAGGGGTGAGATGAAACTGGAAGACCACCCCTGGATGGGGAACCACTATGACATCACTGGCAACTTTTGCCAGCAGTGTCGGTGGAGTTGGGGGTGGTGGAGTTGGAATGCAATGATTGGGAAGTAAGAAAAGATGGGGTGCCTACACCCTTCTTTCAAGGAACACAGCTGTGAAGCGAAGAGCAGAAGGAAAGAAACAAGCTTGTGTGTGGCCTACAAGAAGGTGTCAGGAGAGATAAAGGGCTTGAAAATGGAACCTGGAAATAAGGGATAAGGGATAGAGTAGGAGGTGCTCAGTGTGCGACAGTCAGGGTGGCAGACTGGTCCCGAGATTAGCTCCAGCTGAGAGAAGACACGCCTTCCTCTGACCCTGCAGAGAGGTCGTGAGGGACAGAATTTGGTGCAAGAGGTCGAGGGAGTTTACACTTGAAAACCCTTGGAATAGTAGTCTCGGGCGGAGAAGACAGTGTAGTTGATGTAGGCTTTGAATTCCAACCACTTTCTCTGTGACAGAAGCCATGTCATACTGATCTTAACTTCCTTGATGGGAGAAGCTGTGCCAGTGATAGCAGGAAGCCCACTTCCTGTGACCACTAGTCATGCCAGAGGTCGGTGAGGACCCAGGCAGGTGTGCTACACAGAAAGGAGAGCTGAGAGTCCAAAGGACATGATGGCCCCAGCTGACAGATAAACAGGAGTTTCTGTCCTGACCTTCCCGCACCACCTGGCCAGCAACTTCACTGTTAGAGCTCCCCCCGGACTCTCCTGTGAGGGACGCTGTTTCTCACCCGATCCTCCCCTCCAAACAGGGTTTGGCTATGCTCCCTCCTCCCTGTGCCTTCCTCTGCCCCCAAGCCCATGCACCAGGCCTTCCCTGCTGCCTGCTGTGAATTCCCGCAGTGCCCACCCACCTAGTTTGGCATTTTTTAAAATAAATTTATTTATTTTATTTATTTATTTTTGGCTGCGTTGGGTCTTCGTTGCTGCACGCGGGCTTTCTCTAGTTGTGGCGAGCAGGGGCTTCTCTTGTTGCAGAGCACGGGCTCTAGGCACACGGGCTTCAGTATTTGTGGCTTGCAGGCTCTAGAGCGCAGCCTCAGTAGTTGTGGCGCATGGGCTTAGCTGCTTCGCGGCATGTGGGATCTTCCCGGACCAGGGCTTGAACCCGTGTCCCCTGCATTGGCAGGTGGATTCTTAACCACTGCGCCACCAGGGAAGCCCCGTAGTTTGGCATTCACTGCATGCCCTCTTGCAGTTAAAAACCTCTAGTATGTCTTATTCTCCCTCCAGTGGAGGAAGCCCCTGAAGGCTTAACGTGTGCTTGTTTCCTCCACTGTGTCTGGAATCAGGCCTTGAAAATAGCCATTTTCTCACTCAGTAAATGCTTGGGAAGATAGTGGGAGAGCAGGCCACCATGTAGTGGCTGAGGACACAGGTCGACGAGAGGGATTGCCAGGAAAGAGGTGGAATTTATAAAAGTAACTATCAACTATCAGAAGTAATTCAAATGGGATGAAATGGTGGGAGGCAGGGGATGTTGAGTCGCTTTGCCAGGAAGACCCAGCCAGTGGGTGTAGTTGAAAGAGGAAGAGGAAGCAAGAGGGCCTGGGGAGAAGGAGCTGGTGGCGAGTTAAGACTGGGTGGGAATGGGTTGGTCACTGACAGCCACAGAAGGCTCTAGAGAGATGTGTATCATATGCTCCAGGCAAGAGCTGGAAAAAGCAGCACTAGGTGACCGGCAGGCCATCCATTGCTGGAGGCCGAGAGTGAGAAGGTAACCGACAGATGGAAGAGGACTCTGGTCAGAGACAAGAGTGAGAAGGTAACCGACAGATGGAAGAGGACTCAAAACGTGGCAGAGAAAGACCAGTGCTCGGCAGAGGGCATGGAGTGAGGAGGGTGGCGGAACTCACATAGCCCAAGCTTCGCCCCGTGAGTGGGAGAGAAGGAATAAAGAAAAGCTAATGAACACTGCATTTTCTGGTGATCTCCATCCAACCCTATTCAAAGGTGTTGTTCCTGCGGGTACCCCAGTCTCTCTCTCAGAGATCCCCCCTCGGTGGTCTTGAGGGAGAATGCTGGCATCTTCCTTCTGTGGAAGTGGAAGGGGCCAGCCCCTCCTCCCCTCACCTGGTGTAGCTGGGGCTGGTTTGTGACATAGGTTTGACCCAGCAGACCCTCCCTGGCAGGATGTTGACAGCCGAGCAGGAGACCTTAGGATGTGGTGGAAAGTGGAGATCATTCCTACCTGGCAGCCTGTTCCTACTAAGTCACTAGCAGTGGGACCACAGAGCTCCCTGGCCTCCCACCAACCCAAAGCTGGTCCCCCAGCCCCCAGTCAATTCTGGGCGCCGTCTCTACCACCGCCTCCACCTCCACACACGCACATACACGCTCTCCTTCAATTCCTCTCTGGTTAGCTGGCGTCAGTTTCTGTTGTTTGCAACCAAGAACTCTGACGATGCGAGAGTTCAATCCTGTTAATTAAAGGTTGAGAACGCCATCCGATTCCTACGCAGATGTGGAAAAATTTGGAAGGACTGCAGTTTGGTTCATCTCTTTAGTCTCCTAAGTGCCAGATGCTGTGTGCTGAGTACTGAGGATAGAAAGACAAACACAGCAGGCCCTGCTCTTCATGTAAGCAAGTGAGTGTGTCTTAGTTTGAGTTCACCCGGAAGCAAACCCCGAGACAAAGATTCAAGTGTAAGTAGTTTATTTGGGAAGTGGTCTGGGAAGCACAGATAGGGGAGCAGGGAAATAAGACAAGGAAGGGAAGGAGGCCAACAGAGGGCACATCATCAAAACTACTGCAGAGGGCCACTGAGCTCAGCCTGGCTGGGGCCTGTGGGAGACCATGTAGCACAGGCCTCAAAGCGTCATTTATCTATCAGCTGCCATCTGCCATTGGTTGAGGGCTGCCTCCAGAGGCCCTGGGCCCCCTGACACTTTCACTGCCTGGCCCATGTGCAGTTAGCAGCCTGAGAAGCCCTCGGGCAGAGGCACAGAATGGGGACTGCTGAGGGGCCATGTGTGGGCCACCACATCCAGGGCTGCAGAATGCAGTGGAGAGAAAGTTCTATGGTTCTTTGAGAGAACTAGGACAGGGACAGTGAGAGAGCTGTCTATGAGAGACAGTGAGAGAGCCAGAAGAGAGCTGTCAACTCCTGAAAGAAAGTGTCCTCAGACTTGAGCGAAGTCCTTCACTAAGGCTTTCTAGGTATGATGGATTTTGAATTCGAATCTGCAGATGTGGTAAAGGAAGGTCATATGGGGAGAAAACTTTCTGTGCCAAGGTCCCACGCCAAGAGGAGCCAGCCAAGCTGGAGGCAGACTGCTGGGCAAGAGGAAGGAGATGGGTGACGGGAGGCCTGAGCCTGGCAGCATCTCCCCAGACCCCCTGCTCCCAGGGGCCACCCACTGCCACCAGCTGCCAGAGATACCCTCTAAACCATTCACTTTTTCTTTTTTTAATTTATTTATTTTTGGCCACGTTGGGTCTTCGTTGCTGTGCGTGGGCTTTCTCTAGTTGCGGCAAGCGGGGGCTGCTTTTTTTTGCGGTGAGTGGGCTTCTTATTGCGGTGACTTCTCTTGTTGCGGAACACGGGCTCTAGGCGCGCAGGCTTCGGCAGTTGTGGCACGCGGGCTCAATAGTTGTGGCTCGCGGGCTCTAGAGTGCAGGCTCAGTAGTTGTGGCACATGGGCTTAGTTGCTCCACGGCATGTGAGATCTTCCCAGACCAGGGATTGAACCCGCATCCCCTGCATTGGCAGGCGGATTCTTAACCACTGCACCACCAGAGAAGTCCCTAAACCATCCACTTTTATTGAGGGCCCAACCCTGTCCCAGCTCTTCACACTGATCTTTAACTCCCCATGAGGAGGTGCAATGATTACCCCACTTCAGAGACTGAGGGAAAAGCACGGGGAGGATAAGGGTCTTACCCAAGGTCATGTGACTAGGGTTTGAACCCAGGTAGCCTGGTTCCCAGGCCTGTGTTCCCAGCAGGATTATTTAAGCATACAACTGAGCGTGTTCCTGCTCTGTTAACACACAGATGGCTGTGTGTGTTGAATGACAAGTGACATAAAATGCAGTTCTCAGAGGGCAGGTGGCTGCTTGGATGGCTGCAGAAGGATGGCCAGGCATGGGCGGAGTGTAGAGGTATGGTGAGGAGTTTCCCCTGGGTGCCGGGCATGGCTGCAGGCTGGGGGATGAGACATGTCACACGACATGGCTGAGAAACCCAACCTGGGGTCACTGTCGGGCACCAGCAGCCACTAGGTTTGCAAAGGCCGTGGAAGACCCTGCCTGCCCTTTCTCTCAAACAGAACCACAGTCCAGTGGAGGAGATCAAAAAGGCCACAACAAATGGCAGAGGGAGGTGACAGCTACCATGCAGGGTGTGACAGCAGCCTGGAAGTGGAGGAGGACTTAGGAAGTAGGAGGGCAGTGTGATCCGAATCCTGCTTTGTGGGAGCAGGCCCTGCTCCCACATCCTCCCCCTCCACACACCCCTCCCTCCTGCCTGCCGGCTCCCGTCCACCCAGCGCCCAGGCTAAAGGCTCCTGCCTGCTGCAGGCCCAGCAGTCACAGCTGCACACCCCTCTGCCCACTCCTCTCTCTGCACAACGTTCAGCAGGTTGCAGTTAACACATGTGTGCTGCAGTTTTCTGTTGGAAAATGCCCCATGCCCCACCACCCAGAGGTCTACTGTCCTCTTTGATCAATGTTGGGCATGAGGACGTTGAGTTTCGGGCAACGGGCCGGCAGCAATGTGCTCTCTGGGGCCCAGCTGGGGCCTGGGAGCTCATGGGCTTGTGACAAGTCTGAGGACATCAATCCCTGGGACAGAGCCCTGGGCCTTCGCTGCTTAGCTGTGCCTGGGGTGATGCTGTGGCTCTCTGGGTGCTGGGGTGATGCACCGGATAAAAAGAGCTGAGCCTCACAGGATGCTCTTCTAGAGATACTCTGGACCGCCCAGCTCAAGCTTGCTTTCATCTCAAGGTTCTCCAGGGTAGGCATGAGGCAAGGTTGTTAAATTGAAGTTCTGCTTCCTTCTGAGAGAGAGAGCGAGAGAGTGAGAGCCCAGCCAGGGGCCTAGGTGCCTTTAACTTCTTCAGCGATTGTGCCACGGATGGGCCCTTGGTTTGCAGGGGCTGCAGCTGAGGGGCAGGTAGCAGAGGGTGGCCCAGCTGTGAGAAGGCTGCTCCACGCCCACGGACACACTGCCTCCAGTCCGCCTTGGATTCCAGCAGCCTACCCCTGCAGTTGGGGGACTGGGGCGGAAGCTGTCCTCTCAGGGAGGAGATGAAGGATGTGGGGCAAGGAAGGCAGGCTTGTCTGCAAGGCTCCGGCAGCTTCTGTGACTGGAGCAGAAGCCTCTTCTAAAAACTGGGGTACGTGGCTGTGTGGGCAGGGTCCCTCCAAAGGGGAGATTTGGCCTGGGTCTTGTCCACAGCTCTGGGTGACCTTGATGTCCTAGGTGTCAGGTGTGCACTTGGCGGGAACTGGACAGAGCAGATTTGGGGGAAGGGAGCTGGGGTGGGGGAACAAGCTGGGCCTTTGCCCTTAGGTGAAGGGTCTCTGTCCTGGCCTGACTAGCTGTCAACCTGAACGCATGCTTGAGCATTCTCTGTCTAGGTGGGTCTGCAGGCCCATCCCACCTGTGGTTCTCACTTTGCCCTGCACCACCCTCAGCTCAGCTGCAGAAATTCTCCAGGTTCCCCCCACCCCGCCTGGCTTAGCCTGACATTCTTCTCTCACCTCCACCATGACCCCCATTCCAGGGCCCAGCCTCATGCACAGGTGGCCGCAGACCCCTGCCCTGTGAGGCTGGACTGGATAGAATTTTGGCCAGAGGCATAGGGAGGCTCTGGCCAGGTGGGTTCAGGGGACCAGGGCCTCTTCTGGCCAGTGGACAGCTGTGCGTTGTGCCCCAGCAGGTGCCCTGGCCTCCCTGACAGGAGCCCTGCAACTTCTGCCCTGCCCTGGCAGGCTTTTAATACCTGCCTAATCCTTTCTGCTGATGAGGCTGGCTGTGGGGTGGGAAGAGGGGTCAGTGAGCTGAGAGAGGCCCTGGGAGCAGCTCTGAGACCCTGGGAGTGGTGGGCCGGTGTTCTGGGCCCTCAAGACCAGGGTCACTCAGGCAGGTTATCAGCCCAGGGGCGGGGCCGTGCCCTGGGGCTCCAAACTCTTGAGGACAAAGTACTTAGAAGTGATTTGAAACTGTTTGGATAATTGACTGTTGGTAAGTGACTTCCCCGACTCCTGGGCTAAGGGAACTTGGCCTTGGCAGGGCAGACAGGACAGACACAGTGAGAGTGAAAACGTGTGAGCAAACCCATCAGGGGCTGTTAACATCTCTACCGTCAGCCGCCAGCTTCTGTTTGTTTAAGCTTCAGGAGGTCTTGCCGCTTCATTTGGGTGTCTGCTCCAGGTGAGAACTTGAATTTCACAAGTAGGTGTGAATTGCACCCATCTTATCTGTCTTGCCTGGAAGTAGAGCACTTCAGGCCTTAGGCAGTCCACATTCATTTAATGAACACTGTCTGCACCGAGGGAGCCCCCGAGGGGGTGTCACTAAGTCTCTGGGACCTGCCCTCAGCCATTTTGCCATCGAGGTTGGTGAGGCTGTTGCTCAGACCCTGATAATTAGGGTCTTCAGAGGCTCTCAGCGGAAAGAACCTGGGGGCCCACCCTGGCAGAGTTAACAGGACAGCCGTCCAACTCCCAAGATTTCTCCGGGTGACTATTTTGACTAATTTTTAAATAACCTTTTTAGTTTAGAAGTTTTAGATTTACGTGGAATTCCCTGATGGTCCAGCTGTAAGGACTTGGTGCTTTCAGTGCTGGGGCCCGGGTTCAATCCCGGCTCGGGGAACTAAGATCCCGCAAGCCGCTCGGAGCGGCCAAAACAAAAAAACCTCCCTAGGAGTTTTAGATACACAGAAAAAGTGAGGAGATAGTACAGAGGAATTCATATACCCCTGCACCCAGTTTTCCCCCATTAGCACCTTATGTTTGCCTGGACAATAAGGTACATTTTTTACAAGTAAGGAAGCAACATTGATACATTAGTATCAGCAGATTTCCTTAGTTTTTACCTAATGTCCTTTTCTGTCCCAGGGTCCCATCCAGGACACCACTCATTTGGTTTTCTTCCCTTCCTTCCTCCCTCCCTCCCTCCCTCCCTTCCTTCCTTCCTTCCTTTCTTTCCATACCATGTGGTTTGTGGGATCTTAGTTCCCTGACCAGGGATTGAACCTGGGCCCTCAGCAGTGAAAGTGCCGACTCCTAACCACTGGACTGCCAGGGAACTGCCAGTTTTCATATCTTCTTAGGCTCCTCTGTGCTACCGTTTCTCAAACTTTCCTCGTTTTTGATGACCTTGACAGTTTTGAGGAGGACCTGTCAGGTAGCTTATGGAATATCTGTCAATGGCGGGTTTTCTCATGATTAAGTAGGGGTAACGGGTTTTGGGTAGGAAGCTCACAGAGGTAAAGTGCTTTGATTAATTTTTGGTATAAAAATACAGTTATTTCCAAAATTGTAACTTTTCGCTCCCTCCATCCCTTCCTTCCCTGTTTCCTTCCTTCCGTCTGTCTTTTTCTTCTGTGGTGCACCTGCTTTGCCGGCCCCGAGAGCTTCCTCTGTCTCTCTGCTGGGTAGTGAGCACTGGGCCTGGCATCAGAGCTAAGAAGTCGAGGGGTGGGGCGCTCAGTGGGATCGGAGAGCCTCAGGGAGGCTGCTGGGGGCGGGAAGGTGGTCTGCGTGGTGCAGATCTGCTGCTTGAGATCATGGACTTCCTGGGGGTTTGAATCCCAGGAAGCCTTGCACTTCCTGCTTCTCTGTTAAGAGCACCCTTAGGTACTTGCTAGGGTTGTTGGGAGCACTAGGGAGATGGTAGATTATGGCCCCATCAAAGGGGGTGCTTGAGGTGAGCCCTAAACAGTCCTGCATGACTGGAGTGATGGGAGATGAGGGGCAGCACCCCCTTGCCTTCAAAGACCCTTCAGTAGCTGCTATAAGCTGTACAGCAAAACTGTCCTCCGGGCTGACCCTTGGGCTGCAGGCCATCACTAATGACAGAATGGCCTCCCTAGAACACCCACTGGGCTCTCATCTGCTGGGCGCTCACTAGGCCGGGAGTTATGTTAAGTCGTCCCATACGCAGGTTGGACCTCTTCCAACCTGTGAGCATGGTACATCACAGATAAGTGGTATTATCATTACCCCCTTATAGAAGAGGAAGCCCAGGCACCACTCACTGAGTTAGCCACTGTATACTGATCTTGATCTGACAATAAATCAATGTATCTGAAACCAAGAGTGTCATAGAAGAATCCAGAACGAGTTTTTCCTTCTCAAAAACCTTTCTCCTCTAGTTTACTGATTCCTGGGTGCCCTTGAACAGTTCTGAATAAAAGCCTCACTAGCACTTTGATGGAACAGAGTTTCAATTTGAGGACAGTCACTCCAGTCCTGCAGGAAGACCTGTGTCCTGCCAGCACCCTGTGACCTTGGGTGGGGCTGCTAACCCCTGCTTCCTTATTAGTGCACTGTGATGTGTGCATGGGTGTGTGGGGAGTAATCCAGTGCCCTTGATTGATTAAGAGATACTGCTGATCCGCAGGGCTACTATTGAAATAGCATTTGTTGTCAAGTAAGCTTTCTTAGTTGCAGAAAAACTAGAAACAATGCAAATAAATTTACAACAGGCATAATAAATAAAGTTTTAAAACTTTAGAATATTCACTAGATGAAATAATATGTGGCCACTAAGAATGACAGTCACTTAAATGCACCGTGGTATCCTGGATTGGATCTTGGAACAGAAAGAGGACATTAGTGAAAAAACTGGTACAACCTGAATAAAGTGTGGAGTTTAATTAATAGTGTTAAAGTTAATTTCTTAGTTTTGATAAATGAATGTTAACATTAGGGGAAGCCAGGTGAAAGGTATATGGGGACTCTATGTACTATTTTTGTAATTCTTGTTTAAATCTAAAATTATTCAAAAAAATTGAATGACATTCACAAGTTGTTTGGAATATAGGAATAGTTTAGGCTAAAACATTCAATGAAAAAGACAGAATTCAAAATTGTGTGACAGTGTGATTACAGCTATGCAAAATTATTTTTCATAGAAAAAAAGAGGAAAAGAAAATACGCAATTATTGGGACTTCCCTCGTGGTGCAGTGGTTAAGAATCCACCTGTCAATGCAGTGGACACGATTTCGAGCCCTGGTCCGGGAAGATCCCACATGCCATGGAGCAACTAAGCCCGTGCGCCACAACTACTGAGACTGCGCTCTAGCGCCTGCGAGCACAACTACTGAGCCCACGTCCCACAACCACTGAAGCCAGCACACTTAGAGCCCGTGCTCCACAACAAGAGAAGCCACTGCAATGTGAAGCCTGCGCACCACAACGAAGAATAGCGCCCCATCGCCGCAACTAGAGAAAACCTGAGTGCAGCAATGAAGACCCAACGCAGCCATAAATAAATAAATAAATAAATAAATAGTTGGGTGACTATGAAATTGAGAGTTATTCAAATCCTAGGTTTTTTTTTGTTGTTTTCCAATTTTTCCTTAATATGGGATCTCAACCACTTAGAGCTTTTCAGAAGCTGGGAACATCAGAAGGGAGTGGTTAACTTCAGCAGGAAAGAGCCTTATGGAAAGGCTGTCTGATCACTCTCTGAGTCAGTAAGAGGGCCAGGGAGCAGGTCCCCACCACTCGGATTACAGCCACTGGCTGTTGTCTCTGGGCCCACCACCCCTACCCATTGCCTGCACAATGCAGGCATCCAGCCTGGGTTCAAATTAAACTTGTCATTTGCTAGCTTGAGACCTTGGACAAATTTCTTAATCTCTCTGCCCCTCAGTTTCCTGATCTGTAAAATGAGGCTTCTGCTAGCTGTGCCTACGTCGTAGGGCGGCTATAAGGATTGAATGGGTCTGGCATGTAGTGAGCTCCATATACTTGTTAAAGGAAAAGAAACATCACCAGTGTCAGTGGAACAAATTTAAACATCCCTTTTTGTCTCTTGCCCAGATTCAAAGTCCTAAGTGAGGGGGCTAGCAGGTGACTTGACACTGGTGATGTCCTACCTGCCAGAGTCAGGAGAGAGTGAGCGTCCAGTGGGCGGTTCGGCTTCCATAGAAGAAGGGGTGCTGCTTCCCCACAAGGCTCCACAGAAGACCAAGAAACCAGAGAGGGTCCAGGTACTAAGCTGCGAAGCAGGGATTTTATAGTAAATGCTCAATAAATAATTATTGAATGTATGAACGGGCAACCAAATAAATGCAACAGCTGCAACAAACAGTAGAGCTCATTTGGGAAGAGATGCCAGGAAGCAGGAAAGAGTTGGAGAGCCCAGCGTGTTTCAAGTGGCAGGGCTGGGCCAGAGAGAAGCCCCGAAGGCTGCCACCTCCTGGTGCAGTGGCAGCAGCCCTTTGTCACGTGACTCAGTGCTCAGCTGGTGGCAGCACAGGGAGAAGAGGGTCCGCAACTCCGCTAACTTTTCCCAGCACCTTCCCGCCCCCATCACAGGGTCTGGATCTCCTTGTGGGCTGGTTCTCCAGCAAGAAGGACCCCAGGGTTCTCCAGATGCCCCCCCTTCTTCCCTTCCCTCCTCCTCCTGCCAGTCCCCCAGGTTCTGGCCACAGCGGCAGGGTGTGCCCCCAGGTGCTGGCTCATAGCACCTTACTTTCTGGCAGCACTCCCTTGGGGTTCCTTGTTTTTAAAACAAAATTTTTTTAATGTATTTATTTGGCTGCACGGGATCTTCGTTGCAGCATGCAGGATCTTTTTCAGTTGCGGCATGTGGAATCTAGTTCTCTGACTGGGGATCGAATCTGGGCCCCCTGCATTGGGAGCGTGGAGTCTTAATCCCTGCACCACCAGGGAAGTCCCCCCACCTTGGGGTTCCTTGACATTCTGAAGTTTTTTGATCATCTCCTGAACTATGTTACAAATTCTGGGGTGGGATCAGGGGAGAGGAGGGCAGGGACCGAGACCCCTCAGTCCCAAGCTGCCTCCCCAGGTGTAGCACAGAGGAAGTTAGATGAGGCTTGGTTACATGGCCCTGTGGAAAACTCTTTGCCGAGCTGTCTCCTTTGGTCTCACTCTGGACCACGCACTGGACTATGATCCTGTGAGGTGGTGCGCACAGGATCGGGATTCAAACCCTAGATTCTGACCCTAGAACCATGACAGATGCGGGACAGCATAATTTTCATTCTAGGTCTGCTCAGACTGGCCGAATAGTCAACTCACTTTGGCCACTCTGAGCTTATCTTTTCTTCAGTAAAATGTTGGGATGGGTGGGGCTCAGTGGGTGGTGGCTGGTGGGAGCGGCGTGTCCCCAGGCAGGAGCGATGAGGTCGCTCTCCACAGCTGGCCAGCCTCCCCGTTCCTCCTCTCCTTGGGCCCTGCTGCCCTCTGCTGGTCGAGGTCCAGCCGCCTGGCCCGTGCCCAGGGGCGGTCAGGAGCTGGGGCTGGGAGTCCCGTCCTGTCCTGTCCCGTGTCCAAGTCCCTAGCTCTGCCACTCACTGCTTTTGGTCCCACTCTTTGGCTTTCTGAAACTGCTTCCTCAGCTGTAAAGTGTGGGGATGGTGAGGGCTGAATGGGGTAGGATGTGCAGAATGTCACGTACAGCGCGTGGCCAGACAGGACTTTGTGATGCTGCTCTGGTGGGCAGACAGGAGCGGGAGTCCTAGAACAACTCTGTCTCAGATGCCTGGGTGTGAGGGGTGAGCTCGATGTGTCTTTCGTTCATTGACTCCCCCAGCCCCCTGGAATCCCCAGGTTCCTTCCCGTTTATCTCAATGGCAGGAGCAAGCCGCTCAGTGAACATCAGACACTCCCCTCCCCCACTGGTTGTGTCCACATTGGAACTCCCACACAGGATGGGGGCTGGGAAGGCAAGGACCATATGCTGCTCACTCCTCCACCCCTGTGCTCCGCCCTGGACCGGGCTTGGTGTCCCCTCAGCAATCATGAGCCCTGGAGGAAATTCCAACCTATCCTCCCAGCTCCCCTCAGAGGGTTCAGCCAGCCTTGCAGAAAGCCATCTGCCTCATACTCCATGTCCACTCCCCTCTGAGGCTGCCCATCCTTGTCATCAGGAGGGTCTATGTTCCCTCTCAGGCCTGGGATCCAGATTGGGAAGAGGGGACCAACACCCGAGAAACACTTCCATGCTTGCCCCTGCTTTGCAGCCCCTGCAAGAATGTTGCATAGCAAATAACCCTCACTTCATAGTTAATAACTCTAGTTGACACTGACTACGGACTGAATAAGCCCTAGTTGCATTACCTCATTGAATCCAACTCTGGGAGGTAGGTCCTACTCTTACCCTCATTTTACAGATAAGGAAACTGACACAGAGAGGAACCTAGTGACTCCTCCGAAGTCACAGAGCTGGTAAATTGCAGAACCAGGATTTGAAACTAGGAAAATCCCCTGCTTTCCATAAGCTGGCCTACGTGTCAGAAGCCTTTAGCTTGGAGATCAAGCTCTGGGTAGGGTGGGTGGTCAGGTATTCCACGCTGTTTTGGATCTCTCTGCCCCTCTGGTCTCAGGCTCTGCTGGATCCCTAGCTAGTGGCTTCAGGATGACTTCCTGGAAGCTGTGAGTTCTCATCCTCCAAAGGAAGGGTCCCCAAGAGCAAAAGGCAGGAGAGAGCAAACAGGGTGGCCTGAAGTGGGTGATCTGCCAGCCACCCATCCCTTCCCACACCCAGACGCGGGGCCCAGGGTGCTGTCTGGGCAGAGGGGAGAGGAAAGCTTCGTGACTCACAGATAGTGTGCCCCACCCTCCCTGCGCAAGGATGCCAGGGAGTGGCCTGTCCTGGGGAAGATGACTTGGGGTCCCCTCCCCTACCCCTTGCCTTCCTGGCAGACACCCCCAAGGCTGGGCGGAGGCGGTGTGAAGAAATGAAGACACTGATTTGTGGCTCTTGGCCCCAGCTGGCCTCCGGGCTGCACCTTCCCCAGGCTCCCACTTGTCTGGCCACGCCGCCCTGCCAGGCTGGTTGTGAGGAACTGAAAGCGGCTCCTCAGCTGGGCATCTCCAAGTGCTGCCACTCACCCTGCCCTCCCGTGACACCTGGGACAGCTGTGCGGTGGCCGGGATGGCTGGGGGCCTGAAGCTGGAAACCAGCCACCGAGTGGTTCCCACCTCTCCCGGAGCAGGTGTCTCAGGAAGGGGCTCGCCTTCTCACGCACGCAGGGGTGAGGCCTGCATTCTTCCCTCACTCTCAGCGTCCCCACCCTTCCCACACGCAGTCCACCCTCTCTGCAGCCACCGCTTCCCAACCCAGAAGTCACCCGGCCTTGACTTGTGGTGGCCTGTTTCTCATGTCTGGGTGTCTGCAGCTGCCCAACTGGTCTCCTGCTCCCACCTCTGCCCTCCTGGCCACCCTGCCTGGTCTCGTCACCAGATGTGTCTTCTTGAGGAATCCAAGCTGGCCTTTCCCACAGCACGGGAACAGAGGTCCAGTTCCTTAGCCAAGGGGCCACGCAAAGACAGTAAACGCTCTGGTGTGCAGGCGGGTCCGTGTGTGTGCGGTGATGCAGGAGTGAGGAAGCCAGCAGAGCCACAGGCTTCCTGGACAAGGTGGTGTCTGAGCTGGGCACCGAAGGATCTGGGGGTGGAGGGGGGTTTGAACAAGCGGTGACTGGGAGGAAGGGCAGGCCGAGGTGGGGAAACAGCCAGAGCAGAGATTTGGAGGCTGGTCCAGCTACCCTGGGTGTGGCTGGAGTGTCAGGTGTCCTAGGCGTAAGGTGGGGAAGGTGGGCTTCAGCCAGATGTGAGAGACCTCCCAGGTCTCCACCTGGCGAAGTTAGACCTCCTCTGGACAGGGGGGCTGCAGAAGGCTCAAGGTGACGTGACTGGATCTGTGCTTTGGAAGATTGCTGATGGGGAGGATGAAGGAGGCCAAGAGCCTGGAGGCTGGGAGACCTTTGAGGTGGTCCAGGCAGGCGCGGCTGACAGCCTGAAGTGGGGCATTGCCTCGCGGCACTCGTCCATTTGTTCATCACGTATTTCTTTAGTGCTTCTTCCATGCGAGGCACTGTTTGAGGCACAGGGGATTCCAACAAACGCAGTCCGTGCTCTCAAGGAGTTGGCAATTCAATAGGAGACAGGATCACGTCAAAAGTTGATGAGCTCTCCAAGAACGTAAAAGAGAGCAGCCAAGGGTGGGGGGCGGGGGGAGGTGTGGCTGGAGAGAAAGTAAAGGTGAGTGTTCCTGCCTCAACTGCTCCCCTGCAGGCACTCTCCTCTCCAGCGGCCCCCATCAGAGCAGGCCCCTGCCCACTTCCCCCTCTGTGCAGTGGCCCCAGAAGCCCCCCTTCTCCACCTCTCACACCTGTGGATCCTTCCACCTCCTTGACCCCCATCCTGCTTCCCCGCTGCTCACAGACAGCAGTTGTTCCCAGACCTTGACCTCCCAAACTGTGTCCTGGGTGAAGTACAGCAATGGCCAGAGTTGAACTTCAGTCCTACTTCTGGCCATGTGACCCTCTTCTTCCGGAAACCTCAGTGCAGTGTTTGAAGGCATTCACCTCATTGGATGAGGCCCACACACATTATACAAAGTAATCTGCTTTACTCAAAGGCTACAAATTTAAAAGTAATCGGGGGCTTCCCTGGTGGCGCAGTGGTTAGGAGTCCGCCTGCCAATGCAGGGGACACAGGTTTGATCCCTGGTCCAGAAGGATCCCACATGCTGCGGAGCAACTCGGCCTGTGCGCCACAACTGCTGAGCCTGCACTCTGGATCCCGTGTGCCACAACTGCTGAGGCCTGCGCACCTGGAGCCCCTGCTCCACAGAGGGAGAGCCACCGCAAGGAGAAGCCCACGTACTGCAAAGAAGAGTAGCTCCCGCTCCCAGCAACTAGAGAAAGCCCACGCACAGCAACAAAGACCCAACGCAGCCATATTTATTTTATTTTAACTAAATAAAAATAAAAGTAATCGGGACTTCCCCGGGTGGCACAGTGGATAAGACTCTGCGCTCCCAATGCAGGGGGCCCAGGTTCAATCCATGGTCAGGGAACTAGATCCCACATGCATGCTGCAACTAAGAGTTCACATGCCACAACTAAGGAGCCCACATGCCGCAACTAAGGAGCTGGCAAGCTGCAACTAAGACCCGGTGCAGCCAAATAAATATCTTTTTAAAAAGGTAATCATATCAAAAAAATACCTTCACAACATCTCAACTGGCATTTGACCAAACAACTGGGCACTGTAGCCTCATCAAGTTGACATTTAAATTTTTTTTTTTTTGGCTGCGCTGCATGGCTTGTGGGATCTTAGTTCCCTGACCAGCAAACCTGGGGCCAAGGCAGTGAAAGCACCGAGTCCTAACCACTGGACCACCAGGGAATTCCTGGGAAGTCCCAACATTTAAATCTGGCCATCACACCTATTTATTTATCTATCTAATCATCTCTTCTTGATATTCTTAACCCTGCTGAGAGATAAGAGGCAACAGGCAGAATTTATTCCTCCTGTTTATCAGGTGAGTAGACTGACACTCTCCAGAACCAAGCCCACCACTCCATCACCTTCTAGTTAATACTCTCAGCCCTCCTTGGCCTGAGCCTCTTGTCTCGTCTGCCTGGCAAAACCTCACACAACATTCGACAAGACTCTCAGTGGCACTCATTACCCCCCAGGCTCACCGGGATGTCTCTCTTTTCAGGGAAGTGCCTTTTCTCTCCTGGTAGCTTCCCAACCACCCCTGCATGCTGGGGTTAGGACCCCTCCTCTGTGGCATTGCAAACAGATCTGGCTTTGAGGGCACAAACTGTGGGTTCCCTGTATAATACCCCTAGTTCTTGTCATGGTGTTTTGGGCACATCAGGGAGCTCCTTGGACACCAGGCTGTTGAAGGCACGGATGATGGAGTCCCTGGTTGTCTCAGGGAAGGAGTCTGAGCCAGCGCTCAGGTCTCCTGACATCTGGTTCAGTACCTTGCCCTCCCGTATAGGATACACTGTCCAGGACAGCTCTACTCCATGCAATCCAGCCCGTGTTTCCTGCACACCTCCTTTATTCCTGGCACTGTGCTAGGCGCCTGACAAGCAGTTTGTCACTTTACCCTCACAGCAACACTCTAGGACGGGCATGATTACCTACATTTGCCAGATGGCATGTTGAGGCTCAAAGAGTGTGACTCTCATAAAGTCACATGGCTCTGGAAAGTGGCAGGACTAGGATTCGCACCCAGATCTGCTACTGACTCGAGAGACGGAACACTCTGCCTCTCTGCAATGCCAAGAGGCCAAGCCACATCCCCAACTAGGGTCTGGGAACAAAGAGATGAGGGAGACGAAGAGCCTGACTTCAAGGGAAGCCCAGGTCTGGTGCAAGAATCAGTGTGAAAAGCTTCCTATAGCCAGATAACTATCAGGGTTCCAGGGACTCACATTTGCGGAAATTAGAGATGTGTGAACTGGGCTTAGCTCACTGGGCTGGGGAGGGCAGGCAGGGGGAGAAGAGGGAAGAACATTCTGGGCATGGGGTGTGCTTGAGGAAGGAGCAATCAGGCTAGAAATCTAGGCCAGGAAAACTTGTTTCCCACCCCTGAGCAGCTTATATTAAAACACTGGAGTGGAGCCTGTAATCCAGGTGGGGTTTTCTGAGCAGGTCCCTAACATCACTTCCTCTGCCTCAGCTCAGCTCTGTAACCTGAGCCATGAGCCCTCACCTGGAGGAAGTGGTCCCACCCCTGGAGCTGTTTCCTAATGAAACTGAGGGGGTGGGTGTTAGTGGCTGGTTCTGTGTGGGTGCACCTCACCCAATCAGTTGAAGGCCTTAAAAGAAAAGACTGAGTTTTCCCAAGGAAGAAGGAATTCTGCCTCAAGTCAGTAATACGGAATCCCTGTCTGAATTTCCAGCCTGCTGCCCTGCAGAATTCAAGACTGCAACATTGGGACTTCCCTGGTGGTCCAGTGGGTAAGACTCTGCGCTCCCAATGCAGGGGGCCCGGGTTCGATCCCTGGTCGGGAAACTCGATCCCGCACGCATGCCGCTACTAAGAAGTCCACATCCTGCAACGAAGACCCCACATGCCGCAACTAAGACCCGGCACAGCCAAAATAAATAAATAAATAAATATTTTTTTTAAAAAAAGACTGCAACATCGACCTCCAGCCTGCCCTACAGGTTTCAGACTTGCCAGCCTCCACAATCACGGGGACCAATTCCTTAAAATCTCTCTCTGTATATATAGAGCCTATTGGCTCTATTTTCCTGCAGAACCCTGACTATCCATTTTATCAATCATATTATCATACATCTATAGAATATTGTCTATTGTATTTATCATAAATAAAAGTGACACCTGTGAAGCTTTTGTGAGCACTTACTGTGTGCCAGGCACCTGCTACGTTCTTCGCAGGTGTCTCACGATGCTCTTACTCATCCCAAAGCTCCATGAGGTCATCTGTGATTGGTCCCATTTCACAGACGAGAGGCCCAGAGAATTCCAGTAACTTGCCCAGGGTTCTAAAGTGATAAAGCCGGATTTGGATCCAAGGTAGTTACACTGTGTCCAGTGCCTACGTGGGGTGTGCTCTTATCCACCATGGAACGTGTGTGTAAAGGCATTTCGAAACAAGAGGCGTGACGCAACTGAAAAGTGATGTCATTTTAGTGTTACAGTTACCACTGGGATGGGCAGGGCGAAGGGGGATGGGGCAGGGTGTGAGTTCTGGCTGGAGGGTCCTAGCACCACCGGGTCCTGAAGGTGCAGGCCCGGGAACACCCACGAGGTGGCGCCAGGCTGCACAGGCCGCTCCAGGATGTGTAGTCCAGGGCTGGGAGCTGGGAGTGATTCCAGGGGTCTCCAGGCCTAGCCCTCCACAGGGCTGGTGAGCCCAGGAACCCCCTTCCTCAGGCCTCAGAGGGGTTTCTCTCCAGTCCAGGGATACCAGCGCCAGAGTCAGGGGCCCGGCCTCGGTGGTGCCCATCTGTTTGGGGTACAGTTCGGTGGTCACAGCCTGGGGACTGGGTCCAGCCCAGCCAACTGGCCAGGTCAGCGCCCAGCTCCTTCCTGTGCCGCTGGTGTGGTCAGGGAAGGAGCGCCCCAGCCCATCAAGTCACCACACAACAGCTCTGGGTAATCCGCCTCCAGAAGTTGTGACGGCGGCTGCTGAGGGCCACCTTGGCCGCCTCCTGGAAGATGGTGTGGACGTTCTCCTGGAGCAGAGCCGAGCACTCGAGGTAGGCCACGGCGCCCACGGCCCGTGCCATCTCCTGGCCCTAACAGGGAGAGCGGACGGGGCCGCCGTCAGGGGGGTGCCGCTGGGGCCTCACGTCCAGCCACCCCCCAGCCCCCTTGGCCATCCTAGGTGCGTCTTCCTAGGACACCCACAGCTCCTGTCCCCTGGCCTGACCAAGCCCATCGATGGCTTCATCGGGTTTCCTGCCTCAGTTCCCGGCTGGGTCCCTGCCTCTCAAGGCATCAACGAATTAACTTCCCGGCCTGACCCAGGCATGCTGCAGAGAGGGGCCTGTGGACTGGAGACCTGGGGGTCCCCCCCGGCTGTGAGGCGGGTAGGCAGGATCTGATGTGCACCACACTCACTCACTCTCCATCCCACAGCTGGAAACTTCCAAGCCCGGCAGTTCTTGACCATGACTGCCTCCAAATCAACCCCTACCCTGACCCACACCCTGTGGGTGCCAGATGTCTGGTGCTGCTGAGAGGCTGGGCCGGAACTGCATTACCTCAGGGGTTTCCTCTCCTGGCACCCCTACCCCCGTGCCCTGGGCTGGGTTTCCTACCCTGTGGTAGGTCACAGGTTCCAACCTATTTTTCTGCAGCTTCTTCACCAGCAACTTGTCCTTGCGCAGGTCAGTCTTGCAGGCCACGACGATGATGGGCACCTCCTTGCAGAAGTGATTCACCTCCGGGTACCACTGTGGGGAGGGAGGTGGGGAGGGGGTGTGTGTGAGCCATCAAGGGAGTGGGCCGCTCTCCTGCCCTCCAGGTAGACTCCCACAACAATAATCAGCAAAAGCCAGTTTAGGGAGAACTACTCTGTGCCAGGCTAAGACTTTACATGTAATGAACACATTAACCCCCCAAGTCCCTGTGAAGCAAGTTCTATTATCAATCCCATTGTACCGATGCACTAACTGAGGCTCAGGGACGTTATATAACTTGCCCTTGGTCACACAACTGGAAGTGGCAGAATTTGAACCCAGGGGGTGGCACCCAGAGCCCGGTTCCCACCTGCTCTAGAATCCTACCTCTGCAAGGTAAGGGGTCCCATGACCGTCTCCCCAACAGGGTAAAATATATAAAGAAATCAGTGAGGCTTTAAAATTAAAGCAGCTCACAACATGGTTGCAGCAGCTGTTGCCTGTTGGAGGGGGCACTCCTGTCCCATGTCAGCTGCTCTTCGGAATGTGAGCCTCCAGGGCCTGGTTATTTCAGTCTGGACTATAACCTGGGAGCCTGGAATCCAGGCTTTAGATCTCCAGCAGCGCACGCCTGCTCAGTTTCAGGAAAAATTGACATCAAACCGTCTGGCTTCTGGAGCCAGATGGGGCCGGTGTGCGGTCCCAGCAAGTCCTCCCCTCCACAGAACTGCCCTTGAAAAGGGTCTCCTCCCCGACTCCACTTTGCTAAACGCAACAGGGAATCCTCAGACCTCATCCTACCCGAGCCCTGACATCAGCGATCACTCCCTCCTCTGAAACCTGGTCTGCGCTTCACCCCAGGGCCGCGCTCTCCTGGTTGACCCCAGGTCTCCAGGTGACAGCCCCCCTCTCCCCCACGCCCAGTCCACAGCTCTTCCCCACCAGCAACTCCTAAATGGATCTGCCCAGCCCTGCCCCCTCCCAGGAACTGCAGCCTCAGACTTCTGCCTGCCTGCCTGACCCTCCACTGGGACACCCAACGGGCCTCCATCGCCCACCTCCCTGCCCCCAGCTTGCTCCTTCTCATCTTGGGAAATGGCAAGTCCACCTTCCAGGTGCTCTGATCAAATGTCTCTCTCCCACCCATGTCCAATCCATCTGCAAACGCTGACGGTTCGGTTCTGCCTTCCGAACAGATCCGCTGGCCTCTCACCACCGCCTCTGCTGGCACCCCGGTCCCAGCCACCACTTGCCTGGTCCTTGGTGCCTACAGCAGTACCTGGCACACAGTAAGTTCTTGATAAATGCTGTCATCATCGTTGTGGTTACGGTTACTAATGCTGTCACTGGCTGTGTTCTGAGGAACCCTGGAGCACGCCGTTCACACGCGCATGGAGGCCCTGGCAGCAGTGGGGGCGGGGCTGTGGCTGCTGGGTAGGAGCAGAGAAACTCAAGGGACCGTTTCCCTGACACCTGTGTGCAGCCTCAGGAACCTCTGAGATAACTGGGGGACATCCTGGGAGGCCGCTGGGAGCCAGCAGTCACACTGATGGAGGCTGAGGGCTGCTGGAAACTGATGGCTCGTGTGACCTTGGGCAGGCCCAGGCTGGGGAGATGCGGGGGCCTCTGGGTCGCCCAGAATCTTCAGGCAGGGTCACGGTAGAGCCACAGCGTTCTGAGTCTGCAGTATGGGGCAGACAAGGAGCACTGGACCGGGAGTCAGAGGGCCAGTCCAGACCGTGCCACCAAATCCCTGGGGGACCCTGACTAAGTCTCTCTAGGCCTCAGTTTCCCCATATTTATGCCAAAGGCACTAGACCCGATGCCATCCAGGGCCTGCCGAGCTCTGACAGTCTGCTGGGTCAAGGGTAGGGGTGGAGCAGAGTGGCCCGGCTATGGGGCTGTGCCTGTCTGCCCCCCACCCGCTGTACCCACCCGGTTAGAGATGTTGTCAAAGCTGTGTGGGCTGGTGACGTCAAAGCAGAGGAGCAGGACGCTGGCATCAGGGTAGAACAGGGGCCGCAGGCGGTCGTAGTCGACTTGCCCTGGGTAGAATAGGGGTGGTCACTCCCTCCAGATCTCCTGCCCATTGTCAGCACCTCCCCAGCATCAGGGAGGTCACCCCAACCAAGACTAGGGGCGGGTGTCGATGGGGATGGTCTGGATCAGGGCCTAGACCTGTGCCTCAGGATCCAACACGTGAACGTCCCCCTCGGGGCTGTGTTCCCCTGGCTGGCCTGTGGGACGTGCCAGCCCTGGCCTGGGCGAGACCACTGCTGAGAGAGCCCTGTTCTGGAAGGAGTGGGGGATGTCTGAGGCCATCACTCAGAAGCCTGCTTTGCCCTGGACTTGGGGCGGGGATGGGGGATGAGAAGAAAGAGGCAGGCGGGACCTGGGCAAAGATATCACAGCCCAACCAAGGTAAGGGGGCTGCTGGGATTCCCAGAGTTTAGCTTTGAGTTCTGATGTAGATTTGACTCTGAACCCTCTTATGGGCTAGGTCAGGAGGCTAGAGGGCAGAGGTCACGTTCAAACAGACCTTACAGAAGCTAAAGCCAGGGTGGACCGCTCAGGAGGCCAGAAACAGTCCATCCCTTGAGGGCTAAGAGCTCCGGTTCACCTCCAGGACATGGTGGGCTGCTCTGGGCTGGGGAAGCAGCAGACAAGATGCCGAAGCGAGGAGGGTTCAGGCTCCCGGGGGCCCTAATCCTGGCCAACACCTGTTCCCTGGAGACTGGTTGGCCTCCCTGGTTCGGAAGGAAGGTAGTGGGTCCCTTCCTCCCACCCTGTCCCTCCCCCAGCCTGGCACCCACCTGCTGTGTCCCAGATTTGGAGGTGCACGGGTTTGCCCTTCACGTGCAGATTCACGGTGAGCTGCTCGAATACCGTGGGGGTGTAGCTCTGAGGAAGAAGGGGTCAAGGGAGCAGCTGAGAAGGCGGCATCTGAAGCCGGTGGTCACAGTGCCCAGGCCAGAGCCCAGGAGTGCCCACGGCACTGCCGCTCTTTGGAGTAGCTTGGAGCAGAGTGGAGTAGTTTCTGGGGGGGAGTCGGCTGGTGGGTGGAGGCCTAGAGCTGCCACTCTGTAGCTGTGCACCCTCCCAAGGCACTGAGCCTCCCTGGCCTCCTCTGCGCCTAAAAAGTGGGTCTATTAAGGCCCCCAGCGCAGCACGTTGCTGAAAGGATTCAAGGAGGCGCTTCTTGCGGAGCCCTGAGCACAGGGCCTGGTAGAAAATAAGCACTGTACACATGCCGGGACTGTTATTTTTATCTCTGTCCTCGTCCAGACTGTCCCATTTCTGAGCCTTCCTTCCTGCCGTCCCCTCCCCCTGGAATGACATTAACCTATGTTTGTTCATTCACTCACTTACTCATTCATTCATTCATGAGCACCCTCTCTGGATCCGATTCTGGACACCCGGGAGCAACTAATAAAGACTCGTTGCCTGCCCTGGGGAGCTCCTAGCTTTTGGGGGCCCCTCCTTTGCCTCTCAACCTTTCACAATCCAACCAGGATGCCCCTGTTTCTGTCTGGCCCCAGGGGGAGGTCACCCAGGCCAGAGGCCCCTCCGCCCCAGGCCTGCTGAGCCTGAGCTCACCCTGTCTCCACAAAGGCTGGATGAATGGAAGCAGGATGGGTTTTTACACAAGTGCAGGAATAAAGAGGGGGAGCTTTTAAGGACGGGGTCTGAGCAACAGGGGAGAAGGTTTTCAAAACCCTGCCACGACACAAGCCCTTTGCACCAAGGGGCGTGCTGGACCGCCTGCATCTTGGGTGCCCAGGCCTTGCTCCCTTGCTCAGGGCTGGGTGGGGGGACCACAGACGGGAGGACACTGTGGGGCCCTGTGCCCTGAGGCAAGACTCTTCTCTCTGGCCTCAGTTTTCCCATCTGTAAAATGAAGGCCTTGCCAGCTCTCAAACCTTGTGTTTCTTTTAAATGAAGAGGTCTCTTGGGAATTCCCTGGCGGTCCAGTGGTTAGGACCCTGTGCTTTCTGTGCCGGGGCCTGGGTTCGAAACCTGGTCAGGGAACTAAGATCCCGCAAGCCGGGCGGTGCCCAGATAAATAAATAAATAAATAGATAAATAAATAAATGGAGAGGTGTCTCTTGTGCCTGGAGGCAGACAGGTCCCAGGAAATCAGGGTCCCCAAACAGGAGAGGAACCTAGACAAGGCAGGTCCAGCCCTTTGGTGACAGGCATGTTCTTCTCCCTTTCCCTTCAGAGTGTCCTCCACCATGCACTGTCTGGACTTCCCTGGTGGTGGAGAGGTTAAGAATCCGCCTGCCAATGCAGGGGACACAGGTTCGAGCCCTGGTCCAGGAAAATCCCACATGCCGCGGAGCAACTAAGCCCGTGCGCCACAACTGCCGAGCCTGCGCTCCAGAGCCCACGAGCCACAACTATTGAAGCCCGTGCGCCTAGAGCCCGTGCTCCGCAACAAGAGAAGCCACCGCCAGGAGAAGCCCGCGCAGCCACCGCCAGGAGAAGCCCGCGCAGCCACCGCCAGGAGAAGCCCGCGCACCACAACGCTGCAACTAGAGAAAGCCTGCGTGCAGCAACAAAGACCCAACGCAGCCAAAAAAAAAATTAATTAATTTTTTTAAAATTGTGAAAAACACACTGTCCATCAACTGTGAGATGCCCATTTCCGCACTGTAACCTCTCTGCAATTGGGATGGGTCTCACTCTCAAGGCCATCTCAGAGCCCAGGACAGTGGTGGTGAGCGACCACCCCTCCCAGCACTGCTTCTGGGCCCCGGCTGGCCTAGCCTCTCTGTGGCACTCTGTGGTGCTCCCCCCACTGCCATAATTGTTGGGTTCTAACAGGCAGCATCTGGGGGCCTGGAAACACATCCCTCCCCCAGCTAAAAAAATGTGACTGGCCAAAGGATGTGACATCAGTTCCCAAAACCACAAAGCAAGAGTCGGCTCGATGCTGCCATGGTGGAAAGAAAGGCTGACTCTGGGTTAGCAGGCCCGGCTGCTCCCGCCTCCCGCATCCAACCCCCCAGTGCTGTACCACCCCAGGGCTTTGGCGGGGGCTGGGATCAGCAGGCAGGGGGACGTGATGCTGGAAGCAGACCCACGCATGGACTCCCAGGGGAACTGGGCTGAGTGGGGCACGGTGGGTGGGTGTGTCCAGCCCGTCCTGGTACCAGTGAGTCCGCTTGGACAGGCAGTAGGCATGTCAGTGAAGGAGTGACAGTCCACATGCTCAGGCGTCAAGGACATGCCAGGTACTCGGGGCCGTCTCTCAGCGTTACCTTCCACCTCACCACCACCCTCGGGTCTCTCCACCTGGCGAGGTCGAGTGAGGGGTCAGAGGCTCACAGAGGCTGAGCAAAGTACTGAGGGCCCCAGAGTTTGTTGGAGGAGACAGGTGCTAACCCAGCTGTCTGAGCGGCTGGTGTGCTCTTACTCTCCAAGGCTGAGCCCACGGGACATCCACTGTAGGGGTAAGAGCTGGGGGAAGACACGATGTCTCCCAAGAAAAACGCTGGCCACTTTTCAGTGAGTCCTTCCTGTTGCAGCTCAGAGCTGAGCCCCTGACCTGTATGAACTCTCTCATCACTGCGACCCTGGGAGTGGGCACCACGGTTATTCCTATTAAGCAGTTAAGGAAACAGGCACAGAGAGGGTAAGCGGCTTGCCCCAGGGCGCACAGCTGTAAGTCGCAAAGCCGTGATTCGAAGCCAAGGCTGTCCGTCCCACTTAGCCAGGCTGTGCCACCAAGTGCTTTCTTAGGACCCGCTATGTTCCCCAGGCTGCCTAAGTCAGTCCCCGGGACACCTCCCCCGGGTAGGTGGCATTCTTGGCACTTGACAGGCGATGTCACTCCCGCGGGCAAAGTGAGAACTGCCTTCGACCCCACGCTCTGCGGGGAGGCAGAACGGGCGCACTTCCCTCCCGGGGTGGGGAAGGATGCACCCAGGCCGCGGCGCCCCGTTGAGCCCGAGGGGCCGGCACTCACCTCGGGGAAGGCGCCCTCGGCGAAGACCATCAGCAGCGACGTCTTCCCGCAGCCGCCGTCGCCCACCAGGACCACCTTGACGGACCGCGCGCCGAGCGGCGCCTCCTCGCCTGAGGCCTGGGCCGCCTTCCGTGGGGCAGCGGAGGGAGGGCCAGGCGCAGCGGAGCGGCGGCCTCGGGGCCGGCGGGGCAGGAATGTGGAAGGGGCGGGGCAGGAATGTGGAAGGGGCGGGGCGGGGCGGGGCGAGGAAGTGCGGGCGGCGGCTGGCGGCTCAGGTGAGGGGCCGGGCGGATTCCGTGGCCTGGCGCCGGCTGGGCCCTGCCCCTCGCGTCCCAGGTCCCAGGCGGCCCGAGGAAGACACACCTCTGTGTGGGGCGCTAGGTCACAGGAGTGGGCACCGAGACTCGGCCTCCGTCCTCAGGAGCGCACCCTGGTCTGATGGGGAGCAGACACGTAGCTGGGCAGTGATGGCGTGGACGGGGAAAGAGGAGCGTCCTGGCCCCCTTCCCCGGGAGAAGGTAGGTGGGGGTCAGCCCTGCTGGCCCACTAGCTTGCTGGGGACAGGGACTGGGTACCTGGTGCCCAGCCTAGGCGGGGCACCCAGCAGGAGCTGGTGACTTTTGATGGATGAATGAATGAGTGAATGAATGAATGTGCCTTTCCCCAGGGCTCTGGAGAAGCCCTCCACACCACGGCCTCCCTACAGGTGTTTCAGGGCAGGTGGGAAGGGGGTGATCTGGCAGGCCTTTATGCGTTAGTCACTGGCACTGCCAGCTGGGCCTACCCTCCCCCAGCCAGCACCAGGAAGTCTCACTACAGGCGGGTCTCACCTCTGCCTCGGTCATGTTCTGGAGAAAGCGATGGAACCTTCCATCTGTCAAGCGCTTAGAGTAGGGTCTGGTACGTGGTTGGTGATGCAATGTGTGAGTGATTCTTATAATTTAACCAACACTGATGGCCCCCTGTGCCCACGGACCTGGGGACCCTGAACCGTTGAAGTCAAAGTCTCCCACGGCCTAGAATGGGAGACAGGCAGGACATCACTGTGATAAGAGCTACAACGGTGGGGGGGACAGGCAGCGGACGGGAGTCGGGAAGAGGGGCTCCTCACCGGGGTTGGGGGTGGTCAGGAAACCCTTCTGAGAAAAGGGGCCAGAGTCTGCAGGAAAAAGTGAGACACAGTTAGATAGTGGAAGGATAAAGTGTTCCAAACGGAGGCAACAGCACGTGCAAGGTATGGAGGCAAGGGGGAGGGGGGGATCCTTTGCCGGGGGTTGGGGGGCGTGGTGTGGTTCCTCCCTGTGATGACGGTGAGGTTGGTTTGGGGAGTTGGTGCAGGGGGTGAGGCTGAGGGTTAATTAGGGCCTGGAGAGTGAAGCACTTTGGACGCCAGGAATAAAGACAGAATTGAACTGGAAGCTCACTGTCACCTGACCTCCCACCCCTGTTAGTAGACAGAGTCAAAACATGTATTTAAAAAATGGGCACAAGGGCCCCCAGATCTTGGACTGTTTTCACTGCTCAGACAAACAGAGGGCAGAAGTTTTGGGGTTTCACACCCTTCCCCACACAGGTCATGACATCATTCCTCATGGAGTTCCAAGCCAGGCAGGTGAAAAACCACCCTCAGCCCCCTTTAAACCTCACTGTGGCCCAAAGAGGCAGCCAGGGCAAGAGTCTCGGCCCCTACTGCACAGAGGCAGAGCCCAGACCCCTGACTCCCATTCCAGGCTCACCCAGGGCCACAGTCAGCAGGCTGAATGAAGCCTCACCTGGATGGAGGGAGTGCCCCAGGACATCCCCAACCTTTAGGCCCCTTCCTCCCCAAAACCACCAAAGGGCTGGACAGTGACCTGGCACCAGGCTGGGTGTGTAGCCACTGATCAGGACTCCCCGCCCCAAGGAGTGGTGGGGAGGGACCCCATCCCCCAGCGATCAGCTGTCAGCCTCGTCATCCCCTAGTCTCTCCACTACTGCTGTCATCAGGCTTTGGGTGGCAAGGCTGGGAGGCAGGTGGGGTCAGACAAGGGGTGGAGGGAGCTGAGAGTCAGACAGAGGCTTTTGGCCTTGGTTGCTATGGGGATAATCACTCTAATGACACTCCTGATATGCGTCATGCTTTAGAGTTTCACTGAACATTTCCTAATAGTAACAGCGCCCATTAATGGATTGCCAACTGAGTGGAGGCACTGTCCCCTCGCAGGTGGGAAGTGTTAGCCCTGGTTTACAGATGGGACACTTGAGGCCCAGGGAGGTTTAAGCTCTTGTCTAAGATCCACAGCTAGCAAGAGGCAGAGCTCTGAGTTTGAACCCAGGTCTGGTGACAAAGCTGGGCTGTCTCCCAACATCATACCTCATGTGCATTATTTCATTTAGTGCTCAGACCGTGAGCTGGGCAGAGTGGGTGATCGGGAGCTGAGGACAGAAAGGCATTGGCTTGTGGCAGGCTAGCACGACCCAGAGCCAGGATTTCAACCCAGGTCTCCTGATGTTAAACCCAGCCTCACTCCCACTCTGCGTTCCTGATTCTGTGAGAGGGAGATTAGTCACTGGGCTGGGGAAATCTGCCTTGGTTGGCAGGGAATTTCTCCAAATCTCAGACATTGCCAGGCCCTGGACGGCACCGTTTTCCTGGAGTTTATTTTGGAGTGGGGAGGCGGCCCAAGTCACAGTCTGCCTGGTCAGGGTACTGTTAACTGTCTTACTGTTTTCTGTGGCTGCTGGTCCCTACCGGCTTGCGGGTGACTCATCCCCTTGAGGCCCCACCAGTCCCAGGTCCAGAGTCCTTCAGCACCCTGCTCAGCGGGTCACTGCCCTGCAGACCCCAGGCCCTCGGCCTGAGGTGGAATCCCCTCCTTCAGATGCAGGTGGCCAGGCAGGATCTTCCAGTCCCCAGCCAAGTCTTGAGCACCTCCAGGGCAGGGGCCGAGTCCCACCCATCTCTGTATCCCGCACAGGAGTGCCTGCCCCAGGCTGGCATCCAGCTGTGGCTCAGGATGTTATGTCCAGTTCACTGGCTGGACAAGGAAAAGGAAGGAAAAGGAAGGAGCAAGGGAAAGAGAAAGGAAGGAAGATGGGCTCCCTCAAAGCATTTACAAACTGAAGAAACAAAGGAACAACAGTTGCATGGATGAGTGAATTCAGCGAATGACCTGAGTGTCGGGTCAGTAGACAGGTGACCACCCTCCGGCCTCCATCTGCTCCAAGGCCCCCCTGGCCTTGGCCCCTCTGCCCCATTTTCTGACCTCCCACCCCCATTCTCCCTGAGGCCGGAATCCCCTGCTGTCGGGGCCGGGTCTCTGCTGCCCCCGTGTGGCCGCTCTGCTCCCTGCACCGTCATCACCCGGGGCTGCCGGCTCTGCTTCGGGTTCCTGGCTTGGGGTGTGGAGTGTTTATGGATGGTTGAAGGAGTGGAGGGACATGGAGGCACCCTGGAGTTGGTGCCAGAGGGGGTGGAACTTCATAGGCCCAGTCCTGCCCCTTGGGATGCCTTGGAAGGGGACACAGACTCTTTGCTCCCGATGCCTTCTGGGATGTCCCCTCCCGATGTCCCCTCCCCTCCCTTTCATCCCAAACACCAGATCCCAGAGCTCCAGAACTCCTCCACCCAAAGCCTTGACCTCACGTTTACTGAGCACCCACTGTGTGCCAGTCAGTTGGCATGTGGCATTTAATTCCATCCTGTGAAGTATGTATAATTCTTATCCTCCTCTGACAAATGAGGAAACTGAGGCACAAAGGGGCTAGATAATTTGCCCAAGATCCCACGGCTGATAAGTGGGGGTGTGGGTGCTTTTAGAGGCCTTCTTGACTAATACGCTCATTCTCCAGATGGGGAAACAGGCTCTTGAAGGGAAGGAATTGTCACACAGCAAGTAAGCAGCAGACCCAGCCTGTGGCAGGTGGAACACAGAAGGGCTTCTTCTCCCAAGTTCCCTTCCGTTTGGCCTCTCCAGACCAACCCAACTCTGGCTGCCATTTAACTGGAGCTCAGGGCTGGGGCCGCAGGCCACCTGTCCCTGCCTTGCCATTACTGACCCTTCTGGGTGGGATGGGAAGGTTGATAACGGAGTGGGAGGGGGTGGAGAGTGAGGGAGCCCCGTGGCCCAGTCTGATGAGTGTTCCTTTAGTTGTTTGGTCTGTCCCTTCAGGTGTCTGCAGGCATAGACAAGGCAGGAGGGAGGAAGTGAAGCTTCAAGCTGCTGTGGCTCACCCTGCTCCTCCCACACGCAGGCGTGGACCGCCACTGCCGCTGTCAGGACAGGGACCTCCATACCTGTCCTCTTGGGTGGGACTCGGCTATTCCTGAGGGCTCCCAGACAGAGGGGGCTTGGGACCCTTGAAGCAGGCCCACGGGCCTGGGGCTGGAGGAGCGGGGAGAAGAATGGGGTGGCAGGGGAGGAAGAGGCAGGAAGAAATGGGAGTACGGTGGTTTGGGCCCTGCTAAAGGCGGCCGGGATGCTCCTCACTGACCAAGAGCAGCACTCGCTGATGTCCCTCATCATCACTTCAAAGCGGCTTAGAGCAGCCCCCCTCCCTGCCTCCCTCCCTCCCTCTGACCTCTCCTGCCCAGGGCCTCACTGCCAGCAGGACCAGGACCTTCGGCCTCACCCTGGACATGAAGCTTCCCCAGCTCAGCCCCACCTGGCCTTTCCAGCCCCAGCTGGCTGCGTGGCTCCCCAGACACCTGTGGCACCTTTGCATAGGCAGTTTCCCTGCCTTGAGGCTGCTCTCCCTTCTCCACCTGCACAGCCCTCGCCACCCAGCGAGGCTGGTGCCTCCATCTCCTCCAGGAAGCCTTCGCTGGTTTCCACCCTTCCTGGGCTCCTGTAAAGCCTGTCTCATTGGTTACCTCTGTCTGCCGGGCTCTGCAGGGGGTGGGGGTGGTGTTCCACAGAAGCTCTTCCTTCAGGCCCTGTGGTGGGCAGGCCTCCTGAGAATTTCTACCCAGATTCTCCTCCTTCCATGCTTGCTGTGATCTTCCAGGGGAGGGGAGGGGAAAACCAGAGCAGCCTGGGATCCAGAGGGGCTTCTCTGCTGCCCCTCGGCCCCACTGTCGAGAAGCTGGGGAAGGCGGCATTGTGGTCTAGTAGTTAAGTCATGAGCTCAGGAGCCAGACAGCTTGAGCTCAAATCCCAGCTCTGAGATGCTCTGGCTGTGTGATCTTGGGCTAGTTACCTAGCCTCTCTGAGTTTCAGTTTCTACATCTGCAAAAAAGGAGCCAACAACAGACCTACCTCTAAGTCTGCAGGGTTGCAGGCCAGGCAGCAGTACTCACTGAACTCACATGGCCCGTCTCCCCTCCAAGCCTTTCCCCGGGCTCCCTTCTCCCCATCCTCCCCAACTTTAGCAAAGTTGATGCGTTGGCCAACTTCTTGTCCACTCCTGCCCTTTTCTACATGCTGTTCCCACAACCAGGAAGGCTGTTTTGGTCTTACCCCCCTTTTCTGGCCTTATCCCTCTCGCCCTGAAGACAGCGCAGCAACACCACTGGGCGGCCTTCCTTGATATTCCCTTCTGCATTCTCCCTGCCAGGCTGGCTCGGGGCCGCTTCTCGGAGCTTCCCCAGCAGCCTCGTGGCACTGGTCCTTGTGACGGTCTCCCCAGCCAGAGAGAACCCTCCTGCTCCTCCGGGCGCCCAGCAGCAGGGGAACGCGTGCTCACAGCAACCCGCACCGAGGCCCGGGGCCCTGATTTCTGGAGACAAAGGTGATTTGGGGCGAGCAGGGCTCCCCGGAAGCCCCCTCCCTCCTGCCCCAGCTTTATTTTGGTTCTAGAATTATTCCAGTCAGCATACTCGGTCCCCACCACGCCCATCCGGGTGCACAGTCAGCATTTCATGCAGTTAGAGGGAGGGATGGAAGGGGAAGAGAAGGCAGGCGAGTAAATGGTCTGCACAGCAGAGCCACTGGGGTGGAAGGGCGGGGGCCTCTCCCCGGCGGCAGGGGCCCCCGCCAGCTGCGTGTCCCCGGGCCCTGGGCTGGCCTGGGCCACGCAGACCTCCTGGCGCCGGCCACACGGTGGGCAGCCCGGCCTCGGGACCGGGCCGCAGCTGCGTCAGGTGGGGAGAGCCACCACGCTGCCTCAGGTCCCGTGACCACCCTGGGCTCCCCGACATCACTGGGGGTAACTGGCTGGGCCTGGGTCTCCGCAGCCCACCAGGTCCAGAGGCAGCCAGCCTGAGGACCTACCTCTCACCTCCCTTCCCCCCATCGCTGTAACCCGGTGGGCCCCCCACCCCTCAGCTGCGAGGGGCGCACAGCGCCTGCTTCTCTGGGGCTGCCTTCGGCGGCTTGGAGCTGCCTCAGTGACACCTAGAAGGCCACGCACGCCTTCCCTCCAAGACTCCTGTGGGTGTGTAACGGTCCAGCCCTTGGCTCCTGGGCAGGACTCCTCTGGGGTGCCATTCGCACAAGCCCTCACCGTTGGGACTCCGCGGAAGCCACAACCTGCCGGCTCCTTCGCTTGCCCCAAAGCTCCCTCTCTTCCTTACAGGGTTCTCCTGAGGGCTCTCCCCCAATAGACCCCTTGCCTGCGAACCTCGGGGTCTGCTTCTGGAATCAGCCTTGGGCAGCTGGTGTCCTGGGGGTCTGAACCAGGCTCCAGAGCCATCTCCCCCGCTGGCATTCAAGCCTGACCCCCCCAACTCCATCCTGACCCCCTCAACTTCCCCTCACGGTCGCCACTCGGGTCGCCCCTTCCTGCAAGGCCCAGCCCAAGGCCTCGGGCTCCACTGTGTCCTCCCAGGTGCCTGCTGCCCACAGAGGCCTCTCCCATGCCCCTCGGCAGTCTGTATTCTGCCTCCCCATTGCCCACCAGCACCCCCTCCAGAGGCTGAGGCATCTCTCTTCCCCGCAGGGCCTGGCCTGAAGGGACACCAACCAATGCCGTGGAGCCAATGCCTGAACACAAGGACCTGGCTCTGGGACTCTTTGGACCCCTGGGCCTTATAAGGGTTACAGTTCTATTTCATAGAGGATGACCCAGCGTCCCACATGGCCTGAGGGCCACTGCTTGGCCTGGTCCCTCGGTCTCTCCTCCTTCCCAGAGAGAGGCCCTTGTGTCCACGGCAGAAGGGTGAGAACTGCGTTTGTGACAGGGATGTTCTTACCCTGCCATGCTGCAGACGGGCCACTGGCCTGGGACACTCAGTTCTTTCCCTGACCCTCACAGCACAGCTCCCATCTTGTCCCCGCACTCCCCGGCCCCAGAGCCCTCCCCAGGTCTACGTGGAGGGGCCGCCATCCGCAAAGAGCAGATCACCAGGGCAAGGGGATCTTGTCTTCCCGACGTCCTAGGGGCTGTGCCTTGTTCGTGTCACCCCAGCCTGTGCCTTGCACAGCACCTGGCCTCCAAGACTCATGGTCCTTGTGCGTGGCCTCCCAGCAGGGATGGGATGTGGGGAGCTCTGAGAGGCCAAGGCCCCGCCAAGGCCAAGGGACAGGCCTGTTGGGGAGCTCAAAATGGGAGCACAGCGGGCCAATGCCTGGCTGCCCTCCCCGGGCCCTGGCCCAGCCACGGCTGGTCCTCAGTGGGAGACAACCCTGGGTCCCTAGACATCCAGCCAGGCCTGTTCCTCCACCGCAGCCTGGATAGAGGGACCAAGATGGCTCTTGGGGACTCCACCGGGGGACCCCAGCGTTCAATGGTTCCAGCCAGACTACAGAGAAGGGTGTTGGAGCTGAGTTCACGCCGGGCTCCGGTGCCCACCCGGGCCCTGCCCCGGCTGCTAGTTTCGACGGACAGGGTGCCACATGGACACGGGCCTGCGCAGCGTGGCCAGCATCTGGTTCCAGTGCGTGGTGCCCATGCCACTGGCCGACGGCCCAATGATGACATGGCCTACGTTGTCCCCACGGCCATCACTGCTGCTCTCAGCTACCGTCACACGGAGAGACAGGTCCTGGGGAGGAAGTGACATGGGTGCTAGGGACCAGGGGCAGTGCCAGAGGTCCCCCATGGCCCCCAGGCCCCAGCGGGGTGCCAGGCACGGCCCCGTGAATCCTCACCTCTGACCTGTCTAACCTCACAGCCCAGATGTAAATGCTGGCCTCACCACTTCCTTGCTGCGTGACCTTGGGCAGTGACTTGGGCTCTTCCTACCTCAGTTTCCCCATCTGTAAAATGGTGATAATCATAGTTCCCACCTGTTCTGGGAACGAAATGAGTTAAAAGGTGTAAAGCACTTAGAACAGTGCCTGCACACCATCAGCGCATTATAGATGTCTGTTGTTAATCCTGAGATAATCATATGTTGGACTCATAACAGGAAGGGAAAGAACTTGCTTGAGATCAAAGTGGTGAAGCTGAGACTGGAACCCAGCCTGACTTCTCTCCTTCCCCTCCCCCCTCCCCTCCCCTCCCCCCACCGCCGGTCCCAAGAAGTGTCTCGCCCTAGGAGGCTGCAGAGTAGGAGTAGTGGCACTAGAACACCCAGGGAAGCAGGGGGCAGACGGGTGGCCTGTCCCATGAGGGTGGCAAGGCAGGACCAACCAGGGATGCTGAGATGTTTTTCTGGATTCCGAACACCCAGAGTGCGGCAGAGTTCTGGGCTTTCAAATTCAGGCCGGCTATCCCAAGAGGGGAGATTAGGGGGTTTCTGTACAGCCCCAGGGCCAAGGGGCAAGTTTTGGCTCAAGGCACAAAAGGACTTTCTCACGTGGTCAGGAATGCCCAAGGATGGAAGGAGGGAGTGAGGGAAGGTGGTGAGCTCCCCATCCTCTGAGGCATGCAAGCCGGGCCACTTCTGTGGCCCAGGGCACATCCTCTGCAGTCCTCCCACCCTTGGCCTGTGATATCTGTGCTGGGAGGGGGTCTCCCTGGGGCACATCGCCTGCTGAAGGCCAGGGGGGTTCTGGGGAGCTCCACAGGGCCTCTGTAGGCAGAACCTCGGGAGATTTAGGGCCAGAGCTCTGGGCGTTGGGTCAGTCCTGGCTCATCCCTAGTCCTCTGCAGCTCCCTCCACCGGGAACTGTCTTCCCACAGATCTCAGCTTAGCTACCCCCACCTGCAGAGGCCTCCCCTGACTGCCAAGGTCTGGCATGCTCTTAGTGGATGTGATTGTCTGCAGACTTTCCTGCCTGTCCCTTGTGAGCGCCAAGGAAGCAATTCCCATGTCCCCAGCACCCACCAGAGGGCTGGTACCTAGTAGGTGCTCAATACACGCTTCTCGACTAGAAAGGTGATGCCTTAAGGCAAACCATCACCCCCTGCAGGAGCTCGGAGGAGATAGACTGGAGGGGATAGAGGGGCCCCCACCCCCTGCGCCATCCCCCCTCACCTGGAGCACGATGGCTGGCACTGAGAAGATCATGGCTTCATTGAACACTGGGTTAGGGTCGTCCCTCTTCACAGCCGTCTTCTTTTTGCTCATCTTCCTCCCATCCTGCAGCAGGTACACCTTGACGAAGGGGTCTGTGGGCGGGGAGGGGGGTGGGGGTGAGAGCCAGTGCGACACTCACTTGGCATAGACCTGCCCGGTCACAGCGGCTCACCGGCCACTCTCTCCTGCGGTCCTGCCATCAGTTCTTTATTGCATTCCCATTTTACAGATGAGAAAACTGAGGCTCACGCGCGAGTCAGGAGAAGAGCTGGGCTTTGGACTCCGGCAGCCGGCCCACCAGCCCGCACGAGTGCTCCCCTCACGTGAGGCTCTGGGGAGCTCAGCAGACCCACCAGTTTTCATTCTATAAATGGCCCAAACGCAGATGTCAGCCCCGAGTCACCCGGCGCCTGCTCAGTGGAGCCTGACTCAAGGACATGCAGCTCTGGAATAACGAGTCGCTGCCTGCTCGTCACTTACCACCCACTGGGTGTCCTTGCTGCACCTGCCTGGACCCGGGTCCCCCAGGTTCCCAGTCAGCCTCCTGCAGCCCTCAGTTTTCAGTTACTCGGGGCTGAGGCTCCTGCAGACCTGACGCATCAGGTCCTGCCTGGCACCCCCACCATCTCTGTGGCCCTGGTCCCCGTTTGGGATCTGGGATGCAGTCCAGCCTCTGGGAAACGCCTACCTTGTTTTCATACCAGTGCCCCAGCCTCCTGCTCTCAGACTCCCATCCCTCCCCCACAGGGGCTCCCTGCCAGCCTCTGTGGTTCCCCAGCTAGATTAATCTTCCCACTGTGCATGGCTCCTGAGCCCAGCCAAAGCCAGGGGTGGGGGGCCTGGCACTGTGCCCTACACCTACTGATGCCTCCAGGTGCCCAGGGCTTAGCAGCTGGGCCATGGCTCCCACCTGCCCCACGGAGGAGCCAGGCAGCCAGGAGGGCCTTACCCGCTGTGGTCTTGTCGTTGGTCCAGATGAGATTCTTGGCTTTCACCACGACCACTGTAAGACGCTCGGCCGTTGGGAGGTAGCTGAGGGACAGCAGGATCTCGCCCACAGCGTCGGCGGCCTGGAGGACAGGCGGGTGACTCAGAGGGCTTCTGCCCCTGGACTTGAGGGGCCCAGGGAAAGGCAGAAGCTTCCTTCTCCACTGAGAAGCTGCTGCTCTTGGGGGCCCTTACACCAGGGCACCAGGCTGGTGGGATTGAGAAAGGGACCCCTCTCCCGCTCCACAGCGCCATCCCTGCCTTGTACTGGGTATGGGTCCTGCCTTGGAAGGAAGGCCATAGGTTGCCTGTCAAATGCAGCAACAAAATGCAGTTATGTTCCCTCATTCCAGACCAGAGAAAACATTCTCCGGTAGTAGCACTTACAGGTCCAGGTGGACTGGAATTAGTAGATCATTTGCTTAAATAACAGTGATGCTCCCTAAGCGCTGCTACATTTATGACGGTAAACTGCAGCTTGGCCTCTGTCTGAAATGACTCACTTGAGGAGTACTTCCCTAACAGAAGCTCTACAGGAGTAGAGCTTCTAAAGGTTTGGTGGTAGGAGCAGTAGAAGGGCTGTAAAGAGTGGTCAGGGTGCCTTTCACCTGCATGCAGTAAACTGAGTTTCCTTGAGTGTGGCTCAGCTCTTTCTCTAATCTCCTAAAGATGTTGGTGTTCAGGCTGTTGCGAGGACAGTGGATTTCCTCCCCTGAAGTGTACATATGGCGCTGTCCTCAGGCACAGGCAGGTGGGCGGGCTTACCTTTTTCTGGTCCTGTAGGTAGAGCCAGCCGCCGAAGGGCTGCAGCGGGAGGTCAAGCACAGAAAGCTTCAGCTCCACCACCCCTGTGCTCACATTCTGCTCATCTTCATCGATGCCAAACACGGAAAACCTCAGGCTCTTCTCCTCCAGGGCTGCAGGGTCCAGGGGGATGGAGAACTTCTCGTCGAAGAAGATGGAGTAGGCGTTCCTCTGGATCTGCAGAGAGAAAGAGCAGTGGAAGGAGGTCCAAAGCTGGGGAGGAGGTGGCAGCTGGATGCCTGCGAGGCCATGGCAGGGAGTGAGCGCTGGATGGGGTGTCTGGAGACCTGGGCTAGCGTCTTGGCTCTGCTGTCCCCACACTGCAATGCCAATCCTTCCTTTGGTGGCTCAGCCCTGATGATATAAAAGCCCCCTGTCCTCTTCTCAGTGGTGGCCAATCTAGTGGCCTGGCATTCGAAGCTTCCACAAGCTGACCCCAACTAATTCCCATCCTCAGTGCCCATGGGTCCACAGAACCCTTGCAATGTGCCGGCTGAGCTGGCCATCTTTCTTGCACGTGTTCAAGTCCAGCCCTGGGCCAGGCATGCAGTGAGTAGGGATAACTGTCTGTGAAGTTGAGTGTCACTGATGTCCCATCCCGCATGGGGCCTGGCCTAGGACTCTCTGAACGTTATGGGGTGGATGGGCCGATGGAGTGACGAGGCAAGGCTGGGCAGACTCTGTTTCTAAGCCTAGTCCTGCCTGGTGGGCGCCACTGGCCTCTTCCCAGGAAGCCGTGGGTGGGCCCTCTGGGAAGGTGCACTTGTGGGCACTGATCCCCCTTCCGTGGGGGGCTGCTTTGGTCACTGCCTGGCGATATTTTAAGAGAGGAGATCTCATCCCTGGCACCTCGCCTGATGCCGGGGGACTGCCCAACCTGGGGGCAGCCACCCACTCACTGGGATTGGCTGGGCTGTGATGCTAAGGAGACTGCATTCTTGGGAATAAATCTGTCGGTACCTCCAGATGCCCTGAGCTGCACTCTTCGGTCACTGTCTGGGCTGGAAAAGCCTCTTCTTACCTTGCGCCCTGGGAGCTACCCAATCACCTGCTTGAGAACCAAGGGCGACCCTTCCTTCCTGGGATAAAGCCCACCTCCTGATCCTGACCCTGACATTCAGGCTTTTCACGATCTTTGGCCCTAAATTCCTTCCTCTGGCCAAATTAGCCCCTTGACCGTCCCCTGCCCATAGGAGTGCAGGCTCCCTGACGATCCATTCTCTGTACGTTGCACTTTATGAGCACGTGGAGACCCCTGGGGTGGAGTCCTGGATCTCCTGCTCACTTGCTGGGGTTGTCGTGGGCAAAGCACTTTCCTGAGCCTCAGTTTCCTCCTCTATAAGATGCCCTCGATCCATCCCCCATCACTGGGGCTAATGAGAGGGTCGCAGATGCGTTGGGCTCTGTGAACCAGGTTCTCAGCATACATCAGGCCGTCGTGGCTGCTGTCAACGTGCTGCCTCGAGGGATGTGTCCAGAACCGCCCAGGTCCCCCAGGCAGCTGAGGCCACGGGCAGCGTGGATCTGGGCTCAACAGGAACGCTTCATGGTCCTGACAGACGACAATCCCCTGAGCGCTTACCAAGGACTGGGCTAAGGATTTTGCGTTTCCTGAAGCACTATGATGCTCACTTGACAGATGGGAAAACTGAGTCACAGAGTGCTTAAGTGACTCACCCAAAGTCACACTTCTAGGAAGTAGGGAGCCAGGATTTGAACCCAGGCAATCAGGCTCCAGGGTCCTGCGCCTAACCACCCACTGGGCTGCCTCTCTGAAGCCGGCCTCCCCTTCTCGGCCCTACGTACGCCCTGGTGGTTGGTTCTAGACCCTCCTAGAGTGCGGGGGGCAGGGTGGGGCAGGAGAGGAATGACAGTCTCCACCTCTGAGGGGCAGCCAATTTCAGCACAGGAGACAGGACTGGACACGGGTGGGTCTCTGAGGAGCCAGAGCCACTTGGCCGCAGGATCCTCCTGCCCTGGTCACAGCCCGTGCTGGGCTGACCTCGACCGCTGGTGCTGGGCAGCAGGGTGTCTCACGTAGACCTCTCTCTCTCTCAGCAAGGGGGGCGGATCATGGAGGGGTATCCTGGGGGGGGTGCTGGGTCCCTCTCCTTGCCCCTCCCGGCTTATTCTGCACCCTCCCCCCTGCTTTCGGCCCCAGGGGCTGACCTCCATGGGCTGCATCAACAGGCTCCCTAGGCCTCTGGCTTCCGGTGGGGTCAGCCAGTAGGGGTCACTGGAGGGAAACCAGAGGTCGGAGGGAGGTCGGGGTGCTTATTCCTCCAGGTCCTTCTGGGCAGGATCGCTGCGAGCAGACGGCGCCTCTTGACCAAAGGGCACGGCGCCTATCAAAGTGGCCCTCTGCATACACTGGTCTTTAGGTAACCTCGCGTTCCCCTCATCCCCTCAGGCCAGGGTACCACGCCATCCCTGAGGTCGCCCCACACACAGCATTATAACAGTCCTGTTATTAAGCTGTCCCCAAATTAGCCAACATGAGCTTGTCATCCCTTCCCTGCCAGGTCCCCAAGTTGACACAATTGACAAATGGACAATTACCACACACTGGATTCATGTGGCAGGACTGCTGAGAACTGCACACAATGGGAGCCTGCACGTGGAGGCCCCAGACTCCCAGTTCTGTCCTCCCTATAGCCAGCACCTTCCGCTCTGGGATCAGCACCCAAATCTGCTCTCTAGCACCCTCCTGAGATTCTGCCTGGCCCTGCACCCCTGCCTGCCTGGGCAGGACTCCTGAGAGCCCGGGGCACACGGCTGCCCCGCCCTCCCAGCCCCCACTTACCCGGGAAATGCCCACGATCTGCTCATCCGGCAGCAGGCTGACGCGCATGAAGCAGGACTCGAAGCTGGCTTCCTCCCGCTCCAGGAGGTCCTTGCCCTGCAGCACAGCCACGTGGAGGGTGTGGGAGGCGGCATCGTAGTCCATGCTCACCTCCACCTGGCCCAGCGTGAAGTCCTGCCCGAAGGTGTTGCTCACGGAGGAGATGGAGTTCAGGGAGTCGGCCGACTGGGATTTTCGGAGGGTCCCGTAGGGGGCCAGGTCCAGCTCACGGCCCATCAGCTCCAGGGGTCCCAGCTCGCTGATGCTCTCAAAGGTGTCCTCAATGCTGAGGCTGCCTTTGCGACTGGGTGGCCCCCTAGTGCTGGCCCGCTGGGCATTCCAGGCAGGCACTCTCTGGGGGTGAGAAAAAGGGACATGGGAGCATCGAAAGGGCAATAGGCATGGTCTTGAAGAGACAGCAAAGAGATACGGTAAGCCCTGTTCATGCAAGGCACCTCCAAGTTCCCCTTTCGCAAAAACAGGGCATGCCTTAGTTAGGAAGGTCCTTCTTTTTTGTTATTTCATGTCAGTTTTCTCTCCCTAACCAGAAGGTAAGAGAGCTTTTTCTCAAAATGTTTATTTATATGGACTGAGTTTCATACATAAAGATGTTCACTGCAGTGATGTTTATAAAAAGGAAAAATAGTTAGCAATCTAAGTGTCCAGCAGAAGGGGAACGGGTAAGAAAACTAGAGTACAGATACTCAATACATGACAGAGCAGCCTCAAAGGAAGTTTACAAAAATGTCTACCACATGAGGAAGTTTTCAAGTTGGATAACACTAACTCTAATATTCAAATTTTTCTTTTCTCTCAATTGACCTTGGGATTTGAGAAAACAAAAACCTTTGTACTGTAAGCATCTCCCATGTTGGTACATAATCTTCATTACCATAATTTTTAATGGTCCCCTTAATTTGCCATTGAGTGGATCGCCATAGTTTATTTTACTATTCCCCTACAGTTGGACATTTATATTGTTTTTAATTTTTCACAAATATAAACAATGCAGCATTGAATAGATTTCCTTTTTTTTTTTTGGCCGCGCTGCGCGGCATGCAGGATCCTAGCTCCCTAACTAGGGAACGAACCCGTGCCCCCTGCAGTGGAAGTGCACTGGACCTCCTGGTAAGCCCCTTGAATAGCTTTCTTAAAATCTTGACTTAGAGGACATAGTTCCCTTTTTTTTCCTTAAATCTATTTTATTTATTTTTGGCTGTGTTGGGTCTTCGTTGCTGTGCACAGGCTTTCTCTAGTTGCTGCGAGTGGGGGTTACTCTTTGTTGCGGTGTGTGGGCTTCTCATCTCAGTGGCTTCTCTTGTGGAGCACGGGCTTTAGGCATGTGGCTTCAGTCGTTGTGGCACATGGGCTCAGTAGTTGTGGCTCTTGGGCTCTAGAGCACAGGCAGTAGTTGTGGCGCACGGGCTTAGTTGTTCCACGGCACGTGGGATCTTCCCAGACTGGGGATCGAACCCGTGTCCCCTGCATTGGCAGGCGGATTCTTAACCACTGTGCCACCAGGGAAGTCCTGAGGACATAGTCCTTTTGAAAGCTTTTGATACATGTTTCCAAAATGCTCTTTGGAAAAGTTGTTCCAATTTACAGTCCCTCCAACTGAGCGTGAGATAATTCCTTCCAAAACCCCAAATGAGCGAGCATGTGGGACCTTTATCTGGTAACAGATTCTGGCTATGCTCTCTGGAACTCTACGTGATGTTAGAAAAATTCTCTGCCAATGTTAAGTGATGAAGCATTTAGCAATATATAGAGAGCCCTAAAAATGTTTATACTCCCTGATACAGTAGTTTCACATCTGGGCATTCATTCAAAGTACGTAATCCCAAATGAAGACAAAGTTTTACACGTAAACCATTTACTGCATTATTTATAGTGGCATTTAGTAAACCATGGCACATACACAAAAAGGAATCTTAGGCAGCCATTAAAATAATGTTTACAATCAACAATATGAGGAAGTGCTTCCGTTTTACGTGAGATGAAAAGGGTAGGGTATAAAATTCTCTGTAGAGATGACACCCATTGTGTAAAAACTATGCATGGAAAAAAGACCGGCGGGGAGGGGCCTAGATTTAAAATATTGGAAAGAAATAAATCAAAATGTTAATAGTTTGAAGACAATTCACAGTTGCTTGCCTCTGGGTGGTGACATTTGGGGAGGTTTTTCTTCTTATTTTTATTTTCCTGTAATTGTCACAGGATGGTGTTTTAAATTGAAAGCATTCATTCATTCGCCAAGTATTCATGGATTACCTAGCACTGGGCTATGTTGGAATGTGGAGGAGGACAAGGGTCCCTGTTCGCAGGAGGAAATTAACCAGGAGGGAGTGAGGGGGGGAGGGAGTGGGGGCCAGTCCTGAGAGTGGACGGTTGGGGCATGGGGTGTGCAGTCCAGTGTGCACCCATGAAAACAGAAGCCTCACCTTCTGCTGGGCCTCTGCGTAGTTCTCACCATACTTCTGCTGAAGGTACCTGTAGTCGTAGTTTGGGAACGGGGAGGGGCTGGGGAAGCTCCCCGACGTCCAGAGCTTCCACAGGCTCACAGCTGCAATTCCCAGCAGTGCCAGGGCCCCGGCAGCATAGACACCCACTTCCCAGTCAGGGGGGCTCTTGATGACTGCAAGGCAAGAGCAGAGCAGTCTCTCGTTAATGGGCACTAGGACCCCTCAGTTGTTACACACTCCCACCCAGTGAGCCTGTAGTTCAGCACTGATTTGCTTATTCATTGAAAAAATATTTACTGAGTGTCTACTATGTCAGGTTCTGTGCTGGGTGCTGGGGATCCAGTGTTGAACAAGCTATACACCCTCCGATATCTGCTTTTAGCTCCTTTCCACAAAAACATACATTACTATCAGGAGCGACCCTTGGGTAGAGCAGATGAAGAGCTGTGAACAATGGTTAAATATTCCTTAGGCTTTAAACAGGTAGGGTTTTTTTTTTAATTAATTAATTTTATTTTTGGCTGCACTGGGTCTTTGTTGCTGCACAGGGGCTTTTCTCTAGTTGAGGTGAGCAGGGGCTACTCTTCGTTGCAGTGTACAGGCTTCTCATTGCGGTGGCTTCTCTTGTTGCAGAGCACGGGCTCTAGGCACGTGGGCTCAGTAGTTGTGGCATGTGGGATCTTCCCGGACTAGGGTTCGAACCCATGTCCCTTGCTTTGGCAGGCGGATTCTTAACCACTGTGCCACCAGGGAAGCCCCAGATGGGGTTTTTCTTGCCTCTTTGAGTTCTCTCTACCTTCAGAGGACTTCTGCTTCCAGATAATCAATGCAGCCTGTTGGGATCTGAGGAAAGTGGAAGGGAACTTGGGGGAGAAAAAGAAATGACCCCCTTTTTGCCTCAGACCTCATCTAAAACAATCCAATGTCCATCAGTTGATGAACGGGAAAATAAAATGTAGTACATCATACAATGGAATATTATTCAGCAATAAAAAGGAATGAAATGATACACGTTATAACGTGGATGAACCTTGAAAACATCAAGCTAAGTGAAAGAAACCAGTGTCCCAAGACCATATGTTGTATGATTCTATTGCTATGAAATAGAATCTGTACAGACCGAAAGTAGATTAGTGATTGTCAGGGGCTGCCAGGGGTTGGGGGGATGAGGGGGAAATGTGGAGTGTGGGGTTTATTTTTGGGGTGATGAATATATTCTAAAAGTTGATTGGCTAATGGTTGCACAATATACTGAAGCCCACTGAATTGTACGCTTTAAGCGAGTGAACTTATGGCATGTGAGTTTTATCTTGATAAAGCTGTTACCAAAAACCAAACAAACAAAAAACTCAGCCAGAAGTGAGAGGTGGCTGTAGGCTGGGCAGGGCTTGGGGACAAATCCAGATGCTCAAATGCGTTCTGCCCACGGATGTTTTAATAACCTCACTCATCTGAGCCTCACTGTCCCCAAACAGTAATTAACTACCCCCTCAACTGTGTTGGGTAAGTCCTCACCTAGCACAGAGCTTGGCCCACAGCAGAACCATAAATGTTAAGTCACTCTTCTGGGAAACCTGGCTCTGCATTCCCAAAAGAAGCCAATGAGACAGTAGGATTCGTTTTGCAGAAGATCGCACTGTTGGCAAATATAATTCTCTAAACCATTCTCAGTGTTGCCTCTATACTCGATTCAAATGGGGAAACTGAGACACACAAGAACTTGCCCAAGGTCACAGAGCCAAGAAGGGGTGGCCCTGGGATCCCAACACTGGCGGCCAGATTCCAGAGCAAGCAGGGGTAAAAACCACGGCCCCACCCGGCCTCCACCAGCACGGTTCCCCAGCAGCAGGGCGGAGAGATGTGCGGAGGGTGTTTCAGGGCGGAGATTTCTCATCACACAGCCACCGAGCACCTACTGTGTGTGAGCACCCTGCGGAGCGGGTCAGCCCCAGGCCCAGTCCCCGTCCTTAATAAGTGGCTCATAGTCTAGTGGGTGGGGTGGGCAGATAAATAGACAAAAGAGGGATGGGGGTCGTGATGAGAACAGCCCAGGAGGGCTTCCCAAAGAGAGATGCCTAAGCTGGGATATGCAGGAGCAGCAAGAAGTGTGCCGGCCAAGGCGCCAGGCACCAGGAGTTTACGGAAGGAAGAGGAGGGCGTGCAAAGCTCAGAGCGTTCAGAGCACCCAGTGAGAGAGAGGGAAGGGGGCATTTGGGGATGGAGGGGCCACTGCCACTGCTCCCCAAAGCCTGCGTAGGGAGGAATCATCCAGCAGTGGGAGGCCCCAGCGGGGCCCTGCTCTGCTGAGCCCAGCCAGCTCCAGCCAGAATCTACCATACTTGCTCACCCCAGAGAAGGGCAGGGCCCAGCCTTCAGCCCTGGCATTTACGCAGCACTTAGCACCCTAGGAGTTCCCTACCTCCACTTTCCAGAGGAGAACTGAGGCGGATAGCAGTTAAAGAACACATCTGTTGGGTTGGCCAAAAAGTTCGTTCGGGTTTTCGGGCGCAGCTTCTAAACACACCCGAACGAACTTTTTGGCCACCCCAATATTTATGGGCTCAAGGCCACAGGGGTGAGAAATGGAGAGCGTGGTGCAGGTACTTTGGCTCCCTGAGGCCACCTCACCTCCCTGGCTCCAGTCTCCTCATCCAGAAAGAGGAGATGACACCAAAAACATCCCCATCCAGTGGTTCTACCCCAAAGGAATTGATTCTAAGGGAAAAATCCCAACAAGTTTTATGTCTGGAGTGAGTCATCGAGTCTGTATTTATAACAGCAGAAATCTGGAAGCAGCCTGAGGGTCCGAGCAAGGGTGCCGGTGGTGCTGCCTCAGGAGGGGTTGTCACTGGGCTTTGAGAATGGCAGTTGAGGTCATCAGGATGTCACCGTGGCAATGCAGAGAATCATTTCAGGCATTGTTAAGAGGAAAAAAAAAACAAAAAACAATCCCCAACATGGTATAAGCACGTGATTTTGATGTAAAACTCACACAGCGTATGGTCAAGGGCTGGGCGGACCAGGGAGGGATGGGAGGAGCCAGAGATGCGGATGGAGGGACGGCGAGCAAACCTGTTTACTCCTGACTTCTGTTGCGAGAATGTAATTTGTGGGATAAATAAAACCACAACAAAGAGCTACCGGGGGCCCAGGGCCAAGACCTGGCCAGGCTCTCAGGAAGTCCTGGGAGTCCAGCGAATAGGGGATGGGATGGGAACGTACCCGGTGCCTGGAAAGTGAAGTGCATGTGCGGGGGGTGGGGGGGGGTTCCCACCTAGACACACACACAGCCCCAGCCAGCTCACAGGGGCTTGGGTGCTGCCAGGGGGCGGGCCAGGGCCCGGGCACAGCGTCCACATAGGCAATGGGCACAGCAAAGTGGCAAAGCAGCACCAGGCTCCCCTGAGAGTGAGGATCCGGGGGCTGAGGGCCTGAAGCCAGCACCCCGGCTGGCATGAAAGGGGGGCCAGGGCCAGGGACACGAAAGGAAAAACCCCAGCAAGCTGACATGAAATGATGACAGTTAATGCTCATTTATTTACTCATTTTACTGCGTACCAGCCTCTGGAAGGTATGAGAAGAATTCCCCAGGGAAGTGAGGTCTGAGCTGAGACCAGAAATGAGGAAGGAGGAATCTTAGTAATAATGGTTCCCTTACTATTTTCCATTCGCCAGGCTCTGTTCCAAACACTTCATGTATACTAACCCACTGAGTCCTCAGAACCACCCTGTGAGGAAGGTTCTATTATTATCCCCATTTTACAGACGATGAAGCTGAGAGATAGAGGAGCTATTCGCTGCCAGACAATCTGGCTCCAGATCTGTGCTCAAAATCTCCACACCAGTCTCAAGGTCTTAGCCAGGCAGAGGCAGTTCCCAAGGGAAGGGAACAGTATGTGCAAAGGCCCGGAGGTCGGAGAGAGCTGTGTTCAAACTGTTGGGCACTTCACACATGTTAGCTCGTTGAATCTTCCCAGCAGTCCCTGAGGCAGGCCGCATCGCCCCCATTTTACGGATGAGTAAGTGGAGGTTCAGAGAGGTTTCATCACTCACTGATGGCCACGCCAGGGCCTGGACAAAGACCTGTGAGCCTGCAGGTGAAAAGTGAAAATTCCTGGCTGGGAGTTGGAAAAGGTGGTTCCCCCTTGTACGTCCTTCAGCTCAGCCCTGGGCTGGCTGGGGTCTGAGCTAGGGGAGGAGCTGGAGTGATGGGGAGCACCGGCCTGGGAGTCAGGAGACCTGGGCCCACGTCCTGACCCTGTTACTTACTTAGTCACTGTCCCTTTCCTTTGCTGAGCCTGCCTTCTCCCATCTGTAAATGGGGAGGGGAACGTAAGGAGAAAAGATGGCGAGGGTACTTCAGTTCTGACACCATCCATCGTCAGCTGGAGTGTGTCTGGTGTCTTGAGGCCGGTCCCAAGCTCAGTGCCTGCAGGGGCACACATGAGGAGAAGGTGGGAGCTGCCATCCCTGGACTGGGCAACCTCTGAGTTTAATGTCCTGTGGATCTAACATCGACCTTCCTGGGTTTCCTCGCCTTTGGCTCCAGGAATGGCCCCAGGGGAGTGGATTCCGCATGACAGGCTCGACCTTAGGGAGTAGCAGCACATGGGCCTCCTGGGCGATCCCCTCAAGTCCTTCCACCGGAGCAGAAAGACGAAGAGACCTCAGACTGGCCCCAACCCGGCGTCCCCAAGGCTGTGTGATCTTGGGCAACTCACTGACAGTCCTTACCAGTAAAACAGGGCCGTGACTGGTGTCCCACTGACATCCCCCACCCCAGGCCCGGTGGGAGGGTCCTGTGAGATGGCACGTTTGCCGCGGGGACTCACCGCTCAGGTGGTATTCTGCCACATCCACGGCCATGACGCCCACCGCAGGGGCTGAGACTGGAAGGGAGAGGAGAGTCAGTGGAGGGGGCTTCAGAGGGTCATCAACCCCACCCCCCGCTATGGCCCAGGTGCCCATCATCCAGCTCACACTCAGGTGGAGGGGGCCTGGGCAAAAGTAGTGTTTTTTTTATTCTTTCATTTTTATTTTTTGGCTGTGCTGCGTGGCATGCAGGATCTTAGTTACCCGACCAAGGATCGAACCTGGGCCCTCCGCAGTGGAAGTGCGGAGTCCTAACCACTGGACCGTCAGGAAAGTCCCTAAAATAGCATTTTAAAAAAATGGTGTTTAAAGCTCTTTTCAAGCACTCTGAGACCTCATTTCAGGGTTGCCAAACACAAAAACACAAGACACCCAGTGAAACGTGAATTTTGGATTCGTTTTTAGTAGAAGTATGTCCAAATATCGCATGGGACATGCTTATACTGAAATATTATCCACTGTTTATCTGAAGCTCAAAAGTTGCTGGCATCCCGTATTTGTACTTGCTAAATCTGGCAACCCTGCTTCACTTCCGTCCTACCAACAACAGGCTGACCAGCAGCAACTCTGTTACTCCTTAGAGCGGCCCCTCAGGGTGTTCCCTAAGGCTGACTTCAAATGCTTTATGTTTAAATTGGACCCGAAATGCTGCATTTCTACAATATTCCATTATCAGTTCTTTCTCTGCTTGGGATGGTTTCCTCCCCACCCTCCGCTCCCAAGTTTTATGAACCACTGAAGGTTTGAGAGGTTTGAAGGTTTAAGTTGTTCTAGAAAGGTCTAGAAGCTCATACAAGCCATCACCTGCCCAGGCAACTGCTTACAGTTTTATTATTTTTGTTGCTAAGAAGTAAACTGGCTCCCAGACATGTTCTAAATGGGGTGGGGGGTTGGAAAAGCGAGGCTAGGAAGAGCTGTATGGATCTCAGCTCAAGGGACACGGAGGACAGGATGGCCCCCACGCTAACCTCTGCATTCCCTCGCGGTTCAGAGAGGTGGTTATAAACAGGTAAGATGGGGTACACGGGGCGGTGGCGGGGGAGACCTGCAGAGTGTCCGTCCACCCAAGGGCAACTGCTTTTCTGTTCCCGCGGGAATGCCAACCCAGCCTGGCTGGATCTTCTGAAAAGCCAGATACCGGTATTTTTTAACATGCAGTTTCTTGATTTTTAAATGTTGCAACCAACTCACAAAAAATGTAAACACTACTGGGTAGAGAGGAAAAGGGTCCTGGCTGGCGGCTAGCCTGTTTGCAACTCCTCGAAGGATTGTGTGGGCTCCCTTTGGGACTGGGGTCAAATCAGGGGGTGAGCATTTTCTAGAATCCTGGGGTTCTCCCCAGTTTGTAGCTCTGGAGTCAAGAAGCTGGGGTGCCTTGATCCAGACAGGGTTATCCGGCACATGTGGGAGTGCCGTAGGTCCCAGGACAGGAGGCCTCGAGAAGCAGGGCGGACCAGGGCCCTGGGGCAAAGCCCTGCCAGGTGCACAGACAGCTCCTTGCTCCCAGCTCCCCTGATGATGCCCCCACTCCCACAGTGAGATGTGGGTTGTCATGGTGATGGGAGGGAGGCGCTAACCTGGACCGGCTTCACCCATGCCAATTCAAGTGGAAGCTCATTGCTGGGACCTGCTGAGATCATGATAAGTACCTTGCTAAGCACCCCTTACACCCAAGCCCTAAGCACTTTGCATGTATATTACCTCATATATTACCGACCTCTAACAGCCCCTTGAGGTAGGTGCTATTACTATCTCTGGTTTGTGGAAGAGAGTCTGAGGCAAGGAGGTAAGGTCATTTGCCCCAGGCTACACAGCTTAAGAAACTGTTCAACCCGGGCCACTGGTTCCACGCTCCCTAACCCCTGTGCCTTACTGCGGGGGGGGCGGGGGGGGGGCGGCATATGGATTCAAAAGTTGCCTGAGAACCCACAGGCCAAATTAGGCACTGTGTACAAGCCCAAGGTGGCCCTACTTCGTGGCAGAAGGGAGGCTGGATACACCAAAACACACATGTTAACATGAACACACATGTCCCAGTCTGCCTCTGCCTTGCTGGGAATCTGATCATGCCATCAGCTTTCTTTCCTGTTTCTCTAGCACAGGCTGACTTCCTGCACGGGGACAGCCCATGCCAGCAGCACACTAGAGTGGGTGGGCTGGGTACACCCCTGCGGCAAGTTCCTGTGGCTGGGGACAGAACCCCATACCTGCTGTATCAGACCTCTGGCTGTCGAGGGGCCCCCATGTATCAGACCTCTGGCTGTCGAGGGGCCCCCATCTCTCCAAGGCTGGTCCAGCTCAGACCGCAGACTCCCACACTGCCCACCTTTCCCCCTCCCCTCATCACGAAACCCTGGGAGCTGTGCTTTCAGTGAAGGTGTGAATGACTCTAGGCTCACCCAGGCCAGAAGGTCCCGCAGGTGTGCCCTGGGAACGGGAGAAGCCAAAGCACATCTGCCTGAGAGGAGGGAAGAGAGAACTTGGGAGAGATGTCGAGGTTCCTGGGATGGGGCGGCAACCTGAGTACAGCTCTGAACCCCCGATCTGCCCCCTCTGTAAAATGGGGCTTAAGATGGCCTTATCAGGGTGTCAGGAGGGAGGAATGAGAAGTGCAGTGGGGCTTTTTGGCAAATCTTAGCTGCTGTGCTTCCTCGCCTGGCAATGGTCCGAAAGGCCCCTGAGCCCCTACTTTGAGCAGTGGAATTGTGTGGACAGCACTGCCAGCCTGCAGATGTGTTATATTTGTCTTAAAGTGAGTTACCAACATTTAAAAATTGGGAAATTTCCCATTAAAAAATGAATTTCTTAAAAAAAAAAAAAAGGATAGATTTCCAGCTTCCCGTTAAAAGTAAGATTTGGGAACAGTGGGTCTGTATACCCTGCCACCCCCAACAGCCAGAGCTGGAGCTGAGTAGGCTCTGTCCCTCAGACGGGGCATCTGCTCTTCCGGCCTGGCACCTCCTACCCTTCCATTCACTTCCAGAACCTGCTGGCCCCTGGAAGCATCTCTATTCATGAGCCTGGTAAGCAGGCTTTTGGATGAGCTAGGGGAGGTTCAGAAAGGTTAAGTGACTTGCCCAAAGCCACACAGCCAGCAGTGGTAGAGCTGGGCCTGCCACCCCATCCAGCACCTCTTCTATTAGTAGCCACAGCCCCTGTGCAAAGGACTTCATGTACGTCTTCCCCATGGCCTCGCCCAAGACCCCTAGGGGGCAAATCCTGTTATTATCCCCACTCCACAGAGGAGGAAAGTGAGGCTCAGGGAAGGGCAGTGAATTTGCCCAGGGTCACCCAGCCAGTAAGCGGAGAGCTGAGACCGAGCCAGATCTGGCTCTGCAGCAAGCGCCCTTCTTAACGGCTTTACTTACTATCCCTGAGACCCCCTGACTCCATCTCAGCCAGTACTGACAACCTCCGCAGACTCCCACTGGCAGCCTGGAGGTTTGCCAGGTAGAGGGGCTGCAGCTTCAGCTTGGAACAGGACGCTGACAAGGCACATCCGAGGCCAGGGCAGCCTCTGACCAGAGCTTCCCTGCATTTCTGACACACAGGAAATGGGGCACAGCAGGGGTGGGTCAGAGCTGCCCCAAACCTTCATCTGAGCCCCTTCCTGGCACCCTTCCTCACTCCATCTATTCATTCTGGCCCCAAACCCCCAAACCCTAAATTGCATGGCGCTTGTTCATTGAAAACAGCTCTGGGTTCCAATGCTGGCTTAACCATACCTACCCGGCAATACGTACCTATTGCTGTAAGAATTAGACATAATTCATGCTAAATGCCTAGCGTAGTGCCTGGCTCGTAGTGTGAACACGATATAGACCTGATGACTGAATGGATAAACGGATCCCCCTTTTACAGATTAGGAAGGCGGGGATGGAGTCACTCGGCATATGAGTAGCAATACTGGGACTGACTCCCGGGTACAATGCATCTGGCCCTGGGCTCTTGGCCACCATGCCACCTCCTGACCAGGCCTTTCGGGGGTGGAGATGGGTGGGAGGAACTGCCACGGGCCTTACTGGAATCTGACCACAGTCGAGGCCTCCTCCTGGGCTTATCAAGAAATGGCTTTCCAGGAATTTGGTGACTCTGCGGCGGAGAGGGTCCCCACGTCTCTGCTCCCCCTCACCCCATTTCCTTGCTTAGTGTCCCCATGTCACATCTCTGGCTAGCAAGCTTTTGGCTCCCCCTACCCTCACCCTGAGGCCAGCAGGCAATGGGAAGGATCAGGGGGTGGTACAGGGGAGCCCTCGACCTTCCAGGCTGGGAACCTCTTTAGGAGCGTTAGCTTTGAGATCCTTTTCAAGTGCTCCCACTTCCTGGAATAACCACATCCTGCTACCATCCCCCCAAAAGCCCACAAAAACCACAGTACAGACTGGCGAGGATGGTGGTAGCTGGCATTAACTGGGCACCTACTATGTGCTGAGCACTGTACCAAGGACTCGCCAGGTGTTATTTCGGCAAGTCCTCCCTGCTGCCCTCTGAGGGGGCTGATACTCTTCCCATTGTACTGGTAAGAAAACTGAGGTGCAGGAAAACACTTGCCCATAGTCACCAGAGCAGACAAGAGGCAGAGTCCAAGGTTGAACCCCGGGCTGGGAGCCCCCTCTCTCCCAAGCTGTTTGGAAAGGCTTCAGATTTCAGGGTGGGGAGGCCAGGGGCTTGGGTCTTGACCCTTCTCCAGACTGGCTGTGTTAATTTGGGTGAGTCTCCTGCCCTCTCTGAGCCTCAGTTTCCCCATTTCTAGTAGGATGCATAGCTCCTGCCGCTCTCCAAACCTGTCACCCACCCCCTGGCTCAGGGAAGAGGCTAACATTCCAGGGTGCAGGTTTCCCAGGCTCTTTGTGGGGGAGGGTGGCCTCACTGGCTGAGGAGGGGGCATCCAGTCCCTCTGCAGCCCATGAAAGAGGGATCACTAGGAGGGCGTGCTCAGGGCTCCTCCACCCACAGGCCTGGCTCCAGGTCCCCATGTTTGGACCCAGTTCCCCCTTCTTCAGCCCAAATCTACAGCCCCAAGGCCCTGGGATGGGCAAGCTTCCTCTCCCAAAGAGCAGTGGCATCAAAGGTTGGCAGGGAGACCCTGGAAAGCTCCCCACCCGTGCTGGTGACACCAGACAGAGGCTGAGGATCCTCTTGGCCTCCCAGGGCTTCCTGGCAATAGGGTGCGACATGGGGCATTTCCTGAAAACCCAGCACCCATGCCGCGGTAACCCCCAGGATACATGGGGACCGGAGTGTGGGGGGCTGACCCGGGAGTCGGGAAGAGGGTGTGAGGCGGGGCCGGGAAAGTGGGGACAATCAGGGCGCTGTGTGTGTGAGGGGCGTGCGTGCAGCGCGGGCGCCGGGGAGGCGTGTAAATGGCCGGGTGAGCCGCGTGTGTGCACACGCGGGGCGGGCGTGTGGGGCACGATGCGATGCGCAGTGCATGGAGTGGCAGGGCCGGGGAAGGGTGCCCGGCGTGCGCTGTGCCGGGCTTGCGTGTGCAAGCGCGGCGCGGGTGTGCAGACGAGAGGGGAGCTTGGAGCCCGGGGGTCCCCGGCGCTGGGAGGGGCACTGCGTGCATCTGCGCGAAGGGCGCGTACTCACCCCGGCTCCGCGGAGGGGCCGCCGCTCCAGCTCCGGCTCCGGTTTGGGCTCCGGCTCCGGCTTGGGCTCCGGCTCCCGGCCGGCCTCCCGCAGCGCGCACGCACCGGCGCCAAGCCCGGCCGTAGCCGGCGGAGCCAAGCCTGCAGTGTCTCCCCGCGCCCGCCTGGGAGGAGCGCGGCGCGGTCCGGGGGCTCGGCCGGGCCGGGGCGGCAGTCGCGAGCTGCGCCGCAGTCCGGGCACGCTCCCAGGAGCCCGCCGCGCGCTCCCTCGCGCTCGCCCGCCCGCTCCCTCTTTAAAGTGACAAACCCGCGCGTGGTCTCCGCTCCCGGCAGTTGCGCGGCGCTTCCGGGGTCTAAGCCGAAGATCCCCAAGCGCTCCCCGGATCCCAGGGGGTCGTCCGAGGCAGAAGCCAAACCCTCACTCCCTGGCCCAGGATGAGTGGGGATGGGGAATGGGAACGTGCTCACCGCGAGCTTCGAGAGGCTGGCGGAGCACTGGGCACGGAGTCAGCAGGCTTGGGTTCTAGCCCCAGCTGCCGCACCCCGGCTTATCCTGTTCCCCTGTTAGGCCTCAGTTTATTTTTCTGTAAAACGGGCTGGATACTGTGCACCTCCTAGGAACCGATCAGGAAACAGGAGGGAGGTTTCCGCTTCTCTGAATGGTAGGCCAACATCATCTCAGTTAATCCTCACAATGGCTTAATGGCTTAATGGTGTCAGTGGTCACTCCGTTTTCTTTTTACAGGAGGAAACAGGTTCAGAGAGGTGAAATGACCTTCCAAGGTCACAGAGCCAAGGGTCAGAGCCAAGACTTGAACCTAGGTCTATGTGACTTTAAAGCCCATACTCTTAACCACTTAGGGGTCCTGCTTTCTCTCAAAAGGAATGAATGAATCATTCAGGAGATATGACGCCCCCGCTGGATGCTAGGCACAGTGCCAGGTGTGGGCGATCTTCCATCTTCCGGGAACAGGGGGACAAGTCCCTCCCTGCCCGCGCAGTCTGGCAGGGAGGCACGCACGCATTAAGAGGGGCTGGGGTGTGCGGGGGGAAGGTGCCACGTGCTGTGGGCTCAGTTACCAGGACAGCAGGCTTGGTGGGTACCTGGGAGGGCTTCTGAGGGGATCTGTAGAATCTGGGGTGGGATGGGAAGAGGGGAGAGGATCTCAGGTGGGGAGCAAGTGTGCTAAGGCAGCAGTAGTTTCTGGATCATCTACCCTCTGGGATTTCGGGGCTGAAAGCAACCTGCAGGCACTGCCCTCTCAGTAGGAGCTGGGTCTGTGCTGGCCTTGTTGGTGGGAGGGGGCATCCTTGGTCTAGAAAGCAGGACCCTGGGGAGCCAAGGATTCAGTTTCACTCTCGTCCACAGGGGACACCCTGTTTTCAGTTCATTTTATGGATTCCGAAGAAAAAGGAGAGAAAGGTCATTAATTATGCCCCTTTGAAGGGGGGGGGCTGGGCACTGGGCCATGGGCTCTCATTGCCATTTCTCATCTAAGTTAATCTTCATAGCCAGCCAGGTACAGTTTGGAATGACCGAGCCCATTTTTCCACATGAGGACACTGAGGCATGAAGGGTTCCCGGTTCGGGAGGGAGCATTGAAATTAGACACACCATCAGCACATAAAATGGCACACTGATACTGGCTTCTGTTGGAGCAGTAAAAAGGTGAGGTTGATCAACAGCAAAAAACCAAATAATTCAATTGAAAAATGGGTGGAAGACTTTAATAGACATTTCTCCGAAGAAGGCATACAGATGGCCAGTAGACACATGAAGAGATGCTCAACATCACTAATTATTAAAGAAATGCACATCAGAACAATGAGGGACCAGCTCACATGGGTCAGAATGGCCATCATTAAAAAGTCTACAAATAACAAATGCTGGAGAGGGTGTGGAGAAAAGGGAACCTTCCTACACTGTTGGTGGGAATGTAAGTTGGTGCAGCCACTATAGAGAACAGTATGGAAGTTCCTCGGAAAACTAAAAATAGAACTACCATATGATCCAGCAATCCCACTCCTGAGCATATACCCCGACAAAACTGTAATTCAAAAATATACATATACCCCTATGTTCATAGCAGCACTATTTACAATAGCCAAGCCATGGAAACAACCTAAATGCCCATCAACATATGAATGGATAAAGAAGATGTGGTACATATATACAATGGAATACTACTCAGCTATAAAAAAACTGAAATAATGCTATTTGCAGCAACATGGATGCAACTAGAGATTATCATTTTAAGGGAAATAAGTCAGAAAGAGAAAGACAAATACCATATGATATCACTTATATGTATAATCTGAAATATGGCACAAATGAACCTATCTAAAAAACAGAAACAGACTCACAGACATAGAGAACAGGCTTGTGTTTCCCAAGGGGGAGGGAGGGAGGGAGCAGGAGGGACTGGGAGTTTGGGGTTAGTAAATGCAAACTACTACATTTAGAATGGATAAACAACAAGGTCCTACTGTAAGCACAGGGAACTATATCCAATCTCTTGGGATAAACCATAATAGAAAAGAATATAAAAAAATGTATATATGTGTATAACTGAGTCACTTTGTGCAGCAGAAATTAGCACAACATTGTAAATCAGCTATACTTCAATTAGAAAAAAAAAAAAAAAAGGTGAAGTTGAGGCTGTTCTGCTTCTGGTGTCAGCCCAGTGGGCTGATGTGGGAACTGGAGTCTGGAGTGAGCTTGAAAGGAGGTCTTGCCAATTTCATGTAATAACCCTTCAGTGACCAGAAAAGCATATGTATGTGTGCCAAAGACAGGAATTACAAGTGCCTATCCACAGGAGAGTATGTAAATGCATAGCGGTACAGTCACAATGGCACACGGTGCAATAAAGAGGAGAAAAGAGCTACCACCACCTGCAACAGGTGGATGAATCTTGCTTGTAAAGTTGAATGAAAGAAACCGGCCACAAAAGACCACATGGTGTATGATTCCATTTATAGAAAGTTCAAAAAGCAGGCAGAACTACTCTCTGCTGTTAAAAGTCATCATGGCGGTTACCATGCGGTGGTGACTGTGAGGGGCCTGAGGGGGATTCTGGGATGCTGTTCATGTTCTGGTTTTGATCCCAGTGCAGGGTCCCCCCCACCCCTCCCCCCACCCCTCCCCCCACCCCTCCCCCCACCCCTCCCCCCAGCTCTGTTTTGTGTGTGCGTGTGTTTGAAAATTTGCAGCACTGCACACTTATGATTTGTATACTTTTCTACATGTGCGATACACTTCAATACCACTTACAGAAACACACAAAAACCTTGTGTGGCTGCCCACTGCACTGGAAAAAAGCCAAACTCCTTTCTGTGGTTTACAAGGGCCTGCTGGCCTCTCTGACATGCCATGCCGTCCTCACCCACCAATCTCCTGCCTGTCAGCCTTCTGGTGTTCCCAACACCTGCCAAGCTGTTTTCCTCCTCAGGGATTCTCACTCGCTGGTCTCTGCCTGGAAGGTGCTTTCCCTGTTCTTGCCAAGACCGCTCCCTTCATCCTCTGCACATCACCCTAAAGAAGTCACCTCTTCCGAGAGACCCTCCTGATGACCCCACCTAGAGTCCTCCACCCACAGCATGCTGTTTGTTTCCTACAGAACACTAGCCATAATCTGCAATTATTTTATTTGTTTACCGTTTATTTTCTGCCTCTGCCAGGAGACTGATAATCACAAACACACGGCACACTTACCGTGTGCCAAGCGATATTCAAACATCGTATTAAGGCATTGAATCTTCACCCCAACTCCATGGGGGGATACTCTCCTTAGCCCTATTTTACTGTTGAGGCAATTGGGGCTCAGAGAGGTTATATAAGTCGCTCACGGTCACACAGCTGGAAAGTAGCAGAGCCAAGGTTTGAACCCAGGCAGCCTGGTTCCAGAGTCCTTTCTTTAAACTCTATACTTTGACAGATCTGGTTTTTTTTTTTTTATTCCCCTGTAGTATATCTGGGACAGTATGTGGCACACCGTTGGTACTCAATAAATGTTGGGGGAATAAATGAGTGTGCTAAAGAGAGGTGAGGGGGAAGCTTGGATCCCAGAGTGGGTGTTGAGGGGAGGGATTGTGCAATGGAATCTGGAGTCCCAGGAGCAAGGTAACCAGGGAACCGACAGCAGATGGAGGTTCCCAGACAGCTGGAATTAACTGCAAGCTGTAGTCAGGGCCAAGGCCTTGCCTGGACCTGGGCCTGGGCACATCTTCCCAAGTGGAGCCTACCTTCAGCCTCGCCTACAGACCCTACAAGACACATAGCCATTCACAGAGGGGGCTCTGCCTTAAGGGCATACAACCTGTCTAGGGTCCCTTGAAGGATGGAAGCCCCCCAGGAGGTGATGCTACCTATCAAGTGCCCAGGGCTGTGGTGGCCCTGGAGAGAGTGACATGAATCTTGTGAATCACCTGCCTCTGGCCAGAAACTTTCTGGACCTTGGAACCTCCCCCAGGGATAGGAAGGTCCTATGTGACTTACTTGGAGTCTAAGATGTGGCTACAGTGCTGGTCAGTGAAGGCCACAGCCTGTGTCATCATCTCCCTTGAACTTGTCATGAAGTTCGCACACCCCGGTAGCTGGAGCCAGCGCGTCACTGGTTCCCCACCATCTTCTGCACCAGCCTGTCCTGGTGGGGCTGTCACGGCTGTGAGCCTGCTCAATCCATCTCCCAGCGGGACCCCTCCTCATTCTTCATCAGCCTCTGGGACAACTGCGACCAGTTCCTGAAGAGCAAGGGCGCCTTGGGTGAGGCGTCGCCCTGAGGTCTGGCCCAAAGGATGCTCTACCCCTGCGGCTGCTGGGTGTGAAGTCAGCCCAGCTACAGATCACGAAACTAAGGCCCAGAGAAAGGAAGGGCCAGCCAAGGCTGCGCAGTGGGGGAGTTCTGGAGTCAGGACAGGGGCGTGGGCCCCAAGGCCAGTGCTCCAGCAGCAGTTCCACATTGCCAGGGCCCTGGCCGGGAGCTTGTCCGCTCTGCATCTTGAGACCTGGGCCTCCTGCGGGCCCGTCTCTTTCGTGTTTGGAGAGGCTCAGCCTAATTCCCGTGGGCATGAGCTCTGAGGTCAGGCAGACGTGAACTTGCATTTCCATCCCTGACAAGTGGTTTCACTTCTCTGAGCTCAATGTCCTCATCAGTAAAATGGGGCTGAAGTTCCTCTCACCTCACAAGCTTGGAGGAGCATTAAAGGAGCTGGTGCCCGGTGTAGAGCAAGGCCTCAGTGAATGGGAGCTGCCGCTATCACCCGCTCTTTCCTGAGCTCTCCGTTCAGGTTTTCCCAACCCTGCCCTCAGCCTGCCTCTTTGTGATGATGTTTTGCTCCAGCCATGAGCTCTCTCTGGCCTCCCTCTGGCCTCTTCAATGCCTTTCCTCCCACTCCCACCTCATAGAAATCCAGAGCCCTCCTTGCCAGCAAGGGGGGCAGGAACCGCTGGACACTTCTGTATTCACAGTTTTTTTCTGGTCACATACAGGAAGGAAATTCATAAAGATCAGAACACTAGACACAAAGGGATGCTAGCAGTGAAGCCACAACTGCTGGGATCTGTCAGACATGTTTCAAACCCTCTTTCTATTCATTATCTCATTTGATCCTGCCAGGCTGATGCTACTCTTTTGCTGATGAGGAACCCAAGTCCAGGAGAGCTGAAATCACTGGCCATGTGGAGCCCACGAGCCCTGGGCCCAAATCCTGAGCCCCCTCTCTCCGAGAAGCCCTTTATGTTCCCTTTGCTCCCAGTTGGGGCTCCCATCAACCCATCACCTGAAGGCACCCACCTTGCCTGATCCCACACGCCTCCCTCATCTATGCCAGGGTAAGGAAGTGGCCCCTTGAGCAACTGCCACCGACACAGCTCCTTGGAGAGCTGCCCGCTGGGACGCAGAGAGCATGAGGCAAGGGGCCGGGACCCAGGATGGGTGAGTGTTGATGAGGGCAGCCCAAGGGAGGCCTGGAGATGCAAATGCTGTTGTGGTAGCAGGGGCAGTTCTCCCAGAGCTGGCTTCAGCCTCCCTGCTTCCCTGTTGCAGGGACCATCAGTCTCTGTACGCACAGGACACCTGGGCTGCCTGTGTCATCTGCAACTAAGAGCCCCTCGGGTGGGGACAAAGCTGCCACTGGCATTAGGGCAGAGGAAACCCAAGAGGGAGCTGCAGCTCTGGAGGTAGGGGCCCCTGTTCCAGCCACCCAGCACGTGCCCAGGGCGACCTGTCTGCCAGCCCCTTCTCTCCTGCTGGGTATCAATCTGTCCACCTGCCTCTGCGGCTCAAAGGCCCAGGGTTGCTGTGATTCTCCCCACCTCATTCCCAGGCCCATCGGCTCTCTGGGCCCACATTCGCTGGCTGAGATGGTCCTTCCATTGCCCCCACCCCACCACTGTCTTTGGCAGTCCCAGCCTCCAGGGAATGTCAGTGTTGGAGTCGGGAGGCCACGAGGGTCCCAGCTGCCTGTGGAAGGCCGGAGAGAACAGCTACGTCCATCTGTGTCCTCAGACTCCCATGCCAAGCCTCCATCCCACCACCCGCCCCTCCCCCCCCATGCTGCAACCCCTCAGCCCTTTATTCTCCAACCTGGGTTTTGCCCACAAGGCCCCAGGTTTCCACCAGGTCCCAGTTGCTGGGGACCATGCTGTGCTCACAGCCCGGCCTGAGTGCCCAGACAGAGGGCAACCAGGCCCTTTCCCCAGTCCTCTCCAGAGAAGCTGGTATTTGGGAGGCAGGGTTGCTAGCCCGTGGTATCTGTGGTTGCCATTCCATCTACTCCACCCGCCAAGCTCCCCCACCAACCCTGGCATCTGTTCTGGACATATTACTTGGATTCCCAGTCCTTGAGTCCTGTCAACAACACCTCTTTTCTTCCAACGAGCATTTTTTGTGGGGATGTGCGGGTGAGGTTGACACTGTCCCTGACCCCTGATGGGATGCTGGAGTGAGATAAATTGTGCCCCCCTCCAGGAAAAAAAAAAAAAAGATATGTTCAAGTCCTAACCCCTGGTATCTGTGAATGGAAAAATAAAGAAATATATTTGCTGAGGTAATTAAGGATCTCAAGATGAGATCAGCTTGGATATAGGGTGGGTCCTCAACCCAATGACTGGTGTCCTTCTAATCACAGACGCAGAGAGGAGAAGGCCAGGTGAAGACAAGGCAGAGACTGGAGTTAGGAAGCCCCAAGCCAAGGAGCGCCAAGGGTTACCAGTTGCCACCAGAAGCTGGCAGGGGGGCATGCGAGAGATTCTCCCTCAAGTTTCCAGATAGAACCAGCGCTGCTGACACTTTGACTTCAGACTTCTGGCCTCCAGAACTGTGAGCGAATAAAGTTCTGTTGCTTTAAGTTGCCAAGTTTGTGGTCATTTGTTACAGCAGCCCCAAGAACCTCATACAGAGGGTTTGAACCCCGACGTGCACCAAAGGCACTGAGCAGAGGGCCACGGGGTCTGGGGGCAGAGCAGCCCTGACCTGGGGGTCAGATGAGGCTTCTCAGCCATGGCCACACTTGACATGGGCCTGTAACCTCGCCAGGAAGAGACAGGGACATGGGAGAACCTCACAGACAAGGTCCAAGGCAGGACCATTCAGCGTTTTCAGTGCCCAGTTAACTGGCCGGTGGGCCCTCAGCCCAGGGAGGGGGGCTGCAGACCAGGGGCCTGGAGTAGTGATTGGGGTGGGCGCAAGGGCTGAGGCCTTGAATGGTGGGGTTGGGGCAAAGAGGAGAGAAGTAGGAATCTTGCCTAAAAACCAGAAAGATCTGGATGGCCTGCTCAGCACCTGGAAGGGCTGCAGGGAGGAAAGGGGGAGGAGGGGGGATCCAGGTGGGCCTTGAGCACCAGGCTACCTGAGGAATCTTCAGGGAGGCAGATGTCAGCTCAGCCCCCCAGACTGAGAGCATCTCGGAGGGGCAGCAAGCTCCCCATTAAGGGAGGTGTGTAAACAAGAGTGCCTGGGGGACTTCCCTGGTTGTCCCGTGGTAAAGAGTCCGCCTTCCAATGCAGGGGACGATCCCTGGTCGGGGAACTAAGATCCCACATGCCGCGGGGCAACTAAGACCGCACGCCACAACTACTGAGCTTGGGTGCCTCAACGAGAGCACCCGCGTGCCGCAAAACTACAGAGCCCACGTGCCCTGGAGCCCGTGTGCCACAACTAGAGAGAGAAAACCACATGCCACAACTAGAGAGAAGCCCAAGTGCCACAACGAAGAGCCCGCGTGCCGCAACTAAGACCCAACACAGCCAAAAAATAAATAAATATTAAAGAGAAAAAGAATGTAAAAACTTATTTTAAAAAAAAGTGCCTGGGAGAGACCTCAGCCCCATACAAGGCTTGTTACCGGTGGCCCCGAAGGACCCCTTTCTGTCCTGAGACCCTATACGCTGCCTGACTGGGCCCTCACCCCAGCAGCTGGTCTCGGACCTCCCCTCCCCACTCCGGGAGTCCATTTCCCTGAATTACTCTGGCCCGAGCCAGCCATACCCCCTTACCTGCCAGACTCTGGAGCCTGCCACCTGTGAAGACACAGGTGCCATTCTTTGAGACCCAGAATTTGGGAACGACAGGCAGATTCTCATCACCCCCAACCTCCCAGAAGAAAGGCTGGCCCTCCTGGGCCTCAGAGCCCCAGCTTATCTCCCGGGACTCCCCTCCCCCTGGGGGAGCAACCACTGCCGCCCCCTTTTAGTGTGTATTCCCTTCACACTAAACATCTGACGTCTGTTAACCTTCTCCACAACCCTCAGAGGCAGTACACAAGATTAAGAGCACCAAAGTTGCTGCGGGACCTTGGATAATTTTATAACCTCTCTAGGCCTCAGTTTCTGCAAATTGCAAAATAAATGTAACTGCCTCCTAGATGGGTTACAATCTGGAGTGCGGCTCCATAAGTGATGGCTCTTATTATCATTTTGAGCCAATGGGGAAACCAGCCCCAGTGCTGACTGCAAGGCTCTTTTGCCCCATTTACCTGCTGACATTTATAAGCCCCTACGTTTTCAAGTGGATGCTGGTCTGAGGGCCAATGAGTGAGATAGACCCTACCCTCAGGGGGCTCACAGTCTGATAGTGAAGGCCAACTTATGACCAAGTTACAAGGCGATGTGATAAGGGAGTACAGAGCACCGTGGGAGGGCAAAGGAAGGGTGGCCCGTCCAATCTGAGGGGGGAGGGCTTCCTGGAGGAGGTGACCTTTAAGACCTAAAAGATGACCAGGTATAGGCCAGGCAAAGGGGGTTGAGGAAAGCATTCCAAGCTGAGGAAACTGCAGATACCAAGGAGCTGCAGTTCGCTGGGCTGTAAACTCCGTGAGAGTAGGGAGGGGGTTTCACCTGATCAACCCTGCACGTGCAGCACCTGGGAGGTGCCCATAAGTATTTGTTGAGGGAATGAAATTCACTTGGGGAGGGGAAAGGAGCAAGACGGGGCTGTGGAGGTGAGAAAGGACTGAGCAGGGTCTTGTGGGTCCCAGGAGTTTGGACTTTATCTTGAGGGCTTAAATGCAAGTCAGAAGGAGTTCTTTTGCTGGAACAAGAGGGTTGCAGTGGAGATGGAGGTGGGAGCATATCTGGAGGCTTTGCCACCCACATGGGTACCTGGGCTCCAGTTCCAAGTCCCTAGCCTGCCGATCTGTCCAGCCCTGGGGCCTCCCTCCCTGGGCCCAGGCTTTCCCTCACCCCCTCTTGTCCCTGAACCCCAGCCTGTGCCCATCCAGGTGCTGCGCCCCACCCCTGAGCATAGCCCCAGACCCTGAGCCTTTGTCCCTACTGTCAGTCCTGCTGTGGAGGTAACAAGCAGCGGGGGCTCCCCCTGTCTTTTGCAATAGGTTTCTTGCCACTAGGGTTCCGACCTAAGAACCTCAGTTTTCCCATTTGTACAATGAGCATTGCTCGTCCTTCCTCTCACAGGCTCGCTGTGATGAGCGGTGAGATGGTGCATCTGAAACGTAAAGCATGCTAAATACACGTAGTGTTCATTTTTTCCTTTCACCATTACGGTAGTCAGATGTGTGTCCGAGAGAAAGATCGTAAAATACTAGTAAATAGAAAAAGGAAAACAAGTGTAATTCCCTGAAGTCCCACTGCCCAAGGGGAACATCTTGGTTTCTGCCTCAAGTGTGTGTTGTGACCATTCCAAAGGGAAACCCAGCCCCGGAGGAAGCGTGGGACAGGTCAGGCCGGCCCTCCAGGCTCAGGCCTTCTTTGAGGAGGAAAGGTTATATGGAAGCCCGTCAAGGCACATTTATTAAGCACCCACTGTGTGCCCGCGCTGGACCGGGAGACAAGCCCTTCATGTTTAGTGAGAATGTTGATTTCCCAGAAGGTTTGTCACTAAGGGTGGGATTGTGCCGGGGGACACTGCGGGGTTCAGAGCGGAGGCTCCTGAGGGCTGAGGGGTTGGGAGCCTCTGTCAGAAGTTCTTCAGAAACAGTCTGGTACCTCCAATCCAGTTTGGCCTACAACGTCTGACACCTGGGAAAATTATTGCCTTCAAAATAAGGAAAGAAAATCAAAGTTAATATTTTATCTCACACAAATATTTTGACAACTAGTAAACTGCACGTCAGTATAGTGTGATACAGAATTCTATTTCTGTGAAGTGTGGACCCATTTTGTGTGATGTGTTGTGTTGTGGGATGAGGCCTTCAGGAGAAAGAGGCCCTGGGGCCTAGGAAAGTCTTACATGTCCCTGGCCTCCAAGTTCTTTCCCCAGACCCGGAATTGCCTTGGCTCAGCCTCCTCTAGGGGGTGAGACCAGAAAAGTGCAGGCACCATCACCAAGAAGTCACTGTTAACATAAGACAAAAGGGTTTCCCTGGTGGCGCAGTGGTTAAGAATCCGCCTGCCAGTGTAGGGGACATGGGTTCGAGCCCTGGTCCGGGAAGATCCCACATGCCACGGAGCAACTAAACCCATGAGCCACAACTACTGAGCCCGCGTGCCACAACTACTGAAGCCCACGCAACAAGAGAAGCCACTGCAATGAGAAACCCGCACACCGCAACGAAGAGTAGCCCCCGCTTGCCGCAACTAGAGAAAGCCCGCATGCAGCAATGAAGACCCAACGCAGCCAAAAATAAATAAATAAAATAAAAAAATAATAATAGGGGCTTCCCTGGTGGCGCAGTGGTTGAGAGGCCGCCTGCCGATGCAGGGGACACGGGTTCGTGCCCCGGTCCGGGAAGATCCCACGTGCCGCGGAGCGGCTGGGCCTGTGAGCCATGGCGGCTGAGCCTGCGCGTCCGGAGCCTGTGCTTCGCAACGGGAGAGGCCACAACAGTGAGAGGCCCGCGTACCGCAAAAAAAATAAATAAATAAATAAATAAAAAATAATAATAAAAAATAGGACAAAAGAACCACAGGAATGCGTCTCCCAACACCCCCCCACCCCTGCCTGAAGACCCTGAGATGCGATTGAGGCTACCCTCCCCCAGTATGCCCAGGGAGAGGCGTCAGGGCCTTATGGGAGTAAACAGGATGTGGGGCAGCCGCAGAAAACATTTGGAGGTGGTGGCAGGTGTCACCAGCAGGCCTCTGGCTGACACAGAGCCGGAACAGTCCTGGCAAGACGAAGGGGCATGAGCTCAGGCTTGGGCACGGAGCCCAGGAAGGGGTCAGGTGGGGCTGGGCGCTGCCCACCTCCAGCTCCACCATGAAGCCTACTGTCAGGACATTGACCTCCTCCCCCTGCCACCAGCTCTAACTTGTCCTGTCCACCCCTCAGAGCCCAGTGCGTCAGAACTCCAGAAACCATCCATACCCACCCCCTCAAGGGAGCCTGGGATAGAGTTGGCATGGATGCTTCTGTGGGGGAGGAACAAATGACTGAAGATTCCTCTTCAGGGTAATTCTTAAGACTCTGCTCTTTCTTTTTTTAGCCTGGGAGGTGGCAGAGTATTTTCTCTAAATGTCTCGGTAAGCCAGAAATCAGGTCAGATATTTTTGTTGTATTTTCTCACCCATCGCTTTGGCCTTTTGTCTAGCCCTTGCCATCCCTCAGGCCACACACTTTAAGCTTCAGCCACGATGCCCTACTAACTATTCCCCAAACACAACAAACTCTTTCTTGCCTCCAAGCTTTTGCTCGGTGCAATTCCTTTTGCCTGGAATGCCCTCTATTTGCTTCTCTCCATGTAAACTCCTCTTCATCCTTCAAAACCCTCTCCTGTAAGGCCTTCCACGATTGCTCCAGCAGGTCAGTCAGGCTCCTCTCCCACAGTACCTGGACGCTCCCTCTAGCACATCACATAGAGTGTCTTTCCTGGAAGTATTTCCTTCCGTGCCTGTCCCTACTGGATGCTGGCCAATTGAAGAGTAGAAGCTGGTTTTTAGTCATCTCTCAATCCTTCACGCCCAGCATACAACAGGTGCCTTGTCAATATTTAAAAATCAAGAACCCACATTTACGGCTTCCCTGGTGGAGCAGTGGTTAAGGATCTGCCTGCCTATGCAGGGGACATGGGTTCAAGCCCTGCCACGAAGATCTCACATGCTGCAGAGCAACTTAACCCAAGCACCACAACTACTGAGCCTGCGCTCTAGAGCCTGCATGCCACAACTACTGAAGCCCATGCGCCTAGAGTCCATGTTCCACAACAAGAGAAGCCACCACAATGAGAAGTCCGCACGCTGCAATGAAGAGTAGCCTTTGCTCTCCGCACCTAGAGAAAGCCTGCGTGCAGCAACAAAGACCCAACACAGCCAAAAATAAAAAATAAATAATTTTTTTTAAAAAGAACCCACATTTATGAAGGCCTTCCATGCCAGGCAGAGTTTTCAGTGCATTACATGTATCTAAGACTCCCAACACCCCTACAATGACGATTGCTTTATCAGCCCCAATTCTACATATTCAGAAATGGAGGTATAGAGAGGTTAAGAAATGTGGCCAGTAAGACATGGAAACAACCTAAGTGTTTGCCAATGGATAAATGAATAAAGAAGATGTGGTAGATATTCACAATGGAATATTATTCAGTCATGAGAAGGAAGGAAATCTTGCCACTTGTGACAACATGGATGAAACATGAGGGCATTATGCTAAACGAAATAAGTCAGACAGAGAAAGACAAATACTGTATGATATCACTATGTGTGGAATTAAATTAGCCAAACTCATAGAAACAGAAAGTAGAGTGGTGATTACCAGGGCCTGGGGGAAGGTGGGGGTGGGTGGGAGACGCTGGTCAAAGGGTACAAATTTCCAGTTATAGATGACTAAGTTCTGGGGATTCTAATGTACAGCATGGTGATTATAGTTAACAATACTGTATTATATACTTGAAAGCTGCCATGAGAATAAATCTTCAATGTTCTCATCACAAAAAAGAAATGGTAATTATGTGATGTGATGCAAGTGTTAGTTAACATTGTGGATCATTTTGCAATATACAAGTATATTAAATCAACCCCTTAAATGTACACAATGTTATATGTCAATTATACCTCAATAAAACTGGGGGAAAAGTTATTTTTAAAGAAACAGAGTGGTTTCTGACAAATCATAAATGAGACCTGATGAAGGAGTTCATGTATTTGATGCTCGTACAATTTGATTGTCTTAAGTGTGGCTTCTACTTTTATCTGGTGGGGGATAAGTCAATTAATTGTTCTACTAAAAAGAGAAAGAAAAAAAGGAAGGTACAACAGACACCGCAGAATTACAAAGCATCCTAAGAGACTACTACAAGCAACTCTATGCTAATAAAATGGACAACCTGGAAGAAATGGACAAATTCTAGAAAGGTATAACCTTCCAAGACTGAACCAGGAAGAAATAGAAAATATGAACAGACCAATCACAAGTAATGAAATTGAAACTGTGATTAAAGATCTTCCAACAGGGCTTCCCTGGTGGCGCAGTGGTTGAGAGTCCACCTGCCGATGCAGGGGACACGGGTTCATGCCCCGGTCCGGGAAGATCCCACATGCCACGGAGTGCCTGGTCCCATGAGCCATGGCCGCTGAGCCTGCGTGTCCGGAGCCTGCGTGTCCGGAGCCTGTGCTCTGCAACGGGAGAGGCCACAACAATGAGAGGCCGGCATACCGCAAAAAAAAAAAAAAAAAAAAAAAAAATCTTCCAGCAAACAAAAGTCCAGGACCAGATGGCTTCACACGTGAATTCTATCAAACATTTAGAGAAGAGCTAACACACATCCTTCTCAAACTCTTCCAAAAAATTGCAGAGGAAGGAACACTCCCAAACTCATTCTATGAGGCCACCAACACCCTGATACCAAAACCAGACAAAGATACTACAAAAAAAGAAAATTACAGACCAATATCACTGATGAATAGAGATGTAAAAATCCTCAACAAAATACTAGCAAACAGAATCCAACAACACATTAAAAGGATCATACACCATGATCAGGTGGGATTTATCCCAGGGATGCAAGGATTCTTCAATATACACAAATCAATCAATGTGATACACCATATTAACAAATTGAAGAATAAAAACCATATGATCATCTCAATAGATGCAGAAAAAGCTTTTGACAAAATTCAACACCCATTTATGATAAAAACTCTCCAGAAAGTGGGCATAGAGGGATCCTACCTCAACATAATAAAGGCCGTGTACGACAAACCCACAGCAAACATCATTGTCAATGGTGAAAAACTGAAAGCATTTCCTCTAAGATCAGGAATAAGACAAGGATGTCCACTCTCACCACTATTATTCAACAAACTTATGGAAGTCCTAGCCACAGCAATCAGAGAAGAAAAAGAAATACAAATTGGAAAAGAAGAAGTAAAACTGTCACTCTTTGCAGATGACATGATACTATAAATAGAGAATCCTAAAAATGCCACCAGAAAACTACTAGAGCTAATCAATGAATTTGGTAAAGTTGCAGGATACAAAATTAATGCACAGAAATCTCTTGCATTCCTATACACTAATGATGAAAAATCTGAAAGAGAAATTAAGGAAACACTCCCATTTACCATTGCAACAAAAAGAATAAAATACCTAGGAGGGCTTCCCTGGTGGCGCAGTGGTTGGGAGTCCGCCTGCTGATGCAGGGGACACGGGTTCATGCCCCAGTCCGGGAGGATCCTGCGTGCCGCGGAGTGGCTGGGCCCGTGAGCCATGGCCGCTGGGCCTGCGCATCCGGAGCCTGTGCTCCGCAACAGGAGAGGCCACAAGAGTGAGAGGCCCGTGTACCGCAAAAAAATTTTTTTTAAATAAATAAATGAAATAAAATACCTAGGAATAAACCTACCTAGGGAGACAAAAGACCTGTATGCAGAAAACTGTAAGACACTGATGAAAGAAATTAAAGATGATACCAACAGATGGAGAGATATACCATGTTCTTGGATTGGAAGAATCAATATTGTGAAAATGACTATACTACCCAAAGCAATCTACAGATTCAATGCAATCCCTATCAAATTGTCAATGGTATTTTTTATGGAACTACAACAAAAAAAAATCTTAAAATTTGTATGGAAACACAAAAGACCCTGAATAGCCAAAGCAGTCTTGAGGGAAAAAAATGGAGCTGGAGGAATCAGACTCCCTGACTTCAGACTATACTACAAAGCTACAGTAATCAAGACAATATGGTACTGGCACAAAAACAGAAACATAGATCAATGGAACAAGATAGAAAGCCCAGAGGCAAACCCATACACCTATGGTCAACTAATCTATGACAAAGGAGGCAAGGATATACAATGGAGAAAAGACAGTGTCTTCAATAAGTGGTGCTGGGAAAACTGGACAGCTACATGTAAAAGAATGAAATTAGAACACTCCTTAAAACCATACACAAAAATAAACACAAAATGGATTAGAGACCTAAATGTAAGACCGGACACTATAAAACTCTTAGAGGAAAACATAGGAAGAACACTCTTTGACATAAATCACAGCAAGATCTTTTTTGATCCACCTCCTAGAGTAATGGAAATAAAAACAAAAATAAACAAAAGGGACCTAATGAAACTTGAAAGCTTTTGCACAGCAAAGAAAACCACAAACAAGACGAAAAGACAACCCTCAGAATCGGAGAAAATATTTGCAAACGAATCAACGGACAAAGGATTAATCTCAAAAATATATAAACAGCTCATGCAGCTCAATATTAAAGAAACAAACAACCCAATCCAAAAAAGGGCAGAAGACCTAAATAGACATTTCTCCAAAGAAGACATACAGGTGGCCAAGAAGCACATGAAAAGCTGCTCAACATCACTAATTATTAGAGAAATGCAAATCAAAACTACAATGAGGTATCACCTCACACCAGTTAGAATGGACATCATCAGAAAATCTACAAACAACAAATGCTGGAGAAGGTGTGGAGAAAAGGGAACCCTCTTGCACTGTTGGTGGGAATATAAATTGATACAGCCACTATGGAGAACAGTATGGAGGTTCCTTAAAAAACTAAAAATAGAATTACCATATGATCCAGCAACCCCACTACTGTGTATATACCCAAAGAAAATGATAATTCAAAAAGACACATGTGCCCCAGTGTTCATTGCAGCACTATTTACAATAGCCAGGTTATGGAAGCAACCTAAATGCCCATCGACAGACAAATGAATAAAGAAGATGTGGCACATATATACAATGGAATATTACTCAGCCATAAAAAGGAATGAAATTGGGTCATTTGTTGAGACATGGATGGATCTAGAGACTGTCATACATAGTGAAGTAAGTCAGAAAGAGAAAAACAAATATCATATATTAACGCATGTATGTGGAACCTAGGAAAATGGTACAGATGAACCGGTTTGCAGGGCAGAAGTTGAGACACAGATGTAGAGAACAAACTATGGACACCAAGGGGGAAGCCACGGGGGGTTGGAAATGGTGGTGTGGTGAATTGGGTGATTGGGATTGACATGTATACAATGATGTGTATAAAATTGATGACTAATAAGAACCTGCTGTATAAAAAAAAAACTAAAATTCAAAAATTAAAATAAAAAGAAAAAAGAAAGAAAGGAAGGAAGGGAGAAAGAAAGAGAGAAAGAAAGAAAGGACTTCCCTGGTGGCGCAGTGGTTAAGAATCCACCTGCCAATGCAGGGGACACAGGTTTGGGCCCCGGTCCGACATGCTGCAGAGCAACTGCAGAGCAGTTGATCCCACATGCTGCAGAGCAACTAAGCCCATGTGCCACAACTACTGAAGCCCGCACACCTAGAGCCCGTGCTCCACAAAAAAAGAAGCCACCACAATGAGAAGCCCACGCACTGCAACAAAGAGTAGCTCCCACTCTCTACAGCTAGAGAAAGCCCGCATGCAGCAATGAAGACCCAACACAACCAAAAATAAATAAAATAGAATAAATAAATTAAAAGATCTCCTTGTTAAAAAAAACTTTATGAAAGAAAGAAAGAAAGAAAGAAAGAAAGAAAGAAAGAAAGAAAGAAAGAAAAGAAAGAAGAAATGTGGCCAAGAACAAACACCAGCAGGTGGCAGAGGTGGGATTCAAACAAATGAGTAACAAGTGGTAATAATAATAAGTAATGAGTTGATGAATGAATAGATGAATAAAAGGACTGAAAGGAGGAGAAAAATCAAATAAAGAGGGATGTTCTCAGTATTGGGGAGGAAGTGCTCCCCTCACATGTGAAGAGAAACCTTTGATCCAAATCTTATAATAAAGAAATATATTCTTCCTTCTCCCGCTCCCTCTTATTACTGTCTCCCACTCAGGAACTGAGAACTGGCATGTAAAAATAGCAAACCTGAAGGAGTGTGAAGGAAGTGCTCAGCAGAGCACCCCACCAGGAACTCTACTCTCCTACCGTGTCATCCACTCCCGATTTCTTGCTCATCCTTCAGGGCCCAGTTTATTTCCCTCTCCTCTGTGAAGCCTTTGCCAACCCCCAGCAAGTAACAGAAACTCAAGGAAACTAGCTGAAGCAAAAGAGGGGGATTTATCAAAAAGATCCAGTGTTTCAAGCCATCCCAGGACATCAATGCAGCCAGATGTCCATGAAGGACAAGGATCAGGGACGGAGAGACTATCAGGAGCCCTAATGGCTCCCCGCCTGCGGCTCAGCTTCCTTCTTCCTTTTGTGCGGTCCCCCGTTACGGGGGAGAACGGCCACCCACACCCACGCAGTTAACATCATCTTTAGAATTTCAATCTGTGCCACATTCTTAGGGAAGAGCTCTGATTGGCTGGTGTGGATCAGGTGATCAGCCCTGCTCCAATCCCCTGGGTCAGGAGTGCTGTCACGTGGTACAAATATGACGGCTGGAGGCCTGCCCTCAGAGAGTGAGGGGAGAAGCAAGGCACCCAGAAGGTGTCTCTGCTGCCTGCTCATTCATCACCCTCCCTCTTCCTGCGGAATTAATCTCCTCTGTGCTTACGGTTCTTCCTTCACAATTCCATTCAAGCTCTGATCACGTTCTTCGGCTTGCTGTCTGAATTGAATTGGTGCGTGTGTGCCTATCCTTGTGCACAAGCCCACAGGAGAGCTCCAGCTTGCAGAATAGACTGACCCTCGACCCCTGTGTTACTTTAAGGCCTCCATCCTGAACCTCTCCTGGAGGCCAGCTTCATGGGTGTACAGCCTGCGCATGGTTTAATGCTCTGCTTTTGCCCTCTTGAAATTCTCAGTAATTTTTGAATAAAGAGTCCAGCATTTTCATTTTGCACAGGGCCCTGAAAATTATGTAGCTGGTCCTGCCTCTCTCCTAGCCCCACCTCGAGCTCTTCCTCCCAACCTAAGTCTCCTTGGGCTGTCATAATAAAATACCACAGGCCGGGTGGCTTAAACAACAGAAATTGATTTTGTCATATGTCTGGAGGTTAGAAGTTCAAATCAAAGTACTGGCAGAGTTGGTTTCTGGTGAGATTCCTCTTTCTGGCTTGTAGAGGGCTGCCTTCTTGCTGTGTCCTTAATGGCCTTTTCCCTCTGTGTGCCTGTGGAGAGAGAGTGCATTCTGGTGTCTTCCTCTTCTTATAAGGTTGCCAGTGGATCTGATTAGGGCCCATCCTAGTGACCTCATTTAACCTTAATTACCTCCCCAAAGGCCCTATCTCTAAATACAGTCACACTGGGGGGGGTGGTGGCTTAGGGCTTTGACATATGACTTGTGGCGGTGGTGGGGGACACAATCCAGTCCATAACACTGACGTTCTTGGATCCTAGCCCCTTTGCTTGCACCCCAAGCACAGCCTCATGCCTGCTCCTTGGATTTGCCTGGTGACACTCTCCCTTGGAGATGACCTCTAGTTTTCCTCCTTAGTGGTGGCCTACTTTGTCTTGGATTCCTCACCCTGGGCAGCACCCTGCCCTACCCAGTCTACTCCTGACCTTGTCTGTTACAGTCCTTTAGGGCCAGGGGACCCCCCCCACCCCAGGCCTGGAGGAGGGTGGGGCCAGTCTCCTCCATGGCATGGGAAGCACTCACACCCTTCAGGGACTTTGTCAGCATCCTGGATGGTGCTTTCTTGCTTGCCTAACTCATACTCAAACTTCAGAATTTGCCAAGAGCCCTCTCCTTCTTGCACGCCATTTCTGCCCACCTTCCACTACTCGCATGGCTGGGGTCTTATCTTACCCCATTAGCGTTCCCACGATACCACATCACAATGGCCAATTTCATACCTATTGGTTCTGCTGGTGCCTTTGTCATCATCTTCACCCTGGTGCCTCACACAGGGTTGGCACAGAGCAGGCACAATAAAGAATGAGCCCCTATTGAAGGTGAGGCTTAGATTGTCACCTTTGATCCTTTTCCCCAGACCCTTTCTGTTTTTTTTTAATATTTATTTACTTATTTGGCTGTGCTGTGTCTTAGCTGCAGCTCACAGGATCTTCGTTGAGACATGTGGGATCTAGTTCCCTGACCAGGGATCAAACCCAGGCCCCCTGCATTGGGAGCACAGAGTCTTAGCCACTGGACCACCAGGGAAGTCCCTCCCCAGACCCTTTCTGACTGTACCCAGAAGGTGTGCAGGGAGTATTGTCTGCAGGGACAGAGAGGGAGTTGGCCACTTCTAGACCAGATGAGAAAATAATCTGTTGGTTTCTTAATCATATGGCTTTTAAAAACTACAGCCATCAAAGGCCCCAGATAACGTCACATACTTTGGTCCTTTTTACTTTCTATTTGCAGTCGTGATAGCCCTTAGGAAATATATTCACTAAGTTTTTTAAAATTATGGAAGCCATACAGTTATATCCTCACTGTAGAAAAATCAAACAAACGGCTGTAGTCTAAGATTTGAAACACAAAAACTGGTTCAAAAAACTGCAACTCTTTCTAAATCTGTAATAAACATGATGACCCAAAACCTATGAGATGCAGCAAAAGCAGTTCTAAGAGGGAAATTTATAGCAATACAATCAAGAAACAAGAAAACAAGAAAAATACAGGAAACAAAAACTGTAAAGAAATACAAACACATGGAGTCTAAATCTGTAGTAACTGAGCTCAGCTCCCTAGCCCACAGTTCTGCTCAATAGCAGCAAAATCCCCAATATTTCCAATTTACCACTGGGCACTTTCCATTCACACTTACACTTATAAATCTTTGAGAAAGTTTTTCTTATATTTTTGACCTTGGCTAACAGTAGGAAATCCACTGCACTTTGAAACCCAGTGCAACATTTAATCAATAATCAGGAAGCAAAAGTTTCATAAAATAAAACTTAATTTGATACTCTCTGATATTTTCTATCCTGTCTCTATTTTCTAATCTATTCTGCGATGCTTTATTTGATTTTATTCTGTGTTGTCCACTCTGAATTTCAAGAACCACTGATGGGTCATAAGCCAGTTTGTCTCCCTAACCCTTTCCCTCTGCTTCTAGTGTTACCTGAAAACTGGGTTTGCCTCTTGGTGGGTGTTGAGCCAAAAGACACAACCAAGCCAAAGATCAGGAGAAGGAAGGATTTACCACTTGCAGCAGGTAATGAGAACACGGGGGATCTTTCCCAAAGTAGTGTTGCCCTGAAGAGCAAAATTGGGGAAGTTTTAAGCTAAGGTATATGCATATTCATGAAGGGGCTTGAGTGTCATATGCATATTCATGAAAGGGCTTGAATAGAGAATTCAACACAGAATTGGGGCAAAGGTTGACAGAGTCCAAGCTTCAGTGGATTGTTGAAAGGTCCACATCTTCATTCCTTAGGTTCCAACCAGTTTGGTGTCTGGGGTCTTAGCATGTAGTTCTTGTAGAACAACTCAGAGATGTCCATTGTCCTTGAAACACTGGATCTTTTTGATAAATCCCCCTCTTTTTTTTTTTTTTTTTTTTTTTGTGGCGATATGCGGGCCTCTCACTGTTGTGGCCTCTCCCATTGCGGAGCATAGGCTCCAGACGCGCAGGCTCAGCGGCCATGGCTCACGGGCCCAGCTGCTCCGCGGCATGTGGGATCCTCCCAGACCGGGGCACGAACCCGTGTCCCCTGCATTGGCAGGCGGACTCACAACCACTGCGCCACCAGGGAAGCCCAAATCCCCCTCTTTTGCTTCAGCTAGTTTCCTTGGGTTTCTGTTACTTGCTGGGAGTTGGCAAAGGCTTCACAGAGGAGGGGGAAATAAACTGGGCCCTGAAGGATGAGCAAGAAATCGGGAGTGGATGACACGGTAGGAGAGTAGAGTTCCTGGTGGGGTGCTTTGCTGAGCACTTCCTTCACACTCCTTCAGGTTTGCTATTTTTACATGAGAGGATACACGTGTATCTGGTTGTTCTTTTTTTTAAAAATTAAATTCTAGTTAATTTATAATGTTCTGTTAATTTCTGCTGTACAGCAAAGTGATTCAGTTATACATACATATACACGGAAACCCCCTGACTCTTTCCACTGAGGAAAACTTTTTGTTCTGAGTGCTCCAAGGCCTGCAGCACTTTATTTCTCAACAAACCTCTTCTTCCTCAGAAAGCCCCACAATAGAAAGCTCCTATGGGGAGAAACTTGTTTTGTTTCTGTTCTGAATTTTGAAAAGTCTAATTTGAAACCCAAAGCTGAGCAATGACTTCTTTGTTCCCCTGCATTTGCCCTCCCAGAAACCGGTGGTGGTGGTGGTGTGGCTGGAGGGAAGGGTAAAATGAAAGAAAAAACAATAACAACTGCAGAATCAAAATAATACTCTTCTACACAGATGGAGTGAAAACCCCCCGCTCCCCTTCCCCACGCTGCCCTCTGAAAGTAAGCACCTCTATCAGGTGTTTGTTTATACATTCCTGTATACATATATGCACACAACTTTGTGTGTGTACATATATATTCTGCTGTTATTTTTGTCATTTAGAACCAGCCTGCCTGGATTCAAATCCTTGCTCTGCTATTTACTACATGTGCGACCTTGGGAAAATTACTTAACCTCTCTGTGATTCAATTTTCTCAACTGTAAAATGGGAACAACAATAGTGATTAAGCCAGAGTAGCGAAGATTACATTTATTTTATTATTATTATTTTTAAATTTATTAATTTATTTATTTTTGGCTGCATTGGGTCTTCATTGCTGTGCACGGGCTTTCTCTAGTTGTGGCAAGCGGGGGCTCAGTAGTGGTGGTGCATGGGTTTAGTTGCTCCACGACCTGTGGGATCTTCCCGGGCCAGGGCTCAAACCCGTGTCCCCTGCATTGGCAGGTGGATTCTTAACCACTGTGCCACCAGGGAATCCCGAAGATTACATTTAGAGAGAGGCTAGCACGTGATGAGCTATACAGTGTTAGCACTGTGATTTATTGCAGAATATTCCATTGTGTGGGCACATCATCGTCTCCTATTGAAAGACCAAGGTTGTTTTCAGGTTTCATTATTGCAAATAACGTTGCAATGAACACACTGGGCATGTGTATTTTTCTTTTAAAAGTTACAGCCCAATTGTCTCCTCCAATGATTGTATCAATTTATACTCCTGCCGACACTACCTATTTTTCCTACACTGTCATCAATACTGGACACCCTCAGTTTGTTAGGTGAGAGGATGATGTAGTATTTAGCAGGCTTCTCCACTGTCAGCTTACTTTTTATTCCCCCATCCCTTGGCTGTGAACTGTGTTTATGGTGCCTATGGTTATACAGTGAGCACTCCTGGAACACTTAGCCTGTGCTAAGAGCTTCTGCGGGTTGTCTCCCCAATTTCTGAGGACAGCCTGTAATGTTGGCTCCGCTTATTGTCTCCATTTCATAGATCAGAAAGCAGAATCCTCCCGCGATGAGCCACACCAGAGCTAGCAAGTGGCAGAGTAAGGACTCCTTCCTGGTCTGTCTGACCCTGCATGTAACTGCTTAGATGTAGAAACTGAGGTCCAGAAAAGGGACGTTTCTCTGAGTGCACCCAGCATGTCCGTGGCTCTGCCCAGGCCCTTGCACGGCCAAGCCACCTCTGACCCCACAAAGTCGGCAGCTGTTTCTCACCCACCGTGGCCTTCCCTGGCCCCAGCCCCGCCCCAAGCTGCCCACTCCAGACCCTCCTCCAGTTTGTGTTCTTTGGCCACTGTGGCTTCTAGCATGCCCGGGGAAAGGACCCAGACTTCCCAGCAAATAAACACCGCCCACAGATTCCCAAATATACAGATAAGTGTTCCCTCCCACCTCGGCCAGGACTGGCTGGAACTCCACACATTCGGCCCTTCTTCTGCTCCTCCTGGTGCTGGGTTCTGTGTCTGAGTCCTCAGTGGAACAGCACGTGTCCTCCACTGTATGGGGGAGGGGAAACCTGCACCGTGAGGCATCACTGTCCTCAACAGTAGCAGAGTAACTAACAGCCATATCCTGGTTTGGATACGCTTTTCCAGTGTTCACATTTTACGAAACAATTGTGAACAGAGTCTCCCCAAACAACTTGGACAGCAGTGTCTTTGTCACCAGAAAGAGCCCTTTTGGGAGTCATCTAACAGGGCTGTCACCAGCACCGCACACCCCAGCCTCACATCCAGGGGGGTGAATCAGGGTCCAGAGCTGTTCAGGTATGTTAGCCATCTCCACGTGGTCACCACTTACAGAGAGGGCTGCTTTTCAAAAATTTGATTAGGAAGAATTTTGAACATATATAAAATTAGGCAGAAAGCCCACCCTCACCCTGTCCCCATCACCCAGTTTTTGCAGTTATCAGCTCAGGACTGATCTTGCTTCATCTTCATTCCTGCCTGTTTCTCTCACCTTTAAAACAAATACTGTATCATTTCATCCACAAAAGGTAAGAGTAGGGCTTCCCTGGTGGCGCAGTGGTTGAGAGTCTGCCTGCCGATGCAGGGGACACAGGTTCGTGCCCTGGTCCGGGAAGATCCCACATGCCACGGAGCGGCTGGGCCCGTGAGCCATGGCCGCTGAGCCTGCGCGTCCGGAGCCTGTGCTCCGCGACGGGAGAGGCCACAACAGTGAGAGGCCCGCGTACCGCAAAAAAAAAGGTAAGAGTAATCTAAAAGACGAAGAGTCTTTTATTAATATAACTATAATAACATTTTCACCCCTAAGAAAGGAATAGATCTCTCATATCATCCAAAATCTGGTCAATATTCAAAGTTCCAGATACTTCATAAATCTTTTCTTTTTTTTATAGTTTGCATTAGTATCTAAATAGGGTTAATACACTGTGATTGGTTAATATGTCAGGTTTCTTTTACTCTGGAATTTCCCCCTCCATCCCTCTCTTTTTCTTTTTCTTTGCAATTTATTTTGTTGAAAAAACCTTGGCTGTTTTATCTGTAGGGATCACTGCAGTCTAGAATTTGCTGATTGCAGCCCCATGGTGTAGTTCAGCATGATTCTCCATCCCCAGGGGTTCTTATAAATTGGGAATTGCATCTAGAACTGCATCTGATAAATGCAGGCTTGACTTTTTTGGGCAAGAATATTTCATAAGTGGTACTGTTTCTCCTGTCTGGAGGCATATACTGTCTGGTTGCTTCTCCTTTTATGATGCTATCATGTCGCTTTAGTTTTTTAAAGCTCTTATTTCGAAAAAAACTTCGAACCTATGGAAAGTCGCAAGGATAGTGCAATGAACTCTCATTGATTTACCAGTTTTTGCCACATTTGCTTTATCATTCATGCTCTTTTCATATATAGATATATTTTTCTAAGTCATTTGAGAATGGGTTTCAAGCATCAAGCCCCTTCACTCTTAAATATTTCAGGGTGAACCTGCTAAGAACTCTTTTCCATAAGCATCTAAAAGAAAAACCATTCTTCTATTTTCACAGTACTTCTGACACAATGTGTGGGGTTTTCCCTCACACTAAACAATTCTCCAGCTCTTCAGACATCAAGTTGGCGTCCTACAATTCAGTTCTGACATTAACTTCCCAGAGTTAGCATAAACACCACAGGTTAAGGGCTCAGTCCCACAAGACTGCTCCCACTTTGGACACCAGTCATAAGTTGCCGGTTGTCACCTGTGCTTTTGGTCAACCAGCTATAAATTAGGGGTTCCCAGACCCTCGCCTCAAGTTTGATAATTTGCTAGAAAGAACTCAGGGAAATATTTATGTTTACCAGTTTATTATAAAGGATGCAGATGAATAGCCAAATGGAAGAGAGGCATAGGGCAAAGTATACAGAAGGGCCGGAAGCTTCCACGCCCTCTCTGGGAGTGTCACCGTCCTAGCACCTCGATGTGTTCACCAACCCAGAAATTCTCTGAACCCCATTGTTCAGGGTTTTTGTGAAGGTTCCATTAAGTAGGCATGCCTGATTAAATCACTGGCCTTTGGTGATGGAACTCAATCTCCAGCCCCTCTCGACTCCCCAGATATCAGGAAGTGGGGCTGAACGTTCCAACCCTCTAATCACCTGATTGGTTCCTCTGGCAACCAGTCCCCATCCTCCCAGCATCCCCTTACTAGCATAAACTCAGGTATGGTGGAAAGGGGCTTATTGCAAATAATGAAAGATGCTCCTATCACCTCTATCACTCAGGAAATTCCAAGAGTTTTAGGAGCTCGTGCCAGGAACTAGGGACAGAGTCCAAATATATATTTCTTATGCCACACTATCAAATTCAGGAAATATTACAGTGATGACATTCTATTATCCAATATCTAGATCATACTCAAAATTTGCCAATTATCTTGTGTTGCTTTGTGTGTGTGTGTGTGTGTGTGTGTGTGTGTGTGTGTGTTGCTTTTTAAAATGACTTTAAAGGACTTATTTCCGGGAATTCCCTGGCAATCCAGTAGTTAGGACTCTGCACTTTCACTGCCGAGGGCCCGGGTTCAATCCCTGATCAAAGAGACTTATTTCCAAATGTCTAATCCTTGCAGCCATGGAATCGTATCCTCAGAAATAATTTATAAATCTATATTAAATTTATTTTTATTTCATTTTTATTATCAAAGCAATAAATGTACTTCATTTAAAACATAAAACAGTCTAGGGACTTCCCTGGTGGTGCAGTGGTTAAGAATCCGCCTGCCAATGCAGGGGACACAGGTTCAGTCCCTGGTCCGGGAAGATCTCACATGCTGCGTACCTACTAAGCCCTCGCGCCACAACTACTGAGCCCGCGTGCCACAACTACTGAAGCTCGCGTGCCTAGAGCCCATGCTCCACCACAAGAGAGGCCACCGCAATGAGAAGCCCGCGCACCACAATGAAGAGTAGCCCCCGCTCGCCGCAACTAGAGAAAGCCCACGCAGCAACGAAGACCGAACACAGCCAAAAATAAATAAAATTTTAAAAATAAATAAATAAAATGGTCTAAACTTATGAAGAAAACTAACATTCCTTTGCTTTCTCCCACTCCACCCCCATGGCAGCCCCCACGTGGCTTCAGCCCAGAGGTGTTTCCTCTGGGATTTACCTCCGTGTCCCTAGACAATATGCTTTCATTGCATTTCTTGGTTTTTCAAATGTAGACGTTATCTGTTGGCTTCTGCTATGAAAGATCACGATGTAGCCCTCCTTGATCACCCCTCACCCACCCCCCCAATATAGTTATTAATACCTCATGAGCTCTGGTTAGATATTCATTGGTTACATTGTTTTGACTGTGTAAACACTGTTCACAGCTGAGCCACTCCCTCCCCACACCCCCGACCCTGAGCCTCACTTGTAACGTGGGAACACAGTGGGTCTGCTCCCTTCACAGTGGGCACCCCCATCCTCCGTGCTGGAGTGGTCACAGGGAATCTCTCTAAGCTAACTCTCTCCCTCCTCTACTGAGAAGCCTGTCACGGCTCCCTGGCGATCCTTGGGTGACGTGCCGTCCCGGGTCCTTTGAGCCCTGTCCCTTGTCTATCTGTCTGTCCTCACCTCCCCCACTCCCATTTTTTCCCCAGCAAAACTGAGTTATGCCTTGATCTCCAAACACTCCAGCTGGTCCACGTCTCCATGTCCCATACGTGCCACTCCCTCCGCCTGGCACGCCCTCCCCAGCCCTTCCACGGGGTGAACCACACTCAGCTCTGCTGTCCGCTCCTCAGGAAGCCTTCTGTGATGCCCACCTTCCAAGAGCTAAGCTTGCCCTTCTCTGGGCACTTCCGCTCCCTAGCCAGCTCTGGAGTACTGGATCATCAACAGGGCTGTCACCCCAAGGGGCCTGGAGGGCTACGCATGTCGTCCTTTCTGAAGTTCTCAACGGAGCAGGGCTCTGACTGTGACTTGCTGGGCGTTGGTTGAATTGACTGCTTGTGCCTGGAGCTCAGAGAAGGGAGACAGGGCCTGGCAGCCGGTAGGGGCAGGGAGGGTTCAGTGACAGCCACGGTAGGGGGTGGGGTAGGGTGAGGAGAGAGGCCTTCCTCCCACGCCCATTCCAGCATTGGCACTAAAAGAGACCACCCCCTTGGAGGCCCCAGGGCAGCCGTCTGGTCTGCGGCTGGGCCCACTTTCCTGGATCCTGACGCCTGCGACCCTGCCAAGGTCCAGCTCGGCCAAGGTGAGCTGAGGACATGGCAGGCTCTGAGGGCCAGGTTTCCCGAGGCTGTCATTGATAGGGCGCTTCCGTGGGCCGGCCCTGGACTCAGCGCATGCGTGCTTTGGCCCATCTCATCCCTAAGACACCTAGAGCCAGGTGCTATTATTAACACCCCCATTTCCCAGAGAAAGACCGCTGAGGCTCAGAGAAGGGTCATGCAGGGAGAACGTCCTGGAACTGACTACTAAGATCCCAGGGCTAAATGTTCTTAGTGCTTTCCATGCATTAACTTGGGTGAGGAGGGACCGTTATTATTTCGATTGAACAGGTGAGGAAACCAAAGCACAGAGAGGCTAAGCAACTTGTCCAAGGTCACCCAGCAAGTAAGTGGCAGAACCCGGGCATTCGGCCACAGAGTTTTACTCCCTTTGCTCTCAGCCTGATCTTGAGGGTGATGGGGGTGGGGGGCGATGTGGCGCTCCCGGTCAGGACACAGCCCACCTCAGTTTGCAAAGATATTGCACACCTGCCACCTCACCTGCCTTTCAGTCCAGAGAATTCACAGAGGTCACGGCCCCCATTTTGCAGAGGAGAAAATGAAAACCGGAGGAGGGTAACGACTGGCACAAGGTCACACAGTAAGTTAGCTGCTGGATAGGGGCTTGGGTCCCAGGTTTGATACCCAGGCCTGGGCCGGCCCTGGCCCCCTGACTGGCTGGACTCACTGAGTTTGGTGACCCTGAGGAAGGGGGTTATCAGGGGGTTACAGGGCAGGTGAGCAGAGAGTTCTGAGCAGGGAGGCAGGAGCTCTGGAGGGGAGCCCAAGCCTTGCCTCCTGCTTGCCGTGGGAACCTCAATTTCCTCATCTGTAACATAAATGGCCTGCATCTGTTGGACCCTGAGGGCCCTTCCAGCCTGAATTCACAAGGTGCCTGGGGACACAGTGTTCCCTGCTCGCCCCGTTGCTTTCCCCATTGGTGCAGCCGAGCAGCCCCATTTCCCCTGCAGGATATTTTTTTCCACCTGTTCGCAGCCTCTTCCCATCTGGCATGGCTGCAGGCCTCAGGAAGCTGGGGAAGATGTCCAGCCAAGCCCAGAGCGTCACACTGGTTTGGGAATCAGCACCTACTGTTCAATCTGCCTCACCACGCTGCCCAGTGAGCACTTACTCGTTCTGTTTTGTAGCAGAGCAGCCTGTCATCTGTCTGTCTGTCTGTCTGTGACCCTCTCCAGCAGGACTGTGAGCTCGATGAGGGCAGAGGTCACATCGAGAGATCAGAGCTTGATAAGCAGTGAGCCTCCCATTTCTGGAAGCATGCACAGAGAGGCTGCGTGTGGCCGGGATGTGGAGCGGGACAGAGAATGGAGCCGGGGGTGGGGGTGAAGGGAATCAGGCCCTCCAGCTCCGGGCTCTGAGACCCCCAGGAGCAGTCCTTGAGACCCCACGGCCCGGGAGAGGACTGGGGGGCTCTGTCCTCTGTGGGCAGCGGAAAGAGAACACAGAGGCGTGAAACTGACTTATCAAGGATGTCTTTATAGGAACTGTGGCAGACACTGGCCTGAGGGTGGATAGACTCAGAGCCTCCAGGGCTTTTGCTCCGTAGGAGTCCCCTCTGTGCTTGGGCCACCCTGACCGCCAATGTCGGGAGGCCTCGGTGGGGAGCCACATCCCCCCACAAGTGTCCACGCTATCAGCCATGTCCTCTGGGGTCTGATGGGCTGCCACACCATGAGAGTGAAGTCTTCCGTGCTGACGAAACCAGGATGGGCAAAGCTTGGAGAGTGCACTTCGGGGGAGGGAGACCGTTTGCTGAGCCAGGGGCATCTGCTGCACTCTCGCCCATTCGAATGGTCTGCACCTCCAGATGCACTGCGTTCCCTCTGGCCTCAAGGCCTCTGCCCAGGCCCCTCCCTCACCTGAAACACTCATCCCCTCCCCTGGCCAGGCTAACTCCTACTCATCCTTGAGGTCTCTGTTTCAGTAATTCAACAACTGCTTCCTGGGCACCTACGATGAGGCAGACACTGTCCCAGGTGAGCTGTTGGCAGTGAGTGAATAGTCCTGCCCGAGTTTCCACACGATGCTGATGTGGGATGAGTTGCCATAGGCTTGTGGCTATAACGAGTAGCCCCCAAGTCAATGGCTTAACCCAATGAAGGTCTATTTTGCACCCATATCACAGTCCAAATGGGTGGCAGGGGGGCTCTGCTTCAGTGCCACTGCCATCCCCTAGCCTTGGATAGGGTCCCCTTGGACCCTCTGCATCGGGCCAGCTGGTGAGGGAAGAGGGGGAGCATGGAGGGCTGGGCAGGGAGGCTTCATGCCTTGGCCTGGGGCAGCAGGCATGCCACTTCCACCCACTTTCTCCTGGTGCGAGCTTGGCCGCAAACACACTGTCTGAATGTCCTGGGGCTGCTGTAACAATTCCCGAAACTTGGTAGCTTGAAACAACAGAAATGTATTCTCTCATGGTTCCGGAGGCCAGAAGCCTGAAATCAAGGTGCTGGCAGGGCCGTGCTCCCTCTGCAGCTTCCAGGGGAGGGTCCTTCCTTCCTCTCCTGGCTTCTAGGTGCTGTCAGCAATCCTTAGCATCCTGGGCTTACGGCCGCATCACTCCAGTCTCTGGCTCTGACTTCACATCGCCTTCTCCTCTGTGTCTTTCCCTTTTTGTGTCCCTCTTATCAGGATACTTGTTATTGGGTTTAGCCCCCTGGTATTCCAAGGTGATTTTCTCATCTCAAGATCCTTAATAATTATATCTTGCAAAGACTTTTTTCCAAATGAGGTAAAATTCATAGGTTCTGGGGATTAGAACATGGACCTATCTCTTTGGGTGCCACCTTCCAACACTAGCAGAATCACCTGGACTCCTTTACGCAGCAGCCAGCTTCCAGGCGGGCAGAAACAGAAGCTATTGGTACAAAGTCTCTTAAGGCCTAGGCCCAGAAGTCCCAGAACATTATTTCTACTGCATTCTATTGGTCAAAGCAGGTTTCAGGGCTTACCCAGATTCAAGGGCAAGTAGAATACATAGAATACCCCTCCTGTCGGGAGATGTGGCAACAATGCCAAAGGGCACGCGTCATGGGAGGGATGGCGGCTGCTGTCTTTGGAAACAAGCTAACAGAGTATGTGTGTGTGTGTTTTGGCGAAGGCCTCTGCTAGAGGCCCCGGAAATGTGCTCCCTGATGATGGTGTTGCTGACAAGGCTGAGGTAGGAAAGGCTCCACCCGAGTGGGGCTCAGCCATCAACTAGCTGACCCTGGGCCAGTCCCTCATTCACTCAACAACTACCTACTATGTGCCAGGCCCCGAGCGAGGCACTGGGGTCCCAGTGGTGAGCAAGCCAGGTCCCTGTGGAACTGGCCATCCTGTGGATGACAAAAGCTTATAACTGGACACACTTGTCACAGAGTGTGACAAGTAGAAGGAGACCAGCAAGGAGATGAGCTGGAGAATCCCTGGGGACAAAAGAGGCCAGGATGAGCCTGGAGGGCAGAGACCCAGAGGATGACCCCTCCTGGGCCTCAGTTTCCTGCTCTGGACATCAAGAGGGTTTGTCAGAGCCATGGACTCAAACTAGGTTCCCTGGAGTCCTAGCATCTCCCAGAGGCACCGCAGGGGCTACTGCAGGGGCTACTGCAGAGGGGGCTGAGCAGGGGGCATCTAAAGTTTGTGACTAATTGGGTTGGAAGCTTCCAGGGATCTCCCACAGTCTAGGTGCCAAGCCAGACGTCCTGGTCTTGTCCTGGTCTCATCCCGGTGACTGTCTGGGACAAAATTTTCCCAGGACCCCTCCTGTTCCTGAATGGCTCTGCCAGGGTCCTGGGCTCTGGGGAAATAGGGAACCTCCCCTTTGTCTATTGGGCCCTCAGGTCCCCCTACCACCCCAGAACAGACCCTCCACCAGGATGCTTGCAGCTGCTCCCTTACCTTTGACCTTGGGTCTGCTTGAGCTGGGAGAGCCCCAGGGACCCCATATGAGGTGCCAGTGTCTCTCAAAGAGCTCAGGCTCTTTGGGGTCCCACCCTCCCCTCTGTGTGGCCCTGGGTGGGCCCCTTGCCCTCTCTGATCCTCTGGGTAAGTCCTGCCTCATGGGGGTGAGCACAAAGGCAAGGAGCTGGTGAGATCCAGGCCCTCTGACGCTGGCTTGAGATCAGCACAGGGAGAGCCAGAGAAGTGCCAGGAGATGCCCAGCCTCCTGGGGACCTACCCCTGGTGCTTCTGCCCCATGATCTGGGAAGCTCTGGACCCCACCTGCCCCCAGGGGGTTGGGAGAGGACTGGGGGCGAGTTAGTCAGTAGGAAAACCATTTACTTCAGTTCAGCAACTTTTATTCCTGTGTTCAACGCAGTGTTGGGCATTGGGTAGGGGCGTAGCCGGAGATGCCAAAGAGAATAATCCCCTCCCGCCTCTGGGCCTCAGTTTTTCTCGCACAGGGAGGGAAGGTTTCCTCTGTTTCCTTCATGGGGAGGCTGTGAGGACAGTGACAATACACGACAAGACATAGTCCTTACCCTGGAGATGGGCTCACCCTCTGGGAGGGAGGCCCATGCCCTGCCCACCACTAGCAGCTGGCAAGAAGGGCGGCCGGGGCCCTGTGACCAGGTGATGCGCCAGAGGCTCTCAGCCACGGGTCTGGCTTCACTGAGCTCTGTCCTGGTGACAGAGGCCTCAACGGGCCACGTAAGGAAGGGGAACAGTCCACGCAGAGGAGGTCACTCCATTCACAGTCCAGAGGGCCACGAAGAGGTAGGTCATACCATCTCCTCCAGGTGCAGCGAGGACCCACACCGCTGCTAGCATCCTTAGCTGGTGGTGCCCAGCGAGGGCTGTGGGGAGGCCGACTGGCTCAGGGTCACGCTGGGGAAGCTGGTGACAAAGCTCTCCCACCTTCTCCTTATCTTCTGCAAGACAGGAGGGACCGAGATCAGGGCCCAGGTCTCTGGACTGGGTGGTGGGCTTCAGGTGCTGTTCCACCTACAGCCACGAGGTGGTGGTAGACCCCAGAGACAGAAGCATGGCTCACTAGCCACCCTTCCTCCTAGAGGAAGCCGGCAGCTCCCACCCAGGGGGGCCGGATCACCCCCTTTCCCGGGGGAGAGGGGAGCACAAGATGTAACCCTGGGGAAGTTGTACTGGCTGATCTCTTGCCTCCAGCAAAATCCACCCATCCAGCACGCTGACAGATTGATCATCTCGGAACAGCTCTGACCGTATCACCCACCTGCTCTAAAACCTTCCCTGACTCCCCAGTGCCTATGGGATAAATGCCAAAGGCCTTCAGGCCCCCTTGAAATACAGTTCTTGGATATCTCTCTCTCCAGGCCCTTCCCCAGACAGCTCTGTTATCTTTTTGATCTACAGCCCCATACATTTCTGCCTCTGAGCCTTTGCTGCCCTGGGTCCTGCTCCTGGGGACCTCCCCCTCCCCTCTAGCACTCCTCCATCCACCAGCCCTCAGCCAAACCTGTTGATATTGCCTCAGCCACCACTGGCTGCCTTCTTGCTGGGCTTGGATCAGCTGCTCTGTGTCCCCCAGGCTCCCTGGCAGTTGCTCCTGCCCGGGGGCGTCCAGCCTTTCTGGGCCTCCGTCTGAGGACCTGGACTTCTTACGACCCTGTCTGAGGCTCAGCGCCCGGCGCAGTTGGCCTGTCAGGGGCCTCCCGCAGGGCTCCTGGAGCTTGCTATAGGAGGGCCGTGGTCCTCGCAAGGACTGGCTGCGTAGCCCTGTACCCATGGTTCTGGAGGCTGCTGGCACAGAACTGCTCCAGCCCCTTGGCGAGCCCCTGGCCTTCTGAGATGGCCTGGTGCCTCCACCCACCTGACAGGAGCTCACTTGGGGACAAAGGTTGGTGCTGCTGAGGTGGCCGTTGTAAACCAAAGGGCGGGTGGAGAGGCGGTGTTGTGGGTGACTCAGGGATGCTTGACCTCGGTGGCCTGCCCTCCTCTTCCTCCTCCAGGCAGCCTTCCCTGACCACCCCACCACAAAGATCTTGCCCTCCCCTGAACTCCTGTAGTCCTGGCTGTCCAGACTCATTTCGTTGACAGAACAGATGGCTCAACAGCAAAACAGAGACAGGCTTTTAAGAAATAGGACAGCTCCAACCTAGAACTGTCAAATTCACAGAGACAGAAGGGAGCATGGTGGTTGCCAGGGCCTGGGGGGAATGGCAAGTTGCTTAATGGCTATAGAGTTTCAGTTTTGCAAGGTGAGAAACTTCTGGAGGTTGGTTGTACAACAATGTGAACATATATAACGCTACTGAATTGTACATGTAAAAGTGGCTAAGATGGTACATTTTATGTTTCTGTATTTTTTTTGCTACAATTGGAAATTTAAAAAAAGAAAGAAAGAAAAAAGAAACAGGATAGTTCTAGGCTGGAAGTTAGGAGACTTGGGTTTTTTCCAGGCCTAGCTCTGCCCCTAATTTTCCAGCACAGAATAGGGTTAAGCGCTCAGGCTCTGAGGACCAGCTGCTCCTGGGTAAACCTCGGTTCCATCCCCCGCAGCTACGTGACGCTGGGTGCCTTCTCCCTTGGTTTCCTTGTCTAAAACAGAGACAGATAACTCACGTGTTGTCGTGAGGACTAAATGTGACGATGCTATGCCCAGCAAAGGGCTTGGCATGCAGCAAGCGCTCAGTAAAAGTGAGTTGGTGGCATTCAGTATTTGAGGCAAATCCTTTTTCCTCTTGGTCAGTCTTCTCATCTGTAAAATGGGTTGTTGTGAACATCAAATGAAATCATGAATGGGGACGCCTCTAAAGACAAGACTACCAGCAGCAGCTCTTTCTCCCAAGTCAGGGGAAAGAGAAAGGTACTTGGGCTGGGCCAGCCGATCCTCAGATTCCTAGAATTTGAGAGTTTAAAGGGAGCTCCCACATCTGAGAAACAAAAACACACTCCCTTTTGTTTTAATCACTATTTTTTGAGCTTTTATTTTTTACTGGTTCTGGAGCTAATTCCTTCCTATATTTCGTTTAAACCTCATGACAGTCCTATGAGGTGTACATCATTATCTTCATGTTATAGATCCCCATTCTGTAGATGGGGCAAACGGAAGCTCAGAGAGATTAAGCATGCCCAGTAAGTGGCAGAGCTGGGACTCCCGCCCTGGTCAGACTGGCTTTAGAGCCCGTGTTTCAACCACTCCGCTCTCCTGTCCTGGTGTTGGTGGCAGAGGTGGGACTGGAAGCTGGGCGTCCTGCTTCCTCTGTGTCTGGGGTGCCGCATGAGGTGCCCTGTCTGGGGTCAGGGAAGTGCTGGCTGCAACTCTTGGCTCACCCCAGACTCCTCTGCGCCTGGTCTTGCTTTTTTTCCTCTCTCAGAATTTCTTAGGCCTTCCTTGGGTTCAGGATCTCTTAATATCTGTCAGGCTCACCTCCCAGCCAGAGGAGCCAAGGCAGGGCCAGTGTGAAGAGGAGAATGGAGAAAAGGGACCCTGACCCTCTGTCCCAGCCTGTCCCAGAGGTGGATTATGACCATTATTCCAACCCTGACCACACGTTTAATGCCTGACCCATGTGCCAAACCTGACCTTGGTTAAAAAGCAACAAAACCATTACACAGTCTTCAACGCCTTCACTCCAGCACAGTTAGCTCAAATCCTCACTCTCATCCAAGTCTGAGCTGGGAAGGGCTTGCTGATGACTCACGGGCCTCTGAGATGTGTCAGGGTGAATCACTCGTTCTTGTGTCACGCCTGTCGCTGCCGTATACCCTCTTGCCAAGCGTGTAATCTTACAACAATTCCCCAGATCCGTAAATCTGTGGAGGACCAGGAGAAAATATGTGTTCTTTTCCTTCCCTCCCCACTGCCTCCCTGCCTTTGTCACCGGGGTGGTGGTGAGGGTTCTTACCTTTCCAGACCCTGCTGGGTGACAGCTCCCCTGGAAGCCTGCCCAACCCCTCAGCCTGGGTTAGGGAGGCAGTCCCCTGTCCAGCCCACCCAATACACACAGTAGCAGCAGTCACCCCAGGATGCCTTTCCCTGCCACACTGGTGTCCCTTGATGGCTAGGACAACATCTCTTTCATCGCTGTCCCCAGGACATGACATAGTAAATGCTTGGGCTTAAATATTGGAGACTATTACGTGTCTATTGCTGTGTAACAGAATACCCCAAAACTTAGTGGCTTAAGGCAGCACTCATGTATAACCTCACAGTTTCTGTGGGTCTGGGATCCAGGCACAGCTTAACGGGGGCCTCTGGCTCAGGGTCCCTTGCAGGCTTCAATCAGAAGGCTGTTAGTCACCTCCAGGTCTGACTGGGGGTGGATCTGTTTCCAAGGTTGTTGGCAGGACCTGCTTCCTCGCAGGTTGTTGCCGTGAGGGTCTCAGTTTCTTGTTGATTGTTGGCTGTTCCCAAGGGCAACTCACATCATGGGGGCTGGCTTCAGTTGGAGCCGGCAAGAGAGTGTGAGAGATGGCAGGCGGGCAGAAGCCAGAGTCTTTGGGGAACTTAACCTCAGAAGTGACCTCCCATCACTTTTGCCATCACTGTTCCTCCAAGGCGAGTCACCAGGTCCAGTCGGCACCCAAGGGAAGGGACCCACAAGGGCGTGAACACCAGGAGGCAGGATCTTTGCGGGTCATCGCGGAGGCAGCTTACCCGTGAGACCTGGGTCCCAAGTCCATCAGACTGCCCGAGCCAAAAGCCTTGCACGTTTATGGGACACCTACGTGCTTTGAGTGAGCAGCTTAACCTCACGTGCCTACAGTTACTCAGCTATAAAATGGGGATAATATTTTATTTCATCAAATCTAAGATGATGTCGATAGAAAGATAGCATTATTTTATACACCAGTAAGAAAGAAAATCCACTGCCCATTCATTGGAAGATGCAGCCCCATTTCAGAGCTTGAAGTGTGGGGGGGAAATGTACGTCTTAAAATTAATGAAACACACAGTGTTTATTTCCTAAGGTGATCTGAGACTTAAATGACTGGTACTATTTAAGGTTGTTGTGAGGCTTAGATGTACGGAAGGCTGCAAACTGGGGCAGGCTGCCCAGATGTTCCATTTATTTATTTATTCATTCATTCATTTATTTATATATGGCTGCACTGGGTCTCCGTTGCTGCGTGCAGGCTTTCTCTAGTTGTGGCGAGCGGGGGCTACTCTTTGTTGCAGTGCACGGGTTTCTCACCGCGGTGGCTGCTTAGTAGCTGTGGCGCACGGGCTTAGCTGCTCCGCGGCATGTGGGATCTTCCCGGACCAGGGCTTGAACCTCTGTGCCCTACACTGGCAGGCGGGTTCTTAACCACTGCTCCACCAGGGAAGTCCCAGATGTTACTTTTTATTAGTGAGCCAATGAAATTAATCCACACCTACACACTGTGGGCAAGATCTTGTTTTGATGATGTCTAGGCTAGAAGTGAGGCCAAGGGGAGCAGGATAGAATCTCCACCCCCAGAAAAGGAGGGATTCTCATGTACATCAAGCAAGGCACCTTAAAACAGACACCAAGTGCTGAGGGTGCACGGAAGAGAACAGGAGACCCCCATCTGTCTTGGAGGTGGTTAGCCTCTGGGCAGGCTCCCTGGAGGAGGTGGTGTTGGAGCCCAGCATTGAGGGCAGGGAGGACTGTTGCAGTAGAGATAGAGGTAGGATCCTGTGGGTGACCAAAGCCTGGGAACACAAAGGGTTGCCCTTGGGTGGGAGAAAAATCTGGAAAGGTAGACTGAAGCCTGCTCTTCCTTCCAGAGCCTGGAAGAGGAATCTGAGCTTGGGAGACAAGGGGGATGGGGTGTGCCCTCCACTCCAGGAGCCTTACCTCTGTGATTGCATTTCACCCTCACACTCTCTGGAGCTTAGCCCCATTTTTCAGATGAAATAACAGAAGCTCAGAGGGATGAAGCAACTTGCCCAAGGAGACACAGTCAGTAGTGGGCCTTGAATGCAGCCCCACAGGGTCAGGCCAGCAAACAGAGTCCTCAGCAAATGAGTGTTCCACCCCCAGACCCCACTCCTCACCCCGGTCTTCATGCACCCTACACGATGATCAGACAGACCATTAGCTTAAGGTTAATGCCACTAGAGTTTTCCTTGAAAATATGATATGCCCACCATCAATGAGGCAAGGGGCTCATGTGTGTGTGTTTCAACTAATAATTTATCTCTTTGCCTGAGCAGCTCTTATAATACAGTACATTTTGGGGGAACTAGTTCTTTTTTTTTTTTTTTTTTTTTTTTGCTGTACACGGGCCTCTCACTGTTGTGGCCTCTCCCGTTGCGGAGCACAGGCTCCGGACGCGCAGGCTCTGGACGCGCAGGCTCAGCGGCCATGGCTCACGGGCCCAGCTGCTCCAAGGCATGTGGGATCTTCCCAGACTGGGGCACGAACCCGTGTCCCCTGCATCAGCAGGCGGACTCTCAACCACTGCGCCACCAGGGAAGCCCAGAACTAGTTCTTTTACTTCAGAACAATGATCCATTGTTTTGGTTTTCATTTCCCAAAGGAAACTAGAATGCCAGGCTGTCAGGTTCAGGAAGAGATTTTGGTCAACTTATCACTTGGAGAAATCAAACAAAGGGAACAATAAATAGTGATAATGCTATTGATTGTAAGAGCTCCCACGTTCTGAGCACTCAGGCTGTGCCAGGCGTTGTGCTTAGGGCTTCCTGTATTCAGTCCTGATAGCACTCTGAGGAATCGGGGGAGAATTGTTCTCAGTTTAGACAAAGCGTGTATCAGTAATTGCAGGGTCCCAGAACTGGCAACGCAGATGCTCTTGCATTTTTTTCAAATATGCAGGACCTGATGACTATCAGTGGTGGGTCTGCCCCTTCTCCTGTCTGAGCCTATTACCTCATCGGTAAAATGGGCCTGAGCGGGTCTAGCCAGGGTGCCCCAAGGTTTCCTTTGTTAAAAAAACACCAGTCACTGGGCCCCATCAAAACCCCTTGCATATACAGGTCTGGGCAGGGCCCTGAAAAGCTGTCTGCACAATCACATCCCAGGAGATCTGTCTCTTGTTGGAAATCTTGGAAACAATTGCTCAAGGCCCTTCCACCTCTGAGGACTGTGATCTTAGGACTCAAATTTCAAACCAAAGCTCTTCCTTTGAAATCTGAATTCTAAACATTCTTGTCTTCTCTTTCACAACAAGGTGGCCAGTGGAGCAGAAAGAGCACAGCCTGGGGGGGGTCAGTGGACTGGAGGTCCAGTTCCAGCTCTGCCCCTGACTAGCTATGTGACCCAGAGAGGAAGTCATTTCCTTTCTCTGAGCCTCAGTGTCCACACCTGCAAAATGGGTACAGCATACCTGCCCAGGGATGTTGGGAGGTCCAGAGGAGCTATAGCTCAGAGTTGGGAGGAGGATCTTACCCTCCTCTGCCTCAACCTGTGGGCAGAGGCCTTGATATGGACCTGGGGAAGTGCTGAGACTGTGATCTGCTAGACCAATTCCCACCTTGGCAGGTGGAAGGTCTGACCGACTTGTAGAGATGCCATGATGGGATGGGCTTGTGTATGGAGGAGTCACCCCAAAAGCCTGGGTGGAGTGGCCTGGACCCCTCGAGGATGTGGGGGGAGGGAAACATATCAAAAAGAGCAGAAGAGCTACTCCTGAACCATCCCTACCCCATCACACACTGTGAGGGTCCCCTGCTGCTTAGAATGGAGACACAACCCCAGCCTGCGGAGAAGGGCTGTCGTGGCCATTCTTCAGTCAGTGAGTGGGTGCGTTCATCACAGCCTAGTGCCCTGCCCTGTGTTTCCATCAATAAGGGTTTATCCTGAGGTCTCACCAGCAGTTAGGCTATCTGCAGCTCAGCTCGAACTGCCAGAATTTTGTTAATTAAAAAAAAAAGTGATTTTTCTTGTGTCATCTCAGGACAGGGGTTCTGGGAAATCTAGGTTGTCCTTGTGAGATCCTCAGGGCAAACCTGGCCTTCCAAATTGTAAACACAAGAGTGGTGGGCTGTTTCTGGGTTTATAGTGACTGCTACAGTATGAGGGTTCATGGCTTTGTCTGTGAGTCCCCATCCACTCAGATGCTTCTGCTTACCCAAGCCTTCTCAGCGCCAACTGCTCTTGGCCTTCCCCACAGCTCCCTCTCAGGCTGCACTTCCTGAACTTACTAGCAATCTGTCCTCACTGACCCTCTCCATGCCTTGACCCCATGATGCCCTCCCCCAGCTTTGCTTGGGCCATGTATGGGATCCATTTTTACCAATGTATTTACCTGATTAACTCCTGATTTATGCATGTATGTTTGTATGTATATATGTATGTATGTATCTATCTATCGACTTTCCCTCCTCCAGGAAGCCCTCCAAGTCCCCTCTCATGGGGAAAGGGACCCCTCCTTGGACTCCCATAGCACTCTGGCCATTATCTCTAGCACAGCACCACACTGCTTTGAAGTGGAGTGCTTTGAGGTCTGTGTACCCTCACTGGTCTGGGAGCAGCTTGGGGATGGGGAAAATACCTCATTTTCACCGTATCTCTATTGGGTGCTGCTGAGGGGGCTGCAGAGTGAAGGGATCACATTTGTCCCCACCACCCCATTTTCCTTCCTGGCCCAGTTGACACCTCCCTCCTCCGAATTTACTCCTTCCTATCACATCGATCGTGCCTGCTTCTCCTTAACTTTCCCCTTCCCCTTAAATGTGGTACCCTGCAGACTCCTCTCCCTATCGGACTCGGCTCAGCTTCTGGGGCAGTCCCATCCACTCCATAGCTTCGACCACTAAGTGTGGGCTGATGACTCCCATTTCTTCATTTGCCAACTATATATTAAGCATCTACCATGTGCCAAACTCAACTTTTGTAGAGGTGATGTTCAAGTGTGGGGAAGGGACAGGAGTACAGAAGATAAACAGACAAAAACCAAGAACTTTCCAAAAAGTGACAGTTACTAAGAAGCAATAAGGCAGACATACTCCCAGCCTAACAGGAGCCCTGAGCTGCTCTGCAGCTGCCCCTGGCCCACTCTCTCCCGACAGAGCCCTGCTGCCCAGCCTATGCCTCTCCTGGCTGGCCCTCCACAGGCTGGTCTCAGCCTGTCTGTCCTGCCTCCCCTTCCCTTGCATCTCCCAGAAACTCAGCCACGTTCCCCAACCTTCCCGGGCCTCAAGAGTCAATTTCACAAGTTGGGGCCTGTTTAAAAAATAAATTAATTAAATAGAAAGATTCCTGGGCCCCACCCCATGAATCAGGATCCACAGGGGCCTGAGGTCCGGGAATCCATTTTGTTTTTAAAGAGAGTCCCAGGGGATTCCTCTTATCAGGGAAGTCTGGGTAATAACTTCTCTAGGACTCTCAGTGGGTCTCAACGCTGACCCACATTAGAACAATTTGGAGAGCTTCTAAAACTAGCAATGCAATGCAATGCAGGGGATTCCATTCGCCAGAGACAGACTTAAGTGGTATTCTGCTGATGATTCTAAGACCTCTGAGTTGGTGGTTCATATGTATAAGAACCATGGGGGAGGAGTGGGGCTCAAGAATCTGTGTTTCCAATCAGTACCTTGTCCCAAGGAGATCCTGTCACTAGTATTACAGAAGCCCACGCTGAGCAATGCCTTTTCTAGCCACACTGGACTCCTCATCTCAGCTTTTTCTTGGGCAGTTTTCTCTGTCTGGGGTGGAATACCCCTCCCAGCTTTGTCCTCCTGGAGGACTCAGCCTGGAGGTAGGACAGAGCCTGGATGGAGAGATGTCTTGTTTCCTAGCCAAACTTCAACTAATTTATGTGGCTGAGCTAACTGTCCAAAATCCATACTACTTTTGTTCACAGCAGTCCATCTTTTAGCTCTCAATTAGTTTCTTTGTTCAGACCTCCACCTGGTGGTGTTGACATGGGATTCACCTGAACCTGCGTGGAGCCACCTGCCCTCTGCTCCAGACTCAGGATTTCACAGGGACCAGCCAGGACTCAGCTGATGTTCCCCGAAAACTGGATTCACCTCTTGGTGGGTGTTGAGCCAAAAGATACAACCAAGCCAGAGATCAGGAGAAGGAAGGATTTATTACTTGCAGCAAGTAAGGAGAACACCGGGGATTTTTTCCAAAGCAGTGCCTCCCCAAACAGCAAAATTGGGGAAGTTTTAAGCTAAAGGTATATGCATGTTCATGAAGGGGCTTGAGCGGAGGAGAACACAGCATAGAATTGGGGCAAAGGTGGACAGTTAGGTTCCAGTGGACCTGGTGGTTGAGAACCTTGGTGGGGGAAGGTGTTAAGTTCTGCAAAATAGCTCAAGAAAGTGCTTCAGGCCAATCTTTATCATTGAAACAGAACTGGAAGTTTACAACTGATTTATTATCTTTGCTATTGTTACTTCTCTTGCCTGATAACAGTGTTTGTTCCCTTATGATCATTATTACTGAGACCTGTTCAGGGCAAGAACTGTGGTCAGGTGAGCTCTATGATGTGATGGTAGAGGCTGTTTTTTTTCACGTGCGTCTCCGGCATAGCACCAGGCCCATAGTAGGTGCTCAAGGGATGCTTGTTAATTGAATGAATACCTGAATCTGGAAAACTGGAATTTTAATCCTTGTTCTGGTACTAAAATAGCTGTGTTGGACTGACCCAGGTTGGAGTTCAGCCAGATATGTGGAAGGAAGGACAAAGAAATTTGTCCAAAGGACAAACAAAATGGACACAACACAGAGAAGAGAATGCAGTTGTAATATCTCTCCATACTCAATCATCAAATTTTAGTTAAAAAGATGTTCTCATAGTCCTTGATTCTCCCAACTGTCTAGAAGCAGGTTATTTTTCTCCATGCCTTGATTATCATCTGATGTACCTTATATTTTATTTTATCGTCTTTCTTCTCTCACTGGGAGGCAGAAATTTTGGTTTATTTTGGTCACTCCTGCATCTCCTGGTTGGCACAGAGCCCAATTTTTGAAGCTTTCCGTTCAACCAAGCCTTCTAAACCCTCTAGGTCCTGAGTGGCCTCTATTTACAGATTAGGAAACTGAGGCTCAGAGAGGTGAGGTTGCTTGTCCAGTGTCACACGGAGACTCCTGCCCGTCACCATCACCCCCACAGCTGCTAAAAGACAATCGCGTAAACCCGTCTGGCACAAGCGCCATTTCCTTCTTCCTGCCCTTTGCAAACCCTTTTTCCTCCGACCTCTTCTCCACCCATTAGCGTGCACCTGAGTCTGCCTGGATTCTTGAGCCCGAGGGTTATCTGTTGTGCTTGGGGTTTTGAGAGACACGTGCTACCCGGGTGAATGAATCGCACGTCCCCACCCCCGCCAACAGCCAATCACAGCCTGTCAGAGCCTCGCCACTTCCGCCTATTGCGGGCCGCGTCTGGGGCCTTGCGGCCCACGTGGGGCTCTGGAGACCAGGGAGTAGGTGGTGGTGAGCCAGGGGCGGGCTCCCCCAGCCTCGTCACCAATCCAGGGGCCTGCCGGGGACGGGAGGGGCGGGGCTGATGTGGGGCGCCAAGGCTTAAACGTGACGGGCAGGCGGGCGTAGGGAGGAGTCCCGGGCAGGGGAACGGTGAGTGACAGAGGAGGCTGTCCAGTAACAGGAGGGGTTGGGCTGTCTGAGCCAATAGGAAGTCCGCAAGGCGGGACTGGGACCGCAGCAAGTTCGGTTGCGCGGAGACCGCAGCTGTTCCCTGTCAGTGGAGGCAGCGGCGGTAGAGGCGGTGGCGGCAACTTGCGGCAACACCGAGGAGGTGAGTGCCGGCGGCGCTGTGCATTTTCCTCTTCCCGCAGCGGGTCGGAGCGGGTGGGCGTGCGCCGGCGCTGCCGCGGGGGACGCTTATGTAAGGGTCGCGCGCGCCAAGGCGGCGCCAGCTCCACGAGTGACGGCTGGAGGAGACGGCAGCGGGCGGTGCGCGACGCGCCGCGCCGCGCGCCGCCCCTCCCCTCCCCTCCCCCTCCCGCGAGGGACTGTTTGCGCGAGCCCGCCCCCCACCCCCGCCCTGGGGACCCGTCGCCCCAGTTCTCCGGGCCCGCCGCCCCGCGAGCATCCTTCCCGCGTTGGCGCAGCCCGGCCTCGTCCACTCGGCTCCCCGGGGGCCGCCGGCGGCCTTATTCCTGCTCTCGGGCCCATTTTGCAGATGGAGAACCTGAGGGCACGGAGCCCTCAAATGCCTCGCGCGAGGTCCCTGAGGGCTCGAACCCAAGTCTGTCAGAATCCGGAGCCCAAGTGTCCCCCACCATACTGGAAGTTGCTCAGCTCTGAAGAAAGCCATGGCGTGTAAGGCGAGGGTTTTCCGTGTTACGAGTGCCTGCACTCTGCTTCCCATAGGATCCACCTGGTAACCCTGGGGGGCATTCTTGTAATTCCACTTAGTTTCAGAAGAGGAAGCTTCGGGCGCCCAGAAGCAGTGATTAGGAGGAGGTGGGGCTGAGCTCAGCCCGTTATTTCTACAGCTTTTAGCAGTTTACAAAGTGCAGTGAGTAGCAGCTGGCCCTCCGGGAAATGCCCTCCTGGGCACGCAGTCTGAAGCCCTGGCTTGCCCTGGCTTTGAGGACCTGCCATACACGTTCCTCCCAGCACATCTTGCTTTGTGTACTTGGAGTGAGTTGTTTCACCTCTGATTATCCTTTTCCTCATTTCACAAGTGCCGGGGCTAGGTCAGGTCCCTAGGTCCCTGGGAGCTTTGAAATTCTTAAAAATCTGATTAAAATTCATTTTGTGATAAAGAGGAGGCCAGGGATCCCCGTTCTGTAGCTGAGAAAACTGAGGCTCAGAGAGGTGCCGCTATTTGTCAGATCATAACCAGGGCCTCCCCAGTCTTTACCAAGAAGTCTTTGCCTTCCCGTTGCTCCCTTACCCACTGCTACCAGCAGCCTTGGCCTCCCCACCCCCCCACCCTTCCCCTGCCTGTGATGCACATACTGGAGTGGATGTGCTCAGCATTTCGATGCCCTCGCAGCTACAGCTTTTCTGCTTGCCTGCTCTTCATCTAAACCCTTGAACTCTTCATCACATTCTTTGCACACCTGTCATGTTCAGAGCCCTAGACTGGGTGCTGCGCGAAGACGTGGGAGACGAGGTGCCCCAGAACTGCCAACAAACTGGTTGGGGGAGAGAAAAAGAAACAGAGCGTAAGCAGAAAGTCGGCATGCCGCAGATGTTTGTAGAGAGCTGGTGTGGGCGAGGTATGGCCAGAGGAGTACGTGGAAGAGGAAGTTCCGTAGAGGCTGGCAAATCAGGGCAAAACTCACACCAAGGCCAGGGACAGGAGAACTGGACTGGCTGGGGCTGGATGGGCATGGATTAGGGAAGGCTTGGTGGAGGCGGCGAGTTGGGAGCCTCCTTTTTTTTTTTTTTTTCTATAAATTTATTTATTTTATTTTTGGCTGCGTTGGGTCTTCGTTGCTGCGTGTGGGCTTCCTCTAGTTGCGGTGAGCGTGGGCGACTCTTCGTTGCGGTGCGCGGGCTTCTCATGGCGGTGGCTTCTCTTGTTGTGGTGCACAGGCTCTAGGTGCACAGGCCTCAGTAGTTGTGGCTCACGGGCTCTGTAGCACAGGCTCAATCGTTGTGCCACACAGACTTAGCTGCTCCGTGGCGTGTGGGATCTTCCCGGACCAGGGCTCGAACCTGTGTGCCCTACATTAGCAGGCGGATTCTTAACCATTGCGCCACCAGGGAAGCCTGAGTTGTGAGCCTCTTGATTCCATGGCGGCCAGCAGTGAAGAAGCAGTGATTGGATTTGAGCAGCCAAGGTTTTATGATGAAGTACAGGTGAGTTTTAAGTAACTGGACCCTGGCAGAGGAAGGCTGAGGAAGGTGGAAGGAGAACGTGGAGATAGCACTTCCCAGTTGAGTGTGAGAAGTTTGGTTGGTCATCTCGCAGAGGCCTCTGCAGGAGGCGTTATAAGGTGAGGGCACTTGCTAAGGTGCGGGTGAGTCAGAAGTGAGATTGGGTCCAGAGGCGCCGGGGTGCTTGGTTGGGCTCTGAGGGCCCAGCAGCAGCGGGCCTGAGCTACAGTCTGTTCTGTTTGTGTTCTAGTAAGCAACCTATGAGCACGTGTCCTTGTGAGAAGTTTCTTAGTGGCTGCTCTGCCCTGCAGAAAAGGGCTTTGTTCACTATAGCTGCGCAGTATCTATTGGTTGAATTGAATTAGGCTGCCATTCAGAATTTCTGCAGTTTACCCCAAAGTCCCCTCTGCTCCTTATCTCTTTATCTTTCTCTACTGAAGCCTGTCCCAGCTTGACTGACTCTCTCCGTGCCAGTTCTCACCTCCAAGATCATCCCTCAGAGGGGTTTGCCTTGATGTTGTAACCCCGGTGGATCCCTCCTGCCTTTGAGGTGCTAGTACAGGCGGCTTATCTTTTTTTTTTTTTTTAAATCCTCTGCCTTGTTTTCCCTTTGTCTCACTTCCAGCGCCCTGGGTGCTGTGCTAGGTCCCTGTCCTGACACTGTTTGCAAAGGCGTGGGGCACTGGGGCACAGCAGGACTGCAGATCCAGGTCTCATTCCAAGTCACAGCACATTCAGGGGCTGCAGGGATGATTGTCGTATGTCAGAGGATCTGGGTGGAAGGCCTGGGCAGGCCCCAGACTGTCCAGATCTCTCCCTGGCACTTTCCCGCGTGAGCTGGAGACCTCCGGCCAGTAAACATTCCCCGTGAGGACTAGTGTGGGCCTTCTCTCTGGCTCCCTCCCAGTAGCATCTTACTGTCTTCTGAACAGGGCCCTCCTCCCCCCATCCAGAAGGTGTGCCTGTTTGGGGGCAAGTTTCTCTTCCAGACACATCGTTCACAGAAGTGGGGCATTTGCCTGCTCTCTCTGAAGCCTCACCTGGGCCCGCCTGACCATCTCTTCCCTTCCCTCTGTGTCTTAGCTGCCTCTTGTCTCAGCTGTGGATACTTTGCCAAACTGTCAAAGGAGTAGGGCCTGACGGTGGAAGCTGGGACAGTGACGAAGAGGAAACCGTTTCCTCTTCCTTACTGAAGGAAAAGATAGGCTCCCACCTGTTGGGCTTTTTCTTCTCTTTGACCCCACAGGTACCCTCTTCTGCCTCAGCCTCATCTGAGACTACTGGCTGTTGCCCCGAAACTCACTTCTTTGTGTCCTTCTTCTGATCTTGTTCCTGACGATCTTGACTCTGCAGGACTTTTCCTCTTCTCTTGTCCTGTCGAAATTACTCTTCAGGCTTTCCTGCAATAAGCCTTGCTGAATCTATTGAGCTGGACGTGGGTTCTCTCTTTTAATAATAATGATGATAAATAATGATTGATTGTTATTAATAATAAAAGTCATCCTTTGTTGAGCTCATACTGTGTGGTGGCAGGGACCTTGCTAAGCCCCTTTTATGTGTTATTTGATTATCACAACAACCCTACAACAAAAGTACAGTTAGCTCCTTGTTTACAGATGAGGAACTGTGAGTGAAATAACTCCCTCAGAGTCACACAGCTAGGAAAGGGCACGGCTAGGGTCCTCCCCAAGCTGTCAGGCTCAGAGTACACACTCGGGTCCCTCTCACATACTATCCTGTTCTTACCTCTACTAGCTAGCCCCCAACAATGGTGCCCTATGCAGGGTTTGTGCTCAAGATGTATTTTATTGAATTGAATGCCCCAAACATTCATTTTCAGCCTTGACATAATCTACCAAGGCAACTCGTTTTCTTGGAACATGGACTTAGTTCATTTGATGGTTTGCTGGCCTGTGTCTCCATTTTGCTCTTTACTGACCAGTGGCTAAAGCTAACGGACAGGTGTGGCCTTTCAAAAACAAGCAGTCTGTAAACTCTAGAAAGTGGTCACGCATCACCAACTGGGCTCCCATGGGTCCAAACACAGGTGTGCTCTTTGTGTGTGGGGTGGTGGTCTCTGCAGGAAGGGATCTGAGGACATAGCTGGCGAAATAGGAAACACATCAGCTTCTTCATTTGCGTCCAGTTGCAGAGTGAGACAGGAACCAGGCTCAGAGAATCCGGAGGTGAGTTAGCTCCTGAAGGATTGGAGGTGGCTCGAAAATTGGCCTGAGGTTGGATGGGAATGGGCAGGAAGACCGGACACTTCAGATCAAACAAGAAAAGTTTCTAGAACTTGTTCTTGTGTAGTGGGTGCCAGAAAAAGGTTTTACTTAAGTGCTTCTTATTAGGCACGTCGGCCAACCGTCTGAGCGCGTCCTCTATACCAGGCACGGTGCCAGTGCTTTGAGTGTGTACCTCCTCGGGAGCCCTCCTCCCTGGGTGGTGGTGTTACTCCCATTTCACAGATGAGGAAACAAGCTTTGAGTGGTTCTGGGAGCGGGTGGCAAAGCAGCAAGAATAGAGCCCAGGTAGTTGGACAACAGAGCTGGGTTGCTCTCAGCCCCGTGCTGTCCTGGTGGCCCCCCAGATACCCTTGAGATCAGGGGAAGGCAAAGCAGCAGTTCTTCTCTGGGTTTTAAGTCTGTGTTCCTGCTATGCCTGGCTTCTCTGGGGAGTGCTGGGAGAGAAACAAGGGTAACACTTTCTTTTTCTTTTATTTAGATAACCCCTGCCTCCTGAGAGCTGACAACACACTTGAGGGTAAGTCCTGTGCCTGGATCCAGGTCAGTGGGATGCCTGTGGGAGCAGCAGCTGTAGATGTTAGCAGTCCTCGCACATCAATGATCAAGCTCAATAAATAAAAAAGGCCAAGCTCTGAGTTTTGGAAAATATATGCAGTCTTTGTCTGTTCCAGACTCTCTTGGTTTTCTTGGTTTTCACAGGAAAGTGATGTCTGGCTCCCTGCTGGCCCCAGTTGGCTGCTGGCCAGCCTCAGCAGGAGGCCCTGCTTCTGGAAGGGTGTGGCTTGGGATGCCTGGTGGTGGGGGAGAGTGGCGAGGCTCCTCAGGACCACAGGAAGGAAGCATCTGTAGGGCTGGGCAGCCTCTGAGAAGAGCCCTTGAGTCCACGTGGAGAGCAGGCAGCTGGGCACAGGAGGTGGCTCTGTCAGCTGGCTGTAAAAGCACTTGACACATGTGTCCAGACAACGATGAGGGGGTGAAGGTGGACTTGCCCCTCCTTCCCCCCACATAGTGCTCTGTGTGGCAGCACGGCCCTGTATAACCTCCTGCTCTTAAGGTTTCCCCTCACACAGGAAACTCCACCGATTGCATTGATCCCGGTGCATCTCCGCAGCCTAAATTCCAAGGCCCTCGGGTCCGGGGTCCACCTGGTGGTCTGTGAGAGGGCCCTAACCGGGCACGATCCTGGCTCTGTGTAGCATCCCGCCTGCATTTCAGACACTGGTATGCTCTTCCCTTCGTCCAGAGGCAGGCCAGCCGCTACCCCCTGGTTCACAGTCAGGTGCCCTGGGAACTTAGTGGCTCAGGGGCAGCTTTGCCCAGAGCTCAGGTTCAGTGCTCAGTGTGGAGATTCCTTTGTCCGGGGACTTTTTTCATATGATCCTTCAGAACCCATAAGCTGTTCTCCGTCCTGAGATTTTTCCACAGTCCTCACGTGTCCTAGGTCTTGGGCCAGGAGTGGCCGTTTTCCACTCTGAGATGGAGTTTTTGCTTGGAAAAGTGGGCGGAGTGTAAAGGCAGGTGGTATGAGTGGAAATGCCTCCGGACCTGTGACGGACTCCACCCTCCACAAACTTCCCACTATTCTCTCTGCTTGCTGTCGGTCTCCCATCTTAGCTGATAGAGTTGAATGTTGTTGCTCTTTCTGGCATCCCTGTGAGGAGAAGAGAGTTTGGTGACAGTCCCAATTTCTCAGCTTACGGAGCTGAGAAATTGGGGCCCAGAGAAGGCTAATTAGCAGAATCCAAGATTCTGACACCCCTCCTTTTTTTTTTTTTCCAGAGTATCATCTTTTCTTGCATGTCTTCCCCAAATCCATCAGTAGGAAGGGAAAATTAGTTGCCAGGAAGGGCCTTCTTCTGCCAGGTCATCTAATTTGTTAAAGCTTGTTTGGCTTTTCAGTCCCTACTTCCCTCCTGAGTCCATGGAGCTTTGCTTAGTTACTGTAACTAAGACTCTGCCATTGAAGGTTCTCGCCTTCCCCTGTCCTCCTCCTTTTGGTCGCCTTGGTGATCCTGGAGGGAGGTAGATGTGGGCTTTTTTTTTTTAAGTATTATTCCAGAAGGCATAACCCTGGGTCATCTCAACACCCCCTCATTGCTGCTCTTCCTCACCTCCTTACCCTGATTTGCCTGTGGGGCAGGGGGCGTTTGGCGGTGGTGCTGGGATATCGGATATCCAAGGCAGCTCTAGGTACATTTCCACCAGCTGTGGGCCAGACTCCACATGTGGCAGCTCCTCTCTGGCTGAGGCCTCGGGAAAATTCCATGATCTGGCTGTGCTGAGTCATGCTTAGTCTCTGAGGATACGTGTGTCACCTTTCGCATGTCTGTCACTGGTCAGCCCAGGATCTGGGAAAGGCTGCAGTTACTATAGAGTGATATCATGCTGCTGATCTTTTCTATTTGCCCATCGCTGTATGCTTTTCCCAGTGCTTTTACTAATGTGCTGTTTATCAATATGAAAATGATTAATATTAAATCATTTATAATAAGTGGATTATTCTGGAAAACATTCCTCTCGTGAATGAGGAAACTGAACTTCAGTGAGACCAAGTGACTTGGTGAGTTTTGGGTGACTGGTGAGTAGCATGCTTGAGTGAGATTTTTTAATCATCCCCCCCGCCCCCGGGTTTTTGTGTAATGCAAAGATTATTCAGAAGTTACTTTGATTGTACAAATTGATTTTCAGTTTGTTCAAGTTACAAACTCAAAAATCTCATTCTTCCTTTAAGGGCCAGTCTTTTACATTTAGCTTTTAAGTGTAGCCTACAAATCTTTCTGTTCTACTTATGATTCTAGAAAATTTTAATAATCACTTTAAGGGGTCTTTGGGTTAATACTTGATCCATTTGCAATCTTAACTCATTTGAAAATTTTAAATTGAGTTTATGAATTACATTCAACTTCCTTTAATAATACTTGAAATTGTCTGATTACCAAATCTTTAATACTTAAATATTCCTGTTTAACTAATAAATTAAACTGACTCTTAAATTTTCTTAAACATTCCTATACTGTTTTATCTTATTTTTTCACACAGCTTTACTGAGGTGTTTTTGACATAATAAATTGCACATATTTAAAGTGTACAATTTATATTTTGAAATATGCATGCACTTGTGAAACCATGACCACAATTAAGATAGTGATTATCCAAAAGTGTCCTTGTGCCCCTTGGTAATCCCTGCCTCCCACCCCTCTCTGCCTTTACCATCTCCAAGTAACCACTGAACTGCTTTCTGTTACTATAGATTAATTTGCATTTTCTAGAATTTTACCTAAGTGGAATCATATAGTATGTACTCCTTTTTTGTCTGGCTTCATTCACTCAGCATAATTATTTTGAGGTTTGTCTATGTTGCATGTATGAATAGTTCTTTTTATTGCTGAGTAATATTCCATTAGTGGATATTCCACAATTTGTTTATCTCTTCACCTGTTGGTCATTTTAGTTTCCAGTTTTTGGTGATTCTAAATAAAGCTGCTGTGAACCTCTGTACAAGTTGTTGTATGGACATATATCTCCTTTTATCTTGGCAAATGTGTAGGAGCAGAGTGGCTGGATCATATGGTAGGTATATGTTTAACTTAAACTGCCCGACCATTTTCCAAAGTGGATATATCATTTTACATTCCCACCAGCAGCAGATGAGGGTTCTGGTCCCTCCACACCCTTACCAACAATGGAGACGGTCAGTCTTTTTCATTTTAGCCATTCTGAAAGGTATGTAGTGGCATCTCATGGTGGTTTCAATTTGAATTTCCCTGGTAGCTAATGATGTTGAGCATCTTTTCATGTGCTTATTTGTCATCTGCCAATACTGATTTTATTTTATTTTATTTTATATTAGTTTTTTAAAACTTCATCTTTTTTTTAAAAATGTTTTATTTATTTTATTTTATTTATTTATTTTTGGCTGTGTTGAGTCTTTGTTGCTGTGCGCAGGCTTTCTCTAGTTGTGGTGAGCAGTGGCTGCTCTTTGTTGCAGTGTGCGGGCTCCTTATTGCAGTGGCTTCTCTTGTTGCAGAGCACAGGCTCTAGTCACAGGGGCCTCAGTAGTTGTGGCATGCGGGCTCAGTAGTTATGGCGCATGGGCTTTGTTGCTCCGCGGCATGTGGCATCCTCCCGGACCAGGGCTCGAATCCGTGTCCCCTGCATTGGCAGGCAGATTCTTAACCACTGCGACACTAGGGAAGCCCCAATACTGATTTTAAACTTAGTAAAATTCCGAGTTAAAATCCTAAGTTTAAACCAATTACTCAGTTACATATTTTAATTGGAATCTTGAGACTGACTCGTTACTCTGAACAGACCAAATTCCCTTGAACAGTGAAGTACATAAAGTAACAGATACACACAGATTTCTTAACACAAAATTATAAATATTATGGTTTTTATTTTCTTAGGCATATTTATATGCTTAAATTTCGTCTTCCTGGAGTTAAAGAAGCTTGCCTAATAAGGAAATAATGATATGATCTCAAACTGTAGTAAATCACTTTCCTAAGTGACATTTGGAGTTTCTTTCTCAACTGGATAACACTTTTTTTTTTTATAATTCAAGAGATTGCTGCCCAGGGTGAAACTGGGTCTTAGTCTTTGAATCCAACTGCTAGGCAGAGCCCCGAGTCATTGCCATTTTGCCCCCAATTGGGGACGGTTTCATAGCCCATGTGCCCTAGATTGAGGCATGCCTAATCCTTCTCTTCTCATGGAACTCTGCACTTCTATACCCAGGCTGCTACGCTGTGTGACTGGATTCAATTAATCTACTTAAGCCTTCATTTCTGTGCGCTATGGCCACAAAATAGGTGGAATTAAAATACAAAATAGGTGGAATTTAGATTCTGCATATCTTCCAAACCTTTGATCAAGGACTAGTTTTAAAATCTTGCCAGTGGGATTTTCCAGGTGGCACAGTGGTTAAGAATCCACCTGCCAGTGCAGGGGACATGGGTTCAAACCCTGATCTGGGAAGATTCCACATGCTGCAGAGGCTAAGCCTGTGCGCCACAACTACTGAGTCCTCATGACACAACTACTGAAGCCTGCGTGCCTGGAGCCCATACTCCACAACTAAGAGAAGTCACTGCAATGAGAAGCCTGTGCACTGCAACAAAGAGTAGCCCCTGCTCTCCACAACTAGAGAAAAGCCTGCGCGCAGCAATGAAGACCCAATGCAGCCAAAAATTAATTAATTAAAAAAAAATCATGCCAGTGACACAGCAGTGTGGGAATTTGAGTCCCAGTCTTCTGTGTCTGGCGTTTCCTCCCTATACCTTACATCTTATCAAATGCAGAGAAAGGGAGTCTGGTACTTAAGGGTTCTTGGTTTCTGGTCAGGCTTGGTTACTAAGAAATTCTGGCACCCGAAACCCATGCCTGCCTTTTCGTATTCTTTAGTTCATCCCCCTGGAAATGGTGAGAACCCTGGCCTCTCCCTAACCTCCCAGTGGAGAGCTACAAGTCTCTTTGGAGGGACATTGTGATCAAACTCTTGTTAGAGATTTGGATATTATTTTATTTATTTTATTTTTTTAAAGTGATTTTTTAAAACTTTATTTTTAAAAATTTATTTATTTATTTATTTACTTTTGGCTGCGTTGGGTCTTCGTTACTGTGCGAGGGCTTTCTCTAGTTGCGGCGAGCGGGGGCCACTCTTCATCGTGGTGCGCAGGCCTCTTACTGTCGCGGCCTTTCTTGTTGCGGAGCACAGGCACCAGACGCACAGGCTCCGTAGTTGTGGCTCACGGGCCTAGTTGCTCCGTGGCACGTGGGATCTTCCCAGACCAGGGCTCGAACCCGTGTCCCCTGCATTGGCAGGCAGATTATCAACCACTGCGCCACCAGGGAAGCCCTAAATTTATTATTTATTTATTTATTTTTGGCTGCGTTGGGTCTTCATTGCTGTGCGTGGGCTTTCTCTAGTTGCAGCGAGCGGGGGCTACTCTTCGTTGCAGTGCGCAGGCTTCTCCTTGCGGTGGCTTCTCTTGTTGCGGAGCACGGGCTGTAGGCGCACAGGCTTCAGTAGTTGTGGCACATGGGCTCAGTAGTTGTCGCTCGCGGGCTGTAGAGCACAGGCTCGGTAGTTGTGGCGCACAGGCGTAGTTGCTCCGCGGCATGTGCGATCTTCCCGGACCAGGGCTCGAACCCGTGTCCCCTGCATTGGCAGGCGGATTCTTAACCACTGTGCCACCAGGGAAGTCCCAGAGATTTGGATTTTAGATGATAAACAGATCTGGACTTGCGTTCCTGTCTTGGTCACTGGGTGTGGCCTTAGGAAGCTTGTGACTGGTGAGTGGGACCTGGCTGAAAATTATTAATGCAGGCTGACCTCTCCCCTGTTGTCTAATGCTTATGTGGCTCCATATGGGTAAAAGCAAAGGTCTGTGGAGTTCCATGAAAAGGAAATTTGAATAGGGGACTGTCTTAGATTCCTGCTTTTCAGAAGTTTTAAATACAGTCTTTCCTTACCTTTGACTCTGAGTTCCCCCTTCAGGTGGTGAAGGAGCATTGCGTGATACACAGCGTGAGAATCTATTAAATGATGGCAGTGACATCACTGAGTATTAGCATCTGCATCCAAAGAGATAGGAAAATGTGCTCCATATCAGGGCAGGGCATTAAATGGCAGAGGATACAGAGAAAATTAAAACTAAAACTTAAAAAAAAAAAAGGCATTTGACAAGGCATTTGACATGGCAATTTCAGTTCTAGAAATGTAACCTAAGGTATAATGGGACAAGCACACAAGCATACTAGGCTGTTTGGATCAGCATTTTTATAGCAAAAAAAAAAAAAGGGAAACCACCAACTGTACATCAGAAAAGGATTGCTACATATGCAGTCCATTCAGTGTCATACAATGCAGCTTTAAACATAGCCCGTGTACCCTGATCAAACTGTTGCTGTAAACCTATTACCACAGAGCAAGAGCCAGGATACTTTTACTCGAGAAAAGGTAAAACAAAATGTATAATACCTCATTTTGGTTATTTTGGAATGTTATTCCAATTTTTTTTCTAGATGCTGGAATTATAAAATTATGTGTTTAATAAACGTTGCTGTGTCTTGTAAATAATCAGATTTTTAAAAAAATTTAGAGAAGTGTGGCATTTAAAACACTATTTGGGGCTTAAGATCAAGTACAGAGTGTTTAAGTATCAGAGTTCTTTTACCCATATTCTTCAAAAAATTGCTTAGAGGGATGAAAACCTCTTTCTAACTGCCATATGAGATATAGATTCCTCGGGAATGGTGAAATAAGGAGTTCTTAAAAGGTATTCCTCTGTAAAAGAAATGAGAAAACTGGCAAAAATTGTCAGAGTCAACTTTTTCAGAACTCTGGAAATTAACCAAAGGCTTACAGCAATCCAGGGAACATTTATTCAAGAAAAATGGCTGAATCTTGTTTTCAACAAAAGATTATGAGGCATGTAAAGAATGGCATATACACAGGGAAAGACACAATCAGTAGAAACTGTCCCTGAGGAAACTCAGGCCTTAGACTTTATAGACAAAGACTTTAAATCATCTGTTTAAAAATATGTTTAGGGCTTCCCCGGTGGCGCAGTGGTTGAGAGTCCGCCTGCCGTTGCAGGGGACACGGGTTCGTGCCCCGGTCCGGGAAGATCCCACGTGCCGCGGAGCGGCTGGGCCCGTGAGCCATGGCCGCTGAGCCTGCGCGTCCGGAGCCTGTGCTCCGCAACGGGAGAGGCCACAACAGTGAGAGGCCCGCGTACCGCAAAACAAAAAAACAAAAAAAAAACCAAAACAAACAAACAAAAAATATGTTTAGGACTTCCCTGTCAGTCCAGTGGTTAAGACTCGGAGCTTCCACTGCAGGGGGCATGGTTTTGATCCCTGGTTAGGGAATTAAGATGATCTCCCATGCCTCGCTGCATGGCCAAAAAAAAAAAAATGTTTAAAGAACTAAGGGAAAGTATGAGAACAATGCCTCACCAAAAAGAGATGATCAATAAGAGATAGAAATTACCAAAAAAAAAAAAAATTCTGGAGTTGAAAATTACAATAACTAAAGTGAAAAAATCACTAGGAGCTCAACAGCAGAGTTGGGCAGGCAGAAGAATCAGCAAACTTTTTTTGTTTTGGCCGCGCCACGCAGAATGTGGGATCTTAGTTCCCTGACCAGGGATTGAACCCGCACCCTCGGCAGTGAAAGTGCAGAGTCCTAACCACTAGACCACCAGGGAATTCCCAGAATCAGCAAACTTGAAGATAGGTCATTTGAGGTTAAACACTGAGAAACAGAAGGAAAAAAGAATGAAAGAAAATGAGCAGGGCCTCAGACACCGACAGCATACGCATGATGGGAGTCCTAGAAAGAGGATAGAAAGGAGCAGAACGAATGTTTGATGAAATAGCCCTAAAATTCCCAAATTTGATGAAAAACAGTAATTTATGTACCTAGGAAGTTCAGTGAACTCCAAGTAGGATAAAATCAAAGAGATCCACACCTAGACACATCATAATCAAAGAATCTTGAAAGCAGCAAGAGATAAGCGACCCATCACAAGGACCTTTGATAAGGTTAAGAGCTGACTTCTCCTTGGAAACCATGGATGCCAGAAGGCAGTGAGATGAACATAGATGCCATATGAGGCAAAACCTTTAACTGTATTTGATCTTTGAGTCTTAGATGGCTCTGATCTCTTCCATCTTCAGGGATAACATGTCAATGTAGTCCCTAAATAACAATTACTCAAGCTCCTTTCACACTTGACCTGTAGGAATTATTTTACCAAGTTCCCCTCTGCAGGTATTTTTAGAAATACCTAAGGAATACTTATTATTCCTTGGTGTTCCACCAAACCTGGGACATAGTTGGGGCTCAAAAAATCTTTGTTAAATGAATAAAATCTACCTGGGTTACTGATTTCCTTGGCCAGCTGTCTATTTTCTCTTCTGCATGTCACTAGTTCTCCCTGTCTCAGGGCTGTTGCCTCCTTCCTCATACTATTTTGCCTTCAACATGCAAACAGACTTAACTCATAACTTCTCAAAGTACATCTTTTATTATATTTTATTTTATTTTTTTGGCGATACGCGGGCCTCTCACTGTTGTGGCCTCTCCCGTTGTGGAGCACAGGCTCCAGACGCGCAGGCTCAGCGGCCATGGCTCACGGGCCCAGCCGCTCCGCGGCACGTGGGATCTTCCCGGACCGGGGCACGAACCCGTGTCCCCTGCAACGGCAGGCGGACTCTCAACTACTGCGCCACCGGGGAAGCCCTCAAAGTACATCTTTTAAAAATATTACCAGGCTTCTGGGTGGTGCAGTGGTTAAGAATCTGCCTGCCAGTGCAGGGGACACAGGTTCGAGCCCTGGTCCAGGAAGATCCCACGTCCCGCAGAGCAACTAAGCCCGTGCATCACAACTACTGAGCCTGCACTCTAGAGCCCGCAAGCCACAACTACTGAAGCCTGCGCACCTAGAGCCCGTGCTCCGCAACAAGAGAAGCCACCGCAGTGAGAAGCCCGCGCACCACAACGAAGAGTAGCCCCCGCTCGCCACAACTAGAGAAAGCCCGTGCACAGCAACAAAGACCCAACACAGCTAAAAATAAAAATAAATAAATAAAATTTAAAAAATAAATAAAATATTACCAGATATTTCACAAAATTTTACTGAATGCTCGGGGATAGCAGGTTGGAATTACAACAGAGAAAAAAAATTTTTGTCCCCAAAGGTGAATTCAACCTTTACCTCAAGAAAAATAGAACAACTACTATAATCTACTAATGGCAGCCTCTCCCCTACCCATCAGCCATCAAGGTTTCAACTGTCTCACCCCAGGACACTATGGAACCAACTGCTGATGTTCTGTTGCTTTTGTTGTTGATAATATTCCTTATATGTGTATCACACTTTAGAGTTTTATTCTTTATTGGACAGTTCTCATTGGGACAGGTTAAGGTTGTGGTTTCATCGTCATGGATGATGGATCAGAGGTTCGGGGGGGTTCAGTGACTTACCCAGCTCCACCAGTAAGAGGCAGAGCCAAGCTTTGGAAGCAGCAGTTCCAGTTCCTGGCCTTGGGTTCTTCCTGCTGTCCAGAATATTAGAACATGATGCCTCAGTGTCACTGTGCGCAGGTCTGAGAAGACCAACCCGAAACTCTCCGACTTTCCTACTTAAATTAATCTCTTCATCCGTGTTTGCTGCTTTTGTCCCAAAAGCCATTTGTTGTCACCTGGACTTGTGGCCGGTTGGGAGTCTTCACTCAGGGCAGGGCTCTCCTCCCTGCCATGTTGCCTAAGACCTTTTGCCTTTCCTCAACCTTTCTTGATTTTGACTATTCAGTTCCAGCCGGTTGCAAAACAGCTGTTTGTGTTTTTGCTGACCCGAATCATCTTTCCATCCCTTTTTACTTCTGATATTCTTAAATGGCAGTTTCAATATTTGGCAAAATAAATTCCCCGTGATCTAATCCTGAGTTTTCACACTTCACTGAATGGTTTAAAAAGGGCAAAAGTTATTACTGTGCATTGTTCTAAGAAAGTGTTCTTTGCTCAAGCATTTGCTGTGCATCTGTGGCAGGCACAGATGGATCTGACGACATGGCCCCTGCCTTCAGTCGCTTATCCTGTGGTTGAGGAGAGAAGGGATGCATGTCCTGGGGCAAAATACATGCTCGCTCAAGTAGTAACTAGCTAATAAGGAACAGTCATAACTGCTGTTTACTGAGTGCTGTTTCTGTGGCAGGTAAGATGCTAAATGCAAAAACGAATGTAGAAAATTATCAGGCAAGTTCCTTAGGCTCTTTGAGCTTTGGTTTCCTCGTCTATAACATAGGGGCAATAAGACCTTCCTCATGGGGATATTGGGGGGATTAAATGAAATAACGTAAAGCGGCACTTAGTGGGCACATCCTAGTGGTGGCTGTGTTGATGGAGCCAGTGGAGAATAGTTCCAGGAGAACTCATTATGGAGAGTAGAATACATGAGGCCAAGGGCCTGCAAGCTGAGGGGACTGGGTGGGAGGGGAGCTGCTCAGAAAGGACTTCTTGGGAGAGCTGGCCCTTGAATGAGGGAGTCACATTGGGGTTGGTGGAGAGGAGGGGACGGTACCCAGGCAGTGGCACACGGAGGAAAGTCATGGCGATGAGAAGAGCCAGGCATGGGAAAGGGGTGATGCCCCTAGCCTCACTGTCAGGAGGAAGGCGATGGATGGTCCATGAAGGTGGAGATTTGTGTTTGCTTTGTCTTCTGCTGAACACACAGGACCCTGGAACTTAGGAAACCCTGTTTAAAAAAAAAAAGGATGCTCTTGGGGATTAGTGAGCATCAGGGCTGGGAGATTCATTCTGTGAATGCCCAGCTGCCTGTTGGAATTTGAGACAAGAAGCCTCTGAGATGCTTGAGCTGGCGACCCCCCGAAAGGTGAATGGGGTTTTGAGAAACTCTTCTGGAAGCAGTGAGCCAGCTGACCTGGCATGGGGAGAGGCAGGAGGTCAGGGTGGGGGACCAGCTCTGAGAGGCAATTGTTGCAATTCAGACCAGCTGTTACCAGCTGTTACTAGGGAAGGGGTGGTGATGGGAAGGAAGAAGTGAACACAGAAGAAAGGTTGTCATGGAGCGAAGTGGAGAGAGCCTGTGCCCCGCAACGGGAGAGGCCACAACAGTGAGAGGCCTGCGTATCGCAAAAAAAAAAAAAAAAAAAAAAAAAAAAATCTCCTTTTGTTTTCTCTCCCTTATAACCCAGTGTCTCTCCCTAGAGGCCACCTCTGGTTAAAGTGTCTTGTCTATCCGTTTAGAGACGATGTGGCCATTTAAAATAGAAGTATATTTCTGTTCTTTTTTTCTCCTACACCCTCTCTCTGCTCTGTGCCCTTTTCATTTATGAATGTATCTTAGAGATACATTCCATATCAATACGGATGTCTGCCTCACTCTTTTTCTTTTTTTTAAACAAAATGCACATCTTTATTTGTATATTGGAGAGTCTGAAAGAATATATACCAAACTGTTAATTCTATTTGAGGAAAAAAAGGGAGGGTATCAGTTACTGTGTTTTCACTTGCAAATAATAGAAAATATAGACACAAATATGCTTAAATAATAAATGGAATATAGTGACCAAGTAACCAAAAAGCTCAGACGTGAAGTGGGCTTTGGTGAAGGGTTAATGCAGGAGTTCAACAGTGTCATTCAGCTGCCAGCTTTTCTCTGTCTTGCCCTTTGCCTTCAAAGGTAAAAGCTTCTTGAGGACGTTATGCTAAGTGAAATAAGCCAGACAAAAAAGGACAAATACTGTATGATTGCACTTATATCAGGTACATAGAACTGTCAGACTTTTTCTTTTAACATCTTTATTGGAGTATAATTGCTGTACAGTGTTGTGTTAGTTTCTGCTGTATAACAAAGTGAATCATTATATGCATACGTATATCCCCCATATCCCTTCCCTCTTCCCGTCCCACCCTCCTTATCCCACCCCTCTAGGTGGTTGCAAAGCACTGAGCTGATCTCCCTGTGCTATGCAGCTGCTTCCCACTAGCTATCTGTTTTACATTTGGTAGTGTATATATGTCCATGCCACTCTCTCACTTCGTCCCAGCTTACCCTTCCCCCTCCCCGTGTCCTCAAGTCCATTCTCTACATCTGTGTCTTTATTCCTGTCCTGCCCCTAGGTTCTTCAGAACCATTTTTTTTTAGATTCCATATATATGTGTTAGCATACGGTATTTGTTTTTCTCTTTGACTTACTTCACTCTGTATGACAGACTTCAGGTCCATCCACCTCACTACAAATAACTCAATTTCATTTCTTTTTATGGCTGAGTAATATTCCATTGTATATATGTGCCACATCTTCTTTATCCATTCATCTGTCAATGGACACTTAGGTTGCTTCCATGTCCTGGCTATTGTAAATAGAGCTGCAATGAACATTGTGGTACATGTATCTTTTTGAATTATGGTTTTCTCAGGGTAGATGCCCAGTAGTGGGATTGCTGGGTCATATGGTAGTTTTATTTGTAGTTTTTTAAGGAACCTCCATACTGTTCTCCATAGTGGCTGTATCAATTTATATTCCCACCAGCAGTGCAAGAGGGTTCCCTTTTTTTTTTTTTTTTTTGAGGGTTCCCTTTTCTCCACACCCTCTACAGCATTTACTGTTTCTAGATTTTTTGATGATGGCCATTCTGACTCGTGTGAGGTGATACCTCATTGTCATTTTGATTTGCATTTCTCTAATGATTAGGGATGTTGAGCATCTTTTCATGTGTTTGTTGGCAATCTGTTTATCTTCCTTGGAGAAATGTCTATTTAGGTCTTCTGCCCATTTTTGGATTGGGTTGTTTGTCTTTTTGATATTGAGCTGCATGAGCTGCTTATATATTTTGGAGATTAATCCTTTGTCAGTTGCTTAGTTTGCAAACATTTTCTCCCATTCTATGGGCTGTCTTTTCGTCTTGTTTGTGGTTTCCTTTGCTGTGCAAAAGCTTTTAAGTTTCTTAGGTCCCATTTGTTTGTTTTTGTTTTTATTTGCATTTCTTTAGGAGGTGGGTCAAAAAGGATCTTGCTGTGATTTATGTCATAGAGTGTTCTGCCTATGTTTTCCTCTAACAGTTTTATAGTGTCTGGCCTTACATTTAGGTTTTTAATCCATTTTGAGTTTATTTTTGTGTATGGTGTTAGGAAGTGCTCTAATTTCATTCTTTTACATGTAGCTGTCCAGTTTTCCCAGCACCACTTATTGAAGAGGCTGTCTTTTCTCCATTGTATACTTTTGCCTCCTTTATCAAAGATAAGGTGACCATATGTGCGTGGGTTTATCTCTGGGCTATCTATCCTGTTTCATTGATCTATATTTCTGTTTTTGTACCAGTACCATACTGTCTTTTTTTTTTTTTAACAGCTTTATTGGGGTATCATTGCTTTACAATGGTGTGTTAGTTTCTGCTTTATAGCAAAGTGAATCAGTTATACATATACATATGTTCCCATATCTCTTCCCTCTTGCATCTCCCTCCCTCACACCCTCCCTATCCCACCTCTCCAGGCGGTCACAAAGCACCGAGCTGATGAGCTGATATCCCGGTGCTATGCGGCTGCTTCCCACTAGCTATCTACCTTACGTTTGGTAGTGTATATATGTCCATGCCTCTCTCTGGCTTTGTCACAACTCCCCCTTCCCCCTCCCCATATCCTCAAGTCCATTCTCCAGTAGGTCTGTGTCTTTATTCCTGTCTTACCCCTATGTTCTTCATGACATTTTTTTTTGTTAAATTCCATATATATGTGTTAGCATATGGTATTTGTCTTTCTCTTTCTGACTTACTTCACTCTGTATGACAGACTCTAGGTCTATCCACCTCATTACAAATAGCTCAATTTCATTTCTTTTTATGGCTGAGTAATATTCCATTGTATATATGTGCCACATCTTCTTTATCCATTCATCCGATGATGGGCACTTAGGATGTTTCCATCTCCGGGCTATTGTAAATAGAGCTGCAATGAACATTTCGGTACATGACTCTTTTTGAATTTTGGTTTTCTCAGGGTATATGCCCAGTAGTGGGATTGCTGGGTCATATGGTAGTTCTATTTGTAGTTTTTTAAGGAACCTCCATACTGTTCTGCATAGTGGCTGAACCAATTCACATTCCCACCAGCAGTGCAAAAGTGTTCCCTTTTCTCCACACCCTCTCCAGCATTTATTGTTTCTAGATTTTTTGATGATGGCCATTCTGACTGGTGTGAGATGATATCTCATTGTAGTTTTGTTTTGCATTTCTCTAATGCTTAATGATGTTGACCATTCTTTCATGTGTTTGTTGACAGTCTGTATCTCTTCTTTGCAGAAATGTCTATTTAGGTCTTCTGCCCATTTTTGGATTGGGTTGTTTGTTTTTTTGTTATTGAGCTGCATGAGCTGCTTGTAAATTTTGGAAATTAATCCTTTCTCAGCTGCTTCATTTGCAAATATTTTCTCCCATTCTGAGGGTTGTCCTTTGGTCTTGTTTATGGTTTCCTTTGCTGTGCAAAAGCTTTGAAGTTTCATTAGGTCCCATTTGTTTATTTTTGTTTTTATTTCCATTTCTCTAGGAGGTGGGTCAAAAAGGATCTTGCTGTGATTTATGTCATAGAGTGTTCTGCCTATGTTTTCCTCTAACAGTTTTATAGTTTCTGGCCTTACATTTAGGTCTTTAATCCATTTTGAGCTTATTTTTGTGTATGGTGTTAGGGAGTGATCTAATCTTATAGTTTTACATGTACCTGTCCAGTTTTCCCAGCACCACTTATTGAAAAGACTGTCCTTTCTCCACTGTACATTCCTGCCTCCTTTATCAAAGATAAGGTGACCATATGTGCGTGGGTTTATCTCTGGACTTTCTATCCTGTTCCATTGATCTATATTTCTGTTTTTGTGCCAGTACCATACTGTCTTGATTACTGTAGCTTTGTAGTATAGTTTGAAGTCAGGGAGCCTGATTCCTCCAGCTCCGTTTTTCATTCTCAAGATTGCTTTGGCTATTTGGGGTCTTTTGTGTTTCCATACAAATTGTGAAATTTTTTGTTCTAGTTCTGTGAAAAATGCCAGTGGTAGTTTGATAGGGATTGCATTGAATCTGTAGATTGCTTTGGGTAGAAGAGTCATTTTCACAATGTTGATTCTTCCAATCCAAGAACATGGTGTATCTCTCCATCTATTTGTATCATCTTTAATTTCTTTCATCAGTGTCTTATAATTTTCTGCATACAGGTCTTTTGTCTCCTTAGGTAGGTTTATTCCTAGATATTTTATTCTTTTTGTTGCAGTGGTAAATGGGAGTGTTTTCTTGATTTCACTTTCAGATTTTTCATCATTAGTGTATAGGAATGCAAGAGATTTCTGTGCATTAATTTTGTATCCTGCAACTTTACCAAATTCATTGATTAGCTCTAGTAGTTTTCTGGTGGCATTTTTAGGATTCTCTATTTATAGTATCATGTCATCTGCAAACGGTGACAGCTTTACTTCTTCTTTTCTGATTTGGATTCCTTTTATTTCCTTTTCTTCTCTGATTGCTGTGGCTAAAACTTCTAAAACTATATTGAATAAGAGTGGTGAGAGTGGGCAACCTTGTCTTGTTCCTGATCTTAGTGGAAATGCTTTCAGTTTTTCACCATTGAGGATGATGTTGGCTGTGGGTTTGTCATATATGGCCTTTATTATGTTGAGGAAAGTTCCCTCTATGCCTACTTTCTGCAGGGTTTTTATCATAAATGGGTGTTGAATTTTGTCAGAAGCTTTCTCTGTGTCTATTGAGATGATCATATGGTTTTTCTCCTTCAGTTTGTTAATATGGCTTATCACATTGATAGATTTGCGTATACTGAAGAATCCTTGCATTCCTGGAATAAACCCCATTTGATCATGGTGTGTGATCCTTTTAATGTGCTGTTGGATTCTGTTTGCTAGTATTTTGTTGAGGATTTTTGCATCTATGTTCATCAGTGATATTGGCCTGTAGTTTTCTTTCTTTGTGACATCCTTGTCTGGTTTTGGTATCAAGGTGATGGTGGCCTCATAGCATGAGTTTGGGAGTGTTCCTCCCTCTGCTGTATTTTGGAAGAGTTTGAGAAGGATAGGTGTTAGCTCTTCTCTAAATATTTGATAGAATTCGCCTGTGAAGCCATCTGGTCCTGGACTTCTGTTTGTTGGAAGATTTTTAATCACAGTCTCAATTTCAGTGCTTGTGATCAGTCTGTTCAGATTTTCTATTTCTTCCTGGTTCAGTCTTGGAAGGTTGTGCTTTTCTAAGAATTTGTCCATTTCTTCCAGGTTGTCCACTTTATTGGCATAGAGTTGCTTGTAGTAATCTCTCATGATCCTTTGTATTTCTGCAGGGTCAGTTGTTACTTCTCCTTTTTCATTTCTAATTCTGCTGATTTGAGTCTTCTCCCTTTTTTTCTTGATGAGTCTGGCTAACGCTTTATCAATTTTGTTTATCTTCTCAGGGAACCAGCTTTTAGTTTTATTGATCTTTGCTATTGTTTCCTTCTTTTTCATTTATTTCTGATCTTTATGATTTCTTTTCTTCTGCTAACTTTGGGGTTTTTTGGGTTTTTTTTAAATTTTATTTTATTATTTATTCATTTATGGCTGTGTTGGGTCTTTGTTGCTGTGCGAGGGCTTTCTCTGGTTGCGGTGAGCGGGGGCCGCTCTTCATTGTGGTGCGCGGGCTTCTCGTTGCAGTGGCTTCACTTGTTGCACAGCATGGGCTCCAGGCGCACGGGCTTCGGTAGTTGTGGCATGTGGGTTCATTAGTTGTGGCTCACGGGCTCTAGAGCGCAGGATCAGTAGTTGTGGCACACAGGCTTAGTTGCTCCATTACATGTGGGATCTTCCCGGACCAGGGCTTGAACCCATGTCCCTTGCATTGGCAGGTGGATTCTTAACCACTGTGCCACCAGGGAAGTCCCTATTCTGACTTTTGTAGTAATAATTCTCTTGATTTTCTCAATAGTTTACCATTTATGAACAATCTCTAAATAACTTATTGTTTAGTTCTGCCTCTTTTGGAACATCATAGACATGGAGTTGTACTGTGACTTCTGTGACTGGCTTCGCATTACATTGGGATTTATCCACGGGCATGCATGTGACTCCTTTCATTTTCTGTGCTGTGTAGCTTTACACTGTAGGAATGTGTTACAGTGTATTTATCCTTTCTGCTGCCAGGAAACCTGTAGGCTGCTTCCATGTGTTTGCTCTTAGGAATAACCCTGCTGGGCACATTCTTATACATGGCCCCTGGTGTACGGGAGCAAGTTTTTCCAGGATATGAAGTAGGAGTGGAATTCCTGCCACATCTAACTCTTCCTGGTTATGCAAAACTCTATTCCAGTGTGGTTGTACTAATTTACCCTTTTTCCCACCAGCAATATAGAGCATTGAGTATTTTCTGACCACCCATGTGGTGGGAATTTGGACCACAAACCTGTGAGTGTTGTCTTGTGATTACAACTTCTTGGGGTGAGTTTGTTTGTTTCTCCAACTGCTCAGTGCCGAAGATAGAGACACTTGATGTTTTGTGCAGGTAGCTCTTGGGGGTGAGGAGAGGTAGATCAGGTTTGTTTCTGCTTTACTCATATTCTGAGGGAGTATCGTTGGAAGTCACAACTTCACTGGAGGTAAGGTCTCCTTAGACCTCCCACCTTGGGTGGGCTCTGGGCTCTGCCTGTGTGCCCTTTGAAACTTGGAAAACTGAAGCTCAGGTTTGCCTTGGTTCTGCAAATGCCCTCAGTGCAAAAACTTCAGTGTTTACTTGCCTCTCTGGGTTTCTGCCTCTGCTTAGATTTGGACCCAAATGTTCCTTATTTTCTTGCTAACTTGTCTATTCTTTCAAGAAAAAAATTTAAATATATATACATATATAGACACACACATATTTTATCTAGCATTTTTAGTTGTTTTCAGCAGGAGGGTTGGACAGTTATCTCCCCCAGCTAGAAAATTTCTTGTTTAAAGTAGTGCTTTTGGAATGGAGTCCTTGCATCCCTAGGGATGTGGCTTCCATTCTCATGGGTCTTTGGGTTTCACACTTGAGAATAAGACCATCAGTATCACAGTGATGTTATGGAGGCGGTTTGGGCCGTTCCCCCAGAGTTGTAGTACTTTGCTGCTTGGGTTGGGCCAGGAAATGTGACTCACTCATTTCAAACTCATGTGACACTGATTTGTCCCAGAAGGCCACTTTGTGAATTTGTAATGGAAGATGGAATCCCTGGGGTCTGCCCCTCCTGGTTTTAAAGACCTGTGGTTGGCCCATCTGTACCAAGTACCAGGGGCTGTGTACCAGCCAGGGGCTGTGTCCACTCTACCATTCACTATATAGATAGGGTTGCTTTGGAGAGCAGGAATAGCACAACTATTAATACATGTCTTAAGGGATTTTAAAAATGATATTATCCTATTTTAGACCCTGGTCCCCCTTGACTCTGGCTGCAGATTCCTACTTTCACATAGATCTTTTTCCAAATATTTTGCCCTTCTGATTTATGAAATTCCTCATAATACACATATTTTTGGCATTCCTGGGAAGACTGAATACCCTTGCTGTCATTCTGCTACTGCCAAACTGATCTTGTTAGGTGTTAATTTCAGGCTGGCCTGATTCTTGTTTGGTTTTGTGTTTTATTAAAAACCTTTTTATATTGTCCTTCTGTTGTCTGGAAACCAAAAAGGCTACTTATTTATTTTATTTTTCCTTTTTTTCTTATTGTGGTAAAATACACATAAACTTTACCCTGTGAACCATTTTTAAGTATACAGTTCAGTGGTATTAAGTCCATTTCACATTGTTGTGCAACCATCCTCACCATCCATCCCCATAACTCTTTTCATCTTGTAAAACAGAAACTCACTCCATTAAACAATAACTTCTATTCTCTCCTCCCTGCCAGACCCTGGCAACCATCATTATACTTTTCGTGTTTTCATGTGCTTATTGGCCATTTATATATCTTCTTTGAAGAAATGTTTATCCAAGTCCTTTTTTCCATTTTTGAATTGGGTTGTTTGTTTTTTTGCTGTTGAGTTTTAGGAGTTCTCTCTATATTCTAGTTATTAACCCTTTATCAGATATATGATTTGCAAATATTTTCTCCCTTTCTGTGGGTTGCCTTTTTACTCTGTGAATAATGTCTTCTTTTTTTTTGTTGAAGTACAGTTGATTTACAATGTTGTGTTACTTTCTGCTGTACAGCAAAGTGAATCAGTTATACATATACATATATCCATTCTTTTTTAGATTCTTTTCCCATATAGGTCATTACAGAGTACTGAGTAGAAGTTCCCTGTGCTATACAGTAGGTCCTTATTAGTTATCTATTTTATATATAGTAGTGTATATATGTCAATCCCAATCTCCCAATTTATCCCTCCCCTTCTTCCCCTCCCGGTAACCATAAGATTGTTTTCTACATCTGTAACTCTATTTCTGTTTTGTAAATAAGTTCATCTAAAACATTTTTTTAGATTCCACATACAAGCGATATCATATGATATTTGTCCTTCTCTGACTTACTTCACTCAGTATGATGATCTCTGGGTCCATCCATGCTGCTGCAAATGGCATTATTTTGTTCTTTTTTATGGCTGAGTAATACTCCATTGTATATATGTGTCACATCTTCTTTATCCATTCCTCTGTCAGTGGACATTTAGGTTGCTTCCACGTCCTGGCTGTTGTAAATAGTGCTGCAGTGAACATTGTGGTGCATGTATCTTTTTGAATGACGGTTTTCTCTGGGTATATGCTGAATCACATAGTAGCTCTATATTTAGTTTTTTAAGGAACCTCTGTACTGTTCTCCATTGTGGCTGTACCAGTTTACATTCTCACCAACAGTGTAGGAGGGTTCCCTTTTCTCCACACCCTCTCCAGCATTTACTCTTTATAGATTTTTTAATGATGGCCATTCTGACTGGTATGAAGTGGTACCTCGTTGTAGTTTTGATTTGCATTTCTCTAATAATTAGTGACATTGAGCATCTTTTCATGTGCTTTTTGGCCATCTGAATAATGTCTTCAGATACACAAATTTTTTAAATTTTCATGAAGTTCAATTTGTCTATTTTTTCTTTTGTTATTTGTACCTTTGATGTCATATCAGAGAAGTCCAGTGTCCAAAGTCATGAAGCTTTTGTCCTGTTTTCTTCTAAGAGTGTTGTTATTTTTGGTTTTACATATAGATCCTTGATCCATTTTGAGTTTATTTTTGTATATGGTGTTAGGTAAGAGTCCAACTTCATTCTTTTGGATGTGGGTATCCAATATTCCCAGCACTATTAGTTGAAAAGACTGTCCTTTCCCCATTGAATAGTCTTAGCATCCTCATGAAAAATAATTTGACCATATATGTGAGAGTTTATTTCTAGGCTGTCTGTTCTATTCCATTGGTCTATGTGTCTACCTTTATGCCAGTACCACACTGTAATTGATTACTGTAGCTTTGTAGTAGGTTTTGAAATCCGGAAGTATGAGTCTTCCAGTTTTGTTCTTCTTTTTCAAGATTGTTTTGGCTATTTGGGGTCCCTTGAGATTCCATTAGGATGGGTTTTTCTATTTCTACAAAAAAATGTCATTAGGATTTTGATAGGGATTGCTTTGAATCTGTAGAATGCTTTGGGTAGTATTGACATTTTAACAATATTAAGTCTTCCAATCCATGAACATGGAATGTGTTTCCATTTATTTATGTCTTCTTTAATTTCTTTCAGCAGTGCTTTATAGTTTACATTGTACCAGTCTATCAACTCCTTGGTTAATTCCTAAGTATTTTATTCTTCTTGATCTATTGTAAATTGAATTGTTTTTATAATTTTCTTTTCAGATAATTAATTGTTCATGTATAGAAATGCAACTGTTTTTTGTGTGCTAACGTTGTATCCTGATACTTTGCTGAATTCATCTGTTAGCTCTCACAGCTTTTTTATGGACTCTGTTGAGTTTTTATGTGTAAAATCATATCTGCAAACAGAGATAATTTTACTTCTTCCTTTCCAATTTGGATGCCTTTAATTTCTCTTTCTTTTATAATTGCTCTGGCTAGAACTTCTAGTACTATGTTGAATAGAGTGGAGAAAGTGGCATCCTTACTTTGTTCCTGATTGTAGAAAAAGCTTTGTCTTTCACCATTGGGTATTATGTTTGCTATTTTTCATGAATAGCTTTTATTCTGTGGAGTTAGTTTACTTCTGTTACTGTTTTGTTGAATGTTTTTACTCTGAAAGGGTGTTGAATGAAAGGGTGTTGTTAAATGCTTTTTTTGCATCAAATGAGATGATCATGTGGGGTTTTTTCCCTTCATTTTGTTGATGTGGCATATAACATTGATTTTTTTGTTGTTGTTGTTGAACCATCCTTGCATTCCAGGAGTAAATCCCACTATGTCATGGTGTATAATCCTTTTAATATGCTTCTGAATTCTGTTTGTAGATTTTTACATCAGTGTTCATAAGGGATATTGATCTGTAGTTGTTTTTTTTTCTTGTAGTGTCTTTGTCAGGCTTTGTTATTAGGATTCTGCTAGCCTCATAGAATGAGTTAGGAAATGTCCCCTCCTCTTCAGTTTTTTGGAAAAGTTTCAGGAGGATTGGTATTAGTTCTTTAAATGTCTGATAGAATTCACCAGTGAAGCCATCAGGTCCAGGATTTTTCTTTGTTGGGTGATTTTTAATTACTGATTCAATCTCCTTACTAGTTATAGGCCTATTCAGATTTTTTAATTTCTATGTGATTTAGTCTTGGTGATTTTCTGTTTCTAGGAATTTATCCATGTCATCTAGGTGATTCAGTTTGTTGGTGTACCGTTGATCATAGTTAACTCTCACAGTCCTTTTGATTTCTGTATAATCAGTAGTAATGTCCCCACTTTCATTTCTGATTTCAGTAATTTGAGTCTTCGCTCTTTTTCTCTTAGTCCATCTAGCTAAAGGTTTGTTAATTTTGATCTTTTCTAAGACCCAACTTTTGGTTTCACTGATTTTCTCTATTGTTTTTCTATTCTCTATTTCATTTATCTCTGCTCTTAAACTTTATTATTTCCTTCCTTCTGCTGGCTTTGGACTTAGCTGTTCTTCATTTACTTGTTCCTTAAGTTATAAAGTTAGGTTGGTGATTGAGGTCTTTCTTGTTTTTTAATGTAAGTATTTATAGCTATAAATTTCCCCCCAGCACTGCTTTCACTGCATCCCATAAGTTTTGGTATGTCATGCTTTTGGTTTCATTTGTCTCTAAGCATTTTATTTCCCTTGTGATTTCTTCTTTGAACAATAGGTTGTTTAAAAATGTGTTTAATTTCCACAAATTTGTGAGTTTTCCAGTTTTCCTTTTGTTATTAATTTTTAACTTCATCCTGTTATGGTAGAAGATACTTTGTATGATATGTATCTTTTAAAATCTTTTGAGACTTAATTAGTGGCCTAATATATGGTCTATCCTGGAAAACGTCCCACGTGCACTTGAGAAGAATGTGTATTCTGTTGTTGTTGGGTAGAGTGTTCTTCATATGTCTGTTAGATATAGCTGATTTATTGTGTTGTGTGAGTCCTCTATTTCCTTACTTCTGTTTTACCTATTATTTTGATAAGGTATTGAAGTCTCCAACTATTATTATAGCACTGTCTATGTCTCCCTTCCATTTTGTCAGCTTTTTTTTTATTTTTTGCGGTATGCGGGCCTCTCACTGTTGTGGCCTCTCCCGTTGTGGAGCACAGGCTCTAGACATGCAGGCTCAGCTGCCATGCCTCACGGGCCCAGCCGCTCCGCGGCATGTGGAATCTTCCCGGACCAGGGCACAAACCCGCGTCCCCTGCATCGGCAGGCGGACTCTCAACCACTGCGCCACCAGGGAAGCCCAATTTTGTCAGTTTTTGTTTCACATATTTTGATGGTCTGTCATTAGGTGTGTAAATGTTTATAATTGTTATGTTTTCTTGCTGTATTAAACTTTTTATTAACATATAATGTCCTTCTTTGTCTTTTTTAACCTTTTTTTATTTAAAGACTTTAATCTGATATTAGAATAGCCACTCCTGCTCTGTTTTGATTACTATGCATGAAATATCTTTTTCCATCCAGTCACTTTCAACCTGTTTGTGTCTTTGGAACTCAAGTGACTCTCTTGTAGACAGCATATAATTGGATCTTGTGTTTTTATCCATTCTGCCAATCTCTGTCATTTGATTGGAGAGTTTAATCCATTTACATTTAAAGAAACTACTGATAAGGAGGGACTTCTTTCATTGCGCTATTTGTTTTCTGTATGACTTATAGTTTTTTTGGTCCCTCATTTCCTGTGTTACTGTTTTTTTGTGTGTGTTTAGTTATTTTTTGGTAGTGAAATGTTTAAATTCCTTTCTCATTTGCTTTTGTGTAATATTCTATAGCTATTTTCTTTATGGTTGCCATGGGGATTACATTTAAAATCCTAAAGTTATAACATTAATTTGAATTTATACCAGTTTAACTTCAGTACCATACGAAAGCTGCTCCTTTACAGCTACATTCCCACCAGTATCAGTTGTTTTGTCGTAAGATTACATTTTTATATGTTGTGTGCCCCCAAACATAAAACAATAATTCCTTTTAGTGCATTTGTTTCCTAAATTATGTAGAAAACAAGATCTGAAGTTACAAACCAAAGTTACAGTAATACTAGCTTTTTCACTAATAATGTTTTTTTCTTTAAATGTATTATAGTTGACCCTTGACCAATGCAGAGGTTAATCCACGTATAACTTATAGTCGGCCCTTTGTAGCTCTGGTTCCTTTGTATGCATGGATTCATCCAACCATGGACTGTGCGGTATTATAGTTTTTACTATTGAAAAATATCTTTGTATAGGTGGACCCATTCAGATTAAACCTGTGTTGTTCAGGGTCAGTTGTAGTCTCTTAAATCATGTAGAAAACAAAAAGTACAGTTATAAACCATTGTTATTATAATACTAGATTTTATAATTGCCAATGTTTTTACCTTTATTGAGATCTTTATTTCTTCATATGCCTTTGAGTTACTGTCTAGTATACTTTTATTTCACCTTGTAGGATTTCCTTGAACATTTCTTGCAGGGCAGGTCTTGTGGTCACAGAGTCCCTCATCTTTTATGTGGAAATATCTTAATTTCCCCCTCACTTTTGAAGGACAGTTTTGCCAAATACAGGACTTATGTTTGATAGGTTTGTTTTGTTTTGTTTTTTAGCACTTTGAATATATTGAACCACTGCCTTTTGGCCTCCAAAGTTTCTGTATGAGAAATCTGCTGTTAATCTTATTTTTTTTAATTAATTAATTAATTAATTATTGTCTGTGTTGGGTCTTTGTCGCTGTGTGTGGGTTTTCCCTAGTTGCGGCAAGCAGGGATTACTCTTTGTTGCAGTGCTGCGGCTTCTCATTGCTGTGACTTCTCTTGTTGCAGAGCATGGGCTCTAGGTGCACGGGCTTCAGTAGTTGCAGCACACAGGCTCAGTAGTTGTGGCTTGCGGGCTCTAGAGCACAGGCTTAGTAGCTGTGGTGCATGGGCTTAGTTGCTCCGCGGCATGTGGGATATTCCTGGACCAGGGCTCAAACCCATTTTCCCTGCATTGGCAGGCAGATTCTTAACCACTGCTCCATCAGGGAAGTCCTGCTGTTAATCTTATTGATGATCCTTTGTATGTGACAGTTTGCTTCTCTCTTGTTGCTTTCAAAATCCTCTTTGTCTTTTGAAAGTTTGATTATAATGTGTCTTGGTGTGGGTCTCTTTGACTTCATCTTAGAGTTTGCTGAGCTTCTTGAATGTTTATATTTATGTTTTTCATCAAATTTAGGACATTTACAGCTGTTATTTCTTCAGATATTCTCTCTGTCCCTTTCTCTCCCTTTTCCTTCTTTTTTAAAAGTAATTAATTAATTATTTTTTGGTTGTGCTGGGTCTTCTTTGCTGCCTGTGGGCTTTCTTGTGGTGAGCAGGGGCTCCCCTTTGTTGCAGTGTGCAGGCTTCTCATTGCGGTGGCTTCTCTTGTTGCAGAGCATGGGCTCTAGGCGTGCGGGCTTCAGTAGTTGTGACACTTGAGCTCAGTAGTTGTGGCTCGCAGGCTTTAGAGCACAGGCTCAGTAGTTGTGGCACACGGGCTTAGTTGCTCCGTGGCATGTGGGATCTTCCCAGACCAGGGCTTGAACCCGTGACCCCCGCATTGGCATGTGGACTCCCAACCACTCCACCACTAGGGAAGCCCTCTCCCTTTTCCTTCTGAGACTCCTACAAAGCATATCTTGGTACACTTGATGGGGTACCACAGGTCCCTTAGCCTCTGTTCACCTTTCCTTCAGTCTTTTTTCTTTCTGTTCATCAGGCCTGATAATTTCCATTGTTTTATCTTAAATTTCACTGATTCTGTTTTCTGTCTGCTGAAATCTGCTTTGGATCTCTGTAGTGAATTTTTCATTTCAGTTATCGTACTTTTCAGCTCCAGACTTTTTTTGTTTCTTTCTTTTAAGGTTTTCTGTGTCTTTATTGATATTTTCACTTTTAATTGATATTTTCATTTATTTTCTTGCCTTTCTCCACATCTTCTGATAGTTCTTTGAGCATCTTTAAGACAGTTGTTTAAAGTCTTTGTCTAGTATATCTGCTAGTATATATATATGTCTTTTTCAGGGACAGTTTCTGTTAGGTTTTTTCCTCTGAATGGGCCATACTTTCTTGTTTCTTTGTATGCCTTGTGATATTTTTTGTTGAACACTGGACAGTTGATTCTAACAATGGGGTAACTGTGGAAATCAGATTCTTCCTCTTTCCCAGGGTGTGTGTGCTGTTTTTGTTTTTTTGATTGTTGTAGGCTGTCTCTGTGCCAAGGATCAGCCTGAGGTGTGAGCTTAAGGTCTTTTCAGATGTTTTCTTTCCTAGGCATGCATGGTCACTTTCTAATTTTCCCTGTATATGCAGTTGTTTTTGAATTTCCTAGTCTTTGATGCCTGGCTTCCAAAAGGAGAAAAAGCCAAAAATGAAGTGGGAGAAAAGATGGTGTGGGCTTTTTAAATCCCCTGGCAGTCACTTCAGCCAGAGGGGGTGGGGCTTGCAGCAGTGGGGCTGGGTGGGGGGGATGAGAGGGATGCAGCAACAATGGCTGTCTGTCTCTTTGTCTGCACCTTTGTGATAAGAAGCAGCAATCAGTGATTGTCCTCAGTATTTGGAGGACAGAGTCCTTTCTGCCCACCCTGGCTCCACAAGCTCTGTGCCAGGTACTGCAAGAACAGTGGCCCAGTTGCCTGCTATTGGGGTGGGTAGGGGATGGGTAGATGCTACTATGCTAGGAGCTGAAATTGACTAAACTTAACCACAGTTGACCAAAACTAACTGTGATTTACCCTGTATGTATACAAAATAAAATAGGTAGGAGGATTCTGGGAAGGCGCCCATCTCTTACAGGTGTGTCCATAAATATACAGGTATTATTTCCCACGTTTATATTCATTTTTTGTAGAACTTTACATTTTATAATGATATAAAAAATTAAGACAACTTTCCTCTAAAATACCTGTTTCTTTTTCATATTCTCCTTTACTAGTGCCCCTTTTTTTCTCCTCCCACTTTCTTTACATGAATTTTGCATTTTTTATTGCCTCAGTTCTATAAATTGCCTTCTGAGTTTAGCAGTTGTAGCCATCACATTTCTGACATGTTCTGTGCTGTGGAGCATTGCCTTTTTCAGTGTAATCAGTTGCATAGGGTCTCATTTCCCCTATTAGGTCTCTGCTCTCCAGCTTCCCCTCCTTCGCCAGGGAAATGCCCTGGAACCTCTGTGCGCCCTGAGGCATTTCTGCCTCTTTAGTAGTTCTGTCTCTGCTCTCAGGTGGTGCTCTTTAGTCCCTTTGATATCTGCCTGTCATGCTGTGCTCATCACAAGGCATCAGTCTGTTCTTTGGACCATTTTAGACATAAATTCGTATGTTTGTTTTTATTTTCTTAGCCTTTTCCCCTTCCTGTTTCTTCATATAAGTTTCCTCTGTTCTTTACATTTTTCTTTTCTTTCTCTCAGTCCTGATTCTACAAACATTTGTTTCCTGTGCTCTGGTTTCCTGCCTTCCTCACCACTCTTTCATCTTAAGTAGGTTTGACACCATCCAGCTCTTTCAAGTGGGGAGAGCAGAACCCAAAGTTAGCACCCCAAATTCTATCCTTTTCTTTACTGCATGAATAGACAAACCTTTACTGAAAGCCTGTTGTGTGCCGGGGGCTTGAGTAAGTGCTTGCCCACCTGTCACCCCCTCGTCTTATTTAGCCTCACAGCAGCATGGATGCACATGACAGCATCCCTGTTTTACTAAGGGATCCAAAAGGTCAGCCTGGGGAGTTTCTCACTGACGATCTGCAAACTCCCTTCTGTTGGGTTGTGGCGACAGGAAGGAGTACAATCAGGTGGTTTTCTGTCCATGCAGCTGGTGCTTCATGTATATAGACTGTTGACAATGACTTTTAAATTTCAGCTGCTTCCCTCTGCCATCTAGCACATTTCCGGACTGCTGTTACCTTCCATATCAGAGAATGAAAATGAAGGAATACAGTGGTGTGATTGGGCGCCAAGCTCTGGAGTCAGACTACTGGGGTCAAGTTCTTGACTAATTAAAGCATAACTAGGAAGGCCAGCCTGGATGGTTAAAAATTATGTATTTAAAATGTCACATATGCATTAATGTTCATAGTAGCATTATTCATAATAGCCAAAAAGTGGAAACAACCCAGATTTTTATCAGCTGATGAGTGGATAAACAAAATGTGGTATATCTAGATAGTGGAATGTTATTCATGCTACATGCTACAACCATGGATGAACCTTGAAAACATTATGCTAAGTTAAAGAAGTCAGACACAAAAGGCAACATACTGTATGAAATTTATATGAAATGTCCAGAATGGGCAAATTCATAGAGACAGAAACTAGACTAGTGGTTGCCATTGGTGGGGGGAGGGGGAAATGGAGAGTGACCGTAAATGGTACCAGGTTTCTTTGTGGGGTGTGATGAATATGTTCTGGAATTAGATAGTGGTGATAGATGTACAATATTTTGAATATACTAAAAACCACTGAGGTGTATACTTTAAAATGGTTAAAATAGTGAAAAAAAAATTTCTAAAGTAGCAAACTGAAAGTTTATTCACATCACATTGGACCGATTTCTCCTGTGTGTCAATGCACCTGTACATTTTGTACATACTTGAACCCACTGTATGTACATTATCAGGCCCATCTGCTGTACAATTCTAGTTGGTCATGGACCTAGTCTCTGGTCATATCAATTTACCATGATTTGATACAGTTTAAAAAAAAATTCTACTTTCTCTGCTATGCCAGGCACTTAAGAAGTACGCTACGAATATTTGTTGAATTACCTATGCTTGCTATTCCCATTTCATTAGTGTGGACAATTGCAGGTTAGCTGTAATTACCTATTGTTCCAGATTGTTTATGTGCCTTTCAGTAAGAGCTCTACATTTTACATTTGTAAGCTGTGTACATATTTTTTCCTGATAGAAAATAGCTTGCTTGCCTTTTATCACAAAGGTAATATCTGCTAATTATAAGAGGTTGTTCAGGTAATGGTCTTGCCTGGACTTTGGCCTTTAGATTTTAGAGGCCTCCAAACCATTCTGTATCTGCAAAGGAGTTTCTTTTTTGAAAACTATTTGCCCTGTCATTCTTTTCATCATCTTCTCTGCATCTGGAGTTTGCTTGGCTTTCATCATTTCCTGCTAAATAGCTTCTCAGTCACCTTCTCTGAGACAGGAGCCTAGGATGCCATTGTCCTCTGGTCCAAAGATCTCATCTCTCTTGTTTGCAAATAAGAAGGAAGAATAAACAGAGTGCTTGCCATTTGTTCTGCTAAGCCAACACCCCCTTGATTCCTAACTTTCTTCTTTCTCTCTTTCTCTTTTTGTGGCCTTGTCATTTTCTGAATTCCAAAGCTGTGTGCTTTTCCGTGACCCATTTAAAACCTTCATCTATGATATAGCTCTTTTGCGGAAAGGAGGCGGTGGACTTCTAAGACTTCTCCCTTTCCCTTTGTGAGTGGCAGAGATACTCGCCAGTCTGCCTTCTTGCTTCTCAGTGGTATCTGGTCCCCTTTCCCTGCTGCACTCATGGCTCAGCAACCTTGTGGTGAGACGTGGTAGCAATGACTGGCCATTCTGTCTATGAAGCTAATGTTATTGACCTGTGCCTTGCTTTTCTCTTGGGAGTTATTTTCCAGGAGTGAGGATGCTCTCATACTCTCTGCATCCCTGTCTGAAACCCTTCCTTTTTTTTTTTTTTTTTTTTTGCCGTACGCGGGCCTCTCACTGTTGTGGCCTCTCCCTTTGCGGAGCACAGGCTCCGGACGCGCAGGCTCAGCAGCCATGGCTTACGGGCCCAGCCGCTCCGCAGCATGTGGGATCCTCCCGGACCGGGGCACGAACCCGCGTCCCCTGCATTGGCAGGCGGACTCTCAACCACTGCGCCACCAGGGAAGCCCTGAAACCCTCCCTTTTTAAAAAAATTTATTTATTTATTTATTTTTGGCTGCATTGGGTCTTTGTTGCTGCACGTGGGCTTTCTCTAGTTGCAGCGAACGGGGGCTACTCTTGGTTGCGGTGCGCGGGCTTCTCATTGTGGTGGCTTCTCTTGTTTGGGGCATGGGCTCTAGGTGCGTGGGCTTCAGTCATTGTCACACGCGGGCTCAGTAGTTGTGGCTCGCGTGCTCTAGAGCACAGGCTCAATAGTTGTGGTGCACGGGCTTAGTTGCTCCGCAGCACGTGGAATCTTCCCGGACCAGGGCTCGAACCCGTGTCCCCTGCATTGGCAGGCAGATTCTCAACCACTGCGCCACAAGGGAAGTCCTGAAACCCCCTTTTTAGCTAATGGCAAACTTGGGCAGGACAGTTCCTCAGAGTGAGGGGAGAGCCCAGGACCTGGAGTGCAACTAACAGGCCTTCTCAGTGATGGGGAGGCCGATGGCTCTCGGCTTCCTACGGATAGTAAACGACTCATGCCCATGTCACCTGCAGCCATGTGGGGATGTGGGCCAGAGACAGGAAATGAAAGGGTAGAGCAGAGGAAGACCAGGCACTTCTCCCTGGAGATGTAGATGCAAGTCCAGCAGAGCTGATGGCCATTGCTTTTCCTCACTGAGCTGATGACCAAAAGAATATTTGAATCTTAGGATGGGACCGTGATTTTTTGAATGAAAGTATCACTCTCTGTAGCTGCCTCTTCATCCTTCTTGTCATTATTGTTTGTTTAGATTTCAAGCCCCAAACCCCATTCTCTACCCCCACCCCTCTGATTTAAATTAATACTGTCTGAAACCCTCTTTCTTCAGAAAATCTTTTCTGGGATCGTAAATGCTGGGTGGGCTTTATGCAGACAAAGGGACCCCCAACCTCATTCACAAGCACAGAGGACTTGTACTTAGGAAGGTGGTGGGTTTCCTTTTTCCTATTTAACTGAGCTGGGGGTTAGGGAAGGAACCCCTTTGCGACTTATGTGGAGGAGGTAGCTTTCTCTTTGTGGAGGTTTGCCAGTCTGGAGCTCTCAGGGAGAGTTCCAAAGTGTGGGCAAAATCAGGTCAGAATTCTTGGGTGATGTTGTATCTGCAGGTTGATTTGTTTCCTCGTTTAGAACTCAATTTATATAAAAGGATACAACAGTAAAATAGTAATGGCAGCTCCGTCCATTCTGCTCTGCTGTGGTCTCTTCTGGAGGGTAGAAGGTGTTACCTTCAGGAAACTGAGGCTCCAGGAGGTGAGCTGATTGCCCAGAGTTGTGCAGGTACGAAGTGGCAGAGCCCAGGTTCAGACTCGTCTCTCTGCCCGACAACCCAGGCCGTGCCCGGTGCCAGGCGCTGCCAGAGAGCAAAACGCGCCCTGCTGCGGAGTGCTGCGCGTGGTGTGTTTCCCTGTGTCATTGCTGTGCTTGCGTCCTTCGCAAAGCCTGTGGTTTCCTTCTATTTTTCCTTCCCTGCTAGCCTCTGAGTGATGCCAAGGGCCTGGAAGCAGGGTTCTCTGCTCAGACATCTTGGTTCTCATCTGTTTTACAAGATTATCCTTGGCCTCTGTTCTCTTTTTGCTTTTGTTTCCTTTCTGGAATGCTTCTTTAAGGCTGTAGTAAAGATAAAGATAATCCTGCCCAAGGGCTTGAAGAAATGTAAGGGAGAAGGTTTTTTAGCAAGCAGTTGAGGTTTCCAGCAAGGTTTGTTGCCACACTCCTTGATGCCCTGGGGGTTGTCTTTCTCAGAAGCGGAGGAGACATGTGTATAAATGGACGCAGCTGCGTTGAGCCGTGGACCCAGTGAGGCATCTTGTCCTCGGCCACATTTCTCTGCATTAAGCAAATTAAATGCGAGCCCAGGCCCAGCACCATTCCTGAAGAGGTTGGAGTTCTGATCCCAGGTAGAAGGAAGAAAGCCAAACCAGTGAGGCTGCTTGCAGGAGGGTGCGGTGAAGACAGGAGTGGCTCTGAGAGTCTTGGGATCTTGGGGTCGACAAGAAGCCATTGCTTAGAGCTGGCCCTTTGCCCTTTCTGAAGCAGCAAGCAGGTCCCTGAGAGACAGGCCTTCTGGTGACTGCCACTTTATGTACCCGATTTTAGGTCCGTACCATTTCTCCTGTTCCCCTCTACTTGTCCCAGACACATATTCAATCTGGGGCTGACGGCCCTGCTGATGAGTAGCCTGGCACCTTTCTTCAGGGTGTCTCCTGAGCCAGCTGCGACTCATCTTGTTGGCATGTAGAGTCTGAGAACACATCTCCCTTGCTTTCCCCCTCCTCCCTTCCCCTGCCCTCTATGCCCCAGCTAGGGCCATGCGGTATCCTGGGTCCGTGGTAAAATAAGCTTAGTTGCACACGCACCTTCTTTCAGTCTCTGCTACTCTGACTCTTCCAGGTCAAACCAGCCTCAATCCGAATTCACTTACCCACATATTCATTCAACAAGCCTCTTGTGCCAGGCACTGTGGTAACCTACATTTTCAAGGCTGTATCTGATATTGTCAAACCAGTATCATATGCAAAAGTTTGGGTCACTGATCTGCCTTTGACCTGATGCCCGTTTTATAAACTCATTTTCTTCTTGATTAATACAGTACCTCTTCCCCAAAGAGGTGAGGCCTAGATTTTGATTCTGACCTCAATTCAAGATGGGGAGCCTGGACCAGGCCCCTCACTGACAGGTCTCATTGTTTTCTCAGCGATGGGAGTTAGAACCTCCCTCCCCCTTTGTTATCTGTTTGCTATTCCTAGCACAGATCCTCAGGATTGGCCTGTGCACTGCCTCTGGCCTGGAGCCCATTTGGTTGTTGTAGCTACCCTGTCCCCCACTCCCACCCTGCGCTCCTCCCCCCAGGCAATGGCTTCTCGTTCCTTCCCAGCTTGTCCAGCTCCTGGAGGTCTCTGGAGAGTCCCTGACTGCACACAGGAAGCCCCATCCAGGGTTCCGCAAAGATGCTCTTTAAGGGTGTGAGTGAAGGGAGAATTTGAAAATAGAAAAAGGGACTCCATTCACTTATTTTACCCTTTGAGACTAACCTGGTGGCTTGAATCAGTCCACTTGGGCCCATGATGCCAGGATTATTGGAGTCTTTCCCAGGGCCTCTTCTGGAACCCTCTGGTTTCTGGGAGTGCTGGAGGCTTGTGGGGCTTGGTCTAGCTCCTCTCTGAGGAGCTGCTGTGTTAGGAGCTGCTGTGTTAGGGGCGCTTCTGGATCGGAGATCTTCAGGGAGAAGACCCGAGTGTTGCTGCCCTCTGATCCTGGGCCTTCTCCACTGGGCGGGGGCTCTGCTTTGGGGCCAGGGCGAGCAGAACATCTGGGGACTTAGGGGGTGGGGAAGCCTTTTATTCATTCCCTTATTTATTTGTTCTTTTGCCTCTCACCTTCCCACCCATCTCACCTCCCCACCCCAAAAAGAGAATGTCAGAAGTAGAAATGTTAGCAGCAGAGTAGACTCTTACAGACTCAGGCCTGGTGGTTTATTTATCTCCCTTCCGCAGGAGCTGCAGGTGGAGACAAGAGTTCTCATTGCCTTCACATGAATTTTCCTTTAGTTCAGAATTACTTAGGAGGAGGAAAGAAGATTTTACTTGCTGTTTTCCTTACCACCTAGAGAGCTCACAAGCTGTAGCAAGGGTAGGGACTTGGGCATTTTGACTCAAGATTTTGCAGAGGATGCTGGGTGCTCCATGCTGGATAGGAACACGTGCTAACTTAGGGGAGAGCTAACAGGATCCCAATTTCTCCCCTCCCTGCAGCAGGAGGTCCTCATGGACCATCCCAGGCCCTAGGCAGCCCTTCCAAGGACCTGCCCACAGCCCACCCGGAGCTGTGAGTGTCACTGTCCGGAAGGCTGAGGCCAGGCCTCAGGTGCCTTTTGCCAGCACCTCAGGCCAAAAACTCATCTCTCCCTTGTTATACACGATGCCAGCAGTTTTCCAGACCCTTTCCCCTTGTCAGCAACTTTCTTATTTCAGAGCAGTTGACATGCATTTATGTAGGTGTTAGATTACCGGGAAGCTTAGATCCAGCTTAGGCAAAACACAGACATACCAGACAGAGCCTGAGAGCAATGTACAAAGCAACAAACACATCAACCACGATAAAATGCGATCATCCCGGGCCTGGCTCCTGTTTTCCTTGGAGCTTAGTTCTGGAATTTCAGACCTGACTTTTTTTCTTGGCTTATCAATTTTCCATATCCTTGAACTCCTTATCCCAGGTAGGAAAAGGTGAGGGGCCATCTCTGGAAACCTATACCAATTTGCATAGGCCCTTACAGTAAGCAAAGTACTTTCACATACATTCCTAAGGGGTATCAGCGGTCTCATTTTGCAGATGATTTGCCCGAGGTCAGGTATTCTGCCACCAAGTTTTCTGTACATTCTGCAGAGCCATGTTTCTCTCCCTTTAGGGTTTATTTGTTCTCTAAACGTTTACCCAGTGCCTGCTTGGTTCCCTGCTCTGCTAGGTTTGGGATGCCAAGATGAATAAGCCGTGGTCTCAGGCCTGGCAGTGCAGTGAGCTACTTGCTGCCTGTAGCCAGCCACGTCACTTGGGAAGTAAGGCTCCTCTTAACCTTCTTCGGAACACAGACTGCACAAATAAATGTGCTTGGCAACAAGCAGAACAGGTGTTCTGTCCAGAGCCATGAACTGGGCCTGCCCGTTGCTGGGGGAAGGCACTGGGCTGGGCCGAATGGTGGGGGCACTCAGGAAGGATGTGGTGAATGAGAACTGGGTGCCTTCCCTGGAAAGTGGAGCCCACGCACGGAAAGCCTGAGGATTGATGGGAGAGTGAGGGAGGAGGTCCGGGCCCCGCGAAAAGCTCCTTCGTTTTTGCCAGTCCCGCCAGCAGTAGAGGGAGTTCTGGCAGACTCTGTTGGTGGCTAAAAGCAACGCTGGTTGTTGTGTTTGTTCAGGGGGTGAGGAGGAGGAGGGACTGAAGCAGAGGCGGGCGGTGGTGGTATAAAAGCATTTAGGGAGAGACTGAGCCAGCATGGGGAGAAAGGGTAGTTAGCACTTAGCTTGAAATGCTAAAAGATTCAAGCAGTAGCTGGTGCTAGGCGAGGACTGAGAAAGGAGAAGGGAGAGTGAACCGAATCTGGGGCCTCCGAGGATTGGAACCAGCCTTTCCCTCTCCCCCCACGCTTGCTCCTCAGGGTCAGGAATTCCACCTGATCGCCCTCTCTGTTCCTTTAGCGCGAGACTTAAGGATATTTGTCTTATGGAAGTCTCATGGAAGTCTCAGAACCTGGCCCAGTGCCTCTCAATGAACTGTTCCCCATGAAGCTCGCTGATGCCTATTGCCCCTCTCCCAGTAGCCCCCACCGAGGGGAGGGCCCCTGGCACAGACCCACCCCGTCGGGGATGGAGCCCTTGGTCTCCATGGTCACTGGGCTCTGAGTGGTCAGCAGCTAGCCCTCAGCTTCAGGGGCCACTGTGTAGCTGAGAGAGACTTGCATTTGCTTCCCAACCATTTATTGAGTGCTCACCCTGTTCCAGGCCCCGTGCTACACACTGGAGACACAGCAGGGAACCAGAAAAACAGCCCTGATCTCCTGTCCTCAGGGGAGGCAGACAGAGAAGGCCAGTTGCTGTGTAATTGCAGCCTTGATGTAAGGAGAGTGCCTTAACCCGAGTGGGCCAGGAGAAGCCTCCCCCGCTGTGCTGTTATCTGCTTCACAGCAGGCGCGGCTGGGTGAGGATCTTGGCAGAACACCGGGGAACTTGGGGCAGGTTTCACGTCTCAAACTCTCAGTGAACTGGAGTAGAGGGTGGGAGGGGCTATGGCAGCCACGCCCCCTCCCTGGCTGGAGCCACGCCTCCCCCTCCCCAGCTGGAGTCTCTTCCGGAGCTGTGTCGTCCTGGTGAGTCCCTTCCCACTGACGCACCCTAGGACCCCGTGTGGCACAGCTCTTAACTAGCCCCTGTGGTGTCACTGGGGTGATGGCAGAAGGGCTTGTTTCAAGTTGAATTAAATGCTTTCTTGCCCGGCAGCGGATTATCAGATTGTGGATTATTTGGTTTTCTCCTCACATCTGTTAGGTGTGTTTACTTCAGGCCAGGCTCAGCCCTTCCCTCGAAGAACTCCCAGCAAAGTCTTCCTGATGTCTTTTTTTCCTGGCCTCTTAGCTGCTGACCTTACTGAGAGGTACTGGGCAGGGGTGAGGTGTGAATTCAGAACAAACCGCCTTGGTACCCACAGGAGCACAGGTGGAAGAAACTGAGTTCGGGGTTGCCCAGGTAGCAGTGACCAGAAAACAAGAAGTACCCGGGCTGTGAGGCCCTGATTTCTTTTTTGAAGGCAGCCCTCGTAGCCCTTCAGGCCATGACTGTGGTTGTGTCTGCAGGGCCAGGGCCACCCTTAGGCCGGGCACGTGTGGCCTCTGCCTGGAACTGTGCACCTGAGGGGCCCACACGTTGGAGTGCCTCCCTCCAGTGCTGTTCCAGCTGGACATTCCGAACCCAGACTGGGACCCACATCAGCCCCTTTGGGGAGCTCTCAACCCTCTACCCTGTGCAGGGACAACCAGATGTCCTGCGGGGTTGTCCCAGGGCCCTGAGTCCAGGCCCCGTTCCAGGAGGGCAGATTCCACTGGCGGCTGCGACAGTCCTTTGTAGGGTTGTGTGAGGTTGGGCGGCCAAAATGGTGCTGACACGCTAATTTTGAGCGACTCAAGTTTTTTATATAGATAAGGGGATTTCCCCGCCCCCCCCAAGTGTTTGCCTGGGACCCCACGTATCCTAGGGCAGCCCTGTCCAGGGGCTACCCATCGGGCCTTCCAGCTCTGCTTAGCAGCTCTTGGCCTAGACCAGAGTGTAGGATAAGGGCCTATTGTTTCTCCCTCGGGCCTGAATGGCAGTCTGTTTTCTGCACTTGGCTCCCGGGCCAGCAGCTTTCTTGCTGCTGCAGTTGTAACAGTCTTGTCTCAAATGAGAAATTCGTTCCCACCCTGACTTCACATTGTTTTACTGGAATCATGGGAGGATAAGGCTTTGAGCCAACATGGGGTCTTGTGTTGGTTGCTGCTGGGTGGGAGCTGATAGCTGAGGTGCAGAGAAGGGGGCCTTTCCTACCAAGAGACCTTAGTCTGGGGGAAGCAAAAGGGGGAAAACCCCTTTGTTCACATTGAACTAAGGGGCGAGTTGGCAGGAATCTAGGCCAGCTCTGACCTGGCAGGAGAGGAATGTGGTAGGAATGCAGAGAATTGGTAGGAAGCCCCCTCTGTGCCCCCTGGGTGAACTGAGACTGGGGGCAACTGGGCAGAGCCAAGGTGAGATATTTGCTGCCCTCTTCCCTTTCTCCCTTGCTTCCTGCCATCCTTCCCCAGCCACATGTGTTCCTCTTTGCCCTGTCTACTGTAGAGCAGAACAATCCCGAGATTGAAGGGGCCTCTTTTGTGTCAAGGTCAAAGGAGTGGAAAGGTGGTGTGGGACAGAGAGCTCGTTTGTAAGACTTTGAAACTGCAGGAAGCCATCTGCTCAGTTGAAACTCCTGGGCCCTTTAAGGTGGTCAAATATAGGGCACTGAGGTCAGTCCGCCTGCCTTGACTCAGTGCAGGAATCACAGCCCATTCTGCACTCACCTCCACTACCTCCTCTTATGTCACAAAGTGAAGAAGCCTGTTTGCTTTATTTTAAAGTTGTTTTTCCTTCTCTCAGTCCACAGGGAATGGCTTCCTAGACCAGTGGTTCTTCAAGTGGGGTCCCCAGGTCCCTGCAGGTCCTCAAGACCATTTCGAGGGGGTCCCTGAGTCAGATTTTCATATAATACTAGGAAGTTACCTGCCTTTCCCACCGTGTTGACATTTGCACTGATGGTGCAAAAGCAATGGTGGGCAAAACGGCTGGCAGCTTTGCAGGAGTCAGGGCGGATCCCTTCACCTCCACACCCTTGCAGTTCAAAAGAGCCAGCTTCACTTAAGACTGGCCTTGATGAAACAGTAAAGATGGCTCATTTTATTAACTCTCTATGCTTGTGTGCAGGTCTTTGATATTCTATGATGATGAGATGGGAAGTAAACAAACTGCATTGGTTGGCTCGAGGGAAAGCCCTTCAGGGGGGTTTTGAGTTACGAGCTGAACTAGCCGTATTTTCAGGAGATGCTGTTTTTACTTGAAAATAACTGGCAGCTGTGGTTATTCAGACTGGGGTATCCGACAGACTTTTTCTCGAAAATGAATGTAGTGAGCCTGTTGCTTCAAAGAAAACAACTAATAGTATTTGTTGCCAGTTTGTTTACCAATAGTATTTGGTAAAATTAGAGCTTTCAGGCCAAAATTAGCATTTGGAAAGCTTGTATCCATCCTCTTGTGCTCGACAACTTCTCAATACTTAGAGTTTTCTGATGAGATTGATGGTGATATTACATCTGTGACATCTTGGCATTTTATTATATCAGTAAAATGTGTCAGCATCTTGAGGATTAGGATAACTCAGTAAACTGGTATTTTCCAAATGACCAGTGTATGACGTTACAAAATCATGTTGGGAAAAGGCCCATTTGCAATTTAAGAAAGGCCAATGGGGGCTACCCTGGTGGTGCAGTGGTTAAGAATCCGCCTGCCAATGCAGGGGACACGGGTTCGAGCCCTGGTCTGGGAAGATCCCACATGCCGCGGAGCAATTAAGCCCGTGTGCCACAACTACTGAAGCCCATGCGCCTAGAGCCCATGCTCCGCAACAAGAGAAGCCACCACAATGAGAAGCCCACGCACCGCAATGAAAGAGTAGACCCTGCTTGCTGCAAGTAGAGAAAGCCCGCACACAGCAACAAAGACCTAATGCAGCCAAAAATAAATAAATAAATAAAATTTATTAGGGAAAAAAGAAAGGCCAATGGATTTTTAACGTAACAGTACATTAAAGTCCATAGGGTTTCATATTTCACATTATAATTAACTACCATTTGTCAAATTTTGGTATAGTATCCAACAGTGGTATCCACAATTGTCTGAAAAGGCAATTAAAATATTCCTCCCTTTTGCAACTACATGTCTGGGCGAGTCTAGATTTTCTTCATAGACTCTACTTATTACAATAAATTGAACACAGAAGTGCAGATATGAGAATCCAGCGTCTTCTGTTGAGCTGAACATTGAAGAGATTTGCAAAATGTAAAACAAGACCCATTCTTCTCACTAATTTTTTAAAAATATAGTTATATTTTATTAAAATATTTATGTTAGCTTATAATGTGTTTGTTATTTTTAAACAAATTAATAAATATCAACAAAGGTACCACATCCTGGAATAACCCAGCACTGAATTTCCTTTGTCTACAGAAACCCCTCCTCCCCTTATTAGAAAACTCTCTGAGATCAAGGAGCATCTAGACTTCTGATTGATGGTTAAAAGGCAAACACAAAAAACTTATTTGCATAAGAATGTTAACTTTTCAAGAAGCTTTAACATGCATTACTTTTAAAATTTTATTTTTATAACAGCTTTATTGAGATATATTTCACATTCTTTAAAATTCACCTTTTTAAAGTGTATAATTCAGTGGTTTTAGTATATCCACAGTGTTATACAACCATCACCCCTATCTAATTCTAGAACATTCTTATCACCCCAAAAAGAAACCCTGTTTCCCAGAAGGAAACCTTCCCCTACAGCCTCTGGCAACCATTTTCTGTCTCTATGGGTTTACCTCCTCTACACATTACATAGAAATGGAATCGTATAATAGTGGTCTTTTGTGTCTGGCTTATTTTAGTTAGAATATTTTCAAGGTTCATCTACTGTGTAGCAAGTAACAATACTTAATTTTTAATGGTTGAATAATATTCCATTGTATGGCTATACAACATTTTGTTTATCCATTCATCAGTTGGACATTTAGGTTGTTTACAATTTTTGATTATTATGAACAGTGGCACTATGATCATTTAAATGCATGTTTTTGTGTGGACAAATGTCTTCATTTCTCTTGTGTATATATCTAAGAGCTGGATCATTTGATAACTCTGTATTTAATTGTTTGAGGAACTTCAAAGAGTTTTCCAAAGTAGTCATTTTATATTCCCACCAGCAGTGTATGAGTGTTCCAGTTTCTCCATATCCTCACCAATACTTATTATTGTCTGTCTTTTTGATTATAGCCACCCTAGTGGGTGTGAAGTAGTATCCTGTTGTGGGTTTTTTTTTTTTTTTTTTTTTTTTTTTTTTGCGGTACGCGGGCCTCTCACTGTTGTGGCCTCTCCCGTTGCGGAGCACAGGCTCCGGTCGCGCAGGCTCAGCAGCCATGGCTCACGGGCCCAGCTGCTCCGCGGCATGTGGGATCTTCCTGGACCAGGGCACGAACCCGTGTCCCCTGCATCGGCAGGCGGACTCTCAACCACTGAGCCACCAGGGAAGCCCCCTGTTGTGGTTCTGATTTGCATTTTCTGTCAGACTAATGATGTTGAGCATCTTTTCTTATGCTTATTGGCCATTCATATGTCTTCTTCAGAGAAATGTGTATTCAAATCTGTTGCCCATTTTTAGTTGTGTTGTTTGTGTTTTTGTCATTGAGTTGTAAGAGTTCTTTATATATTCTGGATATTAGACCCTTATCAGGTTATATGATTTATAAAACTTTTCTCCCATTCTGTGGTTTGTCTTTTCATTTTCTTGCTGGGGTCCTTGAAAGCACAAAAGTTTTTTTATTTTGATGAAGCCAATTTACCTATGTTCTTTTTGATTGCTTGTGCTTTTGCTGTCATAGCTAAGAAACCATTGCCTAATCCAAGGCCACAAGGATTTATATTTTATTCTAAGATTTTTATAGTTTCAGGCCTTAAATTTAAGTCTTTGATCCATTTTGTGTGAGATTCTGTAGATGGTGTGAGGTTAGGGTCCAACTTCATTCTTTTGCATGTATATATCTGGTTGTTCCAGCACCGTTTGTTGAATTGTCTTGGTACCCTGTTGAAGATCGATCGATTGGCTGTAAATGTGAGAGTTTTCTGGGCCCTCAGTCTCTTCCACTGATCTATATGTCTATCCATATCCCAGTACCACACCATTTTGATTACTGTAGCCTTGTAGTAAGTTTTGAAATTGGCAAGTGTGGGTCCTCCAACTGTGATCTTCTTTTTCAGTATTTTTTTGGCTGTTCTGGTTCCTTTGCATTCCCACGCAAAGAATCATCTTGTCAATTTCTAATAAAGTAAGCTGTGATTTCTTGATAGAGATTGCATGCATTGAATCTGTAGATCAGTTTGGGGAGTATTGCCATTTTAACAATATTAAGTCTCTGATCTGTGAAAATGAGGTGTTTTTGTTTAGGTCTTTACATTCTTTCAATGATATTTTGTAGTTTTCAGCAAACCAGTCCACACTTTTGTTAAATCTGTTCCTTGGTGTTTTGTTCTTTTTGGTGCCTGTCTTACTGTATCTTGATTTAACTTTATCTTGTTTACCCCTCCTCCCCACTCTCTCCTCTCAACCACTCTGAGTCTCCATAGGGCCTGGCACTTCAGTAGCACAGTGCACTACAGTAAAGGTTTTATGGTTTTATTGATTTTTTACCCACACCACCTTTGTGAAGAAGGCATGGCCATTACTGCCCCTGGCGTAACGGTTGAAGAAACCGAAGCCCAGAATGCAAGGTGAGTCCCAGCACAGCACTGGCCGATGGTCGCAGAGGCAGGGCCCGGGGCTTAGTAACTCACAGCTCCTTCTGGTCATCATCCTCCCTGAGACTGACACGCTATTCTTGGCCCCCAAGCTTGTTTCTGTGTTGCTACCTCTCTTATCTTGAGCCCCTGGGCATGATGGGAAGAGAGATGGATGAAGGCTGGTATCACAAGGACTGACCATTAGGATCGCTCTTCTGGGTATCACCAATGTGCCAGACTCTCTGGGTATTTCAAAAACAAATGACCTCTTGAAGCACTCAGAGCAACGCTACAAGATGACTCAGATCTTTCTGCGTTTTATAGATCAGAAAACTAAGGTTCAAAGGGTTATGAATATTCCCAAGTCAAAGAGCGAATTACGTGCTGGAGCTGCAGTTCAGCCCAGTTCCCAGAGCTCAAGCTGTGGCGCTGGACCAGGGGAGTCGTGGTGCTGGAAGGTGTGAGCTGTGTGGAGGAGGAAGGGAATGGGGGTTTCTTGGAAATTGTGAGGCTCCCTAACACTAGGGTTGGGTTGGGTCAATCTAGAAGCATCTGTTCATTAGTCTGGAGCTGATGTCTCCAAGTAGTGGGCTTGTTGTGTCTTTCTGAGGGTGACGAAGTGCCAGCAGAGGCCTGGAAAAGCTCTGTGACCCTATACGCTGTGGCGTCATCCTTTGGTCATTAATTCTGGTGGTGGAAGCTCATTTGCCACGTGTAGGTCTTGCCTCCATCATCCACATGGTGAATTCTTTTTTTTTTTAATATTTATTTATTTATTGGCTGTGTTGGGTCTTCGTTTCTGTGCGAGGGCTTTCTCTAGTTGCGGCGAGCAGGGGCCACTCTTCATCGTGGTGCGCGGGCCTCTCACCGTCACGGCCTCTCTTGTGGCGGAGCACAGGCTCCAGACGCGCAGGCTCAGTATTTGTGGCTCACGGGCCCAGTTGCTCCGTGGCAAGTGGGATCTTCCCAGACCAGAGCTCGAACCCGTGTCCCCTGCATTGGCAGGCAGATTCTCAACCACTGTGCCACCAGGGAAGCCCCTACGCATGGTGAATTCTTAAAGTGCAGGGGTCACATCACCTTCTATCTTTGTTTCTCCATAGCACCTAGCGTTGTTTCTGTTACCCGGTGGGCATTCCTTATAAGCTTTTTGAATAAATGAAAGACATTCTGCTTGCTTTGCTCCTAGAAGTTATAGACTCTCAATGCCTCTGTGGCTGGATTTGGGGTGATAGAGAAGAATGGGGGACCAAGGCCATTAGAGGGGTCCAGCTGCTCTCGTAGTGCGAGACAAGAGGCTTGAGATGGATGCAAGATCTGCCTCTTGTTGACCATGTCCCCATCCCCAGAGCTGAGTGCAGACCGATGTCGTTCCTACTTGGAGTCCCTGATGGGATGTCTGGTCTGTCTGTCACACGTAGGGTCAACAGTATTGTTTCCACATCTGAGCAACCCATGAAACCAGAATAACTTGGCCATCCGTTTACCTGCGACAGACCCTTACTCCTTCCCCCAACTTTTGTTTCCTAAGATGAAGAAAACAACCATGAAGAAGTAGTAATTGGTGGCCTTGGTGGTATTTCACAGCTGCGTAGAAAGTTAGTTGCTGCAATTTCCAATGCTGGATGTTCTGCTTAGACTGAAAACAGCTGCACAGATGATTACGTCCCTCTATGATGCAGTGAGGGGTAGGGAGCTTGCCTTTCTCCCCAGCCTTGTTGTGGCAACTGGTGTCCCAGTCACACCAAGCCACACATGGCTTGTGAACACACAAAGCCAGGTGGCCTTCCCGTCACAATGCTCCCTCTTGCTGGAGCACTTCCTCTTCCTCTTTCCCTGCCAGGCCACCTGTCAGTCTCCTCCTTAACCTCCAGTCTCATCTCTAGATGTCATTCCCGCTGCTGTTGAATAGAAAGTGGCTATTCATAGTAACCAGATCCATTGAGCCCTCACAAACAACCGTGCAAGGTATATGTTGTTAATCCCCCAAAACATTTTACTATTCCTGGATGGAGCCTCTCGTTGGAGTGTCATTTTGGCCTCATCTCCCGGGATCTCCAGCTGCCGGTCTTTGCAGGGTTTATTAGTGGTTCGCACCCTTCCTTGGTGGGCTGGAGGGGAAGCACGAGGCTGCTTATTGCCAGCTCTGGAGAACGATGAAGAGGTGGAAACACAGGTAGCTGTGCGGGTCAGGATCTGGATCTGAGAGCAGTGAGCAAGTTCCCTCCCCCACTGGGTTTTCACTTAACTCGTGGGCTCCAGGAGGCTCCTGTGATTTGGACCTTCACCTGACTTAGGGACCAGGTGCACCCACATTTCATTAGCAGGCTCTCTGGGCGCCAGCTGCCACGTCAGGTCGTCGCACGGAGCCAGGGAAGGCCCTCTCTGACTAATTAACCTCGGGTTCTGGACACTAAACAAAGTTAGAACAGTGAGTTATTGACTCTGCTGCCTCCAAGAGCTTGTCAGAGCTGAGGCTGGTTGTTTTTGTTTTGGTGGTATTGGGTGGTACCCAGTGGGTGGGAACGCTACTCCTGTTCTTTTTTTTTTTTTAAGATTTATTTTTATTTATTTATTTTATTTATTTATTTTGGCTGCGCCGGGTCTTAGTTGCGGCACGCAGGATCTTTGTTGCAGGATGCAGGATTTTTTAGTTGCGGCATGCGAACTCTTAGTTGCGGCATGCATGCGGGATCTAGTTCCCTGATCAGGAATTGAACCTAGGGCCCCTGCGTTGGGAGCACAGAGTCTTCCCCACTGGACCACCAGGGAAGTCTCTCTACTCCTGTTCTTGACCGGAGTGGTCTTTGGGAGAACACTGCACTAAATGAATTGGTCTGGGTGGGCTTAATAATGTGGGCACGCATTTAAAAACCTTGCTAGGGCTTCCCTGGCGGCACAGTTGTTAAGAATCCGCCTGCCAATGCAGGGGACACGGATTTGAACCCTGGTGCTGGAAGATCCCACATGCCGCGGAGCAACTAAGCCCGTGCGCCACAACTGCTGAGCCTGCGCTCTAGAGCCCATGAGCCACAACTACTGAAGCCCGCGTGCCACAACTGCTGAAGCCTGCACGCCTAGAGCCCGTGCTCCGCAACAAGAGAAGCCACCGCAGTGAGAGGCCCACGCACTGCAACAAAGAGTAGCCCCCGCTCGCCACAACTAGAGAAAGCCCGTGCGCAGCAACGAAGATCCAACGCAGCCAAAAATAAATAAAATAAATTGATTTTAAAAAATTAGAAAAAACCTTGCTAACGAAGTCATACCAGGCCAACAACCCACAAGAGCCACTGGGTAACATGTGCCCTTGTGAGGAATCCAGTCTCCTGTCCCCATGATGTTACCAGTTCCCAGGGGCACAACCTGAGGCATCCCGAGGTCTCAGGAAGGGGAGAAAGACATTAGACACCTCATTTTTTTTCTTCTCCTGTTGGATCCCCTGCTCCTTTTCTTAGGCCAGAAGCTCGCTCTCCTGCCTGGCTCTCCCATCCCTGGCCCCGGTCCTCCTCCCCTTGTAAAACCCAAATACCACTGCCCTTTAATCCTTCAGTCAGAACACATGGGCAGCAGCTTTTCACTGCCTCCTCCCAGCTCACCCCTGACCTGATTTTGTTTTTTTGCCTTTTCTCAAACAGTCTGTTCAAGGTCTACTCCTGAGTTGGAGGTTGGCTCACAAGCAGCCTCTCTCTCGCCTGAGCTGTAGGGGAGGGGGCAATTCTGGAAAGTCATTGACAGAGGCTTAACCCAGAACGTCATTTATAAACAGGCAGCAGGCAGAGGGCCCAGATTTCGGTGTTCCGGCACCAAGGACAGCATGGCCTCCCTGGGGCTCTGCAGACCAGCTGCCGCGGTAAGAGGACCGCCTTTCAGAGTTCCCTAGGCATACTGTCCTGGGTGGGGTGTGCACGCACTGTGGCCTCGTTTCTCTCCTCTCTGGAACTTGGCAGCCTTCTCGTACCTGGGAAAGGAGAGGGCACAGGGATTCTGGGAACGATCCTTAGAGACAGGAAACCAGGGGTGGCCTGGATCATTGCTCATGGGCCTTTGGGGACACTGGTCAGGGATGGGCAGGACCGAGGAGCCCGAGGTAGGCAAACCCTACCTGACAGTGAAAATGGGTTCTGCTCAAGACCTGGGGACAGAGGAAGATGGGCCGTGAGTCCCAGAGCTGTGGGCCAGAGTGCCTTTGTGTGGTGGTGACATTTAGGGGAAAGGTCACGTGGTTCCTTTGACTGGGGTCCCTTGTTGAGATGGTGAAGCTGCCAGCGGTCGGGAAGGGTCTGCTCTGAGCACAGCACCAGGCCCAGGGTGCACACGTGCTGTACTGCACATCCTTGGCCAACTCGGGCCTTGATGAAATGCTCTGTAGCCGCAGAACAGGAAGGCCTGGCTTTCCTTTAGGAATCTGGGAAAGATCAGCTCTCCTCAAGACGTGAGTTTGTGATTATATCCTAGACAGCAGTGAATGGAAAGTGGGGAGGCACCCCCTTCTGGGAGGCCAGATTTCTGGCATTTGAGCAGACTCGCAGCTCAGGCCTCAGGGGGGAGGACTTATCCCATTTGCTTAGAAGAAAACCTTTCCCTCAGTTTACAGGGAGGAGAAACAGATAAGGGCCCCAAATGGCTTCTGGTTCTTATCTTCACACCAGGCCAGAGTGTCCTCCAGGTCATGGATAAAGACTCAAGGAGAAGGAAGAAACTGGCGGGGGTGTGTGTGTGTGTGTGTGTGTGTGTGTGTGTGTGTGTGTGTGTGTGTGTGTGTGTGTGTGTGTGTGTGTGTGTGTGTGTGTGTGTGTGTGTGTGTGTGTGTGTGTGTGTGTGTGTGTGTGTGTGTGTGTGTGTGTGTGTGTGTGTGTGTGTGTGTGTGTGTGTGTGTGTGTGTGTTTCAAGGAACAGGTGAGAGGGAGGGACATACAATTCCCTCTGCTTTGTCCCAAACTTGCCAAGAGCAGAAGTTGGTAAGGATAAGCCTTTTCTCCCTGGTGTCCTGTGGAGGGATGTGGTTCCTTTGACTTTATTCACAGTCAGGTAACTCTAAGGGACACCTGCCATGAGGAGGAAGTCTGAGACAAGGAGGCAATCAGTACTTACTAATCAGGATGGATCTGGAATGATCTTGTTTGCGTATTTGGTCTCCTTCTGACTGGAAGGAAATGTCAGTTTCCCGTGGGCAGGGACCTCTTCTCTCTCTTTCAAGTGCCTAAGGGCACCTGGCCGTGTTACAAAGGCTCAGTCAATATCGAATGATTGAATGAATGGAGTGCCTTTTCTTTGCTTCTCATTTCACTAAACCTCTCCAACTTCATTTTCTGTTGATTTCATACCAGACTTTTCACTTGATCAGCACCTACTTGGTGACGCCTGACCCTGGCCCTAAACTAGTCAGGCCAGACTGTGCTCGCAGGGAGAGGAGGCCCATGCCAGACCCTCTCTCCGTCCATCTGCCCGCCGAGCAGGTGCCGTCACCCCGTGTGCCAGGCGCTGCGACCTGCCGGGGCCTCTTGAGTGGATCCTTCCTCTGAGCCCAGATCAAGTCCCCACCCCCATGACACCTTACCCAGCTCTCCTCAGCTGCTTCACCCTTCCCCCACCTCCTTTGCATATGCTAGGTGTTTAATATTCCTTATATTTCAAGTGAACTAGTCTTTTCTCCTCGCCAGATAGACAGTTTCTTGAAGGCACGGGCCGTGTTTTATATTATCCTCTGTCCTTCAAGTCTGTGTTACAGGCAATAGGTGCTCAATAAACACTGGATGGCTCTGATTGTGTGAAATCTAATCATAGTCCTTTGAGGATGCTTTGCAGTTTACAGTTTATGAAACCGAAGGAACAGTCTGCAGTTTCACATACAACAGGTCACTCACTTGTCAGCCCTCCATGTTGGACGGATAAGCCTGCTTTATAGGTGAACTAACAGGTCTGAACTGTTTTTCACTCATAACACTTCTGACATCGAATATGTGGGTTTTTTCCTCACAACAACCGATTCTCCTGTTCTCTGCAGACATCAACTAGGTATCCTCCAATTCAATTCAGTTCTGACACTACTGAAAGTTAGCGCAGACCCCACAAGTGAAGGGCTCAGTCCCACAAGACGGCCCTGGCTTCAGACACCAATGACAACACCTGGCCTCCTGTGAATCAGAGATTCCCCTGACCCCTCCTCAGGTTTGAGAATTTTCTAGAACTGCTCACAGAACTCAGAAAAGTACTTACCATTACAAGTTTATTTTAAAGGATACCATGAGCAGCCAGATGAATAGGGCAAGGTCTGGAAGCGTCCAGAGTGCAGGAGCTCCTGTCCCCAGGGGTTGGGGTGCACCACCTCTTGGCACAAGGGTGGATTTACCAACCTGAAAGTTCTCTGAACCCCATCGTTTAGAGTTTTCATTGAGGTTCCATTACACAGGTATGATAGGCCATTGCTGATTAACTCAATCTCCAGTTCCTCCCCTCCAAGTAACGGGGTAGGGCTGAAAGTTCCAACCTTCTAATCACAGGGTTGATGCCTCTGGCAACCAGCCCCCATCCTGATGCTATCTAGGGACACACCAGGAGTCACCTCATTAGCATAAACCCAGGTGTGATTGAAAGGGGCTAATTATGAATGAGAAAGGTGGCTCCTGTCTCCCCTTCCACTCAGGAAATTCCAAGCATTTTAAGAGTTCTGTGCCAGGAACCAGGGACAAAACCCAGATTATATATTTCTTACAGATCACAGTATCACACAGGTGCAGAGAGGTAGGTTGATCCCCAGACTCAAATGATCAGATGGTGGCAAAGCCGCAAGTTGAACCTGAGTTTTTTGACTGTCAGACCTTGCCCTTTCTATGGGACCACGTGGTGTAGGGGGCGTATGGGGGTGTGTGGTCCCCACCTTCGCTTCTTCAAAGCTGCTCCTGCCCTCCATGAAGGGAGGTTCCTGCCTGACTTCACTTGTCACCCCTGCACTCCCCACCCCCTCCCACACCCTGGCTGTTTTTCCCTTTATCCTTCCAAAGCTCCAGCTCCTGGGATGCTGGTGCAGTGAGTGGAAATGGAAAATGGGCTGCATGAAGGAACACTGAGGTAGCAGGGAGTTCAGGAGGTGGTGCTGGGGCCTGGGGGGCAACAGATGGGGCTGGAAAGCCCATTTTCCTTATCTAGAAAGTGAAGATGAGGGACTTCCCTGGTGGCGCAGTGGTTAAGAATCCACCTGGTGGGCTTCCCTGGTGGCGCAGTGGTTGAGAGTCCGCCTGCCGATGCAGGGGACACGGGTTCGTGCCCCGGTCCGGGAAGATCCCACATGCCACGGAGCGGCTGGGCCCATGAGCCATGGCCGCTGAACCTGCGTGTCCGGAGCCTGTGCTCCACAACGGGAGAAGCCACAACAGTGAGAGGCCCGTGTACCGCAAAAAAATTAAAAAAAAAAAAAGAATCCGCCTGGCAATGCAGGGGACACGGGTTCAAGCCCTGGTCTGGGAAGATCCCACATGCCGCGGAGCAACTAAGCCCGTGCGCCACAACTACTGAAGCCTGTACTCTAGAGCCCGCGAGACACAGCTACTGAAGCCTGTGCGCCTAGAGCCCATGCTCCGCAACAAGAGAAGCCACCGCAATGAGAAGCCTGCGCACCACAACGAAGAGTAGCCCCCGCTCACGGCAACTAGAGAAAGCCTGTGCGCAGCAATGAAGACCCAGCGCAGCCGGAAAAAATAAAAAAAGTTAAAAAATGAGAAAAAGAAGATGATGCTGTCTGTGCCAGTAGTCAAGGTTCCTGTTAGTAGCAAATGAGAGCATCTATTAAAGTACTTTATAAACTGCAATGCCATAAGAATATTGTTGTTCTATATGATTATAGTATGCAAGTTGCAGCTCAGTAAAGTTCCAAATGGGATAATACCCACCTCATAAGTATGAGGGTGACCTGGCTGGTGCCTCGTCCAGGGCCTGGCACTTAACAGACGCTTGTAGCTATTATTCACTATTATTGTTTTTGTACTTATTGTAAGACATGGCGTCTTCCCTCAGAGAGGGGTGGGTGGCACTGAGAGGGCCTCCTGAAGTAGGGACCTGTAGGTTGGGACTGAGAAGATAGAAGAGGCAGTCTGTCACCTGGGGCTTTCGTAATTCATTTACTACCTCAGGTCGCGAAACCCTGTTTTTCCATAAAGTCTAAACTTCTCAGCTGGGATGCTCCTTCCTCCCTGGAGAATTTTCAGCAGTCTAACTTCTCAACATTGAGGAGAAACTACTACCTTCAAGCGAACACGCCCACTGCTGCTGGCAAGCAGAAAGTGAGTCTTGGCACTTCAGAACCTGCTCAGTAGGCAAAAGAGCCTGCAGTTGTAGTTGCCAGAGCTCCTGGCAGACACCCGTCTCTTCTCCCCACCCAGGGCATGCACTGCAGGGTAAAGGCCAGTGTGGGTCTGTGCACCCTGGCTATCACTGCAAAACTTCAAAACAACCCAGGGGGGAGGTGCCTGCTCCACTCAGCTGTGTGCTCTGTCGGACTTCCACCAGCGATGGGCACAGGACCAGTGAGGTCCAGTTAGCCTGTGCGGGAGAGGCTGTGCTGGGGGGATGAGGCGTGGGTGTGATGCTGACCCGGCTGGTGGGGGAGGTGGCAGGCCCTCACACAGTGATTGCAGGCCCGGGAACAGCCAGGGCAAGCGTGATGGTTGGGGAGGAACGGTTGGGGGTTGGCAGGCAGGGCAGAGCGAGGGTGGTAATGAGTAAGCTAGATAGGATGGTAGATCTTAAATCTATCCACAGCAGGCTCCTGGGGAGCAGGACCCTGACTGAGGCACAGCTTGGGACGATGGGCAGAACGGAATGTGATTGCCGTGGCCAAGCTACGTATCCTGAGTTTCTGTTTCCTTACTTACAAAGCTGGGGCCTTACAAAAAACCTTACAAGGTTTTTTGATGGTTAAATGAGATAATGTGAAGCACTTAATGCGATGGCTGGCACTCGGTGGCAAGCCCATGCAAGCGATATCCGTGGTTCTGATGCTTTGCCAGGTGGCCGTGGTCATTAGGATAAAACCAGCAGTAGTGGATGCCTAGGACTCTGTCTCTGGGAAGCCTCTGGCCAGCTTTTGTGCTCAAATTCCAAAGCAGGGTGAAAGGTCAGATCAAGGGGCAACAAAGGAACGGCTTCCTGGGGAATCAGGAATAGGGAGAGAAAGCAGCAGCAGCCCTAGTCAAGGTCGTGTCCTGTCTGGGTTGCTGTTTACTTTCCTTCTTCCAGGAATGGAAGCTCTTTGCCACTGAATTCCGTCACCATCTCCTCGGCTTGTGGACTCTGTGAGGTGGTGATCAGTTTACCAGAGAACCAAGTTTTCATGCTGAGTGAAGTTCCACAGTGCCTTCCTCTGTAGGGTTGCTCGGGGTGTGGGTGTTGAGCAGAAGAGCAGTAAAGGCTGGCCAGGAATGGTCGACGGTCATGCATTGATTCTGAGAAATTGAATTAATTGGCCAAGGCAAGTCACATACCCAACAAGGGAGGTTGAGGCATCCAGGGACGAGCAACGGTGGGAAGTCATTACTTACCTGTAGGCCTGAAGGGGTCAGGAGAGGAAGTAGTGTTTCCTCCAGACTTCAGGGCGGGTTGACAGAGTGGAGGCAAGGATGCCCAGCAGGGAATCTCATAGAGGCCAGACATATCCTGAGTCAGGACTGTGACATCAAGGCCAGCAGAGAGTAGGGAAGAGCATACTCCACGTTCTCTCTTCTCCCAGCCTCCTCTCTCCTGCCCGGGGCCTCCCATTGGCTGAACCTGCAGGACGCCAGCCAGCGAGGGAGTCCAGTTACCTCCATCCACAGGCCTCAGCTTCGCTGGGTGCAGGGCAGAGAAGGGAGATGCAGAGAAGTGAGCGGAGAGCAACCAACCAGGAAACCTCTCCCAAAGGCTAGTTCCTGGTGGAAACATCGACTCAACAGGTGTGATGGACTTCCCTGGTGGCACAGTGATTGAGAATCCGCCTGCCAATGCAGGGGACATGGGTTTGAGCCCTGGTCCGGGAAGATCCCACATGCCGCTCAGCAACTAAGCCTGTGTGCCACAACTACCGAGCCTGCATTCTGGAGCCCACAAGCCACAACTACTGAGCCCGCGTGCTGCAACTGGTGAAGCCTGTGTGGCCTAGAGCCTGTGCTCCGCAACAAGAAAAGCCACTGCACCGAGTAGCCCGCACACCGCAGCAAAGGGTAGCCCCTGCTCACTGCAACTAGAGAAAGCCGCGCACAGCAACGAGGACCCAGCACAGCCAAAAATAAAATATAAACAAATAGGGCTTCCCTGGTGGCGCAGTGGTTGAGAGTTCGCCTGCCGATGCAGGGGACACGGGTTCGTGCCCTGGTCTGGGAAGATCCCACATGCCGCGGAGCGGCTGGGCCCGTGAGCAATGGCCGCTGAGCCTACACGTCCGGAGCCTGTGCTCCACAACGGGAGAGGCCGCAACGGTGAGAGGCCGGCGTACCGCAAAAAAAAAAAAACAACATTGTTGAAAAAAATGAAAGAAAACCTGAATAAATAAATGGACTCCCTATGTTCATGGATGAGAAGGCTTAATATTGTTAAGATATAGGCTTAATATCCTTAAATTGATCTACAGGTTCAATGCAGTGTCTTTTACAATTCCAGCTGCCTTTATTTGCAGATGACAATATGAGCCTAAAGTTCACATGGAAATGCAAGGGAACTAGACTGCCAAAGAATCTTGAAAAAGAACACAGAGGACTCGCACTTCCCAATTTCAAAACTTATCACAAAGCTACAATAATCAAGACAGAGTGGTACTGGCATAAGGACAGACATACAGATCAATGGAATAGAATTGAGAGCCCAGAAATAAACCCTCACATTTATAGTCAGTTGAGTTCTAACAAGGGTACCAAGATAATGGGAAAAGAATAGTCTTTTCCACAAATGGTGCTGAAACAACTGGACATCCACTTGCAAAAGAATGAAGTTGGACCCCAGCCTAATACCACACATAAAACTCAAAGTGGATCAAAGACCTAAACATAAGAGCTAATAACTATAAAACTTTCAGAAGAAAACATAGTCATAAATCTTTGTGATATTGGGTTAGGCAGTGGTGTCTTAGATACGACAGCAAAAGCACGAGCAATAAAATTTTAAAAATAGATAAATTGGGCTTCATCAATATTAAAAACTTTTGTGCAGCAAAGGACACTATCAAGAAAGTAAAAAGGTGGTTCAAAGAATGGGAGAAATTTTTTTGCAAATCATATATCTGATAGGCCCTTGTATCTAGAATAGATTTTGAAAAACTCTTAAAACTCAACAATAAAAATACAAATAATCCAAAGGCAAAGGATATGTATAGACATTCCTCCAAAGAATATATCCACATGGCCAGTAAGCACATGACGATATGCTCAACATCATTAGCCATCAGGGAAGCGTAAAACAAAACTGCAATGAGATATCACTTCATACCCACTAGGATGGCTAATCAAAAAGGCAGATCATGACAAGTGCTGGTGAGGATGTGGAGGAATTGGAGACATAAGCTGCTGGTGGAATATAAAATGGAGCAACAGCTGTGGAAAACAGTCTGGCTGTTCCTCAAGTGGTTAAACATAGAGTTACTATATGATCCAGCAGTGTATACCCGAGAGAAATGAAAACACATGTGCACCCAAAACTTGTACACAAGTGTTCACAGCAGCATTATTCATAATAGCCAAAAGGTAGGAACAACCCAAATGTCCATCAGATGGGTTAATAAAATGTGGAATATCTGTACAATGAGATATTCTTTGGCAATTAAATAGAGTACTGTTACCTGTTACAACGTGGATGAACCTTGAAAACATTACGCTACGTGGAAGAAGCCAGACACAGAGGAGCATATAATTTAGTATTCCTGTGTCAGTTAGAAGCAAGGCCCTGGGCCTCAGTTGTCACTCATGTTGTCTTCCTGTGTCACAGTCAGGTTCAGCCAGAGGCCATTTCCACCATGGGTCCCATCAGTAGGAATGCTGGCTCCGCTTCCCTTCAGGTCCCCTTGTGGGGAAGGGTGCCTGTGGAGTGGTCATGTGTAGTCCACGCCTTACCTGGTGCCCCTCTGAGTGCCACGCTCCGGGGACGCCCTCTGCCTTCCTGTTCTTGCAGCTCTTGCTGCCTTTCTGGCCTGTTCTCTCCCTTTTTTGGGTGGGGCTCATCCACAGTAGCTTCCTGAGAAGCAGTGCCAGGAGGTCAGTTGTGGCAGCCCTGTTCTTTGTATTTTTTTTTCCTTCTTGTCTTTATTTGAAGAGAGCTCAAAATACTAACAGAGTATCACTTTATTACAGTCATGATTTCACAGTCACAAGACTGAAAGTTTCAGATTTTACCAAGAGTGAAATGGCTTTATACATGAACTTTGGTTTAACCCCAAAATAGCAGCTACCCAGGTTTCCCACAGAACTTGACCATAATAATGTATAAGTCCCATTCTCATACGCATCCTCATTCACATAAACTGCTCTTAAATTGAGTTCGATTCCAAAGTGATTAAAATTGATTAATTGAAATCAATTAAAATTGATTTGCTCTTTATCTTTATTTCATCTTCACACATAATGGATAGTTCAGCTGGATAGAGAGTTTCAGGCTAGAAATCATTTTCCTTTTGAAGTTTTAAAGAAATGCTTTGTTCTCTTCTAGCTTCCCAAGTTGCTGTTGAGAAATCCAAAACCGTGCTGATTTCAGATTATTTGTGCCCCCTTTCCCCCACTTTCTGCAAGCTTACAGGGTCTGAAATTTCACGACATGCCTGGTGTGAGTCTGCATTTGTCCATCTTGTCGGCTCGGTGCGTCCTTCCATGTGGAAACGTGGCCTCTGTCCTAGGGGTTTCTTGAATTATTTTGTTTCTTCCCCTGTGTTTTAGCTGTTCTCTCTTTCTGAGACTCCTGTTATTTAATTTTTGGATCTCTTGAACTGACCTCAGATTCTCTTCCCTTTCTTTTTTTTTTAAAATAAATTTATTTATTTTGGGCTGCGTTGAGTCTTTGTTGCTGCGTGCCAGCTTTCTCTGGTTGTGGCGAGCAGGGGCTACTCTTCGTTGCGGTGCGCAGGCTTCTCATTGCGGTGGCTTCTCTTGTTGTGGAGCACGGGCTCTAGGCATGAGGGCTCAGTAGCTGTGACTCACAGGCGCTAGAGCGCAGGCTCAGTAGTTGTGGCGCATGGGCTTAGTTGCTCTGCAGCATGTGGGATCTTCCCAGATCAGGGCCTGAACCTGTGTCCCCTGCATTGGCAGGCGATTCTTAACCACTGCGCCACCAGGGAAGCCCTCTCTTGCCCACTTTCCGTTTCTTTGTCTTTTTGTTTCAGTTTCTAGGAGATTTCCTTTACCTAATCTTCCAACCCTTCTATTGATTTTTTTGTTTGTTTTTCCCATTATATTTTAATTTCCAAGAGCTTTTCTTGCTCTCTGAATGGGTCTTTAAAAATATGTGCATAACATCCTACAGTTCCACCTATGTAATCTTTTCTTGTTTCTCTGAGGATATTAATGCCATGTTTGTTTAAGTTTTCTTCTCCTTGCATTGGCTGTTTCCTCCAAGTTGCTTTTTTCTGCTACTTTCCTTTGGTCTCTCTTTGAAGGAATCTCTCCTCGGCTGCCCAGTGATCTTTGGTTGCCGGTTCACAATGACTAGTAGGGGCTAAAAGCTGCCTGGGAGTCCAGTTTCTGAGGTGCACAGTGGTGATGAGGCATGCTATTTGTTGGGGAACCTCAGTGTCAATATCCTGAGGCCTCCCCTCTTGGGCTGGGTCAGGTCTCAGAGGAGGGGAAGGGTGTTCTAGGAGCTGAGTGGGCAAGGGGACAGGATGCATAGGCTCACTTAACTTTCCTCTCCTGTTTTTGGCAAGGTACCCAGGCCCTCACCTGTGCCTTGCACCCCCCAGTGCAGACCCTGAGCTTCGTCCTCTCCAGAGAGCAAACCTCTGTTCTTCAGGAGAGGGTGGGAGAGGGGTGGTCTCCAGCAGCATGAGGTGGGGGGACGGATCTAGGGATCTAACTGCTTCTCAAAAGCTTTCACCCAGCTTCCATTGTACGTATCAGCCCATTCATCCCATCCCGGGGGACCTGGAGCCACAGTTCCCTAGCTACTTGGTGGTGGAAACTGGTGGATGAGCAGCCTTCCCCACTGCCAGGTAGGGCCACGAGGACAGTTAACCCAAGCTGCTTCCACAGTTATGTTGCTGTGGTCTCCCTTCCTGGTCTCTCTGTCCTTGGGGATTTATAGCTTAAAAAACAAAAACCTCTTACTAAAGTTTTGGTGGGATTTCGGGAGGGAGAAAAATTAGACACATAACCCAGACATGAGTGGGCTTTGCACAGGGAAAAGGGCATCCAGGTGGGGAGCATCTTGGTGGAAGGAGTGCTCTGAGGAAGACGGGAACGTGCTTGGATTATTTGGGAACAAGGAGGAGGCAGTTTGGCTGGAGTTACAGGACCCAGGAGGCTGAGGAGTGATGGGAAATGAGGCTCGACAGGCAGGTTGGACTAATGATGTGAGGCGAGATTCTTACCTGTAGGCAGTAAGGGTCGTGGAGGGTTTTAAAAAGAGAGTGAAAGAATGCCTGCACCGGGGATGCTGTCCTCAGTATATAGCCTGGATCAGTAGCTAAAGCCAACCAATGGTAATGGTTGGTCATGGTTAGGAGGCCTTTACAGCAGTTCAGGTAGGAAGAAGGGGGTAATCTAGGGTGGGTTAGTGGAAATGAAAGCAAGGAGAACGTGAGCGATTTCAGAGGAAGAACTGATGGGCCTTCTTGACTAGATGGTGGGAGAGGGAGAGGGAAGGACAAAGATGACCCCCAAACTGAAGCCCTAGTTCCCTGGGGATGGAAGACAAGAGGTGTTTGGTTGGGTTTGGGGGAGTGTGTGTCATCTGGGATGGGGGAGGGAGGGGGTAAGTTCTGTTACAGAATAGACATTTGACATGTATGTGCAACAGCTGTTATTTTAAATCCTCACATTTCAACCTGCAAATGCCTCTGTTGGTTAAGAAAGAGTGAAGGGGGTGGGGTGGGGAGAGAGAAAAGGTGTCAAGGGTATATGAGTAAGGAAATCAGTCCCTTAAAAAGCAAAGACTAATTTTCACGTTGTTAAATGAGATTATCAAAGGAATCTTTATTTTGGTATCCTCACAGGTTCATTAGTGTTGCAGGATGGCTTCTGAACTGCCTTGAGCATAGAGAGTTTCTGATTCATTTCTTCCTTAGCTCATCCTCATGTTTTGACTGAATTAAATGCTCTGTACAAGAGGCTTCTACAAAAGACACAGAGGCCTCTTTTTTTTAAATTAAATTTTATTTTATATTGGAGTATAATTGTTTTACAATGTTGTGTTAGTTTCAGGTGTACAGCAAAGTGATTCATTTATACATATACATATATCCATTCTTTTCCCATATAGGTTATTACAGAAAGTTGAGTAGAGTTCCCTATATTATACAGTAGGTCCTTGTTGATTATCTAATATATATATAGTAATGTGTATATGTTAATTCCAAGCTCCTAATTTATCCCTCCACACCCCCCACCTTTCCCCTTTGGTAACTATGAGTTTGTTTTCTAAGTCTGTGAGTCTGTTCCTCTTTTGTAAATAAGATCATTTGTGTCATATTTTCAGATTCCACATATAAGTTATATCATATGATATTTGTCTTTGTCTGACTTACTTCACTTAGTATGATAATCTCTATCAGAGATTATAATAATAATGCCATGTGGCTGCAAATGGCACTATTTCATTCTTTTTTATGGCTGAGTAATATTCCATTGTATATATGTACCACAGCTTCTTTATCTATTCCTCTGTCAATGGACATTTAGGTTGCTTCCATGTCTTGGCTATTGTGAATAGTGCTGTTATGAACATTGGATGCATATATCTTTTCAAATTATGTTTTTCTCCAGATATATGCCCAGGAATGGGATTGCTGGATCATATGGTAGTTCTATTTTTAGTTTTTAAAGGAACCTCCATACTGTTCTCCAGAGTGGTTGTACCAATGTACATTCCCACCAGCAATGCAAGAGGGTTCCCTTTTCTCCACACCCTCTCCAGCATTTGTTTGTAGACTTTGATGATGGCCATTTTGACTGGTGTGAGGTGATACCTCATTATGGTTTTGATTTGCATTTCTCTAATAATTAGCAATGTTGAGCATATTTTCATGTGCTTTTTGGCCATCTGTATGTCTTCTTTGGAGGAATGTCTATTTAGATCTTCTGCCCATTTTTTGATTGGGTTGTTTATTTTTTGATATTGAGCTGCATGAACTGTTTGTATATTTTGGAGATTAATCCCTTGTTGGTTGCTTCATTTGCAAATATTTTCTCCCATTCTGTGGGTTGTCTTTTCGTTTTGTTTATGGTTTCCTTTGCTATGCAAAATCTTTTAAGTTTAATTAGGCCCCATTTGTTTATTTTTGTTTTTATTTCTATTTCTCTAGGAGGTGGATCCAAAAAGATACTGCTGTGATTTATGTCAGAGTGTTCTGCCTTTGTTTTCCTCTAAGAGTTTTATAGTGTCCAGTCTTACATTTATGTCTCTAATCCATTTTGATTTATTTTTGTGTATGGTGTTAGAGAATGTTCTAATTCATTCTTTTACATGTAGCTGTCCAGTTTTCCCAGCACCACTTATTGAAGAGGCTGTCTTTTCTCCATTGTATATTCTTGCCTCCTTTGTCATAGATTAATTGACCATAGGTGCATGGATTTATTTCTGGGCTTTCTATTCTGTTCCATTGATCTGTATTTCTGTTTTTGTGCCAGCACCATACTGTTTTGATTGCTGTAGCTTTGTAGTATAGTCAAGTCAGGGAGCCTGATTCCTCCAGCTCTGTTTTTCTTTCTCAGGTTTGCTTTGGCTATTTGGGGTCTTTTGTGTTTCCTTACAAATTTAAAAATTGTTTGTTCTAATTCTGTGAGAAATGCCATTCATGATTTGATAGGGATTGCACTGAATCTGTAGATTGCCTTGGGTAGTATAATCATTTTGACAATATTGATTCTACCAATCTAAGAACATGGTATATCTTTCCATCTGTTTGTGTCATCTTCAATTTCTTTCATCAGCATCTTATACTTTTCGGAGTACAGGTCTTTTGCTTCCTTAGGTAGGTTTATTTTATTTTTATTATTTTATTTATTTATTTTTTTGCGGTACGTGGGCCTCTCACTGTTGTGGCCTCTCCCATTGTGGAGCACAGGCTCCGGACGCGCGGGCTCAGCGGCCATGGCTCACGGGCCTAGCTGCTCCGCGGCATGTGGGATCTTCTCGGACTGGGGCATGAACCCGTGTCCCCTGCATCAGCAGGCGGACTCTCAACCACTGTGCCACCAGGGAAGCCCTATTTTATTCTTTTTGATGTGATGATAAATGGGATTGTTTCCTTAATTTCTCTTTCTGATCTTTCATTGTTAGTGTGTAGAAATGCAAGAGATTTCTGTGTATTAATTTTGTATCCTCTAACTTTACCAAATTCATTGATGAGCTCCAGTAGTCTTCTGGTAGCATCTTTAGGATTCTCTATGTATAGTATCATGTCATCTGCAAACAGTGACAGTTTTACTTCTTCTTTTCCAATTTGGATTCCTTTTATTCCTTTTTCTCCTCTGATTGCTGTGGCTAGGACTTCCAAACTATGTGGAAAAGAAGTGGCAAGAGTGGACATCCTTGTCTTGTTCCTGATCTTAGAGCAGATGCTTTCAGCTTTTCACCATTGAGTATGATGTTAGTTGTGGGTTTGTCATATATGGTCTTCATTATGTTGAGATAAGTTCCCTCTATGCCCACTTTCTGGAGAGTGTTTATCATAAATAGATGTTGAATTTTGTCAAAAGCTTTTTCTGCATCTATTGAGGTGATCATATGGGTTTTTAAAAAATATTTTAAAAATTTATTTATTCATTTATTTTTTTGGCTGCATTGGGTCCTCATTGCTGCGTGCGGGCTTTCTTTAGTTGTGGAGAGCAGGGGCTACTCTTTGTTGCGGTGCACGGGCTTCTCATTGCGGTGGCTTCTCTTGTTGTGGAGCATGGGCTCTAGGCACATGGGCTCAGTAGCTGTGGCTCACGGGCTCTAGAGCACAGGCTCAGTAGTTGTGGCGCACAAGCTTATTTGCTCTGCAGCATGTGGGATCTTCCCGGACCAGGGCTCGAACCCTTGTCCCCTGCATTGGCAGGCGGATTCTTAAGCACTGTGCCACCAGGGAAGCCCCAGCATGTGGTCTTTATTCTTCAATTTGTTGATGTGGTGTATCACACTGATTGATTTGCGGATATTGAAAAATCCTTGCATCCCTGGGGTAAATCCCACTTGATCATGGTGTATGATCTTTTTAGTGTATTGTTGAATTCGGTTTGCTAGTATTTTGTTGAGGATTTTTGGGTCTGTGTTCATCAGTGATGAACATGGCATGTACTTTTCTTTTTTGTGTGGTATCTTTGTCTGATTTTGGTATCAGGGTGATGGTGGCCTCATAGAATGAGTTTGGGAGTGTTCCTTCCTCTGCAATTTTTTGGAATAGTTTCAGAAGGATAGGTTTTAACTCTTCTCTAAATGTTGGATAGAATTCACCTGTGAAGCCATCTGGTCCTGGACTTTTGTTTGTTGGAAGTTTTTAAATCACAGTTTCAATTTCAGTACTTGTGATTGGTCTGTTCATATTTTCTCTTTCTTCCTGGTTCAGTCTTGGAAGATTGTACCTTTCTAAGAATTTGACCATTTCTTCTAGGTTGTCCATTTTATTGGCATATAGTTGCTTGTAGTATTCTATTATGATCCTTTGTATTTCTGTGGTGTCAGTTGTAACTTCTTCATTTCTAATTTTATTGATTTAGGCCCTCTCCCTTTTTTTCTTCCTGAGTCTGGCTAAAGGTTTATCCATTTTGCTTATCTTTTCAAAGAACCAGCTTTTAGTTTCATTGATCTTTTCTACTGATTTCTTCATCTCTATTTCATTTATTTCTGCTTTGATCTTTATGATTTCTTTCCTTCTACTAACTTTGGGTTTTGTTTGTTCCTCTTTCTCTAGTTGCTTTAGGTGTAAGTTTAGGTTGTTTATTTGAGATTTTTCTTGTTTCCTGAGGTAAGATTGTATTGCTATAAACCTCCCACAGAGGCCTTTTTATTTGGGGTCTGTAGCCAAACGGGCAAGTGGAGAGGGGGTACCACTCACCCAGCCCACCCTTACTGCCTGTCTCCAGGTCACTTTGGGGTGCTTAGCCCGTCTAGGTGTTCTTTTCATCTGTGGCTCCCGGGGACGTGAGGAAAGGGCCCCGGTTGTAGCATTTGCAGATTTCTGTGGTGTACAGATGCCCACTGTGATCAGTTTCAGGCTGTTACTCAATGTCACTGAGCACTGAGTTGGAAAGGGGCAGAGTCAGGGAGCCGGTGGGAGCGATCATTCTGTGCCTGGTGTGGGTGGCTCATGATAGATCCTCCCCCAAAGGATGTGTGTGGGCGGGAGGACTCCATTTCTTAGGTCATCTGACTTGCTCTGACTAAGGAGGCTATGAGGGTCAAGTTGTGCTTCAAAGCATCATCTCCACAAGCAAGCCCCAGCCCAGCTGGGCTGGCCTGTGGTTCTCTCCTCATGGCCCTGGCCCTGCCCACCTCTGCCCGTCAGAAGCAGGCCCAAGTCCCCTGTTCAGCCTCTGCATTGCTGACACTGAAAGCTGACGTTTATAATAAAGGCCCGTTATGTGCCAGACACTCTTCTGAGCACGTTACATGCATTAACTCGTTTGATCTTTGTAACAAGCCTATGCACATTACTGTTATTATCCCTGATTTTACAGATGAAGAAATTCAGGCCTGGAGATTAAACAGCTTGCCCAGAGCTAGTGGGCTTGGTGGAGCCCTGACTGGAACCCAGGCCGTTCGACCCCTGGGGTCTTACCACTGTGTTTTCCCTGCCCTGTTACGTCAACATCTGGGAATTCTCTTTACGTGTTTTTTTTTTTTTTCTCCTTAAGATCCAGTCAGGGCCTCGGCACTGTTGGTGCATTGGGGCTGCCAGATAAAATACTGGTTAAATTCAAATGGCTAGTTTATTAAAATGGCTAGTTGAATTCAAATTTCAGGTAAACCAATAATTTAGTAGTGTTAAGTATGCTCCAAATATTACACAGGATATACTTGTACATTTTTTAAAATGCAGTCTAGCTGAAATTCAGATTCTAACTGGACACTTGGCATTTTAATTGGCTGAATCTGGCGGCCCTTGGCTCAGCGACTTTATCTCGGTTGAGAAAAGAGTCAGGCGCCCAGGAGGAGATTGAAGTAATCAGTCTTGCTACTCACATTTCTCTGGCCAGATTGTGCTGAGGGCTACCAGTCTCTGATTCATGGTACTTTTTTTGTTTGTTTAATTTATTTTTTGGCTGTACCGCGCGGCATGCAGGATCCTAGTTCCCTGACCAGGGATCAAACCCACGCCCCCAGCAGTGGAAGCACCGAGTCTTAACCACTGCGCCACCAGGGAAGTCCATCATGGTACATTTTAAAGTAAAACATACTTAATATCTAAATTCCAAACATGTCTAACTTTTGCTCTTCTCCTCTAAAGAAAGAATATTAACACAACCTTGGTAGGAACATGCCAAGATACAGGTAGATCACAGCAGAAACTTAAGAAATCTCATACAATCAGTCTAATATTTAGCTATTCCAGAAGACTCATTTGACCTAAACCAACTCATTCAGAAAACTGTCTAAAATTTTTTTAACCCCCCTCACAGGGAAACGCCATTGCTTTTTCTAATCTGTATCTTTTGCTGATCTCACCGGCCAGATATTTTTCATAAAGCTTAGTCTCATCCTGCTTCTTGGAGTGGCTGTGGCTAACCAGGAGTTTGGGTGTGAACAGGAAGCACGGCCGTCTACAGGTCTGCCTTCCCTGGGCTGCTGCTTCTCTGGCTGTGCCTCTCTGAACGTGATGTCTTGCCCTGTCAGCCCAGAGAGCCGGAGCACAAAAGCCACTGGTCATCTTAGCCCTTGGCAGGGTCAGTGCATTGGGTGATGCCTGGGTCCCAGCCGGTGCTGGGGTATTTGACACTGGCACTAGAGCTTTGCTCTCAGAGGAGGGAGGCGCTCTTCATCCAGTACAAGGCCAGTCTTTCACCTGAGCTGAGCCGCTTTCCAGGGATGCTCCATCTCTGTAACTCCTAGCAGCCTACCCTCCTGTTTCCAAACAGCATTCGGCTCTGTTTTCTGATCTCCTCCTGTGGAAGGTTTAGCTCGCTTTTACCCCCCAGCCCAGACATACCCACTTTCCCTGCTCTCCTCCTTCCCGCATGGTTACGTAACCATTTAAAAGTACATTTTCAGTTTTTACATTATTAAAATCAAGTAAATATCCACAGTTGAGAACACCAAGTGTATACGTGGTAACGTTTTCCTGTATAACTTCTCAGTTTCCTGGAGTTGCTCTTTACCTCATTCCTTCATCCCCAGACGAACTATAAAAACTGCCATCTCCTCCCCATTTTTTCAGAGACATCAGGTCATCCAGCCTTTTTGTTTGTTTATTTAGACCCCCGATTGCCCCCTTGGAGCCCCATCTCTGGAAGCTTCCCAGCCCGTGCTGTTGTCTGGAGAAGCAGTTCTCACCATCCCCTGAGAACTCCCCGGGCTTCCTTCTGTGCTGGCTCCCAGGCTTCTCGGTCTTGGTTTATCTACTCCCTTGTTTCGTTGGTGCTCATCTCCCAAGAGTTTCCTGGGAAAATGCACGCGAGGGTGGTAAACTTTCCTAGGCCAAGCAGGTCTGAAAATACCTTTATTTTGCCCTCACACTTGATTGATGGTCTAACCGGGTAGAAAATTATGGGTTGGAGAGCGTTTCCCTCAGAAGTGGCTCAGCGTTACTGTGGCCTCCTTCTTCTCTTCAGGAGTGTAGTTGGCTGAGTGACGGCCCCCAAAGATGTCTAGGTCCTCATCCCTGGCACCTGTAAGTGTCACATTATCAGGGAAAAGGGTCTTTGCAGATATGACAAAGTGAAGGATCTTGACATGGGGAGGTGACCCTGGATTATCCGGGGGCCCTAAATGCCATCGCAGGTGTCCTCAGAAGGGAGATGCAGGAGGTTAGACACACACTGCGGTTCTAGAAGGCCAAGTGATGACAGAGGCAGAGACTGGAGTGATGTGGCCATAAGAAGAGGCATTTTGGCAGCAGCAGAAGCTGGAGGAGGCAAGGAAAGACACTCCCCTGCAGCCTCCGGAGTGGATATGACCCTGCCTGCACCTCGATTTGGGCCCAGTGAAACCGATGCTGAACTCTGGCCTCCAGAACTAAAAGAGAATACATTTTGGTCGTTTTAAGCCACCCACTCTGTGATACAGGAAGTTAACAGGATCCCCCTGATCTTACTTCCAGGCAGGACTTTGGGCATCGTGCTGGGGCTCAAAGGGTCCTCACAGCCACAAGTGCACGAGGTGCAGGAGGTGATGCTGGCTGACTCTGCCCTGCTCCCCCCCGGGGGGCTGGGGGTGGGCTCCCCGGACTCAGCCTCTTATTTTCTTACCTTTTCTCCTATTTGCCATATGTCAGTCTTTTTGTTATGCTTTCTGGGTGATGTCCTCCACTGTCTTCTAATTCTTCTATTTATTATGTTTAAAAATGTCTGCAATGCTATTTTTAATTCCCTAGAGCTCTTTCTCATTGCCTTTTTAAAATAGCTGCCACCTCGCAGTGCTATAGCTTCTCTTACTTCTCTGAGATTAATTATAGTGGTTTTTTTCTAAGTATCTGCTCTCTCTATTACTTTCTCCTCAGAGTCCCATGTTTTTATTCCCAGTTTGTTTTGGTGAATTTTTTTGGCTCTGTCCTCAAACATCTGGTGATTTTGGCTGTCCCTTCATACTGAAGCCGATGGGAAAGCCTGGGCACGGTGGGGCTTATGGACCAGTTGTCCTCACCTTGAGAGGAGGCTGCAGGCCACCCCTTTCTTTGGGTGCCGACTACGTGTCTGTAGCCACGGGACGTCCGTCCTGGGCGGGTGGTTTCCTAGAGAGGAGCCCTCAGGGTGCTCCCTAGCCATCAGCCTGGGAACCACTTCGTGGTAGCCGAGGGCTTTGCCATCTCCCCTGCTGTCTGCAGCGCCGTCTGGTGCCCTGTCTGCCGCCTCTCCCCTGGCTGGGCCTCGTGGCCACAGTGGAGCCTTTCCAGGAACCCAACCTCTCGTCTTCTGAAAGGCGCCAGTGCCTGGCAGTCAGGAGCGGGGCCCTGGATGCCCATAACCGGTCCACCTGGCTTTGACACTTCCTAGCAGCGTGCTCTTGGGCACATGACTCCATCTGTCCTGCCTGCGCCTCAGTTCCCATGGCTCTAGACCTGGGAACGCAGGTGAACCGTCGCAGGGGTCGCTGCGAGGATTCAGCCAGTGACTGCACTGGACTCAGCAGGGCTGAGGCTGTTTGCTGTTCCTGTGGTTCTGCTGGGGTGTGGTGCAGAGATGGGTCTGGGGCTCTTCCTCCCTTAGACTGTAACCGGCCTTCAGTTTGCAGCCCCACTGTCCAGCCGACCCACTAAGTTCTGAACTTCCCGGGAGCCTGCAACTCGCATTTGCTCACTCTGTGGATTCCTCTGCGTGCTCTCCACCCCCCACCCCCCGTCATTGCCACTTGTCCACATGCTGTGCCTCGTTCAGTTTTAGGGGCCTCTCTCATCTGCTGCCCTTGGCTTTCCCATTTGTCCTTGGGGGTTTGTGCTCTTTTTAAAAAGATCCTTTTACCGATGTTTTAGTGGGATTTCAGAAGGGTAGAAATGAACCCCTGTGTTCGATCCATACATTTCACCAGACCTAGTTCTTACCGTAAAATGGGAAGCAAATATGTCAACATAGTGACATCAGTTTATTCTGAGTTTCTGGGTCTTATATTTATTGCTAGCTGTATTGTCTGTATTTTTCAAATGTTTCATAAAGAAAAGAAAAAGAAAGAAAGAAAGAAAGGGAGGAAGGAATGAAGGGAGGGAGGGAGGGAGGGAACCTCGATCCTAGTACCCTCTAGGATCGTCTAGGATGCTCAAGTGCTCATCCTGCATTTCTCCTCTTCTTACTTGAACATTAAGTTAAGATGTCCTTGTCCGGACATTGGGGAGTTTACAGCAGAGACCGCCTCACCTCCCACTAACTCACTTTTACCTCTACCCCCTCTGAGCCACCGCTGAGGCCACCAGTGAGCCCTCTGCTGTCAAACCCCATGTCTGTTTTTTTCACTCCTTATCAGAGCTCTGCTGCCTTAGACATTGACATTCCTCAGAGCCCCGGCCCTCACCATGCGCCCACGGCCCTGGCTGGTCCCTGGGTGTCCCTCGGCTCATCCTGGCCCGTGGGTGTTTCTGGCCGCCCCATCCATCCTTCCTGCCCTCATGTCCCCAGCAGGACGTGGCTCCCAGACCTCCCTCTCCTGCTCAGAGTTCTCCTTCAACGTCAGACTCACGTCCAGCAGCCTGTTTGGACTCCCCAGCTGGATAGCTTGCAGTTAATTCAAGCTCATCAGGGTCAAAATTGAACTTGCTGGCCGCTACCTACATCCGCTTCTGTGTTCCTTAACTTGGCATTGCCACTGTTCACCCCTTCCCTTAAAACAGGAGCCAAGAGCCACCCTTACCTGTGGCCTCTTTACCCCTCGTCGAACAGGTTCTGGAGGAGTACTTCCGGCATGTTTCTTGCCTACATTAGAACATCTTCCTTGTTTTTCTTCCACCTCTAGTCTTTCCTCCTCAAATTCGTCTTCCTCAGAACAGTCAGAGTGGTCCCTCTAAATTGCAAATCCCTCCTCCCCTGCCTAGTTTCCTGGGTCACATCCCCTGACATTGAGGGTAAGTCTGCGCCCCTTGCTGCGCATGCAGGCTCGTGACCTGGAGTCTAGGCGTCTGCGCTTGGTCTCCTGGGCATCCTCACTCCCTGCCTCTGGCCTCAGTGGACATTTGCCAGGCTGTTTGGTCCTTCGTCTTTGCTCCCCCTGTCCCCACGCCTGAACCACCTCCCTCCTTCCTCCTTGTCCTTTGATTCGTCCCTGGTGTGTTTCTTCAGGAGGTCTTCCTGCTGGCTCTGCCCTCTCTCCGTGCAGCCATGTGTTGGCATCGGCACAGTTCACAGGCTCGTTTTTGCTGCCACCCACTCGGCCTTTCCTGGCCCAGAGAGGGTGCTGATCACAGTCCTAAATAGCTCCGTGCTCTGAAGGCCCCCACTTGGCCTGCTTCAGGATGAGCGGGTGAGAGAAGGGGGGGGGGTTATTTTTTATTTTTAAAAACAATTTTTGGCCGCGCCGTGTGGCTTGTGGGATCCTAGTTCCCTGACCAGGGATTGAAGCCGTGCTCCCTGCAGTGGAAGTGTGGAGTCCTAACCACTGGACCACCAGGGAATTCTCGAGGGAGCGTTTTTAGTACCCTGTACTCCCCAGCCCCTGGTTTCAGGGTCTCTATAGGTTCTGGTCATTTATGGGGAACGTGGGTCTGTTAGTTTCCTAGGGCTGCCATAGCAAAGAACCCAAAACGGGATGGCTTACGACAGAGATTTATCGTCTCACAGCCTGGAGATCAGAAGTCCAAAGTCAAGGTGTCGGCAGGGCCACGGTCCCTCTGACAGTTCTGGGGGGGGATCCTTCCTTATCTCTTCCAGCTTCCGGTGTTTCCAGCGATCCTTGGCGTTCTCTCCAGGCACATGGCTGTCTTCTCCCTGTGTGTCTCCACATGGTCTTCCATCTGCGTGTGTCTGTCTCTATGTTCAAATTTCATCTTTTTATAAGGACACCAAACATATTGGATTTGGGCCCACCCTAGTGACCTCATTTTCACTGATTACCTCTGTAAAGACCTAATTTTGGGGAATTCCCTGGTGGTCTAGTGGTTAGGACTCTGCACTTCCACTGCAGGGGGCACGGGTTCGATCCCTGATCAGGGAACTAAGATTCTGAATACTGTGCAGAGCGGCCCAAAAAGAAAAAAAAAAAAAGGACCTTATTTCCAACTAAAGTCACATTCTGAGGTCTTAGGGATTGGCACTCCCACGTATCTCTTTGGGGAACAAGATTCAGCCCATACACTGGTGTCCACTTTCCTACCACCTTGAAACTGGGGTGACCTGAGTGAGCGAGTGGGGACAAGGTCCTGTGTGACTCGCCAGCTGGGGTGGGTGTGCCATGAAGGTGTCAGGGAGCTTTCTGGACCACCTGCATGTCTGCTGTGTTTTGGTGTCCGTCTCCCTGCAAAGCATCGTCCAGCCATGGTTAGAATTGAGTCTTTAGTGCCTGTCACCCTCTCAGCCCTGAAATGCTGTCCTGGTTCCCACCCTCGGGCTGGGAGGTATATTTTGCTGACCTTGCCCCTTTGACCTTCCTTGTCAACACTTTGGGCTCTTATCTGTGTGTAAGGGACACTCATGTGTCCCTTTAGCTTGTGTGTGCTGCTCCCAGGAGGGGCCATGCCTTATTCATTGTCTAGCCGCTCCACAGTATTTCTGGGCTCACAGTACTCTGCAAGCTCCTGTGGCCTGGAGCAGTCATTCATTCATTCACTCATTCATTCCCCAGACATTTAATGTCGGTGTCAGGCACTGGGCAGAGTGCTAGGGAGACACTGGGGGACAAAACAGACTGAGAATCCTGTCGCCAAGTCCTCACAGTGTCTGGTGAGACGGGTCAGCAAATCGTTATAACATTAAGTGCTCCTTTTTTTTTAATTTCATTTTTTTAGAATAAATTTCTTTATTTTTTATTTTCGGCTGCGTTTGGTCATTGTTGCAGCGTGCAGGCTCAGTAGTTGCGGCACACAGGCTCAGTAGTTGTGGCGCACGGGCTTAGTTGCTCCGCGGCATGTGGGATCTTCCCGGACCAGGGCTCGAACCCGTGTCCCCTCCATTGGCGGGCGGATTCTTAAGCACTGCGCCACCAGGGGAACGCTAAGGGCTCCTTGAGGACACAGACGCAGACGCGACCTCACCGAGAACCCCCACAAGCAGGAGGACAGGGGTTGTGGCAGGGACAGTGACAGAGCTGCGGTGAAGACAGATGGCCGCCCGAGGAAGGGTGTCTGAGCAGCCTGGGGTGGTGGAGGAGTCCAGGAAGACCTTCCTGAGTGGGATCTAAAGGATGTGGAGAAATTCGCGCGAGTGGCTTTCCGGCTGTGAGCCTGGCCCGACGTTCAGGTCCCCAGGCAGGCGTGCACAGGTTGGCAGTAGCACTCCTTTTGCACCAGGGGGCAGTGTTTGCCTTGAAAGTCTCCTTGCCCTCAAATGAGGCTGGGACAGGGCAGCCGCTGCTGTGCCCACCGGGCCCCCTCCTCACCCTGTGCTTCCTGCCACTCCCTTGCGGGCCTTGATCAGCCCTCATGCGCCTCTCTCTCTGAGCCTCCCCCGTTTCCCAGGGGGCCCGTTGTCCCAGGTGCCGCTGTTACCCCCTCTCCCCTCTGCCTGCTGCCTAAATCGAGGGTTGCCAGGGGCGACGCAGAGCCCCGCCGCTCAGGGTGGGAGGTGGGCTGTGCTGCCCCAGGCCCCGCGCTGTTTCCGCTCCGAGTCTCTTCCTGCCTTTGATGTTCTCGCGCCCCTTTCTTCATCTGTCACCTTCGTTGTTTCTCCTGTCCTCCCTTCAGCTCCCCCTGCTCAGAAATCTCGGCCTTGGTCTGTCCTCTCTTGGGCGCTTTGATATCAGCCGCTGCAGCCCTGAAAGTCAGGCGGAGTCTTTCCCTTTCATCTGTCCCCGTTGGCCTCCAGCCCCGGGCCACCATCCGACACGTTTAGGACAGCGCGGAGCTGCCTGGAAGGAAGGCTCCCCGAGAGCAGCCCCATCCATCAGAGGCTCGCTTCTGCCACAGTGTGGAGTCCTCCACCAAGAACTCTTTCTTTCTGGTTCTGACCTGCTTTTGCTTGCAGCCAGCCGCTGAGGCCGGCTGGGGGCAGGGGATAAAGCCTGGTAGGGGTGCTAGTGCTGGGGGTGGGTAGTAGGAAGTAATTGTGTAGGAGCCTCACTAGTTAACTTGGAGATTCCTGGGGCCTGTTTCTGACCCGCTCTCCCTCCTTCTCACCCCACCTGGCTGCTCCAACACACGTCTGAGATGGACGTGCTCAGGTACTTGGGGACTGGGGGCGGGCAGTTCAGTCTGTGGGCTTCCAAAACTAACACATCAGCCAGCCACCCCCAAAGCAGGGCCACAGCTTTACTTTCCTCTGTGCCTCCTGCCCACAGTTGCCCTCTGGGGAGTCTGCAGGAGCTGCTGTGTGAAGAACAGGGATATTTAGGGTGGAAGCAATACAGATCCTCGAAGGAACATTCCAGGGCCCGATGCTTGGCTACAACAGCTATTCAGGTGGCCGCCTACCCTGATCCCAGCAAGGCTGCTCTGGCTGAGAGCACGTCCACCCTTGAGCCCAGTGGCTTTATTGTCTGGACCAAAATTTGGATGGTGATGGCTTGACAGCGGAATTTTGTGCTGCTCTTGGTTGCAAGAGGCAGCCTGGGAGGTGTAGTTTAGGTCTGAAGGAATGGGACCTCTAGTGACATTTTGATGATTATTGGATGAATTGAAACTGCCCTAGCTCATCAGGGACACGTGATTGCTGGCTCTGTTAGCCTGCTCCCTGGTGAGAAGTGCAGAGCCCCTCTGGTGGCCCTGCCGAAGTTCAGGCAGTAACGCATTTTTATCAGGAGTGGGGTTTTGGCTTTTGGTTTCCAAGTGCCTGTCACGCTGTGCTTCTGATGAAAACCATAATTTATTCCTTTAGTTAGGTGAGGACACCCTAATGGGTCAGCGCTCTTGCTCTAGGAGACATACCAAGTGGGCTCAGAACTGCCTCTGCTGGCTGACCTTGAGTGTGACTTAATCCCACTGTGCCTGGTTCCTTCTGTCAAAGGGAGTGATAAGCAGCTGTGAGGCTGACCTGAGTTAGTACGTGCGGAGCCCAATGCCTGGAAAAGAGTAGAGACTCTGCTAGGTGTGCTGTTCCCCGCTGTGTCCCCACCTGCTGGCACCGGCCTGGCACGGAGGTGGAGCTTGGCGAGTGTTGGATGTTGTAGAAGCCGCAGGGGCAGGGCAGGTCACCGGGCCTGGCAGACGATGTCACTACCTCCCCTGCCTCGTGCCCCAGGTTGTTGTCAGCACCCTCTTGACTGAATCGTCACCACTCCCTTCTGGAAGGAAAGAACACTGAGCTTATCCATTCAGTGTTGGGGGGAGGTTTGAAGCTGGAAGAGAAGTCGAGACTGCCTGTGGAGTCATGCTGAGAGGCAGCGGGGGAGAAACAGGTGTTCCCAACACTCCCCGCCTCCCTGTGCCTCATTCTTGCTGGCGTTGTTTACACGTCCCAAGTGAGAGTCAAAGCCGTCTTCCTCCCCGTCTCTAATGCACAACCCGGGGCCAAGGAAAGGGATCTGTCAGCTGGCATTTGCAAAAATAGCAAACGGGCCTCTCTGGGCCTGTCGGCTCACTGGAGAGGAAACCGGATAAGGGATCTTTGGGCGGTGGCGGTTGCTTTTCTCTTGCTCATCACTCCCCCATCTCTGAGGTCAGAAAAGGAGATTTTTGCTCACGTGTGCCACTGGCACTGAGCAAGGCAAAGTGGCGTCCCCGAGGCAGGTGACCGGAGGCTGGCTGTGCCCTGGCTCCTCCAAGTGGCCTCTCCCCCCGGGGGAACCCAGCCAGTGGGGGAGTCCCATCCGTCCGCAGAGCAGCCGCCCTCTCTGAAGGCTTGTGGCTCCCCTGGGCAAGGTCAGCTGATGCAACAGAACACGAGGGCTTCCCAGGGTGCGGGTTTGGTTAACGAAGCCCTCGGCGTTTTTAAGGAAGATTTTCAGCCAAACTGCCAACGACCTTGAGAAATTCTGGGTTCCCATCCCGCAACCGAAAGCTCAAAAGCAAGGCACAGTGTGGCACCAATGGTGGGAGCCTGGGCCTTGCCCACACCGCCCTCCTGTGACCGGTGCCGTCACCTGTGCTCTGCTCTGCAGTGAGGGGACGAGAATGCTACCTGCAACGGTGCTTGAGGGAAGGCCAGTGCTCTGCGAAAGTGGCGCTGTGAAGAGGGGCTGGCACTCAGGTCACTGCAAGATGCCAGAGTTTGGTCTCAGGGCGGGGGTCCCATTGAATGCCAGAGGCAGCCCCTCTGGGAGGGCTGCAGAAGGGAGTTTGGTCTCCTGAGGCCTGGCCACGCTCAGACCTCAGGCGCTGAGCTTCTGCTGCCGGGCCTCACCGGGTGCCTGGCTGCCTGCCTCCGCCACCCCGAGCGGGAATCCGCCCACTCAGCGCCTCCTTCGGCCCACCCCGGACCCTCAGACTCGACACAGCCAGAGTGAGTGCATCACACACTCGACCCACGAAGGGCCTGCTTCCTGGAAGGGAGGCCTCTGTGAGGTGGCTCACCTCTGTCCTGCAGATTTTCTCCCAGCTGAAGTTGATTCTGGAAAGGCCTTAGGAGGCACCAAGCAGCCGAACCCCCTGGGTTTCAGGTCTGGGAGGGGAGTGGGACTTGACAAGGGAAAAGGCTGGGTTAACCAAGTTCTGAGGTGTCCTGGGAACGCAGCAGGATTTTTATTCACCTTTGTGTCAAGACCCAAGCGTGGCTTTGCGGGGTCAGGGGGTGGGGGTCGCTTGTGACTAAGCTGGGAACTGAGCTACAGGGATGTGTCTAGGCTCTGAGGGGCAGTGTGACCTGTGCCCTCGGGCATCCACGAGGGCCCCGTCTGACCAGCCTCCCCAGACCCCACTCTGCCTGTTGGCTGACGTTTCTGTGCCTTTCACCTGCAGGGGCAGCAGGAAGTCCGCTGTCCCGCTCCCGGCTGGTGTCCTGCCTCAGGACACCTCCTTCGGGCTTCCCTGGTGGCGCAGTGGTTAAGAATCCGCCTGCCAATGCAGGGGACACGGGTTCAAGCCCTGGTCCGGGAAGATCCCACATGCCACGGAGCAACTAAGCGCATGCGCCACAACTACTGAGCCTGCACTCCAGAGCCCATGAGCCACAACTACTGAGCCTGTGTGCCACAACTACTGAAGCCTGCACGCCTAGATCCTGTGCTCCGCAACAGGAGAAACCACCGCAGTGAGAAGCCCACGCACCGCAACGAAGAGTAGCCCTTGCTCGCCGCAACTAGAGAAAGCCCGCGCGCAGCAAGGAAGACCCAACACAGCCTAATTAATTAATTAATTTTTTTAAAAAAGAACACCTCCTTCGTGCTCTTTCCCTATCCCTGGGGATCGGGGAGCAGGCTTTGGGCTGTGAAGCTCCTGCTGCCTGCGTGACCCAGCCTCCATGCCTCCCCTGCTCCGGGGCGCCCCTTCCGCCAGTTTCAGCCTTGGCAGCCGTCCCTGCCTCCAGCAGACTGGGGCGGGAGAACTTTGTTCCCTGGGCCACTGACTCAGGCCGAGCAGATGGCGTGGCCTCCCTGGGAAGAAGCAGCCCTGGGTGCCTGGCTGGTGTGGGGTGAGTGCCCCAGGGCTCCCTTGTCACGTGCAGGTCTTCCCACCCGAGAATGCGGTCCGCTCTCTGTGGGCGCACGTTCCGGCCCTTGTCCAGCGAGAGCCACTGGGCGGGTGGCCGCATCACTGGTTGGGGCGGGAATGAGAGCCCTGCGGGTGTGGGCACCAGAGCCGGGGGTTCCTTCTCGTGCCCCGCACTCATCAGGGAGGAAAGGCCAGTGGGAAGATGGCGATGGCGGCCACGTTCATCGCCCAGGCATGGCACTCAGGGCCCCCGCTCAGTGATCCCCAGGACGACCTGCCGAGGTTGGGGTGGTGTTGGCCACTTCCACAGAGGAGGGAATGAGGCCTCAGGTGCCCAGACCCAGGCCTGCTGACTCCAGGTTCACACTGGGCTGCCAGCCAGTGCGTGTGGCTGCCCTCTGCCCACTTTTTCCACTGCTCTGACTTCAGCGAAGGACCGTGACCTTTCCCCTTCTATAAACATCTGCCTGCTCACTCCCGCACCCCAGGGTCTGCTCAGGTCTCAAGTCCAGGCCGATGTTTGCTTCTGTCTGCACAGGACAGGGGGCTCCGGGGCATTCAGAGACCCCCCACCTCCACCACCCAGTGCCCAGACCCTGGTTTCTTGGTTTGTAAAGTGGGACGCCAGGGAAGCCCTTGCTGTCTAGAGCACGTGTGAGGGTCAAATGCAGAAATGTGTGTGGGTCTCTAAGGCCGGATAATTCAGACTCCCTTGTTTGCTGACTGAGCTAGGGAGGCACTTGGCACCCAGCCCGGGGGCATAACCTCCAGGGATCTCTTTCTTTATCTGGAAAAGGGATTGGGGCATGTGTGGTTGGGGACAGGACAGAAATGTCTATTTATCCACAGGACAATGCATAGTGCCTAAGGCGTCCTCAGGAGTAAACCCACCCAAGTGGGAGAAAAGAGCGTGCCTCCCTGGAAATAGTTGAGACGTCCCTGGAGGATGGAGAATCTCCGTGCCAGTGGTACCAACTGTAAGGCTGCTCACCTGTAGATAAGTGAGGAAGATCCCGCCTGCAGCCCTGAGCAGAACAGGCATCTGGTGCCCAGGACGAGGGCGAGGTTTGCATCCCACACCTGCTCCCGGGGTGTGCGCCATGGACCGCCAGGGCCTGCTTGCTTCTGGCTGCTCCGCTGGGCAAGCGCTTCCCTCCTAGTGGCTGGGTGTCTGAATCCGGAAGCCGGTGCAGAGGATTAGGTGCTACCAGTAGACCTGCGAGGGGGAGATAACAGGATAGCATCTGAAGTTCACTGGCTTTCAGAAAGGTGTGGGAGTCAAATGTTTCCACTCTGAGGCCCAGCTGGTACTTGGCACCCACTGTGAGCGGGTCCCGGGGGCTCCCTTGGGTCGCTCCTCCATCGGCGCCAGCTGGAGCATGGCTTCTTTCTTTCAGACCCACAGACAGGCTGCGGAAGCAGTGCGGGGAATTCTCTCACACCCCTTACCCCAGTTTCCCAAACATTGACCACGTTTGCTTCATTATTTCCATGTTTTTCCCTGAACCATTTGAGTGTAAGTTGCAGGTATGATGCCCTTAAACTCCTAAACACTTAAGTGTTTTTTCCCTAAGAATGAGGATATTCTCTAAAGTTACCGCAGTACAACAATTAACATTGACACAATACTCGTTTCTAACGTACAGACCTCATTTAAATTTTGTCAGTTGTCCCCCTAATGTCCTTTACTGCAGCTGAAATCCAAGATCCAATCCAGGAGCACGTGTGCATTTCATTGTTCTGGCTCTTTAGTCTCCTTTAACCTGGAAGTTCTTTAGTCTTTGTTCCTCATGACCTTTGACACGTGTGAAGAGTACAGGCCAGTGGTTTGGTGGAACGTCCCTCAGTCTGGGTTTGCCTTGTGTTGGCTCCCGATTAGACTCAGGCTGGGCATCTGTGGCAGGAACACCCGCAGGTCCTTCTTGGCCGCCCGTCAGGAGGCATGTGATGGCCGTTTCCTGCTGGTGATGTTAACCTGCATGACACGTACAGGGGTGTCTGCCAGGTTCGTCCACTTTGTATTAATAAGTAAGGACTGTGTGCTCCATTTTAGAAGATGAGCCAGAGCCCAGCGAGGCTGCTGCCCCACCCTTGACATTCGCACTGCTGGTGGGACCCCGGGCGCCCACTGCCTGCCCTCGCCTCTGCCCCTGTTGGCTCTCAACTCCCGAGAGCTTCTGCCCCAGCCCCACGGCGCTTCCTGGCTTTCCTCCTCATCCAGACTCAACGTTGGTGCACCCGCCACAACTCTCTTTTTTTTTTTTTTTTTTTGCGGTACGTGGGCCTCTCACTGTTGTGGCCTCTCCCATTGCGGAGCACAGGCTCCGGACGCGCAGGCTCAGCGGCCATGGCTCATGGGCCCAGCCGCTCCGTGGCATGTGGGATCTTCCCGGACCGGGGCACGAACCTGTGTCCCCAGCATCGGCAGGCGGACTCCCAACCACTGCGCCACCAGGGAAGCCCTCCTGTCTTGACTGTTCTGTCCCCAGCAGATCTACCCCAGGCCCAGGGCTTCCAACCCCACCCTTTTGCTGAAGCACCCAGGCTTCCTGCCTGGCTCTGACCTCTTTGGCAGCCCGTTCCCACCCCCAGTCTGGTCTCTCCTGAGGTGGGGGAGGCACTTCCACTCGCTCATCCTGGGCTTCTTCCTTCCCCTCATCTTCCACAGTGGGTCTCAGCGAATCTAGCCTGTTGTATCCCAGATACCTCCCCACCCCCTCTGTCCCCCCAGTCAGAGGTGCTGTTTCTGTCTCAGCCCCTGCACAGCCCCACACGTGCACCCTCTTTCCATCCTCGCTGCTCCCAACCCAGGCATCTTTTCCAAACACACAGCAGGTCGTGCCCTCCACCACCGTGTTGGGTGAGAGGCGGACGTACCCAGAGGCCTCGGCAGCCTGGCCCGTCTCACCTTCAGCCGTGGGGTCCCTGCCCCCAGCTGTCAGACCGGATCTTTCTTGGACACACCCAGCTCCTTCTTCCCTCGGGTCCTTGGCTGTGGCTGTTACTGTGCTTGGGGTGCGTTCCCTGCAGATCAGATCTGTGTGTGGCTGCGGCTTCCTGCATTTAGGTCCCCACGTCTGTGCCCTCCTCGGAGAGGCCCACTTAATATCCAGCCCCCCGCCCGGTAATTCACAAAATGTTACCTGTTTTCTTGCCCTTGGGGCACTAGTCATGATCTGAAAGGACCTTATTTCTGTCTGTTTTTTTCCTTTTCTCTTCTCCTTCCCTGGGTCTACCTCCTGTGAGCGCCGAGGCCTTCCTGCCTTGTTCTCGACGCCCTCGCCTGGCGCTGTGCCTGGCGGGGTTGATGCTCGGCGGGCCGCCCTCTCTCCCCTGGTCTGAGGGCTTCCCTCTTCTCTCTTTCTTCTCTTTATTTCCTTATTTCTTTTCTTCTCTTGTCTTTCTATTTGGTCTTTATTTCCCCTTATCCGTCTTGTTGGCCATAATATGATGCTGAGGTTTTTATATATAAATATATATATATATATTTATGCTTCTTACTTAAAACAAAATGGTTGAGTCAAGCATTTAACCTTTACTGAGAAATAGTTCACGTGGTTAGCTGGATGAAGGCACCGGAGCAAGGGTAAAGGACCGAATGCCAGTTTGGGCTCTGCTGTAACAGCTGTGTGACTTTGAACACACTTTTTAAAGCTCGCCTGGGCCTTGGTTTTCTTCATTTGTAAAATGAGGCGGGTGGTTGACCTCTGAAGATGTTCTACATTCTGGGATGTAAATTGCCCTCAATTTACTTTTATTGTGATAAAATATGTATTGAATAACAGAATGTGCCATCTTAACTATTTTTAAGCGTATGGTTCGTTCACTGGCGTTACGTACCTTCACATCGTTGTGCAACCATCACTACCGGCCATTTCCAGCACTTTTTCGTCTTGCAAAACTGAGACTCTGTCCCCTTTAGACAATCCCCAACCCCACCCCCATCCCCTGGCCCCCCCACTCCCACTGTCTTGTCTCTGTGAATTTGACTCCTCTAGGGACCTCATCTAAGCAGAATCATGCTGTATTTGTCTTTTTGTGACTGGCCCATTTCACTGGCCCTCAGCTGGGTTTCATGACTAATTTACTTAGTAGCCCTTGTAGCAAGAAAGGTTTCTGCAGTTTGAAGAAATCTGCATTTTAACCAAGTAGAGGCTGTGCTTCCCTAGAGCACACTGATGCGGGTTCGCTCCTGGGGAGATCCACTGTCACCCTCCCTGCCCAGCCAGACGGAACCCTGAGGGAGGGACGCAGGGGTCAGTGTGGGGCACGAAGGTTCTAAAGTCTGGGGTTGCCTGGACAGCTGTGCCCAGCAGAGGGGACACTGACATTACACACTGTGGTCATGCAGGGCTGCTGGCTCGTCCCTGAAATCGCTTTAAAAGCTTGAAGTGCGGTGCTTTGGAAATTATAGTGAGTATTAGAGTATGAGGGTAAACTTGGGGTGCCATCTGGGTGTGAATTTGCTCCCTTCCCTATAGTTACTCAGCCCCGCAGGGAGGAATCGAGGCAACAGCGGTGCTGGCTTTCACGCGGGGCTGCTGGGAGGCTGGCGCGGGACCCCCGCTCTTCCTGGGGACCCTCCGAGCTGAGGTTTCTCTAACCTGGCCATGACTTCCCTCCCTAGATGCTGAAGTTTCAAACTATCCGTGGGGGCCTGAGGCTCCTAGGTATCCGCCAAACCTCCACTGCCCCCGCTGCCTCGCCCAGTGTCCGGCGCCTGGAGTACAAGCCCATCAAGAAGGTCATGGTGGCCAACAGAGGTGAGCACAGCGGGAGCCAGTGTCCAGCCCCTGCCCCAGCTCCCTGCCCCTTTTTCTGCGTCTCTTAGGACCCGGGGATCTAAATTCCCATCCTGTTGCCCACCCCCGGCCCCAGGCGAGATCGCCATCCGCGTGTTCCGGGCCTGCACGGAGCTGGGCATCCGCACCGTGGCTGTCTACTCAGAGCAGGACACTGGCCAGATGCACCGACAGAAAGCTGACGAAGCCTACCTCATCGGCCGCGGCCTCGCCCCGGTGCAGGCCTATCTGCACATCCCAGACATCATCAAGGTGGCCAAGGTGAGCGGGGCTGGGCTGGGCTGGGGGCCTCCTGAGGGCCAGGCCTGGGTCCTGTGTCTGCCCCCCGCAAAACTTGACACTGCTGGCAGTGAGTCCCTGTGAAGGGACGAATGAGTGAGTGAGTGAAGGAATGAGTGAGTGAAGGAATGAGTGAATGAGTGAGTGAAGGAATGAGTGAGTGAATGAATGAGTGAGGGAGTGAGTGAGTGAGTGAGTGAGTGAGTGAGTGAGCGAATGAGTGAGTGAGTGAATGAATGGAGCAAGTGCGGGGGAGCAGGCGCGAGGGCTGCAGGGTTTGGGCGGGCCTGTGTGAAGGGCTTTGAGGTGAGCTCCACTCTTCTGACGCCACCAACCCCCCGCCAGGAAAACAACGTGGATGCCGTGCACCCTGGCTATGGGTTTCTGTCAGAGCGAGCAGACTTTGCCCAGGCCTGCCAGGATGCCGGGGTTCGGTTCATTGGGCCGAGCCCCGAGGTGGTCCGCAAGATGGGAGATAAGGTGGAAGCCCGGGCCATTGCAATCGCTGCAGGTGAGCATGGGGGCCACACAGCTCCTCGGGGGGCTGCCTGGGGCGGGGGCGCTGCTGGCGGGCTTCGGCCTGACCTGCCTGTCTCCCAACAGGTGTCCCCGTGGTCCCCGGCACAGATGCCCCCATCACTTCCCTGCACGAGGCTCACCATTTCTCCAACACCTACGGCTTCCCCATTATCTTCAAGGCCGCCTATGGGGGCGGGGGGCGCGGCATGAGGGTTGTGCAGAGCTACGAGGTGAGCAGACGCGGAGGGCTGGGAGACCACCTGCAGAGGGACTGGGGTGCTGGGGGCGGGCGGGGCCGCGCACGGCAGAGCTTGGGACCCACTGTCTCCTTGGCCCTCGCCTGCCCTCCCAGGAGCTGGAGGAGAACTACACCCGGGCCTACTCGGAGGCTCTGGCCGCCTTCGGGAACGGGGCGCTCTTCGTGGAGAAGTTCATTGAGAAGCCGCGCCACATCGAGGTGCAGATCCTGGGTGAGTGGGGCGCGTTCCCGGTGCCACAGCGCGAGGCGGCTGCCAAGGACCCGCTCCTTCTGGCTTGGGGAAAGCTGCAGGGGCTCTCCCTCAGGAAGGCCCTCCCCAGGAAGGCGGGCTGTGGGGCCGTGCTGGTCGGGCCCAAGGCCTCCGTTGTGCCCGTTTCTGTCCTGGCTGAGCCACCGCTGGGAGCCGTGCCGAGCGGCCACAGTGCTTGCGCGGGGATCGCCAGCAGCTCAGGGGTGTCTGGGTCCCAGGAGGAGCTGAGTGCAGTCTGCCTCCACCCCAGGGGACCAGTACGGGAACATCCTGCACCTGTACGAGCGAGACTGCTCCATCCAGCGGCGGCACCAGAAGGTGGTCGAGATCGCCCCTGCTGCCCACCTGGACCCCCAGCTTCGGAGCCGGCTCACCAGTGACTCTGTCAAACTTGCAAAGCAGGTGAAGGGCAGGGGCTCTCGGGGACAGAGTTTGAAAGCCAAGGGCACGGGCTCCTCCCCATGTGGAGACAAGGAGCCCATTCCTGCAGGCTTGCTTTGAGCTCCTGCTGGCATAAGCCTCACGGCCGGCGGTCACTGGGGTCCAGATGTGGCCAGCTGCTGCAGAGCAGGGAGGCCCAGGGTGACCAGCTCCGGGACGGGGGCAGGAGGATTGAGGGCTGATGCGGGGCCCTCGGGATCCTTGCTTTGCAGCCGCAGAGGCGCTGGGCCCAGAGGCCAAGCCTGGAGACCAGAAAGGCTGAGAGGAGGAGGGAAAGAGCCACCGGCCCCTCCTTAGTGCCCTCTGCACAGATTGAGTTTCTGCGCAGCACCAGCAAACCCCTGGAACAAAGGGGATGAGAGTCAGTGGGATCTGTTAAGATTAAGGAACAGTATTCAGGCATCTCTTCCTTCCTCACTTACTGTTTTTTTTTTTGGCTGCGCTGGGTCTTCGTTGCTGCGTGTGGGCTTTCTCTAGTTGCGGCGAGCGGGGGCTACTCTTTGTTGCGGTGCCTGGGGTTCTCATTGTGGTGGCTTCTCTTGTTGCGGAGCACGGGCTCTAGGCGTGCGGGCTTCAGTAGTTGTGGCTCGCGGGCTCTAGAGCGCAGGCTCAGTAGTTGTGGCACACGGGCTTAGTTGCTCCGTGGCATGTGGGATCTTCCCGGACCAGGGCTCGAACCCGTGTCCCCTGCATTGGTAGGCGGATTCTTAACCATTGGGCCACCAGGGAAGCCCCTCGCTTATTCTTAACTGTCCCCTACATCACATCTATTGCAACCCATTTGCTCCCCAGGTCCTCCTCCGCCTGTCTCTGCTCTGCAGGGATATGGAGTGACTCCCCCAGGCTGGCCCAGGAAAGTGCCTGCCACACGTGACCAGGCTGCAGCAGGGGCCCTGCTCTCTGTTCCGCTGGGGCCCTCCTGACCCCACCCCCACTCAGAGGCCAGGCATCCTACCCCCGCCTCTGCCTCCCCATCCCAGAGGCCCGAGTGGACATCTCTTCAGATCTGCTCTCCCCGGCTGCCAGGCAGGCCCCTGGGCCCGCTCTCCTTCCAGACCCTAGCTCCCTCAGGCTCTCAGGCAGCCCGCGCCCACAGACCACGGACGCTTCTGTAACCTTCCCCAAATGGAAAGCCAGCCACGGCTAACATGCAGCATTGATTAGGGTCTGATTATAGTTGAGATTTTGGTTCCTTTATAAGAGGACTATTCTTGCCTTGAGTTTGGTCTTATTTATTGGCTTATGCTGTGTCTCCTTCCAGAACAGATTTGAGGGAGCTGAGTGAAGTCTAGTTTGTGGTTTTGGTAGGACCAGAAGTGAAGCTAGAATTAGGCTTGTATTTTGAGTTAGAGCCTTATGTGTTGGTTCCTCCAAATGGCATCTCTTTGGGTAGTGGCCAGAAGTGACGATGGAGTAAAGTAGAGGGGAACTTTCTGAAGACCCTCTAAGAATAAGAAGGGTCCAGGAGAGGCCAGGGTATGCACAGGTGAGCCTGTGCCCCAAAGCTGAGGAGCTGCTGGGTAGAGGGCACCGTCTGGGCCAGACAGGAGCTTCTGCTCGTGTCTCACCCAGACAAGCTGTGTGCAGCCCTCAGAGGTTCCTGCGGAGGCCTGGGGTAAGATGTCCAGGCCGGGGCCCGTTGTGGGTTTTGGGCTCTCGCCTCCCGGGGGCAGGGCTGGTGGGCTGCCTGCCATCGGTTGGGGCAGGGTTTGCCGCAGTCTGTTCTATTATGGAACCAGCCCAGTGGGTGAGCCTGCATCCCCATCGGGCTCCCACCACTGCGCCCCTGCTGATGAGGCCACCCCACAGGTGGGCTACGAGAACGCGGGCACGGTGGAATTCCTGGTGGACAAGTACGGCAAGCACTACTTCATTGAGGTCAACTCGCGCCTGCAGGTGGAGCACACCGTCACCGAGGAGATCACCGAGTGAGCACAGGGGTCGGCCCAGTGACGCAGGGGCAGCCTCCGTGACCAGCCCGCGGCTGCAAACGGCGGGGAGCAGTACTGGGAAGGGGCGTCTCCCCCATCTTGTGTGAAATCCACATCAGGTGGTTCCTAGGGAGTGGGCAGCGGGAGCTCAGCTCACGTCCACTGGTAGGGAATATTTAGGGATCCAGGTACTTACTTTTTATGAAAATTATTATTATAAAAGCATTACATGGTTATTGTAAGAATTAGTACAAAGGAGCAAATAAAAATGACTCAGAACCCCACCCCTCAGAAACGGGATGCTGAGGAGGTTCCCGGCAGGCTGTGATGTGTGCTGCACATAATGACCTCACTGGAAGAAGGTGCCAATCAACCCCATTTTTCAGATGACGAAACTGAGGCTCAGAGAGGTTAAGAGAGTTGCTCAAGGTCACACAGCTGGTCGTCTCCAGCCCTGTGCTGTGTCTCCTACGCCCACACTAAATCTTTTGGTTTCTTTCCATCTTTATTTACTACATAAGTAGTTTGACACAACTGAGATGTTTTGTATAGAACTTTTATTCTACATTTAAAATTTAATATTTGTCTAAGGCATTCCCATTCTTTCCAAATACTTTAAGTGGTTGCACACTATTCCATTTTCTGGGTATTTTATAACTTATCTACATATTCCTCTATTTTTAGACAATCAGGTTGTTTGGCTTTTGTAGTTATTAAGGGTGTGTCAGTTAACATCTTTGGGCCTAAATCTTTGCCCACCTCTCTGAAGAGTTCTGAGGACAGACACCTTTAGTAGGATTACCTGAGCAATGGATAAGCAACATCTCACCTAAAGAGCCTTCGAGACCCCTTGTTCCAATTTGTTCTCCCACAAGCATTGCGTAGAGACATTCCAAAAAAACCTGCCCATTTTATAAACAATTAATATGGCCTTTCATGGTTTCAAAATACATACATTGAGCCTTTCAAGTGTTACCCCCTAGCTTTGGGTCAGTCCATCTCACCATGGAACCTTTCGGACAGTTCCTTCCCCGACCCCTGACCCCACCTGAGACTGAGGATGCTGCTGGGGCGCCTGCCTTTGCCCGGCAGGTGCACGGAAGGCCTCAGGGTCCTTGCTCTCTCGAGGTGAAGGCTGAGTTGAGGCACATGCTCCGGCCTCGCCCTCTGGCCCCGTGAGACTTTCCCCATTGCGTTGCTGTAAGATTGTTGTCAGTCTTGAGCCTGTTCGGAGCCTGTTCTGCTAAGGACGGGAGTCTTTGCTTGCTCGAGAGCAGAGGTTTTATGTCAGACAGACAGAGACTGGGGTGCAGCTTCCTCCCGAGTCACTAGCTGCGTAGAGCTTGGGTGGGCTGCAGCCTCTCTGACCCTCGGGCTCCTCCTCTGATGGGAATGACAGTGACTCCCAGAGCATTACCGCGGAGGTGAAGCTTGGAAAGAGCACAGCCATAGTCTGCGGTGTACAGACGCGGCGGTGCATGGTAGTCATCCTCACTGCTGTGGAGTGGTTTAGCAGGAAATGCGAAACACTGAGGAAGATCCGCCAGGGCAGTAGTTCCCAGGCTGTCCTTATCATAAGCCTCGGTGACAATAAATTTAAAACCTTGAGTTTTTTTTTAACAGCTGTTCCACTTAGATTTGTTGCTGTCCTTAGGAGCATGGCAGTCAGCGAGGGTGTGCTTAGAAAACCAGGCACATTTGGAGAGCTTTGTACTGTGAGATCTTCTCTGAAGGGTCTTTCTTGGGGACGGGCCCAGCTGCAACATAGGTCCTGGGAGGGTGGGATCCTGACCGCGATGGCGCCCACCGGTGTGGACCCTCCAGTAGCTGCGGCCCCATCTCAGCAAGCCTGGCCTTCACTATAACCCTGTCGTCTTGCAAACTGGCCCCCAGCCCCACCCAGCACACACCCTGTGGCACATACCACTCATAAGAATGAGGGTCTGAGCCTTCAGATCCAGACTTGGCCGAGGGAGGGTTTGGGGGAGGCAGGAGGACAGAGAGACCCCAGGGAAGGAGTAGGGCAGAGCATAGGGAGGAGTAGTTTGGGAGGGGGTGCAAGATCAGGTAGATGCTAATATTTCAGCCACCCCTCTGGCTGCCGCGTTCTCCTCATTCAGACTCTGCGGGTTCCCAGCCCAGTCTGGTTGGGAGGAGGCTGCCGAAGGGTCAGCCGGTAGGGGCGGCGGGGCCGGGGCTGCCCTGCCCATCCCCTGCCTCACGCTCTCCCCCTCCTCTGCCTCTCCCCCATCCTGCAGTGTGGACCTGGTCCACGCCCAGATCCACGTGGCCGAGGGCCGGAGCCTGCCTGACCTGGGCCTGCGGCAAGAGAACATCCGCATCAACGGCTGTGCCATCCAGTGCCGGGTCACCACTGAGGACCCCTCGCGCAGCTTCCAGCCGGACACCGGCCGCATTGAGGTAGGGCCGCCTTCCCACTGAGCCCGCCACCAGTCTCGGCCTGCTTGCAGACGCTTCTCCAGGGGGCACGAGGGAGCCTGTGGGCCCGGCAGTGAAGGAGGCCCCTTGAGCTTGAGCTGACAGGAAGCTGGCTGAGAGTACGTGGGAGCCAGGCACTGTCCAGGACTAAAGGGGAGAGCACTCCCGGGGAGAGACGGCCATGTGCACAGGCCGGAAAGGCCAGCGGGGGGGATCACGTGGAATAGGAAGCAGACCAGCTGGGTGCCAAGTGCACGGTCCCTGGGAACAAAGTGTCACAAGAACCCAAAGCTTCACTGCCCACCGAGCAGCGCTGCTGGCTTCTGTCCTGCCTTCAGTCTGAGGGAGACCCTGGGTGCAGCAAGGGATTGGGGCCCGTTATGTCTCAGTGGAGGGGACGGGCTGGGCCAAGGGACCCATCAGGGATGAATGAGGGAGTCGGGGAGATGGAGGGGGCCAGGGAGGAGACCCAGAGGCAGGCTCTGCCTGTCAGGGGCTGAGAGAGGGCCTGGGCGGGCTCCCCTGCCCCTCCCCTGGGCACTCCTCTCTCCCCTTCCCTCCCCTCCCCTCCCACCCCAGCCTCTGGGCCCGCTGCAGGCAGGCGCCCTCTGGCCTGCTGGGACTCCTGTTCCCTGGTCCTGTCTCATGCCACCAGCTAAGGATACCTCCAGTCCTGCACGTCAGCAGTGCTGTCACAGGCTCTGCTGGTTTACTGCTCCCCATCTGGCCCGAGCCTCTGAGGAAGCAGGATGCGTGCAGGAGTCCAGGGAGGAGGGCGAGGGTGATTTTGAGGCAGACCCTGAGTTCCTGAGACAAGTGATGTGGGGTGGCCGGGGAGGGAAGGGGAGCTGTCTGGATTCTGAAAGCCGCATAGAGCTGCTCGGCTTGAGGCAGAGCTGCCGCCGGAGTTGCGTTTCTGGAAGGGTCCAAGTCCATAGGTGGGGGCCAGCCCCAAGGCCAGAGTGCTGTGCACTGAGCAGCCCCGACTTCCCTGCCCTCGGCCGGGAAGGGGCAGCTCGGAGACACAGCGCTGCCTTGCTGCACCTCCACCTCCAGGGCCTGGCTCCTCCGAGCCTAGTTTACCGCAGAATATTTTTAGCTGACAGTTCCTGCTCACAGCTGTGTGGTCACCCTTAAATATTTTATTGAGTTCCTTTTTATTGAACACGGGCCTGTGTCCCTTAGACGTGGAAATACGGTGCAGCGTGTGTCCCAAGCCCCCCCGGCTGTCCCTCCCGCCCCGTCTCCCTGACCTGTGCCGCACATGGGTCCCCTGCCCCGGGTGCAGGCTCTCCCTCCCCCTCCACAGTGGTTCACGCCCCAAGCCCCTGTCCCCGTGCCGTGGCCCCCCTCCCCGCATCCGACCGTTTGGAGCCCCCGTGCATCCCCATGACGCCTCTCTGACCCTCCCTCTCTGCTTCCCTTCCTGGGCCCGTGGGCTCCTGTGTGTCTCCCTGCATCTGGCCTGGCTCCCTGTTCCTAGTATTAATCATCCGCTCACTGGCTCCTCCCATTTGGAAGGAAGGGAAGGTGGGGGGACACGGAGGCCTTCCCTGTCACTGCGTATGTTATACGCCCCCTGGCCCCCTGGCCTGCCTCCGCTTGCCTTGCTCTCGTCCTGCAGCATCCTTGTCACCCGCCTGTGTGTTTCCTCATTTGTTTGTCTGCCCCCTTCACCCAGCAGGCTGGGAGCCCCCTGCGAGCAGGGGACTCTGTTTTAGCTGCTCTGTCCCCACTACCTGGCACGAGGCGGGCACACATGCTGTGGAATGAATGAGTGAACTAATGAATGAACCTGAAAAGCAACAGGGTTGGTCAGGCGGGCGGGGTGGCAGGTCGGTGGGATCTGGCCGGCTTGCCCTGGTCCCTCCGTGCCCTGCAGGCTCCGCATCAGCCCTGAGTGCTAGGCGCCAAGCCCTGGGGCTGGCAGGGCACGCCCTCCCCATCCCTTGTCCTGCCCCCTTTCTCCTCTTGGGGAGGAGGGAGCGGTGACTGTGGCCCTTCCTCCACACGGTGGGGTGCCCCTGGGTTTGCTGGCAGAAAGTAAGAACGTCACAAGCCAGAGTTGGGGTTCACCTGTGCACGGCCCTCAGCACCCTGCCGGCCCATGCTGGCCTCTCCCCGCAGGTGTTCCGGAGCGGGGAGGGAATGGGCATCCGCCTGGACAACGCCTCTGCCTTCCAAGGCGCCGTCATCTCCCCCCACTACGACTCCCTGCTGGTCAAAGTCATCGCCCACGGCAAGGACCACCCCACGGCCGCCACGAAGATGAGCAGAGCCCTTGCCGAGTTCAGAGTCCGAGGCGTGAAGGTGAGAGTCTGCAGGCCCGAGATGCCCATTGGCCTCTCGGTCAGGCCCTGTCAGTTGTGTATAGATGGAGATGGAATCACAGCCACATACTGTCTTGTCCCTGAGGCCAGCGCTGCTTGAGTAGCTGCGGGCACTCCCTGGGCAGACGCTGCCGTCAGACACTCTGCAAGGCAGGAGGGGCAGAAGGACGGGGCTCTGCCCCTCGGAGATCACGCTGCCCAGCCCCCTGTGGAGGGTGGCGGCCTGGCAGACCCACTCCTCCTCACCTGAGAGTCCCGGGGGATGCTCTCCCGTGCTGAGGACACCATCCCCTGCCCACTGCGCACGGGGAGCTGGGTGGCTGACGGCCCTGCGCACGGTACACGGGGAGCTGGGTGGCTGACGGCCCCTCCGCACCGCCCTCTCCTCAGCTGCTCCAGCCCTGCTGCGTCCAGGCTCGGCGCTGGGTCTGGGGCGCATGGGCAGCGCTGTCCTCTCTCAGCCCCACACCATTCCCCTCACCTGTTGACATGCTCCACAGTGTCTGGCAGGTGCTCCGAGGGTGCAGAAGCGTTTTGAAAAAGCACGTGGGAGGGAGGAGCCTGTGGGGCTCGGCCCACCTCCCAGGGTCCGTGTTATGGGGCCTCTGCACTTCCGTGAGGAGCCTCAGGGCTCCCGGTCGGGGGGCCATTTCCTGCACACGTGGCAGAGACGTGTCATGACGTGTGCTCCACCCGCTTCTTGCTGCGGGGGCTTGGTCTCCTACCACGGTGTCCCAGGGCTGCTTCCGGTGGGGGGTGGCCAGTGTGCAGGGGGCCCGGCCACCCCACCCCTCGCCTGCCTGCTTCTGTTGCTCTGTGTTGTTCTGTTGGTGACCCCGGCTGGTCCCCCCGTGGTTGTGCCCGTGGGCCATAGGACCCTCCACCTGTCCTATGGGCTGGAGGGCTCCTGAGCGCCCACTGCCTTAGAGCTGGCAGGTGGAGAAGGGAGACCAGGGCCACGGGGGCCTTGAAGGGGCCGAGGAAGGTGGGAGGCTGACAGCACGCTGGGGCACCAGCATCCTGCCCAAATGTGCACCTGGACCAGGCCACTGGCCCTGCCAACCCTGCGCCGCAGCCCTGCAGGCCACCTGCCCTCCCCCGCCTTCCCCTGTGCCTTCTCCACCCTCTCTCCGCGGCCCCTTGCAGGGCTCACGCTCTCCTGCTCTTCTCTGTTGAAGACCTTGTTTCATTTTATTTAAACCAGGATCTCTCTTGGGCCACATCCAGGTATGTGTTCTGGGGCTGGGCGGGCAGGCACACGTGTGTGTCGATGCCATGCACACATACAAGTGTGTGAGCTCGGCCTGCCACATGTGTACGCACACACCTTATCGCGCCAACTCTCACTGGGCTGCCATCAGAGCCACAGTGGGCCCCCTTAGGCAGAAAGGGCCACACACCCCTCAGCACAGGTGCAGCACAGCAGGCCTGGGGTGCCACGCCCACCCTCCGCAGCGGGACCCGGGCACCTGCATGTCCTCGAAGCACTGGGTGCACGGGCTGCGCCACACGTGCCCGGAAGTGTGTTTGGAGCACTGACTCCTCCCAGCTGATGCCCAGGAGCAGTGGTTGTTTGAAGGCTGGAGGAGGCCTGTCTGGGCCAGAGGCTGGTGGGGACCTGGGCCTGGAGGAGACAGGGCAGGGCACGCCGCCCCGTGACTGTGGCTCCTTGAGGTGGGGACTAGAGCAGGGGCCGTGTGGGCGTGGTCCCCCTTGGTGTTTGCCCCTGGGTGTCCAGCAAGAGCAAAGCCACGAGGGGCATCAGTGGAGCAGTTGAGAGCCAAGATCTTGCTCAGGGCCTGCATCCCTGACAGGAACCTTCTGGGGGGTCCCAGACTGAGAGCAGGGCAATGGGATTCCAAGTCCCTTTCCAATCCCTTTGGAGTGACATTTTATACATCCAGAAGGTGCCCTGGCCGATGGTGAATAAGGTTGTCACCCACGGGAGCCAATGGGGACTTCCTTACTGAGTTGCTAAGAACGTTACCAGCCCAGGTCCCTTTGCCCAGAAGGGCTGCACCGCCTCCCACCTGCTCCCTTTGCTACCCAGTGCACTGTAACGCCCATGCCAGGTGAGGGCGAGACATCCTGCCCATGCGCTGTCAGGAAGGGGCGTTCCCTGCGCTCAGACGTGGGCAAAGAGCACAGAGGTGCTAGGCCCCACAGCACTCCAGGACCCGAGGGCACCCCAGGCTGGCTGGGCCTCCACGGGGCTGGTAGCCCCAGCACTGACCCCGTCTTGTTTGTGCCTCCACTGGCCCGGAGTCCCCCCTCTCTTTTCAGGAAACCTAGCAGGGCAAGACCAGAGACTAGCGGTGAGGTGACCCCAGTAATTTTATTATAAAGAAAAACAAGACTTGCACTTGGTGGCTGTAGCCCCCACCTCGGAGGCCGTGAGCACCTGTCACAGGGACCTGTCCCATTTTGCCCGACTGGAGGCCAGAACCAAGGAGAGCGCCCCCTGTCCTTCCCAAGGGACCCAGGGTAAAACCAGGAGGGACTCCCAGGCAGCACTGACCCACTGGGCCAGGAGGCTGCCCACCCCACACCCTCCGCCGCCCACCCCGGGCTGGCTCCCTTGCCATCACACCACACTCTCTTCCAGCCGCTCGGCGCTGCCCCCCATGCCCCGGCACCCGGCCCCGAGCAGCCCCCCGTGCACAGAGTGGCTCCGTCGGGCCCAGGCCCCTCCGAGGCGCCTGGCGTACCCGTAGCACCCGCCCGTGTCTCCCAGGTCCAGGGAGCAGCTGCGCTGGGGGCGAGGCGGGGGGCTCCGTGGTGGGTGCGTCTTGGGTGTGGGGCTGGGGCCCCCGTTGGTCTGGGATTGGACGTGGCTGAGCTTGAGGGGGAGGCGGCCATTCCCGGCCCCCCGGCCCCGAACCAGCAAGGCCACAGTGAAGACCAGTAAGGCAGCCACCAGCACCCCCCCGACAGCCACAGTCAGGGTCCCACCCAGCACGTGGGCCTGCAGGGCGTGGCACAGGGGCATGGCTGGCAGCGTGGAAAAGTGGGCACAGCCCAGCAGCCTAGTGGCTGTGAGGTCGGAAGGCCCAGCAGCGGGTGACAGGGCCAGCAGACAGAGGTCATAGTCGGCACCCGGGACCAGGTGTTTCAGCAGGAAGTGGTGGCTGGAGGCTGGGACGATCCTGTGGGCAAGGGCAGGCAGTCAGAGTGCAGGCAAGGGGGCCCAGGCCCCAGCCCACCCCCACCCGCCTCACCACACGCCCCCAGGCCCCAGCTCTGAACTCCCCCTTCCCCAGGACCATACGGGCCTGTGTGTTCACTGAAGAAGGCAGAGAAAACAAGACAGGCGCGTGTGGCCCTGGAGCCGGTTGTCAGGGGCCAGAGAGGTGTGCACGTTGACACCCGGGCCCAGGGCTGGCCTTGAGGCGGTGGAGAATCACACGCCAGACGCACAAACACCACGCGTGTGCGGGCCAAGCCCACGAGCTTAAATGTAGACGGCCGCCAATACCCGAGGCCTCACCCGCTCTGCCACGTCTGAGGCCTCCCCCTCCCCTCCCCCTGCAGCCCCCACTCGGCCCAGGCAGCTCAGAAGCTGAGGAGGGGTGTGTGGAAGCCCCGAGGAGGCAGAAGGAGCAGGAGAGGTAGCCAAGCCCGAGGGGTGGGGCAGGGTTCAGAGGAGGGCGGCAGGGGTGGCGCTGGGGGCACGGACTGCAAAGCCCCTCCTCACCGGTACACGAGGGTGTCGTCCTCGCTGCTGTTGTATTGGATTTGGAACATCCACACGGGGTCCGCCGGCCGCCCTGGCCCCCAGCTCACTAGCCCCGAGGTGGCGGTCACCTCCGTCACCTGCACGGCTGGCTCAGACTCCAGCGTCCCCTCGCCCTCGGCAGCAGTGCGGGCTGAGGCGGCGATGTCCGAGGGCCCCGGGCGGGCCCCCTCAGTACTGCCGTTCCCTCCGTGGGGTAAGGCCAGCACTCGTAGTTCTACCCGCGCTGTGGCCTCGCCAGCAGGGTTGGTGGCAATGCAGGTGTAGCCCCCCGCGTCCGCGGAACCCGTCACCCCAATCTCCAGGGTCCCGTTGGGAAAAGCCCGGGCTCGGGAGGAGTTGCCGACTAGCCGGTCGTCAGGGCCGACCCAGTGCATGGTGGGCGCAGGGTCGCCGAGGGCCCGGCACCGCAGTGTGGCCCGCTGGCCCTCCAGCACCCAGAGGCGCTGCGTGTGGCGGGCAATGAGGGGCGGCTCACAGGAGAACTCGCCCTCAGGCACCGCCCAGAAGTAGCGACCGGCCAGGCTGGGCGGAGAGGCACAGGTCTCCAGGTCGTCCGGCCGGGCGAGCCGCCGCAGCCACAGCAGTTCGCAGTTGCAGTGCAGGGGGTTCCCACTGAAGCTCAGCACCAGCGGGGCAGGCGAGGCCTCGGCGTTGCGCCCCCGGGAGAAGAGCGGGTCGGGCGCCAGCGTGGCCAAGCGGTTGGAGGTGAGGTCGAGGCGGGAGAGCTGGCCGAGTTGGGCAAAGGCGCCCGGGGGCAATGAGTCGATGAGGTTGTGGTCCAGGTTGAGGGTGTGCAGGGCAGGCATGGCGCCGATGCCGGCCCAGGGCACCTGCCGCAGGTTGTTGTAGGACAGGTCCAGGTCCTCCAAGCTGTCCAGGAAGTCGTCGAAGGCCCCCGGCGCAATGCGGCCCAGCTGGTTGCCGCTGAGAATGAGGTGCTGCAGGTTGACGGGGCCCCGCAGGCTGCCAGTGCCCAGCTCCACCAGCCTGTTGCCATCCAGGTGCAGGGAGCGCAGGCTCTCCAGGTCCCCGAAGGCGCGGGCCCCGATGCGGGTGATGGCGTTGCGGGACAGCGTCAGGTCCACCAGCCCCGTCATGTTGCGGAAGTCTGGCGGCCCTAAGGCCTGGATGAAGTTGTCAGCCAGCCGCAGCTCCACTGTGCGCCGGTCCACATTGGGTGGCACGAACAGCAGGCCTCGGTGGGCACAGAGGGTGCTGAGCGACTCGGACAGGTTCTGGCAGACGCAGGGCAGTGGGCAGGCGGCCGCTCCACTGGCCAGCAGCAGCAGCAGGAGCGGCGGGGCCATGGTGAGCGCCCTGTAGGGAAGGGTCACAGCCCAGGCACAGGTGGGTCTGGCACAGGTGCCCACTTGCCCCAAGACCCAGTCTCAGGGGCCAGCTTCGAGAGCCTGGCCTGGCGGTGGGGTCAGGGTCAGAGGCCCAAGGGGTCCCCCAAGGCTGAGAGAGGGCTGGAGCCTGCAGGGCCAGGGCCCCCAGAGTAAAGGTCACATTCCCCAAGCAGTTAGGGGGAGTCCGGGCTCTGGGTACAAGGTGAGGCTTGAGGCAGGAAGCGGAGGTGGCCACGAGAGCAGGGAGGGTCCCGGAACTTCCTTTCCCCGGTGTCCCCTGGAATCTCCGGCATCCCTTCGGCGCCATCCCCTCCCCCGCCTGCTAAGGTGCCCCTCCCCAACCCCTCCCCAACCCCTCCCGTGGCCCCTTGCCCCTCCCTGGCCAACCCCCAGTCTGTCCCCCGCGGCCCCCTCACCTGGTGTCCGCAGATCAGGGGGCGCGGGCCGGCCTCCCCATGGGCCCGGCCGGCCCCTGCCGACTCCAGGCGGCTCTCCCGCGGGGGTGAGGCCCGGGGCTGACCAGCCGCCCTCCGCACGCCTTCCGGCCCATGGCGCTCGGGCCCGCGGCCCCGGCTCACTCGGTTCCCGGCACCTTTTCCGCGGCGCGGCGGCGGCGGCGGCGGCGGCGGCGGCGGCAGCAGCGGCAGTAGCGGCAGTAGCAGCACTGACAGGCAGGGGGGTGCGAGCCAACGAGCACGCGCACCGTGGACACGCACGTGGAGAGCGGACGTGGAGGGGCTCGCGGGGATCCACCGGGGCCCAGGCCGGCTCCCGAGGTCACCCGGATACGCGGCCACTGCAGAGCCCACGGGTGGCTCCTGGTCACGCCCGAGGCCCGGGCCGGCGCGGACCAGCCGCGCAGCCCCCCGGCGCCGCCGCAGTGCACTCACCCTGGCACAGGCGCGCGCGCCCCCGGCCACCCTGGCGCCCCTGCATCCTGCACCGCACTGGCGCCTGCTGCCGCTGCGCGAACCGTCACTCTGCAGACAGCCAGACAAAGCGCCAGCCCGCGGGCCCCTTCACCATCTCCCAGAGACGAGAGAGTCTTCGTCACATGTCGCTGGGCACCCTCCCGAACACACCCACGCATGTCCACACACCCACACGTCCCCGCACCCACAGGCAGGGCCGGGTGCAAACCCGCACTGTTGCTGGGACCCTTGCATTCACAGACACACGCTGAAGGTCATAACCGTTCTGCATTGCCAAGTCACGTGGAGGGTCCCCAACAGACACGGGCCTTGCGGGGGGAGGGGAGGGTTTGGGGCGTCGCCTCCCCCTCCCCCCAGGAACGGCTCCCGCGGGGTGGGGCCGAGAGGGCTCGGCCTTGGGTCTGGCGCCGTGCTCCGCCCCCGCTGCCGGCCCCTCCCTCTTTCCCGGGCTCCCCGCCCTGCCTGGTGCGCTCCGGAGCCAACCGGTCTCCGCCTCCGACCCAATTGGTGTGCGCGGCGCGGTTCCCAGCTGGCCGGCGGTGGCACGCTGTTTCAAGCTGTGCGTCAGTGGTCCTGGCTGTGCCGGCGGCCCCTCCGTCCAGCTTCTGCCCCTACCGGGCCATTTCCCTGGAAGAGTGGCCCGGGACAAGCTCGGCTTAGACGGATCAGCTGAGAAGGGGCTCCCGGGGTGTGTGTGTTAGTGGCGGGCGGGGTGGGGGGGCGTGAGTTCCCTGCTTTCTACCTCCGAGATCCGGGGCTTGGGTGGGAGCGCTGAGGGCTGAGAACCAGGTCGGGCACTCTGGTCTTTCGTCGTGGCTGCCCAGATGGGAAACAAGGCAAGTCACCACCTCCCCCAAGTATTTCCTGGTCCTCAGGCTACTCAGATCCTTTCCCTTACCTCAGGGAAACAGACGGAACTCTAATCCTGCCTAGTACACCAGGTAACCTTGGACAAGTTTTTTAACCACTGAGACAATTTTCTTATCTATGCCAAAGAGTATTAATTTTACGTGCTTCATAGGGCTGAGAAGAGAAGAAATGAAGCAGCCTGTGAGGGGCTGAGCCACCTGGCCGCTGGAAGCCATTCTTACCGTTGCCACTCCCTTGGCCTCAGCTGTTGCATTTGTAAAATGAAGGCACTGGATCCTAGGCCAGGTCAACTCTTGCTCAGTGGCATTAGATATCCCCTTGTTCCTCTTCTCCCCATCAAAAATGTTTTCATTCACTCTAAGCGTACGTGTTTACTGGCATCCATCGTGTTCCACTCTGTGCAGGGAGTTGGGGTACATCAGGAACCAGATGGGCCTGGTTGCCATCCCCATGGAGTACAGATGGGATGACAGAGGCTCCGAAAATTACAAAGGGGGAGGGGTCTACAAAAGGGACATGCAGGGTGGGACAGGGGAGGCCTCTTAGGATCCTTCCCACCCCTAGGTGGCTCTAGGTTCTTTAGATGGTTTAACTGGTTTCTTCATCTCAAATGCCATGCCTTGGCGCAGGTGAAATGTCCCCATCTCTTTAAGAGGAGCATTGACTAGTCTCAGGGGCAGACAGGCAGACTGGTCACACCAGACAGGCACGAGGCAATGTCGGCTGGGCCCCACTCTGCAGTGGCCACCAGTGGGATGCTGGCTGGGGAGGCACCCTTCCCATTCCGGGCCTCCAGGTGATAGGAGCCCTGGGGGAACAGGTAGGATCTCACAGTAGCAGCAGGGCCCAGCAGCTCATGCTGGGCCTGGAGTCCCTAACTGAAGGTGCCAACAGAGATCACGAATGGGTGACACATGGAGCTGCCTTCTCTGAAGTAACAGCCAGGCTGTAGCCATATGGTCATAGGCACACGTACACTGGAATCCCTTCCACTTGCAGTCATGGGGCATCTCTCAGCGCTGGCTCCCAGGCCCCCATGTGGCCTCTAGGTTGGACTTTACCCTGCCCTAGCGTCATTCTGTCACCCAGCTGTTTAACGAGCAGACCTGGGGGCCCTTGTGCACAAAGCACGTGGGCACCGGTCCCTCAGACAGCACCCATGCTCCCGGGCATGTGAGGGATACAGACAAGCAAAAGATGATGAGGCTGAGGGAGGAACTTTCCAACAGCTGATCCCATGGAGTCCTAGAAAGGGAGCATCCGGCTCCACTGTGAGGGTGGGGGATGAGGACAAAGGTGGTCTTCGAGTTCAGACTTCCAGGAAGAGCTTACCAGGCAGGTGTGGAGGTGTGAGAGCACAAGGCAAGATTGGTGTGGCTAGAGGTGGCCATGATGACGAAGCCTGGCAGAGGGCATGGCCTGAGGACAGGGGTCACAGAGTCTAGAGATGGCTGTGGTAGAGTCGTCTGGCTTGACCAGTGGCACAGGAGTGGGGGGTGAGGGTGATTTTAGTGGAGGTTTTGGTAACTGGGTAGATGGTGAGACACCCAGCAGAAGTCAGAGGACTGGGTGAGAGAAGCTGATTTTGGACCTGATGAGCTTGTGTGAGGGACACACAAGGACAGATGCCCAGGAGGCATTTCCACTTTGGGTCTGGAGCTGGAGGCCCAGGACAAGGCCACCCAGAGAGAGTGTGCTGTGTGGGAAGAGGCCCAGTGACAGCCCTGAGAACTCCATCCTGCAGGGGTGGGAGGAGCCCCCAGTGGGGACCAGGGAGGAGGAGGGGAGCAAGATGTCTTGGAAGCCCAGGGAGAGAACATCCCGTTGGGAGCTGTTAGCAGGAGAAGGCTGGGAAGGTGGCCCCTTAACTGGAAGGAGGGGCCGTAGGGAGACTGTCAGGGCATGGCCGTGTGCTGTGTGTGGCGGGGAGGGTGCTGGAGGTGGGAGCCTCTTTGAAGAGGTGCAGCTAGCAGGGCCAGAGGGGACTGCTTTATGCCGCACCGCTGTGGGGAAGGCCGAATCCATCTAGGCTGTGGGGTGGGAGGAGGTGCTTATTTCCAGATCCCTGAGGAAGGAGGAGGTGGGGCTCAGCACATGCTCCATGGCAAGCAAGGAGGGCAGGACGGGCTCAGGCCCCTCACGGCTTAGGGGACTCTGCCAGAACGGGGGTGGGTCTGGTGAGGAGATGGGGGAACGCCACTCCGCAGGGAGGCTTCAGCCTCAGCATGGTGCCCTGGGGAACTTGGGCAGCTGTGCTAGCCTAGGGTGGCACTTTTAGCCTCTCCTGTCCCTGTCTGTGCTGCACAGTGACACCCTCCCACCCGCCTCTGTCCTGCAGACCAACATCCCCTTCCTGCAGAACGTGCTCAACAACCAGCAGTTCCTGGCAGGCACCGTGGACACCCAGTTCATCGATGAGAACCCGGAGCTATTCCAGCTGCGGCCTGCACAGAACCGGGCCCAGAAGCTGCTGCACTACCTTGGTCCGGCCCCGAGACTGCCCTTCTCTCCCCTCCCAGATGCCTTGCTTCTGGCTCCCTGCCCAGAGAGCTTCCTAGCAGCCCCTGCCTCTGTCCTCAGTCTGGTCCTGCACCTTCTTCCTTTGCTTCACCCTCCCACCCCGCCCACCTTCCTTGCTCCTGATCTTAGAGGCCCCCTTTCCCATCCATGTGGCCGTCACTAGGTCCCCACTGCCTGGACCCAGGAGGCCCTGGCTTTGGAGAGGACGGGCTAGCTGGAAGACCAGGGATCCTGGAGGAATCCCCCCATCCCCAAGCCCAGCAACTCTCTGCCCTCAACTCAGGCTCTGCCCAGCCTGCCCTGACCCACTGCCCACTCTCTCCCCAGGACACGTCATGGTGAACGGCCCAACCACCCCGATCCCCGTCAAGGCCAGCCCCAGCCCCACGGACCCTATTGTCCCTGTGGTGCCCATAGGTAGGTGAGATTCATTCTGCCACCTCATAGGGGAGACAAAGAGGAGGCTGCCCCCTGCACAATGAGTGCTAACGCCCCAGTCTGCCCTAGGCCTGCCCCCAGCTGGTTTCAGAGACATCCTGCTGCGGGAGGGTCCCGAGGGCTTTGCTCGAGCGGTGAGGAACCACCAGGGGCTGCTGCTGATGGACACGACCTTCAGGGACGCCCACCAGTCACTGCTGGCCACGCGTGTGCGAACCCACGATCTCAAAAAGATCTCCCCCTATGTTGCCCACAACTTCAGCAAACTCTTCAGCATAGAGAACTGGGGAGGTAGGCTGGAGGAGGGATGGGATGGGATGTGGGACAGTGCATGGCAGGAATGTGGTATCCACAGTACAGGCAGGCGACTCGGGCTCTCCAGGAATAGCTAAAGATGTTAACACTGAGGGAACGAGTGAGAACGGAACAAGGCACGACATTCATGTGTTTAGCAAATAGTGACTGATGCCCGTTCTAGCCAGTCCTGGTGCTGGGCATGAGATCGCAGAGCTGAGACCCAGGCAGCTCAGGGTCAGGGAGGAGATGCCTGCCTGTTAATTATAGCACAGAGAGTATGGGGTGAGGGCTGTGAAAGCGGATGCAGAGAGGACACAGTAAACCTGAGCTGTCTCAAGAGATCAGCAAAGGAAAAAGTCTGCAGGAATTGTGGCTGGGACGCGAGGGGTGCTGAAGATGAGCAGGGCCTGGTGGTAGGGCCAGAGGCTCAGGCTGCAGAGCTGCAGGGCGTGGTGGGGTCCCCAGGACGTTTCGGGGTTGACCTGGGCCTCTTGGTCCCTGTGCAGGAGCCACATTTGATGTTGCGATGCGCTTCCTGTACGAGTGCCCTTGGCGGCGGCTGCAGGAGCTCCGGGAGCTCGTCCCTAATATCCCGTTCCAGATGCTGCTGCGGGGGGCCAATGCTGTGGGCTACACCAACTACCCCGACAATGTGGTTTTCAAGTGAGCCTGGGGTGGGGTGGGCAGACACTGCACGATGTGGCCCAGCAGGTGCCAGGCCACAATGCAATGACCTGTGCTCCCCACAGCGGGCTTGAAACCAAGTCTCTCGGTAGCTGTACCCAGCAAGGGCTGCAAGTTACAGTCAGAGAACTGGGAGGGCTTCCAGTGGAGGCCCCAGGAGGGCAGGTGACTTGTCCCAGGCCACGTGGTATAGAGCTGGGGCTGAAACCCAGGCCTCACTGTTTCCCTCAGCCTGCCATTCCTTTGCAAAGCAGAATCCCCAGCAGATTCTTCGAACTTGGGCAGACTGAGCTCCACTGCATGCGACTAGCACAGGACAGCTCCGGTCCTTGCCGGATGCTGCTGGGGCGACCCTGCCCAGCCCAGGCTGCCCTGGAGAGGCCTTGTCCACACTATGGACATACTGTGGTGCCCCCTGGCTCTGTGGGTGCCACGCCCCCTGCCAGACCCGACCGTCAGATATTATTCCCCAGGGGCTGCAAGTGGGCCAGGAGGCAGAAAAGGATGTGCTGCAGGGAGTGGGATGGCGCTAACCCCTGAGATCTCCTACCCACTCAGGTTCTGTGAGGTAGCCAAGGAGAATGGCATGGATGTCTTCCGGGTCTTTGACTCCCTCAACTACCTGCCCAACCTGCTGCTGGGCATGGAGGCGGCGGGCAGTGCTGGTGGTGTGGTGGAGGCCGCGATCTCCTACACGGGTGACGTGGCCGACCCCAGCCGTACCAAATATTCACTGCAGTACTACATGGGCCTGGCTGAAGAGCTGGTGCGAGCTGGCACCCACATCCTGTGCATCAAGGTGCCTGGGCCCAGCCCACCCCCAGGAGTCTCCCCACCATGTCCCTCATCCCCACCATGTCCCTCATCCCCCCCATGTCACGCCCCCTCCTCACCGTCTTTCTTTCTCCTCCCCTCTTCCCTTAGGACATGGCAGGGCTGCTGAAGCCAACGGCCTGCACCATGCTGGTCACCTCCCTCCGAGACCGCTTCCCTGACCTCCCATTGCACATCCACACCCACGACACGTCAGGGGCAGGCGTGGCAGCCATGCTGGCCTGTGCCCACGCAGGCGCTGATGTGGTAGACGTGGCAGCTGACTCCATGTCTGGAATGACTTCACAGCCCAGCATGGGGGCCCTGGTGGCCTGTACCCGAGGGACTCCCCTGGACACAGGTAGGAACAGCCGCAGCCCAAGGCCATTCCCCTCTCAGAGCTGCAGCCCTCACCAGTCCCAGCAGAGTTGGGCATATCCTAGAATCCAGATGCTCCGGCCTGGCCTGGTCTTGCCTTCCATCAGCCACGTCTGCGATGTGGCCTGACCTGGCCCTGGGGTCCTGGGAGGAGCATCTGGAAGCTCAGCACATTTCCAAGCCCTCTCCGCCTCTGGCCTCCCTGCAGGGGTGCCCCTGGACCGTGTGTTTGACTACAGTGAGTACTGGGAGGGGGCCCGGGGACTGTATGCGGCCTTTGACTGCACGGCCACCATGAAGTCTGGCAACTCTGATGTGTATGAGAATGAGATCCCAGGGGGCCAGTACACCAACCTGCACTTCCAAGCATATAGCATGGGGCTCGGCTCCAAGTTCAAGGAGGTCAAGAAGGCCTATGTGGAGGCCAACCAGATGCTGGGCGACCTCATCAAGGTGAGCCAGGCCCAGTGCTCTTACCCCTGCCTCTGGGCCTCTATACGGTGCCTGGCACCCTAACCCAGGGGTCCCCTCTCCTCAGGTAACCCCCTCCTCCAAGATCGTGGGGGACCTGGCCCAGTTTATGGTGCAGAATGGGCTGAGCCGGGCAGAGGCCGAAGCTCAGGCAGAAGAGCTGTCCTTCCCCCGCTCAGTGGTGGAGTTCCTGCAGGGGTACATTGGCGTCCCCCACGGGGGGTTCCCTGAGCCCCTTCGCTCCAAGGTAAGGAAGGGCCAGCACAACGTGCTGGGGCGGAGGGGAGTCCAGGAATCAGGCCTGACCCTCTGCTTTGCACCCCAGGTGCTAAAGGACCTGCCAAGGGTGGAGGGACGGCCCGGAGCCTCCCTCCCTCCCCTGGATCTGCAGGCACTGGAGAAGGGGCTGATAGAACGGCATGGGGAGGAGGTGACCCCGGAGGATGTACTCTCAGCGGCCATGTACCCCGACGTCTTTGCCCACTTCAAGGACTTCACTGCCACCTTTGGTCCCCTGGACAGCCTCAACACCCGCCTCTTCCTGCAGGGACCCAAAATTGCAGAGGAGTTTGAGGTCAGTGGCTCTGGCACCCATCTGCACTCCACCCCAGCACTCCTGCTATCCCTAAGGACCCCAGCACATCTAGAGTGCCAGGCTTTGGCTTGGCCGTCACTGGGCCTCGTGAGCTATGGGTTCACAAAGTACCCTTAAGAGACCAGGGAGCTAGGCCTTTACAAGGGAGGAGCTGAGACCCAGAGAGGGGGGACTTGCCTGGGATTGGGTCAGGGGGTTGCCCTCCCCACACCTGCCCCCATCCCAGCTCTGAGCCTCCACACCCTCCCTGAAGGTGGAGCTGGAGCGAGGCAAGACGCTGCACATCAAAGCCCTGGCCATAAGTGACCTGAACCGGGCCGGCCAGAGGCAGGTCTTCTTCGAGCTCAATGGACAGCTGCGATCCATTCTGGTCAAGGATAGTCAGGCCATGAAGGTACAGCCCCCCCGCCACAGGGCCAGCCAGGCGGTGGGGATGGGCAGGGCCTGGTGTCTCACGTCCTCTCCCCTGTCTGCAGGAGATGCACTTCCACCCCAAGGCCCTGAAGGATGTGAAGGGCCAGATTGGGGCACCCATGCCTGGGAAGGTGATAGACATCAAGGTGGCAGCAGGGGACAAGGTGACCAAGGGCCAGCCTCTGTGTGTGCTCAGTGCCATGAAGATGGAGACTGTAGTGACTTCGCCCGTGGAGGGCACTGTCCGCAAGGTCCACGTGACTACAGACATGACACTGGAGGGTGACGACCTCATCCTGGAGATTGAGTGATCTTGCCCCGGACTGGCAGCCTGGCCATCCCCACCCCAAGCCTTCAAGGTGCTGCGCTGCCAGGGCAGGCCCAGGCCAGCCAGTGCCCGAGGGCAGGAAGGCCGGGCCCTGGAGCTCCTGTCCTCAGTTGTTTGTGGCAGGAGAGACACTGCCTGTGGTGGCCCATGCCTTTCCTCCTGCCCTCTGTCCTTTCCCTGCCGGTGGACAGTCGCTCACATATTCATCCCTTGCCAAATAAGGGTCCCCCCCTGCTGGAGACTACAGGTGGGGGTGCAGGCAGGCCTGGGACCTAGGGAAGCAGACTTAGGGGCCCTGCCTCCTGCAGGGGAAACCTAAGTCCCAGGTCTGAGAACTTCGCTCAATAAAACTGGCTTTCCCCTTCCCTCCATTCTGGGTCCTGTGCAGCCCACCCCACCCTAGTGCCACACGGCAGAGGGGCAGGGCTGCCTCTTGGACTCCCCCATGGGCAGGGGGGCAGTCAGTTGTATCTTCCTCCTAGGAGGGTAGTGAGGATGACAACAGTGGCCCTGGTTTTACGTCACTACTAAGTGCCTATTGTATACACACCCCAAATAGGATAATCTAGTTGTCACTGAGAGCTTGGGCTGGGGAAGGGGTTGTTCCAAGCACTTAACACCTATTAACTCAACACCTATTAACACTTTCACCCATTTTATAGACACAGAAATGGAGTCATAGGCAGGTTAAATAACTTGTCCAGGACCTGACAGCTAGTTAAGAGGCAGAGAGAGTTCAAACCCAGGCTGCTGGTGGACTTGCTTCTCAACTACACTGCTTTATTTTCTAAGCTGGGACCAACCCACCACCCTATCCAGAACTAGATGCAAACAGACACCACTTTCCAGAGGCAGACGAGACCCTTGGGTGTGGGAACCTCTGGGTGTGGATTTTGGTGGGAGGTTAGAAGCACTGGACTGAGTCCCAGGATCTAATCCTGCCTGACCCCCTGACCCCCAAATCAGCCCTCGGGAGAATCCCAATTCTTCCCTGCAGTTCCCTCACCTGTGGGGTGGGACAGCAATCCTGCCCGTGTCACTGCACCGCTGCCCACCGCACAGGGGAGGTAAGGATGGTGAGGAAAGAGAAAGGCAGGGGGATCCTGGGCAGTTCCTGAGCAGGAGCATAAGGAAGAGGAGGGACAGAGCCCAGATCCCCTGACCCTCAGGGGACCAGGCAGGAAGTACATCCCAGCACCCTGCCAGCCTAGTGCTCTCAGGGTACTACATCTAACCTTTGGTGTGGTCCTGGGCCGCCTCCTCTCTCGACTCCCAGATCCCAAATGTACCCTCTAAAACCAGCCTGTACTCAATTCCTTGGCTTCCCTGACAGCTGCTACACAGGCTGGGGGAGAGGAAAGCTCTCCAGGGAGGTAGGTATGTGACTGTCACGATGCCCTTTTAGATCCAGTTTAGCCACAGCCAACCTGCGGGAGCTCTGGGGAGTGACTGCACAGCGGTTTCCTTTCCTTCGACAACCAGCCTCAGGGAAGGGGACTTGGGACAACCTCCTTGAGTCTGGAATGGGACCTAAAGGGATAACATTAAGAATGTTTAAAAAAAAGTGGGGGGGGGGTGTCCTAGGGGCAGCGGAATGAGACTATAAGAACCATTCCAAAAACACGATGAAGAGCAGGTAAAACACTACCAAGTTCTAGAAAGAACCCTGAGTCACACTGTTGCTTGGCAGGGTTGCTTATGCTTGCTGGACCTTTGTTCTGGGTTCCTCCAGAGACCAAACGACTGGCACGGTGGCAGAGGTCTGAGGTGGAGAGAGCCAAAGAAGCCTCCCAGGTGACTGAACTTCCAGTTTACACTTATTTCCTCTTGTGTAATGTGAGGCTGGTAGACTTCGGGGAGGTCCTGGTGGAAGGCCCATAGTGGACTCCCCCACCCTCTCAGAGGCTGGAGGCTCCGTCACTGGGGTCAAGGCCCTGGGTTCTACTCTGATCCTGGTAGATAGGCACAGGTCCCAGGATGAGCTGGGCCCACACCTGGTACCTAGTCCCAGGCCCACCTGTGCTAGGACTTGGGGCCTTGCTCAGGAAGGAGAAAGCTGCAGACCCAGGGCAACCACAGGCTCCCATCCTGTCTGGTACTTCAGGGAACTATGCCTACCAGGCTTACCTGCCTAGAGGTTAGTGTTCAAGGTAGCCAGGACCAGGTGAGGGGCATATTCCCAAGACCCCAAAGAGACTAATTCCCAAAGGTCCAAGGCCATGTTACCCAAGTTAAATCTCTTTAATATCCCAATACAAAGTCCTGATGCAAAAAGACAATGAGAAAACCCTGGGAAGGTGGGGGGAGGGTTTTTGTAAATTCCACCCCCGAGCAGCTTTTCAGAGGCAGGGGGGACAGAGCAGCTCAGAGAAGCAACAGTCCAAAGTGAGGAAGGGAGTGCACGGCTCCTGGGACCCGCCCCTTGTCCCCTCACTCCTGGCTGCTCCTCAACCCCCTTTCAGGAGGGGCCACATCCTTTGGATATCTACTCCTTTCTCTTGGTCCCTGGGATTCAACTAGCTCTGGCTTCAATCCCCTACAAAAATTCCTGAGTTCTCGGGGACCCCAGCCAGCTCCTCCCCTGCAGTACCCCTTGATGGGGAGGGGCTGGGAAGCCCATGAGAGTTCATAGGAGTGTGTACAGGAGCGTGGGTCAGGAACACAGGGGAGCCTCTGAGTCCCCTGCCCGCTCCAAAAGCACACAAAGGGGAAGGCTGCCGTAGAGCTTAGGGTCCGTGAGGGGCTGGAGCAGAAGCAGGAAGAATCCCACACCCAGGGCATAGCCTGCCAGCAGGAGCCGCCTCTGCGGATGCTCCAGGGCCGCACATACGGCAGGAAAGCCCATGTAATTGCAGAAGGAGTGGCAGAGAACCGGCCCAATCAGGTGTCCTGGGGAGGGGAGACAGAGTAGCTCATGGAGCAGCCCCACCACCTCCCCGGGCCCTTCCAGGGCTAAGACCCTTCATCCCCTGAAACAGGAGATCACTGCCCCACCCATCCACCCACACACCACAGCCTGTGCTTCCTGCCAGCTCTCAAACCACAGCAGGCCGAGGGCCCAGGCTCAGCCTGTCTCAAGGACTGCGGTAGAAGAAACTTGTCGCTCCTAGAACAGACACAGATTCCCATTCTCCCACCCACTCCTGTGGGCCCTTGAGCCCCAGGGGACCCGAGAGACTGAGGACCAACCTGTGCGAATGAAGAGGAAAGCAGTGTAGGCACCGAAGACAGCTGTGTAGGAGAACTGGAACGCTGGAGACGGGGAGGCCTCGAGTGACCACACCTGCATGCCCTTCCTGCCCCAGCACTGCACACCCATCAGCCAGAGACAACCCCTTCCCCTGGGGGCAGTGGCTGCCTGCCCCAGTACCTAGGCTGTTCTCTACACCCCGACTCCCATGGTCAGCGGCCCCTCCAATACTGCAGCCCTCTGTTCCCCATTCTTCCTCCAGAGTGACTTATCAGGGACACCCTCACACACCCAACCCAGGACTGCCCCGGGCAAGCTCTCTAGGACTCACCTGCAGACAAGAAGATGCTCCCCACACTGCTCTGGCGGAAACGAAGCTGCTCAAAAATGTGGTGAAAATGGGCTGAGGAAGATGAGAACCACATCACATTCCTCCCAGCCTGCCCTATAGGCCCTGCCCTTGCCCCAAACCCCATTCTTGGTTCCCATGCCAGGAACATTTCAGTAGGACCAGGCTGGACAAACTCACCAACTCCAAAGAAGAGTGGGCAGGTGAACACAGCAGGGCCCAGGCCTGTGCACGGTGCTAACATGGGCAGCATGCAGGCCCGGAACACCAGCTCCTCTGTCAGGGGGGCGATCACTTGGTTCCGCAGCCAGCGCATGTCTGTGAGGCAGCGGGCCCAGGAGCGAGGGGCTAGGGAGGGGATTCAGGGCAAGCAATGAGTGACTAGCTATTGAACAAAATGACCCTAGAGGCCCCAAGGGCCCCTCTGCCACAACCTCCCCCTGGCCAAACTCAGCTTAGGCATAAATACTTGTGAGAACAGGAAAGGGTCAAATTTTCTTATCGGACCTAGTATAAAACAGCGTCTCAAGGGACCGAAAGGGAAGGCATTAGTAGCTGAGGCAAGGTGTCCTGACTGTAAACTCTGGAAACATCAAAACTTGCCCCAAACCAGCTCTAGTTCGGGAAACCAAAGGTTAAGGGAAGTAACGGACAATGCTTTCTTGTCCACGACAAGTACTGCCTGGGGTCCCTACAGGCCTCACTGGACATCAGGAACTAACTCTTTGAGACCACCGGATATGTGCTCCCGCTTTACTGATGAGGAAACAGAACATCTCATGTCTCATGTCCAGGACCCACCATAAGCACACTGATCCCCTTACCTCATTGTCCTGGACTGCCTGTACCTACTTTTTTCCTTGGCCCTGAGGACTCACCTAGGACAACCTTCAACCTATCTGCCAGGTCACAGGGGCAATCCATAGAGAGCTGCATCAGTGGGCCCAGGAAAAGGATCTGGGGGCAGAAAAACAGGAGCGATCAAAGGAAAGTTTCAAACCATAATCCACTGCCCTTGCCCAGACATGGCTTCATGAGACTTCAAGCTTCCATAGATGCATACCCGAGGGCCCTGAGCCATCTCACAATTCTTGTCTCCCATCAGTCAAAAGCTGGATACAATCAGGATTAGAATAAAACGCCACGTAAAGAAGCGTCACGCTAATAACAAACAGCAGAGAAGGAAAAATAAAGCAAGAGCACTCACCATGGTCAGCAGCAGGGGCAGCAGCGCTGCTGGAAAAATGCCCTCCAGCCTGAATCCCATCAGGGTGAGCAGGGATGTGCCTGGCTGAGCCACAGGAAAGGGGGCATCAGTCTTGCTTCCTCCCCCAATGACCCCTGAGACCTCTCGCCCGCTGCCCTCTGCCCCGCCTCCTTCGCACCTGGATGCCTGTAAGTTCCCTCCAGAGTAGCACGCAGAGGGGCGAGAGACTTGACACTACCAGGACACTGGTGAAGCGCCGCTTGATTACGGCAGGATGGTCCCTATGAAGGAGGCAGTAAATTCAAGGGGACCACAACCACCTCCTGACAGCGCGGCCCCACCCTCTGTTCGCCCAAGCTCCGCCCATAGCCCCGCCTCGTGGAGGCGCGGGTTTTGGCTGCGCGCGCGCGGGCGCGCGCGCGCAGCCCCCGCACCTGGGCAGCTCGCTCTTCCAGACGTAGAGGCTGCCCACATAGGAGCAGGCGAGGCTGAGACAAGAGAACACGGACACCCAGCAGCACAAACCGGGGCCTGGACCGCCCAGAGCCGCCGACTCGGGCTGCCGCTCCGGCCGCGACACCGACAGCAGGCGAAGCCCGTCCCCGCCCAGCGCCGCCATCGCGCCCGGACCCGCGGCGCGCCCCAGTGACGCGGTCCCGCCGCTGCCAGGCCCGCTCCGGCCGGAAGCGTGGTGACGTCACCCGGCGGCTCGGGCTCCAGCCCCGCCCCCGACTCCTCCCGGACACTGAAGCAGAAACTGCGCGCGCAGAGTAGGTTTATTGAACTACAGACAACATGCGGCCCCGGCAGCGGCGGGGCAGACGTGGAGGCGGCGGGAGGGGGTCCGGTTCAGGACGCAGAGCCGGGACTTAGCCACTCGGACAGATTGGAGATTTCCTGCAGCCACAGCGCGTCCTGCGGGAGGAAAGGGGGCCCGGGGTGAGGACCCCTTGGCAGCGGCCGGGTTCCCCGCCCTCCCGCCGCTCCCTCCCCTGCGCGGCCTTAGCCCGGTTACCTCCAGGCCGCTCCTGGGGCCCGTCCTGTTTCTGCTAGGGGTCAGGGGAGCCGCGGTGGGTTCCGCGCAGCCCAAGGCGGCCTCTGACGGGTTCAGGGCCCGAGGGGAGCGGAAAGCCCGCGCCTCCTCCACTCCTTGGCAGAGGCTGCCTCTTTTGAGACTCTTGTTTTCTACTTGCCCGCTGGTCCCTAGGAGAAAACAAGCCGGCTCATCTTACTCCCATGTCCTGTGCTAGGACGACCCTTGGGGGAAACCTGGGAGAAAGGGAGGAGCTGGAGTCCGGCTCTCTTAGCCCTCCCACCTCAGGACCCTTTCATCTGGTCCTGTCCGGATCCAAACCCGGCAGCTCCGGGTCTTCAGGGTCAGGCTGAGGCTGCACAATGGCTTCGGGGTCTCTCTGTAGCCACTGAGCTGGGCCTGGGAAGAGGCATCTGGGATTGAACCAAGCCCTCACTTGGGGCTTGCGCCCACTTGGTCACTTCACACAGATTCCTCGTGGAGTCTGCACCATCCAGCTCCTCCCTCCCTGCCAAACTGTGATTCCCCTGCCAGAAAGCCGGCCTCACCTCTCTCCCCCTTTGTTGGGCACGCTGCTTAGGCAGTGCAAACTTAAAGTAAGTTTGGATCTACAGGTTCTTCCTGAGCAGGTCCTAGGAATGTAGATCAATGAGCTGTTCCCTGGGTGAAGCTCGCAGATGCTAGGAACGATGCAGAAGTGTGTACAAAGTCCAGGGGTAAAACAAAGAAGCTGTTAACCATCTCTGTAAGTGAAAAATGTTTCCTTGAGGAAATGTCTGAGATGGGTTTTGAAGGATGAAGAGTAATACACCAGACTGACAAGGCAGAGGAAAGGATTAACAGGCTGAAAGGGTTAAGCAAACACCCAAAGGCATTAAACAGTATCCCACACAAAATGCAAAGTGTAGGGGGGGTCCAAGGAGATGAATCTGAATGGGTTAGTGGGAATCAGAGAAGGCTAAGAAATGGATTTTTATCTGTAGGAAATAGGAAGGCAGTGAAGAGTTTTTAAACACTGGAGATATATTGTTAATTTTGTATTTCAGAAAAGTCATCATTCGTCAAAGGTGTGGCTTAGAGTCAGCTTAGAGGAGGGAAGACCTCAAGAGCCCAGAAGAAGTGAAGGCAGCGGGGATGGAGGAGTCAGAAGTATTCATAAGGCCGAATTGACAAGCCTTGGTAGTAGACTGGATATGAAACATTAGAATGGGGGGCATCTCAAACGAGTCTCAGGTTTCAGATGTGAAAAACTGGATAGGTTGTGCTAGTAGTCATGACAGAGACTGAAGAAAGAAGAGCTGATTTTGGGTGTGTGTGCAGAGGGCAAGATATCAGGAGAAAGGAAATTGAGGTACCAGTGGGACCGCCATATGTAGCAGCCTAGTGAGCAGATATATCTCCCACCTAACACTCAGGAGAGACCTGGAATGGTCATACCAGCTGAGGAGTCTTCTGCCCAGAGGCAGGGGTCAACGCCTGGGATGGAAGAGAGCAGCTAGGGAGGGACTGCAGTATGAGCACTATTTGGGGGTGGCCAGAGGAAGCTAGTCGAAGAGAGAAGAGATGGGGAGAACCTGATGAGTCATAGTCTCACAGTGCCAAGCTCTGCAAATAGTCCAGGTGTGATAAAGATAAATGCACAGTCATCAATTTGGTAATTAAGAGGCCTTCCCAAACAAGAGACTTTGCAGTTCAGAGGCCACAGGGAAAGCAAGTGCCCTGGGTTAGGGAGAGAATGAAAGAAAGAGAGGGAAACAGTGTAGCTTGCTTTTTTGAGAACCTTGATTGAGATATGATGGAGAGAGATAGGTGGGAGAAGTTCAAGATCATGGGAGATATCCTTTTGAAGATGGACCTCCTGAGAGAAAGGAACTCAGAAAAGAAGTTGAAGGTGCAGAGATGATAAAGTGCTACCATGAAAGCAGTAAGGATAATGCCACCCCTTAGCCTGGAGGGGGTGAGTCCCTATGCTGATAAGGTTCTGGCAGTGGGGGGAGTACAAACTGGGTGAGTTTACTGAAAAAAGAGATTAGTAAGTGAAGTAGGAGGCTAAATCAGGAGGACGAGGCTTGGTAGTTTTTTAAAAGAATGGAGTGGCGGGCTTCCCTGGTGGTGCAGTGGTTGAGAGTCCGCCTGCCGATGCAGGGGACACGGGTTCATGCCCCGGTCCGGGAGGATCCCACATGCCACGGAGCAGCTGGGCCCGTGAGCCATGGCCGCTGAGCCTGTGCGTCCGGAGCCTCTGCTCCGCAGCGGGAGAGGCCACAACGGTGAGAGGCCCTCGTACCACAAAAAAAAAAAAAAAAAAAAAAAGGATGGAGTGGCCACTGAGGAGAAGGCCAGGAAGACAATGGAAAGAATTGACAAACTGAAGGCTCCTCAGGGAATGGACCACAGGTGTACAGTGGCATCACACACTTAGTGATTTTCTTCAGTGTAGCTGCCCATGTGGAACATAGGACTGACGGCAACTAGAGTTGCAGCTCTGTAAGGCAGAGCAGCTCAAACACTCTTCTAGGGGGCGGTCCACCAGATCATAAACACCTAGATTTTAAGGCTTATGTTGCATTGTAGAGAAAGCATGAGCTATAGAGGCAGCAGGAGTTCAGATCCTCCTCCTGCTAAGTGCTCTATCCTATCTCTGAACCTGGGTTGTCTCTTGTGAGAGGGGGCCAATGCTACCCACCCCAAAGGGTCACTGTGAGAGTGGTCACTGGAAGAGCCTAGCATCTCCCTGGGTCCACAGAAGGTGCTGAATTAAATGTTAATTTTTTTCTTCTAAGGAAAGTACTTATTCTTTTGTCTTTTCACTACATAAATAGTGAATCGTATGTGGTGAATGCTGAATTGTGCTATATGATACACTTCCATTCTTCTAAATCTCCAAATCTAAATTATAGATTCTTGGCTTTGTACCAGCCTTTGCTGCAGGGTTCTTTTTGGGAGGAACAGCCCCCACAACATTTAAAATACAGTTTAATTGACAGAATGATTCAGAAACACATCTTAGGCCTAAGCACAGACGCCATGCAGTATGTTGTAGCTGTTACCCTGGAGAGAGGAATTTTACCAACAAAGCACGCTGCTGAAAGCAGTCCCCAAATTCCCTCAAGCCCAGGCATTGTTTGGTCCGACAGTGCATCCTCACCAGCCTGGCTCTGTTAGAGATAGACCAGAGCCAGACTGCCTGGGTTTGAATTCTGGCTCTGTCGTTTACTAGCTGTGTGACCTCAGGTAAGTTTATTGACATCTCTGGGCCTCTGTTTCCACATCTGTAGAATGAGGATAATAATAGTACCATAGTACTGTTTTGAGAATTCAGAGCGTTAATACACTTTCAAATCTCGGACTAGTGCCTGGCACCTGCACCATACCAGTTCAAGCACCAGTGGCTATGATTATTTTCAGACATACACACCTGCTACTGCAGGCCCTGAAGGCTGTTTAAGTGTTGGAGGGAGGGTAAAAGACAATATAATCACCGTCACATTACACACACTGACACCTCCCCATAACATTTATCAAGGTTGAGGTGGTGTCTGCAACCAGGAGCAGACTCTGGAGCCCCAAACACAGTAGTAACCAGAACTAAGGACGGCCACAGTAGCAACACTATAATGATGAAAACATGAAGGAACCAACTGAATTCAGGGCCCTGCCCCATCATGTGCAGCTATCTAACTGCACAAACTGAGAAATTTCTAGTCCTATCGTAGCAGCTTTTGGAAGGGAATGCCTCCTGCTGCCCCAGAATACCCAGAGTGGTGGTGGGAGCCACAACCAAAGCCCAGAACGTTGCTGTGGTGTAAGGTGCTGTCTGAAGGTTTGAAGTCACATCTTTGACTTCCCAGCTTTGATCCAGGGCTCACCTGAAAAGCTGGATGAAACCTTACCTGCAAGGAGCTCCAGGCTGCTGTTCTCATGTGCATCCTCTGTGCTCTGCTCTGCATTATTTTTCTCTGGGAGCAGCTGCTTAAAAAATTAGAAGTCCTAAGTGAGTTTTGCAGAAGCATGAACAAGCCCCAGTGAGATCACGTGCCTGGTGGCTTTGTTGACCTCACAGGGCTTTCCTCCTTCACCTGGAAGCCCCTATTACTTCCTCCTGGCTAATGTGAACCCCCTGCCCAGCCCCCAACTTTTAAGACTTCCTTCTTCTTTTGGAGGCTTTGCAGTTCACTCCAGCCATTCCGGGCATTTCCTAGCTTTTCTGAACTCTGGTCACTCATGTACTGTCTGCTCCATTCCTTGGGCTCTTTTAAGTATGCATTGCATGCCCCTTTTCATCAATTTATGTATTTATGTCCATTTCCTACATCTTAAATTCCTTGTAAGGTTCATCATGCCTGTATCTCTTTTACAGCTAGCATAGTGCCTTGCACACGGTAAGTGCTCAACAAATGACTGACTGAGGTCAAACATGGGAAGCCACAGGGCACATTTTGTAGTCTTGTGTAGCTTTCAAAGCCCTGCTATTTGGTTCAATTTGGACAGAGAAACAAAGGTCAGAACCCAATCCTCCCAGTTCCTTGTTTTTCAATACAAGTATATAAAAATAGATATCCTCTTCATCAAAATTAAAAACTTTTGTGCTTCAAGGGACACTTGAAAGTGAAAAGTCAACCCACAAGAATGGGAGAAAATATTTGGAAATCATATCTGATAAGGGACTTGTATCCAGAATAAAGAACTCATAGTTCAACTTTAAAATAACAACCCAATAAAAAAATGGGTTTGACAAAGAATTTGAATAGACATTTCTCCAAAGAAGAGATATAAATGGCCAATAAGCACATGAAAAGATGCTCAACATAATTATTCATTAGGGATATGCAAATCAAAGCCACTATGAGATACCACTTTATACCCACTGGGATGGTAGTAATAATAATAGATAATAACAACTGTGGATGAGGATATGGAAAAATTGGAACCATTACACAGTGCTGGTGGGAAAGTAAAATAATGCAGCCAGTTTGGAAAACAGTTTGAGTTACCATATGACCCAGCAATTCTGCCCCTAGCTATACACCAAAGAGAATGACAAACATATGTCCACACACACAAAAATGTTTACATCAGCATTATTCATAATAGCCAAAAAGTGGAAATAACATGTCTATCAACTGATGGATGGATTAAAAAATGTGGTGTATATCCATACAATGGACTATTACTCAACCATAAAAGAGGAATGTACTGTTACCTGTTACAACAGGGATGAACCTTGAACACATTATGCTAAGTGCAAGAAGCCAGACACAAAAGGCCACTTATTGTGTGATTCCATTTACATGACGTGTCCAGGACAGGCAAATCCACTGAGAGGAAAAGTAAATTAGTGGTTGCCAGGGGACAGGAGATAGGAGAATTGGGACTGACTGCAGATTAGGTACAAGGTTTTTTTCTTTGGCGTGATGGAGATGTTCTGGAATTTACTGGTGATGGCTGCAAACCACAGTGAATATACTTAAAACCACTGAATTGTAAATTTACAGTGGTAAATGTTATGGTATGTGAATTATAACCAAAAAAATGTATTCTATCATATGTTGTTTAACAAGGCAAGTTTCAGTTTCTAAGTAATTATATTCCAAGAAACATAGAAGAGGTAAAGATGGCCCTAAAGGTGTGAAAAAAGAAACAGCATTAGGAAAATTTCCAAACATCTTTCTTCTTCTTTAAGAAAAAGCTTATTCTTTTACTTCACTCCAGCCTAGAAGTCTCATGTAATAGACAAACCTTTACCCAAGGAAATACCTACATTCAGATATAAATCTCTGAGTCCTAGGAGAGCCTTGCACACCTTCCATTCTCATCAGGTCCCCCAGATGAGAGAGCCCTATCCTCAGGATAGACCTCCTTGAGTTTAACACTCTATGAGACATTTCATTCTGGTCTACCACCTGCGAAACAATACCTTTCCTTAGGAAGCTGCCTCCATGCTACTGCTCCTGCTTACTCTGGGTTTAAGTTTTTAGTCCCTACACTCAAATGTGACAGTAAGTCCAGGATTACTATCTTGTCTTCATGGCCCACTGTCCTCTGTTCCAACACCAAGGCTTAATATCTCCACTCTTGGCACGACCTTTCCATGAATATATTCTATAAAACCCTAAATATTCTCTCATTTCTTTCATTTCTCCATAAACTATATAATAGCCATAGATGGTTTTATTCAATGTTACTCAAGAGGTCAGCTATTCTACTTTACCTGTTTAGAAATGGAAACTGAGGGACTGGTGCAGAGGTAAAAGAATTGGACCTATCATTCATCTTGTAGTTTTTAGCTATAGCCACTGGGTGCCAGTCGTGTGCCACTAACAAGTTACTAATCACTAAATGGCCATTTTCCGAGGGAAACGGTAATGATCTTGAGTAGGGAAGTATGGGTTTGGTCACTTATATTCCCCTGGGCTTGTGATCGAGTCCTATATGGCAAAAATGTTACTAGGCTTCGGATCCAGGAGAACTCATTATAAATCCTAGCCTTGCCATTTACTGACTGCGTGATTCTGGGCAAATTAGAAAAGTTCCCTAACCAGTTTCTTCATCTATAAAATGGGAAATCTACAACCTACCTCAGGATTTTTGTAGAGATTAAAGTGGAAATCTTGGCACAGATTAGGGATTCAATAAATGTTCCTTCCTTCCAAGCCCTGTGACTACTGCATAAGACTAGCCAGCCATCTGCCAAATTTACTGGGCTGTGAATGGCCCTGAGGCTATGGGTCATCACCATAGCAATACAGTGGGGCAAAGGAGGTCAGATCATTTCCTTTTCAGATCTCCCTGGGATATCACAGAGGCCCAAGCAAAAGGACTTCACAGGCTGAAACACTTGTAGATCCTGCCCATGTATCTCAGGTCCTATGATAATGCCACATGCCTTACCCTTGACCTATCCCTAGAAATTTGAAGATATAGATAGCTGTAGTGAATTGAATAGTAGCCCCCCGAAAGATATGTCGAAGTCTTAACCACTAGTACCTGTGAATGTGCAAAGGGTCCTTGCAGATGTAATTAAGGATCTCAAGATAAGATCATTGTGGATTTAGAGAGGGCCCTAAATCCAATGACAGGTGTCCTTGTAAGAGAAAGGCAGAGGGAGACTTGGGAGACAAAGGGGAATGGCCATGAAGATGGAGGCAGAGACTGGAGTCATGTGGCCACAAGTCAAGGAACATCTGGGGCCAACAGAGCTGGAAGGGGTAAGGAAGGATTCTCCTCTAGAGCCTTTGGAGGGAGTGTGGCCCTGCAAACACCTTGATTTCAGACTTCTGGACTCCAGAACTCTGAGATAATAAATTTCTTTTGTTTTTAAGCTACCAAATTTGTGGTAATTTGTTACAGCATCCACGGGTAATGATACAATGGGTATTAGCTTTTACCTATTCGCTCAAGTTGTGGGCAGCAGCTTACCGAGCTGAAGGGAAACCAGCAAGAGTGTTTGCAGTGAGCCAGCTGAAAGGAACGGCAGATGCATTCCTAGGAAGGTGCTTCCTAGAAGGTACATGCAGCCATGAAAAAACAGTGTGGTGAAGGGAGTATTTATAGGGGCTTCACTGCTACAAAGCAGAGGAGAGTGGGCAAATCCATGAGATGCTGTGATCCTTGGGTGACTAGGTACCCAAACCTCCCCATCTGATCAGGCAAACAGAAGTAGGAGAGGGAGAGAGGCAGAAGAGGTGTCTCTCAGAAACAGTGTCTATAATTTTTATAGCAACTTTATTGAGATATAGCTTGCATACATATAATGAATTGCATCTTTATAAAATGTACAATTTGATAAGTTCTGGCAAATGTATATACTTGTGAAACCATCAAGATAACCAGCATATCCATCACCCTCAAAAGTTTCTTCTGTCCTTCATAACTCCTCCACTCCCTCCAACTCCTATGCCTCCCATCTTCAAGCAACCACTGATCTGTAACTACAGAGTAATTGGCATTTTATAGAATTGTTATAAATTCAGTCAAGCAGTATGTACTCTTGTATTTCCAGGTTTTTTCATTCAGCATGATTATTTAGAGATTCATCCATCCTACTGTGTGTATCAACAGTTCACTCCTTTTATTGCTGAGTAGTATTCCACTGAATGGATATGCTGCAGTGTATTTATTCTTTTACCTGTTGACACTGGGTTGTTTCCAGTTTTTGGCTATTACAAATATGGTAGATGTGCCATGAACATTGGTGTATACATTTTTGTGTGGTATATGCTTTCATTTCTCTTGGGTAAATACCTAGAAGTAGAATGTCGAGGTCGTGAGACAGGTGTATATTTAACTTTTTAAGAAACTGCAAAACTGTTCTCCAAAGTGGTTGTATCATTTTTTATTCCTACAAAGAGGGTATAAGAGTTCCAGTTCCTGCACAGCCTTGCCAACACCTGGTATGGTCAGTCTTTTTATTACAAGTAGGTGTGAAATATTATTTCATTGTGGTTTTGATTTGCACTTCCCTAATGACTAATAATGTTGAGCATATTTTTGTATGTTTTTAAAAATTAATTAATTATATTTTTGGGCTGCATTGGGTCTTCATTGCTGCGCGTGGGCTTTCTCTAGTTGCAGTGAGTGGGGGCTACTCTTCGTTGCGGTGCCTGGGCTTCTCATTGCGGTGGCTTCTCTTGTTGCAGAGCACGGGCTCTAGGCGCGCGGGCTTCAATAGTTGTGGCACGCAGGCTTAGTTTCTCCACGGCATGTGGAAGGGACCAGGGTTCAAACCCATGTCCCCTGCATTGGCAGGTGATTGTTAACCACTGCGCCACCAGGGAAGTCCCCATACTTTTGTATGTTTATTTGCTGTTTGTATATCTTCTTTTGTAAAATGTGTGTTCAAATCTTTTGCCAATTAAAAAAATTGGGTTGTTTGTTTTCTTATTATTGAGGTTTGAGAGTTTTAAAATAATCTGAACATGACGGTAAGATTTTTAAATAAAGGTTCAACTTCTTTAATACTATAAAACTACCAGGTATATGGAGCTATTTCTTCTTGAGTGAACTTTGGTAATTTATGTCTCTCAAGGAATTTTCCATTTAATCTAAATTGTCAAATTTAGTGCAATGTTCATAATATTCCCCGATAATCCTTTTAATATCTGATGCCACCTCTCTAATTTCTGATATTAGTGGCAATTTGTGTCTTCTCTTATTAATCTTCTTTCTCAATGAACCACCTTTACGTTTCACTGATTTTTTTCTCTATTGTTTTTCCATTTTATTGACTTCCACTCTGATCTTTATTATTTCATACTTCTGTTTATGTTTAATTTGCTCTTCTTATTCTAGTTGAAGTTGGAAGCTGAGGTCATTGATTTAAGACCTTTTTCTTTATCTTTTTCTTTTTGGCCGCACCACATGGCATGTGAGACCTTAGTTCCCCAATCAGGGATCAAACCCCTGCCCCTGCAGTGGAAACATGGAGTCTTAACCACTGAACCGCCAGGGAAGTCCCGAGACCTTTTTCTTTTCTAACACAGGTATTTTCCTCTCTAAGTACTGCATTAGCTATGTCTCACAAATTTTGATAATATATACTTCCATTTTAATTAAATTAAAATATTTTCGGGCTTCCCTGGTGGCGCAGTGGTTGGGAGTCCGCCTGCTGATGCAGGGGACACAGGTTCGTGCCCCAGTCCGAGAGGATCCCACATGCCGCGGAGCGGCTGGGCCCGTGAGCCATGGCCACTGAGCCTGCGCATCCGGAGCCTGTGCTACGCAACGGGAGAGGTCACACAGTGAGAGGCCCGCGTACCGCAAAAAAAAAAAAAAAAAATTATCTACTTTCTCTTTTGATTTTGTGTTTGATCCATGGGTTATTTATAAGTGTGTCATCTAGTTTCCAAATATTTGGAGTTTTCCAGATATCTTTTTCTTATTGATTTTATTATAATAAAATAATAAAATATAATAATTCTACTGTGGTCAAAAACATACTTTATATGACTCAGATCCTTTAAAATTTATTGAGATGTATGTAATGGCTCAGAATATGGTCTATCTTGCTATACGTCCCTTGCATACTTAGAAATAATGTATAGTCTAGTCTACTGTGGTTGGGCAGAGTATTTTATAAATATCAGTTAGGTAAAGTTAATTCATAGTGTTATTTGAGACTTCTACAAACTTACTAATTTTTTTTTTTTTTGGCTGTGTTGGGTCTTCGTTGCTGCACACGGGCTTTTTCTCTAGTTGTGGCAAGGTGGGGCTACTCTTCATTGCGTTGCACAGGCTTCTCATTGCGGTGGCTTCTCTTGTAGTGGACCAAGGGCTCTGGGTTTCAGTAGCTGCAGCACGTGGGCTCAGTAGTTGTGACTTGCAGGCTCTAGCGCGCAGGCTCAGTAGTTGTGGTGTATGGGCTTAGTTGCCCCACGGCATGGGGGAGTCTTCCGGGACCAGGGATCGAACCTGTGTCCCCTGCATCGGCAGGAGGATTCTTAAGCACTGCGCCACCAGGGAAGTCCCCAAACTTACTGATTTTTCTGTCTACTTGTTCTACAAATTACTGAGAGAGGTATGTCGTGACTTCCCAATATAATTGTGGACTTCATTTCTCCTTAGAGTTCTATTAACTTTGCTTCATGCATTTAAAAACTCTCTAAAAAGTTTTATGAATCTTTAGAGCTATTGTGTTCATTGTATTCACTGTATTATATTCATCATTATGAAGTAACCCTCTTTATCCCTAGTAATATTCTTTGCTCTGAATTCTACTTTGTCTGATATTACTATACCCTCTCCAGCTCTCTTTTTATTAGTGTAAGCATGGTATATCTTTTTTCTATTCTTTTATTTTTAATCCATTTCTGTCTTTATATTTAAAGTGAGATTCTTGTAGGCAGCATATAGTTGGCTTTTTATTCAATCTAACAATCTCTGCCTTTTAATTGGGTTGTTTAGACTATATTTGATATGATAATTGATATGGCTGGGTTTAAATATATCATCTTATTGTTTTCTATTTGTCTCATCTGTTCTTTGTTCCCTTTTCTTTTTCATCTTTTTCTTCTTTGAGATTGAGTATTTTTTGATAGATTATTTTCTAGAGCAGTTTTAAGTTCATAGCAAAATTGAGCAGAAGATAGAGAGATTTCCCATATTCCCTCTGTCCCCACTGATGCCTCTACCATTATCAACATCCCCCACTGGAATGGTACATTTGTTACAATTGATGAACCTACAGTGACATATCATTATCATCCAAATTTCATAGTTTATGTTAGGGTTCCATCCTGGTGTATATTTTGTGGGCTCAAACAGATGTATAATGATACTTATCTACCATTATACTATCATATAGAATAATTTAACTGCCCTAAAAGTCCTCTGTTCTCCCCCTATTCGTTCCTCCTTTCCTCCTAACCCCTGACAACCACTGATTTTTTTTTACTGTCTCCAGAGTTTTGCCTTTTTCAGAATATCATGCACTGTATTTGGAATCATATAGTATGTTGCCTTTTCAGGTTGGCTTCCTTTTACTTACTTATATGAATTTAAGTTTCCTCATATCTTTTCATGGCATGATAGCTCATTTCTTTTTCAGCGCTGAGTAATATTCCATTGTCTGCATGTACCACAGTTTATCCATTCACCTACTGATGGATATCTTGGTTGCTTCCAAGTTTTGGCAATTATGAAGAAGGCTGCTGTAAACATCTGTGTACAAGTTTTTGTGTGGACCTAAGTTGTAACTCCTTTGGGTAGATACCAAGGAGCATGATTACTGGATCACATGGTAAGAGTATGTTTAGTTCTACACAAAACTGCCCAACTGTCTTCCAAAGTAGCTGTGCTATTTTGCATTCCCACCAGCAATAAATGAGAGTTCCTGTTGTTCCACATGTTTGCCCGCATTTGGATTTTGGCCCTTCTGGTAAGTGTGTAGTGATATCTCATTGTTGTTTTAATTTACATTTCCCTGATGACATATGATGTGGACCATCTTTTCATGTGCTTATTTGCTATCTCATGCCATTTTTCGTGAGGTATCTGTTAAGGTCTTTGACCCATTTAAAAATTTTTGTTGAGTGAATCCACGGCCGAGTGGGCAATTTGAACGCCACCCAGCCGGGGCATGCGGCCGGGGTGCTGCTGGTCCTCACCTGGACGCCAGCCTCTGCCTCTGGACCCGGAAGGCCGAGAAGGAGCCGCGGGTCCGCAACCCTGAGCGCCAGCCATGGGCCCACGCCGATGGATCCGCAAGTCCGAAGCCCCAAGGAGGCGCACCGTGAGCCCGGCTCCTGCCGCCACCCGGCCGGGCCCATACTTAGGCACTTCCTCCCGTCGACTTGCTCGCTGGAGACATTGGGTTCTGAAGGAGATCCGAACTCTTGAGAAGAGCACACACCTGTTGTTAAGGAAGAACCCCCTTCTGCCGCCTGGCAAGAGAAATATGTGTTAAATTCACTCGTGGTGTGGACTTCAGTTGGCAAGCTCAGGCCATGTTGGCCCTACAAGAGGCAGCAGAAGCGTTTCTAGTTCATCTCTTTGAGGATGCCTATCTCCTCTCCTTACATGCCAGCCGCGTCACTCTTTTCCCAAAGGATGTGCCGCTGGCCAGGAGGATCCAAGGCATCAGGAAGGGCTCGGCTGAGCTACTGCCGCCCGTGACTCTGGATAATACCAGGTAATCTGCCCGTAACCAGGACGAGATCCTGTACAAGGTGCTGCCTGGACTTGCTGTCTCTGAGCAGAGTGTGCGTGTTGCTTTTGTAATTAGTTTTTTTTAAGAAGACTGCATGGCTTTCCTCTGTAACAGAAGTAATGTATGACAGAATCAACACATTCCGAAAGTCCTGAGAATAATTTTCAGATGAGGAGACTCCAAGTTTGACTTCACTTTGCAAATTATTCATACGACTGATGATTTGGAAGACATCAGATTTTCTAGGTTATGGGACAAAAGGATATTTACTGATTATTTTAGATCTTTCTGTACCATTTAAATTTTTTACCATATGTATATTTACTTTTATTTAAAACATAAGGGAAAAAATAAGAGACGACCACTTCAATCAGTTGCATGGAAGAGCCTGGCGCATCCAGCATACAAATCTCTGTCCTTCAGATTGACTTCATCATTAGTGGCAGCAGCAAGTTCCTGTGTGGATTGTGCGTGTCGACAGATTATATAGCTTTTCAAAAACTCAATTGGGATGAAAATAGGAAATCGTCGGGGCTTCCCTGGTGGCACAGTGGTTGAGAGTCCGCCTGCCGATGCAGTGGACGCGGGTTCGTGCCCTGGTCCGGGAGGATCCCACATGCTGCGGAGCGGCTGGGCCCGTGAGCCATGGCCGCTGAGCCTGCGCGTCCGGAGCCTGTGCTCCGCAACGGGAGAGGCCACAACAGTGAGAGGCCCGTGTACCGCAAAAAAAAAAAAAAAAAATCACTCACAAAGTCTAGCTTGTAGAATTTATTTTATTCTTATTTGCAAATCATAGACGATGTATCATAATTTATACTTCAGAATTTTTCATTCCAGGACTTTTAAGAGCCTTTTCAATGTTTTTACAGGTATTTTTTATCACTTCCTTGTGGAGATATAATAAAAATAATTCTTTAATGAGAAAAAGTTAAAGCAAAGTTACTATTATACAGAGATTATACTGTGTTCTTTGTGTGTTAGCGTTAAGTTCTTCATTTGGACACTTTGCCAACAGCCACAATTTAAACGAGAGAATTCAGGGATGTGTTTTTGTCTCCAGTGGAGTAGAGTATGAGTAGATAAAAACCTTGCCCATCTCTTGTAACTGAAAGCAGTTTAAGAGATTTCCAGAGAAATGGGAAGTGCCACCCGAAGACTTTTAGATATTGTGTGTGGTGAAAATGATTAGTAAGGGTGGATACTAATAATGATGCGTCAGCCAACTGAATTGAGAGACAAACTAAAGGGAAAAGGACCAAGTTCTGTTGTTTGATAAATTTTAACCCTTTGGAAAAACCTTTTCCTGTTGAACATCAACTCATTTTTATGTAGACATTGGAATAAAGCTTATCTATCTATGACTATAAAAAAATTTTTTTTTCTTGTTGATTTTTAAGAGTTCTTTGTGTATTTTGGATAATAGTCCTTTAATCAGAGGTGTCTTGTAAATATCTTCTTCCAGCCTGTGGCTTGTCTTCTCATTCTCTTGAGGGTTGAATATTTTTTATGATTCCATTTTATCTCCTTTCTTGGATTATTAGGTATAACTCCTGGATGTGTTATTTTGATGGTTCCTTTCACCTTTAACTTACCAGTTTATTCAAGTAATATTATACCACCCCAGAGATAGCATAAATTCTTACAACTATACATCTCCATTTCTCTCCTCCTGGTCTGTGTGCTATTGTTGTCATACACTTTACTTCTAACATAGGTTATAGACCTCAAAATACATTATTACTGTTTTTGCTTTAAAAAGTTAATTATGTTTTAAAGAGATTTAAATAATAAGAAAAGTCTTTATATTTATCCACATAGTTACCATTTTAAGTACTCTTCATTCCTTTGTGTAGACCCAGGTTTCCATCTGGTATCTTCTGCTTGAAGGACTTCTTTTACATTTATATTTCTTGTCTGCAGATAATGAATTCTTTCATCTCTTGTATGTCATAAAAAGTCCTCATTTCATATTTGTTTTTAAGGATACTTTTGTTGGGTAAAGAATTCTAGGTTGACAGGTTTTTGGTTTTTTTCAGTACTATAAAGATGTTATTCCATTTTCTTCTAGCGTATACGGTTTCTGATGAGAAACTTGCTGTAATCCTTATCTTTGTTTCCTTGTTATTACATAACAAGGTGGGTTTTTTTTTTTGTCTCTGTTTGTTTTTAAGATTTCTTTTTACCACTGGTTTTAACCAATTTAATTATGATGTGCCTTGGTGTAGTTTTCTTTGCTTCTTAGGCTTGGAGTTTGTTGAGATTCTTGGATCTGTACGATTAATAGATTTCATCAAATTTGGAAAAATTTCAGCCATTATTTCTTCAAATATATTTTCTGCCTCTGCTGCTTCTTCAGATTCTCTAATTATACATGTATAAGCCTATGTGAAGTTGTCCTATAACTCACAGATGCTCAATGGTCTATTATTATTTTAACCTCTGTGCTTAATTTTTTTAATTTATTTATTTGTTTGTTTATTTATTTTTGGCTGTGTTGGGTCTTCAATGTTGTGCGCAGGCTTTCCCAAGTTGCGGTGAGCAGGGTCTACTCTTTGTTGTGGTGTGCAGGCTTCCCATTGCAGTGGCTTCGCTTGTTGCAGAACATGGGCTCTAGGCACGTGGGCTTCAGTAGTTGTGGCATGCAGGCTCAGTAGTTGTGGCTCACGGGCTCTAGAGCACAGGCTCAATAGTTGTGGCACACGGGCCACACAGGGATCGAACCCATGTTCCCTGCATTGGCAGGTGGATTCTTAACCACTGAGCCACCAGGGAAGCCCCCTCTGTGTTTAATTTCAGATAGTTTCTATTGCTATGTGTTTTTCCTTAAGTGTCTAATGTGCTATTGATACTACTTGGTGTAACCAGTATAATTTTCACCTCAGAGACATTAGTTTTCACCTTAAAGTTTGTTTCTTTTTTATACCTTCCACATCTCTAACGAATATGTTCAATCTTTCCTCTAGTCTCCTGAACATATGGAATACAGTTATAAGAATAACTGGTTTTTGTCTACTAATTTTATCTTCCATGTCAGTTCTGGATCAGTTTGGATTGATTAATTGATCAATTGATTGAGTTTTCTGTTCATTGTGGGTTGTATTTTCCTGCTTCTTAGCATGTCTGTTTTTTTTTTTTATTAGATTCAAGGCAGTATGAATTTACCTTGGTGGGTGCTGGATATTTTTGTATTCTTATAAATATTCTTGAACTTTGTTCTGAGATGCCACTGAATTACTTGGAAACCACCTGATCCTTTTAGGTCTTGCTTCTGCTTTTGAGCTTTGTTAGGCAGAACCAAGGAGTGTTTATTGTAGATGTAATTTTTTTCCATTTCTGAGGCAAGACTATTCTTAGTATTTTACCTGATGCTCCATAAATTATGAGACTTTGTTCTCTGGTTGATGAAAATAGGCACTATTCCCAGCCCTGTGTAAGCTCTGCCTATTGTCCCCTGTAATCCTTCTGAGTGGTTCTTTACCTGGACAGTTTCTTCACATGAATGAGCTGATCAGTACTCAACTGAATACCAGAGAGAGGAGCCTCTGCAGATCTCCAGAATTCTCTCTCTGTGCAGCTCTCTCTTCTCTGGTACTCTGCCCTGAAAGCTTAACCTGCCTTAGCATCTCTGGGTTCCTAGCTTCATCTATTCAACTCAGGGACACCATGAAGCTCTGCCTGGATTCCTTCTCCCTGTTCCACAGTCTCTGTACTTTCTCTAAGCAGTGTGCAATGGCATTCATAGAGCTCACTTCGTTGTTTTCCATCTCTCAGGAATGAGTATCCCATCCATTGTCTGAGGCCCAATGTCTTGAGAACCATTGTTTCATATGTTGTTTTTTTTTTTGTTATTGTCCAGATTTTTGGTTATTTCAGGCAGGAGGGTAAATCTGGTCCCTGTTACTCTATCTTGGCCAGAAGCCGCTGTATAATCATTTCCCTCTTAATCTCTTTTATTTACTCATCTTATACTTTAATTCCAGAAAAGTCAATCCTGCTGATGGTTGCCAAGAGAGCCAGAAGAGTGGGCTTCAGCTGAAACACTACTACTACCTACACCCAGAATCTGGAAATACATAAAATTTCCCAGCTATGATTTCTCTTCACTCATTAGAGGAGCCTATAACTATCTGACCTCCATGAGGGCAGAGACCCCAACTAATGCAACTCTGTATCTCCAGCATCCAAAAAGGTAAATAGATAAAAGTATGTTTTTCATTAGGCAAAACTAAACATAGGAATTCCATCATATCATCATCCTCATAAAAGTAGCTATGTGCTTAGCAGTTTACTTACATTATCTTATTCAAACCTCACAATGATCATTTTAGGTGTGCATCATTCTTATTTTACTGATAAAGAAACTGAGACTTGGAATAAATAGCTTTTATAATAATACCATGCAACTAGTTTGTGGCAGAAATGGAATTCAAGTGACATCTCTAACCATGCTCTTAACCTCTATGTAATACCATGTTCCATAAAGTTTTTCTAAACCATAGGCTTCCTTGCTAAAAGGCTAACCTCAGATTGTGCAGTCTAAAGTACTACACCTACCCATTGTGTACTCAGGGTTCTCATACATCAATATGGAAGATTTCCACCAAAGTACCTATTATTACTTTACACTTACCTGCTTCACCTCACGTGAGCAGTGGTGAAGAAATCGGTTCTGGGTGATCTCATGAAATGATTTATGCAGCTTGGTCCCAAATTCCTGTGTGTCAGCTGCCTAAAATGGGCCAGAGACAGAATATGTTGAGTTCCAGTACTGGCAACCAAAGGGTAAGTACCCACAGGAAGTTTACATGGGGAGAGATCGAGACTAATAGAAAGGCAAACCACTGACATCCTTCATGTTGTGTTAGAAGTTTCCTTAGTTCTTGTGGACACAGGATAAGTAGAAAGAAGGTCTGGGATACTTGACATGAGACAGGTAGTTGTGGCTCCCATATATCTTCCAATTTCTGTTACCTAAGCAAGATCTTTCAAACAAGGTCTTTGTTCTCCTATCTCCATAGGAGATGAATATCCCAGAGATCCATCTGTTCGTGAAGAGGTTATATAAACTGCTCTCCTCTAAAACAAGTTCCAAAAGAGCAGAGGTTCTACTGAACAACTAAGGCTGATAATAGGAACTTTTCCCCAGATAAATCTTTCAGGGAGGAAAGGAACAGTAATTTAGTTTGCATCCATTAAGAAATGGGTAACAGCCTCTACTTTTTAGTATAGAATTGTATTGATAGGATATTAGAGTTAAAAGGGGCCAGAGTAATCACCTAATACAACACACTAATTTCATTTCATTTTATTTTTATGTATGTATGTATGTATGTCATGAAGGAAAGCGCAGTGTTTATTGTAAGGCACCATACAAGGAGTCCAGGGTAGCTAATGCTCAAAAAAACCTGAACTCCCTGATGGGTTTCAGGGGGGTATTTTTAAAGGCCAGGTGAAGGAGGGAGTCTCAGGTTATGTGATCAGCTCATGCACAATTCTCTGATTGGTGGATGGTAAGGTAACAGGGTGGAGTCACAGGAGTTAACATTATCAGTCTTCAGGCTCCAGTAGGTCTGGGGGCTACTGCTCATGGTCATCAAGTAGTTAGAATCCTCCATTCGGTGAGGGTTTTTAAAACATATATGAAACAACTCAGGAAATGTGCATCATATACTGTTATCTAGGTACCTCAGAGAGGAGCTAAAGCAGAGGACACGGGTGGAGGGGTCTTCCCCTTTAGGAAAGGCCCCATAGGCTCCTGCTCAGTTACAGTTTCATGCAGCTTTCCATAATTCTATTTAGAACAAAATACATATGCATGCTCGAGCAATGAAATATAAATTGCATAATTTCAGTAATGCCACATACCACTTAAATGCTCTTATATTTGCATTTAAAACTGGCACCACACAGAATGAAAATGAATGATAAAATTTATACAAATAATGTAAAATTTTAATTTTTCTTTACTTAGAACATTAACTAGCAAATAAAAAACACCAGACAAGTCAAATGAAACTGCAGAAGAAATTTAAAAGCTTTATACTTTACTATCTTTACTGCTTCCCCCCTTTTTTGCATTTTGCAAGGGCCCCCAAAATTGTGGCGCTACCCCTGACTATAAAGGAGCAGCCCTGGGGAACTTGGGGATGAACACACTAATTTTATAGATGAGACAACTGAAATTCAAAAAGGAGAGGTGACCCACCCAAGATCTCATAGCCAGTTAGTATGAAAGTTAGGGCTGACTTTCACTGTGCTACCCATGTGACCCAGAAAGTTGAAGCTGTGAGAAGATGCACTAGATTATAAAGGTGTTATACATTTTGACCCATTACCATTTATAGAAATTTATTCTAGGAAATAATTCAAAAGAAGCAAGCGATCACATATAGGTATTAACTGAAGCACTATTTGTTGGCAGAAAAAATGTAAACAACTTAAATGTCTGTCATTAGGGGAATGGTTTATTAAATTAGATTAAACTAATATAGTTGAATATTGGTTAACCAATACAAATTTTAAGACTGTTGAAATAGGGGAAAAGGTCAAATTATATATGAATATAAAATACTTTGGTTATGACTATATAGTATAATGTATATGAGATAATATGCAAAAATTAAATGATAAAGTTTATTAGTATTTTAAATTTTATGTATATTACACTATCTTTTCAAGAAAAAAAGTACAAAAAAATGAAGTGACATGGAAAGAATGTGTTATCCCTCTGATAATTTGGTCAGCACACACTGGAAGGAAGGAAGGAAAAAAACCAACATTTATTAAGAATCTACCATGTGTAAAAATGGGCAGAAGACCTAAATAGACATTTCTCCAAAGAAGACATACAGATGGCCAAGAAGCACATGAAAAGCTGCTCAACATCACTAATCATTAGAGAAATGCAACACAAAACTACAATGGGGTATCACCTCACACCAGTTAGAATGGGCGTCATCAGAAAATCTACAAACAATAAATGCTGGAGAGGGTGTGGAGAAAAGGGAACCCTCTTGTACTGTTGGTGGGAATGTAAATTGATACAGCCACTATGGAGAACAGTATGGAGGTTCCTTAAAAAACTAAAAATAGATTTACCATATGACCCAGCAATCCCACTACTGGGCATATACCCTGAGAAAACCATAATTCAAAAAGACACTTGCACCCCAGTGTTCATTGCAGCATGATTTACAATAGCCAGGTCATGGAAGCAACCTAAATGCCCATCAACAGACGAATGGAAAAAGAAGATGTGGTACATATATACAATGGAATATTACTCAGCAATAAAAAGGAATGAACTTGAGTCACTTGTAGAGACTGTCACACAGAGTGAGGTAAGTCAGAAAGAGAAAACAAATATCGTATATTAACACATACATGTGGAATCTAGAAAAATGGTACAGATGAACCAGTTTGCAAGGCAGAAATAGAGACAAAGATGTAGAGAACAAATGTATGGACACCAAGGGGGGGAAGCAGGGGTGGGGGGGGTGGGGGGATGAACTGGGAGATTGGGATTGACATATATACACTAATACATATAAAATAGATAACTAATAAGAACCTGCTGTATTAAAAAATAAATAAAATAAAATTCAAAAAAATAAAATAAAATACTAGCCATCGCATACTACTTAAGACAATTTAAGATGAAATGTATTAAAACTTTAGCATTAAAAAAAAAGAATCTACAATGTGTTATGCAGGTTCACACTTAGCTCTCAACTTCATAATAACCCTGTGAGGTACTATTATTTTTTTCTAATTTGTAGATGAAACTCAGAGAAGTTCAGTACAGGCCTAAGTCCACCTAGCTAGTAAACAAATGGGCCAAAATTTGAACTCAGGCCTTTGATTCCAAACCTTGTTACACTATTCCATACTGCCAAACGCATGTAATGCTTATGGTTGCTCAGTTATTTTCAGTATATTCTGTTGCCATGAGGTAATAGAACATTCTTCAATAAGAAATTGGGAATCACTGATCTAATCCTAGCTCTGCTTATAACTACCTGTATGATAGAAAGGAAACAGAAATTTTAAATAACTCTTTCTCATTTATAAAATAGTATATACATCACTATCCATTCAAAAAACATTTCTTAAAACACTTACTTATGTAGAATCATAGGAGGATCAAAGTAAATAAGGTTTCTAAGAGCACTGCACATATTACTAAGATAGGTAGTAGAATGTCATTAAAACCCTGGCACATTTAAGCATCCCCAATCTCTTACTAACTTGAAGCGTCTGGAGGCATGTCTTTCGGAAGCTGCTGCTGGTGCTTCCAGTCATGATACTCATGATGGAATTCACAGCCACTGAGAGTGAGGCCTGTAGTTTCTGATGAGCCTAGAGAATAAAACAAGGAAGGGGGAGGCCGCAGTTTATAATAATACCAAACTGCTGGTTCAGATAATCCCAAAGGGACCAAAGATTTTAGTCAGAGCAGGATTTCAAAAATTCTTCCCCCTCCACCAAAAATACTTACTGAGATCATGACATACAAAGGACACTTAGACTTATTGACGTAGATACATTCAGAAAAGACACGCAGTAAGACACTGAGCAACAAAACAGATATATTTATTATTAAAAAACAAAAAGCTTTAAGCTTTACTCTTTTAGTATAGCTGTCTTTTCCCTGAAAAGGAAGCCATATGAAGTAAGAAATGTGTTACCAAAAGTACACAGGATGGAGGGATTCAAAAAGTCAGGTAAGGGGCTTCCCTGGTGGCGCAGCGGTTGAGAGTCCGCCTGCCAATGCAGGGTACGCGGGTTCGTGCCCCGGTCCGGGAAGATCCCACATGCCGCGGAGCAACTAGGCCCGTGAGCCACAACTACTGAGCCTGCGCGTCTAGAACCTGTGCTCCGCAACAAGAGAAGCCACGACAGTGAGAGGCCCGCGCACCGCGATGAAGAGTGGCCCCCGCGGGCTTCCCTGGTGGCGCAGCGGTTGAGAGTCCGCCTGCCGATGCAGGGGACACGGGTTCGTGCCCCGGTCCGGGAAGATCCCACATGCCGCGAAGCGGCTGGGCCCGTGAGCCATGGCCGCTGAGGCTGCGCGTCCGGAGCCTGTGCTCCGCAACGGGAGAGGCCACAGCAGTGAGAGGCCCGCATACCACAAAAGAAAAAAAAAAAAAAAAAAAGAGTGGCCCCCGCTTGCCACAACTAGAGAAAGCCCTCGCACAGAAACGAAGACCCAACACATCCAAAAATAAAAATAAATAAATTAAAAGAGGGCTCAACATTAAAAAAAAAAAAAAAACCTCTGGCCTGAATCATGAAGAAAAAAAAAAAGTCAGGTAAGAAGACAAAGTGATGTTATAAAGGATTAGGAAATGGGGGAAGAATGTAAGATTTAGTGAAACAGCAGCTCTAGACACATGTGTGGGAAGGGGAAATATATAGATAAGAAAGATATACATTGATGTAAGCTTTTATATATAGGATGGATAAACAACAAAGTCCTGTATAGCACAGAGAACTATATTCAATATCATATGATAAACCATAATGAAAGAGAATATAAAAAAAGAATGTATATATATGTATAACTGAATCACTTTGCTGTATAGCAGTAATTAACACAACATTGTAAATTGACTATACTTCAATTAAAAAAAATTTCAGGCCAAGTGCATGCATGTGCTTTCAATTTATCCAGAATTTATAGTCAATAATATAGGACTTCAATGTGTGAAAGAGGGAAGAAGACATTAATGACACTACAAATTAATATACAAAAATACTTCAAGGTGTAAAACTACCTAGAATGAATATAGTGTCCTGGGTTCAGTATTTACTGTTCCTGTTTTATAAATGTTTTCCTGTCCCCTGGTATAACGGGAGTGGTGAAAACAAACTAACAGGCAGGCAAAACCAAGCTCATTTTGCTTGTGAAAAAACACACTCACATCGTAAGTCACGTGTTCCAAAAAAAATAAAATATGTTCACACTCAAAAAAAAAAGAAAAGAAAAGAGGTATGTTATCAGTCATTTTCCCTGGTCTACTGTTCTGCCCATATTTATTCAAACTCACCTACTAGGAGATAAGACTAAGCTAGCTGGTTACAGTGACCCATCTAAGTTAAAGCCCGAGTTCCTAGGCTAGATGCAGTTTATAAGACCAGCCCAGGTGGGGACTTCCCTGGTGGCGCAGTGGTGAAGACTCCACACTCCCAATGCAGGGGGCCCAGGTTCAATCCCTGGCCAGGGAACTAGATGCCACATGCATGCCGCAACTAAGACCCGGTGCAACCAAATAAGTAAATATTTTTAAAAAGATCAGCCCAGATGACCAAAGAGAGGAAGAAGCATTCAGGGAGGAAGGGCTCTCAGGCCCTGTCTGCCATATACTGTATCTTTTTCTTAGAGAAAGGAGAAAGGGAGTTGTGAATTTCTTATTACCTTGACAGCGTAGTGATGCTGCTCCAAGGCCTGGTCCACAGCGACCTGGATGGAATCTTGTACCACACTGTGGCTCTCCGTGAGAATGGCACTGAGATGAGTTGTGAGCAAAGTGTGGACTCCTAAGGGGAGGGAAAATGTTGGTAACCTTGAGTGAGAATGACCACTTCAAGACTGCTGTTCATATGCTGTGAGTCAGGGCTGAGAATGGGAAAGAGGCCACTTGAAAAAAGAAGCCACTTCTGCCTATCCAGAGATAATTACTTTCCTAGACAAAACCCCCCAGCAATTTACAAACCTACCCAATTCCCACTTACAAATGAACGAAAGCTCACTAAAATTAAAGTGAAGAATGACATTATTTTTGAAGAATCAAATGAGGGATCCTGTTTAATTCACATCAGAAACAGAAATATATGCTATATACTATAAATAATGACACTGGTGGCTCCCAAAGGAAAGGAAAAGCCTCCTGGAGAGTATGTCTAACTCTACTCTGTTCCTATTTGAGCGTCACTGTTATGGTGAGCCACTGCTACTGTCAGGGTATCAATCCTTTTAGATACGCTGTGGCATAGAAAAAGTTAAGTGCTTCCCTGGTGGCGCAGTGGTTAAGAATCCGCCTGCCAATGCAGGAGACACATGTTCGAGCCCTGGTCCAGGAAGAATCCCATATGCTGTGGAACAACTAAGCCCGTGCAGCACAACTGCTGAGGCTGCGCTCTAGGGCCTGTGAGCCACAACTACTGAGCCCATGTGCCACAACTACTGAGCCCACGTGCCTAGGGCCTGTGCTCTGAAACAAGAGAAGCCACCGCAATGAGAAGCCCACGAACCACAACAAAGAGTTGCCCCCACTCACCACAACTAGAGAAAGCCCGCACACAGCAACAAAGACCCAATGCAGCCAAAAGTAAATAAATGAAATAAATTTATTTAAAGAAAAAGTTAAAACTCACAATCTGAGAATTGCTGGTATAAGGTCTTTTTAAATGAGGGACTATCTCTGATAAAGTAACCATAGGCACCACTGCTCAGCATCCTTCAGAAAAGCTAACACGTGAGACCGATGGGCAAAATACGTCATTAAACAATATGCCAGCATTGATGATCCTGATACAACCAATACAGGAAGACAAATTTACTTTTTGGGGCACCTGGAGAAAATGCTTCTTAATTAATCTTTCTTCTTTCAGTGTTTTTCTACTCCCTGTATGGTCTGTTCAAAGGTAAAGCTGGCTGGCTTTTCTCAGGGCTGCAATTAAAATGCAAGTCAGAAAAAAAAATGCAAGTCAGAAGGAACATTTTCTACCACAAGGTACCATGATGCTTTCCTGGAAGGGAGGGGAAGAATTGCTCTGCTCAAAAGGGGTCTGGAACTGGAATCAAGAGAATATAGATTCTAGCATCAATTTTACTATCAACTAATAGTGACCAAGTCACTTCACTTTTCTCATTTTAGTACAGAAAGTGCCTTTATACCACCTGCTCTCATGGGTATTTTGTGCAGATAAACTGGGATAATATATATAAAGTGTTTTGAAATGTACATTGCAATATTCAAAGAGAAAATCTCGCTATTGCTATGATATCATGTGGATTACTATTTTCTACAGTTTGGTCCTAAGAATAGCCTTAAGAAATCAGTTGAAGCCCCTTTGAAAGCAGACATTTAATTAAAAAGCTATAGTTTCATCCCTAAAACTGCTGATACCACCAGATGCCTTTAACACTGTGGCAAAATGAGTTAATCATAGAAAAGTTACCATGACAAGGTAGGCAGAAGGCCAATTAAGTGATTTTCTTTTTTAAGACACATGGAAACAGACTGTAGTTCTGCACAAGCTGTTTCCTAAAAGGAGCTCTGGAGAAAGCTTTCAAGGATCTGAGAAAGAAGAGGGGGAAAAGAAAATAAAATTACTACATATATCTATATCCATGTATCTATACCTACCTACCCTTACAGTGCATCTTCTTCAAAGGCTAGTCCTAAACTCTCAGATGTATAAGGAAATTTTAAAAGATAACTACTATGTTTACTAATGCAGTGATGGATTTCTGTTTAATCCAGTACTGAGTACCACTACCTGAGATGCTGCAGGCCTTCAGAGTCAAGCTAAACAGAGGTGTACAAACTATCACAGTATTATAATAATGATAGTAACCCTGGTTTCTGAGGAAGTATGTTTAATAGGATTCAGAATGTGGTACCAGATTTTATGTCATCCTAGGGAAGACTGAACATGGTGCTCCCTCTAGCAGACCAACCTTAAAAAAAAAAAAAAAAAAACTGCCAAAGATAGCAGATCTTACATCTTAAGAGGGTCTTTAGACTTGGAAGGGCCTTTGATAGCACCTAGACTAACAATCTCATGTTAAATATATGAAAAGGAAGGATCAGATGATTTATGCAACTTGCTTTCCAAAAAATCATTAAGGAATTTGGTAGCAGTACTAAAATTAAACCCAGGTCTCTTGATTGTACTCTGAAGTCCTTTCCACCATACTAAGCTGCTTCTGAGTCTTTGTCCATGCCAGCACAGGTGGGATAATAGCCCTAGGCATTCTCACCTTTGACCTCCTTGCTGGAAGCCTCATTAGTTTGAGTCTCTTCTATGTTCCCATTCCAGGGCCTTAATGAATGGAACAGTGGGGCACCAGAGAACACCAGCTCCTCAAATAAAAGAGTTACAAGCCAGAGCCCTGGAAAGCAGTGCTTCTCTCCTAAAGAATATATACATGATGGAAAAAGGTAGGAGAGGCATGCAAGGCTGGCAGTAGAAAAGAATCCCATAGGTTCAACAAATAGTTGGCAGCAATGTGAGGTCTTCTGATCTGGTGGTGTAAGCTGTCTCATTTCTCTTATGACTCAGTGGAAGCAGGGCCACACCAAATAGCACTGGAATGCCTAGAGAGTAAAGTCCCAAGAAAAAACAGTCGCCCACAAAGAAAGAATAACCCAGAAACATATCAGGAACACCAAAAGGAAGGCTTATGAACATTTCCCCAGACATGTATAAGCTCCACTTCTTGCTTCTTCCTTCAAAGTTTAGGAGGGCACTGAGAAACACTTAAATTTATGTCTCAGGCTTTATTGGATTAAAATGCATAAGCTGGGCTTCCCTGGTGGCGCAGTGGTTGAGAGTCCACCTGCCGATGCAGGGGGACACAGGTTTGTGCCCCGGTCCAGGAAGATCCCACATGCCACGGAGCGGCTGGGCCAGTGAGCCATGGCCGCTGAGCCTGCGCGTCTGGAGCCTGTGCTCCGCAACGGGAGAGGCCACAACAGTGAGAGGCCCGCGTACAGCAAAAAAAAAAAAAAAAAAAAAAAAAATGCATAAGCCAACTCTCATACTCAGTGGTTTTCAAACTTTACTATGTTTAGGAATCACCTGAGAATCTTGTTTAAAATGCATATTCTTGAGCCATACCAGATTTTTACATTAGCAAAACAATGAGTTAATCCTTGCCCAGGAAGCTGCACATTTTCAAATACTCCAGGTGATTCTGATGCGTGTGTTTCACAGACCACAGAACAGTGAAATCACTGCTTTACCACTAACAGAGAGAACCTTCTGATAACAGGTTATCACCTATCTGCTAGATAAAGGCCAAAGGCATTTGTATGCCTGAGCAAGGACAATTTCTCCCTTTCCAGAGGTTGATGTGGCAATCACACAAAGCCATTCATACCAATGTACTCCCACAGCACCTCGTGTTCAATCTGAGATGTTGCATTAAGACCAAGTAAAACTGATAACTTTCTTGATTCCACTTGGAAAAGCAGTAGGGTGGTGAACAGTTCTCAAGCCTGAAAAGCTTTAAAAACATACTGATACCTGAGGCCCACCTCAATCCAAGGAAATCCAAATCTCTGGGGGGTGAGGTTTGGGCATTTTTTAGAAGCTCCCCAGGTAATATATTGTGCAGCTGAGGTTGAGAACTACCCATCTAAGGTAATATACTCTGGAGGGACCAACAGGAAGTGTCTGCTGATTTCTGGTCAACCAAATCTGGGAATGTCATCATCTAAGTGATGCTTCAAGATATAGATCTTTCGCATAGAGCATATAATTTTTTTAACTTATTTAAGCAAGGTTTTTCATTGAAATGAGTTATTTTACAGAAACACATCTATTCAGATTTATGCATCATGTAAAGTCTCCTTTCTTTATTCTCTTAACATTTAAGCACACCCAAGCTGGCAGCCCCACTCTCCTATACCTACCCCAGAGTTCCATTTTCTGGACTGGAAATCCGCTGTGGAAGTCCACAAAGAGAAAAAGCAGCAGAGTTTGTCCCTGGGGGTCCATATTCTGAGTCTGATCCCCCTCACTGGATTCCACCTGATAACTCACATCTGGAAGCACCAAATCTAGAGGACAAGATATTACAGAGTATCCTAAGTAAAGCCCTCAAAATGCTAAGTGAATGAAGAACCTATACCTCAAACAAAGAGGGATCTGAGATAAATTTGAACACTCCCTTCTCCTCCTGAATCTGTTTCTCTACCCACATGATAAAAGTAAATAATAGTGACTCACAGGAAGAACATCAAAATAACAACTGGGTGTATAAAATGCAAACCAAACAGCATTCCTTAGAATTTACTGGGAAGTATTATACAGTAAATTCATTCACTCCTCATGTAACTTTCTAAGGTAGGTATCACTAATAAAAGGCTAGTAAAAAGTAGGTATAGCTAGTAAGAGTAATGATAACAGCTAACTTGTATTGAATGCTTACCATGTGCCACGTACCACATTAAATTCTTGGCATGTATTATCTCAACATTCAGAATTCACCGCACTATGATATGGGACATATTCTTATGCTCTTTTACAAGCAAGAAAAGAGGCACAGGTAGGTTAAATACATTGCCCAACATGAGACAGGAAGTGGTGGAACTGTTTTAGACTAACTCCAAAATCTGTGCTCTTAACCACAGTGCTATATAATATTTGTATTCCCAAGTAATCTGATCCCTATGGTCTTTTTCTAGAATATACTCACTATAGTCCTAAATTCCATCCAGATCCATATAGAGAAGTACCTCCATGTGGATCCTGGTTCTGTAATGAGGGAAGGTGACATGTGCGGACATTTTCTATGCTATTCATTTCCAAAATTAACTGAGCAAGTTTAGGCATCACAAACTGGCAAAAATGAAGGAAATCAACAAAGCATGAAAATAAAAATGAAAGAGAAAAGGAGATATGGAGAGCCCTCGAGATTTAAAAAATCCTGATAGCATGACATCCCATCTGTTAAGACCAAAAATTAATATATTTTTTTTCAGTGACATCAATGGTTTAATGGATAGGGGGATCTTACATGTCTGAAGCAAGGTCCTGGAGTGATACCCCACTGTGTGTGGCAGACAGCAGGCAGAACATGGTTACCAAAATCTGGAGAAACTATTCTAGATAGACATTCCCAAAACATAATTATTCCTATAGAGTTTACCTAAAGGCTCTTATCTTATTTACATTTACTTAAAATTTCATCATAGCAAGATATTTTCCTTGCTGACAAATTTGCAACAGATATAATATGGTCTTATTTGATCTCAAAATAAGCCTAGGTATAAGTATTATACTTAACACTGATGACTCTAAAGACATGTCTATATTAATCAAACCAACAAGTTTAAGCTAGCTTCAATACCAGATATCCATTCAGTACTGAATATTTCCCATATCACGTGAAACTGAAATTCATTCTGGAGTTTCTTTTATATTTCTGAGAGTTTATATGAGTGCTTAATTTCTCTTAAGCCAATTAAACAGAGCTCATCCACAAACCAATCTTGGCAGTGCCATTTGGAGGCAGAGACACCTTATATTTATAAGGTACACATAGACACACATTTATTTATGTGGACACAGAGATCTCACTGTTTTCTTGCTAGAGTTTAAAAAGGTCTTTTTTTTTTTTTCTTCACTCTCAAGGATCACAGGTAATTAAAGTTCCTGAGAGCCCAGGTATATTAACATCTCAAAGACACAGGAAAAGAAATACCAATTCCTTCTAGAAAGCTAACTTCCTCTAGGGCCTATGCGAAAACCAGTTTTTAGAACGTCAGAAGAGTCCCATCTTGGATGTTTTCAGGGATTTTTTTCAGTTTCTAAATAGCCAATTCAGTTTAAACAAATAACAGTAATAGACAATAATACATATCATTCACTCACATTCGCTTGCCTCACTTTCAGAGGAACAAGAATCACCATTCAAGTTACTAAGACCCCCCTAGCGAGGGTTAAAACCAGGAAGAGAGAACAGGATTTGGACTCAGGTACCCAGACACTCACACACACACCCCCAAGATAAAAGCCAAACCAATTCCAAAAGGCTCTCTTTGGTACAATAGCAGAGCCATTAGGGGACACTGTTCTCTTAATACATCTTCCACAGTTTGCCAGGGGAGAGGAGTAGTAGGTATTCCCCCTCATTGGGCCAGGTGGTACGGTAAGCAGCCATTACCCAAGGGAGCAAGGAAAGCACTTCACCCTCGTTGCTGGCCCCATATAAGTGCTAAGGGGCAGCCCACAGCTGTGGCCACAGCCTTATTAAGACCAAACATTCTTTCCTCACAAAACCACTTACCTCCAGAAGCCCAAGGACACCCTCCTTTCATTCCGCCCTCTGGAATAACTACCTACTCAAGAAAAAGTGTCTTACGACGAGGCCTACTTCCAAGATGAAGATTCTATCTTTCCCCCGGAAATACTTCCCTATACTGGCAGGCTTCAATCTTCTCATACCAGTCACAACTCTAGAATACCTCCTCGCTACTGGTGAACTTCCTCAGGGTCCAGTTGAACAGACTGCCTTCTAAATTTCAAAGGATTCTAGCTAACAACAGTCAAACTCAAGACTATAAAGCTCCTAGACATCAGCTCATGGTTGCATATTCCTATTTCTCAGTTTTATTTGTTGGTCTAATTATTAAGCATCCAATTTCAGTATGATTCACCCAAAGCCAATGTGATTAGGCTCTATATGAATAGTACAGTCAGCTTCCTAGGTTTATCACTATATGGTTTATACTCCTGCCTTGCTTTTACGTAGTATTACAATTTTTCTAAGTAATTTTATATGGATTTTTTCATTTCATTGGGAAATATTTCTCTTCCACGATAGTTCAAAGATGTCCTTGCAACTTTACTAACCTTTCTAAAACCCCAGAGTTGATGGATTAAGGTACAATAGAAACCCTCTGAACAAGTCCCTGGAAGGTGAAGGCCCACTGACTACATCAAGAGGGCCAGGAATAGAGAAGGCAGTAGGAATGAGGAGAACCAGCATCAACACGTAATGCCAGAACGGTTAGGCTCTGATGGGGCTTTGCCTGTTGACACCTGTTTGACTCACTTCATGTGGAATCTCAAACTTAGCCAGACTCCCACCTGTAACCCCCAACCTAAGCCATCAGATCACTAGGTCCTATTCTTTTTTTCTTTTTTTTTTTTTTGTGGTACGCGGGCCTTTCACTGTTGTGGCCTCTCCCACTGCGGAGCACAGGCTCCAGATGCGCAGGCTCAGCAGCCATGGCTCACGGGCCCAGCTCCGCGGCATGTGAGATCTTCCCGGACCGGGGCACGAACCCGTGTCCCTTGCATCGGCAGGCGGACTCTCAACCACTATGCCACCAGGGAAGCCCGGTCCTATTCTTATATACACTTGCTATTTGTATTTCCTTGCATTCTCTAATATTCTCCAGAGTTCTTTATTCCTATGCAAACAAAGAGAGGGAGATTTACCTCTATCTAAATTGAAATCCAAATTGGGCACCATACACAAGTGGTGTTTCTTCCAGTTAATGAAATAAGAGGTATCTTTGAAGATAGTAGAAGTTGGCTGCTCCGGATTTAGCAATATCAGAGGCAGACCTGAAGGTCCATATAGAAATATGTATAGTTGCTAAAGAAAACTGCAAATTTTTAGTTTTTTATAACTGTATTTATATGCATAAAACAAACACAACACTGACCTGGTTCACACTCTCAGAAATAAACTAGTGTGCTAGGCGATTACATATTAAGCCTTTTCCACATTAAGAACAGGTGTGAGGCGCCAGAGATAGATCCACTAGAATCCCCAGGAATTATTTTGGGTTTAATGAGTGTGAGCTACAAATATAGTTTTGGGACAATTCGTTTATTTACTCTCCTACTCATTAAATCATAGGTTTGAATGGTACCACAGGCTAAACACTACACTGTACTAAGTTCTGGGGATATAAAGATGAATATACAGATTTAATACTTACCTTCAAGTTATATTTATAGTATGGGAGATACATGTAAAAACCAGTAAACTGTAATATGATATGATACATGCTAGAATGAAAGTATATACAAAGGAATATTTCCCAGTAAGTATTTAAGTATATTCAGATTGAGAGGGAAACACTTCACCTTCTCCAACCTATTCTCTAACCAAGACTAAGGAAGGTAGGCCCTTAAATGGTTTCTTTCTCTTGACTTCTCATTCCTACCCTCACTCTCCCTGTAACCCAGTGTTTCTCAACCTTGGCACGTTGACGCTTTGGGCCAGATGATTCTTTATTGGGGGGCTGTCCTGTGCATTGTAGGATGTTTAGCAGCATCCCTGGCCTCTACCCGCTAGATGCCAATATCACCTCTCCCTCCAGTCATAAGGATCAAAATGTCTCCAGACATTGCCTAATGTCCTCTGAGGGCAAAATCACCCAGTTAAGAACCACTGCCTAAACTTTGTTGTCCCCTGAACCAAGGCTAATAAGACCAGAATATATATTGTCCTGTATCTTTCTGTTTTCATCTTCTTTTTCATAGGGTAAACATGAGGCATTAAGTGTGAAGATTAAAATCCTTACCCAGTAGGGACTGGGGCATTACTGAAAGTCACAACAGAGCAAAGGGAGGCAGTGCCTATGAATGAAGTCTCCATCACAAATCCAAGAAGGCATTAACACTTGGGCTAAGGCCAACACATTCACTATTTAGAGCCAGGGGAGATTTTAGGTGCTGCAAACTCAGAATAAGAGTGAAATATCCGAAGAGTCAAAATGTGTGAATGTCTTTTAATTGGGTTGTTTAAACTATTTACATTTAATATGAATACTGTTATGGCTGAGTTTAAATCTAGCATCCTGTTACCTGTTTTCTATTTGTTCCTTGTATTTTATTTCCTTTTTCTTCTTTTCTAGTTTTGGATTGGGTACTTTTTATAACTCCATTTTATCCCTTTTTTTGACTTATTAGTTATAACTCTTTGTGGTATTAACTTAGGGATTGCTTTAGGCTTTACAGTATACAACTCTAACTTATCACAGTCTGCCTTCAAGTGATACTGTAACAGTTCACACATGTATAGTATGAGAATCCTTCAACAATGTACTTCCATTTCTCCCCTCTTGGCCTTAGTGCTGTTGTCACACATTTTACTTCTACACATGTTGTAAGTCTTATACACTGTTGATATTTTTGAACAGTCAATTATCTTCTGAAGAGGTTTTTTAAATAGGGCAAAAATCTTTTATATCTACCCAAATAGTTATGATTTCCAGTGCTCGTCTTTATTTGAGTAGATCCAGAATTCCATCTGGTACCATTTTCCTTCTGCCTAAAGCATTTCCTTTAATGTTTCTTATAAAACAGGTCTCCTGGTGATGAAGACTTTGGTACATCTGAAATATTCTTTATTTTGCCTTCATTTTTTTTTTTGAATTTTATTTTATTTATTTTTTACACAGCAGGTTCTTACTAGTTATCTAATTTATGCCTTCATTTTTGAAAAGTATTTCCTCTTGGTATAGAATCCCACATTAACAGTTTTCTTTTCTTTTATTAAAGATGTTGCTCCATTTTCTTCTAGCTTACACTGTTTCCAGTGAGAAATCTGTGGTATTTCTTATCTTTGTTCCTCAATATGTAATGTGTCTTTTTATCTCTAGCTGTTTTTAAGATTTTTTTCTTTACTACTGGCTTTAAGCAATTTGATTATGGTGTGGCTTGGTATAATTTTCTTCATGTTTCTTACGTTTAGGGTTCATTGATCTTCTTGGATCTGCAGGTTTATAGTTTTCATCAAATTTGGAAATTTGAGGAACATTATTTCCTCAAATATTTTATCTGCCTTGCCTCCCTGCAGGACTCCAGTTACACATCCCTGAATTAGGCCACTTGAAGTTGTCCCACAATTCACTGATGCTTTGTTTATTTTTTTAGAGTCTTTTTTTATTTCACTTTAGTTAGTTTCTAGTTTTGTGTCTTCAAGTTCACTAATCTTTCCTTCTGCAATGTGTAAATCTGCCATCAATTTCATTCAGTATTATTTTCATCCTGAAAATTTTATTTTTTTCCTCTAGAAGTTCAGTTTGGGTCTTTAAAAAATCTCTTTCACCTCTTTATTTAGTATGTTCAATCTTTACTCTCACTTTTTGAACATGGAATACAGTTATAACTGTTTTAATGTCCTTGTTTACTAATTCTATCACCTGTGTCATTTCTGGGTAGGCTTCCATTGATTGAAATTTTTCTTTCATTATGGGCCCTATTTCCCTGCTTGTTTGCATGCCAAGTAATTTCTTATTGGATGCCCAGCATTGTGAAGATTACCTTTTTGGGTGCAGAATATTTTTGTATTCCTATAAATATTCTTGAACTTTTTTTCTGGGACACTGTAAAGTTATTTGGAAACAGTTTCAGTCTTATTGGTCTTACATTTAAGCTTTGATACGTGGGACTAGAGAATCCTGTAGGCTATGGCTAACTTTTCCCCACTACTCAGGCAAAGCCTTCTTAAGACTCTACCTCATGCCTTAAGAAGTATGAGGCTTTCCACCCTGCCTGATAGGAACAGGAACTATTCCCAGCTCTGTGTGCATTCCAGGGATTCTCTTCTGTCTGGAGCTCTATTTCTATGTATTTATTTCCTCTTCAGTACTCTTCTCTATAAATCCTAGCTGTCTAGACCTCCCTGAACTTTGAACTTTGTCTCCTCAACTCAGAGAGATCCACCAGACTCCAGTTGGGTATCCCCTCCTGGTGTTGTAGCCTGGAAATTCTCTCTAGACAGTACAGTGGGGCAAACACAGGGTTCACTTGTTTGTTTCTCCTCCTTCTAGAACCACTGTCTTGCATTATCTGTTGTGTAATACCTGAAAACTGTTGTTTAATATAATTTGTCCATTTTTTCTAGCTGTTCAGGGTAGGAAAATAAATCCAGTCCCTGTTATTTGATCATGGCTGGAAGTGGAAGTTCCTAAATCCTTTGACACAATCTCATTGGCCTTTGATAACTTCCTTGCTTTCTGGCCCAACAAGATACCCAGCTCATCTTGTACATTTCTACTTTAGGTCCAGAATCAGCCACTTCTCCTTTTTAGTGAGCAGTGGTATTTAGAGGACACGTTCTGAGTACCACGAGTGTTCATTGCTTCTAAGTTTTTTTTAGTGGACAGAGCTAAGAAATATATAATTTTTAAAGTCAGAAATATTGGGGATTCACATTGGTATTTTCAATTCTGTCTCAAAGTTACTTTTAAAGATTCTTATTTCTTTGAATTTACACTCATATATCTTCTATCTTATGCTAAAAAATTTGGTTCCTAACAATGTTAACATAATTACTTATTTGTTTTTACATAAGTATGCACACAATTTCAATATAATACTACCAATATTATTACTAAGAATCAAGACCACTTAATGAATTTTAAGAGTTCCTTGCAGTTCATTTCATCCTTAGAATATCCCACCAAGAATGTACAGTCAAAACACTATGCTCTAGTCAGTTGAATTAATTCTTCTTCTTGTATGGATTATGACAGTAATATAATATATAGGTAGGTTCATTACCTTTTATCTTGAAGAATATTTTTACTGGGTATGGAATTCTAGGTTGATGATTATTTTATGTCAGGACCTTAACACTATTATTCTACTACTTTCTGTTGGTATGAGGAAGTCAGCTGTCAGTTTCTCTTTTGAAGAAAATCTGTCTGTCTTCCCTGGGTGATTTTAAGGTTTTCTTTTTGTCTTTGATCTTCTAGAAGGTGTGGATATATAGACAGATATATATTTTTTATAAATTTATTTATTTATTTATTTATTTTTGGCTGCGTTGGGTCTTCGTTGCTGCACACGGGCTTTCTTTAGTTGCAGCGAGCGGGAGCTACTCTTCGCTGCAGTGCATGGGCTTCTCGTTGTGGTGGCTTTTCTTGTTGCAGAGCACAGGCTCTAGGCACATGGGCTTCAGTAGTTGTGGCATGCGGGGTCAGTAGTTGGGGCACACGGGCTTAGTTGCTCGGCGGCATGTGGGATCTTCCCGGACCAGGGCTCGAACCCATATCCCCTGTATTGGCAGGCGGATTCTTAACCACTGTGTCACCAGGGAAGTCCCAAGGAGTGGATATCTTTTTATTTAACCTGCTTGATTGTTCAGCTTGAAATCTGTTTTAGTTGCTTCAGCCATTAACTCTTCAAATATAGTTTCTGCCCCATTTTTCTCTCTCTTCTCCTCTGGAACATGAATTAAATGTACATTAGAATGTCTCACTGTTTCCTCTCACTGTTTACCTCTTCTGTATTCTCCATCCTTTGTCTCACTTTGCTTTGTTTTGCTCAGTTTTTGCTATCCTTATATTTTAGTTCGTAAATTCAGTTATGCTGTGTCTAATTTGCTGTTAAACCTGCCTACTGAATTTCAATATTGGTTATTGTATATTTTGGTTCTACAATTTGTTTGGTTCTTTTTAAAATTATGTCACATTCAATAGTTTCAGTTCCCTGGCAAAATTTTTAAGCTTGCCTTCATTTTCATAAACATAGTAAGCATATTTTTTTATTTTTAAAATCAGTATCTGATATTAGCAATTATCTGGAGTCCCAGTGCATGTTGCTGTTGCTTTTGTTTTTGTTAGCTCTTGTTCACGCCTCCTTGTCTTCTCTTGTACCTGATTGTGTGTGTGTATATGTTAATGTGTGCATGCACATGGGAGCTGGATGTTATATTTAAGTAGCTGTTAAATAATTTGAAGCATAGATGCTAGATCTTCCTCTAGCAAGAATTTCTGTTTGCTTCTACAAGGCATCTGGGAGAATTAGAAATTTAGAATCACCTTAAACCAATTTCAAAGTTTAAGATTTTCTGGCCTGCCTAAACCACCCCCCAAAATAAATGCACATCACTGAAGGATGGTTTATTTCAGGTTCACCTTACTCCTTAAAGTATAGCCTTTTACTTATCCCTGTCCAAAACAAGAGGTGTCTTTAACAGCACTCCCAAGCTCAGCAGGCCCTGAACTCTTTGGCCTTCTTCTCCTGCATTGATTCAGAAGTTGTCTTAGTCTCTCAGCTACTTGCTCTAATTGGCAAATGACCCTAGGGCAAAAGAGCCCTCAGTACTGGGCTCAGCTTTTTGTAATTCCTTTCTTTCCTAAATCATGGCCCAGAAATTCCTCCCTATTCACTAGCTGTTAGATACTTTTATGATGTCTTGGTATTTCATCCAGCCTTTGTCTTCATTAGGAGGGTTGGTCTAAATTACCTAGTTTGCCATTTTCAGAAACTGAAATCCCACCAGTTTTCATAGTTAGCTCTCTCTCTTTACTAAAACATCACCTCCCTGGAGTCTACACTGACCATAATATTTAAAATGACATTCCCATCATTATCTCTTTACCCACATTATTTTATCTTCACTGCACGTATCATTACCTAACATCCATTTATTTATTAAATTTTCCCATGAAAATGTAAACTCCAAGAGGATAGAAAATTTGTCTTATTCCCTCTTGAGAATGGGATGAGGACGAAGAGAAACTTTCATATTTTATTTATACTCTTCTGTATGATCTAGATATTAAGAAAAAGCATGTTTTAAAATATGAAACGTCCACACACAGCGTTTATCACTATCCTGGCTCCTTCTTCCTCCTTAAAGACGTCCTCAGCTGACATTTAACATACCAGACCTTGGCCCTCTTCTGTTCTTGTTCTTTATACTCTATTACAACTTCCTTTACTCCTACAGCTTCAATCATATAATCATAATAATACTGAACATTTATCAAACACTTATATTATGTGTCAGGCAATATGCTGGGAGCTTCACATGGATTATTATATAGTTAACCCTAAAACAAACAAATCCCAAAAGAACAACAACAAGAGAAACCTTTGCAAGGGAAAATAAGTCTATGAGGTAGGTATTATTATCCCCATACTAAAGCTGAGGAAATAAAGGCTTAGGCTGGTTGAGTAAGTTGTGCAAAGTCACACAACTAATTAGTGGTGAATCTAGCATTTTTACTCCTGTGTCATGCTCTAGCCCTAGCACTATACTATACTATAGTCACCTATGGAGAAAACGCTGAGGCTGTAAAATCTATTTCTCTAAATCTGACCACTTCCAAATTCCAGACCAAAATTTCTACATGGCTGCTTGCCATTTCTAAAGGATGCCCTGCAGGCACCATAAATGCAACTTATGTAAAGCCAGACTAATCTTCTTCACTCCTCAGATCTTGTTGCCAGTATCATTATTCTGTTGGCCATCTATGGAAATCTTTTTTAACAGCTTTACTGAGATTTAATTTACATATCATACAAATCACCCATTTAAAGTGTACAATTAAATTGGTTTTAGTATATTCAAAAAGTTGTGCAACCATCACCACTATCAGTTTTAGGACATTTTTATGACTCCCAGGTGAATCATTCCCCATCTATTTTCTGTCTCTATAAATTTGCCTATTCTGGATATAGAGTTCTTGACATCAACTCTAGCCATTCTCTGCCCCTAATCTCTCCCTAGCCAAACAACGAACTGGTTACCTCATCATGTTGATTCCTTCCGGTGATAAGTCTCTCCTTTCCATGCTCATCACACTTTTAATTCATGCACTTAATAGCTCTTGCCCAGCTCACTTACTTATTTAATTAGTGATTACTGACGTCTCTCTCCCACCCATCCTGTACAAGGCTGCTAGAGATTCCTAAAACATTTAATGGTTTCCCATTATATAGAGAATAAAGTTCACACTCCTTAGTGTGGCACTCAAGATCCACCATATTCAACCCCAAACTACTTTTCCAGCCTCCTCTCTCCCTCTTGCACCATTCATTCCATGCTTCAGTCATACTGGATTATATGAAAACAGTGTGGCACTTGTCATATTTTATAGTTTAAAGTTTCTTGGAAAAATTCTCAAGCTTAGCTTTCATATTGGATTTTTGTTTTTATACAAATCGTACCAGCTTCTAGATACAGAGTTTATATGCTAGAGGCTTTTCTAGAATTGAAATATAAAAATCCATTTTCAAAGACAATGAATTTGAACATTTTGGTGGACTCTGTCATTAAAAGGATATGGAAGCTGAAGAAATCCTATTCAGCTGGTTGGAAAAGACCTTTGGGCAAGGACAGAGAGCAGCAGCTGGAGTCAGTATCAGCTCCCCCAACAAGCCCATTTTAGCCACGTCATCAGGGATGAAGAGCATGACTGGATGTCCTAGCACGGGATGGATTCTGCTGCAGAGTAATTCAGTTGCACCAAATTTTGGTGTACTGTCAAAAAACAGGTAAGACAAATTTAGCTTTTTTCCCTCTTAAGAAGTTATTTTAAAGGGAATTCAAAATTCTTTTTATAACTTCTAGCATATGCATAACCATATCATCCACCACATAAATTTTGTTGGTATAAGTAACTTGTGTCCCACTCAGTGAATCACAGGGAATGGAAAAAGTAGACAAATTGGCATTTCAGGAATTATAGCATGGCTCCTGCTTTTGCTGCCACTAACGGCAGTTTTATATTCTCAAAAGTATATTCCCTCCACTAAAATTACTCTATGGTTCTGAGCAGAAGTTTCCAAGATCATTCAAAGATCAGCATGGTGGGGGTGGGGGTCAGGGGTCCCTGAATCACAAATGGCCTAAAACTGGCCTCATGATACTTAGGTTTCTGCTTTTACACATGCTACACCTTCCCCTGAAGAAGTCTGAGGTTACTATTTGGTAGGAGTAATGAGAAAAAATTGGAACATCTTTCTCTTCTAGAAAGAATCTAGTGAAATTTGGTATTTGCTTACTTTCCAACAGCTCTTTTCTAAACAGAAAAGAAATGTTAATGAACCTTTCCCCCTTTCTCTAAACTAATCAGGTCACCCAGGGAAATATGTCCACAAACATTGGCTTAGAGGCTTAAACTCTTTCAGTCAATCTATGATAGCAAGGCCGTCTGCCTGTAGGGATTGTATGATGCTAGAAGATTACTAAATAAAGATGTGGGGTGGGGGTTTTGTGTCCTGCAGATATTAAAGAATAAAACATAGTCTAATCTGAGAGGTAATTTTGGTCAAAAGTAAGAAAACAGACTGAAAAACCATAGACAGTCTCTTCAAGCCTTAAGATCCTATGACTACCAGTGTTGATCCAGGGCATATAAGTGGAGGCAGAAACTATTGAATAAAGAATAGATTCGCTGGACTTAAACATAAGTTAGGCATTTTCTTGCTATAATTCATGTTCACTTTGGGTTCTGTGGTAACTGGATAGTACAGGAAGGCAAAGCACAGGGTTCTACTCCATTTATTTTCCACCTCCTCCATGGATTTTTTTGCAGTCTGAAAAAGGTAGAGGTGGGAAGAAAGATGATTTCTAAACCTATGCAAAATGCTAATACACAAGCAATAATATACAAAGAATTCCTTTGCAGTCATAGTATCTCTCTAGCCAAGAGTTCAAGTAATCTCTAAAGTCATTCCTCTCTTCTCATGTCTAAATGGGATTGGAGTTAGCAGGGTTTGTTTTGTTTCATTTACAGAAGAAATTAAGGCATGGAGAGGAGAAGGAACATGCATGTCCTCAGGTCAATTAGAATATATTCAAGGAGCCAGGAACAATCATCGTTTTCAATACAGATAGCTTAAAATTTTTACTTTCAATTTTCTTACAGAGAATCTGACACTTGGCACTAAGAATTGACAACTGAGACCATTTTCAATTTCTGCCCACATTCATACTCATAGTAAGAGAGTAAAACATGGAGAGGGACAACAATTCTTTCCCCTTCACCTCACATAATGCTGATGGTTTACGACAAGCGCAATTCCATTTGACAGGTTCAAAGTAGGTTCATTCTCTGCCCTGCAAAGCAAAGAAAAGATAAGCCATATCTCAAAGATTCTAAAACCAATCTCTGCCTCTTACAAATTTTGGCCCATGAGTACCAACCCCAGAAATTACTGAAATTTAGTAACCAATTAACCAAGGGGAAAATGTCTATTTTTAAGTTTTCTCATTCTAGTGAAAGGGAAAGTCATGAAAGGTTCAATCTACTTACTCATTAAAAACTAATCTAGAGGGCTTCCCTGGTGGCACAGTGGTTGGGAGTCCTCCTGCCAATGCAGGGGACACGGGTTCAAGCCTTGGTCCAGGAAAATCCCACATGCCACGGAGCAACTAGGCCTGTGCGCCACAACTACTGAGCCTGAGCTCCAGAGTCCGCAAGCCACAACTACTGAGCTCGTGTGCCACAACTACTGAAGCCCAGGCGCCTAGAGCCCGTGCTCCTCAACTAGAGAAGCCACCGCAATGAGAAGCCTGCACACCACCACGAAGAGTAGGCCCCACTCGCCACAGCTAGAGAAAGCCTGCGCGCAGCAACAAAGACCCAACACAGCCAAAAGTAATATAAATAAATTTATTAAAAAAAGAACTAATCTACAATAAGAAAATGTGGGGGGCGGGGTCTCAGAAAATTAGTTTCAAAGTGACTTCGAGTCAAGAAATCAAACTATGAACCCACTGGAAATAATAGGACAATAATGACTGAGAAAAATTGTAGAGCCACTGCATAAACTTAAGCCATGGATTAAGGACTTACCCAAAGATCTCCATGGAGAGGATTCCATTCACCTTTACACTAAAATTAAATCTAATCTGCAAAATAAATGGGGTGTGATATTTAACATGAACCAGAATAGGGATTAAAATTTTCCATACTCAATTCCTAAAGGAGAAGATATTCTTTATATCACTTTTTTTTTCCATTGCACTTTCCCTAAACATACTTAACACTTGTCTGTGTTCAAATTCTGCATCTTAAATACATTGAGTTCTACATTACAATTCCAAGTAGTCACAAATTATGAGGAAATACTACCCTTTTGTCCTCTGCTGTTCTCCTAATGTATCTCTTCTCCCCTTCTTAAATGAATTATCAATTTTTCTCTCTATTGTTTCCATTGTTTTCATATATGGAATATTCCATGCTTTTTTCTTTGTTTTTTCTTCCCCTATCCCCATCTCTTATGTCCTCCTTCCAATTTACTTCACTGTTCTAATTATTTTATACCTTCAACCTCTATTTTTTTTCTATATAATATAATGGGTAATAAGGAACTCTAGAGCCAGACTGCCTCATTTCAAATCCTGGTCCTGCAAGTGATTTAACCTCTGTACCATATTTCCTTGGCTATAAAATGGGAATGATGATAAAACCTACTTCACAAGGGGTGTTGGCAGGGTTGAATGAGTGAGTACGTGGAGAGCACTTGGAAGAATGACTGGCAAACAATTAAGTACTGAATCCTGCTTAAGACAGAAAAAGTAGGAAACATGCCAGAAAAAAAGGGGAAGTTATATAGCATACTTGTGTGCAACTTTATGAACATATCAAACTACAGGTAATAATAAAAATTTTAGCTTTCCAGAGTTCAAAGTATTTTACCAATTTCCTTAGTTGCTCTTATAGTCACTTTAGAAAAAAAGGAGATAATCAGCAAAGTTTATCATCTAGGTTTAAAAGAAAAATGAAACGCAGAAGAGGGAAACGAGGTATCCAACGTGATACAATAAAACAGTAAGGCAGTGAAAATAAGAACCCAAAAGAAAGTTCTCTCTATATCCAAGGGCTCTCAACTATGTCACATGACCAACATCAAGCCTGCCTTAGGGATACAGGAACCAAATCAATTCAATATTAAAACTTTTAATCACTGTAATTAAAAGAAAGAGGACCAATCAGATCCTTCCATGCCCTACAGAGTAGAAGTCTTTTAAAAACATATGACTTAAACAAGAGAATCGTTATTGTGCAGAAGAACAGCTTACCTTGGGGAGCACAGTGATGACTTTGCGTAAAAAATTCTTTATAACCAGGCTATCTGTCATCAAAGTTCTGGGCTTTTCATGAACCTGTAACAACATAACAAAAACATCCACTGCACATACACAAACCCAAGAGCACAAGTGAATTAAATTATGGTATTTCTTCTTATAAAAGTAACTACACCTCAGAAAGCTTTTCAGACATCCAAGGGGAAACATCTTTGGGTCTGAAAACTGAACACCAAAGGTAATCTAATAGCCATCACTTCTTGGGCTAAGGTACCTAATTTCATGGAACTTCAGGAGACGTGAACAAATACCAGAGTAAAACCCACAATCTCAAAACCACCTTTTGGAACAAATTTAAAAGTAATTTACATTGGAGCTGAGAAGAATAACTCTATCTTTACTATTCTAATGTGGGTCAATCTGTATTAAGAATCTGAGTGGAGTCAAAGGAGCAGGCACTAAAAAGAACCTATTTTTAAACCTTAATCCATTCATCCAAACATTTGTATTTAAGGAAAAGCTGCAAAGCAGAAAGCTCAGAAGTCAGAAGACCTGTGTTCTAATACTGGCTCTATAAAAATTACTGCAGTAATCATGAAAAAAAATCACTTAACTTCTCTGGACCTTATTTCCTCATCTGCAAAACAGGCATAAAACTTAGCCTTTCAACCTCACAAAACTGTTTTAAAGACCAAAGAATAATCTGAAAATATATGTTAGACATGGTAACAATAATAGATACCACTTGATGAATGCCTACTATGTGGCAAGCAATGTGCAGGTGCTATATCTACAACAATCCTCAAGTCAGGTATTACAATCCCCTCTTTATAGATTAAAAAAAATGAGGCTCAGAATTCCCTTGAGGTCCAGGGGTTAGGACTCCGAGGTTTCACTGCCAAGGGCGCATGTTCAATCCCTGGCCGGGGAAATAAGATCCCTTCAGGCCCTGCAAGCCCTGCAGCGTGGCAAAAAAAAAAACAACCAAAAAATGAGGTTCAGAGAAGTTATGCAACTTGCCTAAGATGTTCAGTAATAGAGCCAGAATTTGACCCTAAGTCTATCTAACAACAATTGTCCATGCTTTTTCCAATATACCCTGATATCTCCATACAAATATAATAAGATTTATCACTTAATGAGGGCTTTCTCTATTCCAGGAATGGTACTAAATATTTTACTTATATTACCTCATTTACCCCTCACAGAAACCATATTAGGTACATATAACCTACATTTTATGGATTAAAAAAAATGAATTTCAAAGAGGTTAAACAACTTTGCTAAGGTGTGCCTGATCTGGCTCCAAAGCTTTAGTATTAACCACTTTCCTATACTATATTTAATATAGTGTCCCTAAAACCGAAGTTAAAATGCGTCTCCGAAAAAATGGAGAAGTCAATGAAGAAGAAATAGAGTCAGAAATCAGTAAGTTCTTTTCTTTTTTTAATAAATTTATTTATTTATATAATTTTTTATTTTTGGCTGCGTTGGGTCTTCACTGCTGCGCGCGGGCTTTCTCTAGTTGCAGCGAGCGGGGTCTCCTCTTCATTGCGGTGCGCGGGCTTCTTATTGCGGTGGCTTCTCTTGTTGAGGAGTACGGGCTCTAGGTGTGCAGGCTCAGTAGTTGTGCCGCACGGGGTTAGTTGCTCTGCAGCATGTGGGATCTTCCCAGATGAGGGCTCAAACCTGTTTCCCCTGCACTGGCAGGCGGATTCTTAACCACTGCACCAGCAGGGAAGTCCAAACAGTAAGTTCTTATTAGTGGCTCAGAAAATACAGAGCCATGTACTAAGTGTATATTAAAAGAGAAGAAAGGTCCCAGACCCCAAAAATCTCATAACACAATAAAGAAGAAACATGTAAATATCTAATGAAGAATAAACTATTATAATACTCTTTATGGGCTTCCCTGGTGGCGCAGTGGTTGAGAGTCCGCCTACCGATGCAGGGGACACGGGTTCGTGCCCCGGTCTGGGAGGATCCCACATGCCGCGGAGCACCTGGGCCCGTGAGCCATGGCCGCTGAGCCTGCGCGTCCGAAGCCTGTGCTCCGCAACGGGAGAGGTCACAACAGTGAGAGGCCCACGTACCGCAATATAAATAAATAAAAATTTAAAAAATAAAAAGAAATATAATACTCTTTATAAGTACACTGAAAAAGAGATCAAGAACTGTGCAATGGCAGCCCCAGCTGACATCTGCCTGCAACTTTAGGGGAGACCCTGAACCAAAATTTAGCACCCCAATTCCTGACCCACAGAAATTGTGAGACATAATAAATGATTATTGTCGTTTAAAAAAAAAAAAAGGAACTGTGCAATGGGTGGGGATAATTAGAAAAACTATTATAAAAATATTTGAAAGTATTAGAAAAATGGATGGGGATTATTAAAAAATTCTGGAAACAAATCTAGGATTATTCACACATGTAAACAGCAGTAATTAAACAGTAATTGCAGCATACATACCATAGTCACATCCTTCTTTTAAATTTTTTTATTATAAAGTGTTCAAATAGTAGAAAAGCAATGGTCTCTTGAAAGCATTTCCTATACTTAACACTTCCAAAACAACTTCTTGGAACAGTTTCAAACTTTTGTAACTTAGTGATTATAGGGCATATCACAGAAAGGGCTTAATTATATCTAGCAGTAAGGCAACCAAGTAAGTGAAAGTTCCTTGAGCAGCTACCAGAGAGGGTCTACAATTAGTAAGGATGGGAACTACCATTTACTGAACACCTGCTACATACCAAGCAGTTTATATACAAGTAGGAAATACCCCCACTTTATGGATGAGGATAATGACTAAATAAGTGAATTAATTTGTCCAAGGTCACACATAGCTAATTAAGTGGCAGAACTGGGATTCAAACCTAGATCTGACTCCAGAGCCCACATTTCACTATGAAATGCTGCCTCTCCAAGAATGTTCATTTTCTGTACACATAGCTATCTGAATCAGATACTACGTAATCTATCATTATTTTTTATGGAGTCTGATGGGCAATGCTTAAACATGACTACTGAATATGTATGTGTATTTATTCACTGATAAAACACTTAATGTAGCTTATCATGTACTTAGGCTTATAGAGATAAATAAAACAATCCCTGAATTTGAAGAGTTTACACTTAAGTAGAAGAGAAAGACAAAATAAATAATTTATATGACAATGTGAAGAAGCTTTATGATTTAAATATATAAGAGATGCTAAAGAAATACACAAGAACAATTGGCACCTAATCCAGACTGAGAAGATAAAGTGACATAATGTCAGGTCAGTGGAGGATACTTAACACAAAGCAAATAGCTCCTTTTAAGATCTACTCATAAATTATTGAGAGAGAGAGAGAGAGAGAGAGAGAAAGAAAGAAAGAAAGGAAGGAAGAAAGAAAGGAAGGAAGAAAGAAAGAAAGACACTACACAGTCTTTTACAGCCTTTTACAGTTGGGTGTTAGAAACCCAGTACCCCAGGCCTGACATACCTTCAGAAGCAGTGAATTTACTTACATGTTGTTAGGAAAAAACATATGCTGCCAGCCCTGGGCAGCGGAAACTACTATTGAATCACATGTTTCAGCCTTTAAATACAAGTCTAATCATATGATACAATATGGGAGCTGTTTTATATTTTCAAACATGAACTTATGTGGTTATGGGCTCTATATGACTTTCTAAAAGAAAGTCAGTGTCTCTGTCTCTCTCTCTCTTTGCTTAAATAGGTAAGTAGATAGATGATAGATAATAGAGAAATAGAGAAATACAAAGATAGATAGATAGGTTTGTACGTATATATGTATATCTCTACCCATTTTATCTTTTGTATCATGGCAAAAATAAATACAAAAATGTATAAATGCATCAAGAAGATCTTGCAAAATCAAATTGTTTTTGGAAAGACATGTTATCTAGCCTAATGGACTCCAAGATGCAGGACTGACTGAGCATAAACACAAAACCAGCATCTCTCTTAAATGAAGTTTTCCTCAGTCTTCCCTGGAATTAGCTCTCCTCACATGCCCAAAGCAGTGGATCATTTATTACCGCTTTTTCATGGAGGTCTCCATTCACTAGGCTTTGCTATAAACCTTGCCACTTGACCCTTCTTCCCAGTTGAGATATACATGTATGATGAAATCTTTCACAACCTCCCCTTTTTCTCTTCTCATTCTCTTCATTCAAAAATCTTTTAAATAGGGACTTCCCTGGTGGCGCAGTGGTTAAGAATCCGCCTGCCAATGCAGGGGACACAGGTCGAGCCCTGGTCCGGGAAGATTCCACATGCCGCAGAGAAACTAAGCCCGTGCGCCACAACTACTGAGCCTGCGCTCTAGAGCCTGTGAGCCACAACTACTGAGCCCGAAAACCACAACTACTGAAGCCCATGCGCCTAGAGCCCATGCTCTGCAACAAGAGAAGCCAATGCAATGAGAAGCCTGTGCACCGCAACAAAGAGTAGCCCCCGCTCCGGCAACTAGAGAAAGCCCACACGCAGTAACAAAGACCCAACGCAGCCAAAAATAAAGTATAAATAAATAAATAAATAAATTTTAAAAATATTTTAAATAGCTGCACAGTATCAGAGACAATGAGATGTAATAGAGCAAATACTTTCAGGAAATCCTTGTTCCTCTTAGGTTATACTGCTCTTACCTCACCCCACCTATCACCAACTGATTACTGGGCACTAAGCTCACAGTTCTCCTCTGTACTCTAAAAGCTCACAGTTCTCCTCTGTACTGCCATCATCCTCTGCCATCATCCTCTGTCCTGCCATCATCTTGGCTGACTTCCACATACAAACAGATGACCAGTCTAAGCAACAATTTGGTCTCATAATTCTCTGACCTCCTCAACTCCAACGACCTTGACCTCCACTCATTTCCAGCCACCTACTTCCACGGCCATAGATTGGAACTGTATTGTTCTGGAAGGCTTAAACTAAAATGTCCCACTCTTACGTGAAAAAATATGCGCCAAGATGTTAATAGTGGCTACCTTGATTAAGTCAATTATCTGTACTCTAAATGCACACTTTGATTTTCCTGAGGGAAACACTGCTCTTGCAATAAGGAAAAACAAAACAAAAAAAGAAAGAAACTTTATCACTCTGATGATAAATTTTTGTTCTTTCAAGTCTCTGAACTTCTTATACCCAGAAAATCTGTTTTTCAGTCTCATCAAAGACCTCTAGACCTTGACAACTTCCCATTGGGTTAGGTACCCTTCCTCTAAGCTACCTCAGCATCAGTGCATACCTGTATCATGATATATATTACACTGCATTGTAATTATTTGTTTACTTATCTATCTTTTCCTTTAGATTCCAAGTTCCTTGGGATCAAGTAACATGTCTTGGGACTCTGTCTAGCACAGTGAAGCTGTCGTGAACAAACACAGGTTTCTGAGTAAAGAAATGAATATTGAAACAGCACTGATCAATATGAGTAAGACTTTGATTCAGATTCTATTTCTGTCCTTAACTTTGGTATGACCTTGGGAAAGTCAGTCAAATTCTCTGAATTTCAGTTTTCTTGTATCTGTAAAATGGGGTGATGATAATCCTTGTCCTATCCATTTCATAGAGTTGTCAGGAGGCTTAAATAATATATATGTTAGGTATAAGAATTACCATTGTTTGTTCAGACTGGCTAAAACATATGATTTCCTTTTCTAGAACTGCTTTCCTTGGCTCACTGAAATCAGCTTTTTTATTGCTACTTGACATTAATAGTTTCAGAGCTGACTAACCATTAATTGCTCCAGACTGTTTACCCTTCGTTCCCCTAAACAAGATATGGCACAGCCACGGATATCTTTTGTCCCGATACCATAGTCATTTCCTTTTAGAAGAAGGATATAATTGTTCCAACATGGAGAAAGGCCTCCCAAGTGCTTTTTGGGAGAACATTTAAAGTACTCTAATTCTTTGTCTCTACCAGTTCAAAGGAAGCAAGATAGGGGATCCGAGAATTGTTAAAGGGAATGGAGAACTCAACTGTCACTCTCATAAATCTGGGCTACAAAAAAATCAATAAAGATCTTTAAACCAACCTAATAAAAATGTATCTAAATAGGATCTGCACTGGGAATCCATTTTTATTTTCTTTTTCAGGAGATCCAAATTCAAATAATGGTTTACTTCAGTGGTTCTCAAATTTACCTGCACATTAGGAATCATCTGGGATTTTAAAAATATTCCAAAGCCCAGGCCACACATCTTACGGACTGGATTGTGTCCCCCAAAATTCATCTGTTGCAGCCCTAGCCTCCATATGACTATATTTGGAGACAGGGCCTTAAGAATGTCATTGAGGTTAAATGAGGTCATAAGGGGGCGCCCTAATCTGATAGGACTGGTGTCCTTGTAAGAAGAGGAAAAGACACCAGAAGGCTCTCTCTCCACATACATACAGAGGAAAGGTCATGTGAACAGTGACAAGATATCTTGATCTTGGACTTCTAGCTTCCAAAAGTATGAGAAAATAAGTTTCTGTTGTTTACGCCACCCAACCTGTGGTATTTTTTTTTAATGGCAGCCTAAGCAGACTAATCCAGCACCCTAGACCAATTAAATCACAACCTCTTGAAGTGGGACACAAACATCACTATTTTGAAAGCTCCCAGGTGATTTAAAATCGGCACACGGAAGTTTGGGGACCAATGCCTTATTTCATTTCAACTTTGAACTATAACGGACCTAGGTTTTTCTTTCCTGTTATTACATTTGTAGAAAAATAAGAATCAAAACATCATTAATTTATAGAACCACAGCAAAACTTGCCTCAAAAATCATCTGGAAGGGTGTTACCCCTGACACGTCCTGAGAATAGCTGGTTTCCTCTGAAGTCCAGCTCAGCTCTGCAGAGAGTCCAGGCAGTATAGACTGTATTTCTGTGTGAGAAGAGATGGTGGCAGAATAGAACAAGCAGTTTGCATAAGCACCAGAGTTTCTGGAGTTATTAAACTGATAAGCCAAGAAGTCTCTTCCCTGATGAAAAGATTATCTGCAAAATTTTAAATATGACTGGAGATGGCTATGCATCAGCAAATTGCTTAAACATTTAGAATTACTTTATGGGGATAAGACATTTAATCACATGTTTTCAATTTTACACAAATTGAAAATTTGCTAAATCAATTTATATTTTCACTTAATTTCCACAAGGACATATCCAATGCCACAAATCTTCAGAGTTGATAGCTCTAACTGATATTCTTATATTTTTAAATAAATCAATTCATTATTTAATAACACAAATCCAGTAAGTGAGCTAATTTAGAACTTAAAACAGAAAAATTCAAGAATGACCCTCTCAGGCATTTACCTAATGCCTAATGCCTTTTTTTACCCAAGAGAAGCAAACTCTTGCTAATTTAATTGTCAATTAACCACTTCGTATATTTACATATGTTGATTCAGAACTCTACACAAAGCATCAGTGAGTCCTGGATCATCATCAACAAATAGAACCTCAAAGTATGCACCATCCTTCTTTCTTTCTGTACCCTGGCACTAATATTATAAAGGGAAAAAAACCCAAATCTCCCATTTTATAAAATGCCATCCCTTATTTCCCCTCTATAGTAGTACTAGAATGGAGAACTAAATATGAATAAAAATATATATCTCAGTCTCTGAACGTTCTACCTTATAAATGAGGTTGACAATGTTGATATTATAAAAGAATTCAACTTAAAAATTTTAATAACAATAACATATATACTAAAATAATAGCACAACTTTCTTCTAAAACATTCATACCATATATCTAATAAGCTTTAACCATCTCAAAGAAGATCAAGTTCTAGCTATCAATCTTAATGGGTAATATTTTTCTTGCCATTAGTTTGTTTTTCAAATATAATTCAGTAACAAAGCTTGAGATAATATGGCAGCAAGGTTATGCTACACTGAAGTTTAATGAAGTTGGCACTAAACCAGGATGACTTACATCAATCTTCAGATTTACCACTGACTGACTTTCTGACCTAGGGTGACCCCCTTTTTTCTGTGATTCAATTACCTTTCTGTGAAATAAGAAAAAATTGTTCCTCAATCCTATAAAGTGGTAATACAGTGAAAAATAGGGAAAACATGTAGATACATGAGAAAAAGGTTTGTCAATAACTTGGAATTCTCTAGAAATCTTAATAATGATTTTTTAAAATGAGTAGTTATTTGGGGGAAATTAATTTCAATTAACTCACTCCATACACCAAAAAAAAAAAAAAAAAAATCCAGATGGATTGACTAGAGTTAAATGTGAAAAGGTAAAACAGTAGAACTAAATAAAAAGCCTTCTGTTTCAAGATAAGTCAAGCATATGTTGAAATTTCATCTTCCCATTCAAACACATAAAATGATAAAACAAGTATTTTTAAATTTTAATAAAACATAGTCATAGGGACTTCCCTGGTGGTCCAGTGGTTAAGACTCCACGCTTCCAATGGAGGAGGTGCGGGTTTGATCCCTGGTCGGGGAACTAGTATCCCACATGCCGCATGACACAGCCAAATAAATAAATAAATAAAAATTAAAACAAAACAAAACATAGTCATAGTGAGAAAAAAAGAAAAGAGAAATCTTTATAGACCAGAAATAGAGAGGTATTCTTCCCTAATCTTCGAAAGGAAAAAGAGAGAGAGAATCCACAATGGTAAGTAAGGACCAAAGATGCCCCATGTTTGAGGCATGGAATGGAAAAAAAAAATGGAGCTAATATTGCAACACCAACAGGTTTAAGAGCAAGAGCCACAGAGGCCACACATAGGAGGTATAAGCAAGGGACCAAAACATGAACAAAAGCCAAAGGGATGCCACCTGCCTACCTGAGGGTTGGTTAAAAGCCAAGTGATGCTAGTAGCAGCATGAGTGATGCAGGCTGAGGGCCTTAGAGCCATGTAATATAAGTACGGATGAGACTCAGAACTATATATTCTATTAAGATACAAGAGCCTTTTATCTTTCCACTCAAGCAAAGTTTAATCCAAGATACGTGCCCTGCAGATTAGGGCTCAGCAACCCAGAGAACCTCCTACTGGAAGGCTGTCAATGCAGGATGTGTTCAGGACAAAAGGGTCATGGACAATTAGCTCTTAACTAAAAATTACCAACCAGTGAAGACCAATACCATGAAAAATAGGACACATATCAACCAACAAAATGTATACCTGAGGAAACAGAGTTAATAAAACAATCTGAAAAGAACTTTAAAAATAAGTGTTCTGTATTTTACACCCTCAAATATAAAAAGAAGCCATGAAACAAGAATACACTGCCATCAATTAAACAGAAAGTAACAGCCAAAAACCCTATTAGAAATCTTAGAAATTGAAGATACAGTGTTTGAAATGAAAACCCTATGGATGGTAGATTAGACACTGTAAAAGAGCATATTTAAAAGAAAAAGTAGTACTTGAATGTCCATAGAAGCATGATTCATAGTAGGAAAAAGTGGAAACAACCCAAATGTACAACAAATGCTGAACAGATTAACAAAATATGGAATATTATTCAGCCAGAGAAAGAAATGAAGTACTGTTACATGCTACATACTAACATAAATGAATCTTGGAAACATTATGCTTAGTGAAAGAAGTCAGACACAAAAGGCCATGTAGTGTATTATTTTGTTTATATGAAATGCCTAGAACAGGCAAATCCATAAAGACAGAAAGTAGATTAGTGTTTGCCAAAGGACAGGGGGTAGGGGTAAGGGGAGTGACTGCTAATGGGTACAGGGTTTCTTTTGCAGGTGATAAAAATGTAATGTTATAAATAGTGATGATAGTTGTACAACTTTGTGAATATACTTAAAACCACTGAATTATATGCTTTAAAATGGTATATTTTATGACATGTGAATTATATATCAATTAAAAGAAGAAAAAGATAAAAGACATTAAGAACAGATTTCTAAAAGACAAAAACACTAAAAAAATTAAAATTAAAAAAATTCAGAAAAAAGAATGACTGAGCCACACAGCTAAACACATCACAATGAAACCCAGAATAACAAGGATAAAGAGAAAACCCTAAAAGCTACAAAAGAGAATCAAATTAGCCAAAAGAAACATGAGTTAGACTTCTCATCAACAATGCTAGATGCCAGAGGATAACTGGGTACTATCTTCAAAGATCTGAAGAAAATTCACTTTGACTCTGGACTTTTAAGAGAACCAAACTACCATTAAAGAATGAGAAACTTAATATGTTTATATTCCTTAAGCCCTTGCTGAAAGAACTACTAAATAAACCAGCATGATCTTTGAAAATGAGTTTACATTTGCACCTTTTTGCTGAGATGGAGTGGAGATAAGGGGGAAAGAATGATATAATATCAATATCAAACTACTTATTGACATAGCTCTTCAACTGTTAAAGAAAAAGTAGATAGAAAAATTTCAATCTTGTGGCAATGTGAACATACATCAAAACCATATATTGGGACTTCTCCTTTTTGCAGTGATGAAATAACTGGTACCAAATAAGCCCTCCCACCAAAAACTACTATAAAACTGGATAAAACATACTAGGCAATTGTTTTCAGGCATTGAGCAATAAATAGCACAAGCTGTGATCCTTGAGAGAAGGGAAACTCATGACATGACCCCTATGATTGCCCTGGATGTCTGCCTGGGGAAATTTTCCTGCCCATGGAGGACAGAGCTGGAGCCCAAGCAGAGCACAGTGGTTCCATTAAGCTGAGGAGACAGCGAATAGAGCTCAGGGTTGTGAAAGTACCTGGAATCTGCAAGGCAGGGCACTGGAGAGGAGGGAACTGTGCAGAACTGGGTACCAAAAGTCTGTATGGAAGCTCCCCATGAGCCTTTGGCCAAGGGCTGGGCTATGCATACAGCGGTGAGACTATATAAGATTTCCCAGAGAGCAGTTGCAATGGAGTTGAAAATGGAACAAGAAATTAGTGGTGAAGCAATGGTGGGAAATGTTGGCCTTCAGGCCCAGCCAGAATGGAGAGAACTTGATAAAACTGATGGTGTCCAGCTGAGATGGCAAAAAGGTAATATTTTAGTAGTAGAAAACACATTCAAGAAGAAGGTCTGATTCACCCTAAAAAAGCCTAAAACCAAGTCTCAACAAGATTCACAGAGAAGATACAGTTGGAGGTTATGTGGTATCAAGTTAGAGGCGTTTGAAAATGACTCGGCTTTCTATAGATCTACCCTTTAAACTGTATTTTAAAAGCCTACACAAGGTTAGGGTGATTAGCTTGCTAGAACTGCCTGCTAGAACAAAAATCAACACTCTTCAGAGGTAGAACAGAATATAAATCACATTATCCAGTAGAAAATAAATATTTAATAGACATGCAAAGAAAAAGGAAAATATAACTCATACAAAAAAGCAATCAATAAAAACCAAGCCTGTTACAGGTGTTACAGATGTTAAAATATTAACTGCAGAGGAATCTGGGTGGACAGTATATAAGAACTCTGTGTACTGTTTTTACAACTCTTCTATAAATCAAAAATTATTTTCAAGTTAAAAATGTAAATACTCTGCAAAAGGATGAAACTAGACCACTATCCTACACCATACACAAAAATTAACTCAAAATAGATTAAAAACTTGACTATAAGACCTGAAACCATAAAACTCCTAGAAGAAAACATAAGTGGTAACCTCCTTGACATGGGGTTTGGCGATGATATTTTTAACTTGACACTGAAAGCAAAGGCAACAAAAGTAAAAATAAATAAGTGGAACCTACATCAAACTAAAAAGCTTCTTCACAGCAAATGAAACCATCAACAAAATGAAAAGGAAGAAAAAATCTGCAAATCATATATCTGGTAAGGAGCTAATAACCAAAAAATATAAAGAAATCATACAACTCAATAGCAAACAAACAAGCCAATTAAAAAATAGGCAGAGGATCTGAATAGGCATTTTCCATAAAAAGGCATACAGATGATGGACAGGTACATGAAAAAATGCTCAACATCACTAATCATCAGGGAGATGCAAAACAAAACCACAATGAGATACCACCTCACACCTGTTAAAATGGTCATTAAAAACTAAGAAGCAACAAAAACTCCTGGTACTCAGAATGTGTTCTCTAAATACCAGTGCTTACTAAAAAGGAGAAATGGCTGATTCTGGGCCTAAAGTAGAACTGTACAAGATGAGATGGGTATCTTGTTGGGCCAGAAAGCAAGGAAGTTATCAAAGGCCAATGAGATTATGTCAAAGGATTTAGTTATAAAATAAATAAGTCACGGGAGTATAATGTACAGCACAGCAACTACCTTTTTTGTATCACATATTTGAAAGTTGCTAAAAGAGTAGATCTCAAGAGTTCTCAACAAGAAAAAAAATTGTAAGTATATATGATGACAGATGTTAACTAGACTAATTGTGGTGATCATTTTGCAATATACACAAATATTGAATCATTATGTTGTATACCTGAAACTAATATAATGTTACATGTCAATTATACCTCAACTTTAAAAACTTTCAGACTTAACCTATGTAGAATCTGCATTTATGAAGATTGCCAATTATCAAGTATGCTAAGGGGGGATTCTTTGTAACAAGTCTGATCATAAGTAGTTTAATCTATTTCCAATGATATACATAAGCTAAAAGAAGAAAAAAATTTTATATTGGTTCAAGATGGTGGAGTAGAAGGACATGCGCTCACTCCCTCTTGCGAGAGCACAGGAATCACAACTAACTGCTGAACAATCATCGACAGGAAGACACTGAAACTCAACAAAAAAGATACCCACATCCAAAGACAAAGGAGAAGCTGCAATGAGACAGTAGGAGGGGCACAGTCACAATACAATCAAATCCTGTAACTGCTGGGTGGGTGACTCACAAACTGGAGTGAAGGTTCTGAGCCCATGTCAGGCTTCCCAACCTGGGGGTCCAGCAACGGGAGGAGGAATTCCTAGAGAATCAGACTTTGAAGGCTAGCGGGATTTGATTACAGGACTTCAACAGGACTGGGGGAAACAGAGACTCCACTCTTGGAGGGCACACACAAAGTAGTGTGCACATCAGGACCGAGGGGAAGGAGCAGTGACCCCATAGGAGACTGAACCAGACCTACCTGCTGGTGTTGGAGGATCTCCTGCAGAGGCGGGGTGTGGCTGTGGCTCACTGTGAGGACAAGGACACTGGAAGCAGTTCTGGGAAGTACTCCTTGGTGTGAGCCCTCCGAGTCTGCCATTAGCCCCAACAAAGAGCCCGGGTAGGCTCCAGTGTTGGGTCACCTCAGGCCAAACAACCAACAGGGAGGGAACCCAGCCCCACCCATCAGCAGACAAGCGGATTAACATTTTACTGAGCTCTGCCCACCAGAGCAACACCCAGCTCTATCCACCACCAGTCCCTCCCATCAGGAAACTTGCACAAGCCTCTTAGATAGCCTCATCCACCAGAGGGCAGACAGCAGAAGCAAGAAAAACTACAATCCTGAAGCCTGTGGAACAAAAACCACATTCACAGAAAGATAGACAAGATGAAAAGGCAGAGGGCTATGTACCAGATGAAGGAACAAGATAAACCCCAGAAAAACAACTAAATGAAGTGGAGATAGGAAACCTTCCAGAAAAAGAATTCAGAAAAATAATAGTGAAGATGATCCAGAACCTTGGAAAAAGAATGGAGGCAAACATCAAGAAGATGCAATAAATGTTTAACAAAGACCTAGAAGAATTAAAGAACAAACACCTAGAAGAATTAAAGAACAAACAGAGATGAATAATACAATAACTGTAATGAAAAATACACTAGAAGGAATCAATAGCAGAATAACTGAGGCAGAAGAACAGATAAGTGACCTGGAAGACAGAATGGTGGAATTCACTGCTGTGGAACAGAGTAAAGAAAAAAGAATGAAAAGAAATGAAGACAGCCTAAGAGACCTCTGGGACAACATTAAATGCAAAAACATTCGCATTATAGGGGTCCCAGAAGGAGAAGAGAGAAAGAACCCGAGAAAATATTTGAAGACATTATAGTCGAAAACTTCCCTAACATGGGAAAGGAAATAGCCACCCAAGTCCAGGAAGCACAGAGGGTCCCAGGCAGGATAAACCTAAGGAGAAACACACTGAGACACATAGTAATCAAACTGACAAAAATTAAAGACAAAGAAGAATTATTGAAAGCAACAAGGGAAAAATGACAAGTAACATACAAGGGAACTTCCATAAGGTTAACAGCTGATTTCTCAGCAGAAACTCTACAAGCCAGAAGGGAGAGGCATGATATACTTAAAGTGATGAAAGGGAAGAACCTACAACCAAGATTACTCTACCCAGCAAGGATCTCATTCAAATTCAATGGAGAAATCAAAAGCTCTACAGAGAAGCAAAAGCTAAGAGAACTCAGCACCACCAAACAAGCTCCACAACAAATGCTAAAGGAACTTCTCTAAGTGGGAAACACAAGACAAGGAAAGGACCTACAAAAACAAACACATAACAATTAAGAAACATACATATCGATAATTACCTTAAACGTGAATGGATTAAATGCTCCAACCAAAAGACACAGGCTTGCTGAATGGATACAAAAACAAGACCCATATATATGCTATCTACAAGAGACCCATTTCAGACCTAAGGACACATACAGACTGAAAGTGAGGGGATAGAAAAAGATATTCCATGCAAATGGAAATCAAAAGAAAGCTGGAGTAGCAATACTCATATCAGATAAAATAGACTTTAAAATAAAGAATGTTATAAGAGACAAGGAAGCACACTACATAATGATCAAGGGATCAATCCAAGAAGAAGATATAACAATTATAAATATATATGCACCCAACATAGGAGCACCTCAATACATAAGGCAACTGCTAACAGCTATAAAAGAAGAAATCAACAGTAACACAATAATAGAGGGGGACATTAAAACCTCACTTATACCAATGGACAGATCATCCAAACAGAAAATCCATAAGGAAACACAAACTGTAAGTGACACAACAGACCAGATAGATTTAATTGCTATTTATAGGACATTCCATCCCAAAACAGCAGATTACACTTGTTCCTCAAGTGCATACGGAACATTCTCCAGGATAGATGACATCTTGGGTCACAAATCAAGCCTCACTAAATTTAAGAAAATTGAAATCATATCAAGCATCTTTTCTGACCACAATACTATGAGATTAGAAATCAATTACACAGAAAACAACGTAAAAAACACAAACACATGGAGCTAAACAATACGTTACTAAATAACCAAGAGATCACTGAAGAAATCAAAGAGGAAATCAGAAACTACCTAGAGACAAATTACAACAAAAACACGATGATCCAAAACCTGTGGGATGTAGCAAAAGCAGTTCTAAGAGGGAAGTTCATAGCAATACAAGCCTACCTCAAGAAACAAGAAAAATCTCAGATAAACAATCTAACCTTACACCTAAAGGAACTAGAGAAAGAAGAACAAACAAAACCCAAAGTTAGTAGAAGGAAAGAAATCATAAAGATCAGAGCAGAAATAAATGAAATAGAAACAAAGAAAACAATAGCAAAGATCAATAAAACTAAAAGCTGATTCTTTGAGAAGATAAACAAAATTGATAAACCTTTAGCCACACTCATCAAGAAGAAGAGGGAGACGACTCAAATCAATAAAATTAGAAATGAAAAAGGAGAAGTTACAATGGACACCGCAGAAATACAAAGCATCCTAAGAGACTACTACAAGCAACTCTATGCCAATAAAATGGACAACCTGGAAGAAATGGACAAATTCTTAGAAAGGTATAACCTTCCAAGACTGAACCAGGAAGAAATAGAAAATATGAACAGACAAATCACAAGTAATGAAATTGAAACTGATTAAAAATCTTCCAACAAACAAAAGTCCAGGACCAGATGGCTTCACAGGTGAGTTCTATCAAACATTTAGAGAAGAACTAACACCCATCCTTCTCAAACTCTTCCAAAAAATTGCAGAGGAAGGAACACTCCCAAACTCATTCTATGAGGCCACCATCACCCTGATACCAAAACCAGACAAAGATACTACAAAAAAAGAAAATTACAGACCAACATCACTGATGAATATAGATGCAAAAATCCTCAACAAAATACTAGCAAACAGAATCCAACAACACATTAAAAGGATCATACACGATGATCAAGTGGGATTTATCCCAGGGATGCAAGGATTCTTCAATATACGCAAATCAATCTATGTGATACACCATATTAACAAATTGAAGAATAAAAACCATATGATCATCTCAATAGATGCAGAAGAAGATTTTGACAAAATTCAACACCCATTTATGCAAAAACTCTCCAGAAAGTGGGCATAAAGGGAACCTACCTCAACATAATAAAGGCCATATACGACAAACCCACAGCAAACATCATTCTCAATGGTGAAAAACTGAAAGCATTTCCTCTAAGAGCAGGAACAAGACAAGGATGTCCACACTCACCACTACTTTTCAACATAGTTTTGGAAGTCCTAGCCATGGCAATCAGAGAAGAAAAAGAAATAAAAGGAATTCAGATTGGAAAAGAAGACGTAAAACTGTCACTGTTTGCAGATGACGTGAAACTATACATAGAGAATCCTAAAGAAGCAACCAGAAAACTCCTAGAGCTAATCAATGAATTTGGTAAAGTGGCAGGATACAAAATTAATGCACAGAAATTTCTTGCATTCCTATACACTAATGATGAAAAATCTGAAAGAGAAATTAAGGAAACACTCCCATTTACCAATGCAACAAAAAGAATAAAATACCTAGGAATAAACCTACCTAGGGAGACAAAAGACCTGTATGCAGAAAACTGTAAGACACTGATGAAAGAAATTAAAGATGATACCAACAGATGGAGAGATATACCATGTTCTTGGATTGGAAGAATCAACATTGTGAAAATGACTATACTACCCAAAGCAATCTACAGATTCAATGCAATCCCTATCAAATTACCAATGGCATTTTTTACAGAACTGGAACAAATCATCTTAAAATTTGTATGGAGACACAAAAGACCCCGAATAGCCAAAGCATTTTTTCCCTTGAGGGAAAAAAATGGAGCTGGAGGAATCAGACTCCCTGACTTCAGACTATATTACAAAGCTACAGTAATCAAGACAATATGGTACTGGCACAAAAACAGAAACATAGATTAATGGAACAGGATAGAAAGCCCAGAGATAAACCCATGCACCTATGGTCACCTTATCTTTGATAAAGGAGGCAAGAATATACAGTGGAGAAAAGACAGCCTCTTCAATAAGTGGTGCTGGGAAAACTGGATAGCTACATGTAAAAGAATGAAATTAGAACACTCCCTAACACCATACACAAAAATAAACTCAAAATGTATTAAAGACCTAAATGTAAGGCCAGACACCATCAAACTCTCAGAGGAAAACATAGGCAGAACACTCTGTGACATAAATCACAGCAAGATATTTTTTGATCCACCTCCTAGAGTAATGGAAATAAAAACAAAAATAAACAAATGGGACCTAATGAAACTTCAAAGCTTTTGCACAGCAAAGGAAACCATAAACAAGACAAAAAGACAACCCTCAGAATGGGAGAAAATATTTGCAAATGAAGCAGCTGAGAAAGGATTAATCTCCAAAACATACAAGCAACGCTTGCAGCTCAATATCAAAAAAGCAAACAACCCAATCAAAAAATGGGCAGAAGACCTAAATAGACATTTCTCCAAAGAAGACATACAGATGGCCAAGAAGCACATGAAAAGCTGCTCAACATCACTAATGATTAGAGAAATGCAAATCAAAACTACAATGAGGTATCACCTCACACCAGTTAGAATGGGCGTCATCAGAAAATCTACGAACAACAAATGCTGGAGAGGGTGTGGAGAAAAGGGAACCCTCTTGCACTGTTGATGGGAATGTAAATTGATACAGCCACTATGGAGAACAGTATGGAGGTTCCTTAAAAAACTAAAAATAGATTTACCATATGACCCAGCAATCCCACTACTGGGTATATACCCAGAGAAAACCATAATTCAAAAAGACACATGCACCCCAATGTTCATTGCAGCACTATTTACAATAGCCAGGTCATGGAAGCAACCTAAATGCCCATCGACAAACAAATGTATAAAGAAAATGTGGTATATATATACAATGGAGTATTACTCAGCCATAAAAAGGAACGAAATTGGGTCATTTGTTGAGACGTGGATGGATCTAGAGACTGTCATACAGAGTGAAGTAAGTCAGAAAGAGAAAAACAAATATCATATATTAACACATATATGTGGAACCTAGAAAAATGGTACAGATGAACCGGTTTGCAGGGCAGAAATAGAGACACAGATGTAGAGAACAAACGTATGGACACCAAGGGGGGAAAGTGGTGGGGGGAGGTGAGTGGTGGTGTGATGAATTGGGAGATTGGCACTGACATATATATACACTAATATGTATAAAATGGATAACTAATAAGAACCTGCTGTATAAAAAAGTAAATAAAATTCTAAAAAAAATTTTTTTAAACTCACTCAAAATTAACATACTGCACAAACAAAAAACTAAGAGAATAATTGCCAACAATGACAAAGAGGTTTACTATACTTACTATACAAAGTATAGAACTTTGTATAAAATAGAAAAGCACTAAGATCCTAAAGGGGAAAATGAGCAAAGAATGTGAACAAACATTCAACAAAGAAATAAATCAATAAACATAAGACAGTCATTTCACTGTATTAAATGCAAGTTAAAATGAGATACAATAACACTAGTTTTTTCCTAAGTAGAAATAGAAACACACACACACACACACACACACACACACACACACACACACACTATGGTAATTTGAAAGAAGGTAAGCCAAGGTTTTCAAAGTATGATTGTCTCTGAGATTATATTATAAATATGTATAATATTATAATTATTTTTCACCTTTAGTTTTTTTTTTTATATATATAATAATGGGAATTGCTTTTGAAATTTTTTTTTTTGGCTGCACCATGCGACTTGTGGGATCTTAGTTCCCCGACCAGGGATCGAACTCAGGCCACAGCAGTGAAAGCTCTGAGTCCTAACCACTGGACTGCCAGGGAACTCTCACTTTTGAGATTTTTTTTTTAAGTGTTTTAAATATCTAAAAAATGAAAGGCAATATTCTGCCTATCAAATTAACCAAGCCTTCTTTGAGTAGTAGTGCACAATACTGGTAAGAAGGGGATCAGACAGGTGTTTGTATACATTGATAGTAAAAATGTAAATTGCAATAATTTTATGGAGAACAATTTAATAATTTCATCAAAGTATTATTTATAATACCATAAAATTAAAATCACCAAACATCCTGAAAGAGGGGAAAGCTTAATAAATTATTATAACCTTTCAATGGAATAGTATAAATTTTTGTAACTTGTTACTACATAATTTCAAACTTACAGAAAAGTTGCAAGAATAGTACCAGGAACTCTCATATACCCTTTACCCAGATTTAGAAATTGTATATTTTGACACATTTGCTTTATCCTCTTTCTCTTTCTCTGTGTGTGTATGTATGCATATTTTTTCTTGAACCAATTGAGAATAAACTGGAGACACTGTGCCCCTTTATCCCTAAAATAATTCAGTGCTTATGTTCTAAGAAGAAAGTCTCTTATATAATCTCAGTATAATTATCAAAATAGGAAATTTAGTACGAATGTATATAGTATTATTATCTAATCCATAGTCCATATTCAAATACCAGCAATTATCCTAATAATGTCCTCTATAACTATCTTTTCCTGGCCCAGAATTCAATCCAGTATTGCACATTAGATTTAGTTTTCAGTCTTACTCTCCTTTATTTCTCTGCCTTTCCTGATCTTGACATTTTTGAAGAGTTCAGACCAATTTATTTTATAGAATATCCCTCAAATTGGATCAGCTGCTTGTCCTTAAAATATTCAGGTTATGCAATTTTTGCAGAAATACCACAAAAGTGATGTTGTGTCCTTCTCAGCACATATCAGGAAGCACGATAACAGTTTGTTCCAACATTGGTGATGTTAACTTTGATCTTTTGGTTAACGTGTCCCATAGATTCCTTTACTGCAAAAGTTAGTATTTTCCCCTTGTGATTGATAAATATTTTCAAAGTAATCTCCACAAATTATGTATCTGTTCCTCATTAAAATCGCACTCATTAGTGTTAGCATCCATTGATGATTTCCTAAGTCCTTTATCTTTTCGACACTTATTAGTTGGCATTCTACCTGTAATGAACAGCTTTCCTTTCTCCTTATTTATTTACATCTGTATGGATTCATGCGTTCTTATTTTATTCACTGAGTTATAATCTCTTACTATCATTATTTACCCTATATTATTGTCCCATATTTGGTCAATGGAAGTCCCTTCAAGCTGGCCACAGCTTGTCTGTCCACATCACCTTCAAGGAATTCCTTTATTTCAAGGATACGGGGGCTTCCCTGGTGGCACAGTGGTTAAGAATCCGCCTGCCAATACAAGGGACACGGGTTCGAGCCCTGGTCCGGGAAGATCCCACATGCCGCAGAGCAACTAGGCCCATGTGCCACAACTGCTGAGCCTGCACTCTAGAGCCCACAAGCCACCACTACTGAAGCCCATGTGCCTAGAGCCCATGCTCTGCAACAAGAGAAGCCACAGCAATGAGAAGCTCACGCACCACAACGAAGAGTAGCCCCCACTCACCACAACTAGAGAAAGCCCACACTCAGCAACAAAGCCCCAATGCAGCCAAAAATAAATGAATAAAATATTTTTTTAAATTAAAATCACAGATATTCTAGGCTCATCTTGTATTCTCCCTACCCCAATCCTGGAATCAGTGTTTTCCCCAAGGAGTTCTAGTTCTTTTTAGTGGAGAAGTGTGGTTGGAAACCAAGATTTGAGAGCTAAGCAATTGCTATTGGGATATTATTATTTCTAGGCTCTCTCAACAGACAAAGCTAGGATACATACACGTATCTCTATGTTTCTATATTTATCTATCATATGTAATATATACTATACAGTTGGAACCATGAGTTCTAATTCCACAGGGTGCATTTTAGTCTGCCCCCTTTCCATACTTGTAACTTCTTTATCCAACAGTGAAAAATCACGTTCCTATTAATCTTAATATATTTACTCAATTTATCAAGCTAGAATACACAGGAAGTAGTTTCAGAATTGTTAAACCTTATCTCTGGAAAGCAAACCTACTAACTAGATTTTAACATTTGTTTATAGTTCTTTTATTTAGGTAAACTTTACATACAATATAATGCACAAATCTTAAGTGTACAACTTGTTTTGACAAATGCATATAACCAGGTAACTCATGCTGCATCAAGATACAGAACATTTCCATCATCCCAGAAAATTCCTAATTGCTTTTTTCTCAGTGAACACTTCTCAGAGGCAATCATTTAAAAGTTTTTTCATTAGTTTAGTTTCACTGTTCTTGAACTTTATATAAATGAAATCCATATACAGTGATTCTTTTATGTCCATTTTCTTTCTCAGCATAATGTCTGTGAGATTAATGCACAGGCACACCTCATTTTATTGTTTCACTTTATTGCACTTCACAGATACTGTATTTTTTTTTACAAATTGAAGGTTTGTGGCAACCCTGCATGGAGCTAGTCTATTGGTGCCATTTTTCCAACAGCATTTGCTTACTTAGTGTCTGTGTCACATTTTGATAATTTCTGCAGTATTTCAAACTTTTTCATTATTATTATGTTATGGTGCTCTGTGATCAGTGATCTTTGATGTTATAGTACTACTGCAAAAAGATTATGACTAGCTGAAGGTTCAGATGATGGTTAGCATTTTTTAGTAATAAAGTATTTTTAAATTAAGGTATGTATATTTTTAGACATAATGCTGTTGCATACTTAATAGACTATGTATAGTGTAAACATAACTTTTATATGCACTGGGAAAGCAAAAAATTCGTGACTCGCTTTATTGAGGTTTTTTTTTATCAGAGTGGTCTGAAATTGAACTTGCAAAATATCCAAGGTATGCCTGTAGTTCATTCCTTTTTATTCCTGACTAGCATTCCATTACATGTATACACCCAACTTATTTATCCATTCTCTTGTTGGACATTTGGATTTTTCTAGTTTTTGGCTATTTTTAATAAAGCTGCTATGAACAGCTGGTGTAAATCTTGTTTTGGACAAACAGTTTCATTTCTCTTGGGTAAATACCTAGAAGTGAAATTGATGGGTCATGGCATAGGTATATGTTTCACTTCATAAGAAACGGTCAGTTTTCCAAAGTGGTTGTACTATTTTACACTCCCACCAGCATTATATCAGAGATCTGATTGTTCTACATCCTTGCTAACATCTGGCGTTTTTTAATTTTAGCTATTCTGGTGGACTGTGAATTTAACTTACAATCTCTGGTGAATGATGATGGTAAGCACTTCTTCATGTGCTTAGTGGCCATTAAGATACTTTCTTTTGTGAAGTATCTATTCAAATCTCTGGCCCACTAAGAAAAAAATAGATTTGGAACTTCTCTAGTGGTCCAGCAGTTGGGACTCCACACTCCCATTGCAGGGGTCCCAGGTTCGATCCCTGGCCGGGAACTAGAGCCCGCATGCCACAACTAAAAGATCCCGCACGTGGCAATGAAGATCCCACATGCCGCAACTAAGACCCGGCGAGCCAAATACATAAATAAATAAATGTTTTTTAAAAAGAAAGAAAAAAATAGCTTTATTGAGATACAATTCACATATCATTCAATTCATCCATTTAAAGTGTACAATTCAGTGGTTTGGGAATATATTACATTATTAGTTTTTAAGTTGTGGTAAAATATACATATAACAAAATTTGCCATTTTAACTATCTTAAAGTATACAATTCAGTGTCACTAATTACACTCACAATGCTATACAACTATCACCACTATCTATTTCTAAAGCTTTTTCATCATCCCAGACAGAAACTCTGCGACGATCAAGCTGTAAGTTCCCATCCTCCCCGCTTCCCATCTCTGGTAACTTCTAATCCACTTTCTGTTTCTATGAATTTGCCTATTCTAGATATTTCATATTAGTAGAATCATATATTATTTGTCCTTTGTGTCTGGCGTATTTCACTTAGCATAATGTTTTCAAGGTTAATCCATGTTGTAACACATATCAGAACTTCATTCCTTTTCATAGCTGAATAATATTCATATATATATATATATCACAATTTGTTTATTCATTCATAAATTGATGGACACTGGGTTGCTTCCACCATTGGGTTATTGTGAATGATGCTGCAATGAACACTGGCGTACAAGTATCTATTTTAAATCCCCGCTTTCAACTCCTTTAGGCATATCCATAGGAGTGGAATTGTATGGTAATTCTATATTTAGCTTTTTGAGGGACTCCCAAACTTTCTTCCATGGTGGCTGAATTATTTTACATTCCCATCAACAATGTTCAAAGGTTCCAGTTTCACCACATACTTGTCAACATTTGTTATTTTCATTATTTTTCTTTTTTTATTGAAGTATAGTTGACATACAATATTATATTAGTTTCAGGCATACAACATAGTGATTTGAATTTATATACATTACAAATTGATCACCACAATAAGCCTAGTAACATTCTGTCACCATACAAGGTTATTACAATATTACTGACTATATTTCCTATGCTGTGCATTACATTCCCGTACTTATTTTTCTTATAACTGGAAGTTTGTATCTCTTAATCCCCTTCACCTATTTCACGCAACTTCCCACTCTCCTCCCATAATCATCATGATCACTGTCTTCGTCATCACTGCTATCCTAGTAGGTGTGCAGTGTTTGGCCTGTTTTTGTTTTTTTTTAATCAGGATGTCTTTTTTTTTTTGCGGTACGCAGGCCTCTCACTGTTGTCGCCTCTCCCGTTGCGAAGCACAGGCTTCGGACGCGCAGGCTCAGCGGCCGTGGCTCACGGGCCCAGCCGCTCTGCGGCATGTGGGATCTTCCCGGACCGGGGCACGAACCCGTGTCCCCTGCATCGGTAGGCGGACTCTCAACCACTGCGCCACCAGGGTAAGCCCAGGGTGTCTTTTTTTTATTATTAAGTTTTAGAAGCTTTTTTAAATATTATGGATATTATGGATAAAACCCTGTTGCCAGACATGTTTTGCAAATATTTTCTCACAACTATGGTTAACATAATCACTTTCTTAATATCTTTTGATGAGCAAAAGTTTTTTATTTTGATGAAGTTTATCAGTTTTTTTCTTTCATGGTTACTTATTTCTATGCCCTAAGATTTTACCTATTTTTAGGTTAAAGGATATTCTCCTTTGTTTTCTTCAAGAATCTTCTTAGCTTTTATTTTCAGGTCTATCTTCCATTTCTAATTTTTGTGTGTGATCTGCAGTAGATATCAAGGTTCATTTTTTTTCCTTATAGACATAAGGTCATTTCAGCAACATTTGTTGAAAAGACTTTCTTTTCCTTGATGGATTGCTTTGGTGCCTTTATTTTTTTAAAAAAAATCAAATAACCATATAAGTATGAGCCTGTTTCTGGCCCTTTTCATTTCCATATATTTTCCTATTTTTAAAAAATTAATAACGCTTATTTTTTAGAGCAGTCTTGAGTGAAAAATTGAGGAAAAGTACAGAGAGTTCTCATATATCCATACTCCCATTTGTGAACTTAAGTTTGCAATTCATTTGGGTAAATACCGAGGAGCACGATTACTGGATCATATGTTAAGAATATGTTTACTTTCATAAGAAACTGCCAAACTGCCTTCCAAAGTGGCTGCAGCGATGAAAGAGAGTTCCTATTGCTCCACATCTTTGTCAGCATTTGTTGCCAGTGTTGTCAATGGGTTTTGGCCATTCTAATAGGTGTGTAGTGGTATCTCATTTTCATTTGCATGTCTCTAATGACATAATAATGTGGAGTACTTTTTCATATGCTTACTTGCCATCTGTATATCTTCTTTGGTGAGGTGCCTGTTCAAGTCTTCTGCTCATTTTTTAAAAACTGGATTGTTTTCTTATTGTTGAATTTTAAGAGATCTTTGTATATTTTGGATAACAGTCCTTTATCAGATATGTCTTTTGCAAATATTATCTCCCAGTCTGTGACTTGCCTTTTCATTCCCTTGAGATTGTCTTCCACAGAGCAGAACTTTTTAATTTTAATGAGGCCCAGTTTATCAATTATTTCTTTCATGGATCATGCCTTTGATGTTGTATCTAAAAAGTCATCTTTATACCCAAGGTCATCTGTGTTTCCTCCTATATTAATTTCTAGGAGTTTTATAGTTTTGTGTTTTACATTTAGGTTTATGATCCATTTTCATTAATTTTTATGAAGGTGTAACATCTGTGTCTAGATTCTTTCATTTATTTATTTGCACGTGGATGTCCAGTTGTTCCAGTACCATTTGTTGAAAAAACTATCTTTGCTCCATCATAATGCCTGTCCTCCTTTGTAAAAGATCACTCGACTATATTTACGTGGGCTCTGTATTCTTTCTGTTCTGGGCCCTGTTTCTGGGATCTCTATTCTGTTCCATCTATCTATTTGTCTATTTTTTTTTACCAACACCACACTGTCCTGATTACTGTAGCTTTTTTTTTTTTTTTTTTTTGTGGTACGCGGGCCTCTCACTGTTGTGGCCTCTCCCGTTGTGGAGCACAGGCTCCGGACGCGCAGGCTCAGCGGCCATGGCTCACAGGCCCAGCCACTCTGTGGCATGTGGGCTCTTCCCGGACAGGGGCACGAACCCGTGTCCCCTGCATCAGCAGGCGGACTCTCAACCACTGTGCCACCAGGGAAGCCAATACTGTAGCTTTATAAGTCTTGAAGTCACATAGTATCAGTCCTCTGACTTTGTTCTCCTTTAATATTGAATTTGCCTCTCCATGTAAACTTCAGAATCATGTTGTTGATATTCACAAAATAACTTGCTGGAATTTTTATTTGGATTGCACTGGATCTATAGATCAAGTTGGGAAGAACTGACATCTTGACAATATTTAATCTTCCTATCCATGACATGGAACATCTCTCCATTTATTTAGTTCTTCTCTGATATATTTCATCAGAGCTTTATAGTTTTCCTCATATAGCTCTTATACATAGGTTTTGGGGTTTTGTGGGTTTTCTGGGTTTTTTTCTTTGCTTTATATCTAAGTATTTTGTTTTTTATGGTGCTAATGTAAATGGTAATGTGTTTTTAATTTAAAATTCCACTTGTTCATTGCTTGCATACAGGAAACCAATTGACTTTTGTATATTATCCTTGTATCCTGCAAGCTTGTTATAACTGCTTATCAGTTCATGTAAAATTTTTAACCAGTTTGTGAATTTCTATAGAAAGTCTGCTGATATTATGATTGTGTTGACTCCACAGATCAATTTGGGAAGAATGGACATCTTAGCAATATTGCACTTTCCAGTCTATAAACATGATATATCTCTCCATTTATTGTTTAATTTCTCTTGGCAATGTTTTATAGCTTTCAGCAAAGATCTTTTACTTATAACATTAAATCTATCCCTACGTGTTTCATATTTTTTGATGCTATTATAAATGGAACTATTTTTAAATTTTATTTTACAATCGTTAGCTGCTAGTATAAAAAAAATCTTGTGGGGGAATTCCCTGGTGGTCCAGTGGTTAGGACTTGGCATTTTCACTGCCAGGGCCTGGGTTCAATCCCTGGTCAGGGAACTAAGATCCCACAAGCCACATGGCGCAGCCAAAAACAAAAATCTTTTTGTGTATTTACCATGTATCCTGCAACCTTGCTAAATTCACATATTTCTTCTAATATTTATTTTGTAGATTCCCTAGGATTTTGTACATTAAAAAAATTATATCATTTAAAAATAAAGACTGTTTTACTTCTGCCTTTCCAACTTCTATGCCTTGTACTTATTTTTCTTGCCTTGTTTACATTGGCTAGAACCTCTACTATGATTTTTAAATGATATTCTTAAAAACCTTGTGAGATAAGAAAATTCTTACTCAAAGTGAAAAATAAAAAAATATACCACACTAGGGACTTCCCTGGTGGCACAATGGTTAAGAATCCACCTGCCAATGCAGGGGACATGGGTTCGAGCCTGGTCCAGGAAGATCCCACATGCTGTGGAGCAACTAAGCCCGTGTGCCACAATTACTGAGCCTGCGGTCTAGAGCCCATGTGCCACAACTACTGAGCCCGCGTGCCTAGAGCCTGTGCTCTGCAACGAGAAGCCACCACAACAAGAAGCCCGTGCACCGCAACGAAGAGTAGCCCCTGCTCGCCGCAACTACAGAAAGCCCGCGCACAGCTATGAACACCCAACACAGCCAAAAATAAAAAAATTAATTTATATTAAAAAAAAAGAACATCCATAGTGATATTCTTGTATCAGTAGAGTATTAGAAGAAAATGAGATTTAGGAAATCATTACATTAGACCTATCATTCCACAGCCAACTGTGCATCTTGAAACAAAATGGCATTATAACAGAAAAACTGAATCTCAATGATTTGTACATCATAGTGTCAAGCCTAAAAATACAATTTACACAGTATCTTAGTCCCTTTGGGCTGCTATAACAAAATAAGACAGATTGAATTGCTTATAAAGAACAGAAATTTATTTCTCACAGTTCTGGAGTCTGGAAGTCCAAGATCATACTGCCAGCATGGTCTGGTTCTGGGCTCTTTTTTGGATTACAAATTTCTAATTGTATTTTCATATGGCCGAAGAACCTGGAGAACTCTGTCAGTTCTTTTTTTATAAAGGCATTAATCCCATTTGTGAGGGCTCCACCCTCATGACTTAAGCACCTCCCAAAGGTCCCATCTCCTAATACCATCACATTGGCCATTAGGATTTCAACATATGAATTTTGGGGGGACACAAACATTCAGACCATAGCACAGAGCTAATGGCTGAATTTATTTTAAACTTCATCTTAGAAGTTTTTCCCTAAAAACATGGAAAAAGTTCAGAAAGAAGAAAGTACAGATAGTAAACACTTATAAAAAGTTTCAAAAATATATGAATTAAAACTATATACCTGTTAATTAACTAGTAAATTGGCTAAAATAGTTTAAGTAATTGAAATTCCTAATGCTAGCAAAGTACAGGAAGTTAATATCCTCATATACAAATGCTACTATTACATGATACAACTTTCTAAAAAGTAATTTCAAGAGCCATAAAAATATAGACTTTAATCAACTTAAATCTACTTCAGGAAATTAGTCCTAAATTTTTCAATTAAGTAAAAAGCTATATGCATTAAGATACTCATCCCAGAGACATTAACATTAATTAGCACTTATTGAGAACTATGCACTCAGAATAACCGCTATGCCACATGCATTATGTGTATTACCTCGTTTAATCCTCAAAACAGCTTTATGAGGTAGGTATTTTTCAAAAGATCAAATAACTTGCTCAAGGATACACAGTATGAGTTCTTAACCTCTACAATATGTTGCTATTCATAGTAATGGGAAAAAAGAAAGAACAAGCCTAAAAGCCTCAAAATATAAAATGGTTACTTAATTTATGATACATCTTCTTATGGACAACTTATCCATTAAAAATAATGACTAGAAGACTGTCATAACATGAAAAATGCTGACACGTTAAGTGAAAAAAAAGTAGTAGGACAAAATTATGTATATATTGTGATTACAACTATATTAAAAATACATGGGGGAAAAGTTTGTGAGAAGTTTTTTCCTTTTCCCTATTTTCCCCTAATTTTCTAAAATGGGCTATATTGCTTCTATAACAAAAAGTACCATTTAAAAATAATTTCTCTGATGATGGCAAAAGTTGAGATCCGGCTGTTTGTTGTTGTTTCCCAACAGACTCAGCAAACCAGTAATTATTTGGTTTTCTTGCCTTTAACCAGTGAATAAAGTAACAATAGTAATACCAAACATTTTAAAGAATGAGGTTAATTAAGCCAAAAGATGAAAAGTTCTTTGGTTGGCTCTGTGGCTTGATGTCATTAGTTAAATTGGCTAATTATTTCCACATTATAAAACAACCCCAGACATGCTCTAGAGAAGGAAATAGAAAGCAGGACATTATAATGGAGAATCAGCAACCTTTCAGAAACACTGTGTCAAATCTTCATTCACTCCCTCAAAAAGCAGAGAGACTAGTTCTTTGGTTGGCTCTGTGGCTTGATGTCATTAGTTAAATTGGCTAATTATTTCCACATTATAAAACAACCCCAGACACGCTTTAGAGAAGGAAATAGAAAGCAGGACATTATAATGGAGAATCAGCAACCTTTCAGAAACACTGTGTCAAATCTTCATTCACTGCCTCAAAAAGCAGAGAGACTAGTGGGCATTGCTGCATATCCAGTTGGCTCCCTCAGCCAAGCAAGCCAGTCAACAAAGGTGTGGTCACTCAAGTACCTAACAAAGGAATATGCACCTGAGCCTCATACCACCCCAAACAAAAAGATGTAGATTGGGGCTTCCCTGGTGGCGCAGTGGTTGAGAGTCCTGCCGATGAGGGAGACATGGTTTGTGCCCTGGTCTGGGAAGATCCCACGTGCCACGCAGCGGCTGGGCCCGTGAGCCATGACCACTGGGCCTGCGCGTCCGGAGCCTGTGCTCCGCAACAGGAGAGGCCACAACAGTGAGAGGCCCACGTACCGCAAAAAAAAAAAAAAAAAAAAAAAAAGATGTAGATTGAAAATGGAGTAAGAAAAACATGATAATTCTTCCAAGCCTACACTTACCTCTTCACACAACCTCAACAACTCAATCATCAAAAATGATACAGGCTACAGATTTCTTCAACTTGCGGTATGAGAGTGAAGTGAGAAGTTGTCAAAGAAAGAGAGAAATTAATATCTATTCATTCATTGAGCATAAATAAATAGTTGATCATCTGAAAAGTTAATACATAGTCAAACCTCTAGCAAAATAGAATACTGTATAGTAGGCCAAAATACTACGGAATAGTGGTTAAGACATAGCCTCTGGAGCCAGTCTGTCTGGGTTCATATAACCCACTCAATCACTTAATAGATTTGTGACTTTGAACAAGTTACTTCACCTTTTTGTGTTTAAAATGAAATGTTTCCTATTAGTGTTATCATTATCACCATCAAGAAAAAGAGAAGGTGCAAAAACAACATAAGAAACCCCAAAGAGATAAGAGTACAAATATTTTTAAATCATAAAGGAATACTATAGGACTTCCCTGGTGGTGCAGTGGTTATGAATCTGCCTGCCAATGCAAGGGACACAGGTTCGATCCCTGGTCCGGGAAGATCTCACATGCCACAGAGCAACTAAGCCCACATGCCACAAGTACTGAGCCTGCACTCTAGAGCCTGCAAGCCACGACTACTGAGCCCACATGCCGCTACTACTGAAGCCCATGTGCTTTAGGGCCCGCGTGCCACAACTACTGAGCCGGCATGCTGCAACTACTGAAGCTTGCACGCCTAGAGCCCGTGCTCTACAACAAGAGAAGCCACCGCAATGAGAAGTCCCCACGCCACATCGAAGAGTAGACCCCGCTCGCCGCAACTAGAGAAAGCCCACGTGCAGCAACAAAGACCCAACCAGCAGCCAAAAATAAAAAATAAAAATTTTTTAAACAATACTATAAATAACTTCACATCAATTAATCTGAAAACTAAGATGAAATGCCGAACACATAGCAGGTGCTCAATAAATACGTACTGGATGAATGAATTAAAAGGAATAAGGGATAATGTGTGTGTGTGTGTGTGTGCGCGCATGCATTTTTCTTTTTTAATATACATATACAGTTGAGCCTTGAACAACACGCATTTGAACTGCGCGGCTCCACTTATATGCTGATTTTTTTTTCAATAACTATAGCACCTGCGTTTTCATTTTACAGATCTTTAATTAAGTGTGGGGAAAAGTTTCTGTCTGATTAGAGATCACAATACGTGGAATCAAAAGAACTAGGGTTTGAGTCCTGATTCTATCCAAACGGTTTCAACTTCCTGCCCTTGGGTGAGTCGTTTATCAATTCATTTGTTTTTGAGGCAGAGATAACAGTACGCAGATTTTCGACTATGTGTGGGGTCGGCGGCCCAACCCCCCATGTTGTTCAAGGATCAACTGTATTTCCAAAATTGGCTCTAGGGGAAATAGAAAACTTAAGCCAAACATTATTAAAGAAAGCAAGTTGGTTATCAAAAATAATTCCTTCTTCACCTCCCACACCCCCAAAATACCAGGTTCAAATGATTTTTTTACAGGGTAGTTTTACCAAATTTTCAGAGAACAGATACAAAAAGTTCGAGAACAGAAATGGATAAACCTACTCAACTCATTTTACAAAGCTAGTATAATCTTGGTACCAAAATAAGACAAGGACAATATAAACCAATCTCACTAGGAATATAGATGCAAAAGTTAAATCCAGGATATGTAACAATTATATAATGAAAACAACCAGCAAGGGTGTTTTTTATCAGAAAGTCTATCACCATAACTCATCATATTAATAGATTAAAGACTTAAAAAAACACATCATAATCCCAAAAGATGTAGAAAAAGCACTTTTGAAAATACAATACTCATTTATAACAAACACTACTGGCAAATTAAGAAGAGAAATTCCTTAACCTGACAAGGAGCAAATATCAAAAAACTATAGTAAAATCATACTGTATGGTAGAAATTTTTATTTATTTATTTATTCATTTATTTAATTTTTGGCTGCATTGGGTCTTCGCTGCTGCACGCGGGCTTTCTCTAGTTGCAGTGAGCGGGGGCTACCCTTTGTTGCGGGGCACAGGCTTCTCATTGTGGTGGCTTCTCTTGTTGTAGAGCACAGGCTCTAGACGCGCGGGCTTCAGTAGTTGTGGCTCGCGGGCTCTAGAGCGCAGGCTCAGTAGTTGCGGCACACGGGCTTAGTTGCTCCACGGCATGTGGGATCTTCCCGCACCAAGGCTCGAACCCGTGTCCCCTGCATTGGCAGGCGGATTCTTAACCACTGCGCCGCCAGGGAAGCCCTGTATGGTAGAATTTTAAGTAATATCATTGAAGGAAGGCAAGACGCAGATGCCTAATATCACCTGTGCTCTTCTATCCAATACTAATATTGTTCTATCTAATGCAATATGACAAGGAAAAGAAATAAGCCATAAAAGAAGTGAAAATGAAAAGAAAAAAACGGTAAGAATTTAGAAATGCTTTGATTGTCCTTATAGAAGATCCAACAGAACCTACAGATAAATTATCAAAATTTTAACAGTTCAAGTCAGTAATATTGAAAAAATGAATACCACTCACAATAGCAATAAAAACTATAAGACATTAGGAATAAATACAACAAAAGATGTCTAGGACTTATGAAAAGAAGTGTTAACATAAAGAAGTGTTAACATAAAAGAAGATCTAAATAGGAATGACATCAGCAAGATGGCAGAAGAGCAAGTCTCAGGCCCTCACTCTCCCTTGGAGATATCAAACTTAACAACAATATCAAATTGCCTTTTTGAGAACTCTAGAAACCAATTAAGAGGCATGCCAGGCAAGCACAGAAAGGAGTCATTCCAAAGCAGAATCCAGGCTAAAGGAACACCTTCCATCATAGGCATCCTAGCCTGGCATCCTAGCCTCACAGCAGAAGAAAAGGAGCTATGACCGAAAAACACACTGGCTCTTAAAGCTTCTCCTGGGAGGTGGTGCATATTACTTCCATTCGCATTTCACTGGCCCAAGCAAGTTACATGGCCCAGCCCATAGGGAGAGAAGAAAATATTTCAAACAAATAATAAAATGTAGCAAAATGGCCTCTGGAGTCAGGCAGGCTTCAGCTTTACTAGCCAGGTGCTCTTGCGAAAGTCCCTTACTCTCTAGAATCTATATACTGGAGATTATAGGGCCTACCTCCCAGTTGTGACAATTAAAATTAAATAACATATTTTTTTAAGAAAAAGAAGATCTAAATAAATGATAAAGTATATCAACTCACAGAAACACTTAATACTATAAAAATGCTAATTGCTACCAAATTAACCTACAAATTCAGAATAATAACAATCAAGATCACAATAAGATTTTTCATGGAACTTAACTAACTATAAAATTCATAGGCGGGACTTCCCTGGTGGCACAGTGGTTGGGAATCCGCCTGCCAATGCAGGGGACACAGGTTCGAGCCCTGGTCCGGGAAGATCCCACATGCCGCAGAGCAACTAAGCCCGTGCGCCACAACTACTGAGCCTGCACTCTAGAGCCCGGGAGCCACAACTACTGAGCCCACGTGCCACAAATACTGAAGCCCATGCACCTAGAGCCTGTGCTCCACAACAAGAGAAGCCACCGCAATAAGAAGCCCGTGCACCACAAAGAAGAGTAGCTCCCACCCACCTCAACTAGAGAAAGCCCGCGCACAGCAACGAAGACCCAAAGCAGCCAAAAATAAATTTAAAAAAAATTCATAAGTAAGATAATGGTTTTAAAAACCAAAGGCAATTCTGGAAAAAAATAAGGAGGGGGGATTTGCCCTATCATACAACGAGATTAATTCTAAAACTTTAGGAAATAAGACTCTATGATACCAGCCTAGGGACAGACATAAAGACTAGAGCACCCAGAAACAGATCCAAGCATATATAGAGCCCTAGTTTATGAAAGCATAATAACACAAATTATTGGGGAAAGGAAAAGATTTAAATTAGATTCCTAACTTGTATCATAAATAAACATAAACTCTAGATTAATTATAATTATAATAATAATTAAATATAATTTTAAAACTTTAGAACTATTAAAAGAACTATTTAAAAGAATATCATGACTTCAGTGTAAAAAAGAATGGTCTCAAATCAATGATTACAGCTTCCACTTTGAGAAACTAGAAACAGAAAAGCAAAAGAGATCCAAAACAAGCAGAAGAAAGGAAAGAATAAAAGATCAGAGTGAAAATCAATGAAACAGAATACAACAGAAAGAATATGGTTCTAGCGAGACTGATTAAAGAAAGAGAAAGTGAGAAAGTAAGAGAGAGAGACGAATATAAACCACCAACATCAGGAGTGAGAGAGGTGATATTGCTAGAGATTCTACAAGTGTTGGAAGGATAATAAGGGTATATTATGAACAATTTTATGTCAATAAATTTAACAACTTAGATGAAATGGACAAATTCCTTGAAAGGTACAAACTACCCACACTTACTCAAAAAAACAAAATAACCTGAATAGCTCTATAATCATCAAAGAAATTGAATTTGTAGTTAAAATATTTCCCACAGGGCTCCCCTGGTGGCGCAGTGGTTGAGAGTCCGCCTGCCGATGTAGGGGACACGGGTTCGTGCCCCGGTCCGGGAAGATCCCACATACCGCGGAGGAACTAGGCCCGTGAGCCATGGCCGCTGAGCCTGCGTGTCCGGAGCCTGTGCTCCGCAACGGGAGAGGCGACAACGGTGACAGGCCCACGTACCGCAAAAATATATATATATATATTTCCCACAAAGGAAAAATCAGGCCCGGATGGCTTCCTTTGATGAATTGTACCAAATATTTAAGGAAGAAATAATACCTTCCACAGAAATTCTTCTAGACAATTGAAGAACAGAGAATACATCCCAATTCATTTTATAAAGTCAGCATTACTCTGATACCAAAATAAAGTCATTACAAGAAAAGAAAACTACAAATATCTCTTATGAACACAGATGGAAAAATTATTTTTTAAATGTCAGTAAATCAGGCTTCCCTGGTGGCGCAGTGGTTAAGAATCTGCCTGCCAATGCAAGGGACACAGGTTCGAGCCCTGGTCCGGGAAGATTTCACATGCTGTGGAGCAACTAAGCCCGTGCGCCACAACTACTGAGCCTGCACTCTAGAGCCTGCGAGCCACAACTACTGAGCTTGTGAGCCACAACTGCTGAAGCCCACGTGCCTAGAGCCCGTGCTCCACAACAAGAGAAGCCACCACAATGAGAAGCCCACGCACCGCAATGAAGAGTTGCCCCCACTCGCCGCAAATAGAGAAAGCCTGTGCGCAGAAACAAAGACCTAACACAGCCAAAACTAAAAATAAACAAAATAAATAAATTTATTTTTAAAAAAATTTTTTTAAATAAATAAATAAAATGTCAGCAAATCAAATCCAACAATACATAAAAAGGATACATAATGCATCAATGGCCAACTGGGATTTATCCCAGAAATGCAAAGTTGGTTTAACATTTGAAAATCAATGTAATTCACCATATTAACAGCCTAAAAAAGAAAAATCAGATGATCTTTTCAATAAATGCATAAAATCATTCGATAAAATCCAACATCCATTCCTAATAAAAACTCTCAGCAAGCCAGGGCTAAAAGAGAACTTCCTCAAACCAATAAAGGGCATATTTAAATATTAAAGAAACAAAAGAAGACAAATTCATTTATTTTAACTTCTCTTGATCTTCAATCAATCTTCTCTTTATAAAATCTTTCCATGTGTTATGCAAATTTAGCAGCAAGAGACTATTTAGAATGTATCAAAAGCGTGAGGGTTAAGTGTGGACTCACAGGATAACGAATGACCTAAGTCCCCAAGCTCTTCCCTTACTTCTAAACTTAATATCGGAGACTGAGGTAAGTCTCAGTTTCCTCATCTCTGAAACAGAAATGGTGATAACTTATGTCTGACCTATCTCTCGAGAATGAGGTCATGTCTACAAAACGAGCTCCCAGGAGAAAAAGTGTTAGATAAGTAGTGAGATTTAGAGTTGTTGATCTTGTAAGATAGAAAATTATAATAGATTTTAAATTTTTGACTATGAGCATCTCAGATTTTAAAAACATATATTAAGTCAGACATCCAAGAGTTCACCATTGTGAGTTTTTCACTCAGTGTTGAGCAAGCCTGGACACATCAATCTCTCTAATGTATGAAAAGCACAACTCCTGACTTCCATTCCCAACAAATTAACAAAAGGGACAAAACTAAATATTTTTCTTTTTAAATCTCCCTGATGCCATTTTGGAGGCAAAAGCTGAACTATCATAACTATGTAACCGTACATCAACAGCAAAACTGTCTTCCCCACTTTCAAGGGTTGGTATTCCTATCTAGTCTTTTGAAGAAAACAAAGTTGTAAATTTTCTTACTTGGGAAAAATACATGAACATTTTTTTAAATGATTGGCCAAACTGTATTTTAGTAAAGCGTTAAATTATGTCAATAAACATGGGAATGAGGAGATATTTAAAATAAGATTAAAAAACAAGTAAAAATAATATGACTAGGAGAGACAAAAAAACAGTGAAATAAATAAAGACCTATATATATATATGGCTTTTTTCATATTCCTCCAACTCATCACTCTCTTCTACCCTTTCTTTTCCTTCTTTTCTTCACTAAAGTAAGGACATGTTAGGAAGTAGCTTCTAGATCTGGGCAAGAAGGACAAGCTAAAACTATCCCGTTTCACCAAACAGATATTTATGATAGAATTAGTTCTACATAAATGGATAACAAATGAATATGTAAATGGATTTCTACATAAATGGATAACTATATGATGCAGAATAGTAGTATATATGTTAATATAAAGGAATGAGAATTTTTAAACACGTAAGAATTTATCTATCTTAATGAGCATCATCCTTCAAAGTGCAGAAGATTACTCTAATTGACAGAGTACCTCAAATCGGGTCTGAGGTGTTTTATTCTAATAAGCAATTGGGAGTCATTAAGGGAGGAATATAAAGCTGTGTTTAAATTAATAAATAATTTAATAAATAATAATTCTACACTATAAAAGCAAAATTAACCAAAAATTCAATTACATTAGATAATGGAGAAAAGAAAAGGAGAAGCCTCCCCTTCCCCTCAAAAAAAGCCAAAACTTTTAAGCCTGGAGAATTATGAAAATGTTAGTATCACTGAAAGGAATGGAGATTACACAGCAAGTTAGTTTAAGAAAATGAACCCTATTTGAGACATGTTACACATGATATTCCAGAGGAACCCTCAAATGGAATAGTCCAATTGACAATCAAAGCTAGAAACACATTAGAGATAGAGACCAAAAAATGTCTCATCAACATAGAAATAATAGTTAAAGCCTTAAAAGCAGAAGATATCTGAAGTAAACGTAGAATAATGATGCAGAATAATAAAGGCAAGAAAGGCATATTGGTGACTGAACTTTAGAGAATATCCTCTGTGTTACCAAAGAAGCACTATGGTACTTATCACACTGTATTTTATTTTCAGAGGTACCTCTCACTATAACTTTCTTGTGGCAAGGTAGAGGTTCAATAAAGGTTTACTGGACAAAAGTTCAAACAGTTAGGTACCACAGACAAAAGAAAACTTGAAAAGAACATAAACTGTTAGAGAAGTAGAAAAACAGGGAGATTATCTTGGTCATCATTTATTAATCCAGCATAAATAAAACACCCAGAAATATGAGCCTGTTTGTATAGGAACTGATCTGAAGTGGTCCAGATCCAGAGAAAAAGTACCTTGATACAACTCTGATAGAATAGATTGAAGAGTAAAGAAAACTGAAGCTGGATGGCTCTACAACAGTACAGTTCCCCTAAAGAGAGGGCAGACCTCTTTTTAGGCACTGAGAGAAATCAACTGAGCAATGAAGAGGATGACATAGCTAACAAACTGAATTCAGAGGCATATGAATTTTGTACAGATACATAATTCTTTAGCACTGGGAAATCTGATGGTTAATGAATCAGCCACCAGAGACTTCCTGATGAAGTTAATTACATAGTGTAAAGATTTGTGAATAGACCAATTCAAAGCAGTTTGCTAATAATGTTATAGGAATGCTAAATAAGTAACAAGAGTAATAAAGGCATAATTAATGGTACATAAGTCAGGGAGCTAAGGAATTCAAATCTTAGTCTTGGACAGCTTCCTTTGTGAGCTTCACTGAGTCATTTTTGTTACTAATTAGTAAGAATAAATAGCATTATTAAGTGGAAGTTAATATCATGAGCCCTAACAGCTAGAGAGAAGACAGGCTAAAGTCGGTTACTAAATGTGATTGACTATGAGCAAATGACTCAATTTTTATTGTGTATTTGATGTACACTACTTCCTCTTTGTACAAAAAGTTAGCCACCTCCACTTCATCACAAGGATATGAAAACAGACTAAATAAATATGCACAAAATTGCTTTGAGCTTTTAAAATAACAAATTAAAACTAAGTCAACATGACACAAACTGTCTAAAGTTTGTATTAGCATAATAAATAGGTGGTTATTCCATAAACTATACTCAATACCTTCTCCCTATTATTAACAATGATAATAAAACCATTTCTTTGTACTTACATGGCTTTTCACTTTTTTCAAAGCACTTTCACAAATATTAGACAAAGAAGCAGCACTATGTATCATCTAACCACTCATTGTGCAGTTTAGGTTTAAGTTGCAGGAAATATTCCTATCTCCTCCCTAGAGTTAATAACATATTCCCTTTTATTTTTATGAATTTTCATTTCTTTCAAAGCACCTTCACACATTTAACTGGAGCAATGGCATTAAGAATGCCTTTCCACTCTTTGCATCATCTCAGTGGCATAATCCAAAAAGGAAGAGAACTAAAGATTGATAAATAGACTAGATGATTTTGAGGCAGTCAACTCATGATTCTTAAAGTTGAATTCAGATTTTCTAAGTCTTAGAATTGCAGCAAACTCTCCAGGACAGTAAGCTGATTCTCTCTTTCTTCCAGGCATAGGCTTTGGGAGGCAGTATAATCAGATGATTAAGATATCTTAAATATGGCACTAAGGGGAGAAATCAAATCTATCATATTCACCACTGTAACCCCTCTGTGTCAAGCACAAAGCTCAGCACACAGTAAATGCTCAATAAATCATCATTTTGATTATTACTACAGGGAGAACATTCTACCCAAGCTCCCACAGTACATCTGTTATGGAGCTAAGAACAAAAATCTCAATTTTTTGTTTTATTACTTTTCCTCCACAATTACTGCTTTTAAATGTGTGCACACCAAGCAGAATCTAAACAAATTAGGACCACAGAGCAAAAAGCTGAGGTTTATTAGGAATCCAGTGTACAGACAGCTGGAAGGTAGATTCAGAGGGCCAAGACAATTTCAAAGGCTAAAGGGAATACACCTGATGACCCTTAAATTAACAAGCAAGCACTTTTAAATCCCCATGCTTAAACTAAAAATTACTTCAAATAAGAAGTTTCAAAAGGTAGAACTGTTTCCTACATGTTTATGTCTTTAGTCTTTCATATTGTGAGTTGCAAAAAAATAGTTTCTTCTTTTCTTTGATAAGACCAAGATAAAGGAAGGTACTGTGGTTTATGCAGTAATTGAGTTGCTGGAAATCTGGGTATAAATTAAAATTTTAAATTGATTGTATTTTAAAAAGCATTAAGAAACCCTGCTATTTGAAAAAGTCCAATGGTAATACATTTCACAAACATTTACTTCATAACATTATACCCTTCTAATGTAGCTTTTTGATTGTTTCTATATTTAATATATAGCATATTTTCTTAAAGCAGTGACAAACATAAGTCAAAAAAAAACCCACCACAGTTAATTAACTGTACTCCAATATAAAATAAAAAGTTAAAAAAAAAACACCACAATCTATTTATATTCCAGGTTTAGTTGGGGAAAGTTTCTTTCAAAAAAATTGTTTTGTAAAATTTGTAAATTAACCACTCATTAGGAAAAGATAGACCCATTAGATAATATTTACAAGCCACACAACCATGAAAGCACAATGGTTCTCAAATCATTTTGGTCTCCTTAAAATAATGTATGTATGTCCTTTGGTTTTAGATTATTCTCAAATCAAAGGAAAGAAGAACTTCTAAAACTAAGGTCACTGAAAACTCCTAAACCGTAAACCTTGGCATGTGGAAAACAGTATTAATACCAGCCCAAATCTTTTATAGTAAAAGCATTCTCCATATATTATTTCTTTGAGGTAGATGTGAACAAATACTTTACTAAAAATTGTATTTTACATCTGGGAAAATTCTGCCTGAGGTTGTATACAGAGTATTCAGAGAAGCTACAGTGACCTAGGTATCTTGTCTTAGGTCTATACAATTTTCCTGTATCTGTACAATTTTATAGATCATCTTTCAGCAGGATTTTCAGATAAATTACAGGATAAACTGCTGCATGGAACATGCAAATATACTAAAAAAGTATTCATTGTTTATCTGAAATTCAAAGTTAAGTGAGTGTCCAGTATTTTTATTTGCTAAATCTGACAACTCTATCTTTCAGTATATGTTAAATTTGTTTCAGAAAATACCAAATTTATTGACAGGAAGAGATTTAATCTTGTGGAAGTTGGGTAATTCTTTACCTTTTAGGATCTTCTTGAGGACCAAACCGCCAAAAATGCTTCCTGCAGAAGCAACTGTAAGAAACAGAATACAAAGAAGTATCATAAATAAAGCAATTCAATGGATTTCATCTAAAGAATCATATGGGAGCCTGAAATCACTGTTTATAGATACAGAACATTGAAAGATGGTCACTACTAATGAATTCAGTAAAAATGGAGGCACCAAAGAAGTATTATGAGGCTACAACTGTTCAGGGGCAGAATAACTTCTTAGAGATAAGAACTAAATAGCAACTCTTTTTACCTATATTAAACACCAGGGCTGCCTCTTTGGATATTACTATTCCTGATAGAAAAGAATCATAGGAAGACCACAGACTCTTGCTAGTAACCAGAGTATATCATGCCAATAACTCATATTCCAGTATGAGATTCAATTAAAATTTTTGGCCTTTCTTTTAACCAATTTACTCTTTAGTAAATTTACTCTTTACTAGACTATCAGGTAAGAATTATCTGTACCTAGAGTTCTAAATCTGAACATTCCGGCACTTAGAGCAATAATTCTTCAGGGAAAGACGGTAAGGGAGGAAGCAGGTACCTAAGAGGGGGGAAAAGATCAGAATCCCCTGGAGGCTTTCTTCCCAAATAGAACATGCCTTCCCCCAGAGTGATGCGACCCCACAGTTAAGAATCTAAGAATCACTGCCACAAGAACCAATGGAAATGTGTCTATCCCTCAAGAAATATGTATTCTTCAGGCAGGGAAAAAAGGTTAAGAACCACTGATCTAGGGTGAGAGGCAATACCATTCTCTAAATGTGTGCTGTCCAATACAGTAGCTACTAGCTACATGAGGCTATGTAAATCTAACTAAATTAAATCAAATGAGAAACTGTTCCTCAGTCACACTAGCCACATTTCAAGTGTTCAATAGCCAAGCGTGGCTAATGGCTACGGTACTGAACAGCATAAAGAACATTTCCATCATCACAAAAAGTTCTTCTATCAGATAGCATTGTTCTAGATCTCCAGATTTTGAATGATTCTGGATAAATGATACATATTTCAAAAGGCCTGAGCCCAGGTAGCATAGAATATTTAACAAAAACAATCTTTTTTTTTTTTTTTAAACTTAGTGTTCCTCACACTGATACACTGATTCTGACCTAAAGGAGTGGGTGATTGTGATTGGGACACGGATGGAAGGTGGTAGCAGGCCGACACCAGTGATTAGCAAGGAGCTAGAATATCAACAAGAAACAAACCACAAACTGTATGTCTCACAGTGTGTCCATGATGTTTCTCAACTGCATATATCACACTGTTCCCTCTAACAACCTTTCTTAGTTTTAACAAGTATCATATCAACAATTGTTGAAAATGGGTCACTTTGGGTGAACATGTGCAGGGAGAGCAATCATTCTGCCTGCTCCACACCCAACCCCAAATTTTCAGCTATGCTTCTAATCTTTCCGTATTAAATAAAGTGCTACCCTTCAAATGCAAAGATGACAGAACACATATTTTTAAAGCCACAGCATTCCCCCAAATTCTCTTTACAGAAGATGATTTTTTAAAAAGCTACGAGGTCAAATATGTTTGGGAAATGCTATATACTACAGCCCATTTTTAAAGATTCACAGTCCGTGCTTGCATATTAAAGGTTCTGAGAAGATCTAAAGTAACAAAACTCATTTGATTTTAACCAGCATTCCTCAAGTTTAGATGACTGCATAACTCCTTTCTCATAATTTATATAAACATCCTGTAGCACACATTTTGGGAAACACTGCAGTAATAATACTTGTTAAAGCCTTCAACAATTACTGATAGGAAAAACTACTGGGTTGGCAAAAAATTTCCTTCAGTTTTTAAGTAAAAATAAAAGACATTTTTCACTTTTACCAAGAACTTTATTGAACAACGTATTCACAGTTTTGTTCCACTACCTTCTGCCACTTTTCAGGCAACTTCATAATTCCATCTTCCCAAAACTTTTTATCTTTTTGAGCAAAGAACTGGGCCAGGTGCCTTTCACAGTCTTCAAGGGAATTGAAATTTCCATTAAAAGAATTCCGTAAAGACCGAAATAATTGGAAATCTGAACGTGCAATGTCTGGTGAATACAATGGATGAATCAGAACTTCCCAGCCAAGCTGTACAGTTTTCACCTGGTCATCAAAGAAACATGCGGTCTTGCGTTATCCTGATGGAAGATTATGCATTTTCTGTTGACTAATTCCGGACGCTTTTCAGAGTGCTGCTTTCAGTTGGTCTAACTGGGAGCAGTACTTGTTGGAATTAATCGTTTGGTTTTCTGGAAGGAGCTTGTAATAGAGGACTCCCTTCCAATCCCACCATATACACAACATCACCTTCTTTGTATGAAGACCAGCCTTTGGTGTTGTTGATGGTGGTTCATTTCGCTTGCCCCACGATCTCTTCCATTCCACCTTATTGTACAGTACCCACTTTTCATCTCCTGTCACAATTTGTTTTAAAAATGAACGTAACATTCGTTACATTTAAGTAGAGAATCGCATGCGGAAATACGGTCAAGAAGGTTTTTTTCGCTTAACTTATGTGGAACCCAAACATCAATGCAATTAACATAACCAAGCTGGTGCAAATGATTTCTGTTTTAATTTTATTTATTTTTGGCTGCGTTGGGTATTCGTTGCTGTGTGCGGGCTTGTTGCAGTGGTTTCTCTTGTTGCAGAGCATAGGCTCTTTGCACGCGGGCTTCAGTAGTTGCGGCACATGTGCCCTAGAGTGCGTGGGCTCAGTAGTTGCGGCTCGTGGGCTCTAGAATGCAGATTCAGTAGTTGTGTGTGGCACACAAGCTTAGTTGCTCAGTGGCATGTGGGATCTTCCCGGACCAGGGATCAAATCCATGTCCCCTGCATTGGCAGGCGGATTCTTAACCACTGCACCACCAGGGAAGTCCTGCAAATGACTTCCAACACTTGATTTGGATATTTTGAGTATGTCGCTATCTCCTGTGTAGTATAATGTTGATTGTTCTCAATTAATGTCTCGATTTGATCCCTATCAACTTCAACAGGTCTACCCAACCGTGGAGCATCGTCCAGTGAGAAATCTCCAGCACGAAACTTTGCAAACAACTTTTGACACATTCAATCAGTCACAGCACCTTCTCTATACACTGCACAATTTTTGTTTTTGCATTTCAGTTGTGTTTTTACCTTTCTTGAAATAATAAAGCATAATATGCTGGAAATGTTGCTTTTTTCTTTCATCTTCAATATTAAAATGGCTACACAAAAATTCACCAATTTTGATAAGTTTTTTCTAAATGCACGCTTATATGACAGCTGTCACAATACAATCTAACAAAATTGTTTTGAATGAAGTTAAAGACAACTAAACACTAGAGCCATCTTACAGAAAAAACCTTTTGGCCAACCTAATATATAGTCATCCCTCAGCTTCTCACAGATGGACCATTCCAGCAACAAAATTTTCTGGTTTGTTGTGAGTTGCATTTTGTGCCTCTAAAAGAGATTTTGAAGAACTAAGGCCCAGTACTTGTGAATATGACCTTACGTGGAAATAGGGTCTTCATAAATGTCATCAAGATGAAGTCATATTGGGTTAGAGTGGCCCTAAATCCAATTGGTGCCCTTATAAGAAGGCCACGTGAAGACACAAACACAAGGGAGGACATTACATGTAGACAGAGACAGAGATTGGAGCAATACATCCACAAGTCAAGAAACACCAAGGGCTTGCTGGCAACTACCAGAAGCTAGGAGAGAGATAAGGAATAGATTTCTCCCTCAGAGCCTCCAGAAGGAACCAACCCTGCTGAGATCTTGATTGTGGGTTTCTGGCCTTCATAACTGTGATAGAATAAATTTACTTTGTTTTAAGCCACCCAGTTTGTGATACTTTGTTACAGCAGCCCCAGGTTTAGTTCCCAGCCCTAGCCCAATGACACCAATCCACACTTTCAGGTAAAGATGACAGATTGAACATACACATCTACTTTTACTCCCTCCTGAAATCTCAATAAAATGGAAAAGGAGTATTTTTTAAAGGAATAAACCCACAAAGACAGAGAATAAGAGAGAAAGATGATTATAATAAAATTATAGAAACAGAAAAGCAGAAGGACTAGTGGGAAAGCATTTCGGACTCAAGACCTGAAAAATTGAATTATAAGCCAAAAAAGGGAAAGGTGAAGAAACAACACCAATTATACAACAAAATCCCCAAAGACTCAAAAATGGCACCATTAGGAACCTCTGGAAGTAGTAGTGGGAGCCAAAATAAGGAGAGTCAGCTGAAAAAATGAATTTAAGAAGGAGTCAGATCTTTAGATTCCCTTCTCCACTCAGCCTTCTAAGGACTGGCCCTCCCTAACCTTGGTGAGGGGGTGGGGAGAGGTTATTCTTTGAAAAGATAGAAGCATGGGTCTCTGGGCTGGGAACTAAAGTTGTACTAAAAACAAACGGATTGAGTGAACATAAACATTGAAAGCTAAGATACAACCACCCCCCACTCCCCCCACCCCAATCCCTCAATCCTAGAATGCTGGCAATCTGGCTTTTTATCTACCTGGTGAAAGACTCTGAACATATGCATAGAAAAATCTAGAAGAATATATACTGAATGTTAATAATTATCTCAAGGGGTGAGATTACTGAAGAGTCTCATTTTCCATAATATATGTTTCTGTAATGTTATAATGTTTCATGACAAGCACGTATCGCCTTTCCTCCTGTCAAAAAAATAATAAAAATAATAAAGAGACAATAAGCAGAAGAGAAAGGCCCCTTATACTAGACGGGCTGAAGAGGTCCATTAGGCTCAAAATGTCTATGGAATTCAGTTTCTTGCCAAAAGCTATTGTGGCTCAAGTCCCTTTCTTTGAGTGAAATCAACCCTGCCACCTTGAGCACAGTTTACTGGATCAGAATCAATGCACAAGCTAAGAGAACCATATGCAGACCAATATCACCCTAGCCAGGTAACTAACCACCTCTCTCACGAATGGTGGGAACTCTGTCCAATCAGAGTGGAGTTCATGTGGAGTAACAGCAAACCAAACTATCATACCCCTCTTGAGGATGTTCACTGCTAGGTAAACAAAGAGAAGACAGGTCATTCCAGTTCAGGTGAGAAAATGTCTTGTAGAGCCTAAAGTACCATCCAGTCTCAACTGGGACTCAGGGTGACTCCTCTAAGGCTGATGGGACAACTTCATTCCAAAGTATTCTTCAATAAACCTACACACACACACACACAGCCAAAAAACAGTCAGACAAAAAAGTTATCACTTCACAAGTTCAAGAAAATTAATTGTGTCAGGGCCACTCAATGCATCAGCTTTCCAAGAGTACAGGCAAAAATGATGAAAGAGTAAGAGCCAAATGGAAGAGATATATATTTTCAAATTAACTGCAAGTTAGGATTATCAAAATACGCACCATTCATCATTTAATTTTTTTTTGGCTCTTTTCCAACTGCCAAAGGCTGGACATGAACGAAAGAGGATACAAAATTCAATGTAATATAATTTAGCTATGAAAAAGGTTAAAACCAAGAGCAAGAGTTAGATTGTTTCTGAGCAATCTAAACTTAAACCAGTAAAATAAATAATCCTTTGATAAGTCATCCTACTCACCTTTCCTGTATGACAGATTTGTAAATCTATCACCAGATACTTATTTCATAATCACTTAAGTTTAATTATGGAACAACTCTGGAGTAATAACATAATAAAAGATTATGACTAATTGAAATTTTTAAATAAACTATAACATAAAGCATGACAAAACAAAGACAGAAATCAATATTTTTTCTTCCTCCACTTACTAGTTGTTACACAATGAAGAGTATTTGCCTGGTGCTTAGAATTTAATGCTTCTATGGAAATCACTAGCTCTCCTTCTAGCAATGCTCCCTTTGATATTCTTGCTGTTTCACACCTCCAGTGAATAATTAAATATTTCAGTATCTGAAAAGGGCACAATTCAAAGAAAACACAACCTTCTTTAAAAAATCATGGTAATAATAAACTTGTATGACACAGTTAAATTAATAATTCTCATTTCCAAAAACTAATATTCTTGCTTGCAAAATGTCAGATTTACAATTGTTAAGAACGAAGCATTGTGTCTAAACAGAAGAAACAGCTAGGTGAGTGACATAAAAAAGGAGACAGCGAAATTCAACACAATGTCCAAGACAGGAAATGGAGACAAAAAATTGTTTTATTCAAAGGATAAGTTCATCTGGAAATAATAATTTGAAAAAATTAAGTGGGAGTTTGTTTTTCCTGTTTTATTTTTTTCTTCTCCCTAAATAAAAGCCAACATGAAGATTATGAATAAGAATGGTATCTGCTTGTGAATCACCTTTACCTTTCATTAAATCAACACTTCTGAGGGTCAGAATACTAGTTGAGAGCATTGGCTCCAGAAGCAGATGCCTGGGTTTGAATCCCTGATGAGCCAAACACTAGCATGTGACCTTGCACAAATTACTTAACTTCTCTGTACCTCAGCTTCCTCATTTATAAAAATGAGGACAAATCTACCACATACAGCAGCTGCTGAACGTAAACAAAACAATATGTGCAAAATGTTTAACACAGTGCCTGCTATATAGTAAATGCTTAATAAATATTAGCTATTATTTCTAACAAATTCATCTGCACACAATATTTTAAGTTTAACAGGTCTCCACGATATCTTGGTAAAACATTCAATCTTGATGAGACCATTTTAAAATAAAATATATTGTATTTAATTTCCATTACTATTTATGAAAGTAGACTCACTTCCACACTGAGGTACCATAGCGAAAATTATTACACGCCCCCCCCCTTTCTTTTTAAAGGCAGGGAGATCCCAGCACGAGAACTTGGGAACTAAGATCCCAATCTGTACCAGTTTGTAAGAAAGGTTTCCAGGCATTTCTACAGTCTAACACTTTCCTTCACACATCCTCTGACTTACTGTGCTCCCTCTGTTCAGATTTTCCCGCAGTTTCTTTATCCATAATGAGAGAGCAGTTGGGAAAAGAACATCAGCCTGTGAGTCAGAAGCTCTGGGTTCTATGCTAGGTTCTGTCATCTGTAAAATCTAAACCTCCAACTCTCTCTGATAACAAAGAAGGCAGGAAGCCTGGGAGAACTCGAGGTGCCTTCAGGTCAACCCCTTGTGGCCTCTGGTCCTATTTCACCTGTCTAGTAGTTACGTACTAGTAGTTAATCTGTCTAATACGAGGCCAGTAGTTAAGAATTCAATCATGTAAGGCTGTAAAAACGCTGTCATGAATGAACAAAGGTGGCAAGTCGGGGCCAGGTGTTCAGTCCCACCCCCCAGAGCATCTCTGGCGCGTGGTGTGGTCCGAGCTGGGTGAGCGAGGCCTCCGAACCTCAGCCTCTCATCAGGCAGCTGCTCTGGGACCTGACCCAGGAATCCCCTCCACACCTCGGTTGACCCGCGGGCCGGATACGGCTTTCCCTCGCTCCCACTTGGCACCGGATGGCCCCGACTTCCCCCCAGGTCGCCCACCCCTGCTTTCTGCTCGCCCTCCCCGGCACGGACGGGTCCTCCTGGGCTGGCATCCAGGCTTGAACCTGGGCGTCCGCTGAGGTTTGGCAAACACTTGAGCTGCCTGAGCCTCGGTTTTCTCAGCTGTCAGGTGGGGGCGACACCAGCGCTCAGAGGACGGCCATGCCACCCACTGACCAAATTCCCCTCACTGAGCACCCCGCGGGCTTTACTGCCCAGATGCTCCCACGCCCCACTTCTCCTCTGCTCCTCACAACCCCGCGAGGGACACGCTGACTTTCACCGAATCCTATCATTCCCGAACCTTCCTTCTCCCCCTCAGGCAAAGCCAGACCCCTCTGCCCAAACTTCGCGGCCTCCTCACAAGGCCCGTCTCCTCAGAGTGTCCTCCTCCGCTTTCACTCCCTTCCCGGCATCACCTCGCAGACAGCCACGGCCGTCCCCTCCATTCCGCTCGGCGAGCAGTAGCGACGCCCAATCGCTGGGCGCCCGCCAGGGATTCGACCTCCGCCCGCGCCCACGCCCACGCCCACGCCTGGCCGCGCGACGCCGTCCCTTCCCGCCCGCGCGCGCGAGCGAGCCCCGCCCACCGGTTCGCCGCGCCTGCGCACTCAGCGCCGCTCCGCCCCGCCCTTCTCCCCTTCGGCGAGCAGCGAGGACTTGCTAGGAGTGGTGCGGAGGGTTCCCGCGGTAGCGGAGGTCCGTGGGCCGGCCGCTGGGCAGGCTGCGGGGTTGGGGAGAGCCCGCGGGTGGCAACCGAGGCTGCAGGCGAGGAAGAATGAGGACAGGCCACCACTCCTCCCTTCCTCCCGAAAGAACGTTTCCACGGTCCCAGCGCGAGGTGCAGCCCTCATCTCTTTGCCTCCGCCGGGAGAAGGGCTGCCGGTGCCGGAAGCGAGATCCCCAAACCGGTGCTTGACCTCCAAACAGTCTCACCTCCAGGGGGGGACTGCCCCAAGTGCCCCAGGCCAACCTCTGGTTTCCCACCCTTGGCAAATTAAAAAAGAGTTAAATTTGAATTTCAGATTTTAAAAAATAATAATTAAAAGAAAACAATTTTTTAGTCATATGTGTATCCCATGCAATATTTGGGACATATGTATACTAAAAAAAAATTCGTTCTTCTGAAATTCAAGACTGGGCGTCTTGCATTTTATCTGGCAACCTGTCCCAAGCAGATCCCCAGCTTAATCCCAGGGTGCCCAGCCAGCCCCTAGGCAGGATCTGGAAGGGCACAAGCCCCCCAAGTTTGTGCACTAAATATGCCAACGACAGGACCTGGATTTCTTAGGCTCCAGCTGACAGAAGCTCCGGGGATTTCCAAGAGCATTGCCAACTGATCGGGAAGGCAGTCCTCCAGAATGCAGCTGCTGAACTCAGGGCTTTTCATGGAGGAGCATGGTAAGAGGGGCTTGAGCCCAAACTGATGATTTGGCAGTTGGTTCCTCAGGCATCCAAAAGAAAACTGGTGAGAGAGAGTCCTGCCTGGCCTGCCTGGCAGAGCGTTGCCCAAGGAGAAGGGTGGTGCAGGGTTTTGGCTGCTTTCCTTCAAGGAAAATTCTTCCACCCCAGCTCCAGAAAGCCAGGACTGGGCAGAACAGGCAGGGGAGCTGGCAGAGTGCCTGTCCAGTACATAACCTTGGTGCTACTCCAGAGGACATGACTATTGAGACCTGAATCACAGAGCCTTGTCCATCTTTGCTCAGCACTGTTGACCACCCTCCCCATCTCTGTTGCTCAATAGGTAGATCTATTGCAGAAAGGTGGCTTTTATTTATGGAAAATTCATCATAAAACCATCTCGGACTTGATATGAGAACTGACTTTTGGGGAATCGTTGGAGCCTTCCTCTACCTTTCACTCTCTTCTCTCTCGGGTGTCCCCTTTAGGAAGGGGAGTTGCCAAGGGGAAGGGAGCTAAGATTGAATGACTACCTGTTGTAGGATACCACTGGCTCTTTACATCAATTTTTTTTACCCTCACAAGTATCTTGTGAGATAATTGTTATCTTCACTATCTGATGGGTGAGAAACCAAGATGCTGAAGATGGCTCTTTAAAATGTTTCCCATGGAGAGTGTTGGCTCAGCAGAAAATGCCCCACCTTGAGAATGACACTGGGAAGGAAGGGTGGAGGAACAGCTGCCAATGTAGAAGTACTTCAAGTGAGTTGGTCGTCCTGCTTCCAGCTCTTGGCCTTGGAGTGAGCATCAGGGATGAACATGCAATGGAATACCCAATACCATCCTAGATGCAGGGGAGGCCTAACAGAGGTGGCCAGGGACACAGCCAGATGTAGGCAGAAGTGAGGAAGGGAGCCTGTGATCCGAGGGCCTGCCATCAGGATTGCCACCACATAAGCCATTGTAGTCAGCAAAGTTTGATGCAGGCTTGCCATGTGGTGGGCACTTACTCTGTGCTAAGTGGTCTTCACCTTTCCTTTATCTTAAGTAATCCTCCCAATCTTGTTAAGGGAAGTGTTATAATCATTGTTTTATTAATGATCAGAATGAGCTTCCAAGAAGAGGTTGTATGACACTGAGTTTGTAAATGGCAGAGCCAGAATCTCAAATAAAAATCTCTTAACCACTCATTCCTTCTCCCACGTGGATATGACTGCCTAACTGCTTGTGTCAGAGTTCTGTAGTACAGGGACATTAACATTACCATGAGAAGCCAACCCCTCCGTGCAAAAGCTAAGACAGTGAACTCAGGTACCCTCATCTCCCTACAAACTAACGCTTGAATGAGCCACAGTTCCCACCCTTCTTTCGCCCATCGGTGTGTGCCCCCATCCTGTTTGAGGTCTAGTAATTAACATACTATTGGACTGACTCCACATTATTAAAACTGTTTTTACTTAGACCCCATCCTCAGAGCAGTGGAGTGTTAGAGCCAGAAGGGATTGTAGTAGAGGTTATCAGGGATCCCCAATAGATGAAAAAATTTGAGGCCCAAAGAAACGAAATGACCTGTGTGAGGTTAAGGTCACCTTAGTCAACCAGGTCAACCGAGGAGCCTTTGGATGCTGCTTTGGACATCTTCAGCCCTGGAGTTCAGGGTCATATTACCAGTGTCTTCAGAGGGCCAGTTCTCCCCTGTCCTTAGACTTAGTGGCATATTGACTCTGCATTCCTCCACCTACCTCAGGATTTGGATTACTGTTGCATGTCCACTTTGGGACATGCTGTTTATTCTGAGAAGAAATGCCCTGTCTGGGCAAAAGAGCCCCGGATTGATTCTGACCCAAACCCAAGGGTTTGAGCGGAGCCAGAACATCCTAGGGAATGCTACCAGGTGAACAGTGACATTTTAGGAACTGTTGAGCTGTCTTTCCCTTTTGAATGTGCCCTCTCTGTGTATATCATTCCTGGATACTTCTTAGGAGCTACCTTGTTCTCAGGCTCCCCTACAGCATTCAAAGGCCCCGAAGAGATGACCCTAGGCACTTACGTGGAAAATATCCCTGAGGTCCCCCTTATCAGGCTGTTGCAAAATTAAGTCCACTTGAGTAGTTTCTTTCCCCCTGGGAATCTGTTGAGAGCCTGCTTCTCATATAGGCAATAGGAAAGGGTTAACTGCCTCTCTCGGGTCCTGAGCCAAGGCTGTGCCCCACCAGTTCCCATAACCGGGTTTCCTGAAATGGAGCAGGTCCCAGGTGCCTCTCCACTAATCACATCCCTGGAAATGGGGCCAGGAAGCTCAGATTAGCTCATCCCTTCACCTTCTTGAGGCCTTCTCCACCTGGAGCACAGAATCTGGGGCAGCTTCATGACTCACCTCCCTCTGCTTCCCTATCAGGGGTCAGAAAGGGATATTCTCGCAGAAGAATATTAGATTATGGGGGGCACTAGAGGCTATAGTGGTGCTGACTTTTGTGCCAATTCTTGCACTACAGCAAAGGAAAGATTCTCCCCCCAAGACGATATCACTGTTTGTATAACTAGAGTATTTCTTCTTCACCCCCATTCCCTATGTTTTCTTCCTCTCCTTCTTAGAATGACTGACTATGATACTGGGTAGCTTCCTGTTTTTCCTGGCTGATAATCAGCCTTTGCACAGAATCTCTGATTTCTCATCTACTAGTAGCAGGTTCTGGGGCCAGCCCAGGATAGCATTCCTTTCCTGTTAGTGTCTGGTTTCTCCTCTTTCTAGATTACCCATAAAATGTATATCACAAAGTGGTTCTGCTCTCTGTAATTGGCTTTTTACTTTCTCTCTAGGCAGAGCTGGCTTTGTCCTGCCAGCTGGTGTCCACCGGAAGGGAAGTATTCTTTGTAGCATAGAAGACTCAGGAATGGAAACAGCAGTGTGATCTGGTCACATATGGCCAAGTAAACCAATTGATTCAAAGGCCAGATGATCAACTTTACTTGAAAGACAAGTAGGCTAACTGGGACAAAGAATCTTCTTCTAGGTGCTCCATTAAAGAGGACACTGGATCCACATGTTCAGTCTTGGTTCACTTGTTGTATGATTACAGTACTCTGCAGTATTTTTCCAAGAATGCTGGTGTACAAAGTCTTTAAAGCTAGTAGTATGGAAACTTGGTTGAGCTTATCTTTCACTGGTCTCCAAAGTTGACTTGATTTTCACCCATTCTAGCTTTAAGGCCGCTTCTATCTTCTGTTTCCCCAACTTTCACTCTCACCAGCTGAGAAAAGGCTGTGGGATCAAAAGTCTAAAAGGGTCAGGATGTCTTCATTCTTTTCCCATTTTACTAGTCACTTTAGGTGTTATGTTCTAGTTTTCCACAACTAAAATAGGAAAATTCTCCCAGGAATATGGTTAAAATAACATCTGTGAAACAATTGGAGAGTTTTAGAATCTTTAAATTAGAAGAAATCTTAGAATTCATTTAATCTAGTACTTCCCAACCAGAGGAGCAATATTTTTTCCAATTCATTTCCTTTATCTCCACCCCTCCTCCTGAATAGCCTCTCTCTACCTCCTTCCTCAACCTAGTCCTGGTAACCAAGGCAGAGAATTGATCTAGTTTGCATATTTTGTGTATTTAGGATTGGGAAATACCTCCCTGATTTCATGCAAGAGTCATTCCAACTGTCCTGACAAGTTGATACCTAGCTTTTACTTGAATTGTTGAATTTACTTGAATTGATGAATTTACTTGAATTGTTGGGAAAGATGCCACCTCAGAGGCAATCCATTCCAGTTTTGGACAGCAGTGGTTTTGTAGAGTTTTCCATTATATTGAACTGAAATCTCCCCTGCTGTATCTTCCACCCATTGGTCCCAGCTCTGCCCTTTGAAACCACAGAGAATTCATCTAATCCTTTTATAAAGGGTAGAGGGGAATACCCAGAATTCTTATTGTTAACTTGTCACAGTGGTTCAGAACTGGCCTGAATGATTGTATTACAGATGTCCTTTGCTTTATACACTAGCTATGTTCCTGAAACGTGTAAACCCAGTTTTGTGTGAATCAAATGATTTTAAACATACTGGGAAACTGTCTGAAAGGAACGCTGTTATCAGTTCTTTCATTAACTAAAAATTCCTTTTGTAATGCAAATAACCACCCCGTCCCTGCATTTAACCTTTTTTGCAAGTCTAGATCTTCATACTTGATGTTTTACTTGAGGGGAGATTTGCCTACATACAAAACAAGTAAAATAATGATAATAGCAATAGCTAACATTTGAGCCCTTATCTGGCACCAGGTGTCACGCACCTGACATGCATTATTTAATTTCTCACCACAACTTCCCTTAGAATGATCCTCTATTTCCACTGTTGTGGAGAGGCCACAACAGTGAGAGGCCCACGTACCGCCAAAAAAAAAAAACAAAAAAAAAGAAAGTGATGGCCCAGAATTTCAACAAGGTCACAAGACTCTAGAACCTTGTGTCTTTACCACCGGGAAGTTTCAAATGCCAATAACAGTTGAAATGACTAACTCCTAGCTATGTGCCACAGCACAAGTAAATCAGGCTACGATACAGAAAACTGACCTGAGATTTCTATAGCTTCAAAGATGGACACAGAATCTACTCTTTTTGGGTTCTGGCACTGTAAGTTTCCCAGCACAACTCACATTTTCCAGTGCAATTTGATCAAGGAACCCCAAAGACATCCCTTCAGTTATTAGCACTAAGCAGATACTGCCAAATTTTATTTCAGATATATGGGTATCATCAGACACTTTTTCATGGGAGTTTGTGTACTCCCAGGGCTTTGTGGCATAAGCTTCTTAGAAGAAAAAAGTAGTTCATTATTGCCAGGTAAAAGCAAAAGTATTGAGAATCATGGTTGAGCCCAGCCTGTTCCTAGGTGAGTTGGAATCATTCAAATGTGTGGGGTTTTTTTTTGTTTTTTGTTGGGTTTTTTTGTGGTACGCGGGCCTCTCACTGTTGTGGCCTCTCCTGTTGCGGAGCACAAGCTCCAGACGTGCAGGCTCAGCGGCCATGGCTCACAGGTCCAGCCACTCCGCGGCATGTGGGATCCTCCCAGACCGGGGCACGAACCCGTGTCCCCTGCATCGGCAGGCGGACTCTAAACCACTGCACCACCAGGGAATACCTCAAATGTGTTTTTAGGTCCAGTTTTTAATGGTGCTTAGGTTTGCAAGTTAAAAATAGTTTGGGAGGGATGGTCCGTCAATAAGTACTGTTTTAAATCCACACTGGACAAAGATAAATGGTTGTAATACTTCTATGTTCTCAAATCAGTTCCAGTTTCTCCAATTTAGTCAACAACAGCATGCACTCACAACATTGCTCAGCTCAGAACACATCCCGTGAGGCTCCTAGAACCCCAGGCTTTTCCACACTATAGAAGGGAGCTCCAGGTAGGGCTCTTCCGTCCTCCACACCCCTCCTCCGCAGACCACCGTCAGAACTCCCCATTTGACTTGAGACTTTATCTTGGCTCATCCTCAGACTTTTGCTTTCAAATACATGATCATTCTTTGCAAATCATGTCTGAATTGGCCTCCTGGTCCACAGTCATCTTGGGAAATCAGGTCAGTCCTTGTAAGCCCTGGAGCTCCCATCGCAAGCCCACCTTTCTGACCTTTACTTGTACAGCACGCTTGTTTACAACCTCAGGTCATAGACTTAGGGGAGGAAATATGTAATTTTCTTTCTTTCTCGACCTAGCTCTTCAGCCCCCATTTCTACTAATGGCAGAAAAATAGTAAACCACGCTGATTCCAGACAATTCAATCATCTCAAGTTTTAAAGTCAGTCTCTTAGGATTCTCCTCCCAATCCCCTTCTCACAATGTTCTACTTTGTGGTTTAGGTATTATTCTGATGCCAGGGAACAGGCTTTACGGTCAAGTGCTCTCTTGCCTAACTGATAAACTCTAGCCTTCACTTGGTCTTGGCCATTGGGCACTGCACCTGCTGCAGAGATGATGTTCTCTGGTGAGTGGAAGCTGTGGTCTTGGTATAGACAAAGAGCAGTGATTGCTTCGTGGGGAGCTCAGTGGTGGCTCCCACTTCAGCTCTTCCTGGTATATCTGAGCCTCTATCGGGTCCCTGGCTTGGGCCACATACCCCCTCAGCCTCTACTGTGGGGTGCTCACCCCCTACCCTGCAGCAGTCCCTGCAGGCACCCAGTTCTCAGCTCACTCTCACTCTCCTCTCAGGGGCTGGGCACCAAGGAATTTTTCCGATTTCCTCCAAAGGTCGACAAGCCAAGGAGACTTGGGCTTAGGGGGTGAGAAGCCTGGGAGTGGTGAGGAGATGGAATACATCTCAGACCTACTTTGCCTACACAGGTGACGACGCTACTTCTATTCTGTGGCAGTTGCCCTTGTGGACACAGGGTACTTTGAAAGGCTGTGTCTCCTCAGAGTTCCAGGAATGAAGTGGAGCATGAACCCCCTCTGTCTACTATTGTTTGGTGGGGGGGAACAGAAAACAAAACCCCACTGTTGCACCTAGTTGTTCTTGTACAACAAGAACAACTCTCTTGTTCTCCTTTCCCAATCTTTTTCAGTTTTGCTCCAAGCTCAAAAAGGATTATATTTTCTCTGTGAAGGGGAAACTCACATGTTCTTTCCAATTCGACAGTTGATGGCATAAACTGAACTTTAGGTTCATCAGGTTCTGGCTCTTGAGATGTCTCTTGGATTAAAAAAAAAAATCCCTCTCAAGAACCTGGCTCTTACAATTAAAAAGACTGAAGCTTTCAAGAACATCTTCTCTGCAATAGATTTTAAAAGGTCTAGTTAAGAGTTCGAAAACCAAGACTTTGATCTTCTGTATCATTTCTATGCGGAGGGCAGTACATCTAGAAAGCGCTTGCCGCTGCTTAAGTGATGGGGGATAGATTAGGAGTAAAAGAAATGGAAAACACATTGTTTGGTATGAAAACATCCAGTTGCTTCTGTTTACAACAAGGAATCACCTTCTCCCCCAAGGTCTTTTCCGTTTTTCACTGATTTGTTGCACAGGTATCTACATGTCTGCTCTGCAGAGGATACAGCTGTGATAGGGATATTCTCTCTTCCCTCATGGAGCTCATCCTCTAAGAGGAAACACGACCAGTGGGCAGTAACGGTGCAGTACGGAGTGATACCAGAAGGCCCCTGCCCCAGACTTGGAGCCCAGGGAAGGCTTTGTGTGAAGGAAGCAACAGCGAGAACTTTAGACTTTATCCCAAAGGTGTTGGGGAGCTACTGAAGGGTTTTCAGCAAAGAAGTGATCTGTCAGATTGTTGTGTTAAAAAGAGCACTCAAGCTGCAGAGTGGTAGATAAAATGACCCAGGAACAATGCATAGAAGGAGAAAAGGGCCTAGAACAAAACACCATCACCAAGAATAACAACAAAATTACTTGACAAGCAGAAAAGGAATTCACAAAAGAAACAAAGGAGGGACCACAGGGGCTGAAGGAAAACCAGGAGAGTGTGGCAACCCTAAACCAAAGGAAGAACATTTCAAGAAGCAGGCACAATTAGAGTCCATTGCTGCCAAGAGAAATGGTAAGATAGTAATTGGAAGTTGACACTGGTATTTAGCAATAGGATTATTGACGACCTGGTTGAAAGCAACTTTAGAGGACTAGAAGCTATATTGCATTGGATTAAATCAATTGCATCAAAGCCTATCTATCCCCTTCGCTTGCCGTCTGTCTCTACACTGATATCTTCCAAATGCATATCTTAGTCCAGACCTCCTCTTTTTTTTTTTTTTGGCCACGCCAGCAACATGCGGGATCTTAGTTCCCCAACCAGGGATCAAACCCATGCCTGCTGCAGTGGCAGCTCAGAGCCTTAACCACTGGACCGCAAGGGAATTCCCTAGACCTCCTCTTTGAGCTCCACACCCAGATATAATGGATGACTCAATGTCTCCAAGACCAACACTCTCTCCACCCAAACCTCATCTCGGCAAATGGTACCTCCCTTCCTCCAGTGGCACAGTCCATCCATGAAAAACCCTTTTTCCTCATGACCACCCCTATATCTAACCCATCACCACATCTTGTCAATCCTTTCTACCTATGTGTTCCTCCGTCTCCACTGCCAGCATCCAAGTTCAAGCTACCATCTTCTCTCTCACCTGAACCATGGTGGTAGCCTTCTAACTGGTTTCTCACATCAAATTACATACCCCTCTAACCTGTTCCCCACAGCAGCTGGAGTAATCTTTTAAAACTACAAAGTTGATCACTTCGCTTCCTTGTTTCAAATCATTCACTAGCTGCCAGGACTCTAAAGGTAGAAACCCAAATTCTTTAAATGGCCTAGTAAGCCCTGCATGATCTAGCCCTTGCCTATCTTCCTAGCCAGCATTCACCACACAATTCCTCTGTCTTCCCTCTCACTGTCCCTCTCTCTGTTTCTCACACCATGCCTCCTGCAGTATCACACACTCTGTGTCCCTGTAGCCAAGAACATGGTTCAAATGTCAGACTGTCTGAGGTAAAATCCTAGTTCTACCCCTTCCAGGTTCAATGACCTTGGGCATGTCACTTAATGTCTCAATGCCTCCGTTTCCTCTTCTGTAGCCTGGGGTTAAAACTTACCTCTTAGAGTTGTTACAAGAAGGAAATGAAATGTTCTGTGTAAAGTATAGAAACAGGGAATTCCCCAGCAGTCCAGTGGTTAGGACTCAGTGCTTTCCCTGCTGGGGCCTGGGTCCCATCCCTGGTCAAGGAACAAAAATCCCGCAAGCAAGCCGTGAGGCACAGCCAAATAAATAAATAAATACATAAATAAAGTATAAAAATATTGTCCCCAATTAATGTTAGCAACTGCTAATATTATTCCCCGTTCCCTGCCTGGTTAATGCTTCTCATATTTCAGATCTCAGCTCAAATTATCTGCGTGATGCCTCCCTCGTGCTCCCACCTGCCCACCACACTGCAAACTCCCTAACCAGGTTATGACTGTTAAATTCTCACATAGCATCCTGAACTTTTCATTCATTCTACAGTACTTTGTGATTATATACCCGAGGGATTATTTTATTAATATCCATCAGTGCTACCAGCCTGTAAGCTCCAAGAGGACAGAGACAGTGTCCATTTTACTCATTATTAGATCCCCAGATCCCAGCACAGTGTCTGGCATATAAAGCAGGTAGGTTTTGGATGAATGTTTGATTGAAAAGGAGGCAAAGAAGCGGAGCCAATGAGTTCAAATGACTCTAGAAGACTATCATCATAAAGATTAAGGGCAAGACATGGAGAAGAATCTGGTTTTCTCACTACATTTTTAAGCTGGCAGATACTTGAGCATGTTTAAATGCTGATGGGAAGGAGCCAGAGGAGAGGGAGCTCACCAGAAGGGATGAGAGCCATGGGGCTGTGCGAGGGGATGGGACTTAGGGCAGGAGCAGGAAGAATCAGTCTCAGACAGAAGGAGGGACACCTCTTCCATGGTATAGGAACGAAAGCTGAGAATTCAGCTGTGCCTGTAGGTTTGGTGGCAGGAAGTCCTACCAAGACCTTTCCATGAATCTTGGTAATGTAAGCAGCAAACCTGGATTTATCCGAGAAGCTCAGCATATTTGGTGGACATCACTCCATTCACTTTTGCCACTCATGTAAAAAGAAAGCAGATATTTTCTTCATCATTGACTGTACTAACGCACTACAGAGCAAAATAACAAGTTTCCAAAGCAACTCAGTTACAGAGCTGAGACAAGCGATCTCAGTGTTCTCTTTATTGAACATGCTTCCTCCCCAAATTGGGAAACAGTATGGTAAAATGATAATATGGTAAAATAATAGCTGGCACTAGTTGAGTGCTTACCACGTATGGGGCACTGTTCTGGTAATTTATCTGCAATAACTCATTTGATCCCCACATTACGATGTGGAAGCTGAATTCCAGGGAGGTTAAGTAACTTGCCCAAGGTTAACAGGTGGAGGTGGCAAAACTAGGTTTTAAACCCAGGACACCAGGACTTCCCTGGTGGTCCAGTGGTAAAGAATCCGCCTTCCAAAGCAGGGAACACGGGTTTGATCCCTGGTCGGGGAAGTAAGATCCCACATGCTACGGGGCCACTAATGCCGGGCGCCACGACTACTGAGCCTGGTCGCCTCAACGAGAAAGCCCATGTGCAGCAAACCACAGAGCTCGCGTGCCAGAACTAGAGAGAGAACCCGCACGCTACAACTAGAGAGAAGCCTGCACGCCACAACAAAAGATCCCTCATGCCTCAGTGAAGATCCTGAGTGACACAACTAAGACCCAATGCAGCCATAAAAAAAATAATAAAATAAAATAAAATAAACCCAGGAGTCTGACTCCAAAATTGATACTTTAAAAAGTTTTTTATTTTATTGAAGTATAGTTGATTTTCAACGTTGTGTTAACTTCTGCTGTACAGCAAAGTGATTGTTGTACATATATATATTCCTTCTCATATTCCTTTTCATTATGGTTTATTACAGGATACTGAATACAGTTCCTTATGCTCTACAGTAGTACCTTGTTGTTTATCCATTCTATATATAATGTTTTGCATCTGCTAATCCTAAACTCCCAATCCATGCCTCCCCAAAATTGATGCTTTTAACCACTCTTCTATACTCCCTCTCTAGCAGAGGGGAAAGAACATATGAGGAATCAGAAGACCTGGTGTCTCTATTACGAACTAACTCTATGTGCTTGGGCATTCGCTTAGGTGTCTGAGCATCAGTTTGCTCATCAATAAAATGAGAATGAGAACATTTACTTTATGAGGCTTTTAAAAGGGTTATGCGATGTTGAAAAGGGGAAATCACTATATACAAGATATTATTGTCATGTTTATCATAAGATCTAATATCCTTGTCTTCTAGTTGGGTCACAATCTAACAGGCTATCATGGAGACCCTCGGTTCCCATAACCAGTACAGCAGCAGCAGGTTGGCTGATTCTCATCCCATCAGCTTTAACATCCCTGACCAAGTCTCCTTGATGACCAAAAGCACACCTCGGTGCTCCCTTCCTCCTGAATGCACTCACTACTACCTTTGGGAACAGCTGCAGCTTATGCCCTCACTTCTTTGATTTTGTTGCCTGAGGAGTGACTGTTAAAAAATAAGTAGACTGAATTACAGCTAACAGTGAAGTGCACTCCAGAAGGCCAAGTTCCAGTTTGGTGGTAGAATCCTGGTTCCAGTTTAATGGTGGAATCTGACTATCAGAGCTGGGAGAGAACTTCAAGTTCTTCTTTTAGTGCAACTAACACAACAACCCCTCTCCCAACCCATTTTATAGACTAGGAAAACTGAGGCCAGGTAGGTGAGATGACACAACTAGTTTGGATTGGTAGCAGGCTTTTTTTTTTTTTTTTTTTTACCTTGAAAATGTTTTCAAGTGGGTTTAACACAAACGATTTCACCTTACCAAAATCATATCTGGAAAGTACTTCAAATACTTACATATTTGTTTCATTTTGTATACCTTTTCAGAAAGGAGCCAAATCCTAAAATGTCATTACTCATAAATAAACAAAACCTTAAACCAATAATTCAGGCAAAGCCCATTCTTCACATTGCCCTTACTTGGCCATTTCAAGCATTTCTCAGGTAGAAACAGGCCCACATCTTCAGGGGCAGTAAAATCTAATGGTTCAATTCAGACTGCTCTGTACAAAGCTCAGTCTATTATTACTAGTTCATCTCTTAGCTTCGTCTCCTAGTCTGAAAGAACTGTACCTATCTCTTAGAGCTGGAGTTGGGGAGGGGGGGTCACATGAAATAACACACTTTTAGCACCTACCTGGCACTCTATAACTTTATGATTTGGGCATAATTCTTTCCTCTCTTAAGGAGATAGCAATTCACTATTCGATGACCTTAGACCACTAGACATTAGACCACTCCGATGCTACTAAACCAAGGAGAAACCCAGCTGTGACAGGCTGAGATATGTCCGTCCCCACCCCCATTCCCTTTTAAGACAGTGAGTAGGCCGGAATTCTGGTTGATAAATGAGAGGAGCTGAGAAGGAGCTGAGAGAAGCTGCAGTGATGACTGTTCTGAGAATCTGATCTGCGAGGAGACGAATCTCCACATGTACCGTGGAGATGCTTTGGGAAAGACAGCCGGCCTACCTGACCGAAGGAGGACCAGAGAGAGAAGGGCTGGATGAAAGAAATGCTTAAAGGGAGATGGATTGACTGGAGGTGCCCAAAGAGGAAAAATTGAAACGGGAAACAGAGGCCGAATATTGGGAAATCTTCTGGACGGTGAGTGCCGTTAAAGGAGGCATTGCGTGTCCCGGGGATACAGATTTGGGGCGAAAAGCGTAGCAGGGACAAAGGTGGGCTACTCAAACTGCGGAGACAGAGCCCCCAAGCTGTGGGGGGTACCCGGATGGCCCGAGGGTGACCAGGGCCAGCGAGGACCGGAAGGCGGGGCTCTGGGGGCACTCACAGGGTAGGCGGGGGGTGCGTTGGGGGGGAGGTCGGGAGCCGGCAGAGGAGCCGACGCCGTGTTAGCCCCGGGGAAGGTCAGCGACCCCGGGCCGGGGAGCTGAGCGGAGACCCGAGAGGGGCCGCGGTTGCCATGGCGCCGGGCGGGGAGGGGGTGACTCGGGCCCCGCCCCGAGTCCCGCGGGGCTGCCGGCTCCAGATGGTCCCGAGCCTCCCGCGGGAGCCGGTGGCCTGCGGCAGGGGGAGGCTATTGTCCTCCTTCCGCGGCGCCGCAGTCCCGCCGCTCGCGCCCGCGCCCCGCCACCGCCGGCCCCGCGCGCTCCCCGCGCCGCTCGCGCCCCGTGACAGCGCCCGCCTGCAGCCTGCCGTGCGCCCCGCCGCCGCCCGCAACCGCCCCTCGCGGCTGGGCTGCGGGCGCGGCAACGACCGGTGCGCCCCCGCCCGCCGCGCTCCCGGCTGTCCGGCCGGCGCTCCGCACCGAGGTAGGTGCCGGTGCCCGTGCCCGCTTTGTCCCGGCCGGCGGGGCTGTGCGCTTTGTGCGGCCGCGTGCGGTCGGCGGGGTCGGGGTCGGGGTCGGGGTCGGGGTCGGGGCCGGGGCCGGCCAGGGGAGCAAGGGTGGGAAGATGCGGCTCCTGGCGCTCGCTCCCGCTGGGTCCCGGGGACAGGATGGAGAGTCAAGTGCCAGCCACCCAGGTACCCGTGTGCGAGCAGCGGGGATCGAGGCTTGCGGGACGCGGGCCTTTCCGGAGACCAGAGAAGAGTCTGGAAGAGTTGGGGCTGACAAACGCGTTAAGGGATCGGGTCGCTGGGCTCTGAGCGTGTCTGACAGCGCCAGCTGTTCGCATCGCGGAGGCGGGCCGGCCGGCGCGGGTCCAAGTGCTGCGGACACGCTCGGCTGTCTCTGCCCCGCTGCTGTGAGCGCTCGACTCCCTCTCGGGAGCTGGCTGGGGGCTCCCTCTGGAGCCGGTGGGCTTCTCCTCGCCTCTTTGGTAGCTAGCTAGCTGCATGCTCTCCTTTTATGCTCCCTCACAGTGTGTGTGACATGCTCCCTCACAGTGTGTGTGAGAGAGGGACACGGTTGGCTGTGGTGACCGGAACACCGGCAGAGGAAAAAGGGAGAATGAAGCCCCTGCGGGTGGCGGGGAAGAGGCAGCGTAAGGTGTCCCTGTGGCCGAGATATGCAGAGGGCTTGGAGTCCGTGGGCACAGAACTAGCGGGCAAGGCCTCCTCCTGAGCGGTTCCAACTCCAGCACCACAATCGGCATTTACCACCCACTGTGGCTCAGAACGACTTTACCCCTTTAACCTCGTGGCATTGCATACTTGTCTGATCTGCAGGCTTGCCCCTGTCCTAACCTGCTACATGCTGTCTCCGTGGGTTGTTTCTCAGCTGCCCTCCTCCCCTCCGAGAGCAGCCACAATTCCGGCGCTGGAGAGCTGGTCGGTTCAGGCACCGGCACGGTGTCTACAAACCAGTTTCCCTTGAAGGTGAAGGGGGCAGAGTGAATTCCAAATGTGTGACTTAGCTTGAGGTGCTGGGCAACCTCTTGGCATATTCAGAAGAGCAAGGGATTAGGGAGAAAAAAGCTAATAGGGATCTTAGATTTGTCCCTTAGGGAAACTGATGTAACCCATCGGTTACAGACTTGGGGGAGGGGCGTAGCAAGGGAGTGGAAATTAATCTGAATAATTCTGCCCTGAGTGGAGGATTCTAAAGGAGACGATCAAACAAAAATATAGTCCAACTCTTCAGCCCAGTTCCTAAATTCCTTGGAGGAGAGTTCCTGGCGCTTTATCAGGAACACAGCCTTGAGGGAAATGGTTGGGGTTTTGTCTCTCTGTTCTCTGGTTGCCCTGCGTGCATTTCCTTCTGCTGTCCTAGGAGCCCCGAGTTTGTTTGTGATTTCTTTTTCCTTTTACCTCTCCGCTGGTCCACTCATACTTTGAGTCAAATAAGATTTTTACTTTGCCAAAGTCCCCATTCCTTCTCATCTGTTATTCATCCCGCTGTCATTTGTTCAACTCCACTGCCCAGCAGCATCTCCAGCCATATCGTCGTCCTTCCGCACATCTGCAATTTGCCTGTGTCCAGCCATCAGCTCTATTTGTCTCATTAGATCTAGAGCCCACTCCATCTTCATTTTCCTCTCTCCTTGCCTGAGGCTTCTGGTTCTTTGTGGATCTTGGGGTTTCTGAGGGGAAGTTGTATTTGAGTTTAGCATGGGAGAGAGCCTAAACAGACCCAGGGGCTAACCTCAGGTCACACTCATCCCTGAAACTTTGTGTCTTCTCTGTCCTCATAGCTTCTCTAACTAATTTAACTGCTTCTCATCTTTGGACCACAGTGGCCCTCAAGATGTGGTCTCCAGACCAGTAGCTTCAGTATCATCTGGGAACAGTTTAGAAATGCAAATTCCCAGGCCCCACCCCAGATCTCCTGAATCAGAAGCTCTGGGGAGCAGGGCCCAGTGGTCTGTGTTTTAATAGCCCTCCAGGTAATTACGATTCATGCAAGGTTGAGAATCCCTGATCCTGAACTATAGAGCTCAACACTGACGGTACTCCAGATGAGAAGCAGAGGGTCTTCTCTGATGCCATTTTCATTCTTTCCTTGTGTTTTTTTCTCTAAATCTAAAAAAGACATGAATTTGATGGAAAAAAAATATGGCCCATTCATTCAATGTCTCTTTTTTAAATGTTCTTTTTTAAAAAATTTTATTGGAGTATAGTTGATTTACAATGTGTTAGTTTCTGCTGTACAGCAAAGTGAATCAGTTATACATATACATATCTCCACTGTTTTTTAGGTTCCTTTCCTGTATAGGTCATTACAGAGTAGTGAGTACAGTTCCCTGTGCTATACAATAGGTCTTTATTAGTTCATTCAATATCTCTTTATTGAATATCTATTGGGAAAACACCAACATGAGTAAGATGCAGCCCTTGTCCTCAATGGGTTAAAAGTGGAGCAGGCAGAGAGACACATAAACAACTCACTGTAATACAATGTGATAAGTGTAATAATAGCTGCACGCTGAAGTGCTGTGGGAGCACAGAGGAGGGAATGATCAACTGGCTCTGAGGGAGGGAAAGAATTAATCAGGAGGAGGATGTGTCGAGAGAAGGAATTAGGGTACAAGACAGACTCTAGCCCGGGGGGATAGGATTTCTAGCTTTACAGCCCAGCGAAAGGGAGGAAAGGGGAAGGGGGGCAGCTGCCCTTGAGGACCAGCTCTAGGCTGAGTAGAGTCCGCATCCAGCAGCGCTTGGGCATATAATCTAGCAGGACCCCAAGCGTGCAGCTGGCGGTAGTTGGCTTTATTATAGCATGAACAATGTAAGCTACTTGGGCCTGGCCTCCAGGTCAGTGGCTAAGAATAAGGCATTGGTGAAACTGTAATCTGGATTAGCTGCCGTACCGTTCTATTGCCAGAGTCCAGGAATCCATGGAGAAGAATCAGGTTGATGATTCCCCAGCATAGAGTTGATTTAGGCGGTCATGGGGCTGGGACACAGGCTGACTAAGGAAATGAGCATGGAGACCCAAATCATAAGCGAGGAATGATAAATCAGAGAAGAGAAACCAGCATGGGATCTATGTAGAGAAACTCAACCAGAAAACTACAGGACTCTGGACATGGCAGCAGGGAACACAGAACACAGCATATTGTCCAAAAGGCCAGGGGTCTGCAGAGCCCAAATGCTTGAAAACCAAAACTCAGAGGCCCTCAGAACCACTGTGCTGAAGGACACCAGAAAGCATCACTCACTATGGGAATAAACTCCTTGGAGTCCCAACATGGTGGCCCCATGGGGTCCTGTGACCTAAGGCAAGGGTCCCCAACCCCCGGGCCGTGGACAGGTATGGGTCTGCGGCCTGTTAGGAACCCAACCACACAGTAGGAGTGAGCAGTGGGTGAGTGAGTGAAGCTTCATCTGCCACTCCCCATCGCTCGCATTACTGCCTGAACCATCCTCCCCGACCACCACTGTCCATGGAAAAATTATCTTCCACGAAACCAGTCCCTGGGGCCAAAAAATTTGGGGACCACTGATCTAAGGACACCAGAGCCATCTTGGTTCCTTATCTATATGATGGGAGGCATCTTGGAAACTCAGGATGAAAAGCATGTACATCTCAGATTGGATTTAGCCAGGGGACCATTTTATTTGGGAGAAGGGGAGGTTTCAGCTTCATATTTTCTCCCCCAGGTTATAGGAGAGGCTGTAACACCCAGACCTCCCTGAGAGGTCTGGATCCCATGCCTTGGTCCCAATAGGATCTGTCAGGAGGACAAAGTTGGGTCACCAAAAAGAAGACAAAGAGGTATATGTTTAGGTTTTGTACAGCTTCCAGAGGTCCTGGGGACACACAGCAGTTTGGAGATGGGGTCTGACAGTCTGCTTCTTTAGGTTTCTGCTCTTTGTGGAGTACAAAGATATAAAACAAGGTTTGAAAACCTCAGAGGCCTTCAGGGGCCAAGCAGGTAACAAAAATGTGTGACAAGGCTGGGAAGGAGCCAACAGGGAATAGTGGGGCCTGTAGAGAAGTGGAAAGCGCAAGCCCACCTAAAAGAATCCCAAATTAGTTCTTTTATAACAGCTCATTGGCCATACCCCTGGGGGCTGGCTTTAGGAGGTTTGTGACTCCTGATAAAAGGAAAAAGGGTCACAGAATAGAAGGCGGGACATTGTATGTAGGGTTTTTTGTGGAGAGCTCTGTGCAGGGAGAGCGGGAGTGCTAGAAATGTGCATCCCAGAGCTAAGTGTGAGCATGGCTGCTGTGGAAGAAGCCCTAATCTGAGGGGCCCAGAGAAATGGAATTCGAATTGGTCCCAGGGCTTAGGCTGCTTCCCTGTCCAGTGGCTGAGAGTACTCGGGGACTCTAGTTCAGGTCACACCTTGCCTACAGCACTCTTTGCTCAGGTTGATTTGACTCTGCCCTCGAATTTATTTTTATATAAATATTTACAGAGCAAATTCAAAGAATCTGCTGGGGATTAGGGGAAATGATGGATTTTAAATGAGAAAGGAGTCCTCAGCCTAGTAAAAATGAAGCTCTCTTTCCTATTACAAGGAATGAAAAGCCCAAATCTAGGAACCTGAGACCTTAACTCCCAGGGAAATGTTTGTGTGTGTTTTCTTTTTGGGAGAAAAGGGAGGGGTAGACAGTCCTGGCCTTCACGTGGGGCGGGTTCTGCTTGATGAAACCACTTAATGACAGAAGCCAAGTTCTGCCCTGTACACCCATGGGAACACATCTCACATCTCGCTAACCACCCACAACTCACCACCCATTCTTTCTTCCTTCCCCCACACCACACAAGAGGTACCATACCTTTTTTCTAGAGCCAGAGACTGCCAAGGTCATAGCCCCAACCCTAGGAAGTGGTGCTAAGGATGAAAATGTCTTTGTATTTAAGAGGCACTAGGAAAATGAGAAATGAAGAATTTGGGGTTCAGTTACAGAGTCAGCCCCCTCCATTCTCTTGAATGGCTGCTGAATTACTCGAGAACTTTGGATAGTAGAGGTTTAAAAAAAAAAAAAATCCCTAGAAGTTAATCTGAAACTCATTTGTTAGTTTGGAGAAGGACAGGGTTTGTTTGTGTAAAATAGAGCCGTGAGTTGTGCTGGCGAGCACACGTGGTCCCAGTTTCCCCAGCCTGGGCCCTAGAAGGGAGCTCTGAAGGGCTCCAGGAAGTTCAAGAACATGTAAATGTTATGATTAAGAGCTTGTCCTCCAGAGTCAAAAAGAATCTCGCTTCAAAACCCAGCTCTGCGCCTTCCAGCTGCCTCCCAGCGACCCTGAACCGTGATTTAACTTTCATGGAGCAACTTCGTCATCTATGAAATGGGGATGATAATGGACCCTTGCCCCACAGAGGGTTGCGGTGAGGTGATGCATGTAAATGGCGAGGACACGTATCACAGCTGACGTTCATTGAGCACCTATTAAGTATTCTCTGTCACAAGTAAAAGGAAAACAAGGGGAGATAACCATACTGCGTCCTCCTTTGAACTCCTGGGCTCTTTATCCATGCTTACTAACAGTGCATCAGTCTTCCTGGTGTATCATAGATGCATCTTGGCCTGAGAGCAGGATGTGGGTCTTTTCACCTCAAATCGCTTATAGCAGCAGTCCCCAACCTTCTGGTTTCATGGGGGTGGGGGGATGGTGGTAATGCCAGCGATGAGGAGTGATGGGGAGCTGCAGGCGATGCTTCGCTCCCTCACCCGCCACTCACCTCCTGCTCTGCAGCCTGGTTCCTATCAGGCCATGGACCCATCCTGGTCCACGGCCCGGGGGTGTGGGGATCTCTGGTTTACAGGGTATAGGAGGCCATCTTGGGGGTGGGGGTGGGGGCAGGGGCACTCAGAACAGTTTGTGGAACCAGGAATGAAAGAACTCCAGTTTATACTCACTATTGCCCAAGGGGTCCCAGGCCTGCTTCCTGCATTGCCCTGGTGTCCATATTGCTGTCCCAAGCCACGCTGAGGGCCATCGCCACCTTCGGCCCCCTGCCCACTGTCCCTCTCTGGCCTGAGGTTCTGGAGACCTTCATCTCCACTATGTCGCTCTGAGACACTGCTGCCTTCCAGCCTCACTCCACGTGTGTCTGTTGTGTTCCTGTCTGTCTCTGCTTCTCCACCATGGCTTCCTCTCTCCCACTGGGGGATGATTTCCATTGGTGAAAACAACGACCACAACCTTTGGCCGTCAGGAGAGCAGAGCAGATCTAGGGCAGGAAGAGAGGAGGACACGGTGAGTGTTGGACTCACTGGCTTTGAGAGGCGCCTCACCAGCCACATTCCCCCTTGCAGGAGCAGGAGGCCATCCACCACCATGAGCAGCACCCTGTCACCCACAGACTTTGACAGCTTGGAGATCCAGGGCCAGTACAGTGACATCAACAACCGCTGGGACCTGCCCGACTCGGACTGGGACAATGACAGCAGTTCGGCCCGCCTCTTTGAGAGGTCTCGAATTAAGGCCCTGGCAGGTGAGGTCAGGGGAGGGCCGGGGGAGATGCTGAGAATGGATGTGGGATGGGAAGCTTGTCATGAAGAGTCCTTCAACTTCATGGGAAGACCGACTCTTTCTAAGCTGCTGCACTAGAGCGGGAAATCCAGATCACCCTACCAAGCCCCTGGCCCCCAACTCCAGCCTCAAGGACAAACCGCGCACCATCAATAACATGCCCAGCTTCCTTCCCCACAAGCAGGGAGAAGCCGTGCTGACCCTGGGACGCAGCTGTGTTCCCCTCTGCGCTCAGCTGACTTCCCGGCCTCTGTCCCTGAGTCATGTTCCTTGATTCTTTTGCGCTTAGTCTTGCTATTCTGTTTCCACCCACCTCTCCCTTACCTTTCATCCTCTTGTCTCTTCCTTGATTTCCACCGTCATCTCTCACACCTGTTCCCCTTCCTAGTCCAGTAGCCTCTCCTCTCCCTCCCCACCTGTTCCTTCCACCTGCCGCCTGTTCCTCCCTCTATTTCATCTACTGGTTCCCTGAAACAGGTTCCCTCTGCCTGCCTCTGGTTTCCGCAGCCGCCCATTCTCCCCGCCTGCCTCAGCCCCTGCCCTCCCCTATGGCCTCGGTTCTCTCCTTCAGCCCCTGCGAACACAAGCAAACCCGTTCGACGGGCCTCCCTGCGTTCTGGGGAGGAGTTGTCATGGCAACAAGAGTGCGGCTGCCACCTGACACCACCGGCTGCGGCTGTCGTGGGGCTGAGTCACCCACACACCCCAAGGCCACCCACCTTTTTGGTTTCCCTCCTCCATGCCACCCTTGTCTTTTCCACTGACCTGCTGGCCTCCCAGCCCAGTGCAGTGGGAGAGGTCACAGCTACTCCTTCCTGAGAGGTGGTGCTCCCAGCGTGGGTGGGGTGGCCTCCTATAAGAAGGGAGACACTGAGGGGGGTGGTTCCCAAACTTGGCCGCACTTTTTACAGGATCACCCACGGATGTTTTCACAAATATCAGTTCTCAAACCCCTTTCTGGACACACCAAATTAGAATCTTTGGACCTAAGGTCCAGGAATCGGAATTTTTAAGCTCTCCAGGTAATTCTTTTCAGGCAGCCCAACACCATTCTGAGGATCCCCATGTGGTAGCCATTGCTTCTGGGGGTCCCTTATCAACTTCTGCTGGGCCTCCCTGTCCTTCCCGTTAGGTCTACACGCTGGCTTGTGAAATACTCATATTGCTGTTTCTATAGATGAGAGAAGGCAGAAGACACGGGTTATGGAGAATCTCACCTCTCTGGGGGAAAGCTTCCCTGGTACCCTGATTTTGGATAAGAGTAGCTTCTAGAATGGTCATGATGTCTGTGTGCACACGACACGTGATACCCAGGACTGTTGCAATGTTTGTGCATGCGACATATGCCACCTATGCTGTCAATAGGTGTTTATCTCCACTACTAAACGGGGCTCTCCTGAGGAGGTGTCGCTGTATGGGCTTTGCCTAGCACTGCGCCTCGTACCAGTAGGTGCCAAATAAATACTGAATGAAGGAAGATGGGAGAAGGGCAAGAGTAGCTTGTAAGTGACAAGGGCTGAAGCCCATAGAAAGGTAAGAAGGAAATCGGGTAGATGTGCCCGGCAGTGGGTGTACTGGGGGCCTGGGATGGCCTGGCCGAGGAGGGCCTGATGGGCCGCATGGCAGGGAAGGAGCTGATACTGGAGGTGAGGATGACAAACAAGTGAGGAAGATAACAACACCTATCTCACAAATGAAGGAATGTAAGCAAACACCTAGCACAGTGCCTGGCTAGTACTACTGAGCTGGCTTTGCCCCTTCAAGGATTTCTCTTTCTCTGCTCCCTGAGCTGGGGATCAAAGCCCACATCCTGAAGGGGGACCTCCCAGAGTCACAGAGAGGGGGCATCCTCATCACACCTGCAGACCTTGGGAAAGCAGGACTTTGCTTCGGGGGCCTCTCGCTCGGGTCTTGTGTACTCGGAGGCAACTCGGGGCCAGACGGGCAGGTCTCTAAGGCCCCGGCAGTTCCCTCCTGCTGCCCGCGGGGCCTGGCCCTGCCCCAGCCGGAAAGCTCCGCCTCCCACCCCTCCCCCGTCACTGTCCGACCTGTTTGTCTGGAGCTGCCTCCGTCGCCTCTCGCCGCAGCCAGGTGTGTTCTGACGACGGGTCCCGCAGCTCGGGGCTCAGACATCCCGTGACTCCTTTTTCCCACTCCTCGAAACTTCCACCGTCCTTGAGGCACACCCCCTGCCACCCGGGGACCCCAGGCTCGCGGGATCCCAGGCTCGAGGGGGAGCCGACCCTCGGCGCCCCGCCACGGCGCGGGCAGAGCATGGACGCTGGGCCCCGGGAGAGTGAGAGGCAGCAGCATCATGAACGGGCACGGAGTGAGCAGGGCGCACGGGCACGGCCTGAATGGGGCCGGCGAGTTTTACTACGAGGCTGTGGAAGAGTCTCAGAACCCCGGGGGCCTCCCGCTCTCGCCGGCTGCCTTCATCAGCCCGGCTCAGTACGCCAGCATGCTGGAGGGACGCTTCAAGCAGCTTCAAGGTGGGCTCCGGGGGGCGAGCGGAGGGGAGCCGCGCGGAGAGGGGGCGTGGGAGAGGAGCCGGAGCCAGGAACCCGGGGTCGGGGGGAGCGTCTTCTGTGACTCAGACGTTTGTGTTGGGAGACAAAGTGCCGGGGGAATCATTACAAGTGGCCGGAAAACACGGGGATGCTGACAGAATCGGGAAAGGCTTGGACCCGCTGGAGGGGCGGTGAGAGCGAGAGCGGGTGTGACGACGGCGTGACGGCGGCGTCGGGGCCCAGCTGGGCGTGTGTCCTCGAAGGCGGGGAGCGAACGTGGTTCGCTGAGACTTTCCGGCCTTTGGGAGGAAACGCCCGCTGGGGTGGTCAGGGAAGGAGACAGGGAGAGTAAGCCAGTAGGCGAGGGACCTAGGGCGTGTTTGTGCTGCCCTGGGTTTCTGAGTGGGTGTCTTAAGTGTGTGTGGAAACCAGGGAGTGTGTCAAAGGGAGCTGGTGCAGACAGGCTCAGGTATATGTCTGAGCAGGCTGTGTTCACCCTGGCGGCCATACTCCAGTGTATCTCTGGGAGCCACTGTGTCTTGTGTGTCCGTGGACGCCTTGTAAAGTTACACTTTGTCCCTGGCGCTTGGCTTTGCACATTTTTCTCCTAGCTGCCCCCGTTTCCACATCTTCCCCTCTCCTGCTACCTGTGTGCCAAAATGGCCTCACCCCTGTGTGCCTGGCATCAGGGCAGACTCCATGGGTCCAGTAATGGCTGATGTTCCGGGCAGTCCCCGGCTCGGGCAGGGCCTGTGGACCCTGAGAGAAGGCCCACAGAGCATCAGGATATCTGAGCATTTGTTAGGACCCCAAGGTTGTCCCAGGTACGGGGTTGGAGGTAAGAAAGACAGAAATAGACATGGGTGTGTCGCTATGCTTTATGGGTGAGGTGCATAGGAATGTGAGATTAAGGGGTGAGTCTTTTCGGTTTCCGAGATGCTGGTGCTGAGACGGAAGGACAAGTGACTCTTCAGGCCCTGGCCACTTGGACTGGGTCCTTGCACTGGGCTCCTCTGGGGAGAACTGGTGGAAATCCTAGTGGCCGGAGCAGCTTCCGATGGCCTGAGCCTCTTCCCTCACGTTGTCATTTATAATACTTCTAATTCTTATTTTTCTGTGAAATGTAACAGCATCCCCTCATCAGCAGGTCCCCCTGTGGACCAGGCAGCAGGCACCTCCTCACTTTTTTGGAGATTGGCGTTAAACTCTGCCTGGCTTCTCCCTGCCCCCACCCCGTGTTTCTTGGACTCACTGTTTCCCATGTTTCCTACTTTCACGATGACGTTTTCCCTCTTGGCATTGGAATATTAGTGTCCTGGGCTAGGATCCCCTTGCAACCAATTGAGTCAACCCTGAAGTAGAGGAGCCTGTCTTTTCTTTAAATTATCCCAGGAGAGCAAGCTGACTCAGGAGGCCTGCAGCCTCTATAATGTCACATCCTTCTAATGACCACTTGGAACAGCGGCTGCTGTAATTTAAGTTCACACCCTCTCCTTTGTCCACCACCAAAAGGGAACAGCCATACCTCCTGCTGGACCGACCTGAGCAACTCTTACTCTTTCCTTCAGGTTAGATCATGCCTATAAACAGTAACTCATCGAGGAGCCACTTCATGCTTTATCTTACACACGTTGTCTCAGTCAACACAATGGCTTGCTGAAAGAGAAAGTAATGTGCCCATTTTACAGATGAGGAAAGTGAGGCCCTGATGGGTGAAGCAACAGCATTTCACCACTGTTACATGACAGAGTCCTGATCCCAGACCTCCCCTGCATGTCCCCTGCTTCTAATTTCTTTCATCCTTTCTTCTCAAAGCCTGTTTTCCATCTCTTATTTTTGTTCTTCACCTTGCTTATGAACTCATTCCAATTTCTGTATTTCCCGGCTTTTTAAGCTATGGGTTTTCCTCCCGGCCGTCTTCCTGCCCTTCCTCCTCCCCAGACCTCACTTCCCCAACCCCACCAACTGGTGTTTAGAAGCAGGTGCACGGTACTTGAAGGGCAGAAATGACCCCATGTTGCTGCCACAGATGAGCGAGAAGCTGTGCAGAAGAAAACCTTCACCAAGTGGGTCAACTCTCACCTGGCCCGGGTGACATGCCGGGTGGGAGACCTGTACAGCGACCTCCGGGATGGACGTAACCTCCTGAGGCTCCTCGAGGTGCTCTCGGGAGAGACACTGGTGAGCTGTGGTCACCAGGGAGGAGGAGGCCTGAGAGACAGTGGTCAAGGGGACAAGCTATGGGAGTGGCCCCGAACAAGAAGAGTGACACCACAGAGCAGAAAGCAGTGGCCGCCCTCTGCTCAAAGGATGGTTTCGTTTTGAGAGGCTTTGCTGCGTGAATTAAACCAGGAGCATTGCTTCGTGGAGACAGGAACAGTGGCCCCATTGAAAACATTTTTTTCCCACCCACTCTGGGTGTCCTTAATTCCCTTGGGAATCTTAATCTGCCTCAAGCCTCATCTGCAACTCAGCATTAGCTCCCTGGGGCGGTCCCTGTGTTCCTGAGGGAGGTCAGGGGGAAGGTGTAGGAAGCAGGGCCCCGGGAAAGCTAGGAGGGAAGGAAGAGGAGGCCCATGGTCCCATGGCTTTGTGTCCCCGGTCCCTCGACAGCCAAAGCCCACAAAGGGCCGCATGCGGATCCACTGCCTGGAGAACGTGGACAAGGCGCTGCAGTTCCTGAAGGAGCAAAAAGTGCACCTGGAAAATGTGGGCTCGCATGACATTGTGGACGGGAACCACCGCCTGACCCTCGGGCTGGTGTGGACCATCATCCTTCGATTCCAGGTACCCCGCACGGTGTTGCTCGGTGGGTGCCCTGCACACCGGTGCTGCAGCCCCCAAGGTCACTGCACACACGGAGGGCCTAGGACCTCCTACGCCAAATCAGGGGACGCTCCTCATTAAACAGGGTGGAGGCCAGCGTGGATGTTGTCAAACTTCTGTGGCAAATCCCCTGTGGCCTGGTCTGTGTACTGGTCACGGGCTATAGGACCACATGTCGCTGCACAAGGGACTGGAAATTTTACAGACTGGTCCTTTCCCACGGAGAGTTTTAGAGCTACATTTGGGGTCTGGTCACCAGCCCACTCCGCTGCCTCAAACTCTGCTCACCTCCCTCAAAAGAGAACAGCCACCCTACTCCTTCTTATGCTCTGAGCAAAGCCAGTCCAGTGTCCTTAATGCCATCACAGCTCTCCTGATTACCCTGCCTCCTCCCCGGGTGTAACCTCCCCTGCTCCTTCCAGCCCTAAGCAGAGCTCTGTCAGCTTCACCTTTGAAACCCAGCTGTCAGGAAATGTTCACTCCACTACCTGCAGTTCCCCCACCTGCAGGAACCGCATTCTTCGCTTCGAGGCACTTCCACTTTTCTGAGTTCCCACCCCATCCTGCTGCCTCAGATCCCTTTGACCTGAAGTTTTGTGGTCACTGACCCAGGAGGAAAGGTCCCCAGGCTCTGTCCTTGGACCCCTAATCCAGGAATCTAAGGAGCAGTTTCCTGCCGTGTATCTCTGAGCATCTCTGATAATTCCAGGAGCCCCTGTTCAGGGAGTGAGGGCCTGCCTTCCTCCCTTCCTTCCTTCTGTCCTTCCTTCCTTCTTAGATCCAAGACATAAGTGTGGAAACAGAAGACAATAAGGAGAAGAAGTCAGCCAAGGATGCCCTGCTGCTGTGGTGCCAGATGAAGACCGCGGGGTGAGGCTGCCCAGGCAGCGTGGCCTTGGAGGGTTGGATGCACCGAGGCTGTGCAGAAAAGGAAGGATGGGGGCCAGGAACCACAAGCTGGAGGTCCGTCCTCGAGGCACAGACCGGGATGGGCCTCCTCACTGTCTATCCTGGCCTCTGTTTACAGGTACCCCAATGTCAATGTGCACAACTTCACCACCAGCTGGAGAGATGGGCTGGCCTTCAACGCCATTGTACATAAACACCGGTGAGAAGACGGGGGCTCGAGAGCTTGTCTGAGTTACTGGATGGGTTGATGACCCATGGGCCCAGGCACACATAGACAAAGCAGTGAGATGAGATGAGCTACACGGCAGTTACGGGAAAGGAACGTTCGGAGAAGAGCCAGGATGTCGGGGTGCCTACTGCACGGAGGGCTTGCGATGGGAGCCCTGGGGCAGGGAGGGTTGGGGACGTAGGGAGAAAGATAGGGGTGGTTTACTTTTCCTCTTCAGAATCTCACTTGCCCTTGATACCTTCTATATTCCTTCCCCACCCAGGCCAGACCTGCTGGATTTTGAGTCCCTGAAGAAGTGTAATGCACATTACAATCTGCAGAACGCTTTCAATCTGGCTGAGAAGGAGCTGGGACTTACGAAGCTGCTGGATCCTGAAGGTGGGGCAGAGAGGCTGTGGGTTAGAGACAGAAGGTAGATGAGTGGGTGCCGGGGGCTGAGGGCGGCGAGAACGGGAAGGAACTGCAGATCGTTCAGATGGCTACGGGATTTCTTTGGGAAGTGACGGAAATGTTCCGGATTTAGATCGTGGTGACGGTTGCACAATCTTGTGAATGTACTAAAAACCGTGGAATAGTATACTTTAAAAGGGTGAATTTTATGGCGTGAAAAGTATATCTCAATATAGGAAGAAAGGCAGCCCCGTGGCAGAAAGAGCCCTGGGGTATGGTTCTATCCCAGCCCCTCTACGGAGCAGCTCTGTGACATAGAGCCAGTCGCTTGGCCTCTCTGTGGCTCGGTTTCCTCACCTCTAAAGTGAGAAGATTGGTCTCCGTGGTCTCTAAGGGCCCTTCTAATCCCAAAACTCTAGGGTTCTAAATTAAGCTCCGTGACCTTGAGGTCTCACAAAGCACTGGCCTTATGGTCAGCTGACCCTACTCATTGGCCCCTGTGGTTCTGATCTAATGCTGATGAGACTGGGAATGGCCACTGAGCTCTTGTTTTGTACCTGGCACTACACTTGACGTGCTCTAATTAATGTAATCCTCACAACACCCCCTTTGAAATCAATATCCTGCTCCATTTATGGAAGAGAAGACAGGGGCCTGTAAAGCTTGAGTGACTTCCCCAAGGTCATACGGCTGGTGGAGCTGAGATTCAAATTCAGGCAGCCTGGCTCCAGAGCCTGTTTCCTCAGTCACCTCTCTGGGAGAGCAGAGAGCCGTCTTGGTGCAGCCGGAAAAGGGAAGGACGGAAGGGCCGAGTGACTTCCTTGCTGAAAATGCTCCTTCTGAAGCTCCTTGGGCAGATTTCGGACTTGGTTACTTTCTCCCTGTCTTCCATCGCACCTGCAGTCCCTGTTCCCGTGCTTCTTAGTCCAGAGTGACAAACATCAGCTAAGTAGTGATCGAAGCAGGCCAAGTACAAGGTTGCTGGGAGAGCATTTGAGAAGCACAGCTCAATGCTGTGCTATGGTAAAGCTATGATAAAGCACAGCTATGATAAAGGATATTTAAGTAAAGCCTCGTATCCCATAACTTTCTGAGATGATTTCCGTGGCTCCTGCCTGCCTGTGGGAGGTCAGAGGTGGTCAGGAGGGCTTCTGGTCTAATAGTCTTCCCTGTAGGTAGGATGCAAGCTGGCCCAATTAAGAGAACCAATTAAGAGATTTCAAGTCATAGTCAGCCTTGGTGTCCTCGTGGTAGGAGTTAATTTGGCTTGAAGGACACTCACCTCCTGGGCCCACAGCTGAACTTTGGGACTGAGGCAAGAAATAGCCATGACTGTGCCCCAAGACGGCCCTGAGAACTGGCCTCTGTCCCTGCTTCCAGGGCTCCCTGGGCCCATCCCTCTGAACGTTCTGGGTTCAGGAGGCCTCGTTCATACCTTCTGTCTTGCTGCCCCTGAATTGGATGACTTCTTGGGCATCTTTCCAGCCCTTAAGTCCACGATCCATCCCCCAATGGGAATGCTATTTCTTTTCTTGTCTCTCTTCCTCCAAACAACTAATTTTACACTGGGCTTCTGGATTTTAAACTCTTTGGGCTTCTGGATTTTTAAACTCCGCTTGTTTCTAGGAAGAGGGGGAATAGAGAGGTTAGCTTTTCATGCCCTTGTAGTCCAAATAGTTTATTTGTCATTTTACTCTGAAGGGAGCTGGAAAGATATCATCAGCCTGGGAGGGCTAGGAGGCCCCTAGGATTGGGGCATACTTCTGGGAGGCAGGTTTCTAATCTCGGCCTGATCTGAGTGGTCCTTTTTCTCAGATGTGAATGTGGACCAACCAGATGAGAAATCAATTATTACCTACGTGGCTACTTACTACCACTATTTCTCCAAGATGAAGGCCCTGGCCGTGGAAGGCAAAAGAATTGGCAAGGTACTCTCCAGCATGGGGGTGGTAGGCATAAAGACCAGAGGAGGCCTGGCCTAGGGGTCCTACTCCCCTAAAGCAGGAGCAGGGGAGGACTGGGCCAGGGAACCCACAGCACGGTTTCACAGGTGCTGGACCACGCCATGGAGGCCGAGCGCCTGGTGGAGAAGTATGAGTCCCTGGCCTCAGAGCTGCTGCAGTGGATTGAGCAAACGATCGTGACCCTCAATGACCGGCAGCTGGCCAACTCCCTGAGTGGTGTCCAGAACCAGCTCCAGTCCTTCAATTCCTACCGCACTGTGGAGAAGCCACCCAAGTAGGTGTCCCTGAGCCACACCTGCCACGGCCTGCCTGCCCCAAGCTGTGCTCACACAGCAGGAAGCCTAAATGAGGGGAGCCTTTTGGGAGGGAGATGCGGCAGCACATAAATGCAGTGGAGGCTCACTTCCCCCCGCTCAGAGCCCCATTAGCAGTTTCCAAAGTAAAAAAGTTTAATGGTCACCCATTACAAGAAATCATGCTGTGGAAATGATTGCCATGGTGTGTAGAGCCGGTGCGGTCTACTCAGAAGAGATTGGTCGGGGTGTCTCGGCAACCCAATCCCAGCTTAAGGACAGGGGACTGGATCCGACAGGCAGGTTGTCGCTGGCAGTACGTGCATGTGGCTGGTCACTTGTACATTGCACAGGTTCTTATCATTTATGTATTTTAGCAACTGACTGTTGAAGCATGGAATTACTACTAGATGGTTCTATACGGTACATGCTAAAACTTCTGTGTTTTTTGTTTTTGAGCTCTTTTGGAGTTAATGTGTTTCAGCCCCAAAACTAATATTAAGCCAGAAAACATCTGTTCCTGTGCATTCCAGGGAATGATTTGAGGTGTGCCCTTTGACCCAGAAAGTCCTCTTCTGGGCATTGAACAAAGAAATAGCTTCAGGGATATTCACGAACGTGACCTTTGTAAAAGAAAAACAGGTCATGGTACAGCCACTGAAAATAATATCGGAGAAATGCATTTATTCACCTGAAAAGACGTTCATGAAACATAAGAGTTACAAGACAGTTGTCTGTGAATGGCAGAGAGCAAAGGGCTAAGCGTCCAGATTCAAAGTACCTGAGTTCACATTGTGGCTCTGCCACCTACCCTTGTGAGCACTGGGCATTATTTAGCCTGTCTGTGCCTCGGTTTTCACATCTGGAAAATGGGGGTAATGAGAGAATGTAGGTAACAGTGAGAAGGAGTTAGTGCATGCAAAGCCCTGAGAACAGGGCCTGGCTCTCCGTGAGTGAGTCCTTCACAAATGTTAGCTGTGGTTATGGTATGATACCATCTGTGTAAAGCAAAAATGCAGTACATACATGCCCAAGGGTGACAGTGGTCGTGTCTGTGTGGTTTTCAGTTGTTTTAAAATTAGGTTCTTTTTTATTTATTTTTTGCGGTATACGGGCCTCTCACTGTTGTGGCCTCTCCCGCTGCTGAGCACAGGCTCCGGACGCGCAGGCTCAGCGGCCATGGCTCACGGGCCCAGCCGCTCCGCGGCATGTGGGATCTTCCCAGACCGGGGCACGAACCCATGTCCCCTGCATCGGCAGGGGGACTCTCAACCACTGCACCACCAGGGAAGCCCTAAAATTAGGTTCTTTTTAAACATGGTTTACCAATATTTTCACAAGCTTTTATAAGAAGGAAAGCAACACAGAACAACTTCATTCTGAAATGTAAAGAGCCCCCGGGCCCCTCGTGGCCTTTGACTCTGACCCCACCTGGCCTCCTGCCTCAGGTTCACTGAGAAAGGGAACTTGGAAGTGCTGCTCTTCACCATCCAGAGCAAGCTGCGGGCCAACAACCAGAAGGTCTACACGCCCCGCGAGGGCCGGCTCATCTCTGACATCAACAAGGTCCACAGCCTCCCTTCCATCCCTGGGACGACCCACCCTCGGCACCAGCCCCTACTGTCCCTGCTTGAACCCTCGGCCTGGCTTGAACCCACCCATCCCGGGTGCAGGCGTGACTCCCACATCCTCTCCCGAGTCCTGCACGTCCCCCTCCTCCTCCCTCGGTCTCTCCATGCAAATTATACCCCAGTCCCTTATCTTGTTCAGCATATCCTCGACTCACGGGCCCTACTTTTGTTTCATTTTTTTCACAGCATAAGATTAACAAAAGTAATAGGGTTCGCCCACAGCCCCACCACCAGAAACAAATCCAGTGATTTCCACTGTTCCCTGTCCCCCTCCCGTCTTTGTCCACCAGCAGACGTGGTTTTCATGGGGCTCCACGGCATTCACGCCACCCTGTTCCTCATATTTCTCTGCACAGGCGTCTGACCGCATTCCACAGACCCACTAGACCGAGCTTCCCTGGGACCCACCCTGCACCCCCAGCCCCGGTGACCCCTCCCCGCCCTCACTTCCTGAGCCCTGGCCCTTTAGCACTAATCCTGTCTCCACCTCGCAGGCCTGGGAGCGGCTGGAGAAAGCTGAGCATGAGCGTGAGCTGGCCCTGCGCACGGAGCTGATCCGCCAGGAGAAGCTGGAGCAGCTGGCCGCCCGCTTCGACCGCAAGGCCGCCATGCGGGAGACCTGGCTTAGCGAGAACCAGCGCCTTGTGTCCCAGGTAGGACATGGCGGGGGGCTCTTGGCCTGTCCAGGCAGGTCTGGAGACATGGGAGAGTGAGAGAGAGTGGTGGATAAGGAGCCCTGCGAGGTGGGGAGCTAAAGAAACAAGAACTCCATCACACAGACTTGGAGACCAAGAGCCCGGGAGCCAGGTGCCGGAGCGTTGAATAGGAGAAGGGCTGGTGAGACAGGATGGGGTGGGATAGAGAGGACGCTGAGAGCCACCCCGTGGAGTTGGCACCTCGCAGCAGAAGTGCTCCGGGGGTGGGGGGCAGGGGGTGAGCCGAGCGGCTCCCGGAGCTCCCAGCCCTCCCTCCCTGTCCCCGCCCCAGGACAACTTTGGGCTGGAGCTGGCCGCCGTGGAGGCAGCAGTGCGGAAGCACGAAGCCATCGAGACGGACATCGTGGCCTACAGCGGCCGGGTGCAGGCGGTGGACGCCGTGGCCGCCGAGCTGGCCGCTGAGCACTACCACGACATCAAGCGCATCGCCGCGCGGCAGCACAACGTGGCGCGGCTCTGGGACTTCTTGCGGCAGATGGTGGCCGCCCGGCGGGAGCGGCTTCTCCTCAACCTGGAGCTGCAGAAGGTGTTCCAGGACCTCCTCTACCTCATGGACTGGATGGAAGAGATGAAGGTACCAGCGGATGCGGAGGTGGGGTCAAGGTGGTCGGGACCGTGGGAGTACGAAGGGCACGTTCGCCCATCTGCTCAGCCGAACCTTTGCAGAGGATGTACCAGTCCAGGGCCCTGTCCCCGGTTCAGATGAACAGAGCAAACAGCTCCCTGTCCTCAGGGGGCTCACGTTCCAGTGGGAGGAGGCTGATGATCAAACCCGTGGGCCTGTCAAAAAACAACATAGCAGGTGGGCGTGAAACCTATGAGGAAAGGGAGACAGGCCGTGCGATGGAGTGGTCCAGGAAGGCCTCTCTGAAAAATGCCATTTAGGCTGAGAGCAGAATGTCCCAAGGAGCCAGCACAGGGAGATCTAAGGAGAGAATGTTTCCAGGCAGAAGGAACAGAAAGGCCCTTGGCCTGCTCACACGTGGCATGTTCCGGATGAGAAGGGAGGCCGGGGGGTGGGGGTGGGCTGCTGTAAGAACAGGGAGGGGACAGGGGATGAGGTAAGGGAGGAAGCAGCCTGCTCGCTTAGGGCTTACAGGCCTGGTCAGGGAGTTTGGATTTTACTCAGAGTAACATGGAGCATTGAAAGTGATTAGAAGGTTTTGAAAAGGGGGAGAGACATGATTCTGCGTTTTTACATTTTTTTAAATGTCACTTTGACTGCTATTTGAAGAATGGCTGTGGGCAGCCAGAGTGGGAGCAGAGAGAGACCAGTCACAGGCTGTTGCAGTGATCTAGGCGAGAGACGGGGATGTGGATAGGTCTGCAGAGATGCTGACGATTGCTGGGGTGCTGGGGACTGAGCCACGACCATAGGAGGGTGGCGATAATTCTGGTGCTGAGATGATGAGTCAGGGCGGAGATTCCAGGAGCAGGGTTCAGTAGGAAAGTTGTTCAGCAGGAGGGGAGTTGAGTACAAAGAGGCCAGGGTGCCAGGAGAGAACTCAGGGGTCACTATGTGTGTGAGTGAGGGCTGACAGCTGGGAGCATGTGTGCTCACCTGGGTGCAACACCTGGAGCCGCCCCAAGAGGTCGGGATGTGTGGTTGATCCAGGAAGATGGGACGAGGTTAGTGCCTGTGTGTGGCGGGGCAAGAGGCCTTACTGGGAGGGAACCGGGCGGCTCTCAGACGGCCATCGACATGCTGCGTGCGCCCCGCAGGGCCGGCTGCAGTCCCAGGACCTGGGCAAGCATCTGGCTGGAGTGGAGGACCTGCTGCAGCTGCACGAGCTGGTGGAAGCCGACATTGCTGTACAGGCTGAGAGGGTGCGGGCCGTCAGCGCCTCTGCACTGCGCTTCTGCGACCCAGGAAAAGGTGAAAACCGGGAGGGGGAGGAACTGGAGAAAAGGTGGGGGGGCTGGGAAGGAGAACATTAAGAGCTGAAGCAGCAAGACTGGAAAAACCTGGGGACGGGAAAGATGATGGGTGGACGGTGGGCGACAGAGCTAAGAGGGTGGGGTGGGGGGATTCGTAACTAGGGGTGCACAGGGGGCAGGAGAGGGCTGGGCCACAGCTTTTGGCCCTCTGGTGTGACTGTTTCAGAGTACAAACCGTGCGACCCCCAGCTGGTGTTGGAGCGGGTGGCCGCCCTGGAGCAGAACTATGAGTCGCTGTGCAAGTTGGCAGCGGCTCGGCGGGCCCGGCTGGAGGAGTCCCGGCGACTCTGGCGCTTCCTCTGGGAGGTGGGCGAGACCGAGGCCTGGGTGCGGGAGCAGCAGCACCTGCTGGCCTCGGCAGAAACCGGCCGGGACCTGACCGGCGTCCTCCGCCTGCTCAACAAGCACACAGCCCTGCGAGGCGAGATGAGCGGCCGGCTGGGGCCCCTGAAGCTCACCCTGGAGCAGGGCCGGCAGTTAGTGGCCGAGGGCCACCCCGGGGCAGGCCAGGCCGCCGCCCGCACCGCCGAGCTCCAGGCGCAGTGGGAGAAGCTGGAGGCCCTGGCGGAGGAGCGTGCGCAGCGGCTCGCCCAGGCCGCCAGCCTCTACCAGTTCCAGGCAGACGCAAACGACATGGAGGCCTGGCTGGTGGATGCGCTGCGCCTGGTGTCCAGCCCCGAGCTGGGGCACGACGAGTTCTCCACGCAGGCCCTGGCCCGGCAACATCGGGCCCTGGAGGAAGAGATCCGAGGCCACCGGCCCACCCTGGACACCCTGAGGGAGCAGGCCGCGGCCCTGCCTCCCGTGCTGAGCCGCGCACCTGAGGTGCAGGGCCGGCTGCCCGCCCTGGAGAGGCACTACGAGGAGCTGCTGGCCCGCGCGGGCGAGCGCGCACGTGCCCTGGAGGCGGCCCTGGCGCTCTACACCATGCTCAGCGAGGCGGGGGCCTGCGGGCTCTGGGTGGAGGAGAAGGAGCAGTGGCTAAACGGGCTCGCCCTGCCTGAGCGCCTGGAGGACCTGGAGGTCGTGCAGCAAAGGTGGGCCCCGCTCACGCCCCGCCCTCCCGAGTGGCCTTGAGTTTGGGGCCAGTGTATAGGGTGGCCCCCATGTGGTGGTGTATGGTGGGTGCCACCATAAACTGCCTGCTCTGGCTACATCCATCCTTTGGAGTCTTGCCAGTCGTCCGGTTTCTGCTTTAATGAGAAACGTTAAATAGCCTCAGAAATAGAAACATTATGCCGCAAACTCCTATACAGCCCTCACCCAAATTCAGTCATCATCAGTATCTTGCTCTGATTAATTGTCCTTTTCAAAAGCAAATCCCCAGTATTAACGTTTCACCTCTGTATTCTCCAGGAGCACAGAAATTTGCAATATGAGTACACTATTTTGTAATTGTGTGTGCAGGCTTACACTAGCTAAGGCTTTGAAGTTATAAACCTTTTAGACAGAGACACTGATTAACCCCTCGTGAAGTAGCTTTATTTACAGAATAAGAAATCCTAAAATAATTTAGAAATGATGTTTTTCTTATCGAACCACACACAATACCATTATCACATAAAACAAAATTAGCAATTCCTTGATATCACCTACTACTCAATCTTCTTTTTCCTTCTATTGGTTTACTTATTTATTTATTTATTTTTCTTTTTTGGCTGCGTCGGGTCTTAGTTGCGGTACTCGGGATCATCTTTCGTTGTGGCGCACGGGCTTCTCTCTAGTTCTGGCGTGCGGGTTTTCTCTTTCCAGTTGTGGTGCACGGGCTCAATAGTTGAGGCGCGTGGGCTTAGCTGCCCTGTGGCGTGTGGGATCTTAGTTCCCTGACCAGGGATGGAACCCGCGTCCCCTGCATTGGAAGGCAGATGCTTTACCACTGGACCACCAGGGGAGTCCCTACTACTCAATCTCTAGTCACATTTCCTGGTGGTCTTAAAAATGTAATTAAAGATGTTTTGTTGCTTTTTTCAATATATCCCATGACAGGAGTCAGAAACCCCTATGCCAGATACAGCCTCTGCCTGTTTTTGTAAATAAAGCTTTATTGGAACATAGCCATGCCCATTCATTTGCATGTCATCCCTGTGTCTGCTTTTGCACTAAAACAGCAGAGCTGAATATTCGTGATAAAGACCGAATGGCTCACAAAACCTAAAATATTTATTACGTGGCCCATTTGCAGACTCTGCTCTATGAGAATATGAAATGTTCCAGGAGAAGTTATGCTTCACATCTTTATCACTTAAATTTTTCTCGTTATCAACTCATTTTTTAACACATATTAGTAAGGTGGGACCCAGGTAGGCAGCTAAGGGGTGAGTCCCAGGAGGAATAAGGGAGGTTCTGCTGAAGGGGGAAGGCCTGTGCCAGGGATTAGTTTGACTTGTTGTCCAGCTGGTCCTCACCTTTAATTTTTACCATGTTTTTGAGCCACTCTAGAGATGACAGTTTTTCTACTTGTCTGGGGGGAGTTGGGGGCTCCCCCTTGATCCACAGATGCTATGAACCATGTAGGGAAGACGTGCAGAGGCTCCTGTCAATAAGCCTCATGTTGACGGAGAGGAGTTCTCGTGGGCATGCATCTAAGGGAGGTGGACCAGCGCACCGCTGCTTCCCACCACTCATGCCCAGCTCTTCCACCCCATCAGGTTCGAGACCCTGGAGCCTGAAATGAACGCCCTTGCAGCGCGAATTACTGCTGTGAATGACATCGCAGAGCAGTTGCTGAAGGCCAACCCCCCGGGGAAGGACAGCATTGTCAACACCCAGAAGCAGCTCAACCACAGGTGGGGTGAGAAAGGATGCAGCAGACAGGACGGCAGCTGGAAGAGAGTTCTGTAGGGCATGGGAGGGAGGCTAAAATGAGGAGGGAAAGCCATCTGAAATATGTCGGACAGGGGTGGTGATGAAAGAGATGGAAGTGGGGTAAAGGTCGTCTGAAGGGGCTGGTGCCTGGACAGGGAGCAGACAAGAGGGGTCACGGAAAGATGAGTGGGGAGCAGGCTCTCTAAACAGCAGAAGCAGGCGGTAGGTTATACCAAGGGCGAGAGAGCAGGAAGAAGCTTCCCATCTACCTGCACAGGGCGGGAAAGCTGAGCAGCTCCAGACACTCCCTCTGCCCTCAGGTGGCAGCAGTTTCGGTCCCTGGCGGACGGCAAGAAGGCAGCTCTGACGTCAGCCCTGAGCATCCAGAACTACCACTTAGAGTGCACAGAGACCCAGGCCTGGATGAGAGAAAAGACCAAGGTCATCGAGTCCACCCAGGGCCTGGGCAATGACCTGGCCGGGGTGCTGGCGCTGCAGCGTAAGCTGGCCGGCACCGAGAGGGACCTGGAGGCCATCGCTGCCCGGGTGGGCGAACTGACCCGAGAGGCAAATGCCCTGGCTGCTGGCCACCCCGCCCAAGCCCCTGCCATCAGCGCCCGGCTTGGAGAGGTGCAAGCCGGCTGGGAGGACCTCAGGGCCACCATGCGGCGACGAGAGGAGTCGCTGGGCGAGGCGCGGCGGCTGCAGGACTTCCTGCGCAGCTTGGATGACTTCCAGGCCTGGCTCGGCCGCACGCAGACCTCCGTGGCCTCTGAAGAAGGGCCGGCCACCCTGCCTGAGGCAGAGGCCCTCCTGGCCCAACATGCAGCCCTGCGGGGAGAGGTGGAGCGGGCCCGGAGCGAGTACAGCCAGCTTCGGGCCGTGGGTGAGGAGGTGACCCGGGACCAGGCCGATCCCCAGTGCCTCTTCCTACGGCAGCGACTCGAAGCGCTGGGAACCGGCTGGGAGGAGCTGGGCCGCATGTGGGAGAGCCGACAAGGCCGTCTTGCCCAGGCCCACGGCTTCCAGGGGTTCCTGCGAGATGCTCGCCAGGCCGAGGGCGTGCTCAGCAGCCAGGTAAGAGTCCGGGGGGCAAAGTCCCAACCAGGAAAAAGTGGGAAATAGGGACCAAAGGAATGTGAAGGAGTGGTGGATGAGGAGGTAAACGCAGCACATGGAGTAGGTGAGGGAACAGGATGGGCAGGGAGAACACGTTAAAAAAAAAATACGGGGGCTTCCCTGGTGGCTCAGTGGTTGAGAGTCCGCCTGCCGATGCAGGGGACACGGGTTCGTGCCCCGGTCCGGGAAGATCCCACATGCCGCAGAGCAGCTGGGCCCATGAGCCATGGCCGCTGAGCCTGCGCGTCCGGAGCCTGTGCTCCGCGACGGGAGAGGCCACAACAGTGAGAGGCCAGCGTACCGCAAAAAAAAAAAAAAAAAAAGGGAGTAAAAAAAAAAAAGATGTAAACATAACTTACCAAAACTGACTAGAGAAGAAATAGAAAACCTGGCTTGTCATATAACAGAAATGTAATCAGCAGCTATAAATAAGATGGAACACGACTTGGAGTGTTAAAGTCCCTCCAGCCCAGCTCCGTTCTAACTTTCTGAGACTCCCACATAATCAGGCACCATCCCTCCGTCTTCAGAGCCAGAGTCTGCCTGTCCCTACCTGGTTGGCTTCCATGTCTCAGATGGGCCCTTTGGTAGGTTCCTTCTGAGAGGTTGAGAAATGAGCTCGGTATCTCCCCTCCCACACAGGAATATGTTTTGTCTCACACGGAGATGCCGGGGACACTCCAGGCTGCTGATGCCGCCATTAAAAAACTGGAAGACTTCATGAGCACCATGGATGCCAACGGTGAGCGGATCCGCGGGCTCCTGGAAGCCGGGCGCCAGCTGGTGTCTGAGGGCAACATCCATGCCGAGAAGATCCAAGAGAAGGCAGACTCCATAGAGAGGAGGTATGATGAGGACAGTGGGCAGATGAGGGTCCCTAAAGGGGACCAGGCGAAAACAGGATGAACGTGGCACTCAGACCGACAGATGGGGGTGGGGAGCTGACAAAAAGCAGAGGAGGAAAAACCAAGTGGTCCGAGAGGGACTGAGTCACAGGCGGGCAAGTTCCGCCTCCCCGAAGTCTCCTAGGGTAGCTGCACACTGGGCCCCAGGGTTGCTGGGTTGACTTGTAGCGCTCCCGGAAGGTATTGTCCCCAGAGGAGGAGGACTGAGGGCTTCTAGGTTAGTTAGACGGTCATAACTCTTTCATAGCAAGTTCAAGGGCTTCACAGGGGCCTGTCATTACAGACACAAGAAGCATCAAGAAGCAGTGCAGCAGCTTTTGGGCCGTCTTCGGGACAACCGAGAGCGGCAGCGTTTCTTACAAGACTGTCACGAGGTGAGGCTCTCAGTCCCCCATGTCGCCTCCGACGTTCCCTGGCCACCCTTTCCCACAACGCCCTCGCTCTCTGAGCCTGGAGTCAGTCCACTGCAGTGTCACCTGAGCATGTGAATCCCTGCCTGGCTTCTCCCCACATCCCCCACCTCCCCCGACTCACCCTCGCCCCCTTCCCGCTTCACGCTTCCCTCTCTCTGAAGTGTATTCTGCCCTTCTCCATCCCTGCTCCATGATCGGTCCAGCTGAAACTCTGGATTGATGAGAAGATGCTGACAGCCCAGGACGTGTCCTATGATGAGGCCCGCAACCTGCACACCAAGTGGCAGAAGCACCAGGCGTTCATGGCCGAGCTGGCCGCCAACAAGGACTGGTTGGACAAGGTGGACAAGGTGAGCAATGGGACGGGGGCAGCAAGAAGGAAGCCTTTGGAACTCCCTTCAGCGTCCCAGCCGCAGTGCAGGGGAGGGTCCTGGCTTCAGGATCTGGTTTAGAGATCATGGAGCCCTTGGTGCCAAACTTCCAAGGTGGAAAGAAATGGTCTGGGGAGCAAATCTCTTAGGTCAATGGGACAGTGACTCCAGAACTTTGAGAAAAGGCAAATTAGTACGGAGCCAGACTGCAGCTTTGGGTCAGCACGATATCTATTCCTGGTCCAGAGCAGGAGGGCACTCTTCAGTGGGGTCATCAAACTTCTCTAAAGGGCCAGGCAGAAAATACCTTAGGCTTTGCAGGCCACGCAGTTTCTGCTGTTATTACTCAACTCTGCCAGTGTGGTGCCAAATCAGCCACAGGGAATACATAAACGAATGAGTGTAGCTGGGTTCCAATAAAACTTTATTTATAAAAACAGGTGGTGGGCCAGATTTGGCCCTCAGGCCACAGTTTGCCAACCTCGTTTTTGAGTCTTGCTTTCCTGGTATTTGGTCTCCCACCCAGCTCTGCCTCAAGAGCTGAGCACAGGCAAAACTTAATTTCTACTCAGCAAGTATTCCTGGACAACATCCTGTGTGCTCAGCACTCTTCTAGGTGCTGCAAGGTATATAAAAAGATGCTTTCCTTCCCTCAAGGGCATGACGGTTGGGAAGAGGAAGAGACCAGTGTGGATCCAGTTTCTCCATTTGTTCAGCAAATATTTACTTTGTGCTACTCTGTACAAGGCCTTGTATTAGGCACTGAGTGGGGAACAAAGGTGATTCCATTGCAGGCTCCACCCTCGAGGAATGACACAGGAGCCAGGATATGAGACATGTACACAAACAGCTAAAGTCAATCCAAAGCAGAATATAACAAATATAATGAGAGAGCCTGATAAAGCCTGGGCACTAAGGAGAGAGGAGACGTGGGAATCCTAGAAGCAGGGGCCAGCGGGGCAGTCCATGAAGGACGAGTAGAATTTGGACAGGCAGAGGTGTTGAGGGAAAGATGTTTCTTGGTAGAGAAACCAGAAACCAGGGGTGTGGAAGTGGGGCGCCTGTGCAGGAGCAAGGGCGTAAGTCCTTCTGGCAGGAGCACAGAATGCGTGAAGCGGCCATGGAAGGAAAGGTGGGAAAAGCCTGCCAGGCCGGGTCATGAAAAGCCCCGATCACCATGTAAGGACTGTGCATCAGAGTGGATTGTGCCGACGGTTGGTAAAGTTCCCCAGCGTTGCTCTTCATCCTGGCCTGAAGGCAGTGTCTTGGTTTGTGTTCCCCTAGAAGCAAGGCTTCCAGTGCAGGCCACTTCCACGGGAGGTGATCACAGGAATGCCAGTAGCGGGTGGGGAGGTGAGGCGGAGAAGGGAAGGTAGTCAGTGAAGGGTCCACTGCCATGCCAGTCACCCCAGTGGGCACCTGGCACTCAGTCCTCATGGGACACCTGGGCGACGGTGTGGAACATGCATGAGTTATCCCAACCAAAGCAAGGACTCCCAGCGTTGGTCCACCAATGCCCTGGCTGTCGCTGGTTGAGGACTGCTTCTGGGGGCATAACTCCCTGGCACTTCCAGGCCACCTTGCGTACAGATCAAGTCACACTGCCCTCACCTCCCCAGAAACCAAAGTCCTCAAGCAGAAGAGCTGGGAGTGGGGAAACCAGGTGAGAGTCACTTGCCATAGTTCAGGTGAGAGGTAATGAGCTGAGAAACACAAAATGATGGCCGATAACACAATAGCACGTGCAATATGACACTGAAAACCACAAGCACCAGGGAACTCAAAATAAGGAGAGAGCCCACTTGCCTCTTAACTGAGACAAAGTTGTGTTGTTTTTTTTTTTTTTTGCGGTACGCGGGCCTCTCACTGTTGTGGCCTCTCCTGTTGCGGAGCACAGGCTCCGGACGCGCAGGCTCAGTGGCCATGGCTCACGGGCCTAGCCGCTCCGCGGCACGTGGGATCTTCCCGGACCGGGGCACGAACCCGTGTCCCCTGCATCGGCAGGCGGACTCTCAACCACTGCGCCACCAGGGAAGCCCTGAGACGAGGTTTGATGGGACCTTGAGGAAGGAGTAGGGTTTACTCAGCAGTGAGGGTAGGAGAGCTTAGAAAGCTTGGAGAACACCCAAGAACTCGGTAGGATAGCCCTTACTTCAGGTCTCCTGCCCTTTAGGTCCCTGTTCTGCTATCGGCTCGTGTTCAGTGGTATCTAATTCTGACACTGACCCCTTCTTTGTCCCACACCCAGGAAGGGCGGGAGCTGACTCTGGAGAAGCCGGAGCTGAAAGCTCTGGTGTGGGAGAAGCTAGACGACCTGCACAGGCGCTGGGACGAGCTGGAGACCACCACCCAGGCCAAAGCCCGCAGCCTCTTTGATGCCAACCGAGCTGAGCTGTTTGCCCAGAGCTGCTCTGCCCTGGAGAGCTGGCTGGAGAGCCTGCAGGCCCAGCTGCACTCCGACGACTACGGCAAGGACCTCACCAGCGTCAACATCCTGCTCAAGAAGCAGCAGGTACACGGCGGGCCTTTGGTGGGACTGGTGAACAGCAGAAGAAACGAGGGGGGAGTCAGTAGCTCTTGAGATTCACGAGACCATCCTCAGCCCTCGCAGACAGCGTCTTCACTGGTATTTCTCAAGGCGACTTCCACGGGCCACCAATGTCAGAATCTCTGGGAGTGTGTGTCAGTCAGAGTAAAGTCGGGAGACAGAAACCACACTCAAACTTGAACAAGGAAACTTTAGTGAAAAGAACTACTAACTAATAAAAGAGGGTTACCTGCCAGTGGGGTAAAGAGAACTCCAAAACAGGGATCAGAAAACATTTTTCTGTAAAGGGCCAAATAGTATTTTGAGCTTTGAGGGTCATACGGTCTCTGTCACAACTGTTCAACTCTGTCCTCCTACCCTAGGACAACTCTGTCCTCCTAGGGTAAAAACATCGACCATAGTCGATGCGTAAAAGACTGGTGTGGCTGTGTGCCAATAAAACTTGATTTACAAAACCCAGCCAGGGGCGGGGTTTGCTGCCCGCTGGTCTAAAGAATGCAGGAATAGCACATGTAGGGAGCAGCTACTGCCTCTAGGACTGAGGAGGGGGCGCCCAGGAAGGAATGGGATGCCCTCCTCCTACCCCAAGGCTGAGTTTCAGACCTCACTGGTGAAGGCAGAGGCCCGCAGGATGGCGTAGAAATTTGATGGGGTGTCACAGACCAGAGCAGGTCTGAATCTGGCAGGCCAAGGCTGGCCATCAGGAAGTTGCCACTGAGATGCCAGCAAAACCTGCTGGAGGGTGAGGGCCACCGGGTCTCCTGCACACCGCGGGCAGTTGTACCGTAGGAGCAAGAAGGAAAGCACACTGGAACCGTAGCTAGAAGCCTCTGCCTCGCCTGTGCATCCAGGTGTCCCTCCAGCGCCCTCTATGGACAAGGCCTAGTGTTGCACCAGCTGGCAAAGGAGAAATATTTACAGGGTCCAGTTCCAGTGACTCAAAATGGGCAAAGATGGACTTGGACCTGAGATGGATTGGGGACTGAGAGACAGTAAATTGATAGCTAGCACAGTTCTCACACCCCCTGGATTCTCATATATATTAAAGCTTGAGATCCACTGATGTAGGCCATGAAGAGATACTCTCCCTGGGCTGAGCCCCAGGGATAAGAATTCATGATTGGCTCGATATAGACCAGTGTCTCCACTGAGTTTGAAGGTGGAGGCACGGTGATAACACCTCCTTCCTCTTCCGGTTGGCAGATGCTGGAAAGGGAGATGGCTGTGCGAGAGAAGGAGGTGGAAGCAATCCAGGCACAGGCAAAAGCTCTGGCCCAGGAAGACCAGGGTGCAGGGGAGGTGGAGAGGACCTCGCGGGCTGTGGAGGAGAAGTTCAGGGCCCTGTGCCAGCCCATGAAGGAGCGTTGCCGGCGCCTGCAAGCCTCTCGCGAGCAGCACCAGTTCCACCGGGACGTGGAGGATGAGATCGTGAGTCTCCGGCGCCTGGGACGGGGCTGTCTTTGGCTCTCTAAGCTCCTTCTTGGATGCTGGGGGGAATGCCAGCGGTGCTCTGTTTTCTCTTCCCTTTGGCACTGAAAGTCAACCCTCTAGGGACACCCTCTAGGTCCCTTGGCCCCAGAACCGGGAGCCCTAGAAAACCTTCCCCCAGGAGTCCCCACTATCCAACCCCCAGCTCGGACTTTGCCCTCCGGACCTCCACTAACCCCCACTTTCGTATCCAGTTGTGGGTGACAGAGCGGCTCCCCGTGGCTAGCTCCATGGAGCATGGCAGGGACCTGCCCAGTGTCCAGCTCCTCATGAAGAAAAACCAGGTGAGGCAGAGGCTAAAGGCGGAAGAAAGGGTCCCAAGAGCCTCCCCAGACTTGAAAGTGTGTTTTCTTAAGAACTGGGGTTCCTCTGGCTCCCCCTGGTTGCTGGGTGTAACCCTAGACTTCAGTGGTTCACCTTTCCTCACCTCGGGAGGGTGGGTTCCCCTGGTGGGAGATCGTGTGGACTGAAGGGGCGTCATGGGCCAGAAAAGAGGGGAGGTGAGAGGATGCAGGGAGGATGAGAAACAATGGTGTGAAGGGGGGCTTGCTGTTGAGTAAGCGTAAGGGGGGGATGTCGGGTGAGGGGGTCCCTCGGCAAGCCTTTCAGCGTCTCCTCCTCTGTCGCCACGGACAGACCCTGCAGAAGGAGATCCAGGGCCACGAGCCGCGGATCGCGGACCTAACGGAGCGACAGCGCGCTCTGGGTGCGGCGGCAGCAGGCCCGGAGCTGGCTGAGCTACAGGAAATGTGGAAGCGCCTGGGCCACGAGTTGGAGCTTCGAGGGAAGCGACTGGAGGAGGCCCTGCGGGCCCAGCAGTTCTACCGCGACGCCGCGGAGGCAGAGGCCTGGATGGGCGAGCAGGAGTTACACATGATGGGCCAGGAGAAGGCCAAGGTGAGAGCCAGACCAGAGCTCAGGCTACGGCTTTCCTCCTCCCTCCCCCTACTCTCTACTGCCACTCTCCCCTCCCCCAGGACGAGCTGAGTGCCCAGGCAGAGGTGAAGAAGCATCACGTTTTGGAACAAGCCCTGGCCGACTACGCCCAGACCATCCACCAGCTGGCAGCCAGCAGCCAAGACATGATTGATCACGAGCACCCAGAGAGGTGAGCATAGCACCTGGACCCCCAGGCCAGTCCCTGGGGGAGAGGGGAGCCAGTTTCAGAAAGGCCCAGAGATTGCAGAGCCTTCCGTACTGCATGTGTACAGGACCATCTAGAAAGCTGGAGAAGCAGGGACTTGGCAAGCAGTTGGGGGGCAGGACTCTCTGGGATAGACTAGGGGTCAGAGCAGTGTGTCCTCCCCTCCCCCGCAGCACGCGCATATCGATCCGCCAAGCCCAGGTGGACAAGCTGTACGCCAGCCTGAAGGAGCTGGCGGGAGAGCGGCGGGAGCGCCTGCACGAGCACCTGCGTCTGTGCCAGCTCCGCCGGGAGCTGGACGACCTGGAGCAGTGGATCCAGGAGCGCGAGGTGGTGGCAGCCTCGCACGAGCTGGGCCAGGACTACGAGCACGTGACTGTGAGTGCGGGGAGGACAGCGGCCACAGGTGGGCTCCGGGAAGGGTAGACTAGCACTTCATCCTGTCCCAGGTAGCATCGGGTGCTGTCTGGCTGTCCACCAGGGCCCCTGGGAGACTAGCACTTCATCCTGGGTGGAGCACCAAGGGGCAGGGGTGCAAGACCAGGTCGTGCAGACGCTGTCCTCTGGGTTCTGAGATATTTAATTGGGAGAATCGTGCAGAAAGGAGGACGTGGGGCTGCGCATAGACGCGGGCCAAAAGGAAATGACCGATCACTGTTTTCCAGCAGAACTCACCGGTACACTGGGGACTTGAGATTCCTCCCCACGGTTTGGGGGTTGGACACTCACTGGTGCCGAAATATGGACCATAGTTAGGGTATCCTTGTCTGAAGACTCAAGGTTCCAAGTACCCCTTTGCTGGGGGCTGGAGGCTGGGCGTGTCAGTCAAATCCAGGGTCAGTGGGAACCAGTTGCTTCTGCTGCCTAACTCGGCCCTGCTGAAGAAATCTGTTTTGGCCCATGTGGCCCAGGGAAAGAAGTGGGTTCTCAGTCTGGGGTGAAAGGACTTGCCCCACAAGTCAGGGACCACATCACAGTGCTGTCCGTGCAACCGCTTCCTCTGCCAGATGCTCCGGGACAAATTCCGAGAGTTCTCCCGGGACACGAGCACGATCGGCCAGGAGCGCGTGGACAGCGCCAATGCCTTGGCCAACGGGCTCATCGCCGGGGGCCATGCCGCCCGGGCCACGGTGGCTGAGTGGAAGGACAGTCTCAACGAGGCCTGGGCTGACCTGCTCGAGCTGCTGGACACGCGGGGTCAGGTGCTGGCAGCTGCACACGAGCTGCAGCGCTTCCTGCACGGTGCGCGCCAGGCCCTGGCGCGGGTGCAGCACAAGCAGCAGCAGCTTCCAGACGGGACCGGCCGGGACCTCAACGCTGCCGAGGCCCTGCAGCGCCGACACTGTGCCTTTGAGCACGACATCCAGGCCCTCAGCGCCCAGGTCTGACTCAAGCGTGGGTGGAGGCAGGGGGGAGGGATGAGGGGGCTTAGAGGAGACTCTGTGGGGAACATGGGGAGGCTGGAGGGATCGCATCCTCTGCAGGGCCACGTAGGGATGACGTTAGGATGGTTCCAGGAAACCGTCTCTGGCCAGGGGACATCTAACCACCCCGTCCACACCTGTAATGACAAGGCTTTTTGAGGGCCCGTGACATTTTCACATGGTCCTGGTGGGTAGAAGATTCTTCATGGTGTACTCAAATCCATCTGTTGGTCGCACTCAGGTGTTAGACCTACACAAAATAAGCATAGATCCTTCCTGCAGCCATTTACACCCGGTCGGCCCCCCACCGGAGTCCCTTCTTCAGGCCGAAAATCTCACTCTAGCAACCTCTGAGGTCCCCCACGAGCTGGACAGGCCTCTGAAAGCTCACCGGCTAGTGACCCTTTTAAAGGGTTGATCCCCAGGTTAAGCCCAGGCCCCCTGGTAAGACCCTACAGGGCAGAGTATGACAGGGCTTACTCTGGACTCCAGCTCTCATCTTTCCCAGCACCCCCCCCACTCCTCCCCCTGCTTCTCCGGCTGGTAAAATGGGCAGGAGCTGTTGAGCAGAGGTCAGGACTGAGGAAGGTTACAACCCCTCAGAGTCTCCCAACTCTACCTGACTTTGACCTGGGCCCCGGCAGGCCCAGCAGGTGCAGGATGACGGCCACCGGCTCCAGAAGGCCTACGCCGGAGACAAGGCCGAGGAGATCGGCCGCCACATGCAGGCCGTGGCCGAGGCCTGGGCGCAGCTTCAGGGAAGCTCTGCTGCCCGCCGCCAGCTGCTGCTGGACACCACGGACAAGTTCCGCTTCTTCAAGGCTGTCCGGGAGCTGATGCTGTGGATGGACGGAGTGAACCTGCAGATGGATGCCCAGGAGCGGCCCCGGTGAGGCCCACAGAGCCTGGCGGCCTCCGGGGGTTATGGGCTGGTGGCCGGGATAGGGTTGTGGGCAGCGGGTGATGTGGTCTCCGTGCCCCCAGGGATGTTTCCTCCGCAGACCTGGTCATCAAGAACCACCAAGGCATCAAGGCGGAGATAGAGGCCAGGGCTGACCGCTTCTCCTCCTGCATCGACATGGGACAGGGGCTGCTCGCCAGGGGCCACTACGCGGCTGAGGAGGTGGGTGAGGCCTGGGCGTAGCCGGGCGCCCTCACGGGGGAGGGCTGAATGCTGATTTCTCCTCTGAGTCTTCCTGCTTCCTTTCATTCTTTCTTTGCAGAAACCTTTCGCCTTCCCCTTAGTGCTGTTCAGGGATCTCCCCATTTTGTCTTTCTCCCAGAACTGTCTGCCTCTTGAAATCAGAAATCACTGGTTCCCCCATGTGAGACCCCCAGGGACCCTGGCAAGGCCCCTCTGGGTGCTAACTCGCATCTCCCCACCCCCACCCCGCCCCGACCCAGATCTCAGAGAAGCTGTCTCAGCTTCAGGCACGGCGCCAGGAGACAGCTGACAAGTGGCAGGAGAAGATGGACTGGCTGCAGCTTGGTGAGCCGCTGTAGGAAACTGAGGGCTCCAGGCCCTGGGCGGTGAGGGAGCAGCTGGGGGGGGGTCTTGCACCGGCTCCAGGCCCTGGGCGGTGAGGGAGCAGCTGGGGGTCTTGCACCGGCTCCAGGCCCTGGGCGGTGAGGGAGCGGCTGGGGCTCTTGCACCCTGTAGTTTCCAGAGTAGGTGAGACCAGGAATCTGGGGCATGGAATTCAAGGCCCCCACCCTTGGCACTGCCTGGCTCTGCCCTAAGCTCCTGCTCCGGGGCAGTGGCTTTCTCTGTGCCCTTGTGCTTGAAGCTGCTGTGGCTATAATACCCTGTCGTTGCCCACCCTGATTTGCCACCTCCCTGCAACCCCCAATCCCTGCAGTTTTGGAGGTGCTCGTGTTCGGGAGAGACGCAGGTATGGCGGAGGCCTGGCTGTGCAGCCAGGAGCCGTTGGTGCGAAGTGCTGAGCTGGGTTGCACAGTCGATGAAGTCGAGAGCCTCATCAAGCGGCATGAAGCCTTCCAGAAGTCCGCAGTGGCCTGGGAGGAGCGCTTCAGCGCACTGGAGAAGCTCACGGCGGTGAGGGCTACAGGAGCCCAGGAGTACCGGCCCCATCCCACTGCCCCAGACTCCGCGCGCTCTCCTGCTTGAAGAAGGCATTTCTTCTCTTCCCATTGCCCCAGCATCTCCCAGATGTGAGCCAGGAGTGCCCTGTTGTCACCTCAGCTTTAGGAGCCATCCGTTTCCCTGGGTGGCACTAAGAGACACCATCCCCCCCATAACTCCTAATCCCCGCCTTCATCTGGAATTACAGTCTCCATTCTTCCTGTTTCGTCAGACTAGAGCTGAGACATTTCAGCTTTCCCCAATGCCTGGGACCTTCCATGCTCTGACCTCAGAATTTTTTGACAGCTGGAGGAGCAGGAGAAGGAGCGGAAAAGAAAGAGGGAGGAAGAGGAACGGAGGAAACAGCCCCCTGCCCCAGAGCCCACAGCCAGTGTGCCTGAAGGGGCCCTGCTGGACAGCCAGACAGCTCCCGATGCTACCTGGGACAGGTGAGAGGTGGGACACTTCGGGGAGGAAGTGGGGGCTGAGCCAGAGCAACACACAGACTTCACGTTCTCTGTCACCTCTGCCGCTCCAGAGCCCAGCCCCGCCTGCCAGCACCCTCACAGCCAGCCAGCGTGAACGGCGTCTGCACAGATGCGGAAGCCCCACAGGTGACTCCTGCTGCCCCAAGCGCCCCCATCAGAATCTTAGCCCCTCCCCTTGCACATCTGCTTACAGCGTCTTGTCCTTGTAGCCCCTGGTGGAACAACAGAGACTTGAGCAGGGCAGCTTCCCAGAAGGGCCTGTGAGTTTCTCCCGGAGGTGTGGGTATCGATAACTGGGAGATATGGGATGAAATGGGGGTGTGAGCTGGGCGGTGGGGACAGCGGGGTCAGGAGGGGGCAGAGACTCAGAGGAAACGTGGAGGTGGCAAGACCAGCTCATGGACTTCCAGCTTCGAGACCTGCAGGCTAGGTGTCTCCCATCTTATCTTTTTTGTTTGTTTGTTTTTTGCGTTACGCGGGCCTCTCACGCTGTGGCCTCTCCCATTGCGGAGCACAGGCTCCGGAAGCGCAGGCTCAGCGGCCGTGGCTCACGGGCCCAGCCACTCCGCGGCATGTGGGATCCTCCCGGACCGGGGCACGAACCCGTGTCCCCTGCATCGGCAGGCGGACTCTCAACCACTGCGCCACCAGGGAAACCCCCATCTTATCTTTTGACACAGACACCATTTTCTTCACAGGGGTCTGGTGCTGGGGACGAGGCCAATGGGCCACGGGGAGAGAAGCAGACCCGGACACGGGGCCCGACCCCTCCTATAATGCCCCAGAGCAGGTCATCCGAGTCAGCCCGGGTTGCCACCTTGCCCACCCGCGGCCCAGAGCTCTCTGCCCAAGAACAGATGGAGGGGCTGCTGTGCCGCAAACAGGAGATGGAGGCCTTTGGCAAGAAGGCCGCCAACAGGTACCGGGTCTGGTCGTGTGGTGCCTGCGGCCTCTGCGGCTCCTGCCTTCTGGAGGGGCTTGCCCAGAACCTCTTCCTAGACTGGGGCGGTGGGGGGTAGGACTCAGGAGCAGGTGGGGCCTCAGGTGAGGGCCGGGAGGGTGTAGAGACGATGAGCCTAATGACGGGAGTGGCACTGGGAGTCCCTGGACAGCCAAGCTGTTCCCAGGATGCCTGGCCCCTCAAAGGCCAGTCGGTCACCTGCGTCCCCTCCTCGTCACCCGCACCATGTCTCTCCCAGGTCATGGCAGAACGTGTACTGTGTCCTGCGGCGTGGGAGCCTTGGCTTTTACAAGGATGCTAAGGCAGCCAGTGCAGGAGTGCCGTACCACGGAGAAGTGCCTGTCAGCCTGGCCAGAGCCCAGGGCAGCGTTGCCTTTGATTATCGAAAGCGCAAGCATGTCTTCAAGCTGGGGTAGGAATGGAACGTGCCCTCGGGATGGGAGGGAAGGTCACAGCGATACAAGGCACAGGGGAGCCACTAGGGGACAGAGAGGCCAAGGAGGGAGAGGCGGGGGATCTGGCTGTATTCCACACTAAGGGGAGCCGAAGCACCAAGACGCAGGCCTGTCAAGCTGAAAAGTTATCCTGCCTGGGAGGTCTTGAGGCAGGATGCTGGCGCTCCCCTGTCTCCAGGTACCTCCGGGGGCCTGCCCCTGCCTGCCCCTGGTCCTCGGCAGCCAATCAGGAAGGACGTGCTTTGGCACAGTCCCGGGAATCTGAAGAACGTGCAGAACGTGTCTGATCTGGCTCTGAGGTTCCCGGGCATGTTCTCCAGCCTGGTGTCTGGGTGATAGTGAGCTCTCACCAGCCCTGATCTGGCCAATCAGAGTCTCAGCTCTGCCCTGAAGTTTCTCTCTCTCCCAACAGCTTACAGGATGGGAAAGAATATTTATTCCAGGCCAAGGATGAGGTGAGCTGTCCCTTCTCCTCCCGTGTCCCCCTTCTCTCTGGGAAGTCTTAGAACCTCCAGATGCACATTTCTTTCTTCCCTCGCCTCTCTCTTTTTCCTTGTCTGAAGTGTCTCATTCTTCGATATCAGACAACCCACAATGTGCCAACTGGATGTTTGTGAGGGCCACACCAAAACATGTTCCCTACCTTAAAGGGGTCTTTTTCTCCAGTGAGATGAGGCAGTCATCTCCACCTCCTCCTCTTCCACTTCCCCACTGTGGGCGAGCCAGCCACCCAAGCATAGCATCCTCCAAGCTGACCAGTTGTCTTTCCGTGCCCCACTGCAGGCAGAGATGAGCTCGTGGTTGAGGGTGGTGAATGCAGCCATTGCCACTGCGTCCTCGGCCTCTGGAGAGCCTGAAGAGCCAGCGGTGCCCACTGCCACCCGGGGCATGACCCGGGCCATGACCATGCCCCCGGTATCACCAGTCGGGGCGGAGGGACCTGTCGTACTTCGCAGCAAGGATGGCAGAGAACGAGAGCGAGAAAAGCGCTTCAGCTTCTTCAAGAAGAACAAGTAGTTGGGGACGAGACTCCCAGGCCAGCTGCCTCCCTCTGTCCAGGAAACTGCCAGGGACCGTCGACAGGGACCACCCTCTTGTCAGGACAACTGCCTGCTGCTAGGGTCTGTTGCCAAGGTCAACCCATCACCAGGAACTGTCTCTGGAGACAAGTCAGTGTCCCCAAGGGCAACCCTTCTCTTCTGCTATTTAATTCCAGACTGGTGGTGGGGCCCAGGCAACCCCCAATTCCACTCCCCCCCTTCTTCCCTCCTCCCCTAGCCTTACGCCTCTATCCCCACCACAGCACAGCACCCTCTCCATAGGCCACGTGGGGAATGGCTGCCCCTGCCTCGGGGTCATTCTCCCGCCACAGCTAGGGCACGCCATCCAGTCCTTGCCCCTGGGGACCAGCCAGGACCCTCTCAGAGCTGAAGCAGGACCTGGGGGCAAGATTGCCAGATGACAGGTCAGAGACGCCGAAGCTCCCCCTTCCCATCCTCCCTCATCCTCTGACTCAAGCAGCCCCTCCATCTCCAGCAACTCTCAACAGCTTCCGGGTGTGAGTTGTTCAGGGGCAACCACGGCCTTGAGTCTGGCCAAGGAGGTGATTAAACAGCTCAGCTTCTCTTACTGCCTCTGGGTGTCTTTGCTTTCCTGACCACAAGCCTCTCTGCCCATGCCCCTGTTCTTCCTTCTGGCCCTGGTCTCCTGTGTGTCAGGTTTCCCGCTCTGCCCCCAGCATCCCGCCAAGAACCACATTATCCTGTGAGTCTCCTCATTTCCCCATGACAATGACCTCCTCTTTGCTGGGATGACCAATGTCAAACCTCTTTTCAGACCAAAGACGTTCACCATGATATTAACAAGCAGTATGGAGGCAGTGAATGACTGCTTCCCTGGTGCACAACTTTCTTCGCTCGTGATTCTCTCAACTGTTTTCAAAAATGGAAGACAGCCTAGTCTCAGCCACTGCTCAGCCTGACAGCGGAGAGTGGAGCATGTAGGTGGTGATTACTGACCCCCACCTTCTGTCTCAATAGAGAGGACCCCAACAGGGGATCGAGGGAGTTCAGACAGGGATCAGATAAGTAACAGGTTCCCAATCCACTGACCAATAGAATGAGATCACCCTGGGAAGCCACGAGATACATCCTAAGTGTGTAAGCGAAAACACAGGAGAATGTATTTTAGATCCAGCGAAGTATAAAAAAAAGGAGCAGGGGGCTTTCCCTCTTGTCTCTGGCTCGGCAACTGGAGGTTTCAGGGCAATAGTGTTTGCCTCGGTGGCCTCCTATAGGAAAAGCTTTGTTCTTTCACTGCTTCCCGTATACAAACAACCATTTCTTTTTGGGGCTCAGAGGTCTTTCCAGGAAAGCAGCCCCATCTTTAGCATAATCGGCCAAGGGCCCTGGCTGAGCAGACCCTGACTGTCATCAGCCGTGACAAAGACAGGGTCAGGTGTGCGCAGGCCCAGAACGTTTCCAAACAGGAGATGTGGTAGACCAGAGAGTACACAGAATAATTAGCCCTTTCTCTTAAGAAGAGCAGATTCAGTATGCCAAAGTAAACATGTGGATAATGTAACTGGAATAATCTGTCGTGGGAGTAAATGGAGTAATACATCAGCGCTACACAGACACCTTCTTTTGTTCTTCAGGTATAACTGTAGAATCTCCACCGTATGAAGGAAGAGAAAATCACGCATTGCGGCGTGCCCAGGGAATCTGGGTATTCGTACTCCTTGGTGACAAGCCTGTGGGTTGGGAGAGAAAGCAATAACTGGAGATTTTAGAAGGAAATGTATATGGGCGTGAGGAACCAATGGAGAAGTTATCATTTTAACTTGTAAATAGGGCAGCCAAGTGAAGCAGTCCTGCAGAATGCGGTCAGACATTGTGAATGGAGACGTAATAAAAATATGGTTTGAGCATTTATGAACACATGGTAGCTGAAGCTACCTGAGTCCAGGAATCCTTAAGGACAGGACATAGAAGAGGATAAGCATAAGCATAAGGTCAGGAAGCAAGTCTTGGGAGACACCTTCAGGAATGAGTGGAAGACAGGGAAAGTTCCAGGAAAGATGACAGAATGGAACGGAGTGACGGATATGAGGCAGATTAGAGCACAAAAATACAATAATGCGGCTTCCACAAATCAATGGGGAAATAGGGACAGATAAAAATGGATTAATTATTTAGAGAAAAATGTTTGCGTTCTTACCTAACCCCACCTCCAAGGGTGAACTCTAGATTTGTGCTATCTGGTATGGTAGCCACAGGCCATACGCGGCTACTAGCCACTTGATATGTGGCTAGTCCAAATTGAGATGTGCTGTAAGTGTAAAATGTTTTCCGGAGTTTGAAGACTGAAGAGGAGAAAAAAGAATTTAAAACATCTCAATAATTTTTATACTGATTATATGTTGAGATAGTTTAGCTATATTGGATTTTGAAAATATTAAATTTAATTTCAACTGTTTCCTTTTATTTCTTAAATGTGTTTACCAGAAAATTTTGTATATGTTGTTCACATTATATTTCTGTTTGGACAGCACTGCTCTAAACGGACTACAGACCTAAATGTGAAAGGTAAAAACATTAATGTTAATAGAAGAAAATGTAGGAGAATATATTTGTGACTCAGGGGGATGGAAAAGGACATTTTATACAAAACTTCAAAAGCACAAACTTTAAGACAAAAACTGATTAAGTTGATCACATAAAAAAATTAAGGATTTCGGGCTTCCCTGGTGGCACAGTGGTTGAGAGTCCGCCTGCCGATGTAGGGGACACGGGTTCGTGCCTCGGTCCGGGAAGATCCCACATGCCGCGGAGCGGCTGGGCCTGTGAGCCATGGCCGCTGAGCCTGCACATCCGGAGGCTGTGCCCCGCAACGGGAGAGGCCACAACAGTGAGAGGCCCACGTACCGCAAAAAAAAAAAAAAGTAAGGATTTCTGTTCAGTGAAGGAAGGACTCCATGGACAAAGTTAATAATTTGGTGGAATGAGAGAAGATATTTGAAACCAATAAGAGAGTAATATCTAGAACATACAAGAAAATCCTGCAAACAAAAAGGAGACTGTAACCTGACAAGAAACATGGGGAAAAGATACGAATAGGGAAGTTACAGAAGAGTCAACCTCCCACACTTCAGAGAAATAAGAGATGCTTAGAATCATTAGTAATCAGAGAAATGCAAATTAAAGCAACAATGATATACCACTTTATACCTATTATACTGCCCAAAATTAGACAACTGGATAATGGCAAACATTGGCAGAGACACTGAGATGCAGGGCCCCTCAGGTGGGAGGGTAGACTGGTTTCCAGAGGACAACCTGGCACTACTTGGACAAGTTAGTTCCAAGTATACCCTATGACCCAGCAACCCAGCAATCCCACCCCTGGGCTTATCTCCCCTCAAATTCTCACACCAAACCATTAGGGCGCTCAGAATTAACATAAGGATGTCCACTGCAACCTTGTTTATAGCAACACTAAGGAGTTGGGAGGCAACCTGAGTGTCCTATGCTGGGATATGGATAGGCAAAACATGGTGGCTGCACACTGTGGAGTATTACTCAATAGTTAGACACCACACAGTAACTTAGTGCTTAGTGAAAAGAGAAACAGTGAGCTATACAACACAATTTACATAAACATTTGCAAAATTAATTAACCCAAATGAACAATGGGCGGGCTTTGTCTATATCCATATTAGGAGAAACCAAATGTAAAAAGGGATACTTGGGACAATCTAGGAAAATTTTAAATATAAATATTAGATGAAATTAGCATAGCATAGAGCTGATGCTTTAGAGGCAGTTAGTGAAAACCTTACAGGCGAATGACATTATGTCTGGGATTTGCCTTAAAAAACTCCAGCCCACCCACCCACCCACACAAAAAGTAGAGGGGCTACACAAAATAAGATCAGCAAAATGCTGATAACTGTCAATGCTGAGTAAGGGGTCCACAGGAGTGCATAATATTCTCTATTTGTGCCTTTTTGTAATTTTCCACAATAAAACTTTTTTTAAAGGGAAAAAGTAAATGTGCACTAAAAAGACATGTCTTGTAGAAAACAAACTTACGGTTACCAAAGGGGAAGGTGGGGGAGGGATAAATTAGGAGTTTGGGATTAGCAGATGCAAACTACTGTATATAAAATAGATAAACAGCAAGGTTCTACTGTATAGCACAGGGAACTATATTCAATATCCTGTAATAACCTATAATGGAAAAGAATACGAAAAATAATATACGTATATATAAAACTGAATCACTTTGCTGTATACCAGAAACTAACACAACATTGTAAATCAATTTTAAAAAAAGACATGTCTTGCAAGACATTTAAAAAAATATACTTCAATTAAAAAAAAGACATGTCTTGCAAGAACACAAACAAACAAAGTAATACACACTAAACTCATTTACTGGTTGCCTATGAGGGAAGGGGAAGGGAGGTAACAGGGAATAGATAAGAACAGGGAAATAGATGGGGGGAAGGAGATGTAATGGTATAGTCAGAGCTATGAGGAGGAACAGCATAAAAACACAGGAGAAAAGGATGGTGAATGAATGAAAATTTTAGAAGGGTGAAAACTGTTAAAAGGACATTAGTTTTGGTGACCTCAGAAAACTTGGGGCATTGGAGAGGAGGACAGAACCCAAAACACAGTGCACGAAGGTGGGCGACAGCAGGTTCAGACTCTATTTGTGGAAGTCTGTCCTGGAACACAGGGAAGAAACCCAACTTAAAAAACCATAACAGTGGGCTTCCCTGGTGGCGCAGTGGTTGAGAGTCCGCCTGCCGATGCAGGGAACACGGCTTTGCGCCCCGGTCCAGGAAGATCCCACATGCTGCAGAGCGGCTGGGCCCGTGAGCCATGGCCGCTGGGCCTGCGTGTCCAGAGCCTGTGCTCCACAACGGGAGAGGCCCGCATACCAAAAAAAAAAAAAAAAAAAAAAACCATAACAGTGAAGATGAGTGAAAGCTATTTCAGATATGGGCAAGGAGGTCCCTATACATGTTTTAAAAGTCTGAGTGTAGAGAGAAAGTGGAAACGACCAAGAGGAGAAGGAAAGGGGAGAGGTAAATAGAATTAGGTGGGAGACAAGCATGATTGTTATCAGAATTGGAAGGACAGTGCCTCTTCTGAAATTGCTGGGAAACAAAGAATTCAGTGAAAGAAACATAACAAAGTAGTTGGAGAGGAAGAGGTCAGCCTGCAGAATTTGTGCCTAACAGCATCAGAAAGCATACCAAGGAGTAATGATGATTGACAACCACCCTGGCATGCTCTACTTGGAGATAAGCTCAGTCCATCAATCTCCATAAACTTCTATTCTTTGTTCAAAGGTGACAGAGAGTAATCCACCTCAATATCTTCCTTTTTACCACCAGGAGGTGCCCTTGGACCACAGCTGAATTTTGAAAGCCGGAAAGTGCTCAGGGACTCAGTTGCCCAGTCCTCCAGCAGCTTGGTGTGGGCACGGAGACCTGGCCTACCCCCAAAACAAGAAACCTCTCTGGGCCTCCTTTGGTGTGCTCACCACGGATCAGGAACTGTGAAGGACACAGAATTAGAGCTTAATTCTCTAGCTAGGGAGAGAAAACCAGCCTTCATGTATATGTGACAAAACTTGACTGATTAAGTGAAGCTAGGATAGAATGCCTCTTAGAGCCATCTCAGCTCTGCCATCTTTGGTTCTCCTTTTCCTCACCAATGCATAACGTGTTTGCAATTTAAAATTTTTAAATTATGTATAAAAGCTCTACCAAAAAAGACTAGGTTGGCTTAAAATGTGGCGCGCCTCTATTTCTAAAATGTTGTCCCAAACTGCCATAGAGGCTGGCAGGCGCTAAGAAAACCCCTTTTTAGGGGCCCCAGTGAGATAACCCTTTGTCATCTGCAGCCGCCTTCCTCCCCCACCCCCGCTCCCCCACATGGCCCAGCAGCACGATCCATTGTGATGCTTAGTGATTCTCCCGGGCTTCTGATTTCACCAAGTCAGTGGTTGCGTCCAGAAACCTTCTGACGCTTGAGCGACGACCGCCCACCTTCCAAGGTGGTGATTGGCTAGTCAGGCCAGGGGGCGGGCTGACCTCCGTCCGCAGTACCGTCACCAGCTGGCCCCGCCCCCGTATTGGGGCGACTGGGAGCAGAGCCCAGGGCAGCCATTTGTATGCGGCCGCGGGATTGGTCGTCCGGCTCCCGCGAGGGTGAGGCGGGGCAGCGCGCACTCGCGCGTGCGTGAGCTGGCGCGCGAGAAAGGGCCCGGTCACGCTGAGGCTTGAGCGGCCGTCGCCATTTTGTAGGGTTCTCTCTGACGCGGGAGCCGCCGCCGCCGTCGCCGCCACCCGGAGGTGCGAGGGGTTCTTGTGGGTGTGTGGGGAGCCTGAGAGAGGGCCGGGCCGGCCCCTGGCTGACGGGGTTGGCCCAGGGTTAGGGTTTCTCCTCTTGCTGCGGGAGGTCCGGGGAAGACACCGGGAGGAGGCGGGGCCGGGTTTCCGGAGGGGGCGGGGCAGAGGTCGGGTCGAGTCTTTGTTGGGGCGAAGGAACTGGAGTTGGGCCGCTGGGGCGTGGGTGTCCCAGGTTGGGGCAAAGGGGGCCTTTTAATTCTTAGAGTACCTTGAAAGGCGATGCGGCACGGAAGAGAGGTACACAGATTTCCCTCCAAAACCTTGTTACCAGGGACAGTAAGATATATGCCTCTTGCCCCCTGCTTGGACTCTTCTCTTACCTGCCCCCCAAAGAGTATTTTCAGCTAACCCTGTTACCTAAAATGCGCCTCATTTAACGGAGATGATGGGCTGTGCACTGCCTGCTGACACTCGACCTGTTCGCGTGTCACACACAACTCACACTACTCCTTAAGAGTAAACCTTTCCTCCCGCTGTTGAAAACATAATGAACGTCTCTGTGAGGATCTTGATGGTGCCAAGAACTTTGGAGGATTAATCCAAAATGCAATGCACTGAAATTTTTCCCTCCACCCCTAACTTTTGGAAATCTCCTTTCTTCTTTTCCAGGCTCTTGTCAGGATGGTGAAGCTGTTCATTGGAAACCTGCCCCGGGAGGCCACAGAGCAGGAGATCCGCTCACTCTTCGAGCAGTATGGGAAGGTGCTGGAGTGTGACATCATTAAGAACTACGGCTTTGTGCACATAGAGGACAAGACGGCGGCCGAGGATGCCATACGCAACCTGCACCACTACAAGCTGCACGGGGTGAACATCAACGTGGAAGCCAGCAAGAATAAGAGCAAAGCTTCAACCAAGTTGCATGTAGGCAACATCAGTCCTACTTGTACCAACCAAGAGCTCCGGGCCAAGTTTGAGGAGTATGGTCCAGTCATCGAATGTGACATCGTGAAAGATTATGCTTTCGTACACATGGAGCGGGCAGAGGATGCAGTGGAGGCCATCAGGGGCCTTGACAACACAGAGTTTCAAGGTGAACTGCTCTGGGGCCTGGGTGGCAAAACTGAGTGGGGTTTAGCTCTAGACAGAGGCAAGAACACAGGACTGTGGGGCTGGCAGGGTGGTTTCTTCCATTCCGTTTTAGCCGGAAATGATAGAAAGATTGTGTTTACCACGCTTAAGCACAGCTTACTCTTGGAGAAGCAAACACTTCTTCTTTCCAGATTTGCCGAGATGTTCCTTAGCAACTTTGTAGAATTGCAAACGGTGGGTTACTTTATCCTGCAGGCCATCATTCATTTGGGTGCTGTTGGAAGTTTAATCTGCCTGGGCAAATGAGTATCTCATGGGAGAAGGGAGGATAAAGGTCTGTGGGTTACCTGCTTTTTCTGTTATGACAAGGAAGCCTTTTGAGAGTTTCAGTGCTTAGGGTTTATACTCTTCACTGCCTTGGGTGATGGGCTGTGGTGGGAAAGAACAATGAAGACATCTCGAAGAATCCCCATATTATAAATCTGGGTGGTGAATCTGGATTTGGGGGAGTATCTTTTGAATACTCAGGTTTGTTCGGTCTGAACTATACAAGCAGAGCCAAAAGCCATGCCATGGACTATTCTGCTCCACCTACTACTATTTAACCCTAAGGGGAAAAAAGGAAATTTCTAAAAATATTAGGTTGAATGGGAATGATGGTCCTGCTTCTGAGGAGATTCCAGTAAGGGTGTTGTATCGAATTACTTATGTCATTAATAAACATACATATGTTGTCATTAATACCACAAGAGGTTGACTGAAGACTCTCTAGGACTGTGCTAATATGGTGGCCACTAGCCACATGTGGCTATTAAATTGAAATTAAATAAATTTTAAAATTCAGTTTCTCAGTTGTGCTGCACACATTTCAAGCACTCAGAAGTCGTATGAGGCTAGTGGTTAGTGTGTTAGTGCAGGTATGGAACGTTTCCATTGTCACAGAAAGTTCTGTTGTACAGCGCTGTTCTTCAAGTTTTTTGTTGACCCTATCATCTTGTACCGCACGTTTATAGCCGCTTTTCGGGTTCATAAATTAAGACCATTTTTTCTCTGAGTGCCACTAAAAGGGTCGTTAAGAAGTACTTAAGGGTCCTCTACTAAACCTAGAAAACAGAAAAGAGATGGAGAAGAGGAAAAATTGACCAGAAAAGGGTAAGAAAGTTTGCAAATAGTAGATTACAAATGGTGCGTCAGATATCTCTGGCCTCGGCCAGTGTTGTCTTGGCCTTTAGCTACTCTTTAAAGCACAGGGCAAAAGTTGTAGATACTTTCTACCGTGAACTTGTCGTATGACTTTGGACAAGTGTTTTAACCTCTCAACGCTTCATTCTCCCCACTTATAAAATAGAATTAATGATCCCTGCCATACCTCCTTCACAGGATGGTAGTGAGGCTAGAATGAGGTAATAAGATGTGAACGTGTTTTAGCAGTAAAAGCACTGTATGATGAAAGGTGAGTGGTGTTTGCAACAATGAGTGTTTCTGTTAAGGTTAGAAACTTACTTAAAATGTAATAGTTGGCTTTCATTATTAGCTGTTGCACTTCAGACAGCTTTAAAAATATTCTTAATTATTTTCATTTGATGAGGGAGGGGATCGTAAATGGACAGTGTTGGGGAAATGGGGGTTCTCTCTTGACAAGTAACAATTAAAATGTAAAAAGTGCAATTAAACTCAGGTACAAAGTGCAGAGGTATTCTGGTATAATACTGCATGTTCTTGCCTATTTAATGTGCAATTGAATAAAAGGGTAGGGGCCAAAATAAGTATATGGAAATCGGTTAACTGGGGGGAGTAGGCTTGAAAGGAATGTTTGTTTTAATATAGTGAGTTTAATTACTTCAGGAAGCGGATATCTGAGTAACACGATGATCCATGAGTTTTTTTTTTTAATGTCTTTATTGGAAGAAAAGGATCCTTTATTTGGTTTTTCATGTTCTTAGCCTGGGCCCCTGGAAAAAGCACTCAACGGCGTACGGTACGTACGTACAGACATTTTTATAACCAGCTCTGTTTTTTTCCCAGATGACAAGAGAAAGTTTAGCATTGGATAATAAGTTGCAGTTTTACAGAAAATACAATCTAAATACCAGTTTGTCACATTTTTCCATAAAGCCTTTTCAGTCATCTCCTAATGAAGGGGGCCTCTTAAGAGTGCCACTTTGGGCATCTTTTGAACCTTTATTTGTTAATGGCTGCCATAGGCTTCCTCATTGTATGACTTCTGAAAGAAAGCAGCAGAATCTGAGTTTACCTGGGTCTTTCAGGATGTTTCCTCTCCACCGGCAGCAGTGAACTGAACCACTATTGAGTTAGCAAACAAGTTTGCATTGGAAGACCCTAAAGAAGCTATTCCCAAGTAAAAACTCAGGCAGCTGAATTGGGAATGATATGTAAGAGTTCAGATGTTTCGTTTTTCCCCCAATATATAAACAAGCATTAAATTGGAGTACAGTTGTATATCAGCTATATCCCTTGATAGGAGCTCAGCAATGAGGACCCCAAGTTGCCCTCCTCTTTGTTTCAAAACAAAACACTTTTGTGGGGGCTGGTTTTCTGGGAAATGTTGGCAACACATCTCAGTAATGTTTTGGAGATCTCAGAAAATCTTTAAGCTTTTGGCCTCTCCAAAGCCAAAGTGTAGTAGAGTGGTAGAATTTAATCTTCTTTCAATTTTCTTTGGCCTGGATCCTTCAGGTAATAGAGAAGCACAGTAAAGTTCTTATATTATAAGAACTTTAGGGCAGGGCCCCCCCCCCCCCGCCCCCGGGCTCTAATGCCTGATGATCGGAGGTGGAGCTGATGTAATAATAACAGAAATAAAGTGCACAATAAATGCAATGCGCTTGAATCATCCAGACCCCTCCCCACCCATCACCCTGGTCTTTGGAAAAACTGTCTTCCACAAAAAAGGTCCCTGGTGCCAAAAAGGTTGGGAGCTTTAGGGGATTTAAATTAAAAGCCTAGTTACAACCTCTGGAAAGATTATGTGAAAAAAAAAACCTGTCACTTCTGTTGCAGATCTTTTAGTTCTAGGTAAAAAATTTTTTTACCTGAATCCTTTTCACAGCTACTACAGAGGTAGATTTTGCCACAGATGTTTATAAACTTCTGAGTTCCGCTCTAAATCAGTGGTGAAGACTGAATGTATTAATAGAAACATCAAAGTGGGGGCCAAAAAAACTGGGTTTTATTTCTCAAAAAAAATGGACCCATAATCTATAAAGGAGCAAGTTAAATATTTTCCTTAAAAGTGTACCTCTAGTTCTCTGGATTGGCTGTTTTTTAGATTGGCATTGTTACACTGACTTCAGAATTGGAGCACAGTTTGTGTCTTTCACACAGATTAATGTCACCGTGCATGTTTGAAAGCCAAGTTAACTTGTAATCCTCCAGTCTAAATTATAGGGAATTCTACATTTGGGATATAAATTGGGGCAAAAATCCGTGTGTTTCTGTTCTAAGCACAGTTAGCATTTGGCCCATAATAACTTCTAAGAATGGGAGTATCTAAATCTCTGAAAATACTGGGATGGCTAACTGCTGCTTTCAGAGAATTATTGCCATTTGGTATCTGTTGACGGTATCAGTGTTGATGGTGGATGCTGCCTCTCTACTAGCAGCTGGAAGTAAAAACCTGAGCACCTTTGTTTCTGCTAAAGAAAGGGTTTTAAGTTTGAGGCGGCAACTGCTAGAAACTGGGGTGGTAGGAATGTTGGACATTGGGCAGAACTGAGTTTGACTAAAGTGATATTACTGCACTAACCCGCTCCCCTCTCAGGGTCAGTGCATGGCGCTGTTCTGGCTGCCGTCCTGAATCGGGCTGTTTCCAACAGGATGGTGGAGCACGAGGCCTCCTATCGCATAGCTGCATCCAGAACAAGGTCTGTTAAAGAGAGAGCAACTTACTGATCGTGGAGGGGGGATTTGTTCTGAGCCGCCCTTTAGAGTGATGTTCTCTACGTCTGTACTGGCTGCCTTTTGGCTACAATTTGTAAAGCATTGACTTGATCTCCAATGTCTTAGGCAGTTTGGCGCTAAATGCTGCCAAGAATATGCCTTTCTCAAACTGCTTTTAAAGACCTTGGATGCTTTCATTAGTAAGGGTCCCTGGGCTTGATGGTACACACGGCCAGGGCAAAGATTGTTTCTTCTCTTAGCTGTTCCTCGTTCTGGTCATTTTCTGGAAGTATGGATGTGGCTTGTTTGTATGGGTGCCCAGAAGCCTTTAGGCAAATGCTGCATTTTTCTAACAAGTAGATAATCCCCTATAAAGAATTGTAAACTACATAGTAGGATGAAATGCCGATCATTCCATTACATGGAAGCACACTGTCCCTAAGAAACCAGTACTGCTTCAAGATCTAATTCTAGCTGTTGACAGGCCTAGGTCAAGTAGTTTTCTTTTCCACAGTAGGCATGGGTTCACCCTTGCTGAAAAAAGTGGAGGTGGGGTTGAAATGTGGAGGGTCTTATAACAAACTCTTAGAGGTACTAGAGTTGAAGCAGATGATGAGCCAGGTATGATTTGTGTACCCAACATCGCCTTCTGGTGACACCTGCAAAAATGGCTGGAGGAAACAAGATGGACAGCATATTGCTGGGGTTTTTTTGTTTGTTTGTATTGTTTTTGCGGTACGCGGGCCTCTCACTGTTGTGGCCTCTCCCGTTGAGGAGCGCAGGCTCAGTGGCCATGGCTCACGGGCCCAGCCGCTCCGCGGCATGTGGGACCTTCCCGGACCGGGGCACGAACCCCTGTCCCGTGCATCGGCAGGTGGACTCTCAACCACTGTGCCACCAGGGAAGCCCTGCTGTGGTTTTTAAGCTACAGTAAATGCTCAGGCCTTATGTGGCCCTGAGTAAATCATTGAGAGGTAGGATGCTTTCCTCTGGCATAACTGAGGTTTTGTTGGATATTTGATTTGGAAAAACTGTCAGGTTTTGAATGGTTAGAATTAATAATAGTCTTAGTAGTGAAAAGTGGAAACTTTCTCAATTTCTGTGTTGGAGAAGAAAGTTGTGGAGACGGAAGTAGGAGGGAATCCCAGTCTACTGGTGTAAGTAGAGTATTGACTGGTTTCTGAGAACTTAAATTTTCTAGCTCTCGTCTGTTAGAACTTCAACTTCTTTGGGAGGGGATTGCTGAAATAGGGTTGCAGGAGTGTGCGTATGTTTGCATGTCTTTTGCCAACTAGTTCACTTTCATTTTGGGGAGGATAAAGAATGTCAATGAGTTATAATAAATCTTCTTACGTCTATTTCCTCAAGGCAAACGAATGCACGTGCAGTTGTCTACCAGCCGGCTTCGGACTGCCCCTGGGATGGGAGACCAGAGTGGCTGCTATCGGTGTGGGAAAGAGGGGCACTGGTCCAAAGAGTGTCCAGTAGATCGTACGGGTCGTGTGGCGGACTTTACCGAGCAGTATAACGAACAGTATGGAGCAGTGCGCACACCTTACACCATGGGCTACGGGGAATCCATGTATTACAACGATGCGTATGGAGCGCTCGACTACTATAAGCGTTACCGAGTCCGTTCTTACGAGGCAGTGGCAGCAGCAGCAGCAGCTTCCGCGTACAACTACGCAGAGCAGACCATGTCCCATCTGCCTCAAGTCCAGAGCACAGCTGTGACCAGTCACCTCAACTCCACTTCTGTTGATCCCTACGACAGACACCTGTTGCCAAACTCAGGCGCTGCTGCCACCTCAGCTGCTATGGCTGCTGCCGCTGCCACCACTTCCTCCTATTATGGAAGGGACAGGAGCCCCCTGCGTCGTGCTGCAGCTGTGCTCCCCACAGTTGGAGAGGGCTACGGTTATGGGCCAGAGAGTGAGCTGTCTCAGGCTTCAGCAGCTGCACGGAATTCTCTGTATGACATGGCCCGGTATGAGCGGGAGCAGTATGTGGACCGAGCACGGTACTCAGCCTTTTAAAAACTGGAGGTGAGAGTGGGGTGGGTGTGGTTAAGAGATTCCATTTAGTTCCCCAGGAGGGAGACCTGTGCCACATAGAGGAGGCTAAAGCCATCCGTTTGCTGTCAGGACAGTATCCAAAAGGTATAAATTGCATGTTAGTCTTAAGTATTTCTCTAACTTAGGCCAGGGGTTCATTTGGCCTGTCGAGGTTTTAGTTTACAACTCCAACCAACCAACTTGTTCCTTCTGAGAGAACAACAGCAACTCAGTTTGTTAGTGAGAATATTTTTCTTTAATCAAGTGTAAGCAGATCTGGGTTACAGAGACATAGTTAAGAGAACTAACATTTGTTGAGTGCCCTCTTTGTACATTATATCATTTAATTATACAGCTGGCCTTTAAGATATTTTCTTTTATGGAGAAGGGAACTAAGGCTCAGAGGGGTTAAGTCCTTTGCCTAAAGTCACCTGGTATTGAGAGGTAGAGCCAGAATTCAAACTCAGGCGTGCCTGAGTCCAAAACCACTTTCTCTTTCCACCACAAGTCACTGTAGTGTACGCTGAAGAGTACAGGTTCAGGAGTTAATAATGAATGTCACCAGTGAGAATTTAAGCTGTAACTTCAGACATCCAATTTGCTAATAAAACTACTACTTCGGTCATGAGCCTTTATCAGAGGAAACTCTTCTAATATATCTATAAGCCAAATAAAATCCTCTAAATTCTAGGTGTTTAGTTCCAGGATACTTGCCTGAAAGCAGAACGTTTTGATGCCATTGTCCCATCGAGTCCCTTCCTTGTTAGTAATCCAGAGCATCGTGTTCTGTGTGGGCACTTAAGCCGTATTTCTGCATGGCTTATGATGCTGTCATTTAGAGCCTGACACTTAACATTTCTTCCAGCAAATTTTGTTTTTTTTTTTTTTGTTTGAGAGGAACATTCAAGGAGCTAGATAAAACAGGTAATTTTCTGATGTGTGTAAGTCCCATTGATGGTAACCTTGCAATTTTTCCTACTTCAGAAAATGTATAGCAAAGATGTTTGAATGTCAAGAATAACTAGGAGTATCTAGAGATTGATAAATCTCTTCATCTGAGTGGAAATTGCATTATAACTTTCTATTCTCATAGTTTTCCTTGTACCTTGAAATTGACCATCAGTAGAACTGGAGGCCTCGTAGCAAAGTTAAACTGAGTTACCACTGAGTTTTCAGGGTTCCTGAGTACCCTTTTGGTATATGTGTAGAAGAAAACCAAGTGACAGGAATTTGCCCTTTTATGTAGTGGGAAGCAAATATGATGCGAACCTGTGATAAGTTATGTCCTATATGACCATGACAAGACGGATCCCCTGAGACCGCTGTGTAGTGTGTGTTCATGTGCATGAAGAAGACAATCTTACAACTAGTGTAGTTTGCCATTTTACTTTTTTTACTTTTATTGCTGCTGGATCTGCCATGAAGTAGGATATGCCTCTAAAGTAAGGTGGTATCTTCTATCGGATAACTTATATTTCTCTCAGATATGTTCCAAAGTTAAATATTAAATTAGTGTATATTGTGGTCTTTAAAGGGTATTGCTAAGGTATTTTTTAAGTGGTTTTTGACTGCGAGCAGTGGTTGTTCAACTAACCTCTTTTTAGTGATGACTTTTAAAGAAACTTACCTTCCAGGTGTGAACCTCAAATGGACTGAATAACCTTGAGTTGGTTGCAGTCCCAGGAGCCTGATGTTAATGAGGCTGCCAGGATGAAATACTCCAGAACTGTTGGGGATCCAAATTCGGGTCTCACCCTAGCAGAACTGATTCAAGAACGTCACAACTTTTGAAGTCGATTGGCACAGATCAAGACCAAGATTTGGCCCTTTGTCTGTAATAAGTAGAGGAACTTGGTGTGAGTTAACTTTTTTTTTCCCCCAGCCATTGGTGTCTGGAGTTCCCATCATCAGTGGAAGAATTAGAGAATTTAGGATTTCTTCTTTTGATTTGGTAAGGGAGATTTGGTCAATTAAAGGAACTACTGGAATTATGGCTCTAAATCTGTGACAGTATGATATGCAGATATGTTGGAGGATGAATGAACCACTCCTTGATACCCTTTGTGATTGTGATACCCATTTCTGAAAATTTGTTCACTATGAAAGATTAAAAATGAGACAAATTTAGAAGACTGCAGTTGGCCATATTTGAGACCTTGGCATCTTCTGATTGTTCTGGATAAATTATGGTTCTTGATAATATCTGTATGCCCTTTGTTGCAGCAACAGTAGCCTTGTATCACAGAAGTAGTCTTGCCTAAAAGATTGGTGAGAAAGTGAGAAAGATATGTTTATCACCAACACAGCAGTCTTCCAGATAGACTGCTTCTTGTTCTATATATAGCTAAAAGTAAACTCCTATATATAGCCATAGAAGACTCCTAGGTAATTATATGGGTTGTAAGTTTGATCCGGTCTGACTTGGATTTGTTTTGTTCTGTTCTTTTCTTTCCCCCTGGAATACAGGACAGGACCGGGGCCCTTGTACTCGGAGCCAAGCTGCTCTCCAGGCATTGTGTAAGCCTCTTGTGTTGTGCTCTCTTTCAGGTAGGATAATTGCGGACTGAACCCTCGGGCTGCGGTCATATATGAGAACTTGCTCCGCGCGGTCCCCTTTGCCGGGATGTTTCCATTGCTTCATGTTTCAGTAAACAAAGGAGTTTGTGACCAACTATGTTTTCTTTCTTAATTTAATTCTTCTAAGTTGACTTTTCTTTCCTCCTGATACTAGTCTCTGTAGCCTTTCACTCTATTCCTTATGTTCTCAGCCTCTGAGCAGCCCTAGGTAAGGATTATGCTGGCATCCCCTTTTTCCTGTACAGTGGAATCCCTCTTATCTTGCTTTCCTTAGGAGTTGAACCCTTCTCCCTGTCTACCTGCAACATCTCCTTTCCCTTTAAAATGACCATGTAGTGGCAAGCAGCCTTTTACTCTTCTCTGTTAGCTCTGGACTCTAACATTGAAGCTAATCTTCTGAAACTGCTAGGACCATTGGGGTTTTGGTGGTTGTTGTTTTGTTTGTTTTGTTTTTTTATGTCTGACCTGTGATCATGGTACAGCATTAGCTGAAATTTAGCCTTGTTTTACTCCACTTCTCCCCCCTTTTTTTTTTAATATTTTGACAAATAAACATTTCTAACACTTAAGTATCTTTTTGTATTTGTGTGACTGTTATTTACCACCCATATCTTCTGGTTCTTTTTCAGTTGTGCTCAAACCACAAACTTCAGTGACAGAATAGATATCTGAAATTTAGATGTACAAGGAAGGATTTAGTGAGATAAGTAGTATGGCTGCAGCAATAAGTGGAGATAAGTGAGCCAGCATCTTGAGACATTGATAAATATGCTATACCTGGTAGTCAGCTGCTTCTCTCTAAATAACCAGAGCTGCTTTTCCCCTTTTATAGGCCAGCAAACCCAGGTTAGTAGTGATAGAAGTAAGCCCCACAGAGAGAACCCTGCATCAGGAAAAGGCTGAGCCAGAACAAAGGACCTGTCAGATTCTCACTTCGACTTCATAGTACATGTTCATTTAAATTCACAATTTAAACTAGGATTAGACTTTGGCTAAAGTGAATACAGTAGTTACGATGATACGGAGAAACGTGTATTTTGAGCAGAAAAGCAAGTAGGGTATTCATAACTGGCAGTGATAATATTCTGCAATAAAATGTGTCCTCTAGAATTTTTTTTTAAAGATTTATGGACATGCTATTTTTTTTATCATTGCTTAGATCCTCATAAAACAAGTTTAATGATGGACTCAACCCCACTTAAGCTTTATTATATCCTGTATCACATGGTGATATAAATTCTGTGAAGCTTTATCTAACAATCATACAGTACTTTCCCCACATATTTTGTACTTCTTAAAATACTTTTGACATAGGTGAAGCAAAACTTCTTGATTTTGGGGGGTAGGATACAACAATCTGGAGAGGTTAATCTCTCTATGCACACACTCCAACTAGTGATGATGTATATACAATATTCATGTTAGCTCCAGTATTCCCCAAGGAGGCGGGATTGTCCTTGTTTTACAAAAAAGAAGGCAGAGATACTGGGATTTCCTTGTGATTGATCTGCAAGGCAGCGGGCAGAGCAAAGAAAGTATGTACAGCTTTTGCTAGCCTCTCCAAAATCTCTGGTCCTCCTCTGTGCTAAGTTAACATAGAAATTTAACATATCTTGATTTCCGTATCACTGGCAGGACAAGCTAGAAAAAAAATTGGATTCTGCAAAACAGTTTTACGTCACTGTCCAGTAAAACTTTTGGCAGTGTTGGAAGTGTTCTATATCTGTGCTGTCCAATTTGTAGCTGCTAGCTACATGTGCCTGTTAAGTACTTGAAATGTGCCTAGCGAAGCTGAGAAACTGAAGTTTTTATTTTAATTATAATTAGCCACATGTGGCTAGCGGTTACTGTATTGCACAGCACAGTTTAAATGGTAAAGTAAAGACTTCTGTTAGTACAGCTGTTAAGATTCCGCACTTCCACTGCAGGGGGGCACGAGTTTGATCCCTGGTCGGGGAACTAAGATCCCGAATGCTGTGTGGTGTGGCCAAAAAAATTAATTAATTTAGAAAATAATAAATGGTAAAATATTGTAAGTTTCTTAGGAGGAGAAAAGCCTTGAAGAAATCATATAAAATATTTCTCCCTTAGAAAATCCTTTCACTCTACCCAAAACAGATGACACTGGGAAAGGGGTTAGTTTTCAGCCAACATAAGAGGACTGTTGAATAGGAACAAATAGGTTTATTTCTAAACCTCAGTTTAGAAATTGCATGTTGTGGGTACAAAATTCCTTTTATTCACCAAGACCAAGTTGCTCATTATAGACCATTTTAGAGTCCCACTAGGCCTCTCACACTAAAAGCTCTGGAATTCATTGATCAGTGATTTGAATTGCTTCTGGGCCAAGATTTGGGTGATGAACGAGACACGTGATTCCTAGTTGAGAAGCAAACTTTGACCGCGTCTGTCATAAGCACAACAGAGGGACAAGTACAGGGTGCCTTGAAAACATGTAAATAGTGACTGACTTTGGGGGACAGGTTGGGGGGGGCAGTTGCTATTCCAGGTTGAAACAGCATATGTGAAGGATCCTGATCAAGGAAGAGTGTGGTGCCCATTAGGAACCAGAAAGGGAGCTCTGTGGCAGGAGAAATCTGTGTAGCAGAAATCTGAAGAGGTAACTTCCAGCACAGTTCACGAGAGACTTGTGGGCTGTGTTAAGGAATTTCATCTTTAAGACTAACTGGGGGACTCCCCTGGTGGCGCAGTGGTTAAGAATCCACCGCCAGTGCAGGGGACACGGGTTCCAGCCCTGGTCCGGGAAGATCCCACATGCCGCGGAGCAACTAAGCTCGTGCGCCACAACTACTGATCCTGCGCTCTAGAGCCCACGAGCCACAACTGAGCCTGTGTGCCACAGCTACTGAAGCCCGCGTGCCTAGAGCCCGTGCTCGTTGACGAGAGGCCACCACGGTGAGAAGCCCGTGCACGGCAATGAACAGTAGCCCCCGCTTGCTGCAACTAGAGAAAGCCCACGCGCAGCAATGAAGATCCAACACAGCCATAAATAAATAAATAAATAAAGACTTAATGCAAGCTATTAAAGGGTTTTAAGTTTGAAGGTAACAGGATCAGATTCATTTTTCCTGAAAGATCATTGTGATTGGACAGAACAAAAGTGAATAGCATTACACTCCAATGTTCATAGCAGCATTATTTACAATTGCCAAGGTATGGAAACAACCTAAACGTCCATCAACAGATGAATGGATAAAGGAAGATGTGGTATATAAATATATGTAATAGAATTCCACTCAGCCATAAAAAATGAAATTTTGCCATTTGCAGCAACATGGATGGACTTGGAGGGCATTATGCTAAGTGAAATAAGACAAATACTGTATGACACCACTTACATGTGGAATCTAAAAAATACAACTAGTGAATAAAACAAAAGGAAGCAGACCTAGTGATAGAGAGAAACCAACTTGTGGTTACCAGTGGGGAGAGGGAAAGGAGAGGGGCAGTACAGGGGTGGGGGTGGGGGGGAAGTGTTATAGGATTATATGAAATTGTGTGAAACTTTTGAAAATTGTAAAGCACTATTGAATTTAAAGAATTCAATTTTTAAAATACTTTTTAAAAGTTTAAAAGAAGTGAATAGTGAGATTTGCCTGATATGTAACAGAGGTCTCTCCCCTAATCATGAGGCCGATAGAGTTGATGTTTTGTTTTAAAGGAAGAAAAAATACCTCAAAGACAGGAAAACAACCATTCATAAGGAAATGTGATTCAAGGGGGCAGCGTTTAAATCCTGAGGCTGACTGATCAAGCCTTTACAGGGATGGGTTGTGCCTCTCCCACTCTAACATTGCTGAGCACCTGTTGCGGGCCAGGCCCTACCTAAGGGTTTTACACTAGGCACCACTGAATGCTGAAGGGCAAGGGAGATGAGATAGATCTCAAGAGATCTTAAGAGATGAGAAAGTATGACCAAAACAGTAACTGCTATAAGAAATGTAGGGCTTCCCTGGTGGTGCAGTGGTTAAGAATCCACCTGTCAATGCAGGGGACACAGGTTCGAGCCCCGGACCAGGAAGATCCCACATGCCGCGGAGCAACTAAGCCCGTGCGCCACAACTACTGAGCCTGCACTCCAGAGCCCACAGGCCACAACTACTGAAGCCCACACACCTAGAGCCCGTGCTCTGCAACAAGAGAAGCCACTGCAATGAGAAGCCCGCACACTGCAACGAAGAGTAGCCCCTGCTTGCCACAACTAGAGAAAACCCACGCGCAGCAACGAAGACCCAACACAGCCAAAAATAAAATAAATAAATTTATATATAAAAAAAGAAAAAGTGTAAAAGCATTGTGAGAGTTCAGAGGACAATTATTTATGCAATCCTACCAAAACTCTATAGCTTATTCTCGGTGCCTTAAGATTAAAACTCTTTTTTTAATATTTCTCTCCTTTGAGATGAGAATACTTATCAGTAGTCCACAAAGAGGGTGAAATGTTTGTGAGGGATGAAGGCCGAGAGGACATCCCTGGCCCAGTTTGGAGAAAAGAAAAAGCTAGAATAATACCTGAGGCCTTCCATCTCCATGAATTTCTTCTTGAGCCGTCAGCTATTGGAGGTGGGGTTCTGGGCACCACTCAAGCAAGGCCCAGCCACAGCAGCAGCACTCTGAGGTACTTCAGGTACAAGGCAAAAGAAACCGCAGACTGACTCAAACACTGCAGCTGGCAGAAAAGCATCCAGATTCCCCCAGGTGGTGTCTCTGAACTCCTGGCTGTTACTCAACACCTTCCTTAGGGCAGTGGGGGGAAACAAACAGCTACCATTTGCAGCAACATGGATGGACTTGGAGCCCGTATCACTGGCAGGACAGTCTGGCAAACGCTCCAGCCTGGCAAACGCTGAGACCACTGCAGCCCAAACCCTGCCTCTTAGGCCTGTGGCGGACTCCAATCTCCCCTTTCCTCCAATCTCTGGCCACACGATGAAGTTAGACAGTGTGGCACAGAGAGATAAGACGCCCTCAGGGCACTCGATGCACTGCACAGAGCTTGTCCACAGGGCAGGAAAGGGTTTGCTGGCTGCAAGGTAGCCCAGGAAAGGGAAGCAACGTGCCTAAGATTGGCCTCATGGCTTGTCAGAATTTGGCTCACAAATCTGGGCCTGAGATGAAGTGTCTCTGGCATACCTGGGAGGAGAAAGGAGGAAATAAAAATACATTCCTAGGAAGAGCTGTCAGCTTTGTCAGAGGAATCCACCTCAAGGCTTTCTTAAGATCAGGGCTATGCTCTATTGCCAAGGAGAACCGAAGCGCAAGAAATGACAGTTCAGTCCCAGGAACCCACAAAGGAAGAGGGAAAGGTCTGGCAAGATGATTTCAGTCAGCAGTGTCTTAGGTTTGCAGGCCCTCTGAGGATCCAGGCCAAATTTAAACCGCACAACAGCCCTACAGATTTAATGACACCCATTATCTCTACTAATCCACAAGAACCCAATGAGGTAGCATCCTTTGGCTCCCCTGGTAATTAAAGCAACTGAAGTTTAGAAAGATTAAATAATTTGGCCACCCTCCCCACAAACACACAGTGGTGAGGAAAAAAGACCCCCGATTCCTACTGCCTATTTACCACAGCAGAAAGCCAAAGAAAGAAGCTACGAAATGGAGACGAACAGTTGGCAAAGGCACCCGGCAGTCCTAAGGCTAGACTCTATCTACCCTACTTGGGGGCGGGGTAAGCCTCTGCATTTGGCAAGATGAACTAGACTTCCAGTGATAGTGGCCCTGGCCCACACCCTTGGCTCTTATCTCAGAGGCAGGACAGTGGCTATGAGAATTAGGAAAATGAGTGGTTAGGGAAAAGGCACCCCCCACCCTAAGTACCGTTATATTCCCTCCACGTTGGGGCATGGCCAGTACGCTTCAGTGGCTGTGTTTGTGAATCATACCTTGCCTCTCCATAGGGACACAAAGAGGTATTTGGGCCAAGACCACCTAAGCTGAGTAAGTGGCCAACACTCCAGAGACCACGCCACTGCTGCCACACGCCCACGCCCACCCCCACCCCCACCCCCCGCACCCGGAACCACACTGCACTGAACCAGACAAGGTAAGCCAAGCTCAAGATGGGCCGGCACAGGTCTGGCTGGAGGAAGCTCGGAGGTCCGGACCCTGCAGGGAAGTCAGAACCCCGAGTGCGACTGGGAGTGGAGCTCTCACTGCCACATATCTCAGGACACTCACTAGACTAATGGCTGAAATTCAGGCTCTGGAGCTGGACTTAAATTAAGCCAGAACTTAAATCCAAGCCCTTTCTGTAGTCTTAGACATGCAATTTAACCTTTCAGAGCCTGTTTCCTCATCGTAAACTTCCTCTTAAGAGTTGTTCGGAGTAAATGCAAAGCACTCAATTGGCCATTATTATCACAGATGAACTGTGATGTGTGCAAGCAAGAGAGGGTTCCACCCTATCCATGTAGGGAGCTAGAGGGAGGAGAGCTGTCATCGCTCCCTCTTCAGTCTTCAAAGATTCCAGCTCCCCCTCCTTTCTTTTCCAGCTGTGGGACCTAGACACAAACCCACTCAAGCTCTGCCCTTAGGGATCACCAAATCTCAAAGCTGAAGGGCCCTCCTAGGTTATCAGTTCCGCCACCTCTGTCTTTTTTGACTGCTGACTTATGGGATGGGACACAACACCAACCCTAACAAGGGCCATCCAGGAATCCTCCAGTCCTACCCCCGGGTCTGGTCCTATGCTGGCACTCAGTTTCTTGAATGACTGGTAACTGCTAGGGCAATGAATGGATGAGGGCAAGGGCAGAGGGTAGTATGTTCCCAGGAGGAGCACATCATTCAAATGATAGCTTACATATATACAGATTTATTATTAAAAGCCTGTTACATGTCAGGCACTGTTGCCAGGCACTGGGGTAGTTTCCTGTCCCCCTTACAATTCTGTGAGGAAAATATTCACTAAATGAGTAAGCAAAGAAACTGAGATAAGTACCACAAAATACAAAAACTGGGCAAAATGGTAGGGAAGAATAAGGGGGCATCTCTTAGAGGCTGTCAAGGAGGGCGCTCTGATGCTTGATCCTGAAGCTAAGACCTGAAGGTAAGAAATTAATCTTAAAGTGGTCAAGGGGAAAGTCCTTCCAGGTAGAAAGAAGGTCCTGAGGCAAGAAAGTTTTTGGTGAACAGGATCTGAAAGGAGGGCCAGTGTAGTTAGAGAAAGGCGGGTGGGGGGCCTGCGATGACACTGGAGTTCGGGGTAGAGGCCAGATATTTCAAGCCCTAAGGACTGGCATTTTAAACACAATAGGAAGCTGGAGTTATGGAGTGACAATCTAATTTATATCTAACAACATCATCTCGGCTACTGAATGGAGATTAAATTGAAAGATGACCAGAGGAAAAAAAGGAAGGAGAAAAAGAGGCCAGAATGCCACTGCAATAGTCCTGGTGGGACTGTATGGTCTCCACTGTGGTGTGGCAAAGACATGGACAGAAGTGGCAACGTTTGATATAAAATATGCTAAGGGACAGACAAGGGGGATAAGAAATGAGGGAAGAATCAAGGATGACTACCAGGAATCTGGCTGGAGCGGCTACATGGACGGTAACACCATTTAAAGAAATAGGGAAGGGTGGAGGAGAAATTATTTTGGAGTGGGGTGACTCAGGAGTTCCATTTCACACACATCAAGTTTGAGATATTCTGTTGACAACCAAGGAGAATGCTCAAGCAGGTCTTTGGATCCCTGAACTTTGAGCACAGAGAAGAGATTTGGGACAAGAGATGTAAATTTGAGTCTTCAGCATCTAGATCAGCATTATGCAACAGAAATATAAAGTGAACTGCAAAAGCCACATGGGTAATCATTGAAACTACTAATAGCGACATTTTTAAAAGTAAAAAGAAACAGGTGAAATTGTATTATTTTTAATAATGTATTGTATTTCACCTAATATATCCAAAATATTATTTCAACATATGATCAAAACATATGATTCAAAAAATGAGTATTTTTATTCTTTTTCATATGAAGCTTTCGAAATCCCATGGGTATTATATACTCACAGCACCATATGTGCCTGTGGCTCTTATACTGGACAGCACAACTTTAGATGGTACACAAAGCCAAGGCGGCTAATGAAATCCCTTAGAACAGGGTTTCAACCTTGGCACTACTGATATTTGGGGCTGGGTAGTTCTCTGTGTGGGAGAGGAGGCTATCCTGTGCATCATAGGCTGTTTAGCAGCATCCCTGGCCTTCACCCATTAGATGCCAGTAGCATCCTCCCAACTTTGACAGTTAAAAAGGACTTCAGACATTGTCAAATGTCCTAGGCAAAGGGTGAAGAGTGAAGAGGGGGAATCACCAGTGATTGAGAACCACTGACCTAGGCAGAGAGAGAGTGTAGAGAGCAGAGGGCCCAGGAGAACGCTGGGAACACCAGCCTTACCATCTGCCTTAGGTAGTGTGCATGGGGCATTAAAAGGTTCAATTCTCTGGTTCAATTTTTCTAGGACTGTAGGCCCTAGGGAATTGAAAGGAAGGGGTGAGGTGATTTCATGTGAAAACTGCAGAGGTCCAGTTTCTAGTACATGAAAACACCCAACCAATGTCGGTAACAGCAACAGCAAGAGGTCCTCCCCCACTGTCACTTCTTATATAATCAAGTTTTCCTCTCCTCATCTGATCCCTTCCTCTTGACAAATGGTAGCATTTACCAAGGACCACTGTCCCCAAAGAGAAACTCCATATAACTATCTGGAGAGATTGGGGGTTATCCAAATTAGAGGAAACCATGGGTATAGATTCAGTATCAAGCTTCTATGGCCTCGTATGTAGACATACAGCTTGCTTGAGCATAGAGGAGAAAGTCTGGGACTGGAATCTACATGGTGGGTAAAGCCAAGGAAACTGGTGATCATAGAGGAGCCCTAGCCTAATTGTTAACAGTCCTGAAAACTTATCAGCTTCCTTTCTACCTTGAAAACCCAAATCTGTTTTTAAAACAAACAAACCAGGCCTTTAAGGAATATCTAGAGGACTAGCTGGTGCAAATACTAAGGGAGGAAGGGCCCTGGCATTGACTAAGATGTATAAAAAGTCCAGCGTACAGTATGGCTGAAGCCAAGTGAGCAAAGGAGAGGAGGACAAAGTCAGCTAAGAGGAGGGGGCAGATCATGTAGGGCTTTACAGACCTTGGCATCCGACTCTTACTCTGACTGAAATGAAAAGCCCCTGGGGGGAGAGGGGGTTTGAGCATTTTGTGATGTTATCTGATTTCCGTTTTAAAAGGATCACTCTGGTTGTAAACAATGTAGAAGCAGGGACATTAATTAGTAAAGAATTTAGGAAATCCAGGTGAGAAATGCTGGTGGCTCTGACTAGAGTATTAACAGGGAGATTCTAAGAAGTAGAGCCAATAAGATTTCCTAATGGACTGAATGTGGGTATAACCATCATTTTCAGCCAGAGTGCATCACATCATGATATTCCTCTGCTTAAAAACAATGCAAGACTATTTTATTCAGAGTAAAGACCAGAAGTGCCCCAGATGATCATTTAACTACCTGACCTCTTCTACCTACCCGACACTCCCCCATCACTCCACTCTTGCCTCTGGCCTCCTTACTTTGAGAACTGGCCAGCTACAATCCCACCTCCAGGCCCTTGCTCAAGCTGTTCTCTCTACTTGGAATACTAGAGGGCTGTATGGCCAACTTCCACTTCATTCAAGTCTATTTAAATCTCAGTTTCTCAGTAATCTACACCCACATACGTTGCTCTAGCTCTCCCAGTCCTCCTTACGCAACTCTACCCTTTTTAATACAAAGCTCTTATTTCCTAACACACAGTTTACTTACTTACTATGTTCACTGTCTGTCTTGGGTTGGAATGGAAGTTTCAGATGGTGGAGCTTCCATTAGTTTGGGTGATGAGACTAACAAAGAGGAGAAACCACCAGCATGTCAACCATAATAGACATGTGGCATGAACAAGAAATAAGCCCTGACCTTTTTTACGTTTAAAAAAAATCATTTCACGATTTAGCATGAAATCACTAGCAACATTCCTGTGGAATGGCAGGGGTAAAAGCCTGATTAAAGAGGCTTTAAGAGAAAATGGAAAGCAATCATTAGAGAAAGAAACCATATAAAACACTTCTGAGTTTTGTACAAAAGGAAGAAATAAAGTGGTGATAATTGGTAGGGGAAACAGAGTCAAGACGTTTGTAAAATGGGAATGACAGAATGTCTGTAATGCTAACAAGACTGATTTAATAAAAAGGAAAATGGATGATATGAGAGGAATAGAACTACAGGAACAAGAAGAAGGGCCCTAAAGCATAAGTAGAGCAACTAGCCTTAGATAAATGCAGTTAATTGGGATGCTGGAAGGTGAATAGGTGTGCTGAGAATGTTAATTCTTTTCTGATTGCTTCAGTTTCTTCTGCAAGGTGCAAAACACATCATTCATTAGGTAAATAAGCATGAGAGGAGAGGAAGTGAATGGGAGGGCAAATGGACCAAGGACCTATTCTCTAATTCTGCCTAACAGAATTATGGGTCTACACAAGATATAACGTTTGTAATAATTTATTTAAAGTGAGAGCAGTCACTGAGATTGTTTTTCTCCAGCAACCTTCAGCCTCATCAGTAAGACAAATGAATAGATGAACTGCATTTAATCTGGGTTGTGGTTTTGCCAAGTATGATAAAGCTGGGGACTGGGTAGGCTTTGGGCTTGCAAGAAAAATGATGGGGTAGCAAAAGAATGAAAGTGATTGGCTATGGTTTTCAAGTTGGATAAGGAGGTGATAATATTAGAGGGTGAGGGACAATGAAAAGTAAAATCAATGAGCTGGGAGTTCCAATGGGATCAAAAGGATTAGAATATTAAAGAAAGCAATCTGGAATGACAGAAGATGGCTGAGTTGAAGACAAGAAATAAATTTCAAAAGACTAAGAGGATGGCATTTTTGAAGGATTGTCTTCAAACCAAAAAAACAAAACACACTTCTATTATCAACTGGTGTTTAAGAATGGTGCACCACTGAGATGATTTACCCATTCCCCCTTGATGAAGGGGGAAAACACTGCCAACCAGGTTTCTTATCCATCTGCTATCTTAAAAGACATTCAAGGGCTTCCCTGGTGGTGCAGTGGTTAAGAATCCGCCTGTCAGTGCAGGGGACACGGGTTCGAGCCCTGGACCAGGAAGATCCCACATGCCGCGGAGCAACCAAGCCCGTGCGCCACAACTCCTGAGCCTGCGCTCTAGAGCCCACAGGCCACAACTACTGAAGCCCACGCGCCTAGAGCCTGTGCTCCGAAACAAGAGAAGCCACCGCAATGAGAAGCCCGCGCACCGCAACGAAGAGTAGCCCCCGCTCTCCACAACTAGAGAAAGCCCATGCGCAACAACAAAGGCCCAACACAGCCAAAAATAAAATAAATTAAAAAGAAAGAGACATTCAACACCAAAACCTAAAGGAAATTTGTTTAATGACTAAGTTAATTTATGACTGACTTTGGAGGATGCCCAGGTACTGTTTATTATTTCATTCTTCACTTTGGTAAAGCAAATCAGTATGGTTCTAACATGACTCTTTCTAAATCCAAAGTTATAGTAACTACATAAGAAATTAATCTCTGATGAAAAATTGGACCAAACAGTAAGAATGCTGGTCTATACACTCCAAGTCAGTCAAATACTTTAGTGAAATTGCAGGGAGGTGGGTGTTAAAAAAATTTTTAAAGGCTGTTCTTGTTGCAGCACGAGAATGTAGCCGAACAGGACACCAAGAGGGGAAAATAAAAACAAAAAACCCATGGCTTTGGGCACCAAGAGAGTAAGATATCTGCTAATAAGCTATAGCTTGACCTACACAACCACTGCAGAAAACCAGTTGGGTAAAGTCTTCCACCCAGTAGGACATCTGGGGGATAAGATCTCCACTTAGGCCAACATAATGGCCCATAATTTTATAAGTCTAAGGTATGTCTTCCAGCCAGATAACTTACATACTGTAAAAGGCTACCTATAGCCTTAAAGCCTAATTCAAGAAAAAGGCCATGGGACATAAGTAAACTCCAAAATAGCAAACCTAAGAACAGGCCAAATATGGCAATGCACCTATATGAAACTGGAACAGATTTATCACCAATCAAGTAGAAGAGCTCCTTCACCAAATATGAGGTGGTTCTAAAAACCTCGAAAAAAGGACTCCCCTGGTGGTCCAGCGATTAAGACTCCACACTCCCAATGCAGGGGGCCAGGTTCGATAGGAAACTAGATCCCACATCCGTGCCACAACTAAGAGCCTGCCTGCCACAACTAGAAGATCCTGCATGCTGCAATGAAGATCCCACGTGCCACAAGAATTTATTTGGAGCAGCCAAATAAATAAATATTAAAAAAAAAAAACAACCCTCAAATAAGCTTTGTTTTGGATTGCCAAGGGGGGATAACTTGACAAAGAAAAAAATTTTCAAAAGGGATTAAAATTTATGTATCTACCCCCAATTGTTCTGCATGCTGTCCACCAGAGATGGAAACAGTGTTAAGACAGAGAAGGAATAGGTGAGGAGAGAAATGTCATTCTCATCCATCTTGACAAATAGAGGCACACTGGGTCCCTGTAGGTTCAATACTATTAGAGAAGTCCTGGGCATTGTCACAACTGGATTGGGGAGCACTATTGGTTGTTTGGTAGGTTCTGTAGGTTGACTCCTACAGATTGAATCCCTGGAGGACAGGCATGCCAAACCACAACAAATCCGATTTATACTCTATAAGTAAAGCCTAAATACATTATTCAGAGCACTCTAGGCACAGATTTACAACCAGGGTTGACTTTTCCCCCAAGGCCAACCCCTACAGACTGTGATTTAAAGGGTCTAAGGCAGTGGTTCCCTCTGGATAAGCAGGTTTTGTTAGAGTAGGTAGGACGCATCTGTATCCCGTTCATTCCAGTCTTCCAGGAAAAGTGCTAAAATTTCTTGCTTCTTATAATCAGAAGAGGAAATATGATGTTCTAACACTATTTTCATTCCTTTAGTTCTACTGCAATTAAATTGAGATTTCTTTCAATTTGGTCCCCAGCTGAGTGCCCACCTAGAAAGCAAAGTCAGGTATCTACCTCATACTTTATATCAAATAAATTCCAAATAGATTAAATTTTTAGTTAAAAAATGAAACCATTAAAGTATCAGGAAAAAAGTAAGAATTTTCTTATGTTCTTCAAGTGCAGAAATCCCAAATATGATGCAAATCCTGAAGTCCTAAGAATAAAGGCTGGAAATTCAACTACCATACATTTTATTTTCTTACATGGCAAAAACATCATGAATAAAATGACAAATTGGGAAAAACACTAGCAACTCCTACCACAAAGAGCTAATTTCCTAAACATATACATTGCTTCCACAAGTTAGTTAACATGAAGACCCAATTTTTAAAAAAAGGTAAAGACTAAGGATATGAAAAGACAAAAAATGCAAATGGCTCTTAAAAATATAGAGATGATCAACCTCATTCATTATAAAAATAGACACTAAGTATAACTATAATAAGATACCATTTAACCCATCGGGTTGGGAAAGATGAACAAATGCACTGATGAGGGTTTAAAGAAACATTTGAAAAACTGGAATAAATTCTGAGAACAATCTGACATGTAGCAAAATGTAAAATGCCATTCCATCTCTAGGAATATAACTTACAGATACACTTGCACTCATGCAAAGTAACTATATTTCATCTAATCCAAATGCCACTGATTTTAAGGTCATCATTGATTTTAAGATGCATCGTTATTTTATGTACCACTAAAATCAAAACACTGCCAATTAAACTATGGATATTAAGATACAAATTTCTGATATTAAAAAATGTGGGGGAAATATATATATTCTATAACCTCATTAATTTCATTCCATAATTTTTTAAATTGAGGTAAATATTCAAAATCTGGTTCCCTATCTTTGCTGGGCATCCTGAATTTTACAAGATGTGCCATGCTGAAATTCTACAGGAAACCTTTTTGGGCATCTTAGCTCCCAGACTGCTTCTCTGGCTCTCCAGGGAAAACTTTTCATCATTTACTACGAAAGTCTGCTCTTCAAACCATTTCAAGTCTATAAATAAAATCAGAATGTCCTAGTCCAGCTCACGCTAGTGTGTAAAAACGATCCTCCTTCCCCTTGCAATAGGCTAGATGGAACAGATCAGGTTGGATGGTCTATACCATTGGTCCCCAACCTTTTTGGCACCAGGGAGTGGTTTCATGGAAGACAATTTTTCTGCGAACGGGGGCGGGGTATTCAGGTGGTAATGCGAGTGATGGGGAGCCGCAGATGAAGCTTCGCTCACTCCCTCGCCTGCCACTCACCTCCTGCTGTGCGGACCAGTTCGTAAGCAGACCAGTACCGGTCCACGGCCTGGGGGTTGGGGACCCCAGGTGCTAAGGAAGCTCCAAACTCAATCTGGTTTCAATATTCCCTACATAGTGAAAATGAGAGAGGTCCCATCTCGCAGTTTAACTGAGTACGAACAATTCAGTATGTTCAGTAGAGGTACTCTACTGAACCAGCAGGCTTAGCCCTTCAAAGAACCAGCCCCAGTGGACTAAGAGCATAGTACTCAGTTTCCCTATTGGCCTTGACAAGTTAGAGAAAACATGAGCAGTAGTAACATACTCAATTCAACTTTAAGATTTACTTATCATTAGCTAAGCCCCTTCCTTCTTTGGTGTCTTATCTCCCTGACAAACTGCTAGCACCACCCCTATCCTGTATCTCAGGGGTGTTATTTACCTGCCAGTGAATAATACTAGGCCCTACTCATGTCAGAAAATTTGTATTTGGTGAGAAGTTGGAAGGTTTCCTATGTTAAGCCATCATTTCAGGCTTAAGTCAGAAAAAAGCCGTTAGCATAAAACTTATTTTTATCAAAATTATGCACAAACGGGCTTGCCTGGTGGCGCAGTGGTTCAGAGTCCGCCTGCCGATGCAGGGGACACGGGTTCGTGCCCCGGTCCGGGAAGATCCCACATGCCGCGGAGTGGCTGGGCCCGTGAGCCATGGCCGCTGAGCCTGCGCGTCCGGCGCCTGTGCTCCACAACGGGAGAGGCCACAACAGTGAGAGGCCCACGTACCGCAAAAAAAGAAAAATTATCCACGCACATGATTTAGCAAATATAACAAGGCTTTCACGTCTCTTGCCCCATCCTCCCCAGAAGCAACAGATCTTAGCTCTTTTCAGCGTTCCTTACCTTTGTGTCTGAGTAAGATGCTCCCTGTTCTTCATTTACCACTTTAAGAAATTATCTATTTTTTTTTTTGGTAATATTTGGCTGCGCCAGGTCTCAGTTGAGGCACGTAGAATCTTCACTGCTGTGTACGGGATCTTCGTTGTGGCATGCGGGATTTTTTTTTTTTTTTTTTCAGTTGTGTCGTGCAAGATCTAGTTCCCTGACCATGGATCGAACCCAGGGCCCCCGCGTTGGACGCCAGGAGTCCCTATCTATTGATTTCTATTATGAAATTTTGAATTTTGCTCTTACACACCCCATTACTTACCCATCCACACTTCCCTATTCTCCCAATTTAGATGAAAATTATTTTATTAAATATATAAATCATGCTGCCATGATTATGACTCGGTAGAGCTCCTAATTATATTTTATGAGTTTTCGTTTACTCTGGAATTAGCATTTACATTTTTTCATTTATTTTCTATTTTCTTATCAGCAATTGAGCTAACTCTTCAAATGAACCAAAATTTCCTCAAGATATTCAAATATGCTAAGTTTCAAAATCAGTCTTAGAGTCATTCCATTCTAGAACTCAACTTTCCCTTGCTGCAACCTAGAGTACTGTTCTCCAAGCCAAAGCAGAAAAGCAGTCCTGGGACTTCCCATTGCCATCATTTCTGGGAATTCCGTTTGCCTCCGCATGAGACCACATGGAGAATTCCAGTACTAAGCAAACTCTACTTCAGTAATTTGCACCAGCATTTAATACCACAATGCAAATAGTCTACCTCTCACTACTCCATCCCCCTAGAGTCTAGCTTATTGCTGATGTAGCTCTGGGATAAGAAGCCTGGTTTAATTTAGCATTCCAACTCAACCCCAATTTTGAGGGTGTGTGGATGACTTTTAAGTGAAAGTTAATCTAACACCAAATCAGTATCATCCTGAAAACTGCCCTCCTAAGCCCTCTGACTCATCCAGAATCGGGCTTGGCCAGACGCCATCACAACAGAATGGTGTAACCATTCCTATCTCCACCTAACATATATGCCAGTTATTTGCACACCCAAATTGCCTATGCAGAAAGCTGCCTTTGTAGGCAAAATAAGGACAGGCACCTAATCATCTTTATTCTCCACATGGTACTTACACGTAGCTGGTAACCAGTGAGTACTTCACAATGTGCAAAGCAAGCTCTCAGGTGGATGCCAACCACAGTTTACTCAACGGAACAAAAAGAAAAGTGGAAGGCTACATGGGAATTCCCTGGCTGTCTGGTGGTTAGGACTCAGTGCTTTCACTGCTGAGGGCCCGGGTTCAATCCCCTGGTGCGGAACTAAGATCCCACAAGACATGCAGCGCAGCCAAAAAAAAAAAAAAAAGTGTAAGGCTACAGAAAGCTAGTGTATTAAAGCATCACTCTTAAAAAACTACTGTACAACTCCTGAGGCTAAGCGTTAGCAGTATAACTTTGTCAATGACACAGGGCAGACTATGTGGCCTCAACTTGAGATACATTGGATTGGAAATTCACACAAAAATAATTTCACAAAACGTAATGTTGAAATAGCGAATTCAATCATTTCAAAACACCTTTTTAAAGTTTTAGAACTACTTTTCCACTGTTCTTAAGTGTTTTTCCTTTCAACAGTAATTTAAAAAAAAAAGACAAAAAACCCAACACTAGTAGGAATACAGCATTAAACCAGCCCAGATTCTGGCAGTCATGAAAAACTCAGGTTGTCTGTTACAGGGAGATCATGCTCTCAGAGGGAGAAAGAATGCTTTATCATGCAAAAATATATTACTCCCATATTTAATCCACTGTGACACGTCACCACCTTCATTGACCATTCCCATCTAAATGCTCTACTTGACATTATGTAGTCTCCCTCTCTTAGAATATAAGCTCCAGATCTAGACCTAAAACAGTACCTTGCAGAGTATCACTGAAAATTTTTATTTGTTGAATCAGTGAACACTGCTAGTGCCCATCTTTTGAAACTTGCCAACCCCACCCATCGGACCAAGGGGTATGTTCATCAGTGCTGATCAGTAATGGGTCCATCTCTGGCGGAAAAAAGGAACCAAAGCAGGAAAACCCTCTAAGTGGCAGTGGCAGAAAACCAAGCCCGCCAGGGAAGATAAAGACAAATACAAGGACCTAGCCTAGATATTAGTCATAATCTTCTTCGTTGATCACTTCTTATCTGTAGGAGCCAATAACTCTTCCCACCCCTAATCCCAACTCCAACAGTTTTCCCAGAACTGTTGTCTTTACCACTTGACCTCTCACCAAAGACAACTTCCACATTCAGTAAAATGGTGGCTGGGAGATTAACACACAAAACGTCTCTCACAGGGTTTCAGAGAACAAATATCCAATAAATTACAAGTTGTACTGTTATCCCCATCTCAGCCATCTATGAATTAGAAATATTAAGTAGGAAAATATGAGAGACTACCCAACTAAAAACCAGCTGCTTTTTCTTGCCTCCCATTACCACAACCCACCTTTCCTAAAAGCATAAGGCCCGGCATACAGTAGGTGCTGAGTATTTGTTGAATGATGCTGGGAAATGCCCTAACCAGACAGAACCCCACTATATATATTAAAACTGGAGCAAGAAGGTACAGACAAAAAACATCTGCAAGACAGTCTGTTTTGATAAAAGCATGGAACTAAGAAGCAGTGGGTCTTCCTTGTACTCACCCCCCATCCTTGTTAAATAATCTAAAGCTCACTTCTGGGTCCTTCTATGCCTATCATTCTAAAGGAAATGAGGTACTAGTGGGGCCACTGAGGAATTCTTTGGATTTTGGCAGAACTGTACAAATAGATGGTGAAAGGCATCAAAAGGTGTTGCTTACTGGCCTAGGAAAATAGCAGAATGCTGTTGGAGCCACAACTTAATTTTCCATATGGCATGAAGTGAAAGCTGACCTCCTGTTCCCTCAAACCCTTCCTTATTCTAGACCTCTTCCTTGGAAAGTAAGTCAAACGAGATGTACTGATTGACTGGGTGGTTGGAATGTTAGTAGTAAGGGGTGGGTGACAATTGTTTCTCAAGCAGGGAAAAGTCCCACATCTCAAAACTCCTAGTAAGTTGATGGTTTTATAACAAAGGTGTATGAGAGACAGAAAGTCTTTAATGGAATAAGCCTGCCTACCTGGGTTCTTCTATATAAGCCCTCTTTTACCTTTGGCACCTATAAATCCTATCTACAATAAGGAAAACAACTGCAGTGATGTTCACCCAGAACTGAATGTCAAACTTTATACCCTCCCCTTCTCTTCCAGAGACAAATAAAGAACCCAGACACAAGCCCAAGTAAGAACTCTCTCAAAGCACACATTCCCTAAGTTGAAAAACCATTTATTTCACCGGAAAGAAAAAAGTGATCCAACGCTATGTGTCTACCTGCCATAAGCCTTTAGGTCAAAAAGACTCAGGAGCAGTGACACTCTCACAACACCCACTGGAAGCAGGAGGTGGGGATACAGCACAACCCCCACCAGTTTCTGCACACAATGAGACCTGCTGGGAGAACAGAACATGATGGGAAGCTACAGAAGTATTGAAGGACAGAAAGAACACGGAAATGGGCAGGAGAGAGGAAAGAAGAGGTGGTCTGAACTTAACAAGGTAAATTAAGGTCCACGGTTCCTGGGGGACTGAACGCACAGAGCTGAGAACGTCCCGGAGATGGGGTACCACGAAGGGTGTATTCTCATGCACAACCGCAGCTCGGAATTTCAGCCCACACACATCCCACCTGAAAGAGAGCACAATACAGGGGCTTTACAGCAAAGCTCACAAGGGCTTTCCCACTTACACTTCAAAGAACATCTTTACAAAGTACGGTAACTTGACACTCCTTTTAAGTTTACTTGTATCCATCCATAGTATAATAATAATCTCTAAAAGTGAAAAGAGCTTGAAGGCCAGACAGTAACTGGGAAGGCTCAAGCAATCCCAGACTAGCCTTTCTCTAAACGAAATAGCAAATTTTCTTTCACGAGAGTAGACAGACATTGCATTTCTCTTGATGTTAGCACATTAGCATTCCTCAGAGAAGGCAATTCCACATTTACAAACTGTCACTGGAGAGCAGGAAAAAGGGAAAGGTTCCAATTAGCTCTTAGCTCTCCACAGTAAAAAGTATGTTTGAATCTTGGAGTTACAAGTTAAAAACCGTTTAAGGTCTAGGAAAAAGTGGCATTAACTGAACAAGCTGTAACACCTGAGGGCGTCCAACTCTGCCTAGGGAAGAAAATAAAAGAACGTACTGGAGGGCATGTGTAAGCTACACATCAGGTCACTCAAGTTTCTTCTCCAGCCCTATCAGTGATCTCCTATCCAATAACCCTGGGCAAGTCACATACCTTCTGCCCTAATGGAAAAGATGACAGTATCACCCACCCTGTTACTACAGGATTACAGATCAATGGTAATGTCTGGGACACAATGGGAGCTACTCAAGACACAGGGTGTTGTGAAACACCCTTTAATACAACAGCAGTCTCAAACACCTAGAGCCCAAAGCTGGCAAGCATCAGAAGAGAATACACTCAAGTAGAGCCAAATGGATCATGAGGCTCAAAATGTATAGGAAAAAGCCAGAGGACTCAAGGTAGAGCTGGTGGTTGAAGAGTGTTAAATGCTCATAGCTGGTGGGAAGATGAAGGGAGTGACGTGCTTAAGGCAAAGCTCCCAACCTTGGATTTCAATATTACTGAAGAAGAGTAGAATTAACAGGGTGCGTACATATTTACGTTATTATGTACCTTAAAGAAGTGGAGAGAATGTCAAATCTAATACCGTGGGGACAGTTTAAAAACAAAACTGAACAAAGTAAATGGGCTCTTACAGGACAGATTCAAAGATAAAGCAATGGGGTAGGCATTCTATTCAGCTCAGGGAATGAATGTGAACTGACCAGAGAAGTTGAATTTGAGTCTATGCCCCAGACTCCTTGCTGAAATCAACTTTATAAGTTGAAAGATATCTTTTTCTACTCCTCTCTGCCCCAACTTACCATCAGACCTTTCACACAGCATGAAGCAGAACAGGAACCTTGCAGACCTTAGTAATGTCACACACCTAGGAATTTCAACGAAGGCTCTGAGAAACGGCACACCTGGGTCTGAATGTCTGGTTTCCAGGTTTGGTTCAATTACAGCACACAGGTGTGACCCAAGATTCATCACACCACTGTTTGCTTTTCCAGGCACAAATGGAATCAGATTGACTCCCAGGACTAGGAGCCCTGGAAAAACAGCCATGAGGGATAAGGATATTTATATATTTCACAAAGTAGTTAGGACTTCTCCCTATCCTCTGAACCATTAGCAACCTTACCCTAACCCTGCAAAAGCAAGCAAGCAGGGCAGCCTAACTGGAGCCTTTAGGCTGCAGGAGGGATGGCAAAACCAGAACAAGGGACACCCCACCGCTCTCACCTCAAGCTTTAAAAGGCTGAATACCGCGCCCGATCCGCATACTGCTCCCGCTCATACCGGGCCATGTCGTACAGGGAATTCCGCGCGGCCGCCGAAGCTTGGGACAACTCACTCTCATGCCCGTAACCGTAGCCCTCTCCAACAGTGGGGACTGGGCCGCGACGCAGGGGGCTCCGATCGCGCCCGTAATATGAAGTGGAAGCTGCAGTAACAGCAGCAGCGGCTGCTGCAGCAGCAGCAGCTGTAGCAGCAGCAGCTCCTGAAGTCGGCAACAGGTGTCTATCGTAGGGATCGAGAGAGGTGGAGGTGAGGTGACTGGCCATGGCTGTATTCTGGACTTGTGGCAGCTGGGACAGGGTCTGCTCTGCGTAATTATACGCAGAGGCAGCTGCAGCAGCCACTGCCTCATAGGACCGGGCAGCACGGCAGCGCTTGTAGTAGGCATCGAGCGCTCCGTACGCGTTGTTGTAATACAATGAATCCCCATAGCTCATGGCGTAAGGTGTACGCACTGCTCCATATTGCTCATTATATTGCTCGGTAAAGTCTGCCACTCGGCCCGAACGATCTACCGGACACTCTTTGGACCAGTGCCCCTCTTTCCCGCACCGATAGCAGCCGCTCTGGTCTCCCATCCCGGGCGCAGTCCTAAGCCGGCTGGTGGACAACTGCACGTGCATTCGTTTGCCTTGAAGAAACAGACGCAAGAAGGGTTGCTATCACTCTTAGTCATAGCCCCAGCCCCTACCCCAGACACTGGTCATAGCAATGGCTTTACCTAGACAACTCTAATGCAGGATTCATTGCCATTTTTAAGATATTTTTAAAAGGTCCAGTATAAATTCAGTATAATGACCTGATTTCAGGCAAAGATCAATTAAAGGAAGAAATGTTTCAGCTCTAACACCAGTTTAACGCTTAAGAAAGAAACTACTCTAGCTCAAAAATAGGCATTTCATCCTTTGCCAAGTAACTGTGGACAAAAACTACTCTGAACGGTGGCCCAATGTCAAAAGAAACCACAATAATAGTGCTCCACAACATTCTGACACCTCCAATCTTCACTATTAAGACTCCTGAATTCAGTAAGCAGGAGAATGCAAAGGCCAGTCCCCCCGACCGCCCCAAAATCAAAGAGAATAGAGTAGGACTCTAAAGTTACCATTGACAGTAATCCAGACTTGATCCGTGGCTGAGTGCGGTAGGCAAGTTTCAAGACTTTTGGGAAAAACACTCATGAATGGGGGAAGAGGGGTGAAATACAAGTTGAAGGACTGCCTTCCCCCTAAACTGGGTCCTTTAAATTGTTAGTTCTGATATTCATTCTAACAGGGATCCTTTACAATATTTAGTGACCCCTTATAACAGGGGGTCAAACAAAACAGGTCAGGCAGTTCACAAGATGCCTGAATTTTCAGAAAGAGTATTATGAAAAATGTGGAAGAAAAGAGGGGATGAAAAAAGTGGAGAATGACCAATAATGTTAGTGTATCAAACTGTTCATGTTAGCGCAAGATTAAAGTACTTTTTCTCCTTTAGAGATCTAAGATCCTAAGAACATGCACTTGATACTAGTTTTTGCTGAAAATTACAATTTGTATTCTGGAAATGAAAAAGTTTAAATTTTAAACCTTTTCACAGGAGCAGTTTCCACCTAACATGATCTACCATTTTAATGTAAGCAAAACTCCAGCAAAACCTTTCCAATACAAATGGCTATCATGCACCCAAGCATGCAGATGGCGAAGAAGTGAATGCTTAGAACAAGGGGAGTTAACAGATAGGTCATCTACTCAAGTAACGTTATAGAAAATGGTAAATATACAATTTCACCTACAAAATTAAAGTTAGGTTCTAGAAGACTAAAAAAGGGAAAAGGGAAGGACCAAAATATCAAAAAAAAAAAAAACCGGTTCAAACATTTTATCTGATAAGTGTAGGCTGCCAGTGAAAAGCTAAGATGTACAATTAAGTACTTAAGTGCTTTAAGTGCTAACCCATGTCCCTCATTATTTGTCCAAGTGGCCACTTTGGCACCTAACAAAACCAGAGAAAATAAGGGCAACCGAGGAACCAACCATGTCTCTTCAAGACATAAAGGTCATTAATAAATGTCCTGACCTAAAGATTTGCCAGAAAAAATTCCAAAGTCAGAAAAAGCAGCTAAGTCTTTAAAAATATCTAAAATGGATGTTCCTTAAATGGGCAAACAATAAAAAGAATATCCCCAACACTGAGAAACTGAAAAGGAAAAAGACCATCATAATAAATACTGCTACTCTATGTACATACAGAACTGTACTAGACAATGCTAAAGAGAATGACTAACAGTAAGGAAAACAGAGCAAAAACAACTAAACCTCAGAGAGCCTAGACTTCAGATACCAAGAGTTATGCTCTAAGTATGATGTGTCCTGTATCAGTTCACAATACCCTTCCCTTACATGTGTTAACTGTTACAAGGAGACACCACCACCTCTTCTATGACTTGATTAAAGTGTAGAAGAGTATCCAAAAATTAGATATCATAAACCCTCCACCAGAGCAGCCTTTCCTCCCAATTAAGTTGTTGACACAAAATAATTCTCAACTTACCAATTAAAAATGGAAAACCAGACCTGAGAGACCTGTGACATTTTTCTTTAATAATGCACAGCAATACCCATAACACAGGGCACCATTAACTTGGAAGAAATGATGATCAGACTTCCAGGTCTAAGAAGGTCCAATTTAAGTAAACATCAAAGATAGCCGAAATGACTCTTAACAAGAGGAGTGCTCAGGAGAAGCAGCAGCTACTACCTTGTTCGGGCTGAAAAAAGTTGGAATATAGATTAAAAATGTTAACAAGGAGTTGTGGGAATACTCCATAATTTAGAAGTAGTTACACTGAAGGGGAAAGGCTCTTTTCTGGCTTTGACACTGGGAACCCAAAGTGGGTGGACGAAGAGTAGAGTTAGCAACTCACCATGGTTACCACCCCCTTCACAACTGCCACCCTTGCCACAGGAGCTTAGATCTTAAACCAAGAAAACAAAATGTCTATCCACAGCATCACTCATGCTGCCTTCCAGGCACACTATTAATCTAGTCAAGGCTCCAAGGTTAACACCCATCTAAGTGCTCTAATCACCAGGGATGTTAGAGCTCACTCCTCAAACCAGTGAAACGGCTTTGCCATTATCGCCCCCCAAATCCCAATACCTTCTCCTCAGAAACTCCTGAAATTAGCCTTCAGTTCTAGAGTGTCCTCGTCCTCCAAACCGAACCTCTTGGTGCAAGCGTAACAGAAAAGCGGTAAAAGCTATAACAATTTAAAGACACCAGTTCTCTCAAGACTTGTTTAACGACAAATTATATTTACTGAGAAGCCATGAATTGGGATGAGGTGGGGGAGCTTCACAGATATTTTGCTCCTAAACATGTGGCTTAAGCCAGCTTTTGCCAGGTCCTTCCACATACAAAATAACACATGGGGTGCTGAGGCAATAAATTTCAGAGTGAAACACTGTTAGGTGCTCTACTACCCCCCCACCCCACAAAAAAGACAAAACTGAATAAATCTTCAGAGGAAGGGATTTCTGCACTAATAGGCAAAAAAGCCTAGGGGTTCCAAACTAATGCCAAGTGGTTCTTCTCCCAAACTTGATTTGCCTAAGGTAAAGCCTCTAAATCCCATGCATTCTCCATTTAAGCCCATCACCCACACTTAATCCTCACAATCAGCCAACCAACAGCTGTATCTCTCTCTCTACCCCAGACCCCTCCTATCCAGCCTATTTTCTACACAAAACCTTGTGTTCAGCCCTCTTCCCAAAGAGGGTGGTTCACCTTGAAACTCTGTGTTGTCAAGGCCCCTGATGGCCTCCACTGCATCCTCTGCCCGCTCCATGTGTACAAAGGCATAATCTTTCACGATGTCACATTCGATGACTGGACCATACTCCTCAAACTTGGCCCGAAGCTCCTTGTTGGTACAAGTAGGACTGATGTTGCCTACATGCAACTTTGTGGATGTTTTGCTCTTATTCTTGCTGGCTTCCACGTTGATGTTCACCCCGTGCAGCTTGTAGTGGTGCAGGTTGCGTATGGCATCCTCGGCCGCCGTCTTGTCCTCTATGTGCACAAAGCCGTAGTTCTTAATGATGTCACACTCCAGCACCTTCCCATACTGCTCGAAGAGTGAGCGGATCTCCTGCTCTGTGGCCTCCCGGGGCAGGTTTCCAATGAACAGCTTCACCATCTCGGACACAGCCTGGGCGAAAAAAAATGAAATTTCTAACAAAAGACCTCAGGCCCATGTCAGTTAAAAAAAAAAAAAAAAAGAAAAAAATCAATACTGCCATCTCCTTTGGGTCTGGCAAATATTTACAGTTTTCCCCCCTCTCAGACGCCCCACACGCACACCCCCAGATAATAATCAAAGGGAAGTAGGAATAAGGAGGCCCGCTACAATTCCAGCTATAGAACCTACAGAAAGGAGAAAGCATCTGTGACACAGATCCTTAGCAGACACAGACAAAGGGTTTGGTAAGAGCTGAATAGTTTCAAACGGAAACGCAAATGAAAGCGGGGCATAAATGCAGCCCTAGGGGTACTGGGCTTTCTACCTACTAAATAGACAGCAAATTCCCTGGAGGTCCGGTTAGAACTCCACGCTTTCACTGCTGAGGGCCCGGGTTCAATCCCTGGTCGGGGAACTAATATCCCGCAAGCCACGCGGCGGCTCCGCCGCCAAAAACAAAAAAAGACAGAAAACAAAGGTCTAACTACTTGGCTGGCTGGACAGACTGAAATTATGAACTGGCTCTTCCTCTCGTAACCGAATTAGCCATTTCCTGAAAAAAGGACCTTATAATAGCTACATTTTAGGGTTTCCTTTGGAAGCAGTGAACCCGTGACTTAAGCTGGATAGCGAGGCGTTCGGAGAGTACAGGAAGTGCTGGAGCGGGGAACGCCTCTCTCGGGGTGCCGTCCTACGAGCTCCTGGAGAATTGGAGAAATGCATGGCCAGAGAAGGGGCCTTGAGCCTCAACGGCCAGACGACAGTGTCTCGGGGCTTCAAAAATTTTCGAAACGGGGTTGTAATTCCTAAGTCTAACGGAAAAGCGGTTATCTTGGTAAAAGCCTCGAGGCAGTAAGCCGAGCAAAGTCGGATAGAGGGCAAGGTGGGGAAAAAGCAAGGTATTCTCGGGGGAGGTCGTGGGGGAAGGGCTGCTTGAGGCTTACCGCGCAACGCCGAGCACCGAGGTCGGCTCTCAGTGACGAGTGCGGAGGCCAGGACCACCCTAGGATACCCCTAAAGCCCAAGTCGTGAGATTTAACAGGGCAAAAAAAAGACAGTGAAGGGGCTCGGAGTCTCTCACCCGCACGAAAAGCAGCAGGGGCTCTTCCTCGCGGCGCGGACGCTTCTGACAAAACGCTAAAATGGCGGCGGCTGCAGCAGTGACTCTGGGTAGAGAGGGGGAGGTGAACCTACCACCGGATTGGCCGTTCAATAAAATAAAAGGCAGGCGTTCCCGTAGATCCTCTTCCTGATTGGTTACCACGAACGCCAATTACCTGAGGCCTGGAAGAGGTGGAAACGTCAGTAACCCCACAGAGTCTATACGAAAGCCAATGAGCACCTCTCTCGACAAACCGAGGTCACTGATTGGATGGAAGGTCGGCGTGAGGGAGGAACTACCAACGTGGGCTTCGCTGGCGGGGTTCCGCCCGCCATTAGGCGGAGCGAGCTAGGGATCCGATGTGGCGGTCTTCAGCTTCATGGCGCCAACTTTGTTAAGCTTCCACATTTCGCCACTCCACGTGCGCTCCATTTTGCCTTCTACTCCACACTTCTCCCTCTAATCTCCCAAACGCCATCCCCCTCGCAGCCAGGGTGCTGCGGGCGGTAGCTTACGCAGACCCAGAAGCCAGGTAAGAAAAATAGCAAAGCTTCCCACCTGAAGAAACCAACCTCCTCCTTTGGCCAAGAATCCGCACTGGCGCCCTGGGAGCCCCGGAGCTACCCCCACATTGAAACTACTTTCATAGGTGGTGAAAGGAACTCTGAAAACGGTTAATGGGCTCAGCTTCAATTAGGGTATAAAGGCCCCGACGTCGGCTCGGTTGACGGCTGCATTTCTCAGGAGGCGCCGAAGAGACAAGTTCCTTGGAGGAACCAGCCTCCCGGGGTCCAAGATGAAGAAAAGGGTTCTCTGTGTGACCGTGGAGATTGCGCATACACCCCCACCCCGCCCTGAGAAAAAACTAGAGCAGCAAAGTTTTTTGTTTTATTTTATTGGGCGCCATCAGCCAGAGCTGTAGGTTTAAACTCCTAGAACCGACCTTAGAGGGAAGAGCCTAAGTCACAACCAGATATAAGCAAAATACAATCAAAACAGCATTCTCCAGAGGGTCCGGCTTCCCTCCTCACATTTTTTTATCATCCTTTGGCTTCTTCACATAATCCCATAATTCACTGAACAAGCAAGGCAGCTTTTGAAGAGGGAGTTTAAAAAGGGGGATGGAAGAACTTAAAACATGATAAAAGCAGTGAGGAAAGGGATCATCAGGAAGTGAAGATGACAAAAGCAGAACACACTACCGTTCAAAGCAGCCCCCCCCAAAAGGGGTGGGGATCATAAAGAGAAAGGTGAAGTCAAAGTTATGGAAATAGATTTTAAAACCTGACGTGACTCAGAAATCAAACGGTGGGGAATTGGTCAATAATTTATTCTAGGGTGGGAAAAGGCAGGAATCTAAAAATGTCACATTTACAAATGTAGTGGTCACTAATCTTGGTCCGTTTTCACTGTGGATCCTGATGCTGACACTGCGGCTCTGAATAAAGGCCAAAGGATCAGTGATGAAGAAAACCAACTGCATGTTAGCTGCAAGTGTGCCCTCTGGAGGGGCCCTGCATCGGGAGGTGGTCACAACTCCATGTGCGCAGGTTCGGAAACACATCTGGTATAGAAATCCTTTCAGCTCCTTTGTTTGATCTTCCAAAATTTTTGTCCTAATAGCCTTGGAGATAAAACTTTCTTCCAAAATACCAAAGCATATGAGATCAGCTTACTCTATGAAACTAGGAATCTCTCCAAGTCCAAAGGGGAAAAACTGGGAATAGAAATCTTCTCGGGATCACAGTTCAGGCCAGTTTGCAGACCACCACCCACACCCACCCCCTGATCTAATTATTCTTGGTTTACCTTCTGAAAGCCCTCTAGGTCCAGTTTTATTTGTTTCATTTTGCAAGCTCATCCAACTGAGTAAACCACATTAAATCATTCCCCTGCTTTTTAAATTAAAACCAACGGCAACTGGAAAAGTTTCAATTCACACTACCCAATCTGGTTGTTGCCAGAATCTCCCAATCTCTGTAACAATTCTCCCACCCCCATCCCTAACACACCCCACCCAAACTATGCTCCAGCACACTGGCCCCTTTGTCCCAAGCTCATTCAGACTGAAATGTTCTTTCTCCAGGTCCTTCGCTGGCCACCCCATCTAAACACAGCCCCCCACTCCAACGCTACACCTTGGAACTCTATCCCATGACTCCATGTTGTTTTTCCAAATACTTACCACCACTTGAAATCCTATTCGTTCATTTTCTTACTCCCTCCCAGCCCCTGCCCCCAGCAAATACTTGTTCTACAGGGGCAAGGACCTTTTCTTGTTGTCTACTATTACCCTGTGTTAAAACTAAAACTGCCCCTGGCACGTGGTAAGCACTCAAATATTTGTTGACTAACTTAACAAATAGATAAAGCATGAGTTAAAACCTTGATAACCAAGAGGAGAGAAATGACTTTGGATTTGCAGTCAGTATCAGCTTAAGAACATGGACACTTAGTACTAAAAACAAGCCCTTTTGCTCTTATCACCTAGTATACTTTCCAGTCTCCCTCAAACATAAAAAGCCCAAAAGCCAGGGGTAACTTATGCTACAGCTTCTGATCACCAGGATTACGTTTCACAAATGCTGCAAAATGAAGCTTTAGGTAGGGACATTTGTAGCTCCAGTGTCTCCATACTGATGTTCATTTACCCAACTGTATTTTACCAAAATACTTAAAAATTAAAGGTTTTTAAATTAAGGATATCTGGTCCAAACCCTCTACCTTACCACACCAACTACAGAGAATCGGATGTTTTAAAAGCACTTTGTCTGGAACACTGAAAACGGCCACTTTGGTGATTCTTCTGATCAGGTTACCAAGCCTCTAAATTAAAAGATAAAGCAACTTGTCCAAAGTCATCTAGCCTTTCTGTCAGAGCCAAGCTTAAGTATGTTCTGGCTCCACATCTTGAAGAGATGAAAGAGGCTGGAGCCTGGACTCTTGAAAGGGAAATGAGGAACAAATCCAAATTCAGAGGGAAACACTGTTGTCAGCGTAGACCACTCAAATGTGAATAAGCAATCTATTTGTTTCAAACCCTTTCACACTCTTAGGAATGTATACAACTTATATACCTAATAACTCTGGCTCCTAATCCAGAAATGAGTTACTGGTATAATAAGGGCTCAAATTAAAAACCAGTAATCTCCAAGGATGTTCAGAGGGAGCCACTAGGCCAGTCAGCAAGCTTCCTAAGCCTCCAATCCCACTGCCAACTACACACTCTAAGCCTCCCCTTAATGTCTGTGCAGGGCCCCTACTCCGTACCTTTCTTCTCCATACCTAGGGGAATCTGACCCTCAGGACACAACAGTGTTGTCTGACACTGGAGGTGGCCAAAACTGGTATGGTCCAGTGGCCTACATCACACCTAGGTACCACTCATTACAGAAATCCCCCTTCTTCACTGTTACTCATACGTGCTGTACTCACACCTACACCCAAAGTCCTTTGCTCAGCTGTGTGCTACCCTACACAGTCCCAATCTCCCCAGAATGTTCTAACTTCTTATTTCTGAGATGGCTAGCATTTAATGAGCAGTGACTATATATGAGGCTCTACACTTGCTACATGTTATTTGCTCCAAAATAGCTGGTTCAATTCCTTGATCCACTACTTTCTAGCCATGTGATCTTCAGAAGTTATTTAACCTACAGCCTCAATTTCCAAAATAGGTTTAAAAGTACCTAATACAGGCTTCCCTGGTGGCGCAGTGGTTGAGAGTCCGCCTCCTGATGCAGGGGACACGGGTTCGTGCCCCGGTCCGGGAAGATCCCACATGCCGCGGAGCAGCTAGGCCCGTGAGCCATGGCCGCTGAGCCTGCACGTCCAGAGCCTGTGCTCCGCAACGGGAGAGGCCACAACGGGAGAGGCCACAACAGTGAGAGGCCCGCGTACCGCAAAAAAAAAAAAAAAAAAGTACCTAATACATTTGAGTTGCAATGAAGGTAAAATGAAATATATGAAAAGCACTTTTAACAATGCTTAGCATGTGTTAAATAGATGTTAACTATTTTCCCTATCTTACAGATGAAAAAACTTAGGTAGAATTCCTGACATGTCCAAGATCACCCAGATTAAGTGGCAGAACCGGGATTCAAACTTGGGAAGCCTGATTTTAGAGCCAGTACCCTCAGTAATTCTCTCTGTGCCAAGTCAGTTTTCAAATCAAACAAATTCCATCTCCACAGTTTTCTCTAGTGGGGCTGCCCCATCCTCTCCTTCCTTACCTGTCACTTCCCTAGCATTGCTTATTAACTGTAACTAGTTCATCGAGGTAGGTCCTGCACCCACCCCCACTATCGATTTCCCAAGGTCAGCCCAAGGGCTCAGCTACCTGAACACTATTTCCAGCACTACAGACACACAATGTTTCTAATGATTTACAGCTAGACTTGAAATCATTTATTAATAAATTTTTCTTCCTGGAAAACTAGATTCTACCCTTTATGATCTTTTTAAAGGTTCCTATAGAATTTAGGTGAATAAGAATTTTCCACCTATCATATCCATCTTATCTTCTTTATCACCCAAACTCCTATTACATTACATACTAGTCCATAAATCTAGGAAATTAAGTTTCATTATGACCTTAGTCATCCCACATTATAGTCAACTTACTTGGCTTGATAGGACAAAATGACTGCAGAACCAACAGTCTGCGCACAGACTTTGGCAGAGCTTAACTGATGGGCATGACTAGAAAGGCAGCCTACCCATGGAGGCTGACCACTCAGTGATAGTCCCGTTACCTCCAGCACAAGGGATGGGGTCCCAGGCCTACCCCAGACAGAATCTGAAACAAGGTCCAAACCGCAGGAGAGAAGAGGCTGTAGAGGGGAGAAGCCTTTACATAGTCTTGTTCCAGGAATAAACCATCTAAAGCTTCTCCAATGAAGGTCGAGTTATAGAGGTAATAGATCAGAAGAGCAAAGATCTGAAGGACACTGGGAGCGCATATTCCCACCCACCTCTCCCAAAACACACATTAAATGTCTATCCTCCCATTCACTCAACCCAACCATCTCCGAGTTATAGGACCCTGGAAATCAGAAATCCACAAAAAGCAAAGTATGAAGAGTGGGCTATAGGATTAACACAGGTGGCATAATTTACAGAGGGAGGGAATTTTAAAACAATCTGCAAGAAAGAGGAAAATGACAAATGATTTAGCTTTAGCTCCTTCTAGCTTAAATGAGAAGCCTGGCAGCGGAGGCAACAAGGGCATCAGGACCTAAAGATAATAAGCAGACTGATCATCTAGGCCAGGTCAGCCTGAAGAACTTGGGCTGCAATAAAGAAATATCAGCACTGGCCCTGAGAGCACATTAGGAACCATGTACTAATGGTTTCATAGGAACCATGGGATTGGGACAGTGGCAGAACCCTCACTGGAGAGAAAGATGACAGAAAGCCACTGACAAAGAAGTAATTACAAATACGCAGGCCACAATCACAGCACTACAATTAACCAACCCTTGATTTTCCAGGGAAATAACCAGAGCTAAGCCTGTTAGCTTGGCCCTGAGATTACCCCACCCTCACTGCAGAAAAGTGACAAAAAACCTATCAAATTCGCCCTCCTCACAGTCCTGCAAACAAATGAAAAGGAGCAGCAAAGCACCTGAAGGCAAAGAAGTGAGAAGAAAGAAAAGCAAGGAAGAGCACTATGGCCTCAGTACCCCTGAGATTACCCCCAGTTTGCATCCACAAATAGGAGCTCACAGTTAAACAAAAAACATATGCTTTTGCCCACTGGGCAGAGGAAAGAGAACACCTGGGGCAAACTACTCTGTCACAGGGAAGTTCACAAGAAACCAGTGAAGGAAGCAGAAGAGAACCCACCTGAACTCCATTTGACTGATACACACACACCCCAAAACCACCCTGCCCCAACAGACTCCCAAATCAAATTTATAAAGCCCCCTTTCCCAAAGGAATGTCAGTTTCCTGTCACCACCCTACCCAACCAGTCTTTCATTCACCCACCATAAAGCCCAAGCCTCTGTCTTGTCCATGGCTGGAATTGTCTTATTTTGTGCCCAGGTCCTCTGAACCCCTAGTCCCAGAATGAAAGTATAAACAATCAATTCCTCAGCCTATCCCAGCACCCCTATTTGGTTACGCTTGCACCTCACCCACTTCCCAGAGTCTATCATAACACCTTCAAATATAAACCCAACAAGAAAACATCTGGAAACCCTAACAAATGAAGATAGGCAATTTGAGTCTCAGGTGACTATGACAGGGGTTGGCAGGACGCAGGAAGGACACTCCGTGCTGATGTTCGACGTGCGAAATACCAGGTCTATAGCCAGAATCCCCCATACCAGCTTCCAACTGTCCTGACCACAGGGCATTACCAGACAGTGACATGACCCCCCCACCCCAACTACTGGCTCCTTCCCAGTAGTTGTCCCAGCCCCAGTACTTACTGGAGCCCACTGCCTGAAGGACCTACTAGCCTCATAAGCACCAAAGCCACCCATTCCCCACTTCTCACTTGAGAAGCCAAACCCCAGAACCACCCTGCTGGAGCTCAGGATTTTCCTGAACTGGAGACAAGTCAAGGAAAATAGCCAAGCACAGGCGAGGAAAATGGGCAGTAAATTTACTGCATTTTGGTGTGATTAACTCAAGCTGAAGCAACTTGGGCCAGACTCTCCAGTCCTAAAGATGGCAGACTAGCAGAACGACGATGGGTTAAATCCCTCGGGCAGCAGGGAAATCATTCTAATTCCTACATTCAAACCCCTTTCCTCATCTGCCCTGGGTTCTCTGGCCACCCTCCCTTTAGTTGTCATGTCTTCCTGGATGTCAAACTTCCTGAAACTGAGTGCAATCAAGACAATGACAACCAGGTTTCCAAACTGCAAATCGCCCCAAGTTTTATTTGTAGTCCATACAAAAGGGAAAAAAAATTAAGGTTTTCTAACACCACCTACTTGGGGAGATGGGGAAGTGGACTGTGCCGCACAGCATCAGCTAGAACATCAGGGGTCAGTAGGGATCTGGACATATACCAACCAACTGTCCCAACAGGAACTCAGTCTCAACACAGTCTACAGAGGGACAAAGTCAGGGCCCCCTGGACAACTGGCACAGCTTGGCGCATAGGAAATGGTTAAGCTAACCCTTTCCTGGCCTCCCTCACATCTAAAAAGAAAAAGGCGCCGCCGACCTCAGCTGCAGGTTGCTTCCCCATCCAGACGACCTTAAATATCGCGCACAAAAATAAAAGGGAGCCAGGAAAAAAATAAAAACATAAAAGAAATTCCCATCCTGGGGAGATGGGAGGCAGGGGAGAGGGGAACCGCAGATCTAGAGCCAGTAGCAAGATTTGCTGCTGAGGCGAAGGAATAAAGTAGGTTACTGCCGAACACTCAAAAGGATCGTCTCCTGGGGAAGGTCCACATGGTAGAGGGGATGAAAAACCGCAAACAGGAGAGGTATGGGCCAGTGGTTACAACCTGGGCCTGCACCCTACCCCACCTCTCCTCTCCTTCCCTCCCTGTGGAGCCCTGTCCCAGGATGGCCCTACATGCGGCGCTGGTAGCCAGAGTGCATCTGAGCTGCCCGCAGGTAATCATTATAGGAGCCCGAATAGCGTGCGTAATCGGAATGGGCATCGGGCAGGCGACGGTAATCCAGCGAGGACTTTGTCGGCGAGCGGCGGAACGAAAGCTGCGACTCTGATAAACGGCGGTAATCAGAGAGCTCGGCTAAACGCCGGTCGGAACCATACCTAGTCGAGAGAAGAAGACAGTTGGTGAATGAGACAATTGAGGGGAGGGCTCCAGGTGGGCACGGGGGAGATGCCAATGGGGATAGGGAGGGTGTAATCAGATTGGTCTCCAACAAACAAGATTTTGTCAGAAGGCTCAACACCCTATCCAGGGCAAGAATTCAAGCCTGGTCCAACTCAGTGGGAAACCAAGCCCACCACTGAAGACCACCCTTCTGAACTGGCCAAGGTGGATTCTGGTCTGCATTCCCAAACCACAGACAAACTATCCCCACCCTTGGGCCCTGCAGAGAAAGACCTTGGTTGTTTACCAACAGAACGGCGGACGAAAGCAAGGTCCCCAACTTCCCAAAGAGTGGACGCACCACATACACCCTGCCTTCAGCCAGTGACTGCCAAAGGGACTACTCTTTCAAACCCACCCCCACCAGAGGCCAGGACAACCACGTAACAGGCTTAAGGATCCTTCAGACAGTGGGAAAGACTATGGGCCACAATCTTGCAGGCAGTAGCTCCAATAGCACTTGGGCTAGCCTTGACAGGTGACACTTTTCCCAGCCTGACTAGCTGGTACCACCCCAGTCTGAGCACTATGCTCCACCTGAACCCTGGTGACCAGGAAAGTTCACAGACATCACCCCCCTCAGCTTCTGGACATCCCACAGGAGTAGAGAAGACCAAGGGAGGGGCCGATGGCTCCAGTTTCCCTCCCATGCCAACCTCAGCCCCTTGCCCTGAGCCCCAGCTGGGGGCAGAGGCGGGGGGGCATACAGTACCTTTTCGACATGGCGACAGCCTTTTTGTACGGATCGTCGTAGCTGGCCCGGGGTGGGGAGAGGCGCGTACGCTCATAGGGCGGCGGGGTGCTGTTGGCGTTGGCAACGGCCCCCTGGGACATGGACAGGTAGGCTGCAGACGGCTGACCTGCCCCATCGTAGGCATTGCCCGGCTGGCCACGGTAGGAGGCAGCAGCCTGAGGATGCTGCTGTGCAGCATAGGAAGCAGCCAATGAGGCTGATGATTGAGTGCGGTAAGGAGCTGCCAGGGTGGCAGAAGGTTGGGCCCCGTAGGCAGCTGCAGCACCATAGGAGCCAGTGGCCGCAGCAGCTGACTGAGCCCCATACGAGCCTGATAGGCCCATTGATGCTTGAGCTCCATAACTATTCAGCTGGGTCTGAACAACTGGCTGGGCCCCATAGGAGCCAGCCATTGGGGTAGTGGCTTGTGCAGCATACGCAGCTGGCTGGCTAGCATAAGCAGCAGCTGTAGCTGGTTGTGCCACATAGGCAGCAGGTTGGGAAGAATAGGAAGCAGCCTGTTGTGCAGCGTATGGGGCAGACTGGGCATTATAAGAGGCCGAAGGCTGGGCACTGTAAGAAGCTGCCTGGGCCCCATAAGCTAGTGAAGAGGCTGCAGACTGGGCCCCATAGGAGGCTGCCTGGGCCCCATAGGAGCCTAGGGAGGAAGCTGCTCCCTGGGTGTTGTAGGAGGAGGCAGCCGCACGAACCCCATAGGAAGAGGCAGCCTGCGCCCCATAAGAGGATGGCTGGTTACCATAGGAGGCAAGGGAGGAGCCCTGAGCCCCATAGGAGTTGAGCGAAGAAGCCGCAGCTGGCTGACCCCCATAGGAGGAGAGGGCCGAGGCCGAGGGCTGGGCTCCACCATATGGACCAAGCGAGGAAGCTGCGGCAGACTGGGAGCTAGGGCTAGCCAGCTGGCCCCTGTATGGGGCCCCAAGGGAAACAGAGGGCTGAGCGCGGTAAGAGGCTGCCTGGGCTGTCATGGGCTGAGTCCGATAACCGACACCCAGAGAGGCAGAAGGCTGGGCCCTGTAGGCAGCGCCCAGTGACGCTGAGGGCTGGGCCCGGTAGGTGGCTGGCTGGGCCGTCAGAGGAGCCACATACGAGGCTCGGGGAGGTGAACGGCGCAGGGGGCTGCGGTCGCGACCAAAGAAGGGTGGTGTGGGCTGACGGGCTTGCCCATCAAAGCCACCAGTGCTGTTGCCAAAAGCCTGCTGGTAGTCGAAGGTGGCAGAGAAGCCACCAGTTCCGGGGAATGCCGTATCCCCAGCCCCTGGTTTCTTGGTCTTGTCCCCAGACTGGATAGCCAGGCCAGGCCCCTTCTTCTGACCCTTGGTTGAGAGTTCCACGTTGATGCGCTTGCCCTTCACTTCTTTGCCGTTGAGCTGCGCGATGGCGGCTTTGGCATCTGCTTCCTTCTCCATGTGAACAAACGCGTAGTCTGATAAAGCAGCAGACAGAGGGTTAGCAATTAGGGGGGCAGGGCATGCTACCTGATGGGTCCCAAACTGGACACACCAACAGCACCCAGCTGTTGCCAGCTACCTCCAGGCCTCCAAACCCTCCTCTCCAGGAGTAGGTCATAAAATGTGGCTCCCATATAACAAAGCTTCTGACTGTCCCAAGCAGGCAGCTTTGTCTATGGCTTTCTTCCCATTCACCCCGTTCCCCCTGCCACCTCACCCAACTTCCTGGTGAGAGAAGAAAGAGCAAAGATGAACAGCAACACAGGATAAAAATCTTCACGTCTCCTGTAAGTATAAACGAGCAGACAAAAAGCAGAAAGCATTCCTGGATCACTCAATTATTCAGTACTGTCTATCCCAAGATTACCAAACACTACTGTTCACCTTTGAGGCTTAACTCTCAAACACTGAAAATGACCACTTATGTCTTGGAATGACCCATGTCTCAGCCCAGGGTCCAATTAAGGCAGGAGAGCTACACTGCAATGCACAGTCCATGAAATTCCTCCAGTACAATCTCCCCCTTTCCCACAGTACTTCCCGGTTTTCAAAGCACTTCCATGCACAGGACCTCATTTGGGCCTCACAACAATCCCAGGAGGCAGGCAGAGCAAAGGATCATTATCCTTATTTTACAGGTGGGCAAACACACTCAGAGAATTTATACGGCTTGCGACAAAACCATGTGTCAGACCCAGAAACAGAATCCCAGCTCTCCATGCCTCTTCACTACACCAGTCTACCCCTGAGAAGTCAATGTGTAAGGCAGGATTGTGTATTAAGACTAGACATTTAAGCTTAGAAGGGGAGAAGCTGGACCCCACGTAAGCCAATAAGATGTGAGAATGGAAACTGAGCCTCCTGGCTGAGTTCAGGCCCAAGGCGTGCGCGCGCGCTCGCACACACACACGCCCCCCACCCCCAGGCTACATTACATCAGAGGTTACTCATCAAGAGACAGAAGTATTCCTTACCCCTTGGGCTTCTGTTCACAGAAAAGATTTGGTTTCTCAGCTTCACAGCAAGAAGCTGCAATTACCACAACTAGCAGGCTCTGCTAAGCAGGTTACCCCTCAGGTCCTCATTCAGTTCTAAATGAGCTGTGGTAGGAAAGCCTCTAAGACAGGATGTTGATCTCAAAGTCCTACTCATCTACCATATAGAACAAGAAAACTTTAGGAAAGGAAGTAATAGGAAGAAATTCTTGTTCACATCCAAACTCACAAACCACGATGGTGCAAGCAGAATCTGAAGAACAATGAAAAAGGTCATGCTGGTGGTAAGTAAGGCCATGCACTTAACCCCATCTGGACCTGTGGCTACTTTTAAAGTCCAAGCACCAGGACCCCATCTCTCTCACATCACTTTAGGAAATGAATTACCTAGATGAAGTTACTAAGGTTCCATTCTTGATAAGAAATCCTTTTAAATGGCCTCTAAACAAGTGTCCTAATTTCTAGAAACTTTCATACTGGGACGCCCTCTCTAGCTGTTCCTATAAAGCAAGCCATTTTCCTGGATGTAAGCCACCAACCTGACTCTCATACAAATAAGAATAAAAATAATCAACAGGGGCTTCCCTGGTGGCACAGTGGTTGAGAGTCTGCCTGCCAATGCAGGGGACACGGGTTCCTGCCCCGGTCCGGGAAGATCCCACATGCCGCGGAGCAGCTGGGCCCGTGAGCCGTGGCCGCTGAGCCTGCGCGTCTGGAGCCTGTGCTCTGCAACGGGAGAGGCCACAACAGTGAGAGGCCCGCGTACCACACAAAAAAAAAAAAAGTAAAATAATCAACAGGTAGAAGTCAGAAGTGTGGTATAGCAAAAGGAATCCTGGGGCTAGGCGCTAAAATGCCTCAGCTGAAGATCCAGTTCACTGACTTGCTGTAAGTTCTTACGGAACTTACAATTTATTTCTCCATCTGACAATCTGTCCTACCCACCTCAGAGTTAGAAGATTCAAATGAGATGATAAAAATGCCTTGTAGGGCTTCCCTGGTGGCGCAGTGGTTGAGAGTCCGCCTGCTGATGCAGGGGACACGGGTTCGTGCCCCGGTCCGGGAAGATCCCACATGCCGCGGAGCGGCTGGGCCCGTGAGCCATGGCTGCTGAGCCTGCGCTCCGCAACGGGAGAGGCCACAACAGTTGAGAGGCCCGCATACCGCCAAAAAAATAAAAAGCCTTGTAAAGTATAAATAGCTATATAATGATAAAAATCATGATAATTATTCAAGCCTAGGAATAACCACAGGCTTAGTTCCCTACAGATATGATCTTTCATCTCTAATAAAACACAAGAAATACAATGTAACCTGTAAATGCAAATTTGGAACTAGCCAGAGATGATAAAGGAACAAAATGAACTATCACAACTGTCTTTACACCCCTATGGCCAGAACCTGATTCTTCCAATTGCGAAAGGCGAAAAGCAAAGCGTTCCTTTCGGCCTAGCCACAGGGCACCAGAACTGTCCTCTCATCTCTCACCTCCAGTTTGGGTACAGTGAGCTAAAAATCAATGCTGGTGGTCCCAGATCTCTTTAAAAGCAAAGGCTGAGCTGACCCTACCACCAGGAGAATGCAATGGCAAGCAGAAAGCAAGAGTGTAGGCAGATTAAAGGGAATTAAAAAACTTTCAGGCACTATGAGGGAATATTAAGGAACCATACTATATTCCTGGTTAACCTATCCACAAATTCCTAGGACTGGAATAAGCTAGGAAAAAACACCCAACAAAAACTTTCAATGGGTTTACAAGAGCAATAGGATGTCACATTATCTATTCCCTACTTAGCTCGGTTTTATTAAGAGACCAACTTGTGAAACTTGAAAATTGAGATTTCATGTGTACAATTCAATTGACCACACAGATAAGCTATATAGCTGATAAAAAGAAAGCCATCAGATACAATTATATCCAATTTATATCTGAGAGTTTCTAAGCCTGATACTGGAGGGAAGTGCGAATAGGTTGTCCAGCTGACTCCATCACATGAGGGCTAACTAACCCTTATCACAGTGAGCAGCTAAACCCAGACCCAGCCCTTCCAAAGATGCCCAGGAACCTAACTACTCCTAGGACAATAAAGAAAAACCAAAGATCTAGAAAACTCCAGGGACCCACCTGCCTGGAGAGGTAGTTCAAGGAAACGGTGACCCCTGAAGGAAATCCATCGCATTTAAAGGGACTAGCAGGCAATGATTTACAGAGCTATCCTAATGGTCTGGTGACTTCACAATTCCTCCAGTACCAAAGTTAAGAGAATCCAGAAAAATGAGTTTTCCTATTCTCAGAAGAGTAAAAAAATTCTAATTTGAAACTACAGAGCTGTATGTAGGAGGAAAGAATGGCCACCCACAACAAAGGAGAGGAAACAGTTTCCTATTCTGCCCTTCAGACTTCTCATGGAATCTAAATGGTTCCTAAAGCTGTCAGCAACTCTCAAACTTCATCCTTGAACACCCAACAGAATGTAGCTGTGGAGAGTGGTTACAATCTGCTGTTGCTATGGAAATTTTTATTCTACAAATCATATCTAAGCTCCTGGAACCAAGCAACTACGTTATTCCCCCTGTGAAATAAAAAGGAACTGGCTGTCCTGTGCAATGCCAAGCTTCTGTGCTTTTCAAAGACCTGACAACCAACACAAGATGACTCAATCAAGTGCCCATTCCCAGAGCAAGAAATAAGTAAGCTATTTATAGAGCCAGAGCCAAGTCTCTTCTACTACATTCCCAACTTAAAAACTTTATTTTCCTTCACTCCAAATAGAAAAGCATCAGTGGAGAATATGATCCTCAAATCTTTACCACAGTCCCTTACCTCAAAATATTATCAGGCACTCTCTTACATATCAGCGTAACTACAAACAACAACTAACCACCACTCCCTAAGGAAATCAGTGCATCTCTGCCAATCAAATGTTCGCAAAGGGACAAAATGCACAAAACTTTCACTTTAACTCTCACAAAGAAAACAGTCAACAGTTCTAAAAACCACATGCAGTTACACACTTCACCCCACCCCCCCACTGCCACTTGGTGTCAGTCCCAAGCAAATTCAGGCAAATTTTTAGCCTTCTCTACCAACCCAAAGGAGGCTTCTTGACCAATGAGTTCCATAGAGACTGTCCCCTCAGATGCAAGTTTCTAGACTCCCAATCTAGTAGCCACCCTGTCTGAGAACCACACAAAAAAATGTAATAGGTCAATCAAACAGAACTCTCATAATGAGTCATATACATTTCCTGGCCAGGGGCCCAATCTGATGCCCTTCCCACTCTTTCACTCTAAATAAAAGCAAAAATTCATGCACCATACAGCCTGCCTCATCAGAGCACCCAGCAGGAAAGCCTGATTCCAGATAGTCATGAATTTGCATAGCCTGAGTTGAGGAAAACAAAATGCAGTATTAATGCAGAAGGAGGAATTACTCCTAGTGGTGGAGACTGCAACCCTCACACTTCCCCCAGTTACGGAAAGGATAAGGAATGACCCAAAAGATGTATCTTGGTGGAAATGAATAAGCACCTGCTCCCAAATGTATTTACTATCCTCAAAACTTCTCACACAGGGTATGAGCAGCTATGAATCCAACACCAGGAGCAAGGGATCAGATACTCACTCCCAGGTTGCATCCCTGAAGATAGCAAGGCAAAGTTGACTCTGATCGGTTCCCAAGTGGAACAGAAACTGGCCACATACACAAGGGCTATACCTCCAAATCTTGCCAACAAAAAAGAAAAAGAGCTTAGGGATAAGAACCCAGACTATGAAAAAAGTCAACTAAGTCCCAAAAAGGAGGTCAGGCCTAAATTATAGTGATACATTCTTCTCGAAGGCAAACTAGGGATCTACCCTGACAATTAGACTACTCAAGCAAAGATGACTATTAAGTCCCCACGTCCCCCTCAGAGTGTGCCCCCTTGCAAAATCACCAAGTTTCTAAAAGGATACCGCCCTAGGGCACCGGCTTGACGAGTTAGTTGCTCAGAAGAGGCCATTTCATAAAACAAGCCTTCGTCCACATGCGAAAAGTCCGGGTTTCCAGTTTATAGATGTAAAATCGATCCCAAAGGGGAAAAAAAAAAGTTTGAGGGAGTTGGAAAGCACAGAATTGCCACGCCTAACCCACCTAACAATACTGAAAGGCCAAAGTGGTTAGGAAGGGGCCCCTCCTGTACCCACGAGTAACTATACCCATCAGTAGACCCACGCCACACAATACTAAAAGATCCCAGCCCAAGAAACTTCCAAGGGCCCCGTTACCTTCCGCTCGGGAGCATTCATCGAGAGGGAACACGACGGTGGCCTTGGGGGGGGGGGGTTCAGCCCCCACCTTTTCCCTTTTCCCTTGCTCTGACAGACTTCTGAAGAGGAAGTGGGGAAGTGGCGAAATCTTCCCCGCTCCATGATCCGGCTTGTGCCCGTCACTTCCCAATTTCCGTTCGGCGCCAGGCCCAGGAGCCCAGTGGAAGGCGCGCCCCCGGTACCCTCCCAAGTCTCTCAGGCGCGTCCCCGGCCCCGTAGCTCGGCTCGCAGTGGCCGCCGCACCCACCCAGAGCCGCTTCCTCCCATTTGGTTAATGGTGCCTGGCCCGCACGGGAGGAGGGTGGCTCTACCCAACGCGCCCCCAACACCTCCGGCCTCACTCCCGCGGACTTCTCCCAGCCCCCACCGCCAACCGCGCAGTGACCGACCCCCGGGAAAGGGGCGTGGCTAACAAGCAGAGTGCCCCGAGCGCGCCCGCGCCCGCCTCCACATTACCTTTCACCACGTCACACTCGATGACGCGTCCGCGGCGCTCGAAGAGGCTGCGCAATTCCTGGCTCGTGCACGCAGCCGATACATTGCCCACGAATATCTTCCAAGTGTTAAGAGGCCGTGGGCGCGACATCTCCACCACGAGCGCGCGCCCCGGCCGCAGCTCGTGGCCATGCAGGGCCTCGATGGCGCGCAGCGCGCCCGCGTTCTCGCGCATGTGCACGAAGGCGAACTGTTTCATGACGGCGCAGCTCATGACCGTGCCGTAGGGCGCAAAGAGAGCTGCTAGCTCCTCCGGCGTCGTATCCGCCCCATCGACGTTTCCCACGAATATCTTCATTTTGCCGCCGCAGCCGCCTTCCCGGAGAGCCTGGACCTCTCCTCCAGCGACAGGCGAAACGTCTGACCCGCCGGCAGTCCTCCCCAGGAATGGCTGGCGACGGAGAACCCCGCCGCGCAGGCGCTCTGACCTAGCCAATCGGAGCCCAGATCCCGCGTGCCCTTCAGCCAATCAGAGAGTCTGAGAGAAAATGCACTCAGGCGCAGCCAATCCCAGAGGGCCTGGAGCCCGCTTGTTAGCGGAGGGGGTGGGAGAGGGACGACTGCGCGCGACCAACCGCCACTGCCGGGGGGAGGGGGAAGAAGGGCTGGAGAGGGGGATCCGCGTGCGAGGAGCGCAGTGGCTGCAGAGAGGCCTAGTCAGTGAGGCGGCCTCTGGCCTGGGTGGGGCCGAGATCGGCGGGCCCCAAGAAAAAACTTTGTTCAGTCGGAAGTCAGAGCCCCTCCCATTCTGGCAACCTAGGCCAAACACGCGCCTAGAGGTGGCAGCGAGTGTCCACGGGAAGGCCCAGCCTGGCGGGAGAAAACAGGACAGACGCCTTCCTTCAGCAAACGACTCCCAGGACTGCCGCCTGTGGTCTGAGGGGACCCTGAGAGGCATTTGCCCTGGAGAAACCCTCGTGCCATTAATTTATTCTTTGGAAACGCATTCCCTGAGGTTGCTGAGGTCCTGGCAGAGGCTGGAGACGTTGAAAAATCAGTAAGAGCCTCTCCCTTTTATGGACTTTCCAAACGAGGAATGAGATATATATCTCTGTGTATGTTTGAAATTTTCCACAATAGAAAGTTTAATAAAATAGGAAATTAAGTCAAAAGAACGGTCCTTGAGAGGGTAAAAATTGAGCCTTTAAATAGAAGAAGAAAAACTTCAAAACTGACGGTTGTACGTATGTAAATAAAAAGATTTTGCATGGCAGAAGACGTCAAAAACAAGAACATGTGACAAGTTCAGGGAAATGTTTGCTTACAAGTTCATGCTACAAATTTTATTGAGAACCTACCCTGTGGGGCAGGACCAAGGATAAAGCAGTAAACAAAAAGTGACAAAAATCCCGACCTTGGAGCTTATATTATGGTGGGGAGAGACAGATAATAACAAGTAAAACATTTAGCCTGCTAGGTAGTGATAAAGACTTGAAGTAACTGAGGGAGCAGACAAGCCATCCTCTGGGGGGAATAATTCCAGCGTGAAAGTACATGTCAGGAAGTCCTGGGGCAGGAGCATGTCTGTCCAAGGAATCACAAGCTAGTATGGCTGGAGGGGGGAACAGAGTGAATAATAGAGCGTAAGGATGGGGAGGAGGTGTAGAACCTTGTGGGCCATTGAAGTAATTTTGGCTTTCACTCTTAGACCGGAAGTCTAGAGAGCAGAGGGGTTCATCTGATATGACTTATCTTTCATAGTTTTATAAGTATCATTCTGGCTGCTATTGAAATGGGTAAAAACAAAGAGAAAACAGTCATTTGCTCAGAACAGTTATCACTATGGCAAAAATCCAGGAGAGAGGGACTACCCTGGAGGTCCAGTGGTTAGGACTCCGCACTTCCCCTGCAGCAGGCTTGGGTTCAATCCCTGGTCGGGAAACTAAGATCCCTTATGCAGCACGGCCAAAAAAAAAATCCAGGAAAGAGATGATGGTGACATGGATCAGGGTGGCTGCAGCAGAATTCAGGGGAAGTGCTCAGATTTGGATATAGTAGTTTGAAGGTAGAGCCAACAGAATGTGCGATCGGATGTGAGTTGTGAGAAAAGTCAAAGATGACTCCAGGTAAATGGAAACATGGAGTTGCCATTTATTGAGATAGGGAACATTGTGGATGACCAGGACATAATAAGTTGTTTTTTTGGTTTTTTGGTTTTTTGTTTGTTTTTGGCCATGCATCACCACCTGTGGGATCTTAGCTCCCTGACCAGGAATCAAACCCAGGCCCACAGAAGTGAAAGCATGGAGTCCTAACCACTGGACTGCCAGGGAGTTCCCTGGACATAATAAGTTTGAGATGCCTCTAAGTCATCAAGTGGAGATACCAATGGACAATTAGATATGTGTCTGGAGTTCAGGGCAGAGGTCTGGGCTGAAGATACAAATTTGTGAGTCTAAAGGGTTAATATCTATACTGTACAAAGAACTCCTACAAATTGATAGGAAAAAAAGATGAGATAAATATGCCAAGGATGCTAACTGGTAATTTTATAGGAAAAGAAGTACAAATAGCCAATAAACAAGAAACTTCATTGCTCGTCAGGGAAATGCAATTTCCTGAGAGAATGAGAACGTTTTCGCCCCTCAGATGTGCAAAAAATTCAGAAGATTTATATCTGTTGGTGGTAAGGGTGTGAGAAAATTACACTTACAGATTGTATCTATGAACTACATATGTAGTGTGAACTCTACATCCTTCTTGGTAAGTATTCTGCCAATATCAAAACTTTAAATGTAGTGAGCTGGGATTTCCCTGGTGGTGCAGTGGTTAAGAATCCGCCTGCCAGTGCAGGGGAGATGGGTTCCATCCCTGGTCTGGAAGATCCCACATGCCATGGAGCAACTAAGCCCGTGAGCCACAGCTACTGAAGCCCACACGCCTAGAGCCTGTGCTCCACGGCAAGAGAAGCCAGCACAATGAGAAGCCCATGCACCACAACAAAGAGCAGGCCCCACTCACCATAACTAGAGAAAGCCTGCACAGCAATGAAGACCCAACGCAGCCAAATAAACAATTATTAAATAAATAATGTAGTGAGCCTTTAATATAGTAATCCTGCTTTGGAAATCTAGCCTACAGAAAACTCATCAATAAGGATGTTGGTATAAATTTATTTATTGTTGCATTGTTTGTAGTAGCAAGCAGTGGAAGCAACCTGAATGTCTATAAATAAGGAAATATTGACTTATGATGGAATATTATGTTGCTATTAAAAATAGGTCAGGGGACTTCCCTGGCGGTCCAGTGCTTAAGACTCTGCACTACCACTGCAGGGGGCACAGGTTCCATACCTGGTCAGGGAACTAAGATCCCACATGCCCCGAGGCCAAAAAAAAACCCTCTAAAAATAAAAATAGGTCAGAATCTATTGACATGGAAGGGTGACCATAATTTAAGAGGGAAAAAATGTAATTATATAACATTACGTCTTTCTAAGCTGTAGGTGAAAAACCCTCAATATAATACGCATACATTTTTTCAGCAAAGAAAAGTAATATCGGTTACCTCAATGGGATGAGATGGGGGTTAATTTTTTTATGCTTTTCTGTATCATTAGACTTTCAACAATGAGCATCTAATTCTTTTATAATTTAAAAAAGTACACTGTAAGGGGGAAAAGAGGGGCACTCTGATACATTCACAAATCCAAACTGCTGGCACTATTCTCAGAGCAGGGTATCAGCAGGCCTCTGGACACCCAGGGCACATAGTCTTTTAAAAGGATTCGTGGTGGCAGTTCCATGTTTGTTCCAAAAAATCCTGGGTTTAGAGTCAGAACACTGCAATAGAAATATAATGTGAAACCCATATGTGCTTTTAATTTTTCTGGTATCCACTTTAAAAAATAAAAAGAAACAGGTAAAATTAACTTTAACAATGTATCTTATTTAACCCAATGTTTCTAAAAAAATATTCTTTCTTCATGTTATCAATATAAAAATTCTTGTTAAGATATTTTACATTCTTTTCCTTCAACTAAGTCTTTGAAATGCATTGTGTATTATACACTTACAGCACATCTCAATTTGGACGGGCCACATTTCCAGTGTTCAGTATGTAGCCACATGTGGCCAGTGGCTGCCATCTTGGCTAGTGCAGGCTTAGCCCTCTTCTTGAAATGGCCTTTAGATCCTGAAGAGACATCCTTTGGAAAAGCGAAACTTCAACGTTGGGGATACATGTGATTTTTTAAAATAGCCCTATATTTTTCAGAGCCAAGTGTGAGGAATGAGGATTAGCAGGAAGATCAAGCTCAGAAATATCCATCAACAAATAGTGTCAGAGCTGCCAAGGATTCTTCAGGATGAGCCAGGCCAGGCCAGGCTGACCCAAACCCTTTAAAGATCAGAGACTCAGCGACTTCCCCGGTGGCGCAGTGATTAAGAATCCGCCTGCCAATGCAGGGAACACGGGTTTGCGCCCCGGTCTGGGAAGATCTCACATGCCGCGAAGCAACTAAGTCCGTGCGCCACAACTACTGAGCCTGTGCTCTAGAGCCCGTGAGCCACAGCTACTGAAACCTGCACGCCTAGAGCCCGTGCTCCACAACAAGAGAAGCCACTGCAATGAGAAGCCTGCGCACTGCAACAAAGAGTAGCCCCCGCTCACCAAAACTAGAGAAAACTCGCACGCAGCAACGGAGACCCAATGCAACCAATAAATTAATTAATTTAAAAAAAAAAAGATCAGAGACTCAGAGTATCCATTAAGGCTGCATCAAAAATACTTCATTGTTTATAAGTAAAATAATAAATGATAAACTAAATTAGGTTCTAATTATAAACACATTTTTCACCTACGAGGACATCTCAGTTAATTATACTAACAAACCAAAAACTTTTTGGTTTAGTTGGTGACTGTAGTAGGCCAAAGATATCAGTTCCTAATCCCTAGAACCTGTAAGTATTACCATATTTGGAAAAAGGGTCTTTTCAGATGTGATGAATTTAAGGATCTTGAGATGGCGAGATTATCCTCGATTACTTGCTTAGGCCCTAAATGCAAGTACCTGTATCCTCATAAGAGGGAGACAGAGGGAGACTTGGCACAAATACACAGAAGGAGAAGGTGATGGGAAGACAGAGCGGGGAGAGTTTTAAAGATGCTGGCCTTGAAAGTTGGAGCGATTGGCCGTGAGCCAAGGAATGCCAGCAGTCATCAGAAGCTGGAAGAGGCAAGGAATGGCAAGGATTTTTCCCTAGAGCCTCCAGAGAAACTGTGGCCCTGCTGACACCTTGATTTCAGCCCAGTAGTACTAATTTTTGACTTCTGGCTTCCAGAACTGTAAGAGAATAATGATCTATTTTAAGCCACCCAGTTTTTGGTAATTTGTTACAGCAGCTATGGGAAACGAATAGAGTTGTAAATTGTTTTTTTAACAACACAAATGAAGATATTTTCACAGCATGGACTCATATTATCTTGTTCCAAACTTTTCCCCTTTCGACCCCCTTCCTTCCTGCTCTCCACCCTGTCCTATGTAAGGGTGTGAAAAGCGGAGGCTTGGGGCTGTGGTAGCAGTCACCCTGCAACCAAAATGGGAGGGGGGTGCTAAGAGAAACGTACAGGTCAGGGTGACACAGTGTCCTGACACCACTGAGCCACTGGACCAGCTCTGAATCCTCAAACCTCCAGACTGCTTATCTTATGAGATAATTAAATGTCTTAATTGCTTTGACCCCTATTAGGACTCTTGCTACTTGCAGCAGAATTCATCCTAATATAGAATTCAACAGACAGTATCAAAACTGCAAGTAAGAAAAAGCAGTACATTTCCCTGGTGATTAGCAATAAATTGATTTGCTAATAATCAGGGAAATGCAGATCAAATCACCTTGATTTATCACCTCACACCTGTCAGAATGGATAGCATCAGAAAGAACACAGGGAATTCCCTGGAGGTCCAGATGGGTGGTGGGAATGTAATTTGGTGCGGCCACTGTAAAGAACAGTATGGAGGTTTCTCAAAAAATTAAAAATAGAACTACCTCATGACCTAGCAATTCCACTCCTGGGTATATACTGGAAAAAAACAAAAACACTACTTGGAAAAGATACACGCACCCCAATGTTCACAGCAGCATTATTTACTATTGCCAAGATATGGAAGCAACCTACGTGTCCTTCAACAGATGAATGGATAAAGAAGACACGATATATATGTACAATGGGATACTACTCAGCCATAAAAAAGAACAAAATTTTGCCATTTGCAGCAACGTGGATGGACTTGGAGGGCATTATGCTAAGAAATAAGTCAGAGAAAGATGAATACTGTATGCTATCACTTATATGTGGAATCTAAAAAATACAACAAACTAGTTAATATAACAGAAAAGAAGCAGACTCACAGATACAGAGAACAAGCTAGTGGTTACCAGTGTGGGGGGGGGAGGGGCAGTACAGGGCTGGGGAAGTGGGAGGTACAAACTATTGGGCGTAAGACAGGCTACAAGGATGAAGTGTATAACACAGGGAATATAGCCAATATTTTGTAATAACTTTAAATGGAGTTGAGAACTGAATTATTGCCTGCCATATCAGTAAACAAAGGATTTCACAGCCATCAGCCATCACATTACCCCTGTTTCACTGAGCCCAGACTCTTGCATCTTCCCATACATAGACAAGTGGTAAATTTCTTAACTTGAGATATCTGGTTTTCTTTTATTATCAAGTAATCTTTTGAGGTTCTGACTACATTGGTTCTGTTGCAAAAACTCCTATATATCCTGGCTCTTCCCCCTTTCTCTTTGGAGCAGTCTCTCAGAGTTATTTGAGATGCTATCTCATGGGCTTGAAGTCCTAAGAATGTCTGCCGAATAAAATATAACTCTCAGGAATTCCTGGCGATCCAGTGGTTAAGACTCCAGCTTTCATTGCTGAGGGCGTGGTTTTGATCCCTGGTCGGGGAACTAAGATCCCACAAGCCTCGTGGTGCGGCCAAAACAAAAAAGGAAAAACATAACTCTCAACTTTCAGATTGTGCGTTTTTATTTTATTTTTCCAGTCGACAGAGTATAACCTTTAAAAACTGTATAAAAATAAATTTTAAAAAGTATTTATATTAAAAAAAAAGACCAGGGGGACTTCCCTGGTGGCGCAGGGTTAAGAATCAGCCTGCCAAGGCAGGGGACACGGGCTCAAACCCTGCCAGGAAGATCCCACGTGCCATGGAGCAACTAAGCCTGTGCGCCACAGCTACTGAGCCCACATGCCACAACTACTGAGCCAGCACACCAAGAGCCCATGCTCTGTGACAAGAGAAGCCACTGCAAAGAGAAGCCCAAGTATGGCAACCAAGAGTAACCCCTGCTCACCGCAACTAGAGAAAGCCAGCATGCAACAATGAAGACCCAACGCAGCCAAAAAAAAAAAAGTGGTTGAGTGGGACTCCGTGCTCCCAATGCAGGGGGCCCGGGTTGAATCCGTCGACAGGGAACTAGATCACACATGCATGCCGCAACTAAGAGTTTGCATGCCGCAACGAAGGAGCCCGCCTGCTGCAAATAAAACCCAGCAGAACCAAATAAATAAATATTTTTAAAAAGACCAGTTTCACACCTTAAAAAAGAAAAAGCAATACAGTTGGGACTTCCCTGGTAGCGCAGGTTAAGAATCCGCCTGCCTATGCAGAGGACACGGGTTCGATCCCTGGTCCGGGAAGATCCCACATGCCACGGAGCAACTAAGCCCGTGTACCACAACTACTGAGCCTGTGTGCCACAACTACTGAAGTCTGCGCGCCTAGAGCCCGTGCTCTGCAATAAGAGAAGCCCACGCACCGCAACGAAGAGTAGCCCCCGCTTACCGCAACTAGAGAAAGCTCGCGTGCAACAACGAAGACCCAATGCAGCCAAAAATAAATAATTTTTTTTTTAAAAAAAGCAATACAGTCATGTTGTCTAAAAATATGGAGGTAAATTCCAGAAGAAATGGCTAAAGGAGTTGAAATCTCTTACCTCTAGAAAGTGGATTTAGGAAGAGATGGGACAGAAATTGCTCTTTTTCATTATAAGCATAGTAGTACTATTTGACTTTTTAAGTTGTGTACCTATGTTACTTAGATAAAAATCAAAATTTAGGAAAAAAAAAAATTAGGACTTCCCTGGTGGCGCAGTGGTTAAGAATCCGCCTGCCAATGCAGGGGCCACGGGGTTAAGCCCTAGTCTGGGAAGATCCCACGTGCCACAGAGCAACTGAGCCCATGTGCCACAGCTATTTAGCCTGTGCTCTAGAGCCTGTGAGCCATGCAGCCAAAAACAAATAAATAAATAAATAAATTTTAAAAAATAAAATAAATAAAAATTTATTAATTTTCAAAGTACTTTATTTTTTGGCGTTGGGTCTTCGTTGCCGCACGCGAGTTTTCTCTAGTTGCAGCGAGCAGGGGCTACTCTGTTGCGGTGCACTGGCTTCTCATCTCGGTGGCTTCTCTTGTTGTGGAGCACGGGCTCTAGGCGCACGGGCTTCAGTAGTTGTGGCATACGGGCTCAGTAGCTGTGGCTCGCGGGCTCTAGGGCGCAGGCTAAGCAGTTGTGGTGCACGGGCTTAGTTGTTCCGCAGCATGTGGGATCTTCCCAGACCAGGGCTCAAACCAGTGTCCCCTGCATTGGCAGGCGGATTCTTAACCACTGCACCACCAGGGAAGCCCTCTACTGCTTTTTTAATGTAAATGATTTTTTAATATTGAGATATAGGGAATTCTCTGGCGGTCCAGTGCTTAGGGCTCCACGCTTTCACTGCTGAGGGCCAGGGTTCAATCCCTGCTCAGTGAACTAAGATCCAAGTCATGCAGCGCAGCCAAAAAAAAAGAGATATAATGCATACAACATAAAATTCACCCCTTTAGTGTATAACTCAGTGGTTTTAGTATATTCACAGGGTGGTGCAACCATCACCACACTAATTCCAGAACATTTTAATTAATCACCCTCAAAAAGAAACCCTATACTTATTAGCTGTCACTCCCCATTCTCCCCTTCACTCATACCCTGGTGACCACTAATTTTTCTGGCTCTGGATTTGCCTATTCAAGACATTTTATATAAATGGAACAATACAAGTATATGGCTCACATTCTGGCTTCTTTCACTTAGCTTAATGTTTTCAAGATTTATCCACATCGCACCTTTTTTTGGTTAATCTAAAATAATTTCAAAATAAAGCACATTCAAAAATTGACTTTAGGGGCTTCCCTGGTGGCGCAGTGGTTGGGAGTCCGCCTGCCGATGCATTGGACACGGGTTCATGCCCCGGTCCGGGAAGATCCCACGTGCCGCGGAGCGGCTGGGCCCGTGAGCCATGGCCGCTGAGCCTGCGCGTGCGGAGCCTGTGCTCCGCAACGGGAGAGGCCACAGCAGGGAGAGGCCCACGTAAAGCAAAAAAAAAAAAAAAAAATTGACTTTAGGGTCACGATTTTTAGCTAAAATGTGTAATTTTTTTTTAAAGTTTGTAAACAGTCGTAGAGTAGTTTCAACGTATTTATAAGACTTAACAGGGGGACTTCCCTGATGGTGCAATGGTTAAGAATCTGTCAATGCAGGGGACACAGGTTCGAGTCCTGGTCCGGGAAGATCCCACATGCCGCGGAGCAACTAAGCCCGTGAGCCGGAACTACTGAAGCCCATGTACCTAGAGCCCATGCTCAGCAACAAGAGAGAAGCCACTGCAATGGGAAGCCTGCGCACTACAGCGAAGGGTAGCTCCCGCTTGCCACAACTAGAGAAAGCCTGCATGCAGCAATGAAGACCCAAAGCAGCCAAAAGTCAGTAAGTAAATAAATTTATTTTTTTTTAAAAGGATAGGGATGGGCTTCCCTGGTGGCGCAGTGGTTGAGAGTCTGCCTGCCGATGCAGGGGACACGGGTTCGTGCCCCGGTCCGGGAGGATCCCACATGCCGCGGAGCGGCTAGGCCCGTGAGCCATGGCCACTGAGCCTGTGCATCCGGAGCCTGTGCTCCGCAGTGGGAGAGGCCCCAACAGTGAGAGGCCCGCGTACCGAAGGAAAAAAAAAAAGGATAGGGACCCACATAATAGAATATTTTTAAAAGAAAAAAAGACTTAGGAAGTATGTTGAGAAGTTGACATTTAGGTTAGGAATCTGTGGTATTTAAGAAAATTAAACATATTCAATATACAAATACAATTCTTTAAAGTTTGAAGGAATTTAAGTTGCAGATAGGTATGATTATTTAAAGGAGTCCAATGTAGCCAACCAGAGTTTATCAAAGAAAAGGTAAAGATAATAACTCTTATCTTACTAGATTTATAGATAGAACAATAAACGTTGTAAAGTTAAAGCCTTAAGGAAAGCTAGGCTTTAAGTATGTTACTTTAATACAATTGAATAGTAACTGTATTAGTTTCCTGTGGCTGCCGTGACAGATCACCAAAAACCTGGGTGGCTTAAAACAACAGAAAGTTATTCTCTCACAGTTCTGGAGGCTAGAAGTCCAAATTAGTAGCACTGGGCTGAAATCAACGTGTCAGCAGGGCCTTGTGCCCTCCAGAGACTCTAAGAGATAAACTGTCCCTGCCAGCTAGCTTCTGGTGGCCGCTGGCATCCCTAGGCTTGTGGCCACGTCACTCTAGTCTCCAAGGTCAACATCATTAAACTTCTTTCCGGACTTCCCTGGCGGTCCAGTGGTTAAGACTCCATGCTTCCACTGCAGGGGACACAAGTTCATCCCTGGTTGGGGAATTAAGATCCCGTATGCCCCGTGGTGCTGGGGGTTGTGGGGGGGACCTCCTGGGCCTTCTTCTTGTAAGAATACCTGTGCTTGCATTTAGGGCCCATCGAGGTAATCCAGGATAATCTCATCTAAAAATCTGTAACTCAATCATATCTGCCAAGACCCTTTTTCCCAGATAAGGTAATATTTACAGCTTCCAGAGATTAGGACCTGATAATTTGTGTGTGGTAGGGGAGGCATTATGAGCCTATCACAGTAACTTTAAAAAAAGAAGTAATCACAGTCTCTTCAGGTGCACCAATACCACTAACATGCATCATAGACACAGTGACAGGATTCTCTCCTGCTGAAATATTTAGCGGTATTATTAGGCAATTAGACCAAGGGAACCCAGAGCACTTTGCTCTTGGCCTTAAAGCTCAGCCCTCTCTCTGTTATGGTGCTTTCCATCACCAGGGTTTTTAGGTATAATCTCCTCTCTCTCTCTCTCTCTCTCTCTGGCTAAGATACCTCAAGTCCTTTTTGGAAGTAGGTGACATATATGTATTTAAATTAGAGGGGAAGATGTTGGGGGCTGGAGGATAGTCCTGACTCTACTCCTAAAACACATAGCTCCAGTTTTTTTGTTGTTGTTTTTTTTGTTTTGTTCTTTGGCCGTGACCCGCAGCTTGGGGGATCTTAGTTCCCCAACCAGGGAATGAACTTGTGCCCCCTGAAGTGGAAGCCTGGAGTCTTAACCACTGGACCACCAGGGAAGTCCCTAACTAGTTTTTTTTTTTTTTTTGCCGCGTTGGGTCTTCATTGCTGCCCACCGGCTTTCTCTGGTTGTGGTGAGCAGGGGCTACTCTTGGTTGTGGTGCGTGGGCTTCTCATTACAGTGGCTTCTCTTGTTGCAGAGCATGGGCTGTAGGCGTGTGGGCTTCAGTAGTTGTGGCACACGGGCTCAGTAGTTGTGGCCCATGGACTTAGTCGCTCCTCGGCATGTGGGATCTTCCCAGACCAGGGCTCGAACCTGTGTCCCCTGCATTGGCAGGCGTATTCTTAACCACTGCGTCACCAGGGAAGTCCCCCTAACCAGTTTTAAAACATGAGACTAGTAGTTCTCAAACTTTAGTATGCCTCAAAATCACCTACAAGCCTTTTTTTTAAAAAATTTTTTATTGGAGTACACTTGATTTACAATGTTGCATTAGTTTCTGCTGTACAGCAAAGTGAATCAGTTATACATATACATATATCCACTCTTTTTTAGATTCTTTTCCCATATAGGTCATGACAGAGCACTGAGTAGAGTTCCCTGTGCTATACAGTAGGTCCTTATTAGTTTTCTATTTTATATATAGTAGTGTGTATATGTCAATCCCAACCTCCCAGTTTATCCCTCCCCACCCCGCCAAAGGCTTTTAAAACAGATTCCTAGGCTTCACTCACCAAGTGTCTGATTCAGTAAGTCTGGAGTGAAGCTCCAGAATTTGCATTTCAAACATTTCCAGGTGTTGCTCAAGCCTCTGGTCAGGGATGACAAGGGCCCCCACTTGAGAGCCACTGGTAGTGGTAAAGCAGAGAAGACAGAGGAGGAACAGAGAGAAGGGTTTTCAGAAGCCAGAATTTCACTTACCTTCGCATAATGGCCCCCACCTCTTCCAAGGACCCCACCTGTGGCCAGGAGCCCTTGAGCCGAGGCTCTGCCACGGCTCTGAAGAGTGACTCCAACTGGGCCCCTCTACCAGGATTCAGCTGGGGAGATCTCCCGCTTGGGAAAAAGGAGCAGCTCTACAAACCCACAGTGTGGAACCCCAGGCAGAACTGAGAATGCAATGCCGGAAGGTGAAAACCCAGGGGGAAGAGGGCAGAAGAGATAGGAGGTTTCCAAGACATGGATTATGAGGCTGGGCACTGGCAGCCACTGAGAAAGCAGCTGCGGCAGAGGAAAGATGCTAAAGGGCAGCTGAGAGAACAGGGGGCAAAAGAAAGTATCTGGGTTCCCTGAGACACAGTGCAAAAATCCTTGGAGTTACACATGATTTTGAGCAATTTGTGGAACAGTTTTTTTTTCTTTTTCTTTTTTTGGCTGAGCCGCACGGCTTGTGGGATCTTAGTTCCCCAACCAGGGATCGAACCCCTGCCCCCCGCAGTGGAAGCACCAAGTCTTAACCACCGGACCACCAGGGAAGTCCCTGAAAACTTCTACTTATGGCAAATGACTCTTGCTTTCCATACTTTACACTGAGAACCAATATAGACTTAGAACCAGACCACCTGGGTCTGAATCTAGACTTGGCCAAGTAACTAGCTGTGTGATCTTGGGCAAGTTACATAATCACCCTGTGTTCCACTTTTCTCATCTGTGACATAGGATAATAACAGAACCTACTGGGAATTCCCTGGCAGTCCAGTAGTTAGGACTCGAGCTTTCACTGCCAACTAAGATCCCACGAGCCACGTGCCGTGGCCAAGAAAAAAACAAAAACAGAACCTACCTTGTAGTATTGTCATGAGGATTCAATGAATTACTGCACGTGAAGTGTTCAGAATAGAGTCTGGCACTTAATCATCATTATACAGGTGTTAGCTAATATGATTAAATTTTCCTTTTTTTTCCTTTTGTGGTACGCGGGCCTCTCACTGTTCTGGCCTCTCCTGTTGCGGAGCACAGGCTCCGGAAGCGCAAGCTCAGCGGCCATGGCTCCCGGGCCCAGCCGCTCTGTGGCGTGTGGGATCTTCCCGGGCCAGGGCACAAACCCGTGTCCCCTGAATCGGCAGGCGGACTCTCAACTACTGCGCCACCAGGGAAGCCCTAAATTTTCCTTTTTAAGTAAGTTTAAAAGTGAATTAATTTAAAGAATAGTATTTGGTAAATGATAGTACAGATGGTTGGTGGACATGGCAGAAGTTGAGAGAGAACACGAAAATGCCTGAATTTGGCAAAGATTTTCCACCTGTGCTCCCTGAAGCCCCAGGGTTTTTGGGACGCTTAGTCAGAGCTAAGCATCTTTGGCTGTAGTTCCACTTCTGCTTTACAGATAGGGTTTCAAGGTATTTGAACAGTGTTCTGTGATTTAAAAACGAAGTTTGAAAACCACAAGGCTGAGAGTTTAGAAGAGAGAAAAGTTAATGGGGATACTGATCCCTTAGGAGTAGAAAAAGAGTGGCAGGGGATGGTGAGCGGTCTAGCCATAAATGGGTTAAATCCAGCTAGAATTCCAGAATGAAGGTGAGAGGAGGTCAGGAGTTGGCTGTGAGCAGAGTCCAAGGGGAGTTCCTGCAATGATTCTGAGGTGGAGAAACACAGCCTGGGCCCCAGGCTTAAAAGGACTTGGTTCCCCAGGAACCAAGGGGAGCTGGAAAGCAACCAGCATAGGTTTGGCGAGAAAAGAGCAGGGCTAGAGGCAGAGCCAGCAGTCTTGAGAGGGAAACAGACAGGGCCTGGGGAATGCGAGCAGAGCCAGGTGCCTCAAGCCAAGGCCAGCTGGCTGTTAATCCACCCACCTTGCTCCAAGCAGGCAGTGTAAGGGGCAAAGTTTGCACTCTGCCAGCCTACCATGTCACAAAAGCAGCTTCGTCATGGATGAGCAAGCATGACACAGTCCAGTGGGGGCAGGGGGCACAACAGATGATTGCGAAGCCCCAGAATTCCCGGCCCCAATTCCCCAAGGAATTCGATGTCCTTGGACATCGGCCATCCCTGTGAGAGGGGAGCCTGGCTGGGTCTGCCTCCAGGGGCCGCATTTGGCCTCAGAATCACAGGCACTGCTCCCTTAACTTACCCTGTGCCAGGCCCTGTGCCAAACACTTCATTTACTCGATTAATTAAGAGTCTTTTACTTGCGAGTAAGGAAATCAACTCAAGCCACATTAACTTTTTTTAGAAAGTGGGTGATGATGCATTGGTGGGGGGATGGTCTCTTGACTCCCAGATCAGGAGGTCGCTGGCCTCAGGAAAGGCCCAGAGTGCGGACTCCGGAGCATCTGGCATTCTCCTGCGACTCTTAGGTTCTCCCTGTGCATCTGCCTCATTCTTCCTCCTCAGCCGATGGGCTTTTTCTGATACTCGGTCCATAATGCAGGGAGAAGAGGCCCACCCACAGCTCCCATATTCCCATGTTACAGATCCAACCCCAGGGAGAAACTAAAGCTGGATCCACTTTGATTTCTCTGGGAAAGCAAGGCCCTGTGTGGGTCAGGTGTCCATTTTGGTTCCAACTGGCCATAGTGAAGGGAGGGGGACAGGCCACAAACAGAAATATGTCTGCTATGGTCCTTCACTCTGACCCTGAGGAGAAGGATATGGCCCTCAGGAACTGTGTGGCTTTGAATCCAGTTTTCTTTGCCTCTAAAGCCAAGAGGTGGCCCTCGACAGGGAGGACAGAGGCAGAGGGACTGTGGTTATTAAGCCCATTAAGGGACAACAGGACATGGACAAAACACCAAGTTCCATATGAAAATAAAATTTTAATTTGCCAAGGGAAGATCACAGCAACCCCTACACACCCCACACACTAGTTCTCCTAGGACTGGGTGAGCAGGGCCTCCCTCTGGAAGTGCTCAGCAGGGAGGACAGTGACAGACCCGAGGCTGAGGCTGTGCTCAGAGGTGGGCGGGGGGACTGGCGGGCTGCTTTCGCCCATCGCCAGCGATGGGCCGGCCTCGCTCCTCCCAGATGGTGAGCCCGTCGCAGGAGCAGATCTGCTTGGGGTTCTGGAAAAGGCCAGCAGAGCGTGCGATGATGCCACAGGCCAACCTGCGGAAGAGCAGTGGGGTTGAGATGAGCACCTGCCTGGCCCCTCCCGGTCTCCGCGGGCACTGCGGGCAGAGCACTCACCCCTCTCCTGAGTTCCCTGTGATCCTGGACAAGGGATGGCCACCCCGGCCCAGGTCGTCTTCTCCCTCATCGACGACCAGGCTTCGGCCAATCACATCACACACCTTTGAGGGGAGACAAAGACCTCAGACAGTGGACCTGTTAGGAAAGGTCCCCACCTTCTTTTCCACCTCACCTTCAGCCTCTCATCCTCTATCCTGAAGACGGCTCGGCCATCAGCTTCAGCGTGGATGTTCCCTAGGTCTCCACAGTGCTGCAATGAGACCCGGGGGGGAAAGGGCACGTGGGACATGGCTGCTAACTTCTGGCTTCCCAGTATCTGGGTCCCCTTCCTCAAAGTACCAGTGTCCTCCTATGGGTCCAGTCTGGTAGGATGAAGGGACGGCCCAGGACACAAGGAAGGAAACTGGACTCTCTCTCCCTGGAACTAAAATCCTGGGCACGCTGAATGACAGCACGCTGAAAACGGCCAGTGACTCCCTCCCTAGGAAGTCATGTCACTAGACCAGGCTGCTTCTCCTACAAGGCTGCTGCCCAGTCTGCATCCAAGCCTCAGAATCTAGCCTGGTTCCTGCTCTTTTCCAAGCCCACTTCTCCAGCCTCCCGATGACTCTGTGAGCCCCTGGTAGTCTGCAGTTCCCCTGGGCTTAAGTTGGCCAAGCTTGGCTTCTTGACCATCAGAGGCAGCCAGCATCCCTTCCCTGACGTCCGGCCTCCAGGAAAAGAAGAAACACAGGGGCAAAAAGGGCGTCTCCTGCCCCCAACATCTGGTTCTGCCCACCTTCTCCCTTGAAGGTAATAAAAATGTCCTGGGACTTCCCTGCTGGTCCAGTGGCTAAGACTCTGCGCTCCCAATGCAGGAGGCCCGGGTTTGATCCCTGGTCAGGGAACTAGATCCTGCATGTCGCAGCTAAAGATCCCACATGCCACAACTAAAAAGATCCTGCACACTGCAACTAAAGAGATCCCGCACGCCCCAACTAAGACCCGGTGCAGCCAAATAAATAAATAAATAAATATATTTTAAAATGTCCTAACACAGCTACTGAGCTCCGCCTACATCAGATACCCTCTGCCAGGCAGGGTGGGAGGTGATGGTGTATATGTGGTCAACACCCCTCAAGGGGTTCAGAGCATGGTGAGGAGACAGACATGGAACACACTAGTGATTACAAAACATAGGGTTAGCACAATAGTGAGTGTGTTTCCTGGTGACAAGGCCCTACTGATGAGTCCCAGAGACCCACATCTGTCTGTGCAAATAAATTGCCCCCAACCTGACACTTGGGCAGAAGTAAGAGCCTGAGCCAACATGCGCTGGTACACATGGCCTTGCCACAAAGCAGGGTCACAAAGCATGTCACTGTGTGACGGGGCTGACGAGCAAGCAGCAAGAAGAGCCACTTCTGCTTTATCTTGTTTTCCTTTAGGACGTCTGCTGCTCACACCTGGCACTTTTTGTTGTGCCGGGTGTTGGGGCCTTTTGCAGTAGGAAGATAAAGGCGGGGGAGGCGTTTCCAGGACTGGGCGGAGGAGCAAGCGGCCTGGTGTGTGGCTCAGAGGCACGATCCAGCAGCAGAGGGTCAGGGGACGCAGGCTTTCTAGTCCCTCCCCTGCACACGGGTGGGTGGAACTGGGCCAGGTGGCACTGAACGTCACACCAAGTAGCCATGTGAGATCTGTCCCCTTGGGTACTGGGGAGTTAAGAAAGGTTTCAGGCAGGTGTGTGACTTTGTCACTCCATGCTTTGGAACAATTCCTCTAATACCGTGCATGAAGGGAAAGGACTGGAGGTGGATGGGGAGAGAAGGGAAGGAAGCTTAGAAACCAGTTAGGAGATGTGCAAAGGGACAACCAGGCTTGGACATAAATCCCCACACTGAATTCACTTCTGTCTGGACAAAACCAGACGCTGAAATCCAAAAGGAACATGCCAGTCATCATGGCTCCTTGGACATGTAGCTCTTGCTCAGGTCTTCCTCTGCCTATACCGAGGGCTCGGGTACAAGACAGCAGCTGGCTCCAGCCCCTTCAGATGCCCTCCCTGGGAGGGGCCCAGGCCAAGGCACGGGTCACGAGGGGGTCTTCGGCCCTTCAGAAACTCCACTTCCTAAGAGGCATAGGGCTGCCAGTTCCCAGACCTCCTTCTTGCCGGTTCAAGCCTCCAGGGCTTTGTCTACGGGGCGTCCCCTGTTGAGCCTCCATTCCCACTCTCCCTTCTTCACCTGCCTGATTCCTGCTCAGCACCTTTCAAGGCTTCAATGAGGAAGACTGCCTCTAAGATGCACCCCCTGGATTCACACCCTGTGTGCTCCACCACAAGGGTGGGCTGGACCTGGCGTCACCTCCAAGCTTACGTTACAAAAGGAGCGTGGCTTCAGTCTTGGAAGCCTTCTCTCTCTCACTTGCTCTGACGGCAGCCAGCTGCTGTGCTGTGCACTGGCCTAGGGAGAGGCCCACCTGGCAAAGGACTGATGTCTCTGGCCAACAGCCAGGGAGGCCCTGAGGCCAGCCAACAGCAACATGAGCTCGTGTGGAAGTGGGTCCTCCCCACATCGAGCCTTGAGAGACCCGAAGACAGAGGTCCCCAGCTAAGCTGTACCCGAATTCCTACCCCAGAGAAACTGTGAGATGACAAATGCTTGTTGTTTGTTTTAAACCTGGGAGTTCCCTGGTGGTCCAGTGGTTAGGACTTGGCGCTTTCACTGCTGTGGGTTCGATCCCTGGTTGGGGAGCTAATATCCGCACAAGCCGAGCAGCTTGGCCAAAAAAAACCCCAATAGGGCTTCCCTGGTGGTGCAGTGGTTGAGAGTCCGCCTGCCGATGCAGGGGACACGGGTTCGTGCCCCAGTCCGGGAAGATCCCACATGCCGCGGAGCGGCTGGGCCCGTGAGCCATGGCCACTGAGCCTGTGCGTCCGGAGCCTGTGCTCCACAACGGGAGAGGCCACAACAGTGAGAGGCCCGCGTACCGCAAAAAAAACAAAAAACAAAAAAACAAAAAACCCTAAGTTTGGAGTAATTTGACTCTCGGCAATAGATAACTGACACACAGAACGCAAGTATGACACTATGCAATGGACCCAACAGAAAGGCTTCCCCCACTCCCCAGGGGGCGGGGGGCGAGGAGTAAAAACTTTGATCACTAGAAAAGTGACAGAGCTGTCAAAAGTCCAAAAAAACAAAAATCACTTACATGAATTAAGAAACACACACCATGTTTTCATTTGTTTGCCCTCCCCTGCACACAGGTGGGTGGGGCTGTGTGACGCGGCTGATGAGCAAGCAGCAAGAAGAGCCACTTCTGCTTTATCTTGTTTCCTTTGGGACATCTGCTGCTCACACCTGGCACTTTTTGCTGTGCCTGGTGTTGGGGTCTTTTGCGGTAGGAAGATTAAGGAGGGGGGGGCGTTTCCAGGACTGGGCGGAGGAGCAAGCAGCCTGGTGTGTGGCTCAGAGGCTGATCCCCTCTGAATCCCTGAGGAGGGGAACACATAGCACCGCAGGCGGAGGAGACGGAATCAGGTGTGTGCGGACAGGGCGTCAGGAAACATCCCATCACTGAGAGAGGAGGCCGTCCTCCTGGCACGACATCCAGGACGAAATTTCAGCTTGGTGTTAAAACGTCTTTAACGCCTCTCTGACATTCACTAATCACGCTGACAACGGTAAAGCAGGCCGTAGTCCCTGGCAGGACCCTAATGACACGTTTTAGGTCTGCACTGATTTAGCTTCACAATGATCCTCCTCTTGGGGCTAGAAGTACTGGTTTCTTATTTTCTGTGGCCATATCAAGTTTCTTGTTAAAAATAAATCTACCTTAATTACATGAATGATGTCTTGATTTTCTTCAAAATAATGGTGGAGAAGGGCCAGGGGTGTAGATGAAGCAGGTCTGGCCACGAGTTGGTAACTGGGTGACAGGGACATGGGGGTTCGGGACTCTAGTTTCTCCACTTTTAGAACTTGTTTGAAACCTTCAGTGATAGATTAAAATGTTAAAAATAACTAAATTTACCTAAGGGGAAAAAAATCAGTCAATTTAAATAAAAACATTGAGTAACTAACAGAACAAGTAGTACTCAGATAAGGCAAGAATCATTAAGGCAGCATGTGACTCACTGCTGATGGGGAAACAATTCTCTGGTGTAAAATTAAACTCCAGGGCCAGGAGCTGCAGCGTCAGGGACAGCGTTTTGTTTTTTGTTTTTTTTTTTTTTTTTTGGCCACACCATGAGGCATGAGGAACTTCCCCGATGAAGGATCGAACCCATGTCCTCCGCAGTGGAAGTGAGGAGTCTTAACCACTGGACCACCAGAGAAGTTCTGGGATGGCCTTTTTAATTTAGGTAAAACCTTTAACTTCCACACCATCACCTTCTCCAGGAAGCTTTCTCCCATTGCATGTGCCCCTCGGGCTGGGTCAGGAGCTTGCTCTGGGCTCCCAGGGCCTCCGGCAGGCTCCTGCAAGGATTCTCTCACTGCACTGCAACCAAGGAGTTCTCAGTGTCTCCCTCACCAGACTGTGAGTCTTAGGGAGTAGGTCTTCAACACAGAAAGTGTCAATAAATGTTTCTAAATGGAACCAAAAAAGTGAGGGAAAAAGACCCCAACAAAAAGGAATCATACTTTCAGGCCCCGAGAGCTGCGTGCCCTGCCTCTGAGACCTTGGGTTCTCTCTCAGCCTAAAAAGAATACTTACCTGGTCGGGGAGTTCCCTGGTGGCCTAGTGGTTAGGATTCTGGGCTTTCACTTACCCGGTCAGAGTCCTGGGGACCCCCATGAGACATTCCATCAGGGTTAAAGTGGTCCCCACAGCTAAGAAGGAAAGATAGCAGGTGGGCAGTGAAACAATAGCTCACAGGCCAGGTGATCCATCCTCTTACTTTACATTTGTTTCATTTATTCATTCACTCACTTATTCATTCATCCACTCATTCAACACACAGGCCCACTCTGTGCCAGGCTCTGAGTTGAGGGCACTAAGAAGAATCAGTCATGGGACCTGCCCTCAATAAGCTTCCAGGCGAGACACAGATGAGTAAACAACTAATGGCATGACAGCATGACAAACACCATGACATGGAGACCTGACTCTCCCGTGTCCAGGAGTCACCTTCCATCTCGGAGGCAGTAAGGTGGCTATGAGCAGGACTGTCTAGGTCAGATTTTGGTTCAAATCCCCACTCTACCATTTACATGCTCTAGGGTCTTTGACAAGTCATTTAACCTTTCTGAGTCTCAGTTTTCTCATCTGTAGACTGGGCCTTTGTGTATATGCCTCCCAGGGTACTTGTGAGGATCAAACGTGAAAGAGTGTGTAAAAAGCTGAACACAGCCCCCTGCACTTATGTGGGTGCACAACTGGGGCAATAAGGATGCTACAGGGAGGTTACAGAGGACTCACCTGTTGCAGTTCCTTGTGAGGTCTCCGAACTCATGGACGTGCAGTCCGTGCAGCCCAGGCTGCAGGCCGTCAATGGTCCCCTCGATGAGGCAGCGCTCAGGGGTCAGCTGTAGGAAGTGCACCACTCCCTGCACAGGGCCAGGCCCCCCGAGAATGGCCACTGCTGCCCCCAGATTCTCTGTAAGGTATTAAACACCAGGGCTGGCTCATCACCTCACCCAGCCCCACCCATTTATCAACTTGGAAATGACGTGGAGAGAGCCCCCATAACTTCGCGGGGTCCCTAAAGCCACGCCAACCCGAGCCCCCAAAGGCCATGGTTGGATCGGTACCACACCCAGGCCACCTCCCTCCCAGAGAGTCCAAGGCCAAGGTTACTCACGGAACAGGCCACTGCCCATGCCCTTGAGTACCGCCTGCCTCCCAGTGCCTTCTAGAAGGGCCTGCACCTCCTGGCTGGGCAGGGTGGTCTGTACCAGGACCATCTGGTTCTCCAACTGCACCTCCACACTCTGGACACCTGGGAGAAGACAGGAGACAGTGGGCAGCAGAGGGCTGGCACCCCTGTGCTGGGAGCAGGGAAGAGAGAATCAGGGGGCCATTCCCCATCCCCATCTTAACCAACCTTCCTATGGCTGGAGGCAAGCTCTGAAGCTGCCTTCTAGCTGTGTAAGGCCCTTAACCTCTCTGAGTTTGTTTCTTTATGAATAAAGTGGGGATAACGCCATCTTGCCCCCAGGAGTGTTGTGAATTCTTATTTCATGCGAGGCATTATTTATAACTTTTTTTTTTTTTTTTTGGTGCGGTACGCGGGCCTCTCACTGTTGTGGCCTCTCCCGTTGCAGAGCACAGGCTCCGGACGCGCAGGCTCAGTGGCCACGGCTCACGGGCCCAGCCGCTCCGCAGCATGTGGGATCTTCCCGGACCGGGGCACGAACCCGTGTCCCCTGCATTGGCAGACGGACTCTCAACCACTGCGCCACCTGGGAAGCCCCTATTTATAACTTTTGAAACACAGATAGTTCTTTTAAAAATGTTTTAGCACAACACTGTAAATCAACTATACTTCAATTTTTAAAAATTAAACAATAAAAAAAAATGTTTGTATAAAAGTGGGCTATCAATAGCCACATTACTCATGATAGTCAAAAGGTGAAAACAGCCCCAAAGCCCATCAAATGATGAGTGGATAAACAAAACTTGTACCCATGCAATGGAATACTATTCAGCCATAAAAAGGCATTCAGCACTGATACATGCTACAATGTGGATGACCCTTAAAAACATTATGCTAAGTAAAAGCCAGTCACAAAGAACACATATTAGATGATGTCATTCTGGATGAAATACCCAGAAGAGGTAAATCTATAGAGACAGAAAGTAGATTAGTGGGTAGGGGAGTAGGAGGGTGATAGCTGAAAGGTACAATTTTCTTCATAAGGTGATGAAATAGAAAACTGATAGTGGTCATGGTTGCACAACTCTGTGAATATACTAAAAACCACTGAACTGTATACTTTAATGGATGAATTTTATGATATATGAATATTTCAATAAAGCTGGCACACATAAAAAAGAGGGGGCTATCACCACTATCCTGAAAGCTAACATTTACTGAACACGCACTGTGGGCTTTTTCGTACTTTACCTGTATTAATGCAGTAACCCTGTGAGTTGGGCACTATTATCCCCACTTTACAGATGAGAAAACTGAGGCATAGAGAAGTTAAGCAACTTGCTCCAAGTCACGTTGTAGTGAATGGTGGGACTGGAACTCATCCCAGGCAGCCTAGCTCCAGAGCCCGAGCACTTCACCTGAATACTGCTCACCCTGAGAAGCAGCTCCAGCCTCCAGGCTGGCTTGGCGCCCCCTCCTCCATCCTCCTGTGGCAGTTCCCACTTCTCCTATGTAACTCATGCTGCACCGATTACAATCCTCTGTGTGGGCAGGAGCTCTGTGTGGTCCACAAGGGTCAGGTTCAAAAGTCAGAGGGTCTCAACTGCCCTCCAAATCCCTGAAGCCACCCTGGTGTATACACAACCTGCGGGACGATTCTGACACATGCTCAGTTTTGAGGGCCATCGAGCCACCTCAAAGAAGGACGAGAAGGGGCTTCTCTTTCATTCAGATGTTCAGGGCTCATAAGCCTTTTAAGAGAACTCTTGAATCCTGAGCCAGAGCACAGGGGATGGCTGGGAACTCTGAGGGATGATCTCACCTGTGGAGCTTACAACCATTCTGCTCTGATCTTAGTAAGTGTGTCTGTTGCTCTGGCAGGGTAGAGCCCATGGGAGCCGGGAGCCCTGGGCAGCCCAGAAGACAGGTTAAGTGAGGCATGTCCCTCTGCTGAGCCAATGCTGTGTGAACTGAAGCCTGCACTGACTGTCTGCATTCCCTTCATCCTTGGTTCCCCCACCCACCACCACCCCCGCCCTGTATTCGTTCAACAAATGTGTGCTGGGCCTGGAGGAGGCCAGGGTCAGGGAAAGCACCAGTCCTAGTCCCCAGGGAGCTCATGGGCTGTGGGAGAATCAAGACTACACCTGGATTAACCATCAGGCAGAGATGGGAATAACAGTCCCTGAGGCACACACAAGGAACCTCAGCTGTTCAGATTCCTTCCAACTCGAGGCAAAACGGGGAGATGGTACTGGGAGGAGGTAGCACCCAAGAGGCAGGACTGTTTGGCCTGTGGTTACAAAGGGTCCCACGGTCTTGCTTCTACAGATCCCCTGCCCCATCGGTGACACTGTTGGGGGAGGGGCCGAATTTGTAAACAGAAATCAGACAGACACACCCATCTCCTCCTGGCAAGTACCGGGCAATTCTGCCAGAAGAAAACCCCCCAAATAACCCAACTGCCTGTCACTTAACACAATGTCTCATCCTGGGCCACCTAGCGTGAAGCCTTGGAGCTCCAGGTCCACCCAGAGGTGCCTCTGGATGCCAAAGTGGTAGGGAGGACGGCAGGGAACTCTGAGCCTCTAGGGAATGCCAAGAGCTGTGTGCTCAGCTTTGCACACATCAGGACAGTGATACTGTCCTCCTCTGGCAAGTGAAGAAATGAGGCTGGAGGGCTTCTCAACTGGCTCGAGATCGCAAAGCTCAGAAGGCAGCCTGTCCAACTCCAGAGCTGATGCTTGGTCCCCTTGCCCCACAGGAAGAAGGACTGGGCCCCAAAGGATTGATTGTCTGAGGCTCCCAGAGCTTAATAAGCATGCAGTGTGAGGGATTCACTTGCCTATTCATTCATTTAACAAATGTACACTAAGTGCCTATCATGCGCCCCGTTCCAGGCAGTAGGGATGCAGCAGGGAACAAGTCAGGTGATGTCTCTGCCCCATCAAGCAGCATGTGTTCCAGCACAGGAATATGGATATCAAACACATGCACAGGGAGATTCAGATAGGGCAAAGTGTGCTCAATGAAACAGGTACTGGGGAACAACCGGGGCGTGAGCCACTTAGGCTGGTGAAGGAAAGTTTCTCTGGGACTTTAAGCAAAGGCCTGAATGTAGTCATCAGGGAAGAGCATTCCAGCAGAGGGTACAGTTTGGGCAAAGACCCTGAGGCAGGAACAACATCTATGTGTTCTAGGAAGAGAAAGGCCCAGTGGCTGGAGCTGGAGTAAAGAGAATGATAAGATACAAAGTTGTAAGTGGAGACCAATGAAACAAAGCCCTGCAGGCAACAGGAAAGAATCTGGAATTTAATTTTAATGCAAGGGGAGGCCATTGGCAGAGGCCACAGAGTACAGTGGTTGAGGGTGTGGGCTCTGGAGTTGAAATTCTGAGTCTGCCACCTACTAGCTGTGTGGCCTTAGCTTACTCAACCTTTCTGTTTTCTTTTCAGTTTCTTCCTCTACAAATGGAGATAACAATACGACCTACTTCAGCAGGCTACTGAAGGCCTAAACGAGTTATCTCATATAGAGCACTTAGAACAGTGCCTGGCCTATGGGAAGCTCTTAAATATTAGGACTTTCACAGGATTTTAAGCAGAGCAGCGACAACATCTGATGTATGATTTAAAACATCATTCTTAGCAATTTCCTGGCGGTCCGGTGGTTAGGCTTTCACTGCCAAGGGTGCAGGTTCGACCAGCGGGTTGGGGAACTAAGATCCCACGAGCCACGCGGTGCAGCCAAAAAATAAAATAATTGAAAATAAAAAAGGAAAAAAATCACTCTGGTTTCTATGTGAAGAACCTATCGGAAAGGGCAACAGAGAGCCCAAAGATGAGGTTCTCGTGTGGGTTGTGGTGAGGTGAGGTGGTCTGGTTTGGTGTGAAGCCCAAAGTACAGAAAAAGAGTTTTAGACACAGCAGACAAGACTTTCTGATGGACTGGCTTTGGCACAGGTAGGTTGCTGCTCTGGGGTCTCCTAAGAAGAGCTGCTTCTCTGCACCGAAAGTGGGAGGGCCCCAGTGGGAAGCTCCTTGTGACTGCAATTCCCAAAACTTTGACCTGAGTCTGAACCAAGAAGGCTGGCTCCCCAGCTGAGCAGCAGTTCGGTTTGGCTGGTGTGGAGTGTGGCCTGGCCAGTAGTACCTGTTTAGCTCAGAGCCCAGAGAGGGAGAAAAGATAAGGCCGTAGGGGACTCTAGGGTGGGTGATAAGAGTTCAAGGAAGTGAGCCTTGGGCTGGGAGGTCCTCCCACTTACCCCTAGGAGGAGAGCAGAGCCTTCTTCCCCAAAGCCCAGGCCTCCTGGAGAGGGCAAATCACCCGATCACTCTTTCTGTCTCCCTCTCTGCAACTGGGAAGCCAGCCCATGAGAAAGCCAAGCTGCTTCCAGTTACCCAGACCAGAAAATGTAGTCACCAGAAGTCTTTATCTGGTCTCTAAGAAACTGCAGAGGGCTAAAAACTGCCCTATGTCCAACAGAAGTCCAGCTGTCTGCTCTCCCAGTAAGAATGTTTTACAGGAGGTAGAGTCCAACAGCTTTGGAAAGCTTTGGTCAGAACACTCCACTCTCAGTGGAATGGCTCAGTTTTCTCAGACACTCACCCCTCATTCCCAAACACATAGTCAAAGCAAACCCAGCTTTAGGATCTGTCCCCCTCTGCAAACATGGCACTGGAAGCCAGCACCAAGCGCTCTGGGGGCTGAGGGCAGGTGCTGCCCGGCCGCTGCGCACCAGCCCCGCTCTGCTCTCTATGCATAAGATTCATGGGCAAACATGAATGGCTAACAAAGTGAAATGGTGTTGGAACAGTGGGAATCAACAATTTTGCACAGGACGCTTTGGGAGATGTTGTTTACTGTAGTCTGCCTGAAGTTGGGACAAAACTGAACCAACAAGAGCAGTTTGGTGCTTTGGAAAGTGTGAGAGCTGCTAGTGAACTCTAGTCTCCTCTATCAGGAGAAGTAACTGAAATGAATGAAGCTCTTGCAGAAAATCCAGGACTTGTCCACAAATGTTATGAAGATGGTTGGCTGATCGAGATGACATTGAGGAACACCTCAGAACTAGATGAACTAATGGGTGAGGAAGCATATGAGAAATACATAAAATCTATTGAGGAGTGAAAATGGAACCCCTAAATAAGCCAGTTTGAACAACTTAAAAAAGATCAGGGACTTCCCTGGCGGTCCAGTGGTTAAGACCCTGCGCTTCCACTGCAGGGGGCACAGGTTCGATACCTGGTGGGGGAACTAAGATCCCACATGACGCACGGTGCGGCCAAAAAAAAAAAAAAAGTTTTGTCCCCTCATGCCTCTGCCCAACCAGCTTACCACCTATAAGCCCTGCCTCTCATAATTCCTAAGATTTAGTGGGCTCTCACTACATGCCAAAGACCTTTCTAAAGTGCTTTTACATGTATTAACTAATTTACTCTTCACAATGAACCTCTGGGGTAGCTTCCATTACCTTGCCCATTTAAACACTGAAGAAACAGACACAAAAAGTAACATGCACGAGGTCTTAGTGCCATTAAGTGGCAAAGGGGGGATTTGAACCCAAACAGTCTGACTCTAGAGCACATACCCCGAAGACCTAGGACACACTGCTGCCTTATAAAGAGCCAAGTGCCACCAATGTCCCAGTTTCAGAAGCCATCACATGGCAGCTCCTCCAGGAACTGCTCTTCCCAGCGCAATGCTTGTGTGCTCATGTTACCTGAGGGCAGAGGCTGTGCCTGAAACATTTGTGAACACTTTTCCCTAAAAAGCCCCCAGTGTCTGGTCTATACCTGAATGACTGGATAAACATTTGACAGAATCAAAGACAGGCAGTTCCCATGGCCATGCTGGTGGCTCTGCCTTCTCAGATCTTTCCGATTGTGCCTGGTCACCTCCAGACCGGCTAGCTGGCTTTTAAGAATCAGGGCCGGACTTCCCTGATGGCGCAGTAGTTAAGAATCTGCCTGCCAATGCAGGGGACATGGGTTCAATCCTTGGTCCGGGAAGATCCCACATGCCGCAGAGCAACTAAGCCTGTGCGCCACAACTACTGAGCCCACGTGCCACAACTACTGAAGCCCGTGCCCTAGAGCCCGTGCTCCGCAACAAGAAAAGCCACGGCAATAAGCCCGCGCACCTCCCCCGCTCGCCGCAACTAGAGAAAGTGCAGCAATGAAGACCTAAAGCAGCCAAAATAAAAAAAAAAAAAGAATCAGGCCCGCCCAAGATGGAACGTGGCTAGGGCTGCTGTTTGCTTTGTCAAGATTATTTTGTTTCTCAAGCAAGAACTGCCTGTATTCCAGGGAAAACCCCTGTAGGGGGGGACTACGCTCTGCCTTCCTCCTCACCCTCCAGGCACTGGAGGTTTAAGACACCACAAGGGCAGGCAGAGCCAGTAGAAGAACCTGGCAGGGCAGGCCTGAGACCTGCACTCTAGACTCCGCCTCTGGGTCCCTGTGTGACTCTGAGAACGTTCCTTCCTCTCTCCAGGTCTCAATTTCTGCATCTGTAAATGGGAGTAGGGTTGGTCTAAGAGATTTGCCTGCCCCTCCCAGAGGCCTCCTGACTGCGCACTGAGAAGTTAATCTGGTTAAGCAGGTTCTTACCTGCTATCCCTTGCAGGGACGAGCGCACCGCGTCCACGCAGCTCTGACAGGTCATCTGCACCGCGAACTCCAGCTGCAAGGACGGGCCGATGAGAGCTAGGGAACCTTCTTGCGTGACCCTGTTTCACTACCTTCCCTGCGACCACCCCCAAAGGCCTGGAGTAACGCCCCACGTGACCCCTCCTCAAGCGCCTTCATTATCACTCACGATCATTCCAAGAGCAACACCCCTCAACATTAACGCCAAGGGCCCTGCTACTCTCACATTCCAGCCTGGATCCCACGCCCCAACCCAGGTGTACGCTCCTTCCCCCATTCTCAAGTTAACGATCACCCCAGGGGCCGAAGCTCTCGCCCCTGCGAGGCTCCCACACGAGGCCTCGACCCTCACCGTGCAGGTAGTCCCGCGGTCCCCCGAGTCCGATGCCATCCCGAACGCAGTCACCACCGGAGGACCCGAACTGTCCAGGTCCTGTGGCGCCAACCCTGAGACGCGTCGGGAGAGGCGGAGCCCCGGAAGCCACTCCTTGCCCCGCCTCCCGCTGCGAGCGCATGCAAGGCTCTGCATCCCACCCACCCACGTCCACGCTGTAGCGGGCAAGGGCTGCGCAGGCGCACTTGGGCAATCCGGCCCCTCGTTGCCTTAGTAACCGCCGGCGCCGCCAGCGCCGCCTGGTCTAAGATGGAGCCGTATAAGCCCGAGTTCCAGCGGTTTTACCACCGGTTGCTGCGTCCGCTGTCGCTCTTCCCCCGCATGACGACGCGCACAGAGTCTCAGAAGCGCCTCTCGCGGGAGGTCCTGATGCTGCTGCCCCTACCGGTCTCACGGCTGACGGTGGCGTCGCTCTGCCGCCAGGTAGCGGAGCGGCTGGCCAACAGCGGGCTGGAGGCGCGCGCGCCTCGCAAGGTACGACTCCGTTTCACCGAGGTCATCCTGGATGAGCTAAAGTGCAGCTGGCAGGAGCCCCCCACCGAACCTGGTCTGAGCTACTTGAACAATCAGAGGCTGCGGGAGCGGCTCCTGGTCTACGTGCTGCTCAGCAGCGAGCAGCTCTTCGTACGCTACCTGCACCTTCAGAAGATCATGTCGACCCCCGCAGCTGTCTTCACCGAATCAGCCACGCTCACCCGGTTGGCCGCCAGCCTCGCCAGGGACTGCACAGTCTTCCTCACCGGTCCCGAGGTCTACCGTGGCCTGCTCGCCGACTTCCGCGCCCTGCTGAAGGAAGGGCAGGTCCAAGTCTGCGTGCCGAGACTGCGCCCCCTCGGCCCCACTGCGGCTTTCAGGCTCTGCCCTATCCCGTGGCATCACAGCACTGGCTTTGCCCAAGTGCCATATTCCAACCTCAGCCTGAACTACCTCATCCAACTCAGCCGCCCGCGAGAGCTTGTCAGTGAGCCTGAACCGGACCCAGTGAAGGAATGGAAGTCCATTCCCCAGCTGAAGAAGAAGAAGCCTCTCCGCTGGCTGTCCACCATGCAAAAGGGGAGAGAAAGCAACTTCAGTTCACAGATTGCCTCACTGCCTGGGTCCTCTGTGGCTACCCCCAGCCAGGTTCCCCCCACCTCCCACTTGCCCCTCTCCTCCCAGCTCCAGAGGGGCCAGTCCATGCCCTCTCTGCGTGAGGGCTGGAAACTAGCAGATGAGTTGGGCCTTCCTCCATTCTCTCCTCGCCCCTTAACCCCACTGGTCCTGGTTGCAGAGAGCAAACCAGAGCTGGCAGGGGACACTGTGGCTGAGGACCTGAAGCAGAGGATGAAGAACATGCAATTGGGGTGGTCTCACTACTCACCGCTGGACTCGGGCCTGCCCCCACTCCTGGGGGCCCTGACCTACCGCCCAGCTGCAGCACATCACATGGAAGAGCTGCAGAGAATGTTGAAGGGCCTTGAGGAGAAGGAAGCCTCAGAGCAGTGGAGCCCCCAGTCCCCCAGATCCCATCCACTTGAACCACAGCCAGTGACTGTTACTTTGAAGCTAAGAAATCAGGTGGTCCAGGCAGCTGCTGTACAGGTCTCAGCAAGAAACTTTTTGGATTCCTTCCACGTTGAGGGGGCCGGAGTCCTATACAACCACCTGGCTGGTGAACTGGAACCCAAACTTATCGAGGAAATGGATACTGATTGCACTTTGGGCAGTAGCATCAGGGAGGTGTACAAGGAGCTGATGAGCCATGTCTCTAAGGACCACTTCTCTTTTGACCAGGGGCCCCTGGTTGAGCCTGCAGCCAATAAAGACTGGTCGGCCTTCCTATCCTCAGCCTTTCTACGCCAAGAAAAACAGCATCGTTTCATCAACACCAAGCTGGCTGGACTTTCTTCCCTGAGAGCTAACACTTTACAGTCCAACCCTGATAAGACGTCCTCCTTCACATCACTCCAAGCACGTAAAAGCTGGGAGAAGTGGTCAAACAAGGCCTCATGGCTGAACTGGTGGAAAACGACTTTGTCTGTGGGTGACTACTTCAAGTACCTCACCACCCAGGAGACAGACTTCCTCCATGTCATCTTCCAAATGTATGAAGAGGAGGTTCCTGTGGAGATTGTGGCCCCTGTCAGAGAGTCCCGAAAGATTCAGCACCCACCTCCCTTGCTAGAAGACGACGAGCCAGACTTTGTGCCAGGAGAGTGGGATTGGGACACGGTGCTGGAGCACAGGCTGGGAACTGAGAACAACAGCCTCCTGGAAGACTCTCACAAAATCCTGAGCCTACAGAAGCGTCTGGAGCAGCTGTGGTCCATGCTTGAGGTCCCTGACAAAGACCGGCTGGACATGGCCATCAAGTACAGCTCCAATGCCCGCCTGAGGCAGCTGCCGTCACTGGTGAGTGCCTGGGAGCAGGCCTTGCAGCCCATTCAGCTGCGGGAGGTATTGCTGGGGAAACTGGAGTGGTTTGAGCGACAAGCCTCTGACCCTAACCGCTTCTTCCACAAGACTGACATGGGCCTGAGTCGCTTCCTGGAGGAGAATCAGATCCGCAACCATCTCCATAAGAGGCTCGGTCTAGTGGAGGCTCCTTTGGTTCCCCTCCTGGAGGAGATCGAGTTAGTCTTTGGTGAGCCAGTGACCTTCAAGGGGCGGCGCTACCTGGACAAGATGAAGCATGACAAAGTGGAGATGCTCTACTGGCTGCAGCAGTGGCGGCGGGTCCACCACCTGGTCTGGGCCAAGAGGGCCTCCCATCAGTCAGCCCTGTCCAGGAAGCTCAGCAGCCAGCCTTTAATAGCCCCTGGGAATACACCCATTACTCTGACCAGGCCAAGTGCCCTCAGGTCCCTCCCTCACCCCCATACACCCAGCAGCTCACCCAGACCTCTGGACTGCTTTGAAAGAAGAAATATCTGGGAGTGCGGGGTTCAGGAAAACTGTGCTTCCAACTACCAGGGGACTGAAGTTAGCACTTTATTTTGACCATGAAGTTCTCATAAAAAAATCCACAAGCCCAGTAGTCCCATTTCTGTCAAGCCATGAACAGCACAGCCAAAAACTCATGCATCAATAGAGAAGGGCAAGAGGAAATAAAGTGTGAAGGATGTAGCTTTATTAGGGTAGTCTGTGTAGGCCTCACTGGGAAGGGGAGATTTGAACGGAGGCTTGAAGGAGGGGAGGAAGTGAGCCCCATGGACATCTGGGACAACAGTGTTCCTGCCAGCTATTGGGAAGCGTAAGGCAGGTGGGTGCCTGGGGTGTTCCAGAAAAGCAAGGTGGCCAATGCAGGTGGAGCAGAGCTAAGGGGAAAGAGGGATGAGTCAGAGGGGTCGTGACAAGGTGCCAGGGGGCAGGTTAGATTATGTAAGGCCTGTAGGCCATTGTAAAAATGATTTCAGAGATAGCCTATGCATGTATGAACACACATGAATATGTTGTCTATACACATGTCTTTACACCAGCAGTAGCATGCTGTCCCCTGTTTTGCCCCTTTCTTTTTTCCCCGATGAGCTTGCCTCAAGTTCATTCCACGTCGGTACACATAGATCTGCCTTATTCTTTTTGATTGCTATCTAGTATCCCACTGGGTGTTTTTGGTTTTGGTTTTTTTTTTTTTGGCTGTGCCACGCGGCTTGCAGGATCTTAGTCACCCAACCAGGGACTGAACCTGGGTCCCGGCAGTGAAAGCGTGGAGGCCTAACCACTGGACTGCCAGGGAATTCTCTGGGTGTATTTTTATTTTGTTTAACCAGTCTCTTATTGTTGGACATTTACAAACAAAAACAATGCTCTAAAAAAATCCTTGTTCATCTCTTTAGTATGTGCAGCTATTTCTATGGTTTAAGTTCCTGGAAGTGGAATTATATCTAAGCATAAGCACTTGTAATTTTGATAGCTATTACTGATTACCCTCCACAAAGGCTGTAACCATTTGCATTATTGTCAGCACTGCATGATGATGATAATAATTCCCCACTCTCATCAATAGTGTTATCAAAATTTTTAATCTTTACCATCTAATAGGTGAAAAAATTGCATCTCATTTGAGTTGTGTTCTCATCTGTCTTATGAGTGAAGTTGCATCTTTTAGATATTTAAAAGCTGGGTTATTTTCTGTAAAATTCTCATGCCCTTTGCCCACTTTTCAATTGGTTTTGACTATTCTTTTTTTTGGGCTACATTGGGTCTTTGTTGCTGTGCGCGGGCTTTCTCTAGTTGTGGCTAGCGGGGGCTACTTTTCGTTGTGGTGCGCGGGCTTCTCATTTAGGTGGCTTCTCTTGTTGCCAAGCATGGGCTATAGGCATGCGGGCTTCGGTAGTTGTGGCTCGCGGGCTCTAGAGCGCGGGCTCAGTAGTTGTGGTGCACGGGCTTAGTTGTTCCGCAGCATGTGGGATCTTCCCAGACCAGGGCTCAAGCCCGTGTCCCCTGCATTGGCAGGCGGATTCTTAACCACTGCACCACCAGGGAAGTTCCTTACTATTTATTTAAATTAACACTAATCCCATTATGTGTTTACAGAGATAATATATGTTATGAAAAACAACTTTTCTTTTTAAAGTAGTGAAGAGTGGCTATTTTACTCTTTTGCAAATCTCCTGAATGTCTGGCTTAATAGGAGACAACTGGATTCTCATGTTTCTGCTGCATCTGTTGCGATATTGCACGTCATGCAGCCTCTGGAAAACACTGTACTCAGAAACAAGGAGGGTAGAAAAGGCAAATAACGTGTCAGCAGTATTATGAAAATTTTTTTTTTTTTTTTTTTTTTTTTTTTGCGGTACACGGGCCTCTCACTGTTGTGGCCTCTCCCGTTGCGGAGCATAGGCTCCGGACGCGCAGGCTCAGCGGCCATGGCTCACGGGCCCAGCTTCTCCGTGGCATGTGGGATCTTCCCGGACCGGGGCACGAACCCGCATCCCCTGCATCGGCAGGCGGACTCTCAACCACCACGCCACCAGGGAAGCCCTGAAAATGGTTTTGATATCATGAAACCCCAGAAAGGGTCTGGGGGGGCCTATTTTTTTTGAAATAGAGGAAGGGGCACAGGTGGGAGCAAAGGCAGTAGTGAGGGTGGTGGTAAGGACTGTGAGACATGATTCGGGGGAGTGGGCAGTTGCTGGGGCAGGGGCAGTGAAAGTGGGGGAAGGGTTGGGTGACCAGCTTGTTTGCTTATAAAATGTCAAGCCAGAGGTAAAATACAACTTGAAAAAAACAATCGGCAATTCTGCAAATTGGTCATTCAGCTGCTGGACAAGCACATTGGCTTCTGGTGATCTGGCCACGCTGGGAAGCTGAGACCCACAGAGCTGAAGTCAAGTCCTGACGGTTCACCAGTGCTGGCGGGGACTGGATCTAGGCCCAGGTGCTTCTGACTTCACTAAGCCTATAGCCCCACCCCCTTGGTCTTGGGGTTTCTGTGTCTGGCCCACCTCTTCCTTGTACTGTTGTTTATCAAACACTTTTCTTTATGTTGACTCCCTTTTTAAGAAAATTGTATTGAAGTATAGTTGATTTACCATGTTGTGTTAATTTCTGCTGTACAGCAAAGTGACTCAGTTACACACATATATACATCCTTTTTTATATTCTTTTCCATATGGTTTATCACAGGATATTGAATATAGTTCCCTGTGCTCTACAGTTGGACCTTGTTGTTTACCCATCCTAGATATACTTGTTTGCATCTGCTAACCCCAAACCCCCAGTCCTTCCCTCCCCGACCTTGGCAATCACAAGTCTGTCCTCTACGTATCTGAGTATACTGACTCTGTTTTGTTTTTTGGGTTTTGTTTTGCGGTACGCGGGCCTCTCACTGTTGTGGCCTCTCCCCTTGCGGAGCACAGGCTCCGGATGCGCAGGCTCAGCGGCCATGGCTCACGGGCCCAGCCGCTCCGCGGCGTGTGGGATCTTTCCGGACCAGGGCGTGAACCCATGTCCCCTGCATCGGCAGGCGGACTCTCAACCACTGTGCCACCAGGGAAGCCCACTGACTCTGTTTTAAAACTTATTTTAAAAGGCAATTTTAATCACACTAGCTAATACTATATAGTGATTATTAAGTGCCAGACTCCAGACTCCACTTTTCATGCAGTAATTCATTGAGTCCTCATGGCAATGCAGTGAGGTAGGCACTACTGTTATTTCAAGGCCCAGATGAGGAAACTGAGGCACAGAGTGGTTATGTAACTTGCCCAAGGTCACACAACTAGGAACATGGCAGAGTCTGGATTCAGACCCAGAGGTCTGACTCCAAGTACATTCTCTTAACCACTGTACTGTTTCTTATCATAAAATATTAAAAAAAACAGGTCTGCCCAGTTGAAGTCCATGGGGAGAAGCTGAATATGATCAGATTTTCGGCTTTCATCGTTACCTGTCCCCGGAGGAAATCAGGCTTTCGGACAGCCCACTTGATTCCCAGCGGTGACTCTGAGGCCCACATCATTCTTCTTTCAGGCCCAGAGCACTGAACTCCTCCCAAGTGGCAGACACTGCTTGGTGGTGGTGGTGGTGGGGATGGTGGGAAGCAGAGCCGGAGGAAACCAGAAAGAACCAGTCGCTGTCGCCGAGGAGTTTAAAGTTTAGTAGGGAAGATAATTTCAATAATATGGCAAGTGAAGGGTACGGTGGGAGCCCACAAAATGGACATTCAACAGAGCCGGGCATAGGGGAAGGGTGATCTGGGAGAGCTTCCTGGAGGAGGCCACACTCAATTGGAGTCTAAATTCTAGAAGGTTGAGTGGGAGTCAGCAGGCACATGGTGGCAGAGGAGAAGAGGAGAGCTTTCCAAGCCCAGTGTGAGCAAAAGTACAGGAGAGGAGCATAGTGTATGGGGGAGAACTACAAGTACTTTGGCATTAATCAGCCTTGAAAAGGCCGGGAAGGGAGTGAGACTGGAGGCGGAGGCGGAGGCAGGGCCAGGTCCAGTGTGGGCCTTGTTCTGTAGGTGTTGGGAAGCCATGTATTCACCAGCAGATACCTACCGAGCACCTGCTCGGTGCCTGGGGCTGCTCCAGGTGCTGAGGACGCCACACTGCACAATACAGACAAGGACGCTTCGTGTTCTGGGGGAGGACACAACAGCCAGGCAGGTAAAACAAATGATACAGGGGGAAAAAGCCAAAATGGCAAGAGAAAATTCAGAGAAAAGCAATTTAAAATAGGGGATCGGGACTTCCCTGGTGGCACAGTGGTTAAGAATCCACCTGCCAATGCAGGGGACAGGGGTTTGGGCCCTGGTCCGGGAAGATCACACATGCCGCGGGCCGCGGAGCAACTAAGCCCATGCGCCACAACTACTGAGCCTGCGCTCTACAGCCCGTGAGCCACAACTACTGAAGCCCGCGCGCCTAGAGCTGGTGGTCCACAACAAAAGAAGGCACCGCCATGAGAAGCCCGCACACCGCAATGAAGAGTAGCCCCCGCTCGCTGCAACTAGAGAAAGACTGTGCGCAGCAACGAAGACCCAAAGCAGCTAAAAATAAATAAAAATAAATAAATTTATAAAATAGGGGATCATGGAATTCCCTGGCTGTCCAGTGGTTAGGAATCTGCACTTCTACTGCAGGGGGCACGGCTTTGATTCCTGGTCAAGCCGGGGCACGGCAAAAAAGAAAATAGGGGATCAAAAGAGGGAATATTTGAGTGAAGACTGGAAGGAGTGGAAAGAGAGCTGTGTGATACCTGGGAAAGAACATTCTAGGCTGGGGCTAATGTAAGTTCAAAAGCCTGAGATGGGTGTGTGCCTGGTGAGTCAGGAGGCCAGTGTGGCTGGAGTGGCACGGACCAGGTGGGGAATGCTTGGGAATTAGGTCAGAGAAATAAGGGGGTTTTATCAGGCTTTAGTCAGAGGAGTGACATTTGGCTGCCCCACGGGTGAGGGTTAGGAGGCTGCGGGTTGGAGGCTAGCAGACAAGGGTGGAGGCTGCCACGGTGGGAAGATGAGCCAGGACGGAGTGTTTAGGAGGCAAATTTGGCAGCGTTTGGTGAAGATTGACTGTGGGGAATGAGGGTAGAGAGTCAAGGGCACCTCCTCAGTGTCCTCCTGGGTGTCTGGCTTGGGCCTCTGGTGGAGCCCTTCATGAAACGAGAGGATGGAGGGTTTGTTGGGAGTGCAGTGGGGGGAGATGATGAGTTCAGCCCTGAAAAGGTTAAGTTTGGAAATTCCCTGGTGGTCCAGTGGTTAGGACTCCACGCTTCCACTGCAGGCTGGTGGGGTTCAATCCCTGGTCCAGGAACTAAGATCCCACAAACTTCATGGCAAAAAAAAAAAAAAAAAGTTAAGTTTGATGTGCCTGCAGGGCATCCAAGTGGAGATCCAGAGGCAAATGTTTTTTCTTAGATGGACAGAAATTTTGCTAAAGATGGAAATCTTTAAACAGCATACTTATATACATATGTCTTATGTCACTGCTCAGATATCACAAACTAATTTTCTAGGTCAACCTGGGGGCTAAAATATGTAAAAGAATTATTTGTTTACAATTTTACCAAAGCTAAACTTTTTTTAAAAAGCTATTATTCACTAAATACAAAGTTCACCTAATACCACTGAGTTAGGCATTGCTATGGACTAAATGTTTGTGTCCCCCCCAAAACTCATATGTGATGATGTTCGGTGGTACTTTGGGAGGTATTTAGGGTTAGATGAGATCATGAGAGTGGGGCCCCAGCCCTTATAAGAAGCAGAAGAGACCAGAGCCCCCTCTCTTTCCACCGTGGGAGGATACAGCAAGAAAGCAGCAAATGACAAACCAGGAAGAAGGCCTTCACTAGGCACTGGTCTGCTGGCACCTTAATTTAGGACTTCCCAGCCTCCAGAACTGAGGAATAAATGTTTGTTTAAGCCTCCAGTCAGTCTGTGGTATTTTGTTACAGCAGCCTGAGCAGACAGAGACAGGCATCATCAGGTATATCCCAGCCAGGGAGTCAGAAGTCCCAGGTTTCCCCCATCAACAGAGGGGTGGAATGGAATATTACTCAGCCATAAAAAAGAACAAAATAATGCCATTTGCAGCAACATGGATGGACCTAGAGATTGTCATACTGAGTGAAGTAAGTCAGACAGAGAAAGACAAATATCATATGATATCATTTATATGTGGTCTAAAATAAATGGTACAAATGAACTAATTTACAAAACAGAAACAGAGTCACAGACGTAGAAAGCAAACTTATGGTTACCGGGGGGAAACGGGGGGAGAGATAAATTGGGCGATTGGAATTGACATATACACACTACTATATATAAAATAGGGAGTTCCCTGGCAGTCTAGTGGTTGGGACTTGGTGTTTCCACCGAAGGGGGCACAGGTTCCATCCACGGTCGGGGAAGTAAGATCCTGCCTGCCATGTGGCCAGAAAATAAAATAAAATGAAATGAAAAATATAAAATAAAAGAAAATAAATAACATAAAATAAAATCCTACTGTATAGCACAGGGAACTTCTACTCAATGCTCTGTAATGACCAATATGGGAAAAGAATCTAAAAAAGAGTGGATATATGTACATGTATAACTGATCCACTTTGCTGTACGCCTGAAACTAACACAACATTGTTAATCAACTATACTCCAATAAAATTTTTTTTAAAAAAAGGAAGAAGAGAAAATACTTGTAGAAAGAACAAAACAAACAAAAAGAAGTCCCAGATTTCCCATACATTGTCTGTGACCTTGGGCAAGGAATTCCATCTCCTTTTCACCCATTCATTTATCACATATTCAGTGAGCTATGGCTGTGCTTAGGCACTGAGGAGAAAGCAATGAATGAGCAAAGCTGACAGGGTTTCTGCCCTCAAGAGCGAGTAGAAGTAATGGAGAGGCCTGTGGATCACCCGTGACCTTGAGCCTCCCTTCCTGCCTTGAGAGACTTAGGAGCAGGTAGGTTATGTCCAAGCCCAACCAAGGCCTGGGACCTGGGACCTGGGCTTTATGTGCCTCATTTTATTGTACTCTCATCTCATCCCTGCAAGACATCTATATGCTTACCCTACAGATGAAGAAATGCTCAGAGAAGCAGAGCTATTCACTGAAAGTCTTATAGTTAATAAGTGATAGATAAAAATTTAGAACTTGTGCTTCCCTGGACACCATCGAGAGAGTGGAAGACACCCCACAGGATGGGAAAAGAGATTTGCAAATCACATATCCGATAAGGGAATTGTATCTAGACTATATAAAAAACTCTTACAGCTCAATAATAAAGACAAATAACCCAATTTATTCTTTTTTTTTAATTTTATTTATTTATTTTTGGCTGCGTTGGGTCTTTGTTGCTGCATGTGGGCTTTCTCCAATTGTGCCAAGTGGGGGCTACTCTTCGTTGAGGTGCGTGGGCTTCTCATTGCAGTGGCTACTTTTGTTGCGGAGCACGGGCTCTAAGCGCACGGGCTTCAGTAGTTGTGGCTCGCGGGCTCTAGAGCACAGTCTCAGTATTTGTGGCACACAGGCTTAGTTGCTCCGCGGCATGTGGCATCTTCCCGGACCAGGGATCGAACCCGTGTCCCCTGCATTGGCAGGTGGATTCCTAACCACGCGCCACCAGGGAAGCCCCTAGTTTCAGGTTTTAAATCGTGACACCTCATCTGACCAAACTCCCCAAAATAACAACTTGCTGGCTGGTTAAGGCAGAGATTGAAGTGGGTTCCACAGAGGGAGTTATTAAAATGTCATCCTCTCCTACTTCAGGACCTTAAAGGCCTCAGATCACTTGGAGATGACCTTTCTAAATTAAAAGGTAATTCCTATGAAGGGTGTAAGATGGGGCACAGAGTAAGCACTAGCTATGCGTTATTATTATTGTTGTTGCTGTTATCGGATGATTCCTAGGAGTTATACAAGAGTGAGGTGAGGTCATTCTGGGATTAGGGTGTAACAAGAATCTTCAGGGGGGCTTCCCTGGTAGCACAGTGGTTAAGAATCCGCCTGCCAATGCAGGGGACATGGGTTCGAGCCCTGGTCTGGGAAGATCCCACATGCTGCGTAGCAATTGAGCCTGTGCGCCACAACTACTGAGCCCACGTGCCACAGCTACTGAAGACCCCGTGCTCCGCAACAAGAGAAGCCTCCACGATGAGAAGCCCGCGCACCACAACAAAGAGTAACCCCTGCTCGCTGCAACTAGAGAAAGCCCGCGCACAGCAACGAAGACCCAACACAGCCAAAAATAAATAAATAAAATAAATAAATTTATTTAAAAAAAAAAAATCTTCAGGGGCTCTCTGAAGCTGCTGCAGCCTGAGATCTTAGCCACAAAGCAGTGAGGATATGCATCGATTTATGCATGGAGCTCTAGAGCCCTTGGGGGTGGAGGTGGGGAAGGTCAGTACACAAACCCTAGGCCTAATGATTCAGCCAGGGAGACCTGGAAGTGGACCAGAGCTGCTCACTCAAGGCTGAGAGATGTTCCCTGAGATATATTCACCTCTAGGAAAGGAGTCTGGGCTCAAGACTTGGGGCCCAGAATGTCCATCCATCCATCCATCAAATCATCGAAGAAATATTACAGTAAATCCACTAAGGGCCAAGGCAGGGTCATTTTTTGACCCTTGTTGGTCTTAGTCTGTCAGACTTTTGGGGTCCCCACCCCACATCTTCTCACATCTGATCAAATGCACCTATGTCCCACATCAAATAATATTTTGCTGTAAATTTCTTTGAAAGAAATTTTATAGTTTTGCTTTTGAAATTATCTGACTTCATGTAACTTGTTTAAACTATGATTTGCTAGAAAAATGTAAAAATAAAGAAAAAACAAACAAAGAAACAGTCCAGTGGGAATAAGCAAAGTAAGGACAGGGTATGATGGATGTTGAAAGATACAGTGTTCTGAGAGAGAGGGAGGGGGCTCCTTTAGACGAGGTGGTCCTTATTCTGAAGAAATAGCATTTAGGCTGAGACAGGAGAGCTGGGAAGGAACCTGCCCCCTACAGAGCAGGGGGAGTCTCTCCAGGCAGAGGGAACAGCAAGTGCAAAGGCCCTGAACCTGGAAAGCACTTAGCTTGTGGACAGGAAGAGGGTCATTGTGGCAGGGGCTGAGTGAGGGGCAGTGAGAGAGCACGAGATTAGTTCAGACAGGAGGGCAGGGGCCAGGTGATGCCTAGCCGTACAGGCCATGGTACGGAGTTGAGATTTTGTTCTAAGTGGAGAGTGCCAGTTAGGTTTGGCTCCCTGGGGAGTAGATTCAGAGAGGGTGATTGGCGGGCAGGAGGTCCATTAAGGAGTGCTCTCAGGATCAACACGGGTGGAAGAGAAGGGAGGGAGGCAAGACTGAGCAGAGGGAGAATTTGATCTGCGTGCAGTCTCAATGGGCACCTCCCCTGACCCAGCAGGGAATTCTGAAGCTGAGATGACCCTTCAGATTTGTCATTAGATGCAGCTGCCTGGGGGAGTGGGCATGACTCTTCAGCCGAGGCCCTGAGGGGTTGACAGCGGAGGGCAGTGAGCCAGTAGCTGGACACCAAGTCCATCCCTGAAGAAGAATCTGGTCTGTGCGTCACAGCCCACAACCTGATCCAGTTTATGTTTAAGGAGGCCCCTCTAGCTGCTGCGTGGAGAGAATTATTGGAGGGAAGAGTGGGTCCAGCCAGGCCAGCAGTGATGGTGGTTTGGCCATGAGTGATGGCTGTGGGAATACAGATAAGTGGATGATTCTTGGAGACATTGGGAGGTGGAACCAGAGCACTTGAAGATGGATTAGATGTGAGGCATGCAGGGAAGGGAAGAATCAAGGACGCTTCAGGTCTGCGGACTGAACAACCGAGGGAACAGTGATGCCATATGCTGAGATGTGGGATTCCTGAGGGAAGTGGCTGGGTGGGAGGTGAGAGAGCAGGGAGAGAGCGCCCCTCAACTTCCTTACAGGCTCAAGACCCTGGAAGTGTCCAGGACCAAGCCTCAACAGCGCCATCGTGTGGTGGTAATAAGCCATAACAGCAGTGGACTCCAGACCTCAGTTGCCTGCAAGGTGGGGAAAGAGGTCAGACCACAGGAAATACCCTCAGAAACCAGCGCCTCTTTCGGACTGAGTAAATCGCTGCAGATTTTGGACAACTCAGAGTGGGCGGAAGATGAGGAGCCTCAAAAGAAAGAGGTAGCTAGGCAACGGAGTTTGAGGAATTATGTGAGAAAGATAAAATGGTGTTACTGTACCTGTGCCATAAAGGAATCAATCAACATAATAATAATGTTGACAGCTACCATTCAGTGAGCAGATAGGAGGAGCTGCAATGATCCCTTGTAATCTACACGCATCAATACAAGGAGGCTCAGAGAGGTGAAAAGATGTGTCCCAGGTTATACAATAGTAGATGGTGGTGGAGTTAGGATTAAAACCCAGGTCAGCCTACCAATGGATCTCAATTCTGTTAGATCCAACACGCCATTTTAACAGTAAATATTATACAATGCCCTCTTTACATCCCGACATCTGGATTGTGCCTGATGCATTACTGTGCACTCGGTCAATATTTGTTAAATGAATGAAAGAAAATTCATGGATAGTATCCTACCTAACGACATAATTTTTTAAATCAAGTAAAAAGAAAATGAAAGCAATTTGTGCTAAAGAAATCTGCATTTCCACATGTACATGTCTCAGTCAGGATCACATCGGAAGACGTAACAAGGTGATTATTGTGAACAGGGATCACCCCAGATACTGATCTAGGCATGATCTTTTTCTTTTCTTTTTCTAAATTAATTAATTAATTAATTTTTAGCTGCGTTGGGTCTTCGTTGCTGCACGTGGGCTTTCTCTACTTGTGCTGAGCGGGGTCTACTCTTCCTTGCGGTGCGTGGGCTTCTTACTGCTGTGGCTTCTCTTGTTGCGGAGCACAGGCTCTAGGCGGCGCGGGCTTCAGTAGTTGTGGCACGTGGGCTTAGTTGCTCCGCGGCACGTGAGATCTTCCCAGACCAGGGCTTAAACCCGAATCCCCTGCCTTGTCAGGCGGATTCTTAACCACTGCACCACCAAGGAAGTCTGAAACATGATCTTCTGAAATGGTGAATGTAAGGCCAACTGGCCCGAGGCAGGGGAACACAATCAGATTCACAGGTTGCATCAGACGGAAACTCGCCGGACCACCCAGTTCCAGAAACTGACCTGGAGACATTCCGGACCACCCAGTTCCAGGAACTGACCTGGGGACTTTGCACCCGGCCCAGCCTTCCCCGCCTTTCGAGGGGCGGGACTAACGGTTCCCCAGGATACCCGAAAAGACCACCAAATAAGGAATACCCTGCGCCCTCCCAGATTCACCACACCCCTTTCCCTTCTTCCCCTATAAAATCTTGCCCAACCCTCGCCCGGGTGCGACTTCTCTGGCCCCTTTCTCTCGGACCACTGAACCTCGCCCGGAGCGCTCCCTAATAAAGCTCACTTGAAGCTTTCCTCTGTTTCGCGGTGCCGTTTGTTAAGATCCGACCTTACAGTGAATGCCCTTTGTAAAGATTTGAACTCATACAAGGAAAATTCTTCCCTGGAGTTTCATTTTAGTAGACTTCCTGGAAAATTTAGTGTATGCTATAACTGCACATAATATTACATGTTTACATATATAACAGAGTTAGGGTTCTTGGCGCAGATAATTATAAACAGGTTTTTCCTCTTACATAAATGACCAGTGGGACATTAGAAATCTGTGCAGGACACGGAACAGTTCTGTTATGTGGGACTGTCCTGAACATTGAACGATGTCTAGCATCTCTGGCCCCTGTCTACTAAGGACCAGAAGAGCCCCTATCAATGTGAAAACAAAAATGCCCCTACATATTTCCAAGTTCAAATTTCCAGGACAGTAGAGCTCCCTTGAAACCTCTGGTGTATGTGAAAGCCTAGCCACCTAAGCTTTGCTTAACTGGCCTTCTCCTCTTTCCGAACCCCCCACTCCCGTCCCCCCCACCCCCACAAGGATCTGGGCTTTCACACTCTCACTTCTCATCCCACCCTTTAGGACTCTCTCTGCAAGTGTTTGTTTGTTTGTTGCTAGAAGACTAGAACTGAGGTAATGAATGAGGTACATTTCTATCTTATTTCTGCAAATAGGCTCAGAGAAGTAAAGTAACTTGCTCATAGCCACACAGCCAATTTGAAGTGGCTAAACCAGAATTAAAAGCTAGTCAGTCTGACTCTAAAGCCTGTGATTTTTCCCTCTTTTCTAATCCCTTCTCACTTTCTCCTACCTCTCAGTCTTGGGGAAACAAGTCTTAGGAAACTGAAGTATTTCACTTACCGGGTAAAATTTTTAGAAGTGTCCACCATTTCCAAGGGTCAGGAGGTGAGCTGGAGGGATCTGGAACAGATTCAGACCATACAGCTGTTAACTACCATTTTCATAAATCAGGTGAAATTCCCGGAAGGAAACCCTGCTGTTTGCCCTACCTTGTCCTAGAAAGGGAAGTTCCATTTGGCCAGGTCCAGGGTGTTGGGCCATCTCCCAGACATTTTCATTTCTGGGTAGCATTTGCTTTAGTGTAAATGCAGACCTTCTCAAACCCTAGTGGCAGAAGAGCGCGAAATCAACCCCTTATCCTGGAACCTAGGGATGAGCTGCAAGCAACTACCATTTCATTGAAAATTCAGGTCTTTAAGGAAGTGCTGCTGGAATTCCCTGGCAGTCCGATGGTCAGGATTCATTTGGTGCTTTCACTGCCACAGCCTGGGTTCAATCCCTGGTCAGGGAAATGAGATCCCTTAAGCCACTTGGCATGGCCAAAAAAAAAAAAACTGTAAATTTTGCACACCATCCCTAATATTTGGGGGACATTCCAATAGAAAATAAATTTAAAATAAACTTCATCTCAGTGTAGAAATTGACATATAAGAGCATACTTTTCAAACATAAATGTTTCTAAGATTCACCCACATATTCCAAGTTCCTTACCTAGGCCTACTGAAGCAGAAGCCGGGACCATGCATTTTCAACTACTCCCCCATTCCTCACTCCACACCCCCTGGCCACTGGGTGACTGATCTTTTTTTTTTTTTTTTTCTTTTCTTTTTTTTGACTGCACGGCTTACAGGATCTTAGTTTCCAGACCAAGGATCGAACCTGTGCACCCTGCTGTGGAAGCACCCAGTCCTAACCACCGGAGGGCCAGGGAATTCTGGTGGCTGATCTATTTAGTTCATTGAGCTTACTTGGGAAAACAATGCTCTGTTTATCCTCTGGCTTTAAATGGCACCCCTCCTGTACCGCGGGGTCTGCAGAGGCCAGTTTGAGAAGCAGAATCTCTATCTGTATTAGAACTGGATTCAAACCCTGCTTCCATCTTCACCCTTTCTACAACTTGGGCAAGTAACTGAATCTCTTGTTGCCTTAGTTTCCTTATCTGCATCATAGCTGTTTTGTGGGGTTGTTGTGGGGTTCATTTGGCTAATACATATGCATGTACTGAGAATGCTGAGTGCCTAGCATGTAGTTAGTGCTCATTAAATGTTAGACATTATTTTTACTGTTGTTAGTATTTTTGTGTACCAGGCTCTCTTCTGGGGAACACGCATGCAGACAGACCTCTAAGGTGGGCCCCATGATCCCCACCTCCTGGTGTTCACATCTTTGTGTAATCCTCTCCCCTCCCCTTGAGTATGAGAGAGACCTGTGACTTGCTTCTAGCCAACAGAAAACAGCAGAAGTGTGAGACTTCCCTGGTGGTCCAGTGGTTAAGAATCTGCCTGCTAACGCAGGGGACATGGGTTCAATCCCTGGTCAGGGTACTAAGATCCCACATGCCATGGGGCAACTAAGCCTGTGCACCACTACTACTGAGCCCACATGGTCTGGTGCCTGAGCACTACAACTAGAGAGCCTGTGTGCCACAACTAGAGAGAAGCCCACACTCCACAACAAGAGATCCTGGGTGCCGCAACTAAGACCCGATGCAGCCAAAAATAAATAAATAGTTTAAAAAAAAAAAAGGAAAGGAAAACAGCAGAGGTGATTGATACAAGTGACTACATGTGTGATTATATTAGCCAAGACTTTAATATCCTCGCTTTCCCTTACCTGCTTTGAGGAAACAAGCAGCCGTGTTGGGAAGGTCCACATGGCAAGGAGCTGAGGGTGGCAGACAGCCATCAGCCAGCGAACAACTGAGGCCCCAGTCTGAGGTCCCACAAGGAGCTGAGTGCTGCCAACAGCCCCGTGAGCTTGGAAGCAGATCCTTCCTCAGTCCAGCCTCCAATGAGACTGCAGCCCTAGCCATTCATTTTGTGATAATGTTCCACACAGTGATAGAAAACTGATACACCACCCCTCTCTTTTCAAACTATTGGTTCCTACAATTCTCCCCTCACTCTCCTGAATCATCAATATCTCCCTTTCTATTCCATCAACTCATAAGCATACTCCAGTGTCTCCCATCTTAAAAACACGCTTTTTGGCTGTGCTCCAAGGCATGCAGGACGTTGGTTCCCCCACCAGGGATCGAACCCCGGGCTCCTGGCAGTGGAAGCATGGAGTCTCAACCACTGGACCACCAGGGAATTCCCAACTCACCACTCTTTTTTTTTTTGGTGGTACGCGGGCCTCTCACTGCTGCGGCCTCTCCCGTTGCGGAGCACAGGCTCCGGACGCGCAGGCCCAGCGGCCATGGCTCACGGGCCCAGCCGCTTCGCGGCATGTGGGATCTTCCCGGACCGGGGCACGAACCCGTGTCCCCTGCATCGGCAGGCGGACTCTCAACCACTGCGCCACCAGGGAAGCCCCCAACTCACCACTCTTAATGAGGTCCCCCATGACCTACATGTTGCCCAATCCCAAGGTCACTTCTGTCTCCTCATCTTACTTGCCCTCTCTGTGGCATTTGACACAGCCAGCCACTTCCTCTTTCTTGAAATCCACTCTCTTCTACTTTCTTGACCTCATCCTCTCAGACTTCCTTCTCTCTCAATGTCCATTTCTTCCCAGTCTCCTCTGCAGCCTCCCTCTTTTCAGCTCAGCGCCTGGATGTTGCCATGCCCCTGGCTTCACTTTCCTCATGTGTAATTGTACGGTTTCTCTCTTGAAGGTTGTTGTGAGAATTGCCTGAGATAACATATGTGTGACTTAAAAAAAATTCCTCCCTTTCGTTTGTGAATTACAAGTATGTGCTCTTCCCTTGCTCTGATGAGAAAATGAGGCACCCTTTCCCCCAGACACTTGTTAGGTGGCTCCGGTGCCCAAGGAACAGACTTTGGGGAAGATGACTGTTTCCCACGAAGGTGAAATAAATACGACAGCAATGTGGATCTCTGGAAACCCAGATCTAAGAAAAGTCTCACTGCCCCTGCTGGGCCTTAGAAATTGCTAGACCTTTCAGGAGGAGGCAGTTCACGGGGCTAAGAGTCTAGGAATACAGAGGCCATGGCACTGAGCTCAACCAGGGGCAGTGGGGGTGAAACCGTGCACCTCAGATTGGGATTCGAACCCACACAGCCAGGACTCAAACCCGACCAAAAGCCTTGGTATTCCAACTGAGGCCATACACCTGCTTTCAGGACTTAATGAATCGCAGGTTCTTGATGTCTCACTGCAGAAAGAATTCAGTGAGAGACAAAGTGATAGGTAAAAAGTGGATTTATTTAGAGAGAAACACACTCCGCAGAGTGTAGGCCATCTCAGAAGGCAAGAGTGGCCCCAGGGTATGGGGTTGTCAGTTTTCATAAGGGTGGGTAATTTCTTAGGCTAATGAGTGGGAGGAGTATTCCAGCTATTTCGGGAAGGGGCGGGGATTTCCAGGAATTGGGCCATCGCCCACTTTTTGATCCCTGTGGTTGGGCTTGGAACTGTCATGGCGCCTGTAGGTATGTCATTTAGCTTGCTGACGTGTTACAGTGAGGTATACTGAGGCTCAAGGTCTAGTGGAAGTCGACTTGTCCACCATCTTGGACCCATTTGGTTCTAATCAGTTTATGTCATGTCCTCGGGCTGTGTCATTCTTTCAGAGGTTGTGCCCTGCCCCCTTCCCTCCTGTTTCAGGGGTGGGTCAGGGACGCCTTCCTGAGGAATCATCCTCTAGACCGAGAGCTGAAAGGTGTCTGGGAGTTTGGCCAAGGGAAGAGCAATGTGAAGCTTCCAGGGTGCGCAAGAGCTCGAACTTCTGCAAATAGAGTCAGACTGGAGTGTCAAGTGCACAGCACAAGGTGACAGCCAAGGTGCTTCTGGACCTGAAGGGGGCCTTAGGAGCCAGATTAAGGACCTGGGACTGTCTCCTGCAAGAGAGACAAAGGGAGCCCCGAAGAGCTGCAACTGGGGAGGGCACAAGCAGGGGGAGATCAGCCACTGCTGGGCTCCCTCAGGCCCTTCCCTCTCAGACATCAGCTGGGAGCTTGGAGCTGACTCTGGTCTGGCTCCAGCACTAAGTTTTGAGTAGCTGAAAGTCACTTCGCCTCGATAGCCCTCTGCTACCAAAAGAAGTCAGGTGTGGACCGGATGATCTTTAGGACCTGCTCTCCCCACTCTCCATGCCCAAACTAACCCTCTACCCACTTCTGGGGCTTCCCCAACTCCCTTAAAAACTCTCTTCCCTGTTTCCTGTCCCACAGCTGGTAACATCTTGGAGGAAAATTCCTTTTACTCATCTCTCTCCACTAGACTGGGAGCTCCGAATAGGCAGCACTATGCCTAGTGTATCTGTTCATGCTTCTTCTTGCTAGGCCTTGAACACAGTGGTGAATACTTGGTGGAACAAAAGAACGGTCCCAACCCTGTGCGCTGTTCGCATGTTTGTGTTTGATCCCCATGACTGCCTGAGGCAGTACCAGTGCAGGGAATTTTAGCTGCCATTTTGCTGATGAGAAGAGGGGCTTCGAAGAGCTGGTGGAGCTGTGAACTCAAGCTCTGAAGCCAACTCTCTGGGTTCAAGTCCAGCTCTTTCACTTAGCAGCTGTTTGGCAAGCCACTTAATCTCCCTAAACCTGTATTTTCTCAATTGTAAGTCGGGGATAATAACATCTACTTCACAGGATTGCTACAAAGATTAAAGGGAGATGGCATATAACATGTATAATAAGCATGCAATAAATGCTAGTTATTTTTATTCTCAGGCCAGCATCCTTTCTCCTCCCCAAACGTTACCAAGTCCAAGCTCGCCCTGCTTGCCGCACGACAGGCCAATAAATCGGCAGACGAGGTGTTGTTGACGCAAGGAATACGACTTTATTCACAAAGCTGTCAGACTGAGAAGATGGTGGACTAGGGTCCCCCAAAAAACATCTTATGGGGTCTGGATGCCAGTTTCTTTTATAGAACAGAGACGGGGAGGAGGTGAGGAAGTAAAGTAAAAATACCATTTATCTTGCAAAATAGGAGGGGATGTGTTAATCTCTTCTTTTGTGCAGCCACTCACAGATGGACAAGGTCAGAATGTCTCTCTGTGAGCTGAACAAAGGCACTTTAGTTTAACAGGCAGAGGGGCAGGGTTCCCTGTGGCAGGATGCTCACAGCTATAGACAGTGATTATAATAACAAAAGCAACGAAAAGCAAAGGTTAAAGTAAAAGAAACAGATCCAACAGGGAGTCAGAACTGGCTCTTCCCTGCTACACAAACAGCAGCTCCAAGACGTAAGAAGATTACTTCAAGGCTGCGGCTGGGGCCACCCCTCCTCAGACCCGGCTGGTGCAAGGATGCGTTATCAGCGCGGGACTAACGCCAGGATGCCTGCACAGCCAGCGCGACCCATGAGCCTCACGTGAATAAGCGAGCGCGCAGGCGCCCCCAGCCGGCGCCCATTGGCCGGCACCCCGCCGCCCTGGAGCGGAGGGAGGGACGGAGGGAGGGACCTCCAGGGCTCCCCCAACCCACCCCACCTCCCCGACCCCCCCGACCGCGGGCTGCTCAGCCCGGTCGGTTGGGTCGCGCGTCTGTCGGAGCGTGAGGACAGGACGCCGGCTTCGCCCTCGCCATGGCGCCCTGGCTGCAGCTGCTGTTGCTTTTGGGGCTGCTCCCGGGCGCCGCTCCGGCCCCCAACGAGCCCCGAGCGGCCGGCGCGCAGGCCTGGGAACTGGCGTCCCCGGAGCTGCTGGAGCCCGCCCGCTTCGCCCTAGAGATGTACAACCGCGGCCGGGCTGCCAGGACGCGGGCCACGCTGAGGGTCGTGCGCGGTGGCGTCCGCCGGGTGAGGACGCGCTGGGGGCGGCGGCGGCGGCGGTGGGTGGGGGCCCGGTGCGGGGTGAGCGGGACTCTCGTCCGAGGGCTGGGAGCTTTGGGGTAGACTTGGGGCGGGGGCGTTGTACGCCTGACTTGGGATGGGGGCGTTGGACCTCTACGGATTGGGAAGGGGAACGGCATGGTGGGGCTGTGAGCCCCACGAAGGCCGGACTGAGGAGGGAGTGGCTGTGCCCGCCACACGGCGCCCCCCTCCACCCCCCATCCAGGCGGGCCGGGGGTCGCTGTACTCCCTGAAGGCGACCCTGGTGGAGCCGCCCTGCAACGACCCCACGGTGTGCCAGCTCCGTGTGTCCAAGAAAACCCTGGTGAGTGATGGGGTTCCTGCGATACCCTGCCCCCAGACTGAGTCTGGCAGTAGTTGGGATGATCGGTCAAGTCCAGAGGGAGGGATCTGAGGCCGCAGCTACCCCACCGTGAGTCACTCCCCAGGCCTGGAAGGCCAGAGACCAAGAAGCTGCAAAAGGGAGGGTGTCTGGGTGCTCAGTCCCGTACTGTGCCTCGCTCTCCCCTATGGGGATGGTTGCCTTGGAGGTGGTCCTCACTGGGGGACCCTCCGGCTCCATCTTGCCAAGGCCTTGCTCCTGTCCCAGCCCCCCAACGGGCTTCCTCCTCTTCCTCCAGCTTTGCAGCTTTGAAGTCCTGGATGAGCTGGGGAAACACATGCTGCTGAGGCAGGACTGTGGCCCAGTGGATACCAAGATTACAGGTGCTGGGATAGCCCAGGGATGCTGGGATAGCTCAGGTCAGACTTCCCTCAGGGGTCAGTCCTGATTCTTCTCTGTTCCAACCCTCTTCTCCAGATGACAAAAATGAGACTTTCAGTTCATTCCTTCCACTGTTGAACAAGGATCCCCTGCCCCAGGTGAGGAGCCTGTTTGTCTGGGGAACTGGCTGCTGCCTTATATTCCCTCTCTTCCCCTCAACCTGGCCTGGGGCTCCCGGGTCATTCTGAGAAGGAAGCCTTGTAAAGACCCCTCTGCCTTTCCAGGACTTTTCTGTGAAGATGGTTTCAATCTTCAAGGACTTTGTCACCACCTATAACCGGACATATGAAACGACGGAGGGTGAGGACCTAGCCTTGGCTGTACCTGTCCCGATCAGATCAGGACCTTCCCCCCAACTTGGCACCTTGGTGTGGGAGAGGGGAAGGGCACAAGGGGCAGTGCATCCTTTCAAGGGCCCCTAAATCCCCAACTTCTTGCTCAGCCTCCCAGGACTTGGCAGCCATCTCAGGTACCTGGCCCCTTCTCCCATCTGATTTTCCTAGTCAGAAACCATAGGTCTCCATCATCCTGGGTAGAGTGGGATGGGGCAAAGGCCAGATTTTCTCTGCTGGAGGACCCCTGGCATGGTGGCCTTTTCCCACAACCTCCTGTCTCAGGATGTCCTCTGGAGCCCATTTCGGTTCTGCCTTCATACCTGGGAAGTCATCACCCGGGTTTGGCCCCATTGTCACTTGCAGGTCTGGCCCCCTACCCTCACCCACCCCAGGGTTATGCCCTTCTTGAAATAAGCTTCAGGCCTGATCCAGAGCTTACCATTCCCCAGGGAAACCTCTGCCTCTTATCCCCAAGCACCTCTCCTTTTATGATCTGCCTGGGGCCCAAGCCTCTCTTCTACTCGTTCCTCAGAAGCCAGGTGGCGCATGTCCGTCTTTGCCAATAACATGGTGCGAGCGCAGAAGATCCAGGCCCTGGACCGTGGCACAGCTCGGTATGGGGTCACCAAGTTCAGTGACCTTACAGGTAGGGTCAGAGCCGTCATGGTACCTGGAAGAGACAGGGCCTGCTCCCAAGGCCCCTGTTCAGGACTGGCTTAGAATACTCTTTTCCCATCCCCTGCCCACAGAGGAGGAGTTCCGCACCATCTACCTGAATCCCCTCCTAAAAGAGGAGCCTGACAAGAGGATGCGCCTAGCCCAGTCCATCCCTGACCTTCCTCCACCTGAGTGGGACTGGAGGAGTAAGGGGGCTGTCACCAAAGTCAAGGACCAGGTTGGACCCCCAAGAAGTGAGGGTGGGACATGAGGACTGCACTGGCGTTTGGAAGGGACCCAGCCCTGACTCTCCCTGTCTCTTGCAGGGCATGTGCGGCTCCTGCTGGGCCTTCTCAGTCACAGGCAACGTGGAGGGCCAGTGGTTCCTAAAACGGGGGTCCCTGCTCTCCCTCTCTGAGCAGGGTGAGCATCCCACTCTGCCCACCCTGTCCCCAGCCCAGCCCCTCCGGAGGGCTCCTCGGGACCAGGCTTCTGTCTCCTAGAGCTCTTGGACTGTGACAAGGTGGACAAGGCCTGCCTGGGTGGCTTGCCCTCCAACGCCTACTCAGCCATAAGGACTCTGGGTATGCATTCATGGGCTTCAGGAGGGGCAGCAGGAGTCCCAGCTCCCTCCACAGGAAGTCACTTTGGGAGGGGAGAGACATGAGCGTGGCAGTCACCTGAACTGGGTTCGAGTCTTATTGCTGACCCTTACCGGCTGAAGACCTTGGGCAGGTCAGCTCTTTCAGAGCCTCAGTTGTCTCACCTGGGAAATGGGGCTCCTCATGCCCACTTTGTAGGATCGTCTTAAGTGTCAAGTGAGGAAATATATGTAAAGTTCCTGGTGCACAGCAGGGGGTCTCGGTATTTTCATTGCTTGGCGGTCTGTATTTCTATAATGCTGCTAAACCAGGGAGCAGCACACCTCACCCCTGAGAGGAGGCATTGTCCTAAATTGGCAATTCAGTTGAGCAGTGGGTCGCAGTGGCAGGAAAATGAGGGCTGAGGGATTGAGGTGGCTGTACCAAGATTGGTGAGGGAGTCTGGCAGGGGTCTGGGCCAGATTGGGAGCAAACTGTCAGGGCCGGACAAGCAAGCCAAGGTCAGGAGTCCCAGGAACGCTGGGATGAGTGAGGAGTCAGAAGCTGGGAGCTGGATTCCATCTCTGCCACATTTCTCACTGGGGGCTCCCCCATCCCTCTGGGCCTCAGTTGTGTCACCTCTAGAATGAGGCCTCCCTCAGAGAGGATGGCCTATAGCTGGGGGTGGATAGAGAACATGAGGCCTTGTGGAGGAGGGGCTTAGCACAGCCCCTGGCTGGGAGCAGATGAGTGTTATGAACTGGGGCCCATGTTTTCTCTAACCCCCGATCTGCCCCCCGCCATTCCCCAGGAGGGCTGGAGACAGAGGACGACTACAGCTACCACGGCCACTTGCAGGCCTGCAGCTTCTCTGCAGAGAAGGCCAAGGTCTACATCAATGACTCAGTGGAGCTGAGCCAGAATGAGCAAAGTGAGTGAGGGAGGGGTGCAGGGGTGAGGACAGGCCAGGTGGGGCTGGGGCCTGGGTGCCCCTGACACTGCCCCTCCTCTGTCTTAGAGCTGGCGGCCTGGCTGGCCAAGAAGGGCCCCATCTCCGTTGCCATCAATGCCTTTGGCATGCAGGTAGGACCCCAGCCTCACTGCTGCTCCGGTTCTTGCTGACTCTTCCCCCACTTCTCAGAGCTGGCCCCCTACTCGTCTTCTCCCCCTCAGTTCTACCGCCATGGGATCTCCCACCCACTGCGGCCCCTCTGCAGCCCCTGGCTCATCGACCACGCTGTGCTGCTCGTGGGCTACGGCAACCGTGAGTTCCACTGACCCTGCCCTGCCCATCCATCCACCCCAGGTCACAGGCAGAGGCTGGACCACAGCATCTCAGGACCTCTGGAGGGGGCATCAGGGGAACACCAAGGAACCTGGTCCTAAACTCTGCCTCGGGCTATGGGCCAGGCAGGATCATCCATCCTCTCTATGAATGGGAAAGCCAAGGCGCTGGGAGGTTGAGGTGTTATGAATGGATACCCTGCTAGAGGCGGGTGGGGGGGTGTCCTCCCCAAACCCCAGAGCCGTACCAGGTCTCCAGGAGCGTGGTAGGTGGGCCTGTCTTGCTTTCTGCTCTTTTCCTAGTACCTGTCACACAGTAGGCCCACAGCAGATGTTTGAAGAGTGCAAAGTGCTTGAGGCCCTGACTCCCTGCTCTCTGCACTGCTCCTCAGGCTCTGCCACTCCCTTCTGGGCCATCAAGAACAGCTGGGGCACTGACTGGGGCGAGGAGGTGAGTCTCGCCCGCTTGGCCCCAGCCCTCCAGCCCCCATCCTGCCCCGGTGCCCTCACCAACCCCCCCTGTCTCCCAGGGTTACTACTACTTGCACCGTGGCTCCGGGGCCTGTGGTGTGAACATCATGGCCAGCTCAGCAGTGGTGGACTGAGGCATACCAGCTCCGGGCCTGGTGCTGACCAGAGCAGCCCCTTCCCCTGCCTGACCTGCATGACCAGGCCCCTCCCCAGGAGGCACAGCTGGCTGAGGGACGGGCACCAGGTACCTCAGGGTGAGCAAAGGCCACTGGGCTACTCCCACCCTGAAGTTCCCCAACTGCACCTTTGTTGAATTGTTGTAGCTAGGAGGATCTTGGGGTGAAGGATGATGTCTTGGCAGCCAAAGCTGGGGCAAGAACCCTGGGCTCGGGTAAGGAGCAGGGGGAAGAAAATATTCTGGTCTTAAAGCCAGCTTTGTCCTCTGTAGGCTCAGGCTTCCTGCCCCGGCTTTCCTCTGATGCTATAAATTTTCTGGTCCCCCCTGTATCTGGGGACAGTGTTGCCTTCCATGTCTAGAGAAACTGTTGTAACCAACCTTTTCTAACACAATAAAGAGGTGTCCTAGACCCCAGTGTGGTGTGAATGTCGGACCCTGAGGGCAAGGAGGGGTGGTGGGGACCCCTGGAGGAGGGTCACGGTCGGGCAACTGGTCCTGCCCAGAAGCCTGAGGGCCCAGCTTCTGCTTCAGGAAGCAAAAGGAGATGGAGAGGGGCCCACTATGGCTTTTTATTGAGAAACACCTGGCCGGTCATTCTCTAGGGCCCTTGCTCCGAGGGATGGATGGGATCAGCCGGAGGAAGCACCCTCTCTCCGGACTTGCATAGAGAACCTCAGGGGTCGAGGTCAGAGGTCACTCTCCCCGTAGAGGGCGCTGGAGAAGGCCACATAGTCCAGGGCTCCGGCTGGAGCCCCGGCCCCCTTGTAGGGCACCATGCGGCGGATGCAGTACTCGGCCTGCTCAGCTGGGAGTTCCTGCCGCAGCTCCTCAGGTGTGATGTAGTTCTGGGGAAGAAGAGGGATTGAGGGCCCACAGGTCCTGTTCCCTGCCCCCGCCCGCCAGCTCCCTGCACCACCAGGGACTCACCTTGTCTCCCGCCAGGATCTTGAACGAGGCCACAACCTGCTCAGCCGTGTCGGTCTCAGCTGTCTCTCGGGTCATGAAGTCGATGAAGGCCTGGAAGGTCACGACCCCGGCTGCGTTGGGGTCCACCATGGTCATGATTCGAGCAAACTCCACTTCCCCCTGCAGGGTTAGAGGCCGGGCACCGTGCCCGGGGGTGCTTAAGCCAGGAGGGCTCCCAGTGTCCCCCTGGCCTGACAGCTCCAATGACAAGGTACCCCCTTTCTCCATAGACCATCCGCTGCAGCCTTAGCTCTAGGTCTGGGAAATCCTTTCTGCTAGGCTGTGCTCTGCTTCCTGCCCGCGGCAGTGCTTCCTGCTGCCCGTCGGTCCTGACCTTTTCCTGGGCCTCTGTAGTGCTGTTTCTGTGATGTAGAAACGTTGCAAGCTTAGGCTTTGGAGTCACACAGAACAGGGTCCAAATCTAGTGTCTTTGGGCAAGTTAATTTACCTCTCTGAGCCTTTGGTAGCCCCTGTGTGAAATGGGGTAATTCTCCCCAGCCCCAGCGGGTGGGTGAGGAGGAAATGAGGTCGTGTGTGAGGTGGGAGGGACACAGGCACAGGTGGGACGGCTGGGGGACACTCACCAGGTCGTAGCCCATGGAGATGAGGCAGGCCCGGAAGTCGTCGGGCTCCATCATGCCATTCCGCTTCTGTAGTGAGGGAGCAGATGTCAGGCTCAGTCCCCAACACCCGCCCCCCCGCTGCCCCTAAGTCCACCACCGCACAGGGCTAAGCCCCTGCTGACCCGGTCAAAGTGGTTGAAGGATGCCCGGAACTCGTTGAGCTGCTCCTGGCTCAGGCCCTTGGCATCTCGGGTCAGTATCTGGTTCTCCACCTCGTTGATGGTGCGGGCAATGGAGGTGAGCAGCTGCTCCCAGCCCACACGGATGTGCTGGGAAAGCAGAAAACAGGCTGGGTCAGTGGGTGGCCAGTGCCTGGCCACTAGGTCTGGCTCCACCCCCAATTCACTGTATTGACCCTGGGCAAGTCCTCCCCCTTGCTGGGCCTCTGTCCCCATCTGGAGGTTCCACAGAGTGACGTCCAGTGGCCCTTCCTGCCTTAAAGTTTGATGATTTATTATGTATTATGTATTGATCAACCAGCCATGGCCAATCCAGGCCTGGGTTTAGACTGCTCTGTGACTGGCCAGGTCACTTTCACTCGCTGGGTCTCAGTATCCCCACAAGTACTTTGGGGGACCTGGCCACGCTGAACTGGGGAACCCCTGGGGCAGATGTGCTGTGTCCAGCTGTGGCCGCCCCAGGCTTCCCCAGCCAGTGCCGCCTCCCCTCTGTCCTGAGCGGGTGTGATCCCACCTCCATGCTGTAGACGGTGTGCTTATTGTCGAACACCAGGTTCTCCTGCAGCAGCTGGTGGTCACCCTCCAGCTGGTCGATGTTGCTCTTGTAGTTGATGATGTTCTGCTCCTGCTGCCGCAGCCCCGCCATCTGCTCCTCCAGAGAGCCGGCCATTCCCGCTGCCAGGCGCCCCACTTCCTGCAGGGGGAGCCGGGCAGAATGAGGGCTCCCAGCTCCCGGTGGCCCAGCCTTGGCCCTACCTCTCCCGGGCTGGCTCCATGATCCCAGCCTTACCTCCACCTTCCCCTGGATCCAGGGCCCGACGGCATTGGCCTGGGCTGCAAACTGCCGCCGGAGCCTCTCGTTCACCTGTTGCCTTGTCAGCTCCTCCTGCAGCGTCTGGTCACGGCTGGGTACCAGCTTTCGGACCTGGGAGGGAGGCTGGTTGTGCCAGGGGCAGCTCTGGGAGTGGGAGATGGGCTCCAGCCCCTCACACTGCTCCCGCCGCTCTGAGCCAAGGCCTCAGGGCTCTTTGGGGGCCAAGCTCTGAGCACTCAGCCTCTCTAGGCTCGTTTCCTCGTCTGCAAAATGGGGCCCATGACATCATTCTTAATGAACTTAGATTGTTTTATAAAGGATGTCCACACACCAAATCTAAGTCTGCTTCAATCAGGCCTGCCAGGGGCTTCCCTGGTGGTGCAGTGGTTAAGAATCCGTCTGCCGATGCAAGGGACACGGGTTCGAGCCCTGGTCCGGGAAGATCACACATGCCGCGGAGCAACTAAGCCCATGTGCACCACAGCTACTGAGCCTGCGCTCTAGAGCCCGCGCTCCACAACAAGAGAAGCCGCCTCAATGAGAAGCCTGTGCACCACAACGAAGAGCAGCCCCTGCTCGCTGCAACTAGAGAAAGCCCGCGTGCAGCAACGAAGACCCACCACGGCCAAAAAAAAAGAAAGAAAAAATCACACCTCACGGGAGAATGCTGCTGTTACGGCCATTTTACAGATCAGGGTGGTTAGAATGCATCTGAGCGGGGGGAGGCAGGGAAAGGCCACAGGTGGCACTGACCGTGTCCCACTTGGTGTTGATGTCCTGCGGGCTGAGGGCGATGTAGGGGTTGGCGGAGCTGGGCCGCAGCCCATATGTTTGGCAGATCTTCTGGATCTCACCCTGGATGCCCAGGATGGCTCCCCTCTCTCGGTCGGCCTCGGGCAATGTCGCCTTGAACTGCTCGTGTGCTGTCACCAGGCTCTGGGGAGAGCAGGCAGGAAGCATCAACCAGCGCCCCCACTTCCTGCAGCAACAAAGGGCAGCAGCGTGCTCCGGGCCATCCAGTGGGGCCAGGGCAGCACTGGCAGGAGAACCCAGGCCTTCCATCTCCCAGCACTCGGGAACTGGTGTTTTTCTCTGGCCCCCCATTTCCCAGGAGCCCAAAGGGGTGGCTGACAGAAACAGGCCGCTTCCCTGTCATCCCCTCCAACTGCCCCACACCTGGAACCCCTGCGCCCACCTGGGTCTCCTCCACCGAGTGCACCAGCCACACGTCCTGCAGGTCCTCCACAGCGCCATCCAGCCAGTTGTTGAAGGGCGCTACCCGCCTGGCAAACTCCAGCTGCAGCTGGTCGATGGTCTCTAGGAGCTTCTCCATCCGCTAGGGCCACAGGGATGGCCAGTCAGCAGCCTGCCCAGCAGGCCCTCTCACCTCCTCCAGTGTCCAGCCTCCACCTCCCTGGCCCCCAGCCTCACCTCTAGCGCATCCCGCCTCTTCTGGGTCAACGTGCCCAGGTTGTCCCACTGGTCGCAGATGGCCTGGCAGCGGCTGTTCACCGAGGCCGCCTCGTGGTAGTCTAGCTCACTGGGGGCGGGAAGGGGGGCAACTTTGGGGCCAGACTCCAGCCCAGATTTCTTCCTGACTGCCCTCCAGGGGCTGGAACCTGGGCATAGTGGTGGTGAAGGCATAAGGGAGCCAGGGGAGGTGGGGGCGAAGCGGGGCTTTCCTAGCGCGGGGGCTTCCCAGCGCATTCCCGGGAGAAGGGAGTCCTCAGCTCCAGTCCCTGGAGGAGCTTGGGTGGAGGGGCAGGGCCTGGAGTTTCGGGGGCCGGTTTCTAAGAGGTGGCACAAGGCCCAGGCTGCTGGTGAGGATTGGGCCTGCCTGAAGCTGAAGGGAGCCGCCAGGTTTGGGGGCAGGTCGAGCGCCAGTGTGGGAAGAACGTGGGTAGCAGAGCGAGCTCCGGAGACGGGGAGAGGGTTACAGGAGGACGGCAGAGTAAGTGGTGACGGGGAAGGACATGGGTGCCAAGGCAGGGTTACCAAACCAGGGAAAGCAAAAGGTCTGGAGGGCTATGGGAGCGGGGAGAGGGGGTGGGGCCAGGTAGGGGCGTGGTCACCCCGGGCTGCCCCGCAGCAATCCGCGCCTACTTGAGCTCCTGGGCCAGCGCAGCGACGTGCTCCACGCGGTCCTGGTGCGCCGCCAGGTCGCTCTCAAAGGCCTCGTGGCGCCGCAGCAGCGCCCGCACCTCCTGCAGCGAAGCCGACTCATAGTCCCGCTGGCTCAGCATCTCCTCCTTCCCTGCTCGGAGAGAGGCCCGGCTCAGGTCACCAAGCAGCAGCTGCGACAGGAGCAGGGGGTCCAAGCCGGGCTGTGTGACCATGGAGGGTCCTCATCTGTGAAATGTAGGTGATCACACCTGCCCAGCCTACCCTCGGGGTTTGCTCTGAGACAATAGTATGATAAAGTTAAGTGAAGCTCCTGTTCCAGGGCATGGCCTGTGAGTGATGTCAGGGTCCCTTGACCCTGCACGATTTGGGGTGGCCCTTGGTACACTTTTGGTATTATTCGATCGCAAAGTGCTTTCCAATGACTCTGTGAACCCAGTGAGCCCTTGATCCATTTTCCTTTGCTTACCCAGTGCCCGGCACTTGGTAGACCCTCTATGAATATTTGTTAGATGAATGAATAATGAATGTAAAAGTGCTTTGAGAATGACAGTTACCATAATTATGCAGATAAGACCACAGTCACAGTAATTGCAGCAGCAACCATTTATTGAGTGCCTCTGCATTTTGCAGAGAAGGTAACTGAGGTTTAGAAGTTCAAAGACCTGTCAGGATCACATAAATGGCCGTATATTTAAGGAATTATTCTGTCAAACCACTGCTATCCAATATGTCCATAATCCATTATTAGCGTTCATTATTTTTTTCAGCAGGACTCATTCAGTTATAGGATTAAAATCCTTGATAGAATACAGAGAGAATGTTTGCACCCAGTGATATATTTGATTCATGCAATATTTTGGCATCAGTGTACTTTGGGTATAATGTAAGTGATGTTAGTGGGGGAACTCACCTTTGGACACCTGCCACATACACAAATAAAGTGCTAAATGACAAATTAATCAGAGCAGACCTACAGAAGACCAGAGCCAGGAGAAAGTTAGGGGCCTGAGTTTACAGATAAAGAAACTGTGGCCCCAAAAGGGGCAGTGACTTGACTGCACAGCAAGTCAGGGTGGGACTAGAAAACAGATCTCCAGCTTCCTTGCAGAACGCCAGGACAGAATCAGGCCCCAGAGGTACCTACCCCGGGTCCAGGCTTCGTGCAGGGAGGCCTTCTGCTGGAACTTCTCTGCCAGGTGCTGCAGCCGCTCCAGGCGCCGGATCTCCGAGAGCAGCCAGTCCTCATAGCCCTTCTCCGCTTGCTCCAGCCCCCGCCATGCGTTGGCTATGTCCTATGGGGCAGGCAGAGGTGCCCGCCATCACAGTTCACCCGTTATACAGACGGGGACAGAGAGTCCAAGGTCACCCGGAGGATGTGGGCAGGGCCGGGGTCACCACCTCCCCTGGCCTGGCTCACCGAGACCAGCTTGCCCTCAGATGGCATGAAGGCGGGCCGGTGGCTCAGCCGCAGCTTGGTTTGCAATGTGTTGAAGTTGATCTCCAGCTGGCACTTCTCCTGCACGCGGGGCGGCTTGTGCAGGCGCCGGTAGTCCCGGAAGTCCTCCAGCTTGCGCTGCATGGTGTTCTTGCTGGGCTCGCCCGTGCGGTTCTCCAGCCACGGCACGGTGCGGCGGATCCATTCCAGCAGCTGCAGGGCCAGGCAGGGGCAGAGCAGAGAGCGCTGAGTGGGCCTGCTCACCTCGCCCACCCCTCTCCACCCACACCCAAGCTGTGGCCTGAAGGCCGGGCCTCAAGCAGAGTGGGGGTCCCCGCTCGTCAGGGCAGGAGCAGGACGGTTAACTTCTGAGTCCAGGGACCAGTGTAGGTCGGCAAAGCACAAAGGGCCAGGAGACTGCCTAAAGATGAGTGAATGGAGAAATGAACGAGTAACTGGATGGATGATGAGTGGATGACAGGAGGCTGGGTGGGCGGAAGGGGGCCGGGGGTGGGTAGAGATGGCAGGAGGAGGCTGGGAGAGGCCACGGCTACTCTGAGAAGAGGTAGGCTCTGCAGGTCCAGTCCAGGGCTCAGCTGGGTTGGGAGAGCACAGGTAGGGGAGAGGGGGAGGTCCTCTCAGCCCCAGCCTCACCTCACTGGCCAGCTTCTCGTACTCCTCCATCAGCTTCTCGTTCTCCTGGTTCACGGCCAGCACCTTGCAGATCCTGTTGGCGGCTGTCTCTGCCTGTGGTGGGAGTGGGCGGAAGGGCTGGCGTTAGAGCAAGCTGCCACAGACACCCCCGACCCAGCCTCCCTCTGTAAACCCTTCAAACCTGGGCCCATGCAACAGAGGAGAGGATGAGGGGGCACATCTTGTAGGGTAAGGATGGGCTCCCAGGCCAGAAGCCTCTGCGCCTGAGCTCCCCCAAGGATCGAGTATGTGCGGCTGGGACAGTGGCACTCCCACCCACATGGGGCCTGGCACCTCCAAACGTGGAGATGCCGCCAAGCTTGGGCCCCTGGGCCCACACGCCCAGCCCAGGCAGCAGCAGCTGAGCCCCTACCTGCTCCGCCCCCGCGAAGGCGTGGTAGAAGCAGGAAACGTAGGTCATGACGGCCTTCTCATCGGGCTTTGGGGTGTTCACGATGTCTGCGGGATGGCAGCGAGGTGTTGACTGGCCGAAGCCAGGGGTGGGGAGTGGGCTCCTGTCCCCACCCAGGCAGAGAGTTCCCTCGGGACGGTAGGGTGCACAGACATCTAGTCATGGCCACTAGCTGCCCGGTGCTCCAAACCCAGCTCTTCCCTGGAGTCCTCTCGGACCACCTCAGGGCCTAGCAACCTCCCCCGCTGTGGGGTGAGGAGAGCATGAGGGTGTGGGTGAGTGAGCAGACACTGTAGCCCTGATGAGGCGCCAGTCCGCACTGCCTGGTGTCTCTAACCATCCCATACCTTGGTCTGTCTGCCTGTCTGTCTTTCTCCTAAGTTCACATCCAGGGTACCAGGCACAGTAGGTGCAAAGAAAATGTTTGCTGGTTCAACTGACTAACGCCTTTACGGGCCCAGGGACAAGAGGCAGGACCCACCAGAGAGCAGCTCCCAGGATGGGTGACCGTCATGCCGCCAGGTGACCCAGGTTACTGGGATATGGGGTAGAAGATGGAGCCATTACATGAGGCAGAGGCGGCAGAGCCTGGTTCCACTGGGTGGAGAGGGATGGGGACCGGACACGGGCTCCTGGAGAAGGGGGCCTGTTGGCAGGGAGGATTCTGCCCAGGGAGCAGGGTGAGGGGCAGAGCATTGCAGGAGGAGGGAGGAGCAGGGACAAAGGTGTGGAGGTAGGACCGTGCCGACTGGTGCGTAAGGGGAGTCCTCGCCTAGGCGAGGCTTACTCTCACCTTCTGCATCCAACATCTTGGGGATGTCCAGGTACTTCTCTGCCACCTCGAAGGCAGTGTTCAGGTTGCCGATGGGGTCATCCTAGATGGTGTGCGGGGTGGGGGGGGAGAGGTGAAAGGTCAGCTGAGGGCAGAGACTGGGGAGTCGGGGCTGCGGGTGGCGGAGGCCTACCTTGCGCAGTTTGGCGTAGTCAATGAGGTCGGGGCGGTGCCGGTGGATGAGAGCACAGAGGGCCAGGCCATCCTTCCAGCTGCACAGAGAGAACGGGGGTGTGGGCGTCAGGCCTGGCTTCAAGCTGCAGCCCTGTCCTACCCTCGTCCCAGGAGCACCCCTATCAGAACGGCCTCATCTGTAAAATGGAGTAAAGTCCAAACTCCTTGGCTTGGCATTTAAGGCCCTTGATTGCCAACCTGGGACCGTTTCCTCCAAGCTCATCATGGTTCCTTCACATCCTTGTGCTTAAGCTACACCAATTTCTAGATGTTTTTGGTCTCCAGGTCTTTGCTCACAAGGTTCCCTCTGGCTGGAACACCCTTCCCACGATGTCTCCTGTGCTCCCTCCTCCAGGAATTTCCCCCTTGCCCTCCTGGATTCGATTCAACATTGACCGAGTCCTCCTATTTTTCAGACACTGTTGCAGGAAGTTGGCTGTGACCTCTCCTGCCCTGTGGCTTATGCCAGGGCCCAGAGCCCGGCTGAGGCCCCACACGCTGATGGGCAGACGGACCTGGTGTGGAAGTTCTGCACATTGACGTTGCGGTATGGCGCTGTCTTCCGCTGACACCACAGGAGCAAGCCCTCCTTGGCCGAGGTTTCTGGGCGGGGACGGGGGTGAGTGTTGGTTGGGGAGGGCTTTGGGCCAGCCCTCTCACCCTACCTGCCTCCTTGCCGCTCACCTTCCACGGAGATGTCCTGGATGGCGAAGCGAAGGATGATGGTCCAGATCATGCCCAGGGTCATCTTCAGGTTCCCGTCGACAATCTCTGCAGGGTGGGGGGGTGGAGACACACTCCACCTGGCACTTGAGGCCTTGGCTGCCCTCCCCCTGCTCCGCCCTCTGGCCCTTGTCCCCATCCCAGGGCCGGCACCTAGTAGGTAGGTGCTCAATCATTTTCCTTCAAAATGATTCATTGAACACCTACTGGGCGCCAGGTCCTGCGCTGGCACTTTGGGTACCTTCGCTCCGGACAGTCCCTCCTGTGAGGCACGGACGGTTATCCCCATTGTTGAGATGAGGGACCGCACCCCCAGCCCCTGCCCAGGCCTCCTCCTGCCACCGCCTCACCTTCGGCACCGATGGACACCAGCTTCACCCCCTTGCTGGCAATGAAGTCCAGGGCCTTGTTGACATTGGCGATCTTGTGGAAGCGCATCTTGCCTTTGTCTGGCCTGGGCAGCCTCTCTCCTGGGTGTGAGGGGAGAGGTCAAGGGTCAAAGGTCATGAGAGGAAGCTGAAGACATGGTCCTCAAACTTCCCCCTCCCTCAGCAATCCCCCTCCAGCACTCTGATGCCACTACTCCCCCAGCTCTCTGGGTTTTCCCCTGTGTCCTGGGGTCCCTGTGCACTGATTTGCACCCCTCACCTGAAATGACCTCCAGGAGCAACATGAGTTTGAGGCCATTGCGGAAATCCTCCTCGATGTTCTCGATCTGGGTGCCAGCCTTGCGCAGGTGTGAGTTGCACCAGGCAGTGAAGGTCTGGGGGCAGAGGACAGTGCTCAGACCCTAGTGCTAAGGACAGCGCCCTGGCTCCTCTGTCAGGGCAGATCTCAGAGCCCAAGGCCCTGGATTCAAGTACCGGCTCAGCCACTGACTTGCTGTGCATCTGGGGCCAGCCCCTTTCCCTCTCTGAGATTTAATTCTCCTGGAAAAGGAGAAATGGGGTCTGGGGCCCATTCAGGTCCCAGTTTGGACTTGGGGTGCCTCACTGCCGGCACAACAAGCACTGAAGGGGGAATTAGAAACCTGTAAAGCAGACACGCCAAAGTGTGGGGCTCTCTGAGGCACAAGAGTCAGTGCAGGTGATACTGCCTCAAATCTGAAAAATTCTGTGAAGCACAGATGGCTCTGAGGGACTGTGCACCTGTGTTTTTATTATCTCAGGCTCACCGATCCCTTAAGGCTGCTGTGAACTGGCCTTCAAGCAGACCATGAGGCTGCAAGAGCTTTCTGCAGGCTGTAGAGGCTCAGCTGGACACTCAGGCCCAGCCTGACCCAGTTTCTGGAGGAGACTGCCCTCCCTCGCCGGCCAGAGTGTGCTGCCGCCTCAGCCTCTGTCTGAGATGGGAGGGGTGGTATACGGCTGCGTGTCTTTGGGGGATGGCAGTGACCTAGTGCACAAGTTTCTACCAACCTACCAAGCCTCGAGGCCCTGGATTCTGCCATCAGCAGTCCTTGGTGGAATCCATACTTGGGCTCCAATCCCAGCTGAGCTACTCACTCTCTGTGACCTGGGATGTGCCCCTTGACCTCTCTTGGGCTCAGTCTCTCCATTTGCACAATTAAGGGTTCAGACTCAGTGATGTCTCAGGTCCTTCTTCCCCTGACCTTGCAGGATTCTGGAATTGAGAGCATCCCGCCGCCACCGCAAAGCAGATACTCCAGGGAGGTGGCCCTGGAAATCATTTGGAATTCTTTCCCTCCGCTGTGTAAGTGGGTGCTGGGTCGAGATAGGGCAGGAGGAAAGGCAGGACTGGGTGAGGCCTCCGTGGTGGAGGAAGGGGCATTTTTCATTTGACAAACATGACTTTTAATGAGATTTGCTCCTTGCCCTAAAGGAACTCACAGTCAGTCAAAGAGTCCTGTTGGTCTGAGAAGTGCTGGGAGAGACTAGTATTGGGGAGACTAGGGGAGGAGTTCTTCATATCAAGTGGGGGACCTCTTGGGGAAGGTTAATAATTGATCAGAACTGTGATGGAAGAGCAGGAGTTACTCAGGCAGGGAAGGGCAGGCAAGGGCATTCCAGGCAGGGGCAGCCACACGGGCAAGTGCTTGGCGATGAGAAACAGTTACTAGGTTTGCGGAGCTACAGCTATCTGGGCACTGCTCTGGGGGTGTTGGGGTATACGTGGTGAGAGGCAGGCCGGAGGGGCGGCAGAGGCCAGGTCACGCACGATCTTGAGTGCTAAGCCAGGGAGTCTGAACTTGATCTTGAGGGCAACAAGGGAAGCTTTCAGGCACAGGACAGGGAGGGGCAGCACTGTGTTTTAGAAAGTTCATTCTGGTTGCAGAGGGGAGACAAATGGCTTCGCAGAGCAGAAGGGAGAAGTGAGGAGGTGCCGACTGAGACCAGGGTGAGGGAGGAAAGGTGTCAGTGAGTGGGACAGGGCAGGATCAAGTGGATGAGATGAAAACATTTGTCCTTGCTAGAATATAAGCTCCCTGAGGCGGTGTCTTTAATTTTGTCCCCTGCTGAATTGCTGGCACCTAAAACAGTGGCTGGCACATACTAGGACCTCCCTAAGAAACAATGAATGAATGTTTGCAATGAGGTTGAATGAAGAGGACTCGGTTATCAGGTGGGGGAGGCAGGAGGGCTTCAAGACATGGAGGAGAAGTAGGCATGGGGGTGGGACCAAAGCTGAGCACAGAGATGTTCATTACATTGTAATAAACAATGTTAGATGAGAAACAACCGGAATGTCCAGCTCCAGGGGGTGCTGATGAATTTACAGAGCGTCTACTCTGTGCAATCATTGAATGAGTCAGTGAGGTGGGTGGCTGTAAGTTGGGTTGGAAGGATGCTCCTGATATTTTAAGTGATGAAAGCAAGTTACAGACTAGCCTGTATCTTATGAGGGGCATGTGGACCTGGATCTGGGAGAGGCCTGGGTGGGTTGGGGGGGGGGATAGGAGTTGTTGCAGAGCAGATGGCAGCTGGAGCCAGGGGCAGGGATGACATCACTGGGAGATTGCTGGACCCAAGGACCACAGCCCTGCTTGGAGACAGGTGCAGAAGGAGCCTGGGGGGAGGCGTGTCACCCCGGGCACCCTAGCCGAGTCAGCTGAGCCTCCCAGCCCCTGGGGTCATCTCCTATCAACTAACCCAGAGGAAATGCTCTGATTCTAAATTCTGGGATTCTCAGATCCTGCAAATTCCACCAAACACCCCTGTTCCCCTGCCCTTTCCTGGACTCATACACTGTTGGCAAGTGCTGAGCAGGGTCTAATGACCTCGTGGTACACTCCTACCGCTGTCCTGCCACACTCCCCAAAGTTTCCTCACTCCAGCCTGGATCATTTTCTCTTTTGGGTCCCCAGGTGTCCTGCCCCCTCCACTTGGGAAAGTCTGCGAGTGAAAATAGATCGGGGAGGGGAGGCCCGAGTGCCTTACAAGGCTGGGCCTGGGCAGCAGCTGCCCATGTGCCCCTCTCAGCTCTCCAAGGTGCTGCCTCAGCACGAAGTGTCTATCTGGCCAGAGAGTCAGGTTACCTACCTGAAAGGGAACCCAGGGCTCCCCTCCTCCCTGACCTTGTGGCCTTTTCAGCAGATTTAGGGCCCCTGGGGTAAGGAGGGGTATCTTGGGAAAGAATGGGGGTGGGGCAAGCAACGGGCAAAAACCCTCAGGTTGCGGGGCGTCCTGTTTTCTGACAGCATATGATTTGGCTCCTATCTCAGCCCCAGTTTCCTCATTTAACAGTTGGGATAGAGTGACCACGGACACCATGCTGGAGAGAACATAGAGAGGGTGGGGAAGGGGTCTGCGACGGTTACCCCTTCCCCACACTCCCAAGTCCTCTAGCTGCCTGGCTGCAAGTCCGCAGGCGGGGTCTGGGAATATTTCACTAGAGAGTGGGGTTGTGGAGACAAAGATCATTCTTCCCAACCCCACCCACACCCTGAACTTGGATCTCCCGGGCTTTGCCCAAACCATATTCCTTAGCAGAAGTGGAGCAGTGGGCCCAGGGGAATGAACCCTGTGGGGTGGGGACCCCTGAAACTCTTCTTGTCCTCCTAAACCCCTCGTGAGGGTCTCCAGCCCTCTCTTCGGGCCCTGGGGGACAGCAGAGGACTGATGGTCAGAGCCTGGGCGAGGAAGTGGCACTGAGGGTTAAGACAGGCTCTGCCCCTGATCTGCTGAGATGCCAAGGACAAACCTTCTGGCTTCTTAGGCCTCAGTTTTGCCATCAGGAAATGGGCTAGCACTCACTTTCCGCTGCTGCTTCTCCCAGGCCGGGTCCAGCAGCAGGTCGCGGTCCCAGTCCTCCTCCTGTTCCATGTACTCGCCGCCCCTGCCGCCGCCGCCCGCGAAGGGCCCCTCCCCGGTCCCCAGACCCTCGGGCTGCATAACCATCATCATCTCGCTCGGGCTCCTGGCTCCGCTCCGTTCGGCGCGCTCCAGAACACGGGGGCCGCGTTAAGTAGCACCCGGCCCAGCCCCGGATCGGATTCCTGCTAAATATGGGAGAGAAGGGAGGGGCCGGATGGGGGCGAGGCCACTCGGGTCGGGACCAGGCAGCAGGTTGTCCTGAGGCTAGGAGACTGCAGAATTTGGGGGCACTGGGATGTACCCCGTGACGGAGATCCGGGGTTCGCGTTCCGGCTCCGCAGCTTGGGCGCTGTGTGACTCTTGCGAAAGCCACGGGGCCTCTCTGAGTCTGTTTCCTCACATGTACAACGAAGATGACGATAATAGTGGCTGCACACTGCTCTAGAAGCTACCTTTTGGGCCTCATGACCCTTTTCCTGCGTCGCGCTGGTGGGAAACAGGGAGCACTATTGCCATTTCACAGTCAGAAACACCGAGGCGCCGAGCTGTTCTGAATGTTTTCTGGGGTGATGAAGGGAGACACTAGAGCATGGGGAGGGGCTCCAAGCCAGCTGGATGGGCCGAAACAGGGCTATTAATATCGGGGCGACTAGAGGGAGAGGGGGAATGTGCTGAGCCGCGAAACACCAACAGCACCCAAACTGCAACTCAATCCTCCCGGAGTGCGGGCCAGCGGGACCAGCGTGAGGAGCGTCTGCGGGAGGGGCGGGGCCTGCGCGGGTGGGCTGTAACCGCGCTGCCCTACCGGCTCTAGCGCCAACGAGATTCCAAGCATCTCTTTGGCTCGTTCGGCCGTTCAATCACATCTCCGTATCTGCGGGCCCTCCCCGTGAACCTCAACGCTCGCTCACCCCCTTCAGAGCTCCTATTGGTCGTAGCAGACATCCGTTTGCCACTCTCCCCGCCCCAATACGGAAGCGGAGGGGTACCCGGGATCCGACCGCTAGTGGGTCCAGGCCATGGGGCAGCCCAGGGCTGTGGGGAGCGCGGAGGCGGCGTCCGCGCGGCTTCCTCTTGTGCTCACCGCGCTGTGGGCCGCGGCCGTGGGCCTGGAGCTGGCCTACGTGCTGGTACTGGGTCCCGGGCCGCCCCCACTGGGACCCTTGGCCCGGACCTTGCAGCTTGCGCTGGCAACCTTTCAGCTGCTCAATCTACTGGGCAACGTGGGGCTCTTCCTGCGCTCGGACCCCAGCATCCGGGGTGTGATGCTGGCCGGCCGTGGTCTGGGCCAGGGCTGGGCGTGAGTGGGGCACGGGATCTGGCGGGGGGAGAAGCGGGAGCTTTGGGCAGGGGGAGGGCCTCAGGACCTGAAGATGTTAGAACCAGTTTACAGTAAGATCCGCTTGAACCAGACGGCAGAAGGAGTATCATTCATCCACTTACAAATATTTGAGTACCTACTACGTGCAAGGTACTATTCCAGGCACTGGAGGTACAATAAAACATATTCCTGATTTCAGGGAGGGGGCAGATGATAAACTTTAGGCGTAATAAATCAGAAAATAATGTAGAATGTTAGACGGTGTTGGTGGTAAGGAAACAGAAAGAGCAGGATAAAGGAGACTCAAATTGCAGTTTGAAATAGGGTGGTCAAGTTAGGGCTCATTGAGAAGGTGGCATTTGAGCAAAGACTTGGAGGGGGGAGAGTTAGCCACAGTCATCTGGGGGAAGAACGTTCCAGGCAGAGGGAACAGATGATGCAAAGACTCTGAGGCATTTGTTTGCCCAGCATGTTCCAGGAACAGTAAGTGTGGCCAAAGTGGAGTGAGGGGGGAGAAGTCAGAGACATAAAGACCTTGTTAAGACCTCGAAGACTTTGCTTTTTACTAGAAGTGAAACGGAGAGCCATTGGAGGGTTTTGAGCAGAGGAGGGACATGACTTAGATTTTATTTACTTGATTTATTTTTTTCTTGGCCGTGCCAGGGATCGAACCCGGGCCCTCGGCAGTGAAAGCGCGGAGTCCTAAGCACTGGACCTCCAGGGAGTTCCCCTGACTTAGATTTTAAAAGGATCAGTCTGGCTGCTGGGGTGAGACTACACCAGTTGGGACAAAGGTGGAGTCAGGGAAGCCAGGCAAGAGGCTGTTGCAGTAATCCAGGGGGGAGCTCATGGTGACTTGGACGGAGGTGGTAACAGTGGAGGACAGGAGAAGTTTGCTTCCAGATGTTAGAGACCAGAGAAAGGCCTCAGTACTGGGGCTCTCAGAGCTGGAAGAGCCCTCAGACCTGCTGTGCCAGGAATGGAAGGGCCTGGGAAGTGGTGTTTAGCCTGCATTTACCTGTGAAGAACCTGAAGCTTAGAGAGGGCAGGGGCTGTGCCTGCTTCCCCAGGATGGGCTCAGGGGCTGACCGGGCATGAAATGGGGCACTCAGAGCTGCTGGGGGAACTGACCCTGTGGTTCCTTCCCTGCAGTTACTGCTACCAGTGCCAAAGCCAGGTGCCACCGCGCAGCGGGCATTGCTCTGCCTGCCGCATCTGCATCCTTCGCCGGGACCATCACTGCCGCCTGCTGGGCCGCTGCGTGGGCTTCCACAACTACCGGCCCTTCCTGTGTCTGCTGCTTCACGCCGCAGGCGTCCTGCTGCACGTCTCTGTGCTGCTGGGCCCTGCCCTGTCGGCCCTGCTGCGAGCCCACACACCCCTCCACACCGCCGCCCTCCTCCTGCTGCCCTGGCTCATGCTGCTCACAGGTGGGGGGCCGGGGAGGCCTCCACAGAGAGGCAGAGGCCCATTCTGGTAGGCGATGGGATTTCCGCCTGGTTCTCCAGGCAGCGCCCTGGGGACCTAGTCCCCACGTCAATTACGGGAGGTGAAGGGAGCCTGGTATTCACTTGGGTGTGCCGTCTGGTAAAATACAGGGCCTCAGCATAGGTACAGAGTTCTGGCTGAGAGACTCAGGGGAGGAAAGACTAGTGGGATTTCACCTAGAGGGGGATGGGACGGTGAGAGAGCATTCTAAGTGAGGGGCATTCGGAGCTAGGGGAGCAGTGTGAACAAAGACTTGGAGGTTGGGCACGGAGTAGTGAAGGCATTTGGTGGGAATTGTGAGAATTAAGGCTAGGGCAGTAAGTGAGGACTGGATGGTGGAGGGCCTTGAATGGAGTGTGAGGAGTTGGTCCTTACTTGACTGGGCAGTGGGGAGCCAGTGAAAGTTACAGGCAGGGGAAGGGCCAGTCTTGGGAAGTGGGGAGGGGATGTTTTGAATCAGGAGACTGATTGAGAGGCTGTGTTCTGGTTGACACTTTCTTCTGACACCACCCAAGGTAGAAACCCCACTGTTGTTTTTTTTTAAACATAATAATAATTATTATTATATTTTTGAAGATGTTGGGGGTAGGAGTTTATTAATTTATTTATTTTATTTTTGCTGTGTTGGGTCTTTGTTTCTGTGCGAGGGCTTTCTCTAGTTGCGGCGAGCGAGGGCCACTCTTCATCATGGTGCGCGGGCCTTTCACTATCGCGGCCTCTCTTGTTGCGGAGCACAGGCTCCAGACGCGCAGGCTCAGTAGTTGTGGCTCATGGGCCTAGTTGCTCCACGGCATGTGGGATCCTCCCAGACCAGGGCTCGAACCCATGTCCCCTGCATTAGCAGGCAGATTCTCAACCACTGCGCCACCAGGGAAGCCCCCCACTGGTTTTTTATACTTTGTTCTCTGCCCCCCAAAACACTTCGGGCTTGCTTTTCCCTGACTCCTTCCTTCTGACCTGTCCATGGTCCTCTCTGTAACCTTGTCCTGCAATTACTAAACTCCCTGACAACTCTGAATAGTGGCTCTGTCTCATCCTATCCAAGCCCGGCTCTGTCCCCAGGACCCCCTCCCTGCAGCCCAGGGGGCGTCTTGGGAGGCCCAGTGGGGCTGTCAGGGTTTTCCTGTGCCCACACTGGCTTCCTGAGCAGCCCTCTGCCCTCCTCATGACCCCCCTGCCTCCACTGAGACTCAAGCCCTCCAGCTGCTCCTGTCTGCACGCTCCCAACCCCCGGTCATCCACAATCTCCCACTCGCTCCCCGCAGTCACCGAAGACTTGGGCTCCGGCCCCTCGTCTCCCTCTCAGCCCTGGGCCTTGCTGAAGGCATAGGTATCTGAAAGCGTGGGTGAATGGCCCCAGTCGCTCAGCTTCTTGACCTTCTCCTCCCCTCCTCCCTTCCCCTACTCCCACATCCCCACCCCAGTCGTGTCAGAATCCAACATGTGTCACCTCCCAGAGCACCCCATGTCACCCCTCTCTCTGCCCCCACCGCCTCTCCTATCTATCTCTCATTCTGTGCTCCGCGACCCCCCTCCGGAGCTCCTGGCCCTCACCTTTCTGTCCATCAGCACCTTCCCCCTTCACCACCCCAGGTCCAGCGTAGGGCCCTCATTTCCACCAGCCTTCCGCAGCATCTCATCTCAAGACTTTTTGCTCCGTCTTCCTTCCGCTGTGCCTTCCTGGCTTCTCTGTGTTTGCCCTTGGCTGCGGAGAGCTGCCAGAGATGCCTGGTACTATGTGGCAGTCGGTGTCATGTCACGTTCATGGCTGCTGACCTCAACAGGCCCTCAGCGGTGCCTGGCTGCCCTGGTTTCTCATAAGCTTCCTCCCCTAATGGCTGCAGCTCAAATCTTCCCACTTTCCTGTCCTCCAAGCCCCAACCTCTCCTGAAAATACATCACAGAGGAAATTAGTCATCAGATGGCACGTCCAGAATTGGCTGTCCCGTCCTGGAGGCAGAAGCTCACTGCCCCGCCTTCTCCTGGTGCCCGACCCCTCCTCCCTGCTGGGAGCCCTCACACAGTGGGTCGCTTCTCCTCCTGCCACTCCAGGCTCCCTCCACTGGCTTCCTTTGGGTTTTCCCAGCTGGTACAAAGCCTCTCTTCACCCCACGTCCTCCTCTTCCAGCTCATGCCTTCGGGCTCTTCCATCAGCAGCCAAGTCAAAGGACTTGCCTGGGCTATAGGCTGCTTTTCCTTGCCTCCCACCCATTCCTCCACCTGCTCCAAACTGGCTTCTGCCCCCACCCGTCCTCCGAGACTGCCACAGTCCCCAGGCCTCTGTCTCCACAAAACCCGGAGGACCCTTCTGTGTTCTTTTCTTGCTTATGAGACCTTTCAGCCTCATAAAACTGCTGGCCTTCAGCTTCCTTAAAGGGCTCTACGCTTGACGTCCCCGACGGCTTGTACTTTGGGGTTTCCTCCTTCCTTCCTGGTTTCCCTATATCTGATCCCTAAGGACCTGGTTTCCGGGCTGAGGTCGAGACGCCATTCTCATCTCCCTACACACTCTGTCGGGTCTCGGAACCGCCCGGGTACCAACCGCTCACAAATCTACGTATCCAGCCTGGGCTTCTCTCCTGAGCTTCCAGAACTGTCCACTCACTTGTCTCGCAGGCACCTCTCCATCCTGCCTCAGGACCTTCACACAGAATGTGTTCTCCCCTCTTCACTTAGCAAATACCTCCTTAACCTTCAGGCATCACCCAAAATATCCCCGTCAAAATAGATGAAGTTTATTTCCCTGAGCCTCTTAATAAGTTTCCATGTCATCTCCCCACCAGTAGGCTCCCTTTTTTTATTGGAAAAACATTCACATAATATGAAACTCATAATTTTAACCATTTTCAAGTGCACAGTTCAGCTGCGTTTAGTATATTCGCAGTGTTGTGCAGCCATCACCACCGTCTAATTCCAGACCCTTTTCATCGCCCCCAGTACCCGTTAAGCAGTCACTCCCTATTTCCCCCTAGTGCCCCCAGCCCCTCGCAACCACTAATCTTCTGTCTCTATGGATTTGTCTGTTTGGGACATTTCATACAAATGGCACCATACGATACATAACCTTTTGTGTCTGCCTTCTCTCGCTTGACATAACATTTCATGGCATCTTGTAGTTCATTAGTTCACCTGATACTTACTACCTTCTGTGGGTCAAGATGATGCAAGGTGCTGTACTTTTGCATTGTCACACATATCACAGCTGTAATTAAGTAACTGAGACATGATCTCTTGAATGTCTGTCTGTGAGCTCCCTGAGGTCGGACATGCTACCTGCCATTCATCCTGGTATTCATAGGAGGTGCTCACAAGTTTGTGAAGCATGAGTGAAAGTCGCATCTAGGGCAGGGGGCTGTGTCTGCCCGTTTCACTAGTGTGTTCCCATCAGCCGGCATGGGTTGGCCAGGGAGCCACAACACAGTGTTTGCTGAGTGGAGGAATGCGCCCTGCTTCATGGTGGAGTAGGGGACGGGAGGAGGGCAGGAGCTGGGCTCTGGGACGGCTGGGGCCTGCTGCTTCTCCTTGACCCTCTCTGCTCTCTCCTTGCAGGCAGAGTGTCTCTGGCGCAGTTCGCGCTGGCCTTCGTGACCGACACGTGTGTGGCGGGTGCACTGTTGTGCGGGGCTGGACTGCTCTTCCATGGGATGTTGCTGCTGAGGGGCCAGACCACGTGGGAGTGGGCTCGGGGCCAGCGCTCTTACGACCTGGGCCTCTCCCACAACCTGCAGGCGGCCCTGGGGCCCCGCTGGGTCCTTGTCTGGCTCTGGCCCTTCCTGGCCTCCCCGTTGCCGGGGGACGGCATCACGTTCCAGACCACAGCTGATGTGGGACTCATGGCTTCCTGACTCCAGAAAGAGCCTGAGCTGTACAAGGAGTGGGGAACAGGAGAGGGGACTCAGATAACTCCTTTCAGGCCCACCCCCAGCCTCAGAAGGGGCGGCAGGCTGGTACGCTGGTACTTGATGCCTGCTTTCGGCAACTCCAGCCCCGCCCTTAGCCTTGCCCTTGCCCAGCTTGGACTCCTAGTGTCCAGGGCTTGGGCCCTGCGGCTCTGCCTCTATCAGTGGCCCCTGAGTACAGCGAAGGGTCTGGCAGGGGGCTGCTCGGCCTGCCCAGCTGCCCCTTTGCCAGGTTAATAAACTGCCCACTTGGTTCTTGGACTCCCTCCGTCTCTGTGGGTTTCTGGACCTTCACTGTTTCCAGGGCTGCTGTTTTTGGTTCCTCTGATTGGCAGGCCTGGGAACCACAGAATGCCTGAGGGTGTGAGCAGCCAGGGCTCTGCCTCCTGCGGCCTTGGGGCGGGGGGTGGCCAGCAGCTTACGGCAGAATGTAGTGTTCCAGGGTATAAGAATCCAGAATTCTTCCCCAGGTTCAGTGCTTTATAGTTAGGAACATTTCACAGCAACAATTTCAGTGAACTTCTCTCCAGCTAACCTGGTGCACTGGGCAGCAATTATGTGGGTGATAAAGCTCTGAGAGTTGATGTGATAAGATCACGTGGTAGTAAATGGAGGAGTCCAGATTTGAACCCAGACCTTTGTGCTTTCTCCTTCACCCTTGAACAGCAGAAAAAATCAAGGCAGAGAGATCAGGTGGGGCTGTTCAAGCATCTGTGCTGGCTGGGTGGTGCTGAGACTGCTAAGCTCCTCCTCTCTGGACGCTTCAGGAGCTACTTGTTAAACACTTTTATTTAAATATAGTAAATAAATAAATAAATAAATAAATATAGTAAACAGACATTTCCAGTTAAATGTGGCAGGTTTAAACATGTGAGTTTGTTTCCTCTTAAAATCTAAAATGATAGTAAAGAAATTAAAAATGATGTAAATTTACAAAGACAAAGAAAATAGGAGGGAGACAGCACTAGACCAAAGAGCCTGACAACATTCTGAAAGATGGAAAGTGGATAGAGGCTCATTTACTCTCTTAGAGAATTAGAAGTTGAAATTAAGCGTTCCCTTCTTGGAGGGGCCAAGAGGCAGCCCGATTGCCCCCAGGAGCCCTGGAGAGGTTCACCGTGGAAGGCAAGGTTTGGGGCTGACAGTAGGGCCGGGACTGATTCAAGGTCTCTATGAGAAGCAGCTAGGTTGCCCCGCCCCCCAGGACCCACCTGACCCCTCGCTACCCCGCTGGGGTGGAGGCGGGGGCTTTTTGAAGAAGCTTTGCATCTCGGGGGGCCCTGGGGAGGGTCGGGGTGAGGGACTGGACCAAAAATGGAGTTAAGCGAAAACCTACAAGTGCTGCTGGGAGAGGGGGGGTAGTCCTTCAGTGACATGGCAGGCTTGCCTTCCAAGAACCCGCAGAGAAGCCCACCCTTCTGACAGGCCCCGCCCATGCCCACAAAGGTTTGAGCTGCTAAGACTTCTTTGTTTTTCTAAACAGCATGCTCTATTACTATTTTTTAACTCTGTTAGGAACTTGGTGTACCTATCACTTTGTGCCGTACATAAGCATTGGAAGACTTCTGTTTCCTCTACTGCTTTACCCCTCACCCTCCAGAATATCTTTTCTTGTTGTTTTTTTTTTATAGTGAAAAGATAAGGAAATATTTATAAAATAGAAACAACACCCTCCCCACCCCCATTTAAGAAATGGATACTATTTCCTTTGAGGTCCCTGCTGTGCCCCTCCCTGGTAGAGGAAACACTGTGCTGTCTTCATCATCCCCTTGCTTTGCCCTGTGATTTTATTAGCTATGTTTGTACTGGTTTTGCATGTTTTTGAATTTTATATAAACGGAGCCACGCCATGTTTATTCTTCTGTGATTCACTTTTTCCTTCAATATTTCTAAGATTTATCCAAATTAACGTGTGTGGCTGTAGAGCACTCCTTTTCCTTGCTGTATAGTGATCCATTGAATATACCACAATTTATTTTTCTCTCTTGTCCCACTGATCATTTTATCTACCCCTGTGTATGATCTCCTAAGATCTACTTGGCCCTTGCTCTTCCATATAAATTTTAGAATCAGCTTGTCAAGTTCCACCAATAACCCCCCCACCCTTGAAATTGTGACTGGAACCCAACTGAATCTATAGACCAGTTTGGGGAAAATCAACATCCACATGAAATTGAATTTTCCAGTTCGTCAACATGGTGTATCTCTCCATGTAATGTTTTCAATAAAGTTATGTATGTTTTCTCATAAAGATCATGCCTTTTTGGGTTAGATTTATTCTTATGTATTTGATATCGTGATGCTATCATTCATAGTTTATGAAAATAATTTTATATCCAGCAAATCTAAAACTTATTTCCTTGAAAATTCTTCTGGGTTTTCTGTATTTATAATCATATCTATGAAAAGATAGTTTTGTTCTTCCTTTTTAATTTTTATATCTCTTATTTTTAATTTTTTTTTTTTTTTGGCTGTGCCACGCGGCTTACAGGATCTCAGTTCCCTGACTAGGGATTGAACCCAGGCCGTGGCAGTGAAAGCCCAGAATCCTAACCACTAGACCACCGGGGAACTATCTCTTATTTTTCTTGCCTCTGTCTGGGTGGAAGAAAGGGTGGCTACCCTTGACTTGTTTCTCACAATAGAGGGAATGATTTCAATATTTCACCATAAAATATGTTTGCTGTGTTTTTTTATTTAATAGATGACTTTTATTAGGCTGAGAAAGTTCCCTTCTATTCCAAGTATGTTGAGTTTTGATTCTTTTACTTTCATTCTCTGCCTCTTAAGAATGGCCTGTAGACGGATTGTTTAAATCTTTGTCTTCTAATAACTGAAGTACAGTCCATTCTTTTTGGCCATGCCACACAGCATGTGGGATCTTAGTTCCCTGACCAGGGATCAAACCTGTGCCCCTTGCAGTGGAAGCACAGTCTTAACCATTGAACTGCCAGCCAGGGAAGTCCCAGTATTTAGTCATTTTTATCTATTGTAATTAACGTTCTTAGATATATTTCTACTCCTTTATTTTGTGCTGTTGTCCTATCTTGGCTAGTGTTTTACCCTTTTAAGTTATTTTTTTGCTGGGTGTAGAATTCTAGGCTAATAGTTATTTCCTGTCAATATACTGAAAATTTTATTCTGTCTTCTGGTGTCTATTGTTGCTGTAAGTCAGCTGTCATCTATTTCATTGTTTTGTTGTTACTGTTCCTTTGAAGATACTTTCTGTCTCCAACTGCTTTTAAGATTTTTTTGTCTTTGGTATTCTGCATTTTACTGTGATGTGTCCAAGTGTGGTTTTCTTGTATTTACCTAAATGGGATTCCTTAGGTTTCTTGATTCTATGAATTGATATCTTTCATCAGTTCTAGCACAGAGTCTTAGCCACTGGACCACCAGGGAAGTCCCCCTCCTTGTCTATTAATAGCTCCTATTTTCTCTGTTTCTGGCATTCTGAATAATTTCCACAAATCTATCTTCCAATTAAGTCTTTCATCAACTGCTAAACCAATCTATTGAAGTTTTTTGGTTTTTGTTTGTTTTTAGTGGTTGTACCAACTCATCGAGTTTTATGTGTCAAATGTTTTATTTTTCATTTCTAGAGCTTCTGTTTGGTTCTTTTTCAAGTTTGCCTGCTCATTTTATATACTCTTGCTTACATTTTAAGTTTTTTTTTAAATAATTTATTTATTTATTTGCTTATTTATTTATTCATTTATTTATTTATGGCTGCGTTGGGTCTTTGTTGCTGCCCACGGGCTTTCTCTAGCTGTGGCGAGTGGGGGCTACTCTTCATTGCAAAGTGCGGGCTTCTCATTGCGGTGGCTTCTTTTGTTGCGGAGCACGGGCTCTAGGTGTGCGGGCTTTGGTAGTTGTGGCTCGCGGGTTCTAGAGTGCAGGCTCAGTAGTTGTGACACATGGGCTTAGTTGCTCTGCAGCATGTGGGATCTTCCCGGATCAGGGCTTGAACCCGTGTCCCCTGCATCGGCAGGCAGATTCCTAACCATTATGCCACCAGGGAAGCCCAAGTGTTTTTTTCAAATTATTATTTGGCCATGCCATGAAGCATGTGGGATCTTAGTTCCCTGACCAAAAATGGAAGAATTATGAAAAAAGACATGGGGGTCCAGGAATTAGGGAATCTAGCCCAGAACATGGCAAACAGAACTCCCAGGAGAAGTGCTCGCTGCAGTTCTAGAGAGCCAACAGCATTCACTTAGGCGGGGGATGAACAGAAGTGTACAGAAAAAAGAGGAACCGTCGGACTGGGAGGAGGAAGAATTAGCAATCGGTATAATATAGAAAACTAAGCAAATGAAAAAAACAGGGCAATTATTAACTCCATGAAAAATAAGTACACGAAAAAGGTAATTTAATTATAGCCCAATTCTTGGCTCTGTAATAAGTAGATAACTTTCACACAGTAATCCAAACAGTGAGTATGAATTTACCTAAAAACTGGGGAGAAAAGGAGAGGGCAGGGTGCTCCCACAAGAGAGCTATAAGCCTCATCTATTAAGATAGGGAGCCAAGAAATAATGTCTAAGCATAAACATATTTAAAGAATAGCTAAGAGAACTGTAGCATGGGGGCAGTACTGGGGAATGGGGAGAGGCTTGCAGGATCTTAGTTCCCTGACCAGGAATTGAACACGGGCCGCTGCAGTGAAAGCGCGAGTCCTAACTGCTAGACCAGGAAATTCCTGAGAGGCTGTTTTCTTGTTATAAACTGCCTAATTCCATAGTACTAAGTAGGTACATGTTTTTAGATACTTAAAAAAAAAAAAAAGCACCACTCTCCTCATCCTTAATGTACAGTTTCTTGGAGCTCTAACTGGTGAGGGCATGGGGTATCATGCACAGTTTCTTGCTTTGTATTGCTTTATTTACACTGTCCAGACCAGTACAATTCACATATTTTTTAATAATAGGTACATTGTATTATATCATATAAATTCACGTTACGTTGGGCTTAGGAATAGTTTCTCTGCTTTCATCATCATGAATAACTATGACTTGAACCCAGATCAGACTTCTTTGTTCACACAGTTCATCACTTCACTGGGGTGAAAGGGATTGTGAGGTCATCTGGCCCAGCCTCAGTGCCACAGCTCCAGTGACAAGGGGCCCAATACCTGCTAGGGCAGGCCCTTCCGTCTCTGATAAGCTGTCTCAGAAGACTCTTCAGGTTAAGCTGAAATCTCTCTGACAGCGACACTCGCTCTACCTGTCTTTCCATTTCCAGACGAAACGTCCTGCTTATTCCAACTGTGCCTCAGTCAGCTCGATCTAGAAAGTCTAGACCACCCTGATCCAATTGGTTTGTTTGCGAGTGGCTGGACTCTGCAGAGAGGAGGGGGATGGGGCTGTTTCTCTGGTCCAGTCCCCTTGCTTCTCTTAACCTGGCCCCAGAATGCATTCCCTGGGGAGGACAGGGGGTGACTGTGGGCCGTCCCTCACTGTCTCCGGCACAGAGGCTGTTGCCCGGCAGAATCAATCAGCTTGGGGCCCTTGGTCTCAAGAGCAAAAGCTCTGCACTTACTCCTCTCCTGCACTTACTTTCTGGAGTTGACTCCTTGTTTCCTCTAGAGGGGCTGCCAACTTTAGGATGTTAGAGCTGAATCTGGTCAAACTGCCTCATTTTATGCTTGGGGAAACTGAAACACACAGGGATTTGGGTACTTCCCACAAGCCTGAGCTGTCTGCCACATGCTAGCCTGTACCTGGTCAGACAGAAGATATAGGTCCTTCCTCAGGCAGTAGGGTTCCTGGCTCACAAATGGCTCAGGGCGGCCCTGGTAGCGCTAACTCAAAAGAAGGCTGTGAGGCGGGCCAGGCAGACTAGCCAGGGGGCTCCAGGAAGCACCAAGGGCCCAGACTGTGGGTCTCTGATGCTTAAGGTCTAAACATGTACCTTCATTCAGTCTTCAACCTGACTCAACACCTATGGTCCATGCCTTTCCAGTGAATCTCACACTGTGGCCACTGCCCAGTGAACCTGCCACTCACCTGACCGATCTGGGCTCCGGGGCACAGAAGAGCATCTTGACTGGCAGTTCTAGGCTTCTGCCTCCCAAAGCCCCTCCCCAGGACCCCAGAGACGCCCCTCCTGTGTGCCGCGGCCCCACCTCTGCTCTGTCTCTCTGAGCCTTCCTCTCCTGGGATGCTTTCTGGGCACGAGCATCCAAGTCAGGAGCAGCAGCTGTGTGGTCTTCAGAAGCCTGGTGGGGGCTGGGGCCACTAGCTCCTGCACGGTGCTCTCTGCCCCCCGCAGCAGCTTCTCCCTTGGTGATCTTCACGGAGCATCACAGGCCTGAGACCTTGGCTGAGCCCAAGACTTCCGGTGGGAAGGCAGCTATTCCTGGGGCCCCCTGCTGAGCTCACGAGGGGAGATCAGAGCATGTGTTTTGCCTGCAAGCTGAGCTGGGAGGAGCCAAGCCTCTGGAACCCCAGGGAGCAACAGGGGGCTCAGTCTCACCCAAGAAGAGCCTCTGATTGTCTCAGGCAAGGCCCCAGCCAATTCTGCAGCAGCAGCAGAGTGACATGCCTAAGGGAAGCGGCAGACGAGGAGGCTGGGCCTATGCCCTCATCTCACCTTGAGCACTTCAGAACTCTGCCTTCAGACCTGGGAGTGGCTTCTGGGGAAAAGTGGGGAGAAGAGAGAGCCCAAAGGGCCAATGCCTGGGTTTCCCTGAGGAGGTTGGAGCCCAACCTCCTGGGGACTCACTGACCTGCTGCTACAGGTCACCCAGTGGTCAGGGTGGCGAGAAAGGGGCACTAGGAGAGGAGAGGGAGGCTGTTGCCCAGCACACTGCTGCACTGGAGTGGGCCTGGGGCCGTGGACTCTGCCCGGCTCAGTGGGAGGGGCTGGAACTCCCTGGTCCTGATTCCACAGGGGCTTTAACACAGGCTCAGGCGTCAGGCAGCTGCCAGCCCCTCACTCACAGGCATGTTGATATGGGCGCTGAGCAGGGGTGCGCTCTGGCCTTCTCGGAGCACCAGCACCTATGGAGAAGGTGCCCCAGGTAGTAGGGGGCATTCCCCCTTTACCCCTGCTCCTGCAAAGGCCAAGCACGGTCTGGTCTGCACTGGCCCTAGTGCAGGGCTCTGTCAAAGGGGAGGGGGAGGCTGGGAGGCCTCTACTGGGCAGACACCCACCCCATCCTGACACCCACCCCATCCTGGCAGCCACCCGGGGGCCTTGTCCGCACTCACTCACACTGACCTCCCCAACTAGTACCAACCGGCAACCTACCTTGATAATGTCTGAGATGCCCTTGTCACTAAGACTCTCCACAAAGGTCTCCAGGGGGTAGTTGAGCCCTGGCACCAGCAAGGGGACCTAAGTTTGGGGACAAAGAGGTAAAGAAGTCAGCCCTCACGCCTAGACAGTGTTTGGTAGATTCCAAAGCACTCTCATACCTGTTGTCCCAGCTGAACTTCAGTGTGCCCTGGCAGGGTGGGCAGGGATGACAAGCCAGTTTGAGGAGGATGTGGGCTCAGTGGGGGGAGTGAATGCCGCAGGGCTGCATGCATGTCCCTAATTAAAGCTAAACCTTTTTTTTTTTTCTTTTGGCCACACCGCACAGCAGGCGGGATCTTAGTTCCCCGACCAGGGATCGAACCCGTGCCCCCTGTAGGGGAAACGTGGAGTCTTACCCACTGGGCCACCAGAGGAGTCCCTAAACCTAAACCTCCAACCAAGTCCAGGGCTATTCCTTTCACATCTCAAAGTCTTTCTCAGTTTCTGGTCCTTCCAACTTAGGGTCAAACCTGGACCTGGGGGGAAACAAGGCTCTTCACTCTGGAAGAGTCTCCGTGGGGCTCCCATCCCTGCTGCAGGAGTGGCTAGAAAACAGGGCGGGCTCTGGGACCCCAGAGCACCAACAGGCTTCTGCGAGCAGCACCGGTGAGGCCTTGACTCTCACTGTTCTCTCAGAACCTTCGGTGTGCCTCCCTGAGACCTCTCACAGGCTGGGAGAAAGGCAGCTGAGGCAGGTCTCGGGGGCTCTCCCCAGGGCCCCTGCTGCACCCTAGTCTGGTCTGTGGCTGTAGCCACTTGCCAGCTCCCTCACCTCTGACCTGCGGACATCTAATCCGGCCCCGCCCACCCTTTCTCACTCCAGGTCTCAGTAAGGTGGGTCCAGTACCTTGAAGAAGGCCCGGGGCAGAGCATAGAGCCCCTCGTTGTACAGGAAGCAGACCAGCAGCCCCAGGATGGGTCGGGCTGTTGAGGTGTTCTGCAGGTGAAGGGTGAGCTTAAAGGTGGGGCCCAGGCCCTGAACCTGTGCAGAGGGTGGGGTGGGGAGAAAGACCGTAGGACCTAGTGGCCTTGGGGGCCGAATACGGCCTACCCCGGCCCTGCCCGCCCGCTCCCCCATCAGCGCCCTCAAGTCACTTTCCTCGAACCACTCTAATGCACTGTCCATCCGCCCCTCAAAAGGCATGGAGCTCAGAAGCTTGGCTCCGTGTGCAAGGGATGAGCAAAATCCCAGAGCGAAGGGGCTCGACCGAGGCCACTCAGCAAGTTGGTCGGAGGCACAGTTGGCCTGGGGAAGCCGGCCCTGGCTCCCACCTGTGTCCGTGCCCTGCCCCACCCCGCTCTTCGCAGGGCCTGGCCCAACCTCCTCCTCTCATCTTCTGGTGGCTGCAAGGATTTCACTTTCCTCCCTCTTATCCTCGACTGCTCTGCAGCCGCTTCCTCTCTGTATCTATCCACTTTCTTTAAGGAAAGAGATATCAGAAGCCCAATTGGATCAGACAGCACACCTCAGGGACCCATTCAGAGCCGGCTGGAGCCCTGACGACCTTGAGGTCACTTGTGTCTGAGTACAAGGGGCCCTTATCCTCCTTGTGCCAGTGTAAGTCTCAGGATGGCCCCTTCCCAGTACTGGGCAGTCCCAACTCCTTGGGCTGCCGGCAGTTACCGAAATGAACAGGTTTCTTCCCTGTACCACAGCTGTAAGAGTCCCTCAAGGCTCCTGGGAAGAAACAGCCCAAGGTGACTACCTGTGTGCCCTGCCCCAAGTCTGGGGGCTCGTCTGAGGCACCGCATGGAATAAGGGGGCTGGAGAGCGTGCCCCACTCTGCGGCCAGCCAAGGGGAAGAGGCGGCACAGGAAAGAGGTGAGAGCGCTCTCACAGGGGAGGACGTGAGCCTTGGGCCCTGGGCCTGTGGGAAGGTGAGAAGGGGCACGGGGCCTAGTTGCCTTGGGATCCGCTCCTGGGCCGAGGGGTGCCCGCACAGCCCTGACCTCTGCCCTCCTGGCCCCGAGGTGGCCTGATGCCCCCCGCCACGTGGGTGCTCACCACAGCGTGCAGCTTGAGCGGCTCCCGCGCCGTCGCAGACACGGGGCTCAGGCTGGACTCGAGGGCCTGCGCATAGGCACGGGCGGCCCGGAGGCGCAGCAGGTAGAGGTCTGCCTGGAAGGTCCGGTGCATGGCTGAGGAGGCACACAAAGGGCCGATGCTGGACGTGAGCATGCTGGACGTGAGGCGGGAGGAGGGGGCAGGGCCGGGGGAGAGGGTGCTGCTCAGGCGGCCGTGGGGAGAGTGCGAGAGGAAGGCACAGTGGGCAGAGGCTGGGAACGTGGGCAACAGGAGGACTGAGGTCCCACAGCCAGCCTCTGGTGACACTGGACGCTGCGGACCACTCCCTGCTGCTGCTTCCTGGTTCTCGCACCACCTGGCTGCCCACACAACCGCAGCCTCCTTTGCTGGCTCCTTCTAGTAAGGGCTGGGGTTCCCTCGAGTTTTGTCCTTGGTCTTCTTCTCATCCTCTGTCTTCCTCGCTGCCCCATCCATGTCCTGCCCCAGCTGTGACCACCCCAAAGAGGAACAACCACGAGCTCCTGAGGGCAGGGGTGCATCAGGGTCCGGCCCGCATCTGCACCTGGTACTGTGCACTCATCTTGGGCAGCTCGGTGCCCGGCCTGCCTGCTGCTTCTAACTGCCTGATGGGCATCAACCCCTGGACGTCCCATCAACCCCTGGAGCTCAACGCTGCGGAAACCAACCTCATTTCCCTAACTCCGTCACTGCATCCCCATCCATCAAGTCACCCAGGTTCACCCCTCACAGCTAATCATTTGCCAAGGTCGGATGGCTCTTCCTCAGGGCCTCTCCAGAGCCCGCTCCCTCCCCTCCATCCCACTGTCCCTACTTTCCAGACTGAGCACCTTGGTCAGCCAGTCTGTCCTTGTTCCTTGTGCCTGCGAGGAGCCTTCTGCCATTCAGAAGCTTTCATCTTTATGTTACCCCATCCTTTCATCTTTCCTTTTTCCTCTAATACTTTCACAGTTTATTTTTAATTTACCCAGAATTAACTTTTGTGTTTGGTATGAGGTAGAGTTCTAACTTTTTTTCTAGAAACAAGTTGTCCTAATTATGTTTCTTGGACAGTCTCTCCTTCCCCCACTAATTTGAAATGACACATCTATCATATACTGACTTTCCACGCGTACAAGGGTCTGTTTCTGAACTTCCTAAACGTGCCACTGAGCTGTATCAATTCTCATACTGATGCCACAGCTGCTAATTCCTACAGCTTCATAGTTCATTCTGCTACCTGATAAGCTGAGTCTCCTCATTCTTATTTTCCCCAAACTTCTTAGATTTACTCTTAGAATCAACTGGTCAAGTCCTCAAAATAAAACCCATAGGGATTTTAACTGTAACTTTGCTATGTTTCTAGATTAATTTCAGAAGCTGTTAACTAATCAACAGCTTTACAACTTTAGGTCTTACGACCCTGAGACTTGGTAAGTCTCATCATTTAAATATTCAGGTGGTCTTTCCTGTTCTTTAAAGCAGTTTTATAATTTTCTTTATTAGACTTTGTATGTTTTCTTGTTAAGTTTACGTCTAAGGATTTCTTTGCTATTGTGAATGGACACTTTCTCTTTTCTAACTGGATACTGTTGGTATATACAAAAGCTATTGATTCTTGCTATTTTCATTATACCTTAGAGAACTTCTTAATTATTTCTCTAATATATCAATTGCTTCTCTTGGGTTCTCTAGGCTACAACAGCCTGCTAGCTATTTTCTTTATCTTGTAATTTATCCTTTAAACTGTAAGCCAGATTCCTTTCAAAGACAGAGGGGGTTGAGTTACTGTATTTTTCTGCTTAACATCTTTCCCATCTCTCCACTACACGGAATAAACCAAAACATCTTAACTTTGCATTCCAGACCCTTTCGGAGCCAGCTGACCTGCCTTCCCAGCCTCCCCGCTGGCCACTGAGCCTTCCTGCACTGCACCCGCAGCTACATGACAGATGCTGCTTAGATCCAGGTAGGGCCCTGCGCCTTTTCCCAAGCCTCTTCCTAAATCGCCCTCCCCTCTCCCTCTCTGGCTGGTAGGCTTATAATCATCTTTTGGGGTCAAATCCAGTATCATCTCTCTCTGAAGCCTTTCCCAGGCTCCCAGGCAAACACACTCCCTTGTGTGTCTCAACAGCCCTCTGCAGAGACTTATTCTACACCTGTCATGCAACATGAAGTTAGCAAGGTCTACTGAGCTCTTTAGGTAGGGACTGGCCTAATTCTAGGCACCCGGCACAAGGCCTGGCATAATCATAGGTATTAAGTGAATGAATGAATAAATGAACAAAAAGAGGAGGAAAATCAAATAGGATAAGGAAGAACCTCGATCAGATTCTACTTCTCTCATGAGAATTCCTCCATCTAAAAGTGGCTGCTCCCTCCTTGAATTCTAAGGGCTCTCGCCCTCACCCACAGCACCTTCCCCCTTGAGCTGTAGCTCTTTGTTGGCAGGGTGTACCTCCTAGGCTGTCTCTGGGCTTCCAGAGGCATGAGACCCACCCGGTTCACCCAGGTCTCCTCCCACTGCTCAGGGCACCCAGGCGGCATTCACCCAGTTCCTGCTGCTTTGGCGCAAGGGAGGAGGAAGAGGAAGGAGCCAGCCTGAATCTCACCGGTGCCGGCTTCCCGCTCTCGCAGTGTCTGATCCACGTAAAGCCGGGTCTTTCGGGGCATGTTGAGTTTCATGGCCTGGGCTGGTGGGGGACCTGCTTCACCTCCCCCCTCCACAAACACTGCTGTGCGCTTCAGGATCTTGATAATCAGGCCACCGCCTAGGGAGGAGGACAGGCAGAAGCAGATTTGTCCTCCCCATTTCTACCCTACATTCCCATTCTTTCTTCCCAAACAATCTGTCTCATATCGACCCATTTCAGTCTTCCTGCTGAGACTCTGAGTTTCTGGAAGGAATGAAGTGTGTCCTACCATTAATTCATACATTCATTTAGCAGCTGATTTACTTATTTTTGGCTGCGCCACTCTGCTTGCGGGATCTTACTTCCCTGACCAGGGATCGAACCCGGGCCCCCTGTAGTGGAAGTGCAGAGCCCTAACCACTGGACCGCCAGGGAATTCCCTAGTAGTTATTTATTGACCACTGCGATGTTCCAGTTCCGCATTGTGGCGGATACTGGGGTGAACTGGAGACACAGCCAGGGCCTGGCCCCCAGGTAGTGACATCAGACTGCTGGTGAGCTGTCCCCAGTGAAGGCCCAGCCCAGACAGGATGTGTCTGCAAGCCCTGCTTTCCAAACCTAGGCCCACCAATGTTCCACATCCGCCTCCTCTTCTTTCCCAGGATCTGGCCTATCTCACTGACTCCCAACTTTAAAACCCCTGCCAGGCCTGACTCGCCTCACCTCGTGTAGTCATGATGAGGGTGTGATCTTCCCGCCCGTAGCGGCCAAAGCAAAGGCTGGTCACTGCATCCTACGGTGGCGATGTCAGAGTTTAGCTGGGAAAATGACTCAGTGAGGAGAGCAAGTCTGGGGGGAGGGGGATAAGGCTTGGAGACCCCAGATATGATGTAAGAGGTGAGATGTGAGGTGAGGCCTGGAGCCACGCTGCCTCTAATCCCAGCCCCCTCCTCACTGCCATGGCCACAGTTCCAGACCGAACATCACTGGCTTTGGGGTCAGCTTTCTAAGAGGTCTCCCAGCCTAGTCTTCCTCCCCAGTGTCTTTCACACTGCTGCCTCTGCTGCCTTTCAAAAATACAAATGTGACCACACCTATTCCCTGCTGAAAAACCTCCAGTGGCTTTTGCCCTCCTTGTCAGGACATTCAAGGCCTTCCGCATCTGACGCCAACCTGCCTTTTCTATCAGTTCTCTCCCTGCCCTTTCCCCAACCCACACACCACACTGCCTGCCCTCCCAGCAGCCTGTGGTCCAAACCAGCTGCTTTCCAATTTTACATTGTGACATATGACACTTTATACATACAGGTACACAAAGTTTCACATGTGATATATTCTGAACTTCTTTTTTCTGGTTCTGTTGCTGGCCTATTAAATTGATTTTATTTGAAAAAGTCTGGTCCAGATTCATCAAACTACCTGGACTCCTTTAAAGAACACTCATGCCTCTCAGCCTTTGTTCATGTTATTTCCAGTCTGGAATATTCTATCTCCATTTATCCACTCCATTTATCGAAGCAGACTGCTTCGAGGCCCAGCTGAATTGTGGTTTGCCCTGTGAAATGGCCGCTGAGTCCCGTCCCCATTTATCCTTCACCCCCCCGCCCCCAGTCACTGGGCTGCCTCTGTGCTTTTTCAGTGCTTTGCTCTGCTTTAGTCTGCCTTGTATTTGAATCGGCTGTGTCTCTAGCTGGCTATCACTTCAGACTGTAAGTTCCCCGACAGTAAGGATTCAGTCACTGATTTATCCTTCTAATACAGTGAGTTGTGCATATGGGATGCTCAACGAATGTTTTCAAAATGCATCAGAAGTTAAGGGTGGCAGGTGGAGTGGGGTCAGGAGAGGCAGTGAAGGGGCCCCACAGGCGGGAGCGGGGCAAGGAGGAGGCAGCAGCTCACCGGCGTGCGGACGATGCTGAGCAGGGCCTTGTCGCGGTAGATGCGGACCTCTCCGTTGGCCAGTCCGGCCATGACGGCCTGCAGGCCCCGGGAGCGCTGCTCCAGGAGGTTCATGGTCAGGATGGCTGCGGGCATCTGCACTGTCCACAGCCTCTTACCCTGCGTGGGGGGCAGGGGACGGCTAAATGTCTGCAGGGGGCTCAGGGCTTAAGAGTGGAAAGAAGGGGTGGCTGGAGTTGCTGGGAAGGGAAGGCCGGAAGGGCTCGCCTGCTGAGGGGGACTAAGGAGGCACGGGTGGCGGGGCTGGGGCTGGTGCTTGCCCAGAGGCCACACCTTGTGGGTGAAGCCATGCAGGCTGTCTTGGTTGCTGCCCACCACCAGGACCTTGTGAACCCGGACAAGCCCCACAGGCTGGGCACTCAGCTCGATGCAGTACTTGGGGCGCTTGGAGTCTCTGTGGAATAAAGACACACTCTCCCAGCCCCAGAGGAAGCCTCTCTCCTTCCCCGGCTGACCCTCCTCTTTCCAAGCCCCACAGACTACCCTGGCAGGAACCTTGGCCCACAGCAGATGACTGCGCTGTTAGTTCCACCTCTGTGACTTAGTAGCTGCACGACCTTGGATAACAGGAAGTGTGTCTTCCCTCCTAGTCTTCCTCTCAACTTTACCACGGTAATTTGTGTGATAACCTGGCACTTACCAGTTTACAGTGAGCGCACTGCAGGTTAGACAAAGTAACGGACTGACGCAGTTTAGTAATTCATCAGAAAAGCATGAGGAGTTTATTCTGTGTAAATGCACTGTTCTCAGTTTCCTGGCCTCTGAGTCTTAATTTCTCTTATCCAGAAAGTAGGGATAATTCCTGTCTGTCCATCACAGGCTCTAGCCCACCTTGCTTAAGTCTGAGCCAGAGTCATCTCCCACCTGATGACTCCTCTGAGAGCTTCCCCACTGGTCTCCGGGACTCCTTCCAATCTACCCTCCACCCAGCACGGTAATCTTTAAAAAATGTAAACGGGTCATGTCATTCTTCTGAGTAAAACCCCATAATAGTTTTCTACTGCACTTCGGATAAAATCCAAAATCTTTACCATGTCCCACCAGGTCCTGCATGAGCCGACCCTGGTCTCTAGGTCATGTCTTGCCACCGAGCTTGAGTGGCACAAGATAATGTCTTTCCCACCTAGAGTTCGCTTAAATTTCCTCTGCCTGTAACACTCTTGCTTCACTTTTGCGGAGCACAGGCTCCGGACGCACAGGCTCAGCGGCCATGGCTCATGGGCCCAGCCGCTCCGCGGCACGTGGGATCTTCCCGGACTGGGGCACGAACCCGTGTCCCCTGCATCAGCAGGTGGACTCTCAACCACTGCGCCACGAGGGAAGCCCTTGCTTCACTTTCTGAACAACTGGCTCCTTCTTAACCTTCAAGTCATCTCCCCAGACAGACATTCGCTGATCACCCTGACCCCATTGTTTTTTCCCGTTGAGCCTATATTTTTCCTCCATAGCATGCATCCAGTTTGCAATATTACCTTGGTTTGTTGACTTTAATATCTATCTTCCCACAAGGGCAGGGACTTTGTTAATGTTTTGTTCAGCAATATATCCCCAATACCTTATACAATGCTTCATACATAGTAGGTGCTCGAAAACATTTCTTGAATTAAAAAAAATGACTGTTGAGAAATATCAAACTAACGCATAAGGAAATTTCACATACCTATAAAAGCAACAGAACAAGTATGAGAGACTATTTTCATTTCTTCTAATATCTGATTGCATCACTCGTGTTACGGCCACCCGGCCCAGTCTCTCACTTTGCCAGGCCCCATCGGACGAGCCTCCACATGTCCCCTGTGCTCAAGGGCTCTGCCTCCTATATGAAGTTCTCAGCTCTTTCCATTCCCACATTCCAGCCCCAAAGCCCCCTGCTCATCTTACAAGCCCTCAAGACCACCAGGTTTCTGAGATGTTCCTCTAGCCCCAGAGACCACGGATGTGGCTACCTTCTCAGCATATAGATGTTCCCGTTGCGGCAGGCAGCAGCAAGACGGAACTCCACATCGAACTGGCCAGAAACCTCCAGGAAGACGGGGACGCTGGGTAGGCTCATCTGCAAAGAACAGACTCAAACATCCCGATTTCCCTGGAGCCCCAGCCCTTCCCTGACCTGAAGTAATTCCTCCAAGTCCCAATCTCCTCACTCACACCCTGCTGGTCACAGTTTAAACTTGTACAATTTTTCTGGAAGGAAACTCGGCAACATGTAGCCCTTTGACTAAACTCGGCCACTTCTAGGAATGCATCGTAAGGAAGCATTTAGATAAGCACGCAAAGATGTTTGGGCAAGGAAGCCCACTGAGGTGGTGTTAATAATAGCAAAAAACTGCAAACAAATGTACAATAGGTGACAGGGTACATCTATATAATCGATGTTGTGTGGCCTTTGCAAAGGCTGCTGTGGTTTTATATAGATATGGAAAGATATTGATAAGCTTCTGCTACATGAAAACAGTAGCTTACATGATCCTATGCCAAGAGGCCATATTTGTAAAAAAAAAAAAAAATTACGTAAAGTTATATATCTGTGTCTAAATATGAAAATGTCTGGAAAGACTTATGCCAAAGACTTATCTGTGGGTGGTGGGATTTGGGGATATATCTTTTTCTTTTCTTCTTCTTCTTTTTTTTTTTTTTTTGTGCCCCCATCACATGGCATGCAGGATCTTAGTTCCCCGACCAGGGCTTGAACCCGTGCCCCCTGCAGTGGAAGCGCAGAGTCTTAACCACTGGACCGCCAGGCAAGTCCCTATATCTCTTTCTTTACGCTTATCTACATTTTATAATTTTCCACAGTGAACACATATTACCAAGAACTAACTGGGGGGCAGGAGATATTGGGGAACAGGGGAGGGAATGGAGCCTGGGCCACGGGTGTGCCCACGGCCAGGCCCCACACTGACCTTGGCCAAAACAGTGAAGGCTTCTGGGTCCAGCACCAGGAGCTCCTTGTTCTCAGTGCCCAGCACCAGGCAGGACACAGCATCCTCGTCAGCCAGGTTCTTCTTTAAGGTGGTCATGGTGGTGATGACTGTCTGCAGAGGGACTCCAGGGGTCACCCAGTAGCTCCCCTCACACCATCCCCCCAGAGACTCCCAGGACGCCCCAGGAAGAAAGAGGGCAAAGGAGGAGGAAGAGTATCAGAGATGTGACAGAAGATTTATGTACAAAGGTGTTTACTGCAACAAACCTAACTTTCTAACAAAAGAGGATTGTCTAAGTCAATTATAAACTATCTGTATGATAAAAAACCCATGCAGTCATTTACAAAAATCACATTTTACAAGAAGACTCAGTGACAGGGAGGATGCTTCTAACGTATTAAGAGAAAACACAGGTAAAAAGTTATGTTAGTATTATCCCAGTTTAAAAAAAATATATGAATAAAAAAACATGCTGGAAAGCTAAACCCTTAAATACAAACACTGGTTATCTCTGGACAATGAGATCATAGGTGATGTTTAATTTCTCCATTGTGCTTTCCTACAGTTTCTACAGTGGGAATATGTTCTTTTTCTAATTGTGATTGGAGAGAAAACAAAAGAGAAGGGGATGATCCCTTTTTTAAGAATTTCTCCTATGGAAGTAACTTAGCGGGACTAAAATGTTTCTTTGGATAAAGCTGTTCATTGTGTGACTACCTTTAAGATTAAAAAAAAAGGAATGATCCTCAATGCCTAGTGGAAGGAGAAAAGTTATAGAAACATGGACGTTAGTGGCTCCCAATCATGTAGCCATGCACATACTTGGAACGATGGCCTCCCCAAAACTGCATCTTTTAAGCAATACTTACTTCATTTACTTCCTGATTTTAAAAGTACTCAATGATAGTGACACCTGTGGACCTCAGCTGCTGCTCGGCAGGAGAGAACAATGTTTCTCACAGAATTGTCTAAGGCTAGCCAAAGGCTGAGGTACGTGTTGGTCAGTGTGTTCGGCTCACGTGGCCTCTACAGGAAGTAGCCGGTTCCCCTGCGGCTTTCTGAAATGCAGGGACAGCTATGGGAGCCCATCCCTGGGCTAGGGTCAGGAACCCCTAGGTCAGGAACCACTGGAGTTCATCAACGAATAGGATCATCAATAAAGCCATTAAAAGCATAACTAAGAAAAATATGAAGTGCATAAAAAGGAGACATTTCTTCTCCAATGACCTGCATGTGAATAGTTACATAAACTATGAATGAAATAATGAACAATCAATGAAATAATCAAGGGGTCACTTGATTAAAAATGGAGTTCTTCAAGACTAATGCTCAAGATATATGTTATGTACTCAAGGGAAGCAGGATATAAAAGCATATTTATAAAGGAAATGTACCAAACTGGTAAGAGTACCTCTGAGTAGTGAGTGTAGTCACTTATATTTCTCCTTTATATTTCTCTTTATTTTCAAAGTTTTCTCTAATGAAAATATATTACCTTTACCCCCAAGATGATAAAAGTTATATAAAGCTACATAACTGTATATCAATTCAAAGCTGTCACTGTGGGGCTTCCCTCGTGGCGCAGTGGTTAGGAATCCGCCTGCCAGTGCAGGGGACATAGGTTCAAGCCCTGGTCTGGGAAGATCCCACATGCCGTGGAACAACTAAGCCCGTGCGCCACAACCACTGAGCCCGTGTGCCACAACTACTGAGCCCGCGCGCCTAGAGCCCGTGCTCCGCAACAAGAGAAGCTACCGCAATGAGAAGCCTGCGCACCGCAACGAAGAGTAGCCCCCGCTCACCGCAACTAGAGAAAGCCCACGTGCAGCAACAAAAACCCAATGCAGCAAAAAAATTTTTAAATGAAAATAAATACATTTATTAAAAAAAAAAAGCTGTTACTGTTAACTGGAAAGTAGAAGCCCTGCAGCTTTGTGACTATATATGTGGAAGGGTAACTGCAAAGTAAAACTAGTCGCATTTGGCTGTAGAATTTACCACGAACGTTACATGGTCTCTTTAAAAAACTGTCCATATTTTTTCTAGGGAAATAAGAAGAGAGGGGCAGTACCTGCCGCCTGATGGACTTGGACTTGTGCTGGTTCACAAATGCCTCCATTTCACTCAGCTCCAGCTGCAGAAACCTGGACACACAGAGCACTGACACCTGCATGCCTTGGGCCTGGCTGCCCTCCCCAGGCCACTCCAGGGCCGCTCCCTCCCCGCTGGGAGCTTCTGGAGCCCTGGCCCTCCAGAGGGCCCTTACCTGAGTGACTGTACAGACAAAGGCACCTCTGCCTTCTCCCTGTAAGGAGAGGGACCATCATGGCAGGTTTAGTTAAGGAACAGGGCCTGGGGTTCAGACTGCGGGCTCTGGGATGAAGGTGTAGGGGTGGGGGAATGAGGCAGGGGTAGGAGGCATACGAAGGGAGAAGTGGGATCTCACCGGATGCCCTCCAGCATCTCCTTCAGGGTCAGGGGGTCAATCCGGTCCTGTGCCAGCATGGGAAGAAGGTACAGCCTGTGAGCACCAGAGCCAGGCAGGGAACGAGGACAACCCCAAGGCTGCTACCTTCGCCTTCTTGTTCTCATCCTGCACATCACTCACCTCTTTGGCCTGGTTCCAAAGGTCCTGTTCCAGGGGGTTTGGAGGCAACTGGGGCAGGCTGAACTTGAAGTAGGGCCTGAGATTCTTATACACATACACACAAGGGCCTGACGCGAGTGCCAGCGCTGGTGTCCGGGGTTCGTGTTGCTCCATGAGGAAGGTGGCAGCAGCAGCTGGCAGGGCAGGTAGCGGGCTTTCGCTCAGCACTGTGGGCCCTTTAAGCACCTTCAGGCGGGGCTGCTGCCCACCTGGGCCAAGGTCCCCCACCACCAGCTGTAGAGAGAGGCGGGCTGATTCCTGGCTCAGGGTCTAAAGACCACCCCCGCTACTGCCCCTCTTCTTGGGCTTAGCTTTTTGCTGGTGCACATTCGTATACACTCACAATGCACCATGGGTGGGTGGGGGAAGGGCAAAGGCTTTGCAAGAAGGCTTGTAAGCTGTGTGACCTTGGGAAAACTGATGCAACTTCCTGAGCCACAGTTTTCCCACGTGCAAAAGGGGAATACCTACCATACGACACTTGTAGTGAAAATCAAATGAGGTAATCAACTAGAGAACCTAGCGAGGAATAGGTGGCAGCTCATGTTTTCATTGCTTGTTCAGTAAACATTTCTTCAGGGCCTGCTCCACGCCAGGCACTGTTCTAGACACTGGAACAGTTGCTGAGGTCAGTGGGGGGCCTGAAACTCATATCTGGGCTCTGAGGCCTGGCTTCCAAACGGGAACAGAGCTAAAGATGCAGAACCAGTCACGCAGAGCAGGATGTGCTCTACGGACCCAGAGAGGAGAACCAAGCTCCTCAGCCTGTCTTTTCCACCCTCCAAGCCACCATAGCTGTCATGCAAACCCATTCTCCTGAGTGATGCCTTCAAGGCCCCTCTGATCTGGTTCCCAACTTGTTTTCTAACACCTCCCTATCCATGCTATGCTCCAGCCAGAATGCGGGCGGCCACAGAATGCCCGGATTCTGCGCATGTAGTGTGCTAGGAGCCACACCAGTAACTTCATGCATCCTTTCATTTAATCCTAGCAACAACCTGTGAGGTAGGTACGATTATTAGCCTCATTTCACAAATGAGGAAGCTGTGGCTTAGAGATGTTAGGTAAAAGTCACCCGGCTAGTCAGTGGTAGAGCTAGGACCTGAACCTAGGTCTGTCTGGATCCAAAGCCGGTGGTCTTAACTATTATTTCATATTGGCCTCAACTTTCTAATTTCAAATTTGCTCTTTCCAAATATGCTGTGAACTTCCAAGCCTCTCTGCCTCTGCTTGTGCTGTTCCCTCTGCCTGGAATGCCCTCCTCTCTTCCATGCCTTCTTGGGACACTTCATTCATCCTTCAGCACCAGTTCATGTTACTGCCCTCTAGTGCCTCCTGATAGAGTCACTGTTCTTTCATTGGTGCTCCCGTAATAATTTCCATATATTCTATTTTAGCATCCACTCATCTACCCCAAAAATATTTATCAATTATCTAATTTGTGCCAGGCACTGGGTTAGATGCTTGGAATCGACAGTAAGCAAACTAGCCATTGAAAAAGTTATTACACAAAAGCATTACCATTTCACATTAGTTATTGGGTCTGTGATTTCTCCACCCTTCACTGCTGTCAGCCCAGCGCCAAGCATACACTAGGTGTTCAGTCAACATCATGGATGAATTAAGGGCATTGTCTATATCTCCTTCTGACTATGGACTGGCTCATTTCTAAGTTTAGTGTGTGCACAACACCTGACACACAGAAGGGGTTCACTGTATGCTTGCCGAATTGTTGAATGATTTATGGATAGGAATTTGGGGGCCAAAGTCACCAAATCCGACTGCACAGTCCATGTAGGGTATGACTCCCTTCAAGCTGCCCACATAACACACCCATTGTGGGTTCACTGCCCTTGCTGAGGGCTGAGCTGACAGACCCAGGTCTGCCACCTTTTACAAACTCGGTAAACTCAGCCTCTCAGAATCTATTTTCCCACTAATAAATAATATCTATGTATGTGAAACTGCCTCAAAGAGAGTCTACTCCAGACATGTTAACTTCCTTTATTTAGCCCAATATATATCTCAAACTTTTAAAAACCTGTGCCTTCAAAATTTTTTATCTATTTTTCTTCTTCTTTTTTTTTTTTTTTTGCGGTACATGGGCCTCTCACTGTTGTGGCCTCTTCCGTTGTGGAGCATAGGCTCCAGACGCGCAGGCTCAGCAGCCACGGCTCACAAGCCCAGCTGCTCCGTGGCATGTGGGATCTTCCCGGACCAGGGCATGAACCTGTGTCCCCTGCAACGGCAGGCGGACTCTCAACCACTGCGCCACCAGGGAAGCCCTATTTTTCTTCTTTTTTTAATATTTTCTTGACTACCCCGTGCGGCATGTGGGATCTTAGTTCCCCGACCAGGGGTTGAACCCACGTGCCTTGCATTGGAAGTGTGGACTCTTAACCACTGGACTGCCAGGGAAGTCCCCCAATTTTTTATTTCTTTATTTATATTTTATTTACTTACTTTTATATTTTAAATTAAATTTAAAATTTAACCTTTTTATTATGGAAAATTTTCAGTCATATACAAAAGTAGAGAGACTCATATAATGAACCCCCAAATACCCATCATCCAGCTTCAACAATGATTAGCTCATGGCTAATCTTAAAAGCTATACCCTTTTCTTAAAAAAAAAAAAAAATTATTTATTTGGCTGCACTGGGGTCTTAGTTGTGGCATGTGGGATCTTTAGTTGGAGCATGTGGGATCTTTAGTTGAGGCATGTGGGATCTAGTTCCCTGACCAGGGATCACACCCGGGCCCCCTGCATTGGGAGCATGGAGTCTTAACCACTGGACCACCAGGGAAGTCCCTATGCCCTTTTTTTTTTTTTTTTTTTTTGCTGTACGCGGGCCTCTCACTGTTGTGGCCTCTCCCGTCCTTTTGATAAACATAAAACTCTCACTCTCCTCCCTTCTACTTTCCCTCCAGAGTAACGCCCCACCCCCAACCAAGGGATGTGCCCTTCCAGTAAAGAATTACTTCAAGTTAACAAAATTAAGATGCTTTATCTTAGTATAATTTCCGGCAGCATTTTGCTCTGCTTTACTTTCCGCAGTCTGTACTGTGAAATGAACAGGTTCTCTTCACTTTCCACATTAAAAATAAAATTTAACCCTAAATGTGCTTTTTCAAAGTACACGTTAATTCCAGATTATGCTGAGCTTCTTTGGAGCCATCGGGAAGTCTCACCTCTGGGGTGATATGCTTACCTTGTACTCCCCGTCACCATGCAAATCTGCCAGCTCTGGAAAACATAAAACAGCCATAAGCCAGGGTCTCAGAATTCTAGAGGCTTCCCTACAGAACCATCCGACTCCTCCGTCCCCCAAGAACCGGGGTTCCTGGTCCCAGAGACTCACGCAGGCAGGCGGAAAAGGTGTGGATGTTGGCCATGGGGTCGTAGTGTGCATCCAGCCATTTCGAACTGGCTTCACTGCTGGGAGAAGAGGGAAAGAGTTGCGGGGGGCGCGGAAGATGAATCCCAAGGAAGGGGAAGAAAACTTGCCGGAGCTGGTTTCTGAGAATGAGGTGTGTAGGCAGCTTTGAACTAGGAGTATAGAACATCTGGGTCCAAGTCCAGGCTCCACCACCGGCGCACAGTGACCTCGAGTCACCCACACGCCCCCATTCACTCCTTGGGCCTCAGTTTCCCCACTTGATCTCTAAGAGCCCTTCAAGGACCGCCAGCGCTACTGAGAACCGCAGGAGCCCAGATCCCGGGGACCAGGGCACCCTCTTTACATAGGTAGGAAAAGAGGCCTCAAGGACCCCAGCCTTCACCTCTCAGCTCTGCCGCTGTCGGAATCCGACGAAGACGCAGCAGCCATCTTCTCAGGCGTCACCCTGGCAACCAGCTCCGGCAAGCCGCCGCGCAGCGCCTAATAGAGCCCGGGTTCTGGAAAGCTCGCGTATAAAGGTTCCGGGCGCTCAGCTTTCCGGCCCGGGACGCAGAGGCCAGCGAGCAGGATGCTCTGGCTTGTGCCGCGTTTCTAGCTACTGAGATGCAATCCCTCATTCCAGCTCATATCATTTATCCTTGATCCTTCCAGTAGGAGCTTTTGGGCCCTGCAGCTCAGAGTCAGCAGCAGGGCCCTCTGGCTTTGAGCCCTGGAAACGAGCCCCTGTAGTGTTTATGAACAGCAAAACTAACTCCTCCCCTCTTCATCCTCATGGTTAACCGGGTGGAAAAGAGGCCACTCCTTTTCTCCCTCCTTACTCTAGAGGTCCAGGCTCAGAGAAAAAACACAAAGGGTAAGAGATTAAATCCTAGGATTGTGGCTGAAGTTGAGGCTTTCCAGGTTTTAGGTTCCTGGAATATTTTAAAATAGAAGAAAAGCCACGAAGGAGGACGGCAAAAATTGTGCTATGTTCATCTCTTGACTCTTTGTATATCCACATTTAGAGGTGATGTCAAAATCCCGTTGTGGATGGGAGCCTAAAAATAGCCCTCCTTCTCCCTCCGCAGGCCTTGATCCCAGCACCTTGCTGGGAGCAAATGAGAAGTGAGGTAAAGGCAAGGAAGAACCACACAAATTGCAAAGATGGTGGTGGTTTCTAATATTTATTTTTCTGGTTATAAAAGTAATACATGAAGAGCACTGGACTGGGAGAGGTTTTGAGTCCTGCAGGATGCCAGGTCACTTTCTCAGAACCTGCATTGCCTCATCTGGGAAGCCGGATAAGGAGTCCTGCCTTGCTCACCCCACAGAGGGCAGTGCAGATCAGATGAGATAACACAGGGGAAGCACTTGGTAAGCTGGAAAGTGCTGTCAAATGGAAGGGCTTAGTGTCGCCACCCTCGGCTGAGGTAGCACCAAGGTCCGAGCTCCTGCCCCTCCCCTAGCCCCTAAGACACGGACAAAAAGGGGGCCACTTGCAGCCTTGGTTTAGTGGAGTGGGGGAAGGGCCATGCAAATCTGCCTCAAGCCTGGCCAGATGGGGTTTCACTGGGGCACTTCCAGAACCGGGCATCAGCTGTGGCCAGCTGGGTGAGGATCTTCTCCAACTCGGGCCCATCCTCTGGGAAGCGCTCAGAGAAGGATCGGATGAGGCCAGCAGCTGAGGCCTCATACTCAAGAAGCTGTACTTCTGAGCCTGGGGAGGAGATGGAGAAAAAAACAGCAGCAGGAAAAGGTCTTAATAGGGAAGCAGAATCACAATCATAAGCATAGGAGCAGCTAGTTCTTCCTGAGCTCTTACCATGTGCCAAAAATTGTGCTCAATATTTCTTTTCTTTTTTTTTTTTTTTGCGGTACGCGGGCCTCTCACTGCTGTGGCCTCTCCCGTTGCGGGGCACAAGCTCCGGACGCACAGGCTCAGTGGCCATGGCTCACGGGCACAGCTGCTCTGCGGCATGTGGGATCTTCCCGGACTGGGGCACGAACCCGTGTCCCCTGCATCGGCAGGCGGACTCTCAACCGCTGTGCCACCAGGGCAGCCCCTCAATATTTCTTTATCTAACTGAATCCTTAAAATAATCCTATGAGATAGGAAATATTAAAGGGGGGGTATTCAGTGAATTGCCGCACTCATTCGTTCACTTAATAAAGATTTACACCAGTGCCATGTTAGGTAAAACAGACACAGTCCTTGGCCTCCAGGAATTGCCTTATCTCTGTCTACTGCTGGACCCTGGGCAAGTTTCTCATCCTCTCTAAGCCTCAGTTTCCTCATCTGTAAAGTGTGGGCAAGCACAGTGCTTGTTGTCTCAAGAAGCTGTGGTGATTAAATACAAGAATGCATTGAGGGAATGCTCACCAGGCGCCAGCTACCACGAGCATCACGACCCCTGAACCTATTACTCACCTGTTAAGTGAGGCTGTTCCCAGGGTACCCATCTCACTTATGGGGTGTTCCTGAATACTCCTGGGAAGCACTTCCCTCTAACATCCCTCCACTGCTCTACCCACTCGCAGCACCTTGTTGTGCCCTGTGGCATCATGGGATGTACGCAGCTAAGAGCACAGGCTCTGAGTTCAGATGGCCCAAGTTCAAATCCTGGTCCTGCCACCCACTAACTGTGTGACCTTAAGCAAGTACATTCCCTTCTGTGTCTTAGTTTCCAGCTGAAAAATGGGGATAATAACTTCCTCATTGAGTTGTTGGGAGTTGATCCATGGAAAGTTTTTACCCAGACTCTGGCACATGGGAGTCCTCAAAAGTCAGCTACAATCATCATCAGCATCTTCATCAACATCGCCACCACTACCTTTGAAAATTCAACCTGTTCTTCAGGCCTTAAAGTTTTACCCCCACTTCCTCCCCAGACCCTTCCCTGAGTCCCTCAAAAGTAGAGGTGATCTTCCCTTCTCTAAGTGTTCAGACCACTGTTTGTGTCTCTTGGGCACCCATGAACACTTCCCTTATAAGATCATTTCTCTATCTGGCTTATCCTAATGGGCTGTGAACTACTTGAAGTGAGTAGTCCAACCCCAATGCCTGCCCAGGGCTGGACAGTCAAAGCAATGACGATATTGTCCATGTAATGAGCACTGACTATGTGCCCGGCATGATCCATTCTCTCACTCATTTGACAGGCATTGAGAGGCTCCTGTGGGCCAGGCCCTGTGCCAGGTGTCAGGGATGTGCTGCTCTTGCTGCCATGGAGATGAGCAGCCGAGCAGACAGGAAAATGGCAGAGTGACAGCCGTTTGAAGAAGAGGAAGCTGGGTGATAGCTCAGGGGGTGTGCCTGGAGGGTGGGGAGCCGGGAAGAGGGTTGCCAAGGGGTGGGGGCCAAACTCCTCTATTTTATTTTTTAAATGAGGTGTATTTTCATTGTTATTAATTTTCTCTTTTGGCCGCACCACGCATCTTGCGGGGATCTTAGTTCCCTGACCAGGGATTGAACCCATGCCCTGGCAGTGAAAGCGCCGGGTCTTAACCACTGGGCCACCAGGGAATTCCCCAGAGTAGAGTTTAGAATAAACCTTTTAAATGCTTTTTCCACACCAGGAGGAGGTAATTATTTCATTTAACCCTCACAACTGCCCATGACTATGGCAGTGAGGAGCAAACGCTCTTAATACAAAAGGGCCTTTAATACAAGAGGTACAAGCGCAAGGCAGACAGGGCCAGGGATTCTGGCAACGGCATCATTGCTTGAGGAGGGAGAAGGACCACGGGGGTGCTGATCTCTCTCTGGGCTCTGCCAAGTCCTGTTGTCCCCTGGGCTCAACTCAGCCTGCTGGGTGCCAACTCTCTGCCTGAGCTGACCTCACTCCTGGGCCCCCGACACGCCTGATTCTCCGGTATGATGCCTGGCCTCCTCACAGGCCCGGGGTCTGCCTGTTCTACTAGCCCCTGCTCTGCTGGCCTGCCCCAAACCTTCTGTTGCCGTCTGAGAAGCAGCTTGACCCCGTGTGTGTGGGGGGTGGTAGATGCCAAGGTGTGGGCCTGAGGGTTGGCATGGGGAGGAGGGCCACCCCAGGTAGCCTTTCCTGAGCCCGGGTTGGTTCCAGGCCTTCTCTGTGCTCCCAGAGGGCTCTGCACGGCCCCCATCAGTGAGGGCTCAGGAACCCATTACCTTCGAGGCGAGTGTTGGGCTGAACGATGAGCTTCCGGGCTTCCTTACGGAGCAGCACTGTGTCCCTGAGGGAGAGGAAGCACTCGGGGGGTGCATCGGTGACCGCCGCATACCCCTCATACAGGGCCCGGCCTCCAGCCACGTCCCCTGTGGACTTCAGCACCTGTGGGAAGGCAGCAGTTAGTGCCTATCATGGGCGCCCTCCCGGCATCCATGGGGCTTTGCCAGGGGCTACAGCCAATGGTGCCCAGCCCTGGACTACATCTGCTCTCTCGCAGCTTTCCTGTGCTGAATACGCGAGGAATGCAGATCACGTGCTAGCACAGAGTAAGTGCCCACACTAAAGTGAAGCTAATTGTTCTCCTCTGCGTGTCTCACTTGAGCTGTAGACAAGGAAGGTATTATCATCACCCTCTTTTTTTTTTTGAACATTTTTAGGGACTTCCCTGGTGGTCCAGTGGCTAAGACTCTGCGCTCCCAATGCAGAGGGCCCGGGTTTAATCCCTGGTCAGGGAACTAGATCCCACGTGCCGCAACTAAGACCCGGTGCAGCCAAATAAATAAATAAATATTGGGCTTCCCTGGTGGCGCAGTGGTTAAGAATCTGCCTGCCAATGCAAGGGACACGGGTTCGAGCCCTGGCCTGGGAAGATCCCACATGCCGCGGAGCAACTAAGCCCGTGCACCACAACTACTGAGCCTGTGCTCTAGAGCCCGCGAGCCACAAGTACTGAGCCCACGTGCCACACTACTGAAGCCCGAGTGCCTAGAGCCCCTGCTCCGCAACAAGAGAAGCCACGACAATGAGAAGCCCGTGCACTGCAACGAAGAGTAGCCCCCGCTCACCGCAACTAGAGAAAAGCCTGTGCGCAGCAACAAAGACCCGACACAGCCAAAAAATAAATAAATAAATTTATTAAAAATAAATAAATAAAAATAAATAAAAAGTTTTATTTTCACCATGACAAATGTTCAGGCAATTATCCTTAGTGTTCAACAAATATTCCTTGGCTGCATGGCATGCGGAACCTCGGTTCCCCAACCAGGTACTGACCCTGCGGTGGGAGCTCGGAGGCTTAACCACTGGACCGCCAGGGAAGTCCCCACCCTCTTTTTTTAGTAAAACATTTCACACACCCAAAATATATAGTATGTATGTTATAAAGAATAAGACACCCGTACAACCACCACCCAGCTTAAGAGTCAGTCCAGTCGCCCCCTCCTTGACTGCACTCTGTGGTCTCCCCGATCTGAGGAATCAGCACTCGACCTGGTGCTCATTAGTCCCTTGTTTTCCCTGAGTTTTACTCTCAACCATAAATTTCGCCCACATCCTGTGATGTGCTTTTTCTGCTCGAGTTACACCTGAGATTCATCTGTGTTTGTGCGTGTAGTTATAGTTCACCCTTCTCACAGCTGTACGTATTCCACTTACAAACACGCCACAGTTTCATCTCTTCCACTGTTGCTGTGTAACCTGTGCTTTTTGCCCTTTGAGGCTGCTGGGGACATCCTGTACATCTCCTGATGCTCAGAGGCAGGTTTCCCCAGAGAATCAAGGTCTGGAGGTCAGGTGAATGCTCATCCTTAAAGGACGATGCCCACATTGTTTTCCAGAGTTGTTGCACCTGTTTACATTCCCAGAAGCAGGGGCTGGCAGTCCGTCCTGCTCGGCACACCAGGGTGGCGTTGACAGTTTTTCATTTTGCCAAGATGGTGGGTGGAAATCTCATGTTGTTTAAGTTGTGCTTTTCTGATGACTAACGAGATGGAATAGCATCCCACAGGTTGGTGGGCTACTTATTTTCCTCTTCTGTTCATGAGTTTTTCCTATTTTTCTGTTGGGTTGTCTTTTCCTCCCCTTTTTTTTTTTTAAAGTTCTTTATATGTTTAGATGCTAACCTTTTGTTAACACATATGTGGTAAATACCCTATCCTAGTTTAAGACTCATCTTCTCACCTTCTTTATGGTAAGTTTTGATGAATAAAAGTTATTATTATTGTTATTATTTTGGCTGCGCCGCATGGCTTGTGGGATCTTAGTTCTCTGACTAGGGATCAAACCCAGGCCCACAGCAGTGGAAGCACAAAGTCATAACCACTGGACCACCAGAGAAGTCCCTAAAAGTCATTTTTAATGTAATTAAAGGGATCGATCTCTTCCTTGATGGCCTGTGCTTCTTGTATGGGGAGAAATTCTCCTCCACTCTGAGGTCATAAAGATATTCTTTTCTCAGTTTAAAACTTTGCCATTCACGTGTAAGCCTTTAATCTCTCTGGGATTGAATTCTGTGTGTGGTATAAAGTAGAAATCCAAAGTGTCTCTCCATAAGGATAACCTATTGTCCCAGGGCCACTATTAAATGGTCCCTCCTTCCCCAGTGGTCTGCAACACCACTTCTGTCATATACCAAACAATCAAAGCTCTTGGTTCTGTTCCACGGGTCAATTTGTCTATTCCTGCCCCAGTGCCACACTGACTTTAGAAGTCTCAGAATAAACTTTGGTATCTGGTGGAACAAGTCCCCAGCCTGTTTTGCTTCAAGCGTGTTGTGGCTCTGATTCACAGTCCTTTACGCTTCCATCGAAATTTTACCATCAGCTTGTAGAGTTCCATGAAAAACCCTCTTGGGCCTTTATTCAACCTTGCTGAACTCTTTTATTACTTTCAATAATTTATAGATTCTTTTGGCTTGCCTACGTAGACAGTCATATCATCTGCAAAACGATGGTTTTTTTGTTTGTTTGTTTGTTTTTGCGGTACGCAGGCCCCTCACTGTCGTGGCCTCTCCCGTTGCGGAGCACAGGCTCCGGACGCGCAGGCTCAGCGGCCATGGCTCACGGGCCCAGCCGCTCTGCGGCACGTGGGATCTTCCCGGACCGGGGCACGAACCCGCGTCCCCCGCATCGGCAGGCAGACTCCCAACCACTGCGCCACCAGGGAAGCCCGAGGTTTTTTTTTTAATTTTTTAAAAAAATTTTTGGCAGCCCACGTGGCATACGGGATCTTAGTTCCCCGACTGGGGATAGAACCCGTGTCCCCTGCAGTGGAAGCACAGTCCTAACCACTGGAACGCCAGGGAATTCCCAAAACGATGAGTTTTGTTTCTTCCTAATGCCTAAACTTTTTACTTGTTTTTCTTGTTTCCTTCTAAAAGCTAGGACCTTCAGTACACTGTTGATCAGAAGTGGAAATAGAAAGTATATTTGTCTTCTTCCTGATTTTAAAAGGAATGTTCTAGTGTTTCAACAAATGACATTTACTGTACTTTCTTTTTTGAGACACTCTTTGTCGGGAACCAGCTGCAAACTGACGGAGTTCTTGCAGCTTAAAGCATGGCAAAGTCCTGCTTAATTCTTGACAGGACCTGAAAGATTATTAGAGAAGACATGAGTCTTGGCCCGTGAGGCTGCTTGCGGTTTCTCTAACTGTAGTTTGTCCCTGGCATGTTTCGGTAATCACAGTCTGTTCTCATGCATGTTTATATTCTGGTTCGCAGAATGTTTTGTACTATAACTTCAACACTAAGGAAATACTGTCTGATGATTCTGTCTTGTGATTTTAACAAAAACATGTATTGCCTACTGCAATATATAAAGAGTTTTGATGGGAAAGTGTGTGTGTGCTTGTACACCACCCTCCTGACCCCATCTCTGCTTAATCCCCTCACCTGCTCTCAGGACTTGTTCCTCAGTCTAACAGCGACTGACAACTCTTATCGGTTAAAGAAATTCTTTTTGAAAAAAAAAAAAAAGAAATTCTTTTTGACTCTGAGTTTCCTGAGCGTTTTTTATCATAAATAGATATTGACTTTCAAGAGCTTTTTCTAAATCTATTGAGATGATCATGGTTTTTCTCCTTTAATATGGTGATTTTCATAAATATATTTTATGATGTTAAATAAACCTTTCATTTCTGGGATTAAACCTAAATTGATATTTTCTGGATTTGATCTAAGATTTTGTTTTAGAATTTTGGCATTTACATTTTCCCTTCCTGAACTATCTTCGATTTTGGTATCAAGATTAAACTGGCAACTTACAAGGAGGTAGAGAACATTCTCTCTTTTTCTATTGTATGGAAGAGTTTATATAAAATTGATACCATCTGTTACTTGAATATTTTGTAGGATTCATCTGTAAAACTCTGTGAGCTTACCATTTTAAAAAAATTAATTAATTATTTATCTTTGGTTGCGTTGGGTCTTCGTTGCTGCGCGTGGGCTTTCTCTAGTTGCGGCGAGGGGGGGCTATTCTTTGTTGTGATGCGGCAGGCTTCTCATCGCGGTGGCTTCTCCTGTTGCAGAGCACGGGCTCTAGGCGCACGGGGTTCAGTAGTTGTAGCTTGCGGGCTCTAGAGCGCAGGCTCAGTAGTTGTGGCACACGGGCTTAGTTGCTCCGCAGCATGTGGGATCTTCCCAGACCAGGGCTCGAACCTGTGTCCCCTGCATTGGCAGGTGGATACTGAACCACTGCGCTACCAGGCAAGTCCCAGCTTAGCATTTTTTGTATGAAGATTAGACCACCGATTTAATTTCTATAATGGCTATAGGATTATTCAAGCTATCTATTCATGAGTCAATTTTAATGTTATTATTTTTCTAGGAATTTGTCCATTCATCCAAGTTAAAAAGTTATTGCCATAAATTCCTGCTATATTTACAGTTATGTCCCCCTTTAAATTTCTACTCTTATTTTGCCTTCACTTTTTTTTTTTGGCTACGCAGTATGCGGGATCTTAGTTCCCCGACCAGGGACTGAACCTGGGCCCCCTGAAATAGAAGCGCAGAGTCCTAACCACTGGACCACCAGGGAATTTCCATTCTATGATGTTTCTAGACAGGGGTTCCACTTGTCATTCTTGGTATCTCTAGAGCTTCCTGGATTTATGAATTGGGTTTTTAATCAGTTCTATAAAATTCTCAGCCATTATCTCTTCTAATATTCCCTCTCTTACCTTTTCTCTCTCCTTTCCTCTTGGAACTTCAGTTTATGTACATTAGACCTTTTCACACTATCCTCCATGTCTCTTAATCTCTCTTTTAAATTTCCTAGCTTTGTGTCTCTGTGCTACATGCTGTATAACTTCCTTTATCTTCAGCTGGATTTAAACCCTGTTTCAGCTGCCTATTTTTAGTTTCAGTGATTATAAAGATTATTGCTAGGAGGTCTATGTAGCTCTCTTCCAAATATCTGACATTTTGTGGCTCTGATCCTTACTTCTTTTGCCAATTTGCAGGTGGCAAAGTAGGATTCCTACTAGGGCACCCTCCAGGTAAGCCTCCCCCTCTTAGACCCAGGGTTAGAATGATTTTCCCTAGCTTTGGAGTAATTAAAACCGACTGGGAACTCCTGGGGGAAGTTTAGAGAGAATACCTCACCTTTCTCTCTTCTGCATGATATTTAACACCCAGAATGTGAACACACATTCATCAGGTCGACAGGTTAGACCCCAGGAGCTTAAACCAAAGAGTTGGCAACAGGGGTGCTGACGGGACCCAGGTGTTATCATGAACAAGTGAGTAAGGCAGGTAGGTAGTGGACCCGGCAAACTGGAGAGTCACGCCATGTCCAAATGTCCAAGTGTGCAAACGCAGTGGCTGATGCTCAGTTCCAGCCCATCATTCACGTGGGAATTACGTCTATTGATGTCAGACCTTCAAAGAAGTCAGAAATACACATTTGTATCTCAGCTCACCAACTTTTATAATACGGGTGGGCCAAAGCTATGACTGTGTTTGTGACCCATGGCTGAAGCCTTTCCCTATGGAAAAGGCTTCATCTTCCCTGGGGCTGGCTCCTTGCTCTGCTCTTGGCTTTTCCTGGGGGCTAATAAAAGAAACAGCAACACCAAAAATGCTTCCATATTCCGTATCTTCTGTAAAACTACTGCTGCAGACACTGTCCATTCTGCTGAATGACTCCTCTCGTACAGAGACCCACCTGCTTCAATCTCTAGAACGGAATGCTCTGTGTTCACTCACTACTAAGTCACAGTTCAATGCTGGCTGAAGATGTGGCAGATTTGACTCCTTTATCTAGTGACTTATTATTATTATTAATAGACTGTTTTGGAATAATTTTAGATTTACAGAAAAGTTGCCAAGATAGTACAGAGAGTTCCCGTGTGGCCCTGGCCCAGTTTTGCCTGTTGTTAACATCTTACAAAATTGGTACATTTGTATTAACTAAACTCTAGACGTTATTTAGATTTCACTAGTTTTCCCACTAATGTCTTTTATCTATTCCCGAATCTGACCCAAGACACTGCACTGTGTTTTGCATCTAATGATTTTTAATTTCTAATTTTATTTTACTTTAATGGCCAAACATATCTTTTTAGGAAAAATGCCTAACATCCCTTCTGGAAATAGGTGGGAGTACAATCATAAAGAGATATTTGCTGAATTGAAGGCTGGGCCTTCTTCAGGTTGAAAAAGCCAGCAGGACCCTGTTCTGATGGAAGGCACTTCCCGGTAAGGAGTGGGTCACCATCGGTGGCCCTCCAGCTTTGTTGAGTGTCAGAATCACCTGGCAGGCTAGTAAACGTGCAGGTTCCGGGGCCCCGCACTCAGAATTTCTGAATCAGGAGCTCTGGGGTGGTGCCTTTGAATCTGCATGTCCTGGGCGATGCTGCTGCTGGTCTCTGGACCACACTTTGTGTCACACTGGCTTGGATAACATGACATTCTATCGCTCAGTTCCACATATATGTTGTTTCATTTAATTCCTACCAGGTGAGGCAGGTGATGTACCTCATTTGACAGATGAGAAAAGTGGAGGCCAGCAAGGCAAAGTATGTTACCCCAATTACACAGCTGGTTAGTACTGGCACCAGAACCCCAAAAGGTCTACTGACTCTAAACATCCCTACATGAGAGGGATGTCAGGGCTGCAGTGACCACTGTCCCTCCCTCCTTCACTCACCAAGCTCCAGGCTTCCTCCTTCTGTCTCTCAACCCACCAAGCTCCTTCCAGTCCCAAGACCAGGCTTTACGCTTTGTTTCTTCTGCTATCAGATCTTCTAATAGCTGGTTCCTCCTTGGCACTCAAATTCCAGCTTAAGTACCACCACCTCCAAGAAGCCTTCCCTGTTACAGGGTGGGGAGACAGGGTGAGGCTGGAGCGGGCCTCCAATGTGAGAGGCCCCTGTTTACCTGGAGTCTCCGCAGGAACCTCTCCAGGGCGGGCTTGCCCACGGTCCGGATCTTGTTGCGGTCAAGGTGGACCTGGGCATCTGGGCGCCCATCGGAGCCTGTGGTGGGAGTGACGGTAACAAGTCCCTCGCCGGCCTCCAGCAAGACCCTCAGGATCACAAACCGGGCCTGCATGTGGGCCTGCCGGGGCCAAAGAGAAAGGAATCATTTGCAACCCCGAGGCAAGAAGTATCAAGAGCTCATTCCAAGGCCTGATATATCATATGTGCGCACTAATTGTCAATTATTATTGTCGTTTTATTCTTCCCCAGCCTGTGGGTCCTTTTGTGCCTATTCCTCTCCCCTCAAATGCTTCCCTTCTCCTCTCACAAGGGAGGGCAGGCTGCCCTGGTAGACAGGAAGGCCATTTCCTGGCAGGACCCAGAGCCCCATGTTCCCCCTTGTCACCCACCATCCCCTCTGCTGCTCCACAGCCCACCCTCATGACAACAGTTACCCCCAGAGGGCCCCTCGCCACCAGGACCCCGAGCACTTTCTTCTCCACAATCCTGTTTGCATTCAACAGTGGGATCAAGAGGGCACCGTTATCCGCAGTTTACAGATGACAAAACAGAGGCCCAGAGAGGTGAAGTGACTTGCTCAGGGTCACACAGCTCGTAGGAGAGAGCAAGGACTAACCCAAGTTTCCTGACTCTAAAACGTGTGTTCAGGGCTTCCCTGGTGGCGCAGTGGTTGAGAGTCCGCCTGCTGATGCAGGGGACAGGGGTTAGTGCCCCGGTCCAGGAAGACCCCACATGCCGCGGAGCGGCTGGGCCCGTGAGCCATGGCCGCGGAGCCTGCGCGTCCGGAGCCTGTGCTCCACTATGGGAGAGGCCACAACAGTGAGAGGCCCGCGTACCACAAAAAAAAAAAAAAGTGTTTTTTTAAAAAATAAATTTATTTTAAATTTATTTTTGGCTGTTTTGGGTCTTCGTTGCTGCGCACAGGCTTTCTTTAGTTGCAGTGAGTGGGGGCTACGCTTCGTTGCGGTGCGCAGGCTTCTTATTGCAGTGGCTTCTCTTGTTGCGGAGCACGGGCTCTAGGCATGTGGGCTTCAGGAGTTGTGGCACATGGGCTCAGTAGTTGTGGCTCACGGGCTCTAGAGAGCAGGCTTGGTAGTTGTGGCACAGGGGCTTAGTTGCTCCACGGCATGTGGGATCTTTCTGGACCAGGGCTCGAACCTGTGTCTCCTGCATTGGCAGGTGGATTCTTAACCACTGCGCCACCAGGGAAGTCTCCGTGTGTTCTTTTGATGACACAATATTGCCTCCTCAAAACAGACTTACCTGACTTCTTAAAAGATTTCAATTGCTTGCCCTATCTCTAAAGTACATCTCATCACCGAACAGTGTAGCCTAATGGCTCTGGAGGCAGGCTGCTTGGATTTGAATTCTGGTTCTGTTACCAGCAAGTTACTTAATCGCTTTGTGCTTCAATTTCCTCATCTCTAAAATGAGGGTAATAACAGTACCTACCTCCTGGGTTGACACTGGGGACAAATGGGTTAATCACATAAAGTGCTTAGAACTAAGTGGCACAGAGTAAGTCCCATGCAAGTCATCTGTTAGTGATCATAGTAAAATCATCTCATCTGATTCACCCTCAAAGGTGGGCAAGGAGATTATTACTCCCATTTCACAGACAGGGACACCGAGACTCACAACAGTGACCTAACTTGCCCTCATATGCAGTGGACTCTGGGATCAACCCAGTTTATGCGCCTCGTAGGTACGGTTGTCCCTTCCCTACACCCAGAATCCTGATCTTGGTCCCCACCTAAGGCTCTTCCCGCCTGAGGGGTCCCCTGGCCCCCACCTGTCTCCAGCTGGAGGCCTCAGGGGTGTAGAACTCCAGAGCAAGCAGCCCGGCCCGAACCATGTTGAGCCAGTTCACGTAGACCACATCTTCTGCATCAGCCCCCTCAAAGCCAAAGATCCTGGGGGAGGGAGGGGAAGTGGCAGGGGGGAGGGGGGCCAGAGGCTACCCGGGCCCTGTCCTCCCTGCCAGCACCCCCTCCATCCACAGAGGAGGCCCCCCCACCCAGGCCTGCTGCTCGTACTCCAGCACTTGGGGGTTGAGGCAGAGGTAGAGGCCCACGCTCTCTGCCCGGCACTCTTCATAGCTGGAGGCAATAGTGCTGAACTTGCTGTCCCAGGTCTCCCCGCTCCGGTACCAGCTCTGAATCTGGGAGGGGGGGCCCAGGAAGCAAGCTTAGGGGTGCCTGCCATCCCCCTGGGCCGCCCCACTCCCAGCACCCCAAGGCTCCGCCGAGGCCACCCTCACCTGCTCCCCTGTCTCTGGGTTGATCACTGTCTCCTGGTCAAAGTTGAATGCTCCTTTCTCATCCTGCAGGAGAATGGTCATGAATGTGGGGCAGGTGAGGGCAAGGCGCCCCTGCCCTGGGCCAGGCCTTCAGCCCTGGATCCAAGTGGCTCAGAAAGGTGACCGGGAGCAGTGAGTGGACGGCAGGAGCAGCAGGTCCACTGACACACTGCCGCCTCCAAACCTGTCCTGTGACACATCTCAGAAGCCCCGGAGGTAGAAGAACGTCAGGCACGTACCCCTGCACAGACAGTGACACTGCAGGCCAGATGGGGAGGCACATGCCCAAAGTCACATGAAGACTTGGACTCAGTATCTCCAGAGCCCAGCTGGAGATGTCCCAGTGGGTGGACCAGAAGGCCTGGCCGCTTCTCACCTTCCTGGCCCCTCTGCTGGCAGAGGAGGTCACAGCATGTGACTCTCTGCCTCAGAAGCATCACCCTCACCGTCCTCTCCATGTGCCAAGTGTCTTTCGTGCACCATCCATTTCACCCTTGCAACCACCCTCCAAGGAACATTCTATTACTACCCCACTTCACAGAGGAGGAAACTAAGGCTCAGAGACTAAGAACCCCAAAGCGGAATCAGAGCACATAATGTCTGTGCACACTGTCTCTTAACACTAACACCCATTTTCAGAGGGCCTATCGAGTGCCAAGCAAATCCCAGGGCTTTGCCTTTATTCCTCACAAAAGCCATACCATAGGAGTCAGGAACCCCATTTTACAGATGGGCCAACTGAGGCTCAGGGAGGGGAACTGTCTTGTTGTGCAAGGCCATCGAGGGGCCACATGTGTCCCCGCTTCCCTGGGACTTCAAAGCCTGGACAAAGCCCAATGCCAAGCTGTGCCCCCATCAGCTGCTCTCTGGATCCTCCTGACTTCCAGGCCCAGCCCATCCCCATTTGGAGAGGCAGCTCCACCCCACAAGGAGCAGGCCCAACGCTGCACTCTCTGACAGCCCTGCCCCACCCACCCCCAGTCATGTCATCCATGCAGCTCCGGGCTGGGGGTCCACAATGGGCTCTTCCCGGCCTGCCAGAAAGGCTGTCTGTCTTCTCATATTCCCTGAGTGGGTGCTGAGGGCGCTCCAGTCACTCTGGCTGGCCAGGAGGAAGGGGCAGCTCTGGGGAGAAGGGGCCCCCTTCAATACCTGGAAAGGTACAGGCTCCAGGGAACAGCAGTGCAAAGACAGACAGTGCTGCAGCCTCAGGACTAGGGGCTCCAGACACTGCCCCCTCCTGGCCTCTCTAGCCCTGGGGCTGCCTGGGTCACACCCTCAGGGCAGGCTTCCCTGGCCTGAACCAAGCAATTCTTCCTGTGGGGGGACCTTAGCTGGATAGTCCTGCAGGTCCCACTCAATCCTGGGACATCTTGGGGGAGGCTGAGACACTGAGGGCCAAGACTGGAGCAGCTTCACCCCTGAGGGGCTGACTGTGGAGGAGGGGAGCCGTAGGCCTGGCTCTGCAGAGGCTCCTGCGGGCACCACGGCCAGCCCCGTGTTCTTACCTGCACAAAGAGCTTGCCGCTGCCGTGGCCCAACAGCTCGTGCAGCCCCACCTGCACGTCAAAGGAGGGTCCCTTCCAGCGGATGTACAGGTCCTGGCGAGACAAGCAGAGACCCATGCTGCCCACTGTCCCACCACGGCCACACGGCCTGCCCACACCCCCCGTGCCAGGCCGAGGGCCCATCGTGATGCACACATTTGCTAAAGGCCTACTACACTGGGCACCGCAAAGCCCATCCCATCCTTGCAGCAACCTGCGAAGAAGGGTCTGCCTCCACTGTTTGCCAGCTGGGGAAACAGGCTCCAAAGACACAAGGTCAAAGGTCACAAGCGGGGAAGCAGCAGAGCCAGGCCCGAAGCCACGTTCTTTCCTCTCCTCTGCGCTGGCCTGTCCGCCTTCCTGCATCAGCTGAGGTCAGGCCAGGCCCAGCGCCGGCCCTCGGGCTGCCGGTGCCCACCTTGTCCTCCTCCTCCAGGAAGGTGAGCTTCTCCCGCTGTGTGGCATAGGCCACGGCCAGCACGTTCCCCAGCGACACGTTCTTAAAGCCTTCCGTCTGCCTTAGGTCGTCATCTGGAGAAGGTGAGGGTGGGGACCAGGGAGAAGGGGCAAAGGTCAAGGGTCACAGACGAGGAGTCTGGACAAGAGGGACAGGCCGGGATGGTGAGTGGAGCAGGGTGATTTGTGGTCAGGGTGAGTGTGTGGAGGCGGAGGGTGCGACTCTCAGTGGGGTCTCCTGGGGGTTTGGGCCATCCTGTCGTGTTCGAGGGGCAGGGCCCACGGAAGCTCACAGTTGGGGATGTTGATGCCGGCAGGGATGCCGGAGCCGGCGAAGGTGAGAACATCCAGGGAGGTGAAGTCGGGGGTGAGGAACTTGTCCTTCTCGAAGGCTGGGGGCCAGGGAAGCTCCTTCAACAGCTGCTCCGCACTTGCCACTAGCCACTCAAACTTGGCACTCATGGCCTTGTTCACCATGGCCACGAAGCCTGTGGGGGGACAGAGTGGGCTGTGGGTTGGCAGGGTTTGGAAGGGATCTCACACCCTCCTCAACCCCTCTAACCCTCCAGCCGTCATGCAGGTATTGAATGCCTGCTGTGCACAGTGACCCTGTGCTGGCCACTCGGGAGGACGGTGACCCAGGCCTGGGCCCTGCCTCCACGAGGTCACTGTTTTGGGATGGGTGGGGAACAGAGAGAAGGCTTCGCTGAGTAACACCTGAGGTGGATCTTAAAGGAGATTGTGGGGAGTACATAGGGGATGATGGGGAAAGGATCAGATGCCCAGTGGAAGGGACGACGTGAACAAAAAAAGATGCTCTCCTTTTTGGGGGAACTGTGAACTGTCCTGCACAGCTAGTGCACCTGGCTTATGCGGTGGTGAGTGAGGCTGCCGCACAGGCGGCTGGGACTGATCCTTTCAGATTCAGTGCAGTTAGAGTCCCTGGCTCAAAGCAGTACAATTTCCAAAACTGTACTCCATAGAACACATTTTCTATGAGAGCCTTCATAAAGAAAGAGCTCCCTGGTCCGGTAAGTGTGGGCAAAACTATACACTCTACCTCCATCTTCTTAAAGGTTCGCAATGCACATTTGCACGTTAAAGAGTCCTGCAAGCAGAGACTCCCTGCTGCTCAGCAACAAATCCTTCTTGATGTAATTCCTGCTAACCCTGCAGGGACTGTGCGCTGGAAAGGCCTGACCTAGACCGAGGAAGGGGTCAACCTTAACCTGGCCGAGGGATGGGCTTGGCAATGCCTCTCCATCTGGATTCGCGCTGTCTGATGAAATCATCACACCAGGGCAGGAAGAGAGGATGATTAAAATAGCAAAGAAGGAAAAGCGACCTAAATAAATGTCCAATGATTGGGGATTATTAAATCAATCAGGGGGCAGCTATGTGATGGCATGCCATGCAGCTGTTAGATATGTAGTAGAATATCAAATGCTGTGGGGAATTGTTTATGATATATTGTGACTACTATACACCTATTAAAAAGAATGTGGTAGGTCTATGTACACTGATAGGAAGAGCATCCACGATACATGATTAAGCGAAAAAACCGAGTGACAGAACAATACACAGAATATAAGCTCATTTACCTGGATGAGTTACAAGGAATGCGTGGGGGCGTCCCTGGTGGCGCAGCGGTTGAGAGTCCGCCTGCCAATGCAGGGGCCACGGGTTCGAGCCCTGGTCTGGGAAGATCCCACATGCCGCGGAGCAGCTCAGCCCGTGCGCCACAACTACTGAGCCTAGGCTCTAGAGCCCGCGAGCCACAACTACTGAGCCCACAAGCCACAATTACTGAAGCCCGCGTGCCTAGAGCCCGTGCTCCGCGACAAGAGAAGCCACCGCAACGAAAAGCCTGTGTGCCACAATGAAGACCCAACGCAGCCAAAAATAACTAACTTATTTAAAAAAAAAAAAAAAAGGAGTGTGTGTGTGTGTGTGTGTGTGTGTGTGTGTGTGTGTGTGAATGCTTCGACAAAGGCCTGGAAGGACCTGTACTCAACTGCGAGCTGTGGTGATCTCAGGAGGGGTGTGACATAGGAGAGGATAGTAAAGGAGGGATTTCACATTTTATCCTACATACGTCTGTACTGTTCCAATTACTTGCAACAAATGCAGATTTTAAATCACACACACGTTTTTAAGCATAGCACTATATAAAAACAGAAGACAAAAAGTACATTCCAAATTTTAACCTTGGGGTGGGTACAATCACAGTTGATTTGTTTTGGTCTGTATTTTCATAATTTTTGACCACGAACAGAGACTACTTTTCTAATAATCACAATGAGTTGTGTAAAAAGGGGGGGACCTCTGAGACTGAGGCTGCTGAGGAGGCCCTGGGGTCTTGGCCCTCAGAGCAGGCCTGGCAAATCAGGACCCAGGCAGGAAACCTGTCTCACCCTCCGGCCCCTGGACTGCCTGTCCCTTCTGCCGTGTCCCTGGGCCTGGATCTCTGGGCTCAGATCCAAGCCCTCATGGGCTGTCGGGGCTTTCCTCTCTCCTCCAAGGCTAATCTCGCGGGCTTTTGGCAGCTGGATGCTCCAGACTCTCCATCCAGGGGCTGGGGAGGATGAAGCTTGGCAGAAACAAGTCTAAATCCTCAGGCTGGATGCCCTGCCCTGCACTAGTGGGTCCCATGGGGGCTTGGACACAAGGGCCGAGGCAGCCTGCCACCTGTCCTGAGATGACAGCAGCCGAGTCAAGTTCATAGTCCCACTGTTAATTCTGCTCCCATCAACTCAGCACCATTTCCATGCCTGGCATTGTGCTGAGCCATCTGCATATAATACCTCACTTCCCACGACACGCAAAAAGGAGTGACGGATGCGCAGAGGTGGGGTTAAGTGGCTCAAGGTCACACAGCCATTAAGTGACAAAGCTGGAGCCTATGCCTGGACCAGACACGAGAGGCAGCACAGCAAAGTGGCTCAGAGCCAAGGTGCCTAGGCTAGGCCACCCACCACCTGTGCCTCAGTTCCCACACCTGTGAAGTGAGGAGAGACATTCTCATAGGATGATGGTGTCAAAATGAGCTACGTGTCCAGTACATGGCAAATCATCAATGGCTGTTGTCATTGTTATTGTTACTGCTGAGGGAGGAGCGGGGAGGGGAGAGTCCTCAGGGGACAAGGGTAAGGGTTTCCATCCGACCGCCCACCTCCCAGAAGTTACCTTCAAACTCTCCGCGGGAGCCAAAGGGGTCTCGGTAGCTCTCGATGAACCCGATGTAACTGGGGGAGAGAAGGGCTGAGATGGAGGCGGGGCGGGGGGAGGGGGCAGGGCGGGGTGAAGGCTGGCGCCTCACCTCTCCACGATGGGGGCTTTGTCCTGGATCCAGAAGCGAGAGCCCTTCTTGTGGGCCTCGATAGAGCCGTGGGTGAAGCTTTCTATGTACTGGGCCAGCATCTGCTCCTGGTGGCTGGTGGCTGCATAGGCCTGGGGGTGAGCAAGGGTTGGTCAACCTCAGGCTACCCACCCATCCCCATACCCACCTTTGCTGCCCAGAGGGGCCTGGAGAAGCACCTCAGCCCCTAGCCAGCCCTACCTTGGCTTTCTCCAGGTGCTCCACTACCTTCTGGAGGATGGGTGCATAGTCTCCCCGGGTCACCCGGAAATTGCTTCCCTGGAATTCATAGCTCTTCAGCTTGGAATTCATTTCGGAGTCCAGAATAGGTTCTGAGGGAAGAAGGATGGCTCAGGGAAAAGGCTAATATAAGACACCCCAGCAGGCTTCTCGCTGTGACACTCCTTTACTCGAAGATCTTCAATGGCTCCCCACTGCCCACAGAAATTAGTATAAACTTTCATCTTCAAAAATATAGATATTGGGTTGGCCAAAAGGTCGTTCGGCTTTTTCCGTACCACCTTACAGAAAAACCCAAACGAACTGTTTGGCCAACCCAATGTTATGTTACGTGAAATGTTCTAAGTGATTTACATGTTAACTCATTTGAGCCTTGTATCAGCTCTGTGGGGAGAGGGAAATTATTATCTCTATTCTACAGATGGGGAAGCTAAGGCACCGAGAGGTTAAGTCAGTTTTTGAAGGTCACACAGCAGCAAGCGGCAGAGTCGGATTCAAACCCAGTGTGGCAGATTGTATTTAAAAAGCTAGCCATACCCTAGATGTAATCACAAGAGTCCTTATAAGGAGGAGACAGGAGGGTGAAGGGAGGTAGGAGATGTGATGAGAGAAGAAAGAAGAGGGAGAGATGTGAGGAAAGGGCCACAGGCTGAGGAATGCAGGCAGCTTCTAGAGACAGAAAGAGGCAAGGCAACAGATTTCCCCTGAAGGCTCCAGAAGGAACTGGAGTCTTCTTTTAGACTTTGGACCTCCAGAACTGTAACAGAATAAATTTGTGTTGTTTTATGCCATTAAATTTGTGGTGATTTGTTACAGAAGCAATGGGATATTTTTTTTTAAAGGATTTTATTTTTTTCGCTGTGTTGGGTCTTTGTTGCTGCACGTGGGCTTTCTCTAGTTGTGGCCAGCCTTCGTTGTGGTGCGCGGGCTTCTCATCGCGGTGGCTTCTCTTGGTGCAGAGCATGGGCTCTAGGCATGTGGGCTTCAGTAGCTGTGGCTCGCAGGCTCTAGAGCGCAGGCTCAGTAGCTGTGGCGCACGGGCTTAGTTGCTCCACGGCATGTGGGATCTTCCCGGACCAGGGCTCGAACCCGTGTCCCCTGCATTGGCAGGCGGATTCTTAACCCCTGCGCCACCAGGAAGCCCGCAATGGGATATTAACACTGTTGTATTTTGCCTGTTGTCTCTGATCCACACAACATACTTCTAGCTTATATTTAAGAAAAAAGAAAAGATGGCCACAGTATCTCCCATCTCCCAAAGTGACTTCTCCTATCAGGACTTCTCCTCTTGAAGCGGGGCAGGCAGGCTTGTGGCTACAGCAGAAGTGACGCCATGTGACTGCCGAGGCTAGGTCACAAACGGCGACACGGCGTCTGCCTGGCTCTCTTGGGGTGTTCGCTCTGGAGCCCAGCCACCACGAGCAATATGAAGATGCTGTGTGAGGTGTTCTGGTTGACAGCCCCAGCTGAGGTCCCAGCCAACAGCTAACATCTACCACTGGACGTGTGAGTCGGTGAGCAGGCGGAGGATGCAGCCCCTAGCTGTTGAGTCGCCCCCCACCTCTAAGTCTTCCCAGCTGAGGCCTCAGACATGGTCAGCCAGAGACATGCTGTTCCTAGCGTTCCTCATCCAAACTCCTGACCCACAGAGCCCAGGAGCATGAAAAGGTGGCTTTGTATCACTAAACAAATGGGGGCGCTTGTTACGTCAGGCAGCCTGGCTCCAGAGCCACACTCTTAACCACTGTCCTCTGCTGCATCCTAGAGGCCCAGCTCATATTCCCGTGCGATCCCCTCCTATTCCCTGGAACCCTTATCCTCTTCCCTAGTCAAATCGCACTACGTACGTGCTGCTCCCTAAACCTTCCCACCACCTTGCTTTGGCTCATGCTGTTCCCTCCACCAGGAGTGCTGTTCCCGACCTGTCCTCCTTTGCTTGGTATCTGAGGATCAACGAAGGGAGAGCTGCTGGGAAGGCACCGGTGAATGAAACACAGAGTTCCTCCTCTCAAGGAGCTTGAAGTCAACAGAAAAATAACTGGGAAATTACTGGGCGTGCTGATGAGCAAAGAGGCTGTGGGAAGACAGGGACAGGTCCAGGGAAGGTGAGGTCCAAGCCTGGCCTACAGGACGATTAGGGTTCATCAGTGGAACACCTAGAGGGGAGGGAGGACATTCCAAGCGGCAATGGGGAACAGACCGTGCAAAGGCCTGGAGGGGGTAGGTGAGAACATGGGGTTTTCAGGGAATTGGAAGCTGCTGAGCGTGGCTGCAGCCCAAAGTCTAAGTGGGATGCTGGGGCTGGGAGGTGGGAGGTGGGTGTGGAAGGGAGGACGGGGTTACAAAGGTCCTCACAGGGGCCTGGATGCTTCTCTTAATGCTGCATCTGTATCCCCCTCACCTGGTAACAGACGCCAGTTTTCTTTTGAGAACCACCCCCTCACAACCACCCCGAGTCCAGGTGGTGGGTCCACCTGGCTGTGAGTCCACCTGGCTGTGAGGTAGGCTTGGGACCAGGGTCCCTTAACCACAAGGACCCGAAACAGAGAAACCTGAGCCACTCCCAGACGTTAAGACACTACTTCGGGGAGAAGAGGGCTCTCTTTGCTGCAATGGCCCAGCTGGTGGGCCAGGCTGTGTGTTTTGGTTGACAGCCCCAGCCGAGGCCCCAGCCAACAGCTAACACCTACCACTGGACATGTAGATGGGAGCAGCCTGCTGTGGGTGAAGTCAAAGAGAGCTGAGCCAAGAGACAGAGAGAGAAATTTCTGAGAATACTGTCTGAGCAGCTGGATCCAGCTGTGCCTGAAGCTACTATATTCTGGGCTTCTTAATTACTCAAGCCTACGAAGTCCCCTTTGCTGTAGGCAAATTTGAAATAGGTTTCCTCACTTATAACCAAGAAATTCCAAATGATGGAGCCCTTAGAAGTGCATCTGGGCTTTGCCTTGAAGGTACTTGGGGAGATATTTAGGAAGTGGATTTTAGTAAGTTCACCACCCCCACCTTTCTGTATTGTCCCCAACCTCCAAGACACACGTGGTCACCTTTTTTTTTTTTTTTTTTTGCTGTACGCGGGCCTCTCACTGCCGTGACCTCTCCTGTTGTGGAGCACAGGCTCCAGACGCGCAGGCTCAGCAGCCATGGCTCACGGGCCCAGCCGCTCCTCGGCATGTGGGACCCTCCCGGACCGGGGCACGAACCCGCATCCCCCGCATCGACAGGCGGACTCTCTGCGCCACCAGGGAAGCCCAGGTGGTCACCTTTTCCATTAAGCCTTCACTGATGTGCAGTTTGGATTTCTCCTCTAGGCTGTCATGGGACATATGGTCCAGCCTCTACTTCCATTGTTTACATGGATTGGTATCTTCTGCGCCACTGCCTGGAGGATGGGGACCATGGCCAACACGTGGCCCCTGTCAGAGGCTTGCAGAAGTGATGTTCGCCAGGTGGAACAAAGGCCCTTCCCCTGCCCTTGAGCCTCCTCTTAGCTTTACATCACCACCAGCAGCACCGGGGCTGGGGACGCTCACCTCACAGGAATACCATTTGCTGAGCACTAGGGCTTGCACCTAGCAAGCCTTCGATCAACGTGTGCCGTAACTATTACAACTGTGGTTACTGCCTGCAGCTACCGTAGTCGGCTAACCCTGTCCTGGGTTCTGGCCCCCTCCATGCTGGTCCAGGAACACAGGAAGGAGGAGAAGGGGCGTGAGCTCACCTGTGCTCAGCACAGAAGCCAACCGCACCTCGTAGCAGGGCTTTCCATCCTGGCCGACCTCCTTGAAGAGCCGTGTGTTGTAGGCACTGAGGTTCTGGAAAAGACCAGGGCAGGGGTTTGGGAGAGAGTAAGTCCAGAGCGGGCTGTGGGGTGGGGGGAGGGAAAGTGGGTCACACCAGGGAGAGAAGATACACTGGTAAAGCAGTCCGGGGCCTCCGGTGGACGTGCCTGAGTTGTCTGCGAGGGGAGAGAGCAGGGGCAGGCCAGGGCAGACTCCCGCTCTGCTCAGTACACTGAGCGCTAACTTTTACTAAGCGCTGTGCAAGACACTTCGTGACCTCAGCTAACCCGGGGTACAGGAGGCAGGTCCCATTCCACAGATAAGGAAATGTCGCTGTGTGGCTGAGCTGGGAGGTGACAGTGACACATGGATGCCACAGCCCAATCCAAGCAGCTCTGATGTCCTGTGTCCTCCTGCCCTGAGGCTGTCACAGGGCCCTTCAGCCCAGGGTGGGGCAGGGGCAGCTCCATCAGGGCACACACGGGGACATCTTCATTCACGCCAGGCTGACCCTTAGACGAGGATTCCCAAGTCTTCTCCACCTCAAGGACCCAAGATGCCCATGTCTCTGGGCCCAAGCTGAGACACAGGAGTGGGCGCCAGTGCCAAGGGGACCCCAACAAACCACCACCCCAAGTTCCCCAACCCCCAAACCTGTGAGTCCAGAAAGTCTTGGGCTAGTTTGGCATCTTCCATGGTACAGTTCCCAGAGAAATAGGTGGTGATTCCCTGTCAGGGAAGGGGCAGATGGGAAATAGGAGTTGCTGAGTTGGGTTGGGGAAGCTGGTGAATTCCTTCCCAGCCACCCTCTCCAGCCTCTGGCTTCCTCCACTTCCTCTCAGCAGCCTCCACTGTCCCTCTCCAACTCTTTCCAGGGGGAAAAAATTACAACACAAACAACAAACAGAGGCCCAAGTCCAGCCTTCCTGAAGCTCTGTGCCAGCCTCTCGCGGGCCCGCCCCTACGGTTTGCTGCATCCCTCACCCCACGCAGCTCCCAAGCAGCCTCCAGAGGTGGGAAGCTTTGGCCCCCTCCTTTCCCATGCCCCCTCCTCAGCTCCCTCCAGCTCTCAGCTTCTCTCCTTCCTTCCTCCTGCACATGGCATCCCAGGATGTCAGAACTGGGAGGGCATTCAGAAAGCGTTCCATCCAACCTGCTTACAAATGATGGCGCTGAGGCCTGCAGTGGAGGGCAGCTTGGCCTCAGGCGTGACGGACAGCCCGCTGCCTCCCCATCAGGTGCCCCTCCCTCCATACCAGGCGGCCCCCAAGAATGCCCTCCACTCCCCAGTGTGGCTGGGGGGGCCTCACCTCCTTCCCCAGCCCGAGGTGTCGAAGCCTCGATTCCAGAGAGAACATGAGCTCCCCGCAGGTCTGCCAGAGGCCCCTGACTTCCTCCGGGTGCTGCTCCGCGGCCTTACTACCCAGGATCACACGTTCCAGCTTCTCCTGCAGGGGAAGGGAGGCCTGTGGCCTGGCCACACCACCCGAACCTGCCTCCTGGAGCGCCCCCCTCCCCGCCCCCATCGACCCCCAAGCTCTTCTCCCACAGTCTAAGACCTTCTGGCCCAGAGTGCAGTTGACAGACCGGCAGCATTGACTTTGCCCGAGAAATGCAGACCCTCACGCCCCACCTGCTCAGGCCTGCTGGGTCAGAAGCTGCATTTCAACAAGCTCGCCAGGCAATTCGTGCACTCAGTAGGGGCTGAGAGCCCTGGTGTAAGAGCTGCCTCTGCCCCAGATGGGCCTGAGCCCCGTGGTCCCAGAGAGGGACTCCTCATGCCCAGGCTCCTCCGCTGTCCTCAGTGGTGACAGGCAGGCTCCACCTCTGCAGCACCTAACAGCGCACAGAGCCCTTTCACAGCCTCTGCTCATTCGTCCCTCAGGTCAGCAGGGTCAGGAGGTGGCTGCAGCACCCAAGGCCGTGCAGTGTGGTAGTGACAAGGTCAAAGCTCCTCTCAGGGCCCGACTCCCACTGGGGCTCCATCTGCTGCATGCCCCGCCCCCCCATCCCACTGGCCCCAAACTGCCCACCTTTCCCAGCCGTCTTCAGCTCACCTTGGGCAGGTTGGGAACAAACTTGGTGTCACCAAAGGACTTGTAGTTGCCCATGTTGGAGTAGACACCTGCAGTGTAGACCAGGAACGCCTGGGGGAAAGGGGGTCAGAGGAAGCACAGCCTCCCTACCCCACGGAGGTTCCCTCCTGGGATATTAACACCCCAGAGGAAGCAGTATGGGTGAGGCTGGGAGACTGGCGGGGCAGGACCCACATCCTGGGAGGCCCCAGTCTGGCCACAACATGCTTTCACAGCCCAGTCTTCACACACTCATCGTCCAGCCAAACTGGTCTTCTCAACAGCTACCAAATACATCCAAGCCCTCATGCACCTTGTTCCCTTTACACCAGCACCCTCCCAGCCACCTGCCGCCCTCTCATGTGACCCCCGAGGCCCAGTGCAAACACCACCTCCTTCTGCAGGAAGGGCTGTCCACAGCCCTCACCTGGCAGGCAGCCAGCACCGGAAGCATCAAACGTTAGGGCTGGAGGGGCCTTGGTCAACTACTCTGTGGTTTTTGCCGGCCCCAAATCTAGGCTCCCTTCCTCTGGCAATAAGGCCTCACATTTTCCTTTTGGGATAGGGCGAAATCTCCCTTCCCCAACTCCAGGGCTGGACACAGGCCCAAGGTGGCCAATAAGAGCCCAACCAGGACATTTCCCAGTGGCAACGAGCCTCCGGTTTATACCAAGACTCATCAGGCCTGAGTCCCCTGGAGCTCCCCTACTGGGGTGACGGAAGAAAGCAAAGCTGAGAGATGAAGACTGCATCACCATGGTATCACCAAGCCCCTGAATCTGGTCGTGCCTGAAGCCTCCCTAGCCCTGGACTTTTCAATTATGTGAGCCAGTAATTCTCTCTTTTTTTAAATAGACTTTATTCTATAGAGTAGGTTTAGGTTTCCAGCAAAACTGAGCGGCAGGCACAGAGATTACTCCAAAGTCCCCTATCCCCACACAGGCACAGCCTCCCCCATTTTAATAGCCCGCACTAGACTGGTGCATTTCTTACAACTGATGAACCTACATTGACACCTCATCACCCAAAGGTCATATTTTACATTAGGGTTCACTCTTGGCATTGTACATTCTATGTGTTTAGACAGATGTATAATGACATATATCTACCATTATGTATGATACATTACTCTGTATTATACAGAGTAGTTTCAGTGTCCTAAAAATCCTCTGAGCCCGTCCTCCCTCCCAACGCCTGGCAACTACTGATCTTTTTACTATCTCCATAGTTTTGCCTTTTCCAAAATATCATATAGTTGGAACCATACAGTATGTACCCTTTTCAGATTGGTTTCTTTCACCCAGTAATAGGCATTTAACTTTCTCCATGTCTTTTCATGGCTTGATAGCTCATTTCTTTTTAGCACTAGATAATGTTCCATTGTCTGATGTACCACAGTTTGTTTATTGAGTCAGCTGCTGAAGAACATCTCAGTTACTTCCAAGTTTTGGCAGTTATGAATACAGCCGCTATAAAAATCGTGTGCAGGGGCTTCCCTGGTGGCGCAGTGGTTGAGAGTCCGCCTGCCGATGCAGGGGACACGGGTTCGTGTCCCAGTTCGGGAAGATCCTACATGTCGCGGAGCGGCTGGGCCTGTGAGCCATGACCGCTGAGCCTGCACGTCCGGAGCCTGTGCTCCGCAACGGGAGAGGCCCGCGTACCGGAAAAAAAAAAAAAAATCGTGTGCAGGTTTTTTTGTGGACATAAGTTTCACTTCAAGTTTTCACTTTGGTAAATACCAAGGAGCATGACTGCTGAATCGTATGGCAAGAGTACGTTTAATTTTATAAGGAAGTGCCAAACTCTCTTCCAAAGTGGTTGTACCATTTTGCATTCCCACCAGCAATGAACAAAAGTTCCTATTTTTGCACATCCTTGCCAATATTTGGTGTTGTCAGTGTTTTAGATTTTGGCTGATCTAATAAGTATATAATGGCATCTTGTTTTTTAAGTTTGCAATTCCCTAATGACATACAATGTGGAGCATCTTTCCATGTGATTATTTTCCATCTGCATATCTTCTTTGGTGAAATATCTGTTAAGGTCTTTGTCCATTTTTAAATCGCGTTGCTCATTTTCTTACTGTTGAGTTTTGTGGGGTTTTTTTGCGGTACGTGGGCCTCCCACTGCCATGGCTCACGGGCCCAGCCGCTCCGCGGCACGTGGGATCCTCCCAGACCGGGGCACGAACCCGCATCCCCTGCATCGGCAGGCGGACTCTCAACCACTGCGCCACCAGGGAAGCCCTTACTGTTGAGTTTTAAGAGTTCTTTGTACATCTTGGATAACAGTCCTTTATTAGACATATATTTGCAAATATTTTCTCCCAGTCTGTGACCTATCTTTTCATTCTCTTGACAGTGTCTTACACAGAGCAGAAAACTTTAATTTTAATAAGTTCAGCTTATCAATTATTTCTTTCATGGATCATACTTGGTGTTGTATCTAAAAAGTCACCTGCATACCCAAGGTCATCTAGATTTTCTCCTATGTTATCTTCTGGGAGTTTTATAGTTTTGTGTTTAAATTTAAGGCTGTGATTCATTTTGAGTTAATTTTTGTGAAGGATGTAAGGTCTGTGTCTAGATTCTTTTTTTTTTTTTTTTAACATATGGATGCCCAGTTGTTCTAGCACCATCTACTAAAAAGACTATTTTTATTTCATTGTATTGCCTTTGCTCTTTGTCAAAGATTTGTGGACTATTATTTATGGGGGTCTATTTCTGGGCTCTCTATTCTACTGCACTGATCTATTAGTCTATTATTTTGCCAACAGAACACTGTCTTTTTTTAAAATTAATTAATTAATTAATTTTTATTTTTGGCTGCATTGGGCCTTTATTGCTGCACGCAGGCTTCCTCTAGTTGCGGCGAGCGGGGGCTACTTTTCATTGTGGTGCATGGGCTTCTCACCGCAGTGGCTTCTCTTGTTGCGGAGCACAGGCTCTAGGCATGTGGGCTTCAGGAGTTGTGGCACGTGGGCTCAGTAGTTGTGGCCCACAGGCTCTAGAGTACAGGCTCAGAAGTTGTGGTGCATGGGCTTAGTTGCTCCACGGCATGTGGGATCTTCCGGGACCAGGGCTTGAACCTGTGTCCCCTGCATCAGCAGGCGGATTCTTAACCACTGCGCCACCAGGGAAGCCCCAGAACACTGTCTTGATTACTGTAACTTTATAGTAAGTCTTGAACTAGAGTACTATCAGTCCTCCAACTTTGTTCTTCTGCTTCATTATTGTGTTGGCTATTCTGAGTCTTTTGCCTCGCCATATTAACTTTAGAATCAGTTTGCCGGTATCCACAAAACAACTTGCTGGGATTTTGACTGGGATTGCATTGAATTTATAGATCAAGTTGGGAAGGAGTGACATCTTGACAATATTGAATCTTTCTATGCACAAACATGGAATTTCTCTCCATTTATTTAGTTCTTCTTTGATATTTTTCATCAGAGTTTTGTAGTTTTCCTCATATAAGTCTTGCACACATTTTGTTGGATTTACGACTAAGTATTTCAACATTTTTGAGTGCTATTGTAAATGGAATTCTGTTTTAAATTTCAAATTCTACTTGTTCATTGCTGGAATATAGGTAAGCAATTGGCTTTTGTGTATTAACTTTGCATCCTACAAACTTGCTATAATCACTTATGAGTTCTAAGAGTTTTGGGTTGATTCTTTCAGATTTTCTACATAGACAATCATGTCATCTGTGAACAAAGACAGTATTATGTCTTCCTTCACAATCTGTGTACCTGTTATTTCTTTTTCTTGTCTTATTGCATTAGCTAGGACTTCCAGTACAATGTTAAAAAGTAGTGGTGAGAGGGGACATCCTTGCCTTATTCCTGATGTTAGTGGGAAAGTTTTTCACCACTAAATATGATGTTAGCTGTAAGATTTCTGGTTTTCTGACAGTTTTTATCATGAATGGGTGTTGGATTTTGCCAAATGCTCCTTCTGCATCTATTGATATGATCGTGTGATTTTTCTTCTCTAGCCTATTGATGTGATGATTTACATTTATTGATTTCTGAATGTTGAACCAGATTGGCAGGATAAATCCTACTTGGTCATGGTACATGATTCTTTTTATATGTTGTTGGATTCAATTTACTAACATTTTATTGAGGATTTTTGCATCTATGCTCATGAGACATATTGGTCTGTAGTTTTCTTTTCTTTCATTGTAATTTTTGTCTGATTTTGGTTTTAGGGTAATACTGGCCTCACAGAATGAGTTAGAAATTATTCCCTCTGCTTTTCTCTTCTGAAAGAGATTGTAGAGAATTGGTATGTTTAGTACCAATTAAGTTAGTACTACTAACTTAAATGTTTAGTAGTGAACCTATATTGGCTTGATGTTTTCTGTTTTAGAAGGTTGTTTATTAATTATTGATTCTATTTCTCTAATAGATATAGGCCTATGTAGATTATCTATTTCTTCTTGTGTGAGTTTTGGCAGATTATGTCTTTCAAGGAATTGGTCCATTTCATATAGGTTATCAAATTTGTGGGCATAAAATTTTTCATAGTATTCCTTGATTATCATTTGAATGCCCATGGATCTGTAGTGATGTCCCTTCTTTCATTTCTGATATCAGCAGTTTGCGACCTCTCACTTCTTTTCTTAGTTAACCTGGCTAGAGGTTTATTGATTGCTATGATCTGAATGTTTGTGTCCCTCCAAAATCAGTATGTTGAAACCTAACCTCCAAGGCCATGGTATTAGGAGATGGGGCCTTTGGGAGGAGATTAGATCATGAGGGAATAGCCCTCCTCATTGAGATTAGTGCCCCTACAAAAGAGATCCCAGAGAGCCAGCTCAAATGATCCATCATGTGAAATCACAGTGAGAAGTCAGCAGTCTGCAACCCAGAAGAGGGCTTTCACCAGAACCCAACCATGCTGGCACCTGTCTTCCATTCTTTTTCTGCCTTCTGTGGTTTTAACTGAGCGTTTTATATGATTCCATTTTCTCTCCTTTCTTAGCATATCAGTTGTACTTCTTTTTCTAGTTTTTTCAGTGGTTGAGTTTGCAATATACATTTACAACTAATTCAAGTCCACTTCATGGGCAGTTTGAGTACCTTATAATAACAAAAGGATCCTAATTCTTGCCTCCTTTCCCTCATATCACTTCTGTCATTCATTTCACTTCTACATAAGCATATACATACATGTACACATAAGCACACATAGTTGGATATGTTGCTGCTATTATTATTTTGGACAAACTGTTATCTCTGAGATCAATTAAGAATAAGAAAAATAAAAGGTTTTATTTTACCTTCACTTATTCCTTCTCCAGTGCCTTTCCTTTTTTTACTGTACATCTGAGTTTCTGACCTATATCATTTTCCTTCTCTCTAAAGAACTTTTATCATTTCCTGCAAAGCAGATCTATTGGCAACACATTCCCTCAACTTTTGTTTGTCTGAGAAAGTCTTTATTTCCACTTTACTTTTGAAGGATAATTTCACAGGGTACAGAATTCTAGGTTGGTGGCTTTTTATCTCAACACTGTAAATATTTCAGCCCACTCTTCTTGCTTGCGTGATTTCTGAAAGGTCAGATGTAATTCTTCTCTTTGTTCCTCTGTAGATAATTTTTCCTTCTGGGTTCTTTCAGGACTTTTTCTTTCTCTTTGATTTTCTGTAGTTTAAACATGATATGCCTACATGTAGGTTTTGTTTGTTTTTCTTTTTTGTTTTGCACTTACTATCCTACTTGGTGTTCTCTGAACTTCCTGGATCTGTGGTTTGGTATCTGACATCAATTTGGGGAAATACTCAGTCATTATTATTTCAGATATTTCTTCTGTTTCTTTCTTTCTTCTTCTGGTTTTACCACTATATATATGTTACACTGCTTATAGTTGTCCCAGTTCTTAGATATCTTATTCTGTTTTCTTCAGTCTTTTTTCTTTGCTTTTCAGTTTCGGAGGTTTTTATTGAGATACCCTCAAGCTCAGAGATTCTTTCCTCTGCTATGTCAAGTCTACTAATAAGCCCACCAAATGTGTCCTTCACTTCTATTAGTGTTTTTTTGATCTCTAGCACTTTTTGGATCTTTGTTGGAATTTCCATCTCTCTGCCTACATTGCCCATCTGTTCTTTTTTTTTAATTGAAGTATAGTTAATTTACAATATTGTGTTAGTTTCAAGTATACAGCAAAATGATTCAGATATATATATGTATATATCTATATATGGATTTTTTGGGGGGGTTTTTTGCGGTACGTGGGCCTCTCACTGCTGTGGCCTCTCCCATTGCGCAGCACAGGCTCCGGACGTGCAGGCTCAGCGGCCATGGCTCACGGGCCCAGCCGCTCCACGGCATGTGGGATCTTCCCAGACCGGGGCACGAACCGTGTCCCCTGCATCAGCAGGTGGACTCTCAACCACTGCGCCACCAGGGAAGCCCTATATATGTATTCTTATTCAGATTCTTTTCTATTATAGGTTATTACAAGATACTGAGTATAGTTCCCTGTGCTATACAATAGGTCCTTGTTGTTTACCTATTTTATATATAGTAGTGTATATATGTTAATCCCAAACTGCCCATCTGTTCTTGCATGCTGTTTACTTTATCCATTAGCACCCTTAGAATATTAGTCATAGTTGTTTTAATTCCTGGTCTGATAAGTCCAACATCCCTGCCATATCTGAGTCTGGTTCTGATACTTGCTCTGTCTCTTCAAGCTGTGTTTTTTGCCTTTAAGAATGTTTTGGAATTTTTTTCTTGATAGCCAGACATGATGTGCTAGGTAAAAGGAACTGTCATAAATAGGCCTTTATTAAGGTGATGGTAAGGTGTTGGGGCAGGGGAAGCATTCTAGAATCCCATGATTAGGTCTCAGTCCTTTAGTGTGCCTTTGCTGCTGGACTATGAACTTCACATGTGCTTCTCAGTCCCATGTTCCCACCACTCCTCTTAGGTGGGACAGATGGTCAGAGCTATGGAGCTGGGTATTTCCCTTCTTCCAGATCAGTTAGGCTCTGATAAAACCCTAGCAGGTTTGGTTCTGGTTAAACAGTTTTTCCTGAGGGCAGACTGTGTTAGGAAGAACAGAATGTTCTAGCATATTTCAAAAATGGTTCCTTTTCCTCTCCTCCTGTGAGGAGCATGAGGGACTTTTTCTCTGAAATTCATTATGAGAACCAGGTCAAGCTCCTGGATGTAAAATCCCCCAAACTGTGGGCCCCCCTTATGACTGGGTCCCCTTGGAGTTTTTAACTCTTAGAATTGTCCACATTGAGCCTCCAGCAATTCATCAGTTACAGTTCAGGTTTTCCTACCCCAGCACTGGTTCTGTGGAGGTTTCTGCTCATGAATTTTTGCTCTGGTAAGTTGTGATTCTCTGTACCTGCCTGTCTGTCTCTCCAATTTTGGGGGCAGCAGTTTGCCCTGTGACCTCACTTCTCTTAAGGATCTAAGAAGAGTTGTTGATTTTTCAATTTCTTCAGCTTCCTTACATGCCAGACCAGACTGGGAGTCAAGGTTTTTTTTTTTTTCTTCATTTAAGCCAATTTGAGGTGGGTTTCTGTTACTTACAAACAAAAGAATCCCACTGAAAATAATGAATACTTGGGTAGCACTTTTCCATTAATAAGTACTTCCCCAGCTATTAGCTCTTTTAATGAGTAAATCAAGGCCTAGAGACGGGATGTGATTACTCACAGTTCAAAAAAACGTAGAAGAAACAGCCTGGGCCTCAGCGCAGAGATAAGCAATCCAATCCCTTTATTTTACATATAGAAAGACAGACCATATCCTCATACATTCTTGGTGAAGCTTTTTCAGATGATGATTTAACAGCACCAATCAATTGCCAATGTACAGAGCCTTTGACCCAGCAATTCTACTTCTACAAATAGATCCTACTCACACATGTGCATAAGTATGCTCATCGTGGTATTGTTTGTAAGAAGAGTAGAGAAAAACCTAAATGTCCATCAATAAAGAAAAGATTAAATTGATTATAGTGTACATTGCTGTGGAATGCTTCACAGCCAATAAAAAAGAATGAGGTGGATTTATACGTACCCCATGTAAGTTCTCCAAGACATGGTGTTCAGTGAAAAAAGCAGAACTCATAAGAATACATAGAATGTGATCTCATATGTAAAAGAGAAAATAAGGAACTAATACACGTGCATATGTACATGTACAGGTATGCAATACAGGCAGAGGACTGAAAAGGTTATATATCCTACCATCTTCAGTGGTTACCTCTGGGGAGGACACTGAGAACAAATGATCTTTTTGTTTTGTTTTGTGTCTTTCTGCATTTCTGTAATGCATTAAGAATGCATTAATGTATTCCTTGGCCAACAGACCCACAGACAGACAAAAACAAGGGGACAGGCAGAACATTCTGCCCAGGGACACACAACACGGTAGAGGAAGATATGGTCAGAACACAGACCTCCTGATTCCTACACTGGACTCATTCCTCTACCGCCTCCGAATCTCCACAGCTGTTTCCTTTACTCCACAGCCCTTGTTATAATCACAGCAGCCACCACTTATCTTGGCATCAGGTTGCTACAACCCTAAGAGGTACAGACTATCCTCACGCATATCTTGAAGACGAGAAGACTGAAGCTCCAGGAGGGGATGTCCCTGTGTTTGAAACCTTTCGTCTAATGCAAAGAGACAGAAAGTCCTTTGTACCCCTGCTTCCTGGCCCCTCACACCCAGAAGCCACTCAGGAAATGCAGGCTGGCCTGAGAGAACTGACCTGATATTCCTCTTCGGTAAGGCCCTCAGCCAGGGCATGCTGGCGCAGCTGGTCGGGGTCCTGCGCACGGAAGAGGCGGCTGAGCAAGGCATAGATGTAGGGGGCCTCAGGGGAGGTCTGCAGCAGCACGGCCAGGCCTCCATACCAGGCAGCCCGTGACAGGTGGTGGGCATAGAGGCGCTCTGTGGGTAACAGCAGGCGGAAGGCCTCGCGGCAGTCCAGGCTAGACACGCCGATGTCATTGGGGAGGATGTACTGGGTGTCCGCCATGGGTCCTGCTGAGAACCATCACCATGATCACAGCCATCATTTATCGCACGCCAACTGCACACCTGACTCTGCACTCTCACAGTCTGATTTAATCCTCTCCAAAGTCCATGAGGAAGGGAATACCACTGTACCCATGCACCAGATATGCTAACTGAGGCTCAGCGATGGTTAGGTGACTCACCCAAGGAGATTACAAAATATTCTGGTAGGCAATGTTTGGCCCATGGCCTCTCAAACTTAAAGACTGAATCCAACTACCTAGTATTACAGTTGGGGAAACATGTCCAGAGAGGCTAGAGCTTTGCCTAATAACACAAGGGAGAGGTCAGAAGCAGAGATCTGCACCTCTGGACTCCCAGCCCCAGGCCTCATTCCTCCCCTCCTCCTTCTCTGACCTCCTAGCCTCCTCCTTCAGAATCATCCTGCAGGTTCTTCAATTCTGCCCACCACTGTGCTCATAAGGACAAAGTCCCAGTTGGAAGACCCAGGTTCCAATCCTGGCTCAGCCCCAGACTCCTAATATCAAGTCAATTGTTTTACTTTTCTGCCCCTCCATTACAGCCTCTGTAAGATGAGATTGATAGTAACCCCAGCCTCACCACGTGGGTATGCAAATTAGATGAGGTCACGAGGTCACAAGGTCACCCCAATCGAATGGAATGTACCTACAGCAGTAAATGATTTTCCCTGAACTCTTCCTCTCTCACTGATCCCAGGATCTGTCCCACCCTCATCCCTCTGCCTTTTCTTCGGTCCTCCGTCCTCCTGTCCTCTCCCTGTACTGGGCCAGGGGAGCTACCCTAGCTACAGAAATTCAGAGTTGGGAGAAAACTCATTTTACAGTTAGGGAGATTGAGGCCAAGCAACTTACCGAAGGTCTCACTGCCCGGTTGGGATCCGGGTGTCTCCCACCCCAGAGTATACTCCACAAAGCCCTCTCTTACTAGGAATGAGTTTCCAACCTCCCCCGCCCCTCCCGATGCTGCTCCCCAATAGCACAATCCCCTGGGCTCTAAAAGGAGTGTTAACCCTTTGCTGCCTGGAGCATTCCTTGGCCTCGGGGCCGCGATGAATTTGGCAGGGGTACGGGATGGGTGGGCAGAAAGAGAATGATCTTGCGCTCGGCCCAGACTCGCCCTGTCCCCCGAGGATGACACATTGTGACCCCGAAACCCGGGCGCTGCGCCTCACCTCACCTGCAGCAGCTGCTCCGATCGCAAACTCACTTCCTGCTTCCGGCTCCCCCCCCATTCATTGGGGCTCCGCGAACTCCGCCCCCACCAGCCAATTGCCGGGCCTCGGGGTCCGGACGGGCATCGCCTTCAGCCAATAGGCGCACCGAGGCGAGCTTCGCCGGCATGCCGGCTCCCCGCCCCAGGCACCACGGCGTCGTAAGCAGAACGGCCCCTGTGGCCTTGGCCTTTTGTCGGCAGGTGGCGCCCGCGCGGGGGTCAGGAACCTCAGTGGCCTGGCCGGTGGCGGCCTAGTTCCGGCAGACGGGGCTGGCGAGGGACCCCGAGTCCAGGCGGGGCGGCGTAGCTGTCGCGGACAGAGCACCAGGGATTCCCCCCCCACAGTCCTGACCTCCGCTCTCCTTTGGGGTTTTTCCCAGTCCCCCGAGCTCAGTTTTGTATGGGGGAACCTGCACCGTGGGAGTGATGTGGTCCTTCCTCGGTGGAGTCGAGGGCCAGGGGGCGGAGACTCTTCAGAGACTGCAAAACCCTTCGCGCAGGGAATCGAGGCTACAGGTGAGCGGGCTCCTGCCAGGGCTGACATGGTCCTACCGTGTGGGGGGCGCGGAGAAACGCCCCCAAGTACTTCCCTGCACCGCTACCGACTTACCGTGGGCCTGATGGGGGCTGCAGCGGAGTATCTTCGAGCCTCAGTTTCCTCAGCACAAAGGGGCGAGGGGCCTGGCAGTTCCCCGGTGCTTGCCGGGTGCCTGACGGATGAGAAAGCCGCCTGTGACCCCAAAAGGCTGCCCAGGGCAGAGCCGAGCCTTGGATGTCTGGAGAGACTCACAGGAGGATGGCCTGGGCGGGGAATGGCATGTGGAAGGGCCAAGCGCCCAGCCTGGGCGAAGTGGGGAACATGGTGAGGGTCCCAAGTCAGAGGTGGGGCAGAGCCAGGCCATCTACGGTCCAGTCAGGCCTCCCCTGCCTACTGGCTGTGTGTCCTTGAGTGGGACACTTTACCTCTCTGAGTCTTGGCTTCCTCAGCCAGAGAACCAGGCTAAAAATCGTCTTTACTCGGAGGGATGTTGTAGGCTTGAGTGAAGTGTTGACAGGGTAGTGCTGCCCCCTAGTGTTGTGCAGAGAGGGGTGGAAGAGAGGGGATACCCTTCTTGCCAGCCTTGGCCACACCTGTGTCTCAGCCCAGAGCAGCAGCTGCCCACCAGTGGCACCAGTTTCTCATTCACAAAAAGTGCCCAAGGCCCTGCTTGGCACAGTGGTGCGAACTGTTGACTCTGATGGTGATTTTCATTGTAGGGAGGAGCTCAATAAATTGGTCTGTGTCCTTAGAAAATCACTTTTCTTCCCTGTGCCTCGATTTTCATTGTCTTTAACATGCGTGTAAAGTCTTCCTTGACTCGGGAGAGGTTGAAATGTACACAGATAAAGAAGGAAGTGCCTTCCATGGACACCAGTGGGCAGCTCAGGCCAAGGAAAGATCCCAGTACTCCTGGGAAACCCCCAACCAAGCTGCATTTTTATCTTCACAGCTAATACGAGCACTTCCTGAGGGTCTGTGCTAGCAGCTTGACATGGAGGATCCCATTTAATTCTTGCAGAAACCCTGAGATAGGATATCATTTTACCTGTTGCACATATGGGGAAATGGAGGCTGATGGATTCATTGACTTCCCTAAGGCCACCCAGGAAGTCCTCAGGTGTCCCTGAACTGGGGTCTAGCCTTCCACCACATTGTCCCCTCCACCTGTCCCAACACACACACACACACACACAGTGTCACATGCAGCAGCCTAATCCCTGGAGTCATGACCATCCCCAACCTTGGCTCTTGCCCATGGGAATGAAGGAGAAGGTGAGGAAGTAATATTAAGTACATACTATGTTACAGGTGTCCTCCATACATTCACAACCACCTGGCAACATAGGGACTGTTATTCCATTTAACAGCTAAGGAGACTGAGGCTCCAAGAGTTGGAAAGGGGTAGAGCTGAACCAAGACCAGGGCTGTCTGACCCCCTCCACCAACACCTCTGAGTTCTCCCTCGTGTGGCACGTGTGCCTTTTGCTTGCCTCTCCTCCTAGAGAGTCTGAGGTTCCCTGATAGAAATGGCATGGGAGTGTTCCCCCGTTTGGTTCTCAAAAGAGTGAGAAGAGAGGAACTGGAAAGAGTTGGATTCTTACTGCTCTGGCTGTGTGTGTGTGTGTGTGTAGTTGCAATGCTCCCAAGTCCACCCCAGCATCCCCATCTGGGCTCCCCCTCTGTGACAGTGTGATGCTCTAGTAGCAAGAGCCTGATCACCTCCTCTCACCACCAGCAAGTGCCCTCTCTCCTCTCAACAGTCCCCGGTCTGGTCTCTGTGGCTCCAGCCCACCGTGTGGATTAGGGCAGGTCCCTCCCCTTGGAATCTGTACTCCCTAAGGCTCTGTCTTCCACTGGGGATGATGCCCAGGTCAGGCTGGTACTCAGAGCCTCTTCTTCAGATTTTTATATTTCCAGAACCTCCATCTACCTGTCTTTCCAACTTGCTTGCCCCAGGAAAGCTCTGGGGCAATCCCAGCAGCACCCCGAGCTTGCCTTGGCTCTCAGGAAGAGGCGACACTTAGCCAAGATGAATAGGGATCCAGTTCAGACTTGGCCTCTATGGCAACCAAGGCCCACCAGACCCCAGCCCAACATTCCCAGCCTTCATTCCTCTTTTCTGCCTCCTCCACACCCACCTCATTGGTCATCAAGCATTTTCCCTGCCACACCTTTGCCCATGCTGTTCCCCTTACCTGGGTTGCCCTCCAGACCCCTCCATCCCTGTCCAAGGAAAGCAGCCCAGTGTGATGGGGAGAGGGCAGGCTCTGAGGCTAGGCAGTCAGCTGCGGATTCGAATCTGACTTGGCCACTTTCCAGCTGTGTGACTTGGAGCATGTGTTTTAATCTCCCTGTAAACAGAAATGGTAACACCTCCCTCCCTGGGTTACTGGGAGGATTAAATAATAAAACCTCTGAGAAGCAGAGCCTGGTGCCTGGTGAGTGCTCAATGAACACAGTTATTATTACCATTAGCACAGTGCAGGGCACACAGTGGGCATTCGGTGATGGTAGCCCTTGTGTCACAGCCAACACTCTGGAACCACGAGTCCTCTCCCCGCCCCCCCGCCCCTGCTCAACTCCTGACTGTCCAGAAATGAGAATCGGAACTTTCACCCAGCATCTTCCCTGTCAGCATGGCGCCAGCATCTCGTTCCAGCCACCTTTCTGCCCCCTGAAGCCCATGCTCCAGCCACTCTGAACCTCTCACTCAGTTCCCTGCATACTTATACCTGAGCCTGTGCTCGGCCTCCCTTCTGCCTTAAGTACCCCCCCACCACTTCCTGTGGATCCTTCCTGTGGGGATTCCCAGCAGTCCAACGAGGCGGAGCCCTTATGCGCCTCCTCAGTGAAGCCTCTCTCACTCCTCACTTTTCTACCCTCCGGTGAGACCAGCTTCACAGCTCCTGGTGATTCTCTGATCCCAGCACACAGGAAGCCATGCTGTCCTTCAGTAATTGGTCTGTCATCCACTAGGCTGTGAACTCTACCAGGCAGGGAACCAGGTCTGACTGTCTCTGTCTCTGTGTCCCCAGATCCCACTTGGCAAGGAGTCCTGCCCACAGTAGGTATCCGCAGATGTCGGTCCCAGCCTGCTGCCCACCCGGCACTCCCTTAGGGGCTGGAGGCGTTGCACACATGCAGGACACGAGGGATTTGTGAGGGCAGCTGAGCAGCAAGGTTTATAGAGGAACCCAGGGCAGCAGCAGGGTGATTATCTGGAACTGGGTCGGCAGGCTCAGGGCACAGCCAGCCTAAGCTGGGGGTCAGGGGCCCATGGCCCCTTCATTCCCCCAGGGGCACAGTGTAGGTGGCATGATGTGGGATGCCCCAGGAAGGGCCAGGGCGTAGGGGTGAGCCTCCCTCCATCAGCCCGGGACAGAGCTGGTGCTGAGGGCCCCATCATTCTGACCAAGGTAGGGGTCCCAGAGACCCCCCTTTGGAGCCAGAGTTAAGAGGGGAAGGGCACCATCCATCCAACCCGTCCATCTGGTGTGGCGATGTGCCAGCAGGTAGAGTCCCACATGCAGAGCTCCCTCTGGGCTGCAGGAGGTGGGGGACCTGGGTGGGCAGGTGGGCGCGGCAGCAGGGGGCCCCCAGGGAGCCTAGTCCAGCGGCCCCTGGAAAATGAGGCGGACACAGCCATGCTCGCCGGTGAGCCAGGCCCCGCAAAAGGGACAAGCAGCGTGGAAAGCGTGGGTGCCATGGGGCAGTGGCGTCTGAGCCCAGTAGCGGGCAGTCTTCTCAGAGCAGACGTGGCCACAAGGTGCGAAGGCGTGGCTGGGCGGCCCGGGGTCCAGGCAGAGGCCGGCCTCCTGGCCGAGCCACAGGGGCACGTAGGGCCCCACGAGGCGGCAGAGAGGACACTCGCGCTCCTGGGGGCCCCGCTCGCGTCGGCAGCCCCAGCCGTGGTAGCCGTGGACGTGGCCACAGCGGACGTAGACCCAGGGCTGCTGCTTGTCAGGTGCCGTGCGGCCACGGGCCGGGCTGGGGAAGGCGAGGGTGCTGAGGCCCACGGGACACTGGGGCCGTGCTGCATTCGCCTCCTGCCTCTGGGCCTCCAGCTGCTTCAGCGTGGGCGCCCGCAGCAGCCCCGCCGGCGTGCGCCACAGCAGCGTAGCTCCACACAGGTCAATGAGGGAGCCGTCCTGCAGCACGTTGGACTCGTTTTCCACCTGCAAGGGCAGCAGAAGAGCCTTATTGCCCAAGAGGCTCCTGAACCCCCTGCCACTGGGCCGCCGTGACCCCAGTCAAGCCACCCATCCATCCCACTGAACCTCCCTAGAGAGAGCACTCTGGACCCGTGGGGCTGGCTGGGGCAGAGGAGGGGGTTGGACTGGGGCAGAGGAGGGGGGAGGGTGGGGGCAGAGCAGCAGAAAAGACTGAGAAGCCACGTGGGAGGGGAGGCAAGTGGTCCCAGGCAGACACTGTCCGAAAAAACAGCAACAACAAAAAACACCCAGGCAGGCACCATTCCTTACACTCAGTGGAACGTGGGCCTTGGTCACCTCATCTGTCAAATCAGAAGGCCTGGACCAAAATGGGAGTTTTCTAAAACATTTTCCCAGGCTCTCCCCTAATGGCAGAGGCCAGAAACTCCTCTGTCCAAAACGCTGGGGACTTAGCCCAAAGCAGGGGTCCTAAGGGTTGAGGTTAAAAGCAAGGACTCTGGCACTAGATCGTCGGGGTGTGAATGCTGGCCTCAGCATTGACTAACTCTGTGTCCCTGGTCAAGTAACTTATCCTCTCTGTGTCTTAATTTCCTTATCCTCAAGATGGATTTTACTTCCCTGTATAGCAAGTGGTTTTCATGAATCAATGTAAACACTTGGAACGGTGCCCAGAACATAGTAGGTGCTCAATAAGTGTGTCCTAGTGAAACGTTCAAAAGCATAATTTTAAAAAGTAATGTTTCCCCAGATCTCCCAATAGAATTGATGCTCTGGAAAGATAAGCCATGCTTTTCCTCGAGGTTTGGCATCTCCTTGCCCGAGGTGCTCATACCTAGGAAAAGCTCTGCGTGGCCCATTTGAGGATCTTCGCCACATGACGTTGGGCAAAGCCCCTATGTCTCTCTAGGACTCTCCCAGCCCCTAGCATTAGTTCTCTGGTCTGTACCACATGGAGCGTTCACTGTCACCTGTGTCAGAACTACTCCAAGGCCCTTTCCTGCTGGGAGAGAATAAAGCTAAACCCGTGTGAACGTGACAGACATGTTACAAACTGCCAACATTTCAGGCTACAAACTGCTCACACACAGGCCAAGTGTCACCCTCATAGGAGGGTGTGAATTTTTCAGCTGCTGGCATCCTCAAAGCCACTTGGTACTGCACGGTGTGTTTGTGTGGGTGCCACTTCACATCACCCCAGGGACCTCCGGCAGTATGTGGGCTACACTTGGAGATGCTGGTCTGTTCCCCTCTGTGGTGCAAGTGGCACGTGCCCCCAGATGGACCCTGTTGGGGATCCCTTGTGCAGCAGGACTGGAGATCATCTGTCCTGGCTTGGGAAGGGGGAAGGGGAGATTGGGAGGACCCAGGAAGGATGAGGGGGTGGGGAGGAGGGTGGACAGGCCACCTACCAGCTTCCCCCGCTGCTGTGCCGAGCGGCTGTCCCTCAGAGTATATACATTCCCACAGACCGAGATCTCCCGCCAGACACCCGGGGCCGAGTCCTCAGAGAAGCCGCCTGCTGGGTGCATCACCAGGACCCCGTTGGTGGTTAAGCCGTCCATCAGGCCGTCAGGGGTCCGCCATTTGGCTGCCCGCTCCTGGGACCACACGTGGGATCAGATCACATCCCCGAGTGGCCCCCAGCAGGCTGCGAGCCAGGAGTGCTGCCCCTCTACCCTCGAGCTCAGAGGTGGCCCGGAGAGGACTAGAATTGGTGCTGCGTGACCTTGGGCATCACCTGACCTCTCTGAGCCTCGCTTTGCTCATTTGTTAAGTGGGGTTGCTAATCCCCGCATAGGTCATGGTTATGATTACTGCAGGCTGGTCCATCACCCCAGGATGCTGCCCCTCCCCAGCCTACCCCTTGGCTCACTCTCAGATGTAGTGCTGGTCCCTGCCCGGGGGGCTCACTCACTCCAAGGAAGATGTTGCTGGAGGCATCGAAGCCAGCGGCATAGATGCGGGCGGTATAGGGCGGCCGGCGGTCACAGAGGATGCGACAGGCATAGCGGGAGATGGTGCTCTGGGCAGAGGGGCCCTCGGCAGCCCCTCCTCCAGGGGACGTGTCTGTTACCACAAAGTCGATCATGTTCTCCGTGGAGCGGCCAATCTGTGAGGGAGGGGAGGGCAGGCACAGGAATGCTGTGTGCACAGGTCAGTCCTGCGGGCTTCCCATCCCAGGGTTCCCAGCAGCTGCTCTGTGCAGGGTCACCAAACAAGGAGGAGACAGCACCATCCCAGCTCCCTGGGGGTCTCCACATCCAATCACTGGTGTCTATGTTTCTCCTTCTCTGTCTCCCCCCCAGTTCCTGGAAGCACCCCACTCAATTAAAAACTAGCTGATTTGTGGATAGAACAGTGAAAGGGTAACTGACACCCATAGTCTGGGAATGTTCAAATGTTAGTAGAAAATAGTGAATTTTTGGTAAATATTTACTATATATCATGTTAAGCATTTCGTGTGCAATATCTCAGTTAATCTTCCCAACGATGCCCTGGGGTGGGACTATAATGGGCCCCACTTTATAGATGAGGAAACCAAGGCCCAGAGAGGTTAAGCGACTCTTGCCCAAAGTCATCCAGCTACTAACTGATGGAGCTGGGAGCAGAAGCCAGGCAGTGCGACTCTCACAACACACTCTGAACTCATAAACTGTATGCCTCCCGCAGGTGGGAGTCCAGGCTTGGGTCTGAATCTTGATCCAGCCACTGACTTCCTGTGTGACTGGGAAGTCAACAACCCTCACTGGGGTGTCCTGCTTCCTCATCTGAAGAGTGATCCACTGCACTGAGGACACAAAGTACCTGCCCCGTGGCCACGAGCCACCCCCTGGAACACCTGCAGAGCTGAGTGTCCAGACCTGGTGGTCAAGTGGCCAAGGCTTGTGGAGGCACCCGACCATACCTGGAACATGTCTGTGTCACTGTCATGTGTGTACTCGACTATGACCGAGTGGCTCCGGGACAGTGTGTATGAGATGCTGTGCTGGCCACGGTTGCTCAGTGCCTGGTGACAGAAAGGAGAAGTCACTTTCCCGGGCATTTGGCCAGGAGAAGGGTTAGCCTCTAAGCCAGAAGCTGGAGCCCAAGGCCCAGTGGCCACTCCTAGGGAAGGGGCGGCTCCACCCTTTGCAGAGGGTGTATTGTGCAGTTGACACTTTACACAGGTTACCTTGTTTGATCCCTAAAGCCACCCGAAGGAGGCATGGTTATCATTCCCGATTTACAGTTGAGGGAACTGCAGCTCCAAGAGGAGAAGAAACTGGCCTAAGGTCTAACAGCTGGAAACAGCAGAGCCCGAATTCTAACCCAAACCCTCTGCAGCCAAAGGCCTTTCCTTTGTCATTGCTGTGTGACTGTCACATCCCCTCTCTGAGCCTTGGCCGCCTCTAAAATGATGCTGACCACTTCCATCCAACGGATGGGGTCTGGTGGTCAAGGAAACACTGTGCAGACTGTAACACATGGCAAGGGATCTCCCACCAGCACCATTTCTCTGGGGCAGTGAGTGAAGACACAGTGGGCTCCCCTGCTCCAGCGGGGCTGTGGGCAGGTAGGACTGGGAAGACCAGCACCCAGGACTGCTAGGACAAGCTGCTTGCCTTGGACACAAGCGGTGTGGAGATGTGGTGCATGACGTCCGGCTTCACTCCATTGGCGTGTGGCCGGCGGTTCAGTGCCAGGCGGCTTCGGCGGCGGCCCTTGTCCCCACTTGCCAGACACCCATTGTAGCTGTGGATGTGAGGGATAAGAAGAAAGGGTTGCAGGGAGAGAGAGAGAAAGTGAGCCCCTGAGAGACTAGGAGGAACTGCCAACTTCTGGGCAGATCCTACCTTAATAAACAAGCCCTAGAACCACCCACAACTAGAAGACCCTACTCTATCCAGTTGGTGCCTTCGGGGAGTGGGGTGGGGGTCAGAATATCCTCAAAAGGCCTTGCATCCAATTAACCAGTGTTTTCTGGATTCCTGAACCATGCCTGGCCGGGTGCCAGGTGCTGGCATGGTATAGTGACACACCACAGTCAGTTCTGTGCCCTAAGTTTTTCAAGGAACCTGGGTGCCACCTGCCATGACCCAGGCACAAGCCAAGTGTGCCCCAGGCCCAGAGACAGGAGAAGGGAATTCTGGCCCCAGGATCAGGTTTCTAAGAGAGGGGACACCCATACTGGGCCTTGAAGAACTAGAAAGGATTCACCTTCAGCAAACTGTCATTAATTATATCACAAGTACTACTGGAAACCAGAATGAAAGAAAAAAAACAGACCCACAATGCCACTACCTCCATATCGCCACACACATCAAATTTCTACCTTCCTTTCCAGCTCTCGTCCGGAGGGAATGATTGTGGAAGGCAAAGATGGAGTGAGTCATAACCTTGATCGCTGCCATGTACCGGAGCCTCCCGTGTTCTTGGTGCTTCGCATTATTAATTACCTAATGGAACGTGTGCAACGTCCTGCCAGGCAAGTATCTTTCTTCTCATTTTACGAATGAGGAAAATTGAGGCTCAGGGAGATAAAATGACTTGCCTGAGGTCCCAGGCTAGTCAGTGAGAAAAGTCTAGATGTGAACTCGGGTCTGTCTGACTCCAGCCTCTTCTGCAGAAGACTTTCTGTAGGAGGGCTCACCCTGAGCAAAGGCCTTGAGGCTGGAAGGGTTTGGTGAGATCACAGAGTGATGATTTGGGTGGTAAAGTGCAGCAGGGGAAAATGAACTTGGTGGGAGGGCCCTGAACACCAGGCTGAGGATTCCGGACTTTTTTCCATAAGCAGTGGGGAGCCATGGAAGGTTTGGCGGCAGGAAGTGAAAAGGATGAATAGCTGGCAAATACAGCTGAGGACCACTTGAATCAGAATCTTCCCCGGCCTCACACATGGAGATTCTGATTCTGTAGGTTTGGGATGGGCCTGTCAATGGGTATTTTCCAATGTGCTCGCCAGGTGGCTCTGATGTCCAGCCAGTGTGGGGCTTCACTGCCCTGCAGAGAACAAATGGCAGTCAAGAGGGCCTGTCCCCTTAGGTCTGAGCTCTCCCTCATCAGTGGCCTCACCCTCAGCTGCAATGCCAGCTCTTCCTTTGGGACATCGAGCAGCTGCTTTTTTTTTTTTTTTTGAAAGTGTGGAGTCCTAACCACTGGACCACCAGGGAATTCCGAAGCAGCTGCTTTTCTAATGCAAGCACCCCTGAGAGGGGCATCACTTTTGCCCTTGTAAGCTCTTCCCACATATGGGGGGTGGGACAGTTCAGGACACAGGCTGGGGGCTCAGACTGGCCTGGCTTCAATCCTGGCTTTCCCGCTTATCATATGACCTCTGTAAAATGGGGTTAATTTATCAGGACCTACCTCACAGGTTCATTGTGAGAACTAAAGGAGATAAAGCATTTAAAAACGCTTGGCACAGAGTTTGGCATATATATAGCAAGCCCTTGGTAAGTGTTAGCTATTATTATTATTATTACTGAAAAAAAAGTACATGGCATGTACATGTCAACAAACAGTAGCCATTATTATTTCTAAATAATCATCACAATGATAACATAGCTTATCATATACTTTCTTCGGGGTAGAGAGAGAGGCCAAAAGGAGGTACAGACAGGGGAGGAAGGAGAGGAATTTTTGCCTGGGGCAAGAGCTAGGTGGGTGGTGCAGAGATCCTGGTCAGGTGAAGACCAGGAAGGGATGAGCTCTACTCAGCCACCAACTCATGTCTCTTCCTCTCTCCTGGCCTCAGTTTCCTCATCTGTAGCATGAGGGTCAGCTGTAGCTTAGCAAAAGTTCACTAGACCTAGAGTAAAAAGCCCTGGGTCCAAATCCCAGCCCTGCCACTTACCAGCTGTGTGCCCTTGGGCCAGTCACTTCCCCTCTCTGAGCCTCGGTTTCCTCACCTCCTTCCTCACAGCATCTTTGTGAAGATTGAAATGAAATAATGTCCATGAAAGGGCTCGGCACAGGCCTGCCTCCCAGAACACTTGGTGTGTGCCAGGCACTGTCCTACGTGCTTTACAGAAATCACCTCATTCATTCCTTCCAACAACCCTCTGAGGTATTATTATTAGCATCCCTATTGGGAAATGGGAAAACAGAGGCACAGGGAAGTTAAGCAACTTGCAAGGCAGGATTTGAACCAAGCAGTTTTGCTGGAGAACCAGAGTTCTTCACCTCAGACTACACACACTAGGTGCTTTATGAAAGGCAGCTGGTGTTACTTTCTTCTGCTCAGAAACGTGGGTGGGCAGTTAGAGTTGTCTCAGTAATTTATGAAAAATGGGAAGATAAAATAATAATTATGAATTGAGGTGGGCTTGGTCAACTTTGTCTCTCAGCTGGGAAGGTGAGAAGGGACAAACAGCAGAAGGCCCTAAGTGGGGAGAGCCGGGGCCCTTGGTCTGGCTGTCCTGTGGGGTGCCTGTTGCCCCGCCCCACCTGAACCAGGGAGGCTCACCCCAGAACGATGAGTTCACCATACTTGATGGGCTCCTCCCCTGGCTGTGCATCTTCACTGGGAGAAGAGAGGACACAAGAGCCCTGGTTCTCTGGGTGCTGGAGGTCTGAGGTTCGGGGGGAGCCCACTTCAGGGTTTCCTTCCAACACCATTCTGGGCAGAGTGGGAGAGGAGAAAAAGAGCTTTGCAGCCTCCCACCCCAGCCCCCTCAATGCCAGCTCCAGCCTGCTGCAGGCCACCTAGGCTAACAACAGAGTGACCTTTCACCCACTCTGTTGCTATGGCAACCACTTCACTTCTGCCTCCCCTAAACTGACAGGGTTGCTGGGATACCAGGGAAGGGAGATGGATGGGATGGAACCAAGAGGGTGGGGCTGCACAGAGGGTCAGAATATTTGGCAGGGGCAGAGGGATGGACCAACTTGGGGTGGCCAGAAGCTTCTTTTTGGCCAGGACCTCAGTCTGGGATGTGCTTGGAAGAAAGTCACCCCAGGAGTTGGGGGCCCTTACTGCTCATCCTTCACTCAGTTCCTGGGTTTGGCTCTCAGCCCCAGGACCTCTGAGTAACACTTCTGTCAGGTTTTTGGAATCTACCTGTCCATCTTAATCTTTCTGCCCCTTTGCCGGTCTAGGCCTCCGTCTGTCTGTCTGTTTTCTCAGTGACTCTCTGTCCCCGCCGCTGTCCTTTTCGCCATCTCTCTACCCACGCTCCTCCCCATCTCCGCCTGTCTGGCCACCTCTACCTCCCCATCCATCTGCCCCAGTCTCCCCATCTTGTCCTCGCCCTGCGGGCAGTCCTCTGGACCCCTCCCCGGTGCACCCCCCTCCCTCCCTCAGGTGTCAGTCTGCAGTCCCCGGGCCGCCCGGGTCTCTGGAGGCCTGTGGGGGCGGCGCTCCCCCCTCCCGCTCGGGCTGCAGCAGAGCCGGTCCCCGCAGGAAGCCTGTTTGGAAAATATCCCAGCGCAGGAGGGACTGCGCCGGGGCAGGCCGGCGCCCCGCGCCCGGGGCAGGCACAATGACAGCCCAGCACATACGCAGATACACACCCGGCGGCCCCTCCACACAAACACGCGCGCTCACACACACAGTCCAGCACAACCCGAGCCCCGCGGGCAGTGCCCGGACGGGCGCAGAGTCCACCCTCGACCCGCCACAGCAGGCGCGATCGCGCAGAGAGCCACAGGCGCCCGCCCTCAGACCAAGTACCCCTGCCACCCAGACACTCAAACACGCCCCCAGCGTCCGCTGGGGCCCGCCCGGCGAAGCCCCCGCCCCCTCCGCCCCGGCGGCCTCACCTGGCCGAGCTCCGGCCTCCGCTTGGCGCCTCTCCCTCCGCGCCTCCCTCCTGCTCGGCCCTGGGGCTGCTGCGGCGGGATGGGCCCGGCCCGCGGCGGCTCCGCGCTGCCTCGTCACGGAGACACCCGGAGCCGGGGGAGGGGTACGGGCGCCAACAGCCACGCTCCGCCCCCTGTCCTTATGCCCCGCCCCGTGTAAGCCCCGCCCCACTCAAGACTCCGCCCCTTGCGGCGAAGCTCTTCCCCAGTCGGCGGAGCCCCGCCCTTTCGCAGGAAACCACGCCCCTTATATGGCCCCGCCTTCGGGCCCTTGGAAGCCCCGCCCACCACTCTATTTTAGGAACTCCCCCGCCCAACTTCGCCAGCTCTGGGACTCTTAGGTAGTCTACGAGACCCCTCCCCCAGTTCGGGCTCCCCTGACCCCGCCCTCATTTCTGGGGACTCCCGAGTTCTCCTTGAGACCCTGGCGCCCCCTCCCCCACCGCGGTCTAGGACCTTCCCACTGGACTGGAGGCCCCTTTCCCCACCTTAGGCCAGGGACTCTCCACCTCCTGCCCGAGAACTCGCCTCCCAGATGGGGAAGCTGCGGAATTAGAGGAGAGAGGCAGGGGCGGGAAGGAGAGAGAAGGAAAATACTAGAGGAGGCGGAGGAGGGGGTGTGCGTCAGCAGGAAGGAGAGGAAAGCCGCCGCGTTTGACTCCAGTAGCAGACCTGTCTTCCCCCACCAAGCTCGGCTGCTTTCTCGCTGAGCAACCTCCGGCTGACTCGGGGCCCCCCAGGTGTCTAGGAACTACTCTCTCTCTCCCGCCAGCTTGCACACACTACCTGAGATGCCGCAAAGGGGATGGAGACCTTTGGGGATTTGCAGTCCCCTCCGGTCCTGGGCTTGCAAGAGATCTCGTCTGTCAGTCTGTGCCAGGTGCTATGTGCTGTGCTTTGAACAAAATAAGCCCTTTAATTCTTGGGAGACAGGCACTATAATCACCCATTTTACAGATGAGAAAACAGAGATTTAGGAACCTGACTTGGTCGTGGTTATTTTCCTAGAAAGGGCCCAAGAGTGGATCTCAGCTATGTGACTCCAAAGTCCGGACTCCTAACTTCTATACCTTGTTGTTATGACTTGGGAAGGCTGGACAGCACTCAGAGGTGCAGAGCCAGGGAGACCCAGAGATGCATCAGATAAGACCCCTAGAGCTCATTATCTCTTGGTCTGTTTGGAACTATAACCAAGAGCTGGGGGAAGCCCAGAGGGTGGACCTTTCATTTGCATCTTTGGAGTGCATGTTTTATTGAGGAAATCAAGGAAGGCTGCACAGAGGAGGCCACCTTTGGCCCCAGTCAAGAAGGATAAGTGAAAGTTTGCCCACACATTCCTGAGAGGGGGCACACTTCCCCTCCGTCTCCCCAACTTGTTGTTTATGAAGCTGCCCGTCTCCAAGACTCCTCCTGGGCCCCACCACATCCACACACCCCACTAACTCCACCACCTAAAAATAGTCCAAGATACCAACTGCTTTGCCAACTGTTCTGGGGCCCCAGCAGCCAGATGAAACAAGAAAGCAGCTGACAGCACACCCTTTGAGGACAAAAGCAGTAATTAATCAAAGAGAAACTCCCTGAGAGGCCACCACAGGGCAGGCTGGACTGCTGAGCTGCTGGCAGCAGGTCATACAAATCCTGCACCACAGGGTAGCTTCCCTCCCTGACTGCCTACAGTATGCCCACCTGCATGCCAGGTATGCACAGCCATAATAGAACACAGGGACACTGCAACAGTCTTACTCCCCTTTGCACTCCCAGCTTCCAGCACATTTTCTGCCAGAGCAGGCCCTCTGTGAACACGTACTGAATTACTGTTAGAATTCCCAGTTTACAGATGAGAAAAGTGAGGCTGGGGTGGGGGTGGGCAGCCAGGTCACACAGCCAGGCAAGTATGGAACTGACGTTTGACCAGAGCCCCCGTGCTACGACCCGACACCAGACTGCAGGAAGGGCTAAGAGAAGTTCCAAGGCTTTGTCCCAGGAGGCAGAGATTTCTCCTGTGGTAGAGCACTGGGCTTGGAGCTGCATGGTGGGTACAGCCAGACCAGGAGGGACCTCTGGGAGCACGTGATGAGCCTGATTGAAGCATTGCATTGTCCAGGTCAGGGAGAGGAAGGGTGAGTTGGAACACCACCAACAGACACAGAATCTCAAGTCCCAGCCTTGACTTCTGGCTCTAAGGCCCATGCTCTGTCCTAAGAACTCCAGCTTCAGGACTTCCCTGGTGGTCCAGTGGCAAAGGCTCCGCGCTCCCAATGCAGGGGGGTCTGGGTTTGATCCCTGGTCAGGGAACCAGATCCCACGTGCCGCAACTAAAAGATCCTGCGTGTGCCGCAACTAAGACCTGGTGCGGCCAAATAAATAAATAAATATTAAAAAAAAAAAAAAGAACTCCAGCTTCTTAATCTCTCTAGGCATCACTTCCTGTATTTATAAAATGGGAATAATAATAGTACCTTCCTGAAGTGGGATAAAAATGTGCAGTATTGTTTTGAAAACCTTTTTGTTCAGCCCCTCCCTTCTCTCTTCAATCTAGATCTTGACCCTATTGCTTCTTTTTTTTGGCTGCTTTGGGTCTTAGGCGAGCGGGGGCTACTCTTTGCTGCGGTGTGCAGGCTTCTCATTGTGGTGGCTTCTCTTGTTGCAGAGCACGGGCTCTAGGCATGTGGGCTTCAGTAGTTGCAGCATGCGGGCTCAGTAGTTGTGGCACGTGGGCTCTAGAGCGCAGGCTCAGCAGTTGTGGCGCACCGGCTTAGTTGCTCTGTGGCATGTGGGATATTCCCGAAACAGGGCTCAAACCCATGTCCCCTGCATTGGTAGGCAGATTCTTAACCACTGCTCCACCAGGGGAGTCCCAACCCTATTGCTTTTTAAAAAGGGGACAAAGAAAGGAACAAGATACAGCCCGTATTTCTTCAATTCTTGGGTTCAAGTGCCCAGAGATAGGGGCTGGCATAAACAGTTTGGAAGAGTATTTGTGCATCTAGTTGAGAAAGGATGTTGAAAACAAACAAACAAACAAACCAACAACAAACGCTTTCTGGGCTAAGAGATTTGCAGAGGAATGGATAAGGAAGAGCTAAGATGCTGAGCTGTGCCTCTGAGGCCTTGTTGTAGATAGAAGCGTGGGGCTGGGAAAAGACAGACCCCTCAGATAGATTTAGGGATCCAAACCCTATTCCTTCAGAGTCCAAACTTGATTGGATCAGCTTGTGGAACAATTTATGTTCTAGGACATTGTTGAAAACAATAGAGAACTCAGCTGGCAATGAGTGGAGTTTAACAGCTGGGTGTGGTCAGGGAAAGAGTCAGTCAAGGAGAGCTCTGCCCAAATCAGTCATCCTAGGTGACTGCGGTGGGCATGCAGACTGAGGACCAAGGACAGAGGCTTTAAACTCAGGCTGTGGGAAAGGGGGATGGACTTTACTAAAATAATCCACCCAGTCACTAAACAAGCAAATAACAATAGTAAGCCCTTGGGGGGTGGCAAATGCAAAGGTGCCACAATATATTATCTAAAATCTTCAGTTTCCAACAGGAAAGGATGACACATAGACTAGGAAAAAAAACAGGCAGGTGTTGTCAGGATGTGGGGAAATCGGCACCCTCACACACTGACCGTGGGATTGTAAAATGCTGCAGCCACTTGGGAAAATAGTCCAGCATTGCTTCCGACAGTTAAACATAGTTACCATGTGACCCAGCAATTCCACTCCTAGGGATAGGCCCAAGAGAAATGAAAACATATGCCCACACAAAAATTTTTACACACATATTTATGGTAGCATTATTCATAATAGCCAAAACATGGACAACCCAAGTGTTCATCAATTGTTGAATGGATAAACAAAATGTAGTATATCTATACAATGGAATATTATTCAGCCATAGAGAGGAACAAAGTACTGATATATGCTACAACCTTGAAAACATTATGCTAAGTGAAAGTAGTCAGTCATAAAACACTGCATATTGTGTGATTTCATTTACAAGAAATATCAAAATAGGAAAATCTATAGACAGAAAGTGGATTAGTGCTTATTTAGCCAGGGAGGGATGGTGGAATGAGGGGTGATAGCTAAACGGTATGAGTTTCTCTTTGAGGTAATGAAAATGTTCCAAAATTGACTGTGGTGATGGTTACATGTATCCATGAACATACCCAAAACCACTAAGCTGTACACTTTAAATTGGTGAATTGTATGATATGTGAATTATATCTCAATATAGCTTTTACTAAAAAAGAACAAAATAGAACAAAACAAAACAAGCAAAAAATAATAACATTGAGTAGAAGAAGCTAAACAGCAGAATTCATACTCTATAATTATATTGATTATATTAATTATATAATCATACTCTATAATTATATTGATATAAATCTCAAAAATAGTCCAAACTAAGCTATGTCAGTTCAAGATGCTTACTTTGGTGGTAAAACTAATTAGAAAGGCAAGGAAGTTAACACCCTGAAAATCAGGCTGGAAGGAGAACAGCGGGCGCTCCGGGGTGCTGTCCAGGTTGCTGTTTGGTGTCTTGACAGAGTGGCACTCACCTGAGTGCTCGTTTAATGTTTGTTAAGCTGTACATTTATGTTGTATGAGCTTTTGGTTTGTTTATTGTATTTTATAATAAAAATGTTAAAAATAAGATGAGTTGGTTCAGGGGCGTCCCTGGTGGCTCAGTGGTTAAGAATCTGCCTGCCATTGTAGGGGACATGGGTTCGAACCCTGATCCGGGAAGATTCCACATGCTACGGAGCAACTGAGCCGATGCGCCACAACTACTGAGCCTGCACTCTAGAGCCCGTGAGCCACAACTGCTGAAGCCCACATACCCAGAGCCTATGCTCCACAACGAGAGAAGCCACCACAATGAGAGGCCCATGTGCCACAATGAACAGTAGCCCCCGCTCGCTGCAACTAGAGAAAAACCTGCACACAGCAACGAAGACCCAACACAGCCAAAAATGAATAAAATAAAATAAATAAATTTATTTTTAAAAAGAAAGAAAAAAGAAGAGTTGGTTCAATCAAACCCTCACATTCTGTAATTTGAATGGGTAGGGAGTTGTTCCAGCTGAAAAGTCAGGATGTAGAGGAGGCTGGTGAGGCTGAGATAGCCATGGCCAGAGTGAGTGAAGAGGAGCTGAGGAAGCCAGTGACAGCAGGTGCACAGACAGAAGAAAAGCTATGGGAGGGGATAAGAAGGGCCCCTAGAGCTTCAAATGTTGATAGCTTGATTTATTCATTTATTTACCCACTAATCAACAGTGTTATTAAGTACTTGCTTTGGGTCTCACCAATGAACCTACTTCTCCCTAATCCCCTAATCCCCAGTGCTGCATCCCCAGCAATCATGTTTATCTTTGTGATATCATTCCCTGGCCACAGCTAAAGGGAGTAGGGGTGCCAACGTAACCCAGGCTGGGCCAATCACATTATGTCTGTTGGGAATTTGGAATGGAGACTCAGAGATAGCTTTTTTCTGCTGTAGAGTTGGAGAATCACGGAAAACTGGTTTTGCTATGCCAAAGCTTCACCCTTGGTGGGCACCTGACCTAAGTCTCAAGAGACACTGGGGGATAATTGAACTAACTGCTTTGCCACTGGATACAAGAACTGCCACTTCCATCCTAGGTCATGAAAATTATCCCTACTTACAACTCGGCCTCTACTGTATTTGGAGAGTTCCATAGTTTTTATGATTGTTACTTTCAAACCCCACTCCTGGCACCAATTTCTGTATTATTTATGGGTTGTATATGGAGGAAAAAAAAGAAGAGAGATTCCATAATTAGATGCAACAGGGTATTACAGAATCCTAGTGTGAGAGACATTTGATATATTTTTGGCTGTCCATAATCTGAAACCTTTTCCTGTGTGTGTGTGTGTGTGTGTGTGTGTGTGAACCCAACTTGATGAGACAGAGACTAGTTCCAACTATAAAGGTTGAAAATGCCAGGTATTCCCTTTCCCAGCATCCCTTGCATCTAGGGTGCAGACACATGTCTTAGATTCTTCCAGGCAGAGGCATCTGCTTCAGACTGAATCAGAGGCTATTTCCTAAAGAAGCAGATGTGGAGGAGACAGTGGCTATGTCCAATTTCAGAAGTAGCAGTAAAAGTAGTTCCAACGGCAAAGTCTGCAGCCCTCTGCCAGCGGTGCCAGTGGTGAAGATGCTATGCCCAGCGTGGGCAGTGGTGTATTCTTAGGACCAGTTCTGTGTCACGATTTTGGGTGTGTTCCCACTTGCCTAGCTACTGTGCCTAGTTCCCTGAACAGCCTGGAGATCCTGTGAGTTACTGAGTATCCTTCATAAATTTTCTTCCTGCTTAGTTTGACCAGAATTGGCTTCTGTACTTGAAATTAAGAACCTTGACAGACACCCTTAGAAACCTGAAAGCAGTTCTTCCTGAGGAGTGGCAACAGACAGCAGGAACCTGAAAGGAACCGTCTCTCCCCACTTTTTGTCTCTTTGTCTCTCTGTATGTTGGCATCACTCTTCCCTCCCTTCAGACCAACATACTTGTTCTGAGGTAGGAAGTGGCTGCTCCACATCTCCCAAGTTTTGATATCTTCTCCTTTCAGGAAGCCAGTCCAAATTGAGAATAGAATTCCTAACTTTTGATGAAAAATTACAAGGGGAGGAACTCTGGCCCAGCTTGGGTGAGATGCTCGCTCCTGGCCAGTCAACTACAGATAGGCAGGATCACGTCATATAAAAATAGTTGCTGGGTCCAACCCCATGGATTGGAGGTGCATTTTCAGAGAATGGGGGAACATCAAGGTCATGGATTGGACCTAAATGTGTCCACTACAAAAAGCAGTTGGTGGCGCAGTGGTTGAGAGTCCGCCTGCCGATGCAGGGAACACGGGTTCATGCCCTGGTCCGGGAAGATCCCACACGCCGCGGAGCGGCTGGGCCCGTGAGCCACGGCCGCTGAGCCTGCGCGTCCGGAGCCTGTGCTCCGCAACGGGAGAGGCCACAACAGTGAGAGGCCCGTCTACCACAAAAAAAACAAAAACAAAAACAAAAACATATGATCATCTCAAGAGATGCAAAAAAATCTTTTGACAAAATTCAACACCCATTTTGATAAAAACTCTCTGGAAAGTGGACATAAATGGAACCTACCTCAACATAATAAAGGCCATATATGACAAACCCACAGCAAACATCATTCTCAATGGTGAAAAACTGAAAGCATTTCCTCTAAGATCAGGAACAAGACAAGGATGTCCATTCTCACCACTATTATTCAACATAGTTTTGGAAGTCCTAGCCACAGCATCAGAGAAGAAAAAGGAATTCAAGTGGGAAAAGAAGAAGTAAAACTGTCACTGTTTGCAGATGACATGATACTATACATAGAGAATCCTAAAGATGCCACCAGAAAACTACTAGAGCTAATTAATGAATTTGGTAAAGTTGCAGGATACAAAATTAATGCACAGAAATCTCTTGCATTCCTATACACTAACAACGAAAGATCAGAAAGAGAAATGAAGGAAACAATCCCATTCACCACTGCAACAAAAAGAATAAAATACCTAGGAATAAACCTACCTAAGGAGGTAAAAGACCTGTACTCAGAAAACTATAAGACACTGATGAAAGAAATCGAAGATGACACAAACAGATGGAGAGATATACCATGTTCTTGGATTGGAAGAATCAATATTGTGAAAATGACTATACTACCCAAAGCAATCTACAGATTCAATGCAATCCCTATCAAATTACCAGTGGCATTTTTTACAGAACTAGAACAAAAAAATCTTAAAATTTGTATGGAGACACAAAAGACCCCGAATAGCCAAAGCAGTCTTGAGGTAAAAAAACGAAGCTGGAGGAATCAGACTCCCTAACTTCAGACTATGGTACAAAGCTACAGTAATCAAGACAATATCCTACTGGCACAAAAACAGAAACATAGATCAATGGAACAGGATAAAAGCCCATAGATAAACCCACACACCTATGGTCAACTAATGTATGACAAACGAGGCAAGGCTATACAATGGAGAAAAGATAGTGTCTTCAGTAAGTGGTGCTGGGAAAACTGGACAGCTACATGGAAAAGAATGAAATTAGAGCACTCCCTAACACCATACACAAAAATAAACTCAAAATGGATTAGAGGGCTTCCCTGGTGGCGCAGTGGTTGAGAGTCTGCCTGCCGATGCAGTGGACACGGGTTTGTGCCCCGGTCCGGGAAGATCCCACATGCCGCGGAGTGGCTGGGCCCGTGAGCCATGGCCGCTGAGCCTGCGCATCCGGAGCCTGTGCTCCGCAACGGGAGAGACCACAACAGTGAGAGGCCCACGTACCGCAAAAAAAAAAAAAGGATTAGAGACCTAAATGTAAGACTGGATACTATAAAACTCTTAGAGGAAAACATAGGAAGAACACTCTTCGACATATATCACAGCAAGATATTTTTTGATCCACCTCCTAGAGTAATGGAAATAAAAACAAAAATAAACAAATGGGACCTAATGAAACTTAAAAGTTTTTGCAAAGCAAAGGAAACTACAAACAAGACGAAAAGACAACCCTCAGAATGGGAGAAAATATTTGCAAACGAATCAACCGACAAAGGATTAATCTCCAAAATATATAAACAGCTCATGCAGCTCAATATTAAAAAAAACAAACAACCCAATCCAAAAATGGGCAGAAGACCTAAATAGACATTTCTCCAAAAAGGACATACAGATGGCCAAGAAGCACATGAAAAGCTGCTCAGCATCACTAATGATTAGAGAAATGCAAATCAAAACTACAATGAGGCAATGAGGTATCAGCTCACACCAGTTAGAATGGGCATCATCAGAAAATCTACAAACAACAAATGCTGGAGAGGGTGTGGAGAAAAGGGAACCCTCTTGCACTGTTGGTGGGAATGGAAATTGATACAGCCACTATGGAGAACAGTATGGAGGTTCCTTAAAAAACTAAACATAGAATTACCATATGACCCAGCAATCCCACTGCTGGGCATATACCCAGCGAAAACCATAATTCAAAAAGATACATGCACCCCAATGTTCATTGCAGCACTATTTACAATAGCCAGGTCACGGAAGCAACCTAAATGCCCATTGACAGATGAATGGATAAAGAAGATGTGGTACATATATACAATGGAACACTACTCAGCCATAAAAAGTAATGAGATTGGGTCATTTGTAGAGACGTGGATGATCTAAAGACTGTCATACAGAGTGAAGTAAGTCAGAAAGAGAAAAACAGATATCTTATATTAACGCATATATGTGGAACCTAGAAATATGGTACAGATGAACTGGTTTGCAGGGCAGAAATTGAGTCACAGATATAGAGAACAAACGTATGGACACCAAGGGGGGAAAGCGGCATGGGGTGGGCGGTGGTGTGATGAATTGGGAGATTGGGATTGACGTGTATACACTAATATGTATAAATTAGATGACTAATAAGAACCTGCTGTATAAAAAAATAAAGTAAAATTCAAAAAAAAACCTTAAAAAATAAAAATAAAATGTTTCCACAACCTACTCCTTGGGTTCCATCGTTTGCTAAAACTGCTCACAGAACTCAGGAAAACAATTTACTTATACGATTGCAGTTTATTACAAAGAATATTTCAAGGTACAAATGAACAGCCAGAAGGAAGAGATTGCACAGGGCAAGGTATGGGGATGGGCCATGGAGTTTCCAGAGACAAGACCCTCCCAGCAGCTGCACACGTTCACCAAAAGGAAGTTCTCAGAACCCTGTCCTTTTGGGTTTTTATGGAGGCTTCATTAAGTAGGCATGATTGATTAAATCATTGGCTATCAGTGATTAAGTCAACTCTTTATCCCTTTTCCCCTCCCCAGAGGTCAGAGGTTGGGGGATGGGTCTGAAAGTTCCAATCCTCTAGTCACGTGGTTGGTTTCCCTGGCAACCAGTCACCATCCTCTGGTTACCTAGAGGTTTTCAGAAAATCACCTCATTAACATAAAGTCACCAGTTGTTGAAAGGGGATTATTATGAATAACAAAAGGCTCTCCTTTCACCTTTATGGCTCTTATCACTTAGGAAATTCCAAGGGTTTTAGGAGCTCTGTGCCAGGAACAGGGACAAAGACCAACCTGGATTCTACATCAAATCTGGAACTGAAAATATTGTTTTTTAGAAATTCCAGAAAGTTCCAAAAAGCAAAACTTAAATTAGCCTTGCACCAGCAACTATTTACATAATATTTACATTGTATTTACAACTACTTGTAAGGCCAACTGGCCGGAGGCAGGGGAACACAATCAGATTCACAGTTTGCATCAGAACGAAATTCTCTGGACCACCCAGTTCCAGAAACTGCCCTGGCGACATTCCGGACCACCCAGTTCCAGAAACTGCCCTGGAGACATTCCGGACCACCCAGTTCCAGGAACTGACCTGGGGACTTTGAACCCAGCCCAGCCTTCCCGCCTTTCGAGGGGCGGGACTAACGGTCCCCCAGGATACCCGAAAAGACCACCAAATAAGGAATACCCTGCGCCCTCCCAGATTCACCACACCCCTTTCCCTTCTTCCCGTATAAAATCTTGCCCAACCCTCGCCCGGGCGCGACTTCTCTGGCCCCCTTTCTCTCGGATCAGTGAACCTCGCCCGGGAGCGCTCCCTAATAAAGCTCACTTGAAGCTTTCCTCTGTTTCGTGGTGCTGTTTGTTAAGATCCGACCTTACATTTGGTGCCGAAACCCGGGAGGGGTACCAAGCCCCGCGGGTTGCCGCGCGGGCCGCTCCTCCCCTCCCCCAGGAGACAACCAGGGAACCTCTACTCATCCACCCGATCCGGCAGAAAACGGGGTAAGTCCCCCTCCCTTGTTCCCTCCGACCCTCAGAGTCCCTGCCCACCGGACTCCCTGTCCTTAATCGCGGCCGTGTCAGGGATTCCTCCGTCCTCTCTCCGGGCCTCGGGCAACTGTGGAGACGTCCCAATTGCCTGACCGCTCTCCGACCCGCCGGGCCTCAGGTGATTGTGGAGACGTCCCAATCGCCTGACCGCCCTCCGACCTGCCGTGAATTGGAGACTGAGACCAGGGAAGCCTCTCTCCCTCTCCATTCACTCAGGGACAGACTGGGGGTCATGGGAACCTCACAATCGAAACCAGATCCTAAGACGCCCCTGGGGTGTCTCCTAGCCAATTTTACAGCCCTCGGTTTCTCCCAAGATCTCCGTCGCCGACGGCTTATTTTCTATTCCACTGTGGCCTGGCCACAATATCCTCTAGACAATCAATCCAAATGGCCTCCTGAAGGGACTTTCGATTTTAACATCCTCCGTGATCTAGATAACTACTGCCGCAGGACGGGCAAATGGTCCGAGGTCCCCTATGTCCAGGTTTTCTGGTATTTGCGCTCCCGCCCCTCCCTTTGCGTCAATTGTTCTACCTCTCAAATCCTCCTTGCCAAACAAACACCTCCTCCATCGAAAACCTCAATCCCCTTGGATTCCTCCCCACTAACCGACCCTCCCGAATCTCTTACCACTCCCCCCTTCAGAACTCCTCTCCAACCTCCACCCTACCCTGAAGCGGTCCCTCCTCCTCCCGAACCCGCTCCGGCCCCTCCAACCGCTCCCCCGCCTCCCTCAACGAGTTCTCTTCCCACGCCCCTTGCTTACACGCTCTCAAGACTCCCAAGATCCAAATCTCCTCTGCCCTCTGAGAGAGGTAGCGGGAGCCGAAGGACTGGTCAGAGTCCTTGTCCCTTTTTCTCTCCAAGATCTCTCTCAGATAGAAAAGCGATTAGGCTCCTTTTCTGCCGACTCTTCCCGCTACATCAAAGAATTTCGCTATTTATCTCAAGCTTACGATCTAACCTGGCACGATATCTTTGTGGTTCTGTCCTCTACCTTAACCCCTGACGAAAGGGAAAGAATTCAAACTGCTGCCCGAAACCATGCAGATCAGGTTCACCTTACCGACAGCTCCATTCCTGTCGGAGCCACTGCCGTACCTGGCACCGATCCAGGCTGGACTTACCAGGATGGCCAAGATGGCCACCGTAAATGCGACCTCATGATCCAATGCCTCCTGGCTGGCATGCAGGCTGCCGCTCATAAGGTAGTCCATTTTGAAAAACTAAAAGAGATAACCCAAGAACCTAACGAAAATCCAGCTATCTTTCTCAATCGCCTTACAGAGGCCTTAACTCTCTACACCCGGCTGGATCCCGACACCCCGGCAGGGGCAGCGGTCCTAGCCACCCATTTTATTACCCAATCAGCCCCGGACATCCGAAAGAAATTAAAAGGGGCAGAAGACGGCCCTCAAACCCCTATTCGAGATCTGGTAAAGATGGCCTTTAAAGTCTACAATGGCCGTGAGGATTTGGCGAAATCCAGCCGACAGGCTTGGACGCACCAGAAGGTGGTCCTCCAAACCCAAGCTCTTGTAGCCGCCCTAAGGCCGGCCATCTCCCATGGATCACAGCATCCACGGGGTCCAAAAAAGGCAACCCCGCCGGGGGCCTGCTTCAAATGCAGAAAAGAAGGCCACTGGGCTCGTCAATGTCCCAATCCCCAACCTCCTTCTAAGCCCTGTCCCAGCTGCGGGCTAACGGGCCACTGGAAGAGTGACTGCCCTACGACTGGCCCTCCCTCAGCGTCTCCACGCGGGGGGCAGGCCGACCCAACGGCATTACCACTCGAACTGCTGGGATTGGCTGACGACTGACGGCGCCCGGACTCGAAGACCCCCATCACCCTCGCCGAGCCCAGGGTAACGCTACAGGTAGCGGGTAAGTCCATCTCATTTCTGATGGACACGGGGGCTACCTATTCGGTCCTGCCTACTTATTCCGGGCGAGTTTCTCCTTCCCAGATCTCGGTCATGGGTATTGATGGCAAACCATCCTTCCCACTCCAGACCAGTCCACTCCCATGTCATATCGAAGGACTCCCTTTTACTCATTCTTTCTTAGTCATACCATCCTGCCCAGTTCCCTTGCTAGGCCGAGATGTCCTTTTCCACTTAGGGGCCTCCCTCCAGCTGGTTAGACTTGACCCTAAGGTCCCCTCCTCCCAACTCCTGCTTCCTCTTCTCGGCCTGTCTCTAGAACCCTCCGCCTCCTATCCCCCTCTTCCAATCACACCGAACCCCAATCAATCCCCAAGTTTGGGATACTTCTAAGCCCATAATAGCAACACACCATTCCCCCATCCTCATCCGCCTAAAGAACCCCTCCAAATTTCCATCAAGGCCCCAATTTCCCATCTCTGAGACTCACCTTACGGGCCTACAACCTATTATCACCAGACTCCTAAACCAGGGACTCCTTATCCCCACTGACTCTCCGTGCAACACCCCCATCCTGCCTGTCCGCAAGGCCTCTGGGGATTATCGCCTGGTCCAGGACCTCCGAATAATCAATGAGGCCATGATTCCTCTCCAGCCAGTAGTACCAAACCCATACACCTTGCTCTCCCATATCCCCCCATCCACAACCCACTTTACGGTTCTGGATCTCAAAGATGCCTTTTTCACTATCCCCCTACATCCCGACTCCTATTTCCTCTTCGCCTTTACCTGGACGGATCCGGATACTCATACTTCCAGTCAGCTCACCTGGACAGTTCTTCCCCAGGGCTTCCGCGACAGTCCTCACCTCTTCGGTCAGGCGCTGGCACGGGACCTCACTTCCTGCTCCCTTACCCCCAGCACACTCCTTCAATATGTAGATGACCTCCTCCTTTGTAGCCCGTCTCTCAGCCTCTCAAGACAACATACTGCAGATCTCCTCAATTACCTTGGCTCTCCCCAGCCAAGGCTCAGTTATCTGTATCTTCTGTAACCTACCTGGGGCTCCACCTTACCCCTACCACAAAAGGTCTAACAGCCGACCGCACCCGGATTATCCGTGAACTCCAGCCTCCGGAAACAGCGGAACAAATTCTCTCCTTTTTGGGCCTTATAGGATTTTTCCGGCACTGGATCCCTAACTTTGCTCTCCTCGCTAAACCCTTATATTTAGCCGCTAAAGAAACCCCTCAAGGACCCCTCACCTCTCCTTCCGCCGTTCGACAGGCCTTTCTCACCCTCCGTAACGCTCTGATATCTTCTCCTCCCCTTTCTCTGCCCAACCCAAACCGACCTTTTCACCTTTTTGTGAATGAACGGGCCGGAATAGCCACTGGACTCCTTGCCCAGCCTTGTAGGGCCTTCCTACCGCCCCGTGGCTTACCTGTCCAAACAGCTAGACCCAACCATGTGGGGATGGCAACCATGCCTTCGGGCCCTAGCAGCGGCAGCCGAACTGACCAAACAAACACTCAAACTGACTCTGGCCCACCCACTAAGCGTGCTTTCCTCCCACCGGCCGGTCGACCTCCTAGGCCACAAGTCTCTCTCCCTCCTGGGCCCCTCCCACATCCAGGAGTTCCACCTACTGTTCATTGAAAACCTAGCTATTTCTCTTGATCTCTCCCCTCGCCTGAACCTGGCTTCCCTCCTGCCTATCTCTGGCACCGGGGGTTTTCCATCCCATTCCTGCCCTCATATCGTAGAACCCTTCAAACCACCAAGAGAGGAACTCTTTGACACCCCTCTTTCAAATCCGGACCGCCGACGGGCAGCCTATGCGGTGGTAACTATCTCAACTATTATCAAGGCTAACAGCCTCCCAGAAGGGACAACCTCTCAAAGGGCTTAACTGATAGCACTCACGCGGGCCCTCGACCTAAGGGCCAAAGGGCCATCTTTCTCCCTATGGTCGCAGGCATTTCCCTCGCCTCCTCTCTCTGCTGCGGGCATCGGGGGAGGAGCCCTAACACACAGTGTCTCAACATCCCGTGACCTAGAACAGAAACTCCAGCTAGCCATCGAGGCTTCTGCCGCCTCCATCACCTCCCTCCAGCGCCAGATCACCTCAGTAGCCCGAGTTGCCCTCCAAAATCGACGAGCCCTTGATCTCCTGACGGCCGACAAAGGAGGTACCTGCCTCTTTCTACAGGAGGAATGCTGCTATTACATCAATGAAACAGGATTCGAAGACAACGTAAGACAACGTAAAAGCCCTCCATCGCTTAAGAGAAGAACTCCAATGCAAACACCAACAGTCCGCCTCCCCAGTTCCCGATTGGTGGCGATCCACCCTCTATACCTGGCTAACACCAATCTTAGGCCCCTTAATTCTCATCTGTATCTTGCTCATGTTTGCTCCCTGTTTTCTTAGGTTCCTTCGCAGGCGCATGGAGGAAGTCTCTCGGGTGGCCACAAACCAAACGCTCCTCGGTCCTTACACCTTGCTTCCTACAGAACCCCCCACTGGTCTCCCCTAAGCCTCGGACCGCTGGTCGCCCGACTCCCCTTTTGACGCCCCCATTCAGCATGAAGTAGCCAGAGATCAGAACACCGCCCCATTACACCAAAGATGTCGGGATGTAAGGCCAACTGGCCCGAGGCAGGGGAACACAATCAGATTCACAGTTTGCATCAGAAGGACCACCCAGTTCCAGAAACTGCCCTGGAGACATTCCGGACCACCCAGTTCCAGGAACTGACCTGCAGACTTTGAAACCAGCCCAGCCTTCCCGCCTTTCGAGGGGCGGGACTAACGGTCCCCCAGGATGCCCAACGCTCGCCCGGGCGCAACTTCTCTGGCCCCTTTCTCTCTGGACCAGTGAACCTCGCCCGGGAGCGCTCCCTAATAAAGCTCACTTGAAGCTTTCCTCTGTTTCGTGGTGCCGTTTAAGATCCGACCTTACACTACTTACATAGCATTTACATTGTATTAGGTATTATAAGTAAGTTAAAGTATATGGGAGGATGTGTTATATGCAAATACTATGCCATTTTGTATAAGAGACTTGAACATCCTTGGATTTTGGTATCTGCGGAGGGGAGGGTGAGGTAGGGTGGAGGGGGCCTGAAACCAATCCCCGTGGACGCTGAGGGGCGATTGTATATATTCCTCATCATAAATCACAGTATCACAAAGAACAAGGAGGTCAGTGTGGCTGGAGTGGAATGAGGGAGGGAGGGAGGAGAAGGGCCTTATAGGGCAGATAAGGAATTAGGATTTCAATTGGGTTCCAGTGGGAAGTCACTGGAGTAGGTGAGTGGCATGATGACTTTGGGGTGACAAAACCTGACAAGCTTTAGAAAGACCCCTTTTGGCTGCTGAAGGAGGGCCTGCAGAGGAGCCAAAGTGGAAGCAGACACCTGTTGGAGGCTGTTCTCATCCAGGTGAAAGATTTTGGTGCTGAGACTAGGGGCACAGAGGTGGAAGTATTCGAACAGGCAGTTAGCTAGATATGAACAGAGAAAGGGGAGCACAGGCCAGGTCCAGGAAACCATACATCTTGTGAACGCCAAGGGTCCTAGAGGCCAACAAAGAAAGGTGGTAAAAGGCAGGAATCTCCGGCATCTGAATGTAACCTTTTGCTCACTACCCTCTCATTACAATAAAATTAGCCTTGCAAATAAGAAGTACCCATCAGGCACCATGACACCTGTGTTGGACCAAGAAATACCCATGAAGACTCCATGACACTTCTGATCAAGACCAAATAAGGGTAAAAATCCCTCCTCCGCTTGGGAAGGTGGAACTGGGATGAGATTCAGGCAATATGAACCAAAACCCCTCCCTCCTCAATGAATATTCTGCCCAGTCATTTTCACACCCCATATAACCAGCTTGCCAAAGAAACTCAGGGCAGCTGCTCACCTGAGCCCGCCTGCGCTCCCTCCTGAGAGTGTACTATTGTACTCACTTTGCTTTGTTGGCCTCCGTGTCTCATCTCTGAATTCTTTATGTGATGAGACAAGAACCTACTTTCTTGGAACCAAAATAGAGGAGGTAATATATGCAAGGATCATTGCACTTGCCCCACAAGTATTTCCCAAAGACCTAACCACATAGACCTGCCAGGTGCTAGGTCGGGCATTGGACTTGTGTGAAAAACAAGACAACAGGCCCAAAGTGGAGTCACTTATGCTAAGTCTCACATCACCAGACTTAATTACAATATCCACTCTCCCAGAATCTTAAACCAGTCAACAGAAATCACCTGACCAGCACTAGTGAGACCCCTGATAGATCCCTGCCGTCCCCTAAAGGAAGGTGACCTTGCAATAACCAACCCACTTTTTTGCCTCTTATAACCTCCTTGTTCCTGCTCCCTTCTGCCTATAAAAGTCCTTCATTTTGTACTGCTCCTCGGAGCTCCTTTCTATCTGCTAGATTGGATGCTGCCCAATTTGAATGATATTATGCTCAAATAAACTCTTAAAAATTTTAATATGCCTTAGTTTATTTTGCAACAGAAACACAGAAATGAACAAGGTAGGTGCAATATTATTTTTGAGGGTCACCCAGGCCACTGCAATGACTATCTATATATTTTGGCCATGAGCATGTAAGAAATACTTATTCAGGAATTCCCTGACGGTCCAGTGGTTAGGACTCTGTGCTTCCACTGGCCGGGGCCTGGGTGTGATCCTTGGTAGGGGAAGAGCGAGGCCAAGAAAATGAGTTACAACTAACTTTAAAAAAAAAAAAAGGGCTTCCCTGGGGGCGCAGTGGTTAAGAATCTGCCTGCCAGTGCAGGGGACATGGGTTTGAGCCCTGTTCCGGAAAGATCCCACATGCCGCGGAGCAACTAAGCCCGTGCGCCACAACTACTGAGTCTGTGCTCTAGAGCCTGTGAGCCACATCTACTGAGCCTGTGTGCCAAAACTACTGAAGCCTGCGTGCCTAGAGCACATGCTCTGCAACAAGAGAAGCCACTGCAATGAGAAGACTGCGCAGTGCAACGAAGAGTAGCCCCCGTTTGCTGCAGCTAGAGAAACACCGTGCAGCTACGAAGACCCAGCGCAGCCAAAAATAAATAAATTAAAATAAATAAATTAAAAAAAAAAAGAAATACATTTTCATTGTGGCCCAACACACACACAAGGGAAACACAGGTTCCATGAGATAACATGTACCTTTACTCCATGCGATGTACTCTGCTATTTTCTGTTTTGTTCTTTTTTGTTAAAAATGCTGGTTGAGGGCTTCCCTGGTGGCGCAGTGGTTGGGAGTCCGCCTGTCGATACAGGGTACACGGGTTCGTGCCCCGGTCCGGGAAGATCCCACGTGCTGCGGAGCGGCTGGGCCCGTGAGCCATGGCCGCTGAGCCTGTGCGTCCGGAGCCTGTGCTCTGTGGCGGGAGAGGCTGCGACAGTGAAAGGCCCGCGTACCGCAAAAAAAAAAAAAAAAAAAATTGCTGGTCGAACTCACTAAATCAATTCCATAACCCACTTATAGGTCACAACCCTAGTTTGAAATAAGCCCTGCTTAAGATCAAGAGGTCAGCAGGTCTGGTTTCTCCTGAGGCCTCCCCGACTGACTTACAGGTGGCCCCCTTCTCCCTGCATCTTCACATAGTCTTTTCTCTGCACATGCATCTCTGCTGTCTCTCTACATGTCCAAATTTCCTCTTCTTAAAGGACACCAGTCAGATTGGATGAAGGCCTCATTTTGACTTAATCACCTCTTTAACGTCCCTATTTCCATATACAGTCACATTTTGAGGTAGTGGGGGTTAGGCTTTCAACATATTACTTTCAGGGGGAGATAATTCATCCCATAACAGTCACCTTCCTGAGGTGGAGGCAGGCAGAGGGAGCCAAGAAGAAAAGGGGAGAAAGAGTATCCAGGTACGTATATGCACAGACAGGAGGGCACAGGGTGACCGGGAAGGGTGTGCTCCCTGGTGTGACTGGATGGTAGATGGGAGGTAGGGAGCAGCAGGTTAGAGAGGTTAGTGGGGCCTTGAATCCCATCTACACCAACAAGTGTAGACTTTAGCTTGTAGGGTAAGGAGTCTCAGCAGGGTCCCCTGGGCTCTGTGAGAAGTACAGGTATCCCTGGATGGAGAATCCCAGGAAGATGCACTTTAATGAGTGTCTCAGATGGACTGAGATCTACACTGCAGGGAAAAGAAGCCGTAGGTGCCAATGACAAGCTTTACACAAGGGCCTGACACTGGCCAAGTTGGAGAGGCTAGATTGGAGGGGCAAGAATGGAGGCAGAGAGCCCATAGAGGGGCCCATAGAGCATCCAGCCCAGGAAAGATGAAGGCTGAACTGACAATAATAATCGTTAACGTCCATAGAGTGCTTACCATAGGCCCTGTGCCAGCCGGAGCTAAGCACCCAACCTGGTTAATCTCACTGAATTCTCTCAACAGTCCTGTCTGGTAGGTATCTTCATTATTCTTCTTTCACAGTTGAGAAAACTAAGGCCCAGAGAGGTGAAGTGACTTGCCTGAATTCACACAGCTGGCGAGAAGTGTGTGTGTATGTTGGGAGAGTGAGAACCTGGCTGTCAGCCCTACTTTCTGGGCAGTCATGGGGGGGATGGCAGAATTGGTGGGAGCTGTAGGGACATAAGTGGGCGAGACTTGCAGACAATTTGAATGTGGGGCCTTAGGGAGGGGGCGGACTATATGCGGGTAGTTCTAGGTCCCTAACTCCCCACGTCTGCAATCAAAGTTGACAGGAGCCCTGGCAATTCTCTGGCAGTCCAGTGGTTAGGAGTTTGTGCTCTCATTGCCAGGGGCCTGGGTTCGATCCCTGGTCAGGGAACTAAGATCCCTCAAGCTGCGCCGTGTGGCCAAAAAAAAGAAAAAAGGAAAAAAAGAAGTTGAAGGGAGCCCAGCCAACTCCTTCTCTCGCTGCCTTCCCCCTTCTCTGGCTGCTCCTCCATGATGCCTCTGGGCGCCCCCAGGGTACCAGGCATGGGGCCAAGCGTTGTTTGTGTGTGACAGGTACAGATCTCGGTCCATACTTCCTGCGTGTAAAATGCAGAACTTTACTTTTCTTTAACTCAACTTCATCTCTGGTTCCATTGATGGAAATTCAGAATCCCTTCCCTTTCCCCCAGCAGGATGCACCCGGCACCCAATGCTGTCTGTTCACACAGGTCCCCATTGAGATGGGCTGATGGGACCTGCACCCTGAGAAGGCTTCTACATTGTCAGCCTTTGCCTGCAGGACTGGTGGCTTCCTGCTCTCTTCCTGTCATGCTTCAAAGCATAGGAGCTTTTCTGCCACACAAGGACGCAGGCATTTCTGCCGAGCCTTCCATGGTCACTGCACAGCTGCTCCCTCCCCGGGTCTTGCTGCTTCCCTGGGGAATGGGAGTAGCCACCCCCTACTCCTGCCCTCACTTGCTTTTCTGGGATTCATTAACCCACCTGAGAAGCAGGCTATGGGCTTTTCCAGCTGGGACCTTCTACATCCCTCCTCTTGTCACTCTATCCCTCTTTCCTCTTTCCTCTTGCAGCCCAGTGAATCTTTGATACTGTGTACTCTGGGGGTCTGCAAAACCCCCACCCACAAATATTTTGTCTAGGCTTTTCCATTTTCCATGGGACACAGGCTCAGTTTTAGCTTGATCTCCACTTTCTCATTTCCTTTTTCTCTGACTCTTCTCCTGCAGCTGCAGATGCCTCACTCTCCTGCTCTTCCTCCCAGCTCCGTAACTGTTCCTTTTCCGTTTCCTCTGCTCACTCCTTCTTCTCTTCTTTTCACTCTTTATTTATTTTAATTAATTAATTTATTTTTGGCTGTGTTGGGTCTTCGTTGCTGCGCGTAGGCTTTTCTCTAGTTGCAATGAGCGGGGGCTACTCTTCATTGCGGTGTGCGGGCTTCTCATTGCAGTGGCTTCTCTTGTTGCGGAGCATGTGCTCTAGGCACGCAGGCTTCAGTAGTTGTGGCACACAAGCTCAGTAGATGTGGCTCACAGGCTCTAGAGCGCAGGTTCAGTAGTTGTGGCGCACGGGCTTAGTTGCTCCGCGGCATGTGGGATTTTCCTGGAGCAGGGCTCGAACCCGTGTCCCCTGCATTGGCAGGCGGATTCTTAACCACTGCACCACCAGAGAAGTCCCTTCACTCTTTATTTTGTTTTATTTATTTTTTAAAAATCTTTGGCCGCACCACGCAGCATATGGGATCTTACCTAGTTCCCCGACCAGGGATCGAACCTGTACCCCCTGCAGTGGAAGTGAGGAGTTTTAACCGCTGGGCTGCTGAGGAAGTCACTCTTCTTTTCACTCTTTAAATGTGAGTTCTCTTCTCGTCTCTTCTCTCCACCTCAGGCAATCTCACTCCTGGCCCTGGCCTCAAAGACTGCTAGTCTCTATGTTACAGAGGCCAGTGTTCCTGTCTGCTTCTCTCCCAGATCATACCCTTCAGACGGGTGTCGCACAGACACACCCAAACTCAACTCATTGTCTTCTACCTGAACCTACAACTCCTGTGTCTCCAGCGTTCAAAGTGAAAGGCCTAATCATTCATTTGCATGATTATTCAGGCCAGAATTCTGGGCATCACTCGTGATGCTTCTCTCCCCCTCCTTCCACAAATTACCCATCAAGCACTAACTTCTGCTGATTTGTGTGGCAGCCTAGGGAATGGTCAAGTGCATGAATCCTTACAGCCAAACAGTCTGGGTTCAAATCCTGACACTGCCACATTCTAACAGTGTAAGTTTGGACAAGTAACTTAACCTCTCTGTGCTTCAGTTTCCTCATCTATAAAGTGGGCATAATAATAGCACCTATACCTCAAAGGATTGCAATGAGATTTAAATGAGTTACTCTTGGACTTCCCTGGTGGTTCAGTGGTTAAGAATCTGCCTGCCAATGCAGGGGACATGGGTTCGAGCCCTGGTCCGGGAAGATCCCACATGCCGCGGAGCGCGGAGCAACTAAGCCTGTGCGCCACAACTACTGAGCCTGTGTGCCACAACTACTGAAGCCCACATGCCTAGAGCCCATGTTCCGCAACAAGAGAAGCCACCGCAATGAGAAGCCCACATGCCGCAATGAAGAGCAGCCCCCATTCACCGCAACTAGAGAAAGACCACGCGCAGCAACGAAGACCCAACGCAGCCAAAAATAAATAAATTTATTTTTTTTAAAATGAGTTACTCTTCATAAAGATGTACACACTTCATACTACACAGGCATTTGTTGACTAAAATAAACTCTATATTCTAAGTATCTCTTGGACTGGTCCCAAGCTACCATTATCTCTGCACCGTCTTACTGCCCTGACCTAATCGGTCTCGCTGCATCAAATCCCTGCTCTCCTCCAATCCCTCTACACATCCAAGCCAGGGTCACCTTTTCAAAATGCAAATATGATGCAAATACTTAACACTCTTCAATGGCTTCCTACTGTATAGCCCGCACTCTTTAGCAGGCTGGCAAGGCCTGTGAGATCGGGTCCTCACTCGCCTGTCTGGGCTCATCTTCGCCACTGAACAGTCTGGCCTCCCACATATCCAAACGCAGACTAGGGAGTTGCTTCCTTATCATCTGTAAGAGCTGAGTAATCAAAACTGTCCTTTCATTGACAGCAAGTGGAAATTTCACCCAATGGAGCCCAGTTTGTGCCAGGCCACATTCTTGGCTCCCTGAGCACCTGTCACGCCCATTTGCTTCCTGATTCCTTCATTCAGGAAGGATTTATTTCTTTATTTGTAAATAAATTTGTAAATATAGGTTGAGTGATGTGGGGCACCCAGAGAGAAATCCTACCCAGCTTGGCTTGCTCTGGGCCAGGCCCTCTTCTATGTGCTTTACCTGAATTAACTAATTTCCTGTGAGGTAGGTATTATATTCAGCCCCATCTTACTAGTGAGGAAACGGAAGCACAGGGAAGTTAACTACTGTGCCCTGGGTTTTACAGCTAGTAAATCAAAAAGCCTTCTTGGTTCCAGAGTCTTGAGAAGGTTTATGAGGCTGAGCGTTACAAGAACTTGATAGACTTCAGAGACAGGAGCAATCACATTTACTTAGCGGGAGTCCAATGCTTGGTTCCAGAGTCTTGAGAAGGTTTATGAGGCTGAGCGTTACAAGAACTTGATAGACTTCAGAGACAGGAGCAATCACATTTCCTTAGTGGGAGTCCAATGCGAATGCAGAATAAAAAGTTTATGTGTCTCACAGTTTACAGTGTGGTTTCACATGGATCATATCATTTTACATGGATTATATCATTTAACCAGGGATTACAGCAGTACAGACTTGTGGCAAACAGAACAAGGTCTAGAATCAGATAATCTCATATTTCTTTCCCAGCCCTGTCACACACAGGGTAGGTGTTTTAGGGCCTCTTTTTGTGCCTCAATTTCTCATTTGTAAAGGGGGTATAATAAAACAATATATGTCATGCCATTGTGAGGATTAAATGAGATAATAATGCCCTTAGCACAGTGCCTGGCAAGTAGCAAATGCTAAAAATAATAATAATAACTACAATAAGAAGAAGATGCTGGCTTATTTTATTGGACACAGGTGATGTATCAACTACGTTCTGGGCCTCTTAAGCCTCACAAGAGCTCTGCAAGGTTTTGTCCTTATTGTACAGTGAAGAGCACGTGCTGACTAGGTGTCAGGTATTGTTCTAAAGCACTTTGCTGACTCAATCCTCACAACAATCCCAGGGGTAGGTACTACCTATTATAATCCTCTTTGTACAGAGGGGGAAACTGAGCATAAATTAAATAAGTTGATCAAGTTCACAGCCAGCAAGAGAAGCAACCAGGCAGTTTACTTCCAAGGTCCTACTCTTAACCATCTTCCCTTTCAACAACAGGTGAAGAAACAGGCTCAGAAAGTGAAGAGATCCCCACTCCTGAAAAGGAGCGCTAAACTATTTTCCAACCCAGGGATTATCACTATGTCCAGCAGATGGCGCCCCAGGACATAGCAAGCTGTGGGATTCGCATACGCGGTCAAAACTACCATACCCACAATGCAGTGCGGATATTAAGGGCCACCTGCCAGTTTAGCTGTCTGAGGCACTGCCTGTGTGCTCTCCAGGAGGAACGTGTGTGTCTGAGACATTCGGGTCCTTCCTCAATCTTAAGGTAACAAGTTAAAAGTTTTTTCCGCTTCATCTCATCTTCCTTGTCTTACTAGTTGGAGAGCGGAAGGATGAATCCACGCTGCTATTGGTTGGCTTCATCTGCCTTACCCTAACGTGAGGACCCTTGACCTTTAACCCAAGGTGGCGGCGCCAGGAGCCTTAGCTCTTGCTGTGGACCTGAGATGATCTAAGGCCGGGGACTCAGCCTCATGTCGAAGCTAAGCCGGGCCACTCGGGCACTCAGGAAGCCCGAGGCCGGCGGCGTGATCCGGACCATCGTGCGGGCAGGCCAGGCCATGCCCGGGCCCCCACTAGGCCCCGTCCTGGGTCAGGTGCAGCCGCGGCAGGAACCTGGCGTGGGAGGCGTCGGAGGGTGGGAGCTAGAACCCGGGTGGCGGGTGCGGGCTGGGCCAGAGCGGCCTCGGTTTAAAACGCGGCTCTGCTGCCCACACGTTGTATGTCCTTGGGTTAGTTACACAGCCTCTTCGAGATTCAGCTTCCTCTGTTCTTCGTCCACGAGCTGTTGTAAGGATAGAGAGGCGTGAAACATACGAATCATGTGGCACATAAAATGGTAGTTGGATCTGGGTAGAGAAAAGAGAATGGGAGCTTAGGGAAGTGAAGACGGAGGAGAGAATGGATGGAGCCTCCGGGGGAAAGGGAGCCGTCCCTTCCTCCGCACGCTGACCCCTATGCCTCCCTCACAGCGAGGCGTTTCCATCAACCAGTTCTGTAAGGAGTTCAACGAGAAGACCAAGGACATCAAAGAAGGCATTCCTCTGCCTACCAAGATTTTTGTGAAGGTGAGGAGTCGGGACTCTGATCCCCAGTTTCCTTCTCATTCTCCCCAGGCCCTGGAGCTGGTCACCTGGAGTTGCTACTCTGCGCATAACTTGGGGCAAGTGTTTTCCTGTTACCCGGCCCCACTTTCCCCATTTATACAGTAGGGACTAGGCCATATCTTTCCTGAACCCGCGCTGCCATATTGCAGATCTTTCCTTTGTTCCTCCAACTTGCTGGGGCTTCCAGAGCAGAGTTGGACCTGGAATAGAAGTGACAGGGACGTTTGTTGCAGATTTGTTTCTTCTGTGGTTTTGTTGTCAGTTAAAGGGAAGGAAGGTGAGCTGAGGGAAGGGGGGACAGGAAGTTAGAAGTTCCCTGGGCTGGGGCAGCAGGGGTTGGGGGAGGTGGGAAGAAAGATTCTCATGTGTCTTTTTTCCTTTCAGCCTGACAGGACATTTGAAATCAAAATTGGCCAACCCACTGTTTCCTACTTCCTGAAGGCAGCTGCTGGGATTGAGAAGGGGGCCTGGCACACAGGTAAGGGGCAGGGTGGGCATCTGGGCTTCTGGGCTCTGGAAGGAAGCAGTGACACCTGAAGGGCTATTTGTTCCTTGCTCCCAGGGAAAGAGGTGGCAGGCCTAGTGACACTGAAGCACGTGTATGAAATCGCCCGTGTCAAAGCTCAGGATGACGCCTTCGCCTTGCAGGATGTGCCCCTGTCCTCTGTTGTCCGCTCCATCATTGGCTCTGCCCGTTCCCTGGGCATTCGTGTGGTGAAGGAGTGAGTTTCCGGGGAAGCTCAGTGTGAGGGGAGGGCCTGGAAAGTTCTTGACTCTGGGACAAAGCTGAGGGCCCACTGAGTGGGAGAGTCAGCTTCTGAGTTAATGGATCTTAGATTCTTGGGAGTGGGGAGCCTCATTCATTCATTTGGAATGTACTTGTTAAGTACCCATCATGTGTCAGGCATTGTTCTGGACACTGGATGCAGCTAGGAAGGAGGTAGCCGTGCTTGACCTTGCTTTCTAAGGAACTCAGAGTCCAGAGATGGAGGCAGATCCATAAATGGAGCAGTATACTGCCAGATGGTCAGTGTTGATAAAAGGAACTACAGGTATCCTCAGAACAGGGAGCAGAGCCCTGGGAAGTGAGGTCAAGGACTGGGGCAAGCATTGCAAGAAGTAGGAAAGTCCCTGTGAAGGATGTAAGGTGAAGGAATGGAGCAAAGAAGTTCAGTGTGATCTGGATATATAATGCTAGAGGCAGAATGGGACATAGTAGGACGTGAGCCAAACGGACTAGTTGGTTCTCAAATTCAGACTTGATCCTGAGGCCAGCAGCAGGCCCCCTCATGGGGCTTCGGATGGCCTCAGAAATTGTTTCCTTGAAGTGAGATGTAGGGTGGGAGAGCCTCTGGCCAGACGACAGCAGGGGCAACACTCAACCCTTTGCTGGCCTCTTGCTGCTGGTGTCACACCCCATGCAAAGGCTTACGGTTGGTTGTTTCCCAAGAGGAGTGGGGTTAAGCGTGGAACAGGGATAGACTTTATTTTGCTCAGATCTTTACTTGCATTGGGAGTACAGAAGTGAGTGAATCTGATCCTTGCTCTGAAAGAGATATGCGTGCACCACTTGATGACTTCATTTCACAAAATGTTTTGGGGCGCAGAGGAAGGGCAGGTTAATTTGGACTAGGGTGTAGCTGTGCTCATCCTCAAAAGATGAGTAGGGCTTTAAGAAAGGAGTAAAAGGCAGGGGTGATAGTGGGGTGGCAGTTCTGGCAGAGGAAACAGATGAGCAAGGGTATGGGGGCAGGAGGGGAGAGGGGTTCTGAGACAGTGACATGGTGCTGTGAGCTCCCCACCAGTGACCGGCCCTTCACTTACCGTCTGTTTTTCTGTACCTGCAGCCTCAGTTCAGAAGAGCTGGCAGCTTTCCAGAAGGAGCGAGCCCTGTTCCTGGCTGCTCAGAGAGAGGCAGACTTGGCAGCCCAGGCAGAAGCTGCCAAGAAGTGACCCCTGCCCCCCACCCTCCAGGATTTTGAAGGGGCCAGTTGGGAAGGCGGGGCCAGCGGGGAGGAAGGGAGGTCACATCAACCTGATTATATTTTTCTGACTTTAAATTATGTATGCATGTGTGGTTATATCAAAAGGATCAAATGTGAATAAACATCTTTTGTCACCCACTCTCAGTTTCTGCCTTGGGACCCCAGAGAAGGGGACCTCATCCACGCAGAGCGACTGCCCAGGATCTGAATTGGCAGGGGTAGCAGAAAATCCTGTGTTTTCCCATTTTCCAGGGGTGAGAGAAAGGGCAAGGTAGGTGGGGGCATGGCTGCTGGACTTGGGTGTACAGAGGCAACAGATGTTGTTTCTGCTTCCATCAGAAATGCCTCCTATCTCTTGGGGACTTGCCACCTCAACAGAGACAGAACCCTTTGGGGACTTCAGGTCACAGCCCCAAGCAGGGTTGCTACATGGAGTGCCCTGGCTCCCAAGGGCTACTTCAGGCCCCTCTATTAAGCTGACCCTGGCTCTGAGTCAGGTGATATCTGAATGTGAATTATTGTGGGGTTTATGGCTACAGACCCATGGAAGAAGCAAAGCATCGGTAGGTACCTGCCCATGGTGGGAGGAGTCCTTGGGAAGCCCTGGCCTTTTGTTTTCCCATTAGTCATAATATCAAGGACTATTGTCCCCTCAGAGAAAAGAGGAGGAGTTGGGGGGAAAATGGGATTCACATTTACTAAGCACCTGTTGTGTGCTAGGTACTTGGTTTTACACCGAGAAGATTTGGAAAGCATAGGAAAAACCCTACAAGAAAAGAAAAGCCTCAAGTAATCCCCTCACCTAGATGAGATTCCTGGCAATATTGTGGTATATATCTTTTCTGCTTGTTTTTTTTTCTTTGTGTTTATATATAATACTTTAAGAATAAAACAAATTTGGGTCATACTCTAGATACTGTTGTATTCTACTTTTACTTGTAACTTGGCAATGATTTAGAACATTTTTTCATTATTAATCATCTTCCTAAAACAATTTTTAATGGCTACTTAGTATTCTGTCTTATGGGTAGACCATTATTTAACCAAGTCCTCAACTGTTGGGTAGGTTTGTTGTTTGCATTAAAAAAAAAAAATACACACAACCCTGTGATGAACATCATTTGGTCCTCTGCTTCAGGGTCTCCCAAAACTTCAATCAAGGTGTCAGCTGGGGCTGTGGTCTCATCTGAGGCTTGACTGGGGAAGGATCCACTATCAAACTCACGTCGTTGTTGGCAGCATTTAATTCTTTCTGAGCAGTTGCATGAGGGCCTCAATTTCTTGCTGGTTATCAGTCAGAGGCCATACTCATTTCCATTCTCTCTAGCTGTGTTGTCTTGGGCAAGTTACTTAACTACTCTGTGCTTTAGATCCATCATCTATAAGATAGAGAAAATAGTGCTTATCTCAAAAGGTTGAAGCAATAACTGCATATATGGCCAGTTAATTTATGGCAAAGGAGCCAAGAATATATATACAATGGGGAAAGGACAGTCCCTTCAATAAATGGTGTTGAGAAAAGTGGACAACCACTTGCAAGAGAATGAAACTTTAAAAATTAACTCAAAATAGGTTAAAGACTTGAGCATAAGACCTGAAACCATAAAACTCCTAGAAGGAAACAGACTCCTTGACATTGTTCTTGGCAGTGAGTTTTTTTATTTGACCGCAAAAGCAAAGGCAACAAAGCAAAAATAAACAATGGGACTGCATCAAACTAAAAAGCTTCTGCACAGCAAAGGAAACCGTCAACAAAATGAAAAGGCAATGTACAGAATAAGGGAAAAAGATTTATAAATCATATACCTGATAAGGAGTTAATATCCATAGTATATAAAGAACTCATACAACTTAATAACAAAAACAAAAAAAAACCAAAACCAAAAAAACAGAAAAACAACAATCACACACACACACATATACTCTAGTATCATTCAAGAACAAGCAATTCTCTTGCTTCGCATCGCCCTTTAGCCACTGCCCCATTTCTCTGGTTTTTTTTTTTTTTTTTTTTTTTTTGCGGTATACGGGCCTCTTACTGTCGCGGCCTCTCCCGTTGCGGAGCACAGGCCCCGGACGCGCAGGCTCAGCGGCCATGGCTCACGGGCGCAGCCGCTCCGCGGCATGTGGGATCCTCCTGCACCGGGGCACGAACCTGTGTCCCCCACATCGGCAGGCGGACTCTCAACCACTGTGCCACCAGGGAAGCCCCCATTGCTCTGTTTTCTTTCACTGTAACAGTTAAAAGAATTGTCTAAACAGACTCTATACTTTTCATCTCCCATTTACTCTTTGCTTGTAATGTTTTTTGTCTCAAAGTCTGTTGTGTCTGTTATTAAATATACCTACACCAATCTCTCTTTTGTTTAGAGTCAGCACAATATATCTTTTTTTTTACATCCTTTCCACCTTTTCCTGTTATGTTTTAGATGCTCTTGTAACAGAATTAGTTGGTGTGGTAGCCACCTTCCAAAATGGCTCTCGAACCCTACCTCTTAGTAATTAACACTCCCCCACATTGTGCTGGGGTTAGTCTATGTCACCAAGACTGGCAGAAGTGCTGTCATGTCACTTCCAAGATTAGGTCATCCTAATCCCCACAGCTCCCATCTTGGTTACCTTCTCTCCTTTATAGTTGCACCCACCCACCTCTCTCCTAGTAACCTAATCCCTGGCAACCACTTTTCTGTTCTCTACCTCTATTATAGGGAGGTCTTTGTCCTCATTTCTAGAATGCTATATGAGTGAACTCATACAGTATATGTCCTTTTGAGGTTGTTTTCTTTTCTCACCCAGTCTAATGCCTTTGAGATCCATCCAAGTTGTTGTGTGTATTAATAGTCTGTTCCTTTTTCATTGCTGAATAGTATTCCAAGGTATGGATGTACCACAATTTGTTTAATCATTTATCTATTGAAGGGCATTTAGTTGTTTCCACTTTTTGGCTATTACAAATACAGGGATTATTCTTGAAAGATGTAATTTTCATTCCTCTGGGATAAATGCCCAGGAGTGCAATTGCTGGGTCATATAGTAATTGTGTTTTCAGTTGTTTAAGAAACCTCAAAATTATTTTCCAGAGTAACTACATTACTTACACTGCCCCAGCAATATATGAATGATCCAGTTTCTCTGCAGCCTGATCAGAACTTGATGTTGTTGTTATTATTTTAGTTGTTCTAATAGGTGGGTTGTGATATCTTGTTGTGGTCTTAATTTGTGTTTCCATAATGTCTAGGGTTGTTGAAAATCTTTTCATGTGCTTATTTGCTATATATCTATGTTCTTTGGTGAATTGTCTCCATTTTTTGGTCCATTTTCTTTTCTTTCTTTTTTTTGACTGCACTGTGTGGCTTGTGGGATCTTAGTTCCCCAACCAGGGGTTGAACCTGGGCCCTTGGCAGTGGGCCCAGTGAAAGTGCCGAGTCCTAACCACTGGACCGCCAGTGGAATTCCCTTTTGTCCATTTTCTAATGAATTGTTGTGTTTTTCTTTAACTGCTGTGTTTTGAGAGTTTTAGGTAGGAGCTCTTTGTCAGGTATGTGGTCTGCAAATATTTTCTCCCATTGTGTAGCTTGTTTTTTCTTCCTCTTAACAAGATCTTTCACAGAGCAAAAGTTTTCAATCTCAATAAAGTCCAATTTATCAATTATTTTCTTTTATGGATCATGCGTTTGGTGTCATGCCTAAGAACTCTTCACCAAACCCTTGGTACCTAAGATTTTCTCCTATGTTTTTTCCTAAAATGTTATATTTATGGCTTATTTTTAGCTCTCTGTCCACATCATGAAAACTTTATTATAGCTGTGTCTTCTTTTATTTATTTATTTATTTATTTATTTTTGTGGTACATGGGCCTCTCACTGTTGTGGCCTCTCCCATTGCAGAGCACAGGCTCTGGACGTGCAGACTCAGCGGCCATGGCTCACGGGCCCAGCTGCTCCGCATGTGGGATCTTCCTGGACCGGGGCACGAACCCGTGTTCCCTGCATCGGCAGGCGGACTCTCAACCACTGCGCCACCAGGGCAGCCCCCCCCTTTTTTTTAATTTGATAAGCAACTTTATTTATGAATCACCTGGGGACATTTGTTAAAATGCAGAATTTAATTTAATATCTGAGGAGGGACTCACGATTTTGAATTTCTAACAAGCTCCCAAGGGTTGCCGGTTTCTGGACCAAAACTCTGAATACCAAGGTGGGGAGAGGTGAGATAGAAATATAAAACAGAAGAAAGGAGAATGATGAGGTGAGGCAAAGAAAAAATACGGTTTGTTTGAGGTCATGGCTAGGGATGCGCCACTTTACATGGACCATGGAGATCAGTAGACTTTCTTTAAAAACTATACCTATTCTGCTATATCTTGGTTAGTTTTTAGACGGCAAAAAATTTCTGCTTCATTTACAGTCTTAGTAGTAATTTTTCAGAGGGAGCTTGAAGTTGCTACTGGTAGAAAAAAGAGTAGGAAAAGTCAGACATGTACAATGTTTTGAAGGACCAAATGTTACTCTTCCATTTGTGTTCTCAGGTAGCTTCCAAAATCCTAGCATTTCCCCAGCTTGGTTATCCAGCCTGGCACATACTTTCCTCCTCCTTAGCTAGATATAATTTCCTTGTATGTTTGATGGAAACTCAGTTGGCCTTAGGGAAAGCATTTAATTTGCTGAATTCACATGAATTTTTAACAACAATCATGCATTTAATCCTATTGGGGGACTTGCATTTTAGAGGAAGGACTGCTTATTCAAGAACAATAAATCTTAAATAGTGCATCATATTTGGGTGAGTCTAACTTTCCTAATCCTCATAAATCACCTCATGGACCACTGTTCTTCTAGGAATGGGAGATGTAACACTTACTCTCCTGGTGCTCTTACATGCAGTCTTCTCAAAGGATTATAAAAAATCATTCTGAAGTTTTACTTTTTTATAACAAGAGTACAAAGAAGTTAAGATCTTGTTGACTCTCACTCTCAATATATATATTATGTATAGGTTCAATTCAACCTAGGTTTTAAGAAAAAAAGCCATGGCCATTTCTTTTTGAAAAATTTATATATTGTTGCATTTTATTCCAAGTTTCCTATTTGAGTGATGTGAATGAGGTCTGCTGTCACCCCCTGCTTCTGATGATATTAGTGACTTCCATACTGCACCTTTTATATTTTTCAATTTTTGTTGTACTTCTGCCACAGCTCCATAGTGAGAGGAGCAGATGATTTCTAACTATTGTGTGGCTACTTCTTCCCCTGGACTATTTGGGTGTGCTCAGTTACAGCACTGTGTCAGATGTCTTCCAACTAAACGATGATTACATTGCTTTTTTCATCTATTCTGTAGATAATCTTAGTCACTGGCCTGCAGCAAAGCTGGAATGAAGTCTCAGAGGTATATTTCAACTTGCAAAACAATCATGAAGGTTGGCCTTGCATTTTCATAAGGCAGTTTGTGTTTTCTTAAGGAGTTCTTATCCTGTGCCTAAATGGCTTTACTTGCCTTGTGAGAATCAGCTGACTTTTTTTTTTTTTTTTTTGGCAGTATGCGGGCCTCTCACTGTTGTGGCCTCTCCCGTTGCGGAGCACAGGCTCCGGATGCACAGGCTCAGCGGCCATGGCTCATGGGCCCAGCCGCTCTGCGGCATGTGGCATCTTCCCGGACTGGGGCACGAACCCATGTCCCCTGCATTGGCAGGTGGACTCTCAACCACTGTGCCACCAGGGAAGCCCATCAGCTGACTCTTTATGTGTGTGTGACTTCATCGAACCTTTTAAGAAACTATTTCTTGTTATTTTCAACTTTGGCATTTCCAGGCAAAAATTTGCATAGATATTTGCATAGAAAATATGAGTCTGCTTCCAAGCCTTCTAGCAGGGACTTTGTATCAAAAGTGAAAAGGAAAGAAGATGAAGCTAAAATCCTTATACATGGCTACTTGGGTGTAACTAAGAAGCAATCTAGACATCCTGGTTTGCTTGTAAGCACATCATGGGTATATAGTGCCAATCTTAAATTTGAAGAAGTTTGAAATTAGCTATGTCTTCTTAAGCACCATGTCCTCTTAAACCATATCCACAGTATAGTTATGTTTTACATTTAAGTCTGTGACCATTTTGAGTTAATTTTTGTATAAAGTATGAGGCTTAGGTTGAAATTCTTTTCTCCCCCGCCACGGACGTCTAATTACCCCAGTAGCATTTGTTGAAAACGTTATTCTTCTTCCATTGAATTGCTTCTGCACTTGATTTTCTTCAGCTCTGAAAATCTGGGGAAATTCAGTTCTGCCCCTCAGAGGTTTTGAGTTTAGCAATCATCCCCATGCAGATTTGAAATCTGGCTGATGTCTCGATGGGGAGACTGGTCCTGAGTTTCTGGCACTGTGTATGACATAATTATACTCCATATGCAGTATATGCCACCAATTTTTATTTCAAATAATGATTTTTAATTACATGTGTTCATTATATCAATAGGGTGATTTTATGTTGCTCAAATAACTGAAATAGAAAATCATATTTTGGATTGTGTACTTTTACTAAAACTTGGCCTAGTATAGATTATAGTAGCCTGTGATATATTAAGATACCCACATGGTTTTCAGACAATGTACAAACAGGTCACTCAGCACATTGTTTTATAATTTTTTGCCAAAAAAAAACCCCAAAAAACCCTTGATACGGGTTCCAATTTTCCATTTCCAATTGTTTTCCAATTGAATTTTTAATTTCAGTTTTCATCTTTTTTATCGTATTTCTAGAAAATCTATTGGTTCTTTTTCAAGTCTGCTTATCACTGTTTTCATTTCGTGTTCCCTGTAGATGTTCCTTTTTTTTAAACTTTGCATATTTGAATCACTTCTTATTTATTTATTTATTTTTATACTTGCCTTGTGGACTTTATTTTTTTTAATTAATTTTTATTGGAGTAGAGTTGATTTACAATGTGTGTTAGTTTCTTCTGTACAGCAAAGTGGATCAGTTATACATATACATATGTCCACTCTATTTTAGATTCTGTTCCCATATAGGCCATTACAGAGTATTGAGCAGAGTTCCCTGTGCTATACAGCAGGTCCTTATTAGTTATCTATTTTATATATAGTAGTGTGTATATGTCAATCCCAATCACCCAGTTTATCCCCCTCCCTTTCCCCCTTGGTAACCCTAAGTTTGTTTTCTATATCTGTGACTCTATTTCTGTTTTGTCAGTAAGTTCATTTGTACCATTTTCTTTTTAGTGAGTTACTTAATTTTTTAAAGTGTTTTTTTGTTTGTTTGTTTTTCATCTTTTTGGCCACGCCACACGGCTTGCGGGATCTTAGTGAAACCGGGCATTGAACCCGGGCCCTCGGCAGTGAAAGCACTGAGTCCTGACCACTGGACTGCCAGGGAATTCCCCATGTTCCCTGTAGATGTTCTTGACTTGGTAATTAACTGCTTTAAACATGAAAACGTATAGTTGTTTTAAAGTCAGTAACTGACCCCTCCGATATACGCACTGTGTGTATCTGTTTTGCTAGTTCCTGCCCGTATTGTCTTGCTTCTTTGTGTGTCTGGTTATCTTTGACTGTGTCCTGCTCAATGCCTGTGACACGTTATTTATGGAAGCTCCTTGAGGCCTAAGATGGATATGCCCTCATCCAGAGAGGTTTTCAGTTAGTCCTGCCGGGCACGAGAGGAGACTACAAAAGTCCTGATATTCATCTCATCCCAGGCTAAATACACAGCAACTCTTCACCCGGTTACTAAAGTCAGAGACACAAGACTCCTCTCTTTTCCTCACGCCCCTCTAAACACATTAGCAAATCATGTTAGTTCTGTCTCCAAAGTATCCCCAATCCAGTCACTTACCCCCATCTGTGCCTGGTGAAAGCTCTCATCCCCTCTTGCCTGGACCACGGCAGGAGCCCAGCTGGTCTCTCGGCTTCCACTCCTGCCTTACTAATCCTTTCTCCACACACTGTCAGAGGGATGGCTTAAACATGTGAATTAAATCATGTCATTCCCCTGCTTAAATCTCCTCAATCAATTCCTATTGCATGTGAAATAAAATCTAAGTTTCTTATTGTGGTGTAAGACCCTGAGTAATCTTTTCCCTCCTCTCCAACCACTCTTCCTCTCGCTGGCCTTGATCCAGCCACACTGATTTCCTTGCTCGTCCTTAAACAGGTCAAAGCCTTTCCCATTTAAATACCTCTACTCTTGCTTTCCTTTGGCCTGGAACATTCTTACTCCTGTTCCTCGTCTTTGATATCTTAGCTCAATGTTACCTTCTAGGAAAGGGCTTCCTGTCACCCCACTCTACGTTAGGACCCTCTGAACCAGAGCTGTGGTTCTCTACCGTAGCAGCCTGGCTCTGTCCCTTACTGCACATTCTGTATGCTCCTTTGAGACTTTACTTACTTTTTGTTACATCTCCCCACAACTAGAATGTAAGCTCTGTGAGCCCAGAGATCTTGTCTGTCTTGTTCACTGCTGTGTCCCCAGCACCCAGAAGCGTTCCTGGCACATGTAGTTACTGTGAATATTTCCCACATAAAAAAAATGAGGCTGCAGAGCCAGCCCTTGGGGTCAGTCTTTATGACCCCAAAACTTGTGCTCTTTCTCCTACATTCTGCTCCCAGGGCAGAGTCTGGAATCCGTGGGAAGGGAACTGGCTGAGGGTCAGATCTGGCTTCTGCAGCGACTCTGGTAGTGCCATCGGACAAGTCCTTTCCTCCCCGCTGGCCTCCGTTTATCCACCAGTGCTAAGGTATGACGCTCTGAGCCACAGGGACCTTGCCAGTGAGAGGAACAGAAGCAGATCCCTCTCTGTCCAGCAGGTAGAGCCATTGGCTCTTGAACTTGGCTGCCGGGATCTCTCATTCAGAATGTTGAGATGTCTTCTCATCAAAACGCACACTCTACTATCACCTACCGCCACCACCAAACACCAGTGAGGTGTTCATTTTTTTGCTCACATTTTAAAATTTTTTAAATGTTCATTTATTTAGTTTTACTTGTTAAAGAAACTTTTTATTTCGGAATATATTTAGATTTACAGAAATGTTATGAAAATACTAGTTTCCATATACTCCACACCTATTATTTCCCCTGTTATTAACATCATACACTTATATGGCACATTGGTCACATTTATGAACAAATATCGATACATTATTATTAACTAAAGTCCACACTTTATTCAGGTTTCCTTAATTTTTTATTTTATTTTTTTGGCCACGCCAGGGGTCTTAGTTTCCAGACCAGGGATCGAACCCATGCCCCCTGCAGTGGAAGAACAGAGTCCTAACCACTGGAGGGCCAGGGAATTCCTGGGTTCCTTTTGTTTTTAACCTATGTCTATTTTCTGTTTCAGGATCCTATCTAGAACACGTTACATTTCGTCATCATGTTTCCATAGGCTCCTCTTGGCTGTCCCAGCTTCTCAGACTTTCCTTGCTTTTGATGACCACCAGGGAGGTTTTAGGTTTTTTTTTTTCAGTTGATGAACAGTTTTACTAGAAAATGAACAATTTTTCCCAGTGTTTGAGACATAATGGACATATAACACTGTATAAGTTTAAGGTATACGACATAATGATTCGATATGTGTATATATTTCAAAGTGATTGCCACAGTAAGTTTAGTTAACATACCAGGGGTGGTTTGTAGATGGGACTCCAACATGTGTCTTGAGCTTATGGTCACTTAAGGTTCAAAGCTGAAAGATACAATGCTTGGCCCTCTGGGGAACTTAGGCACAAAATTCTTGTGGTAGAAATTGGTAACTTCCTACTCAGGTTCTTATTAGGCTGACCTTCAGAAGTGGTCCTCTCGATAAAATGTTTCTAGTGTGCCTGCCGTGTGTTTGGCCCTGTGATCGGCACCAGTGGGGGGTGGAGCAGAGACAGGGTCCTTTTGGGGCTTCCAGTCCAGTTCTTTTGTTCAAGTTGGAGAATAGACGCACAGGAAGGCAGAAGGTAACACTGCACCTTCCTGTTTCACCCAAGGATGTATCCAAGGTGGAAAAAAGGTGACAGGTCCCTGGAATGCCTTCCCATAGGACCTCTGAAGGGCATGGCCTCAGAACTGGAGGATTTGGAATGAGAGGAGGTTTAGGGAATTCTCAGTGTTGTGCTCTCAGCTCCTGCAATCCAGCCCCCGTATTTCAGTGGGCTGGGGTGGGGGAGACTGGGGCCTGGAGTTTCCTTCCCCACCTTGAGAAAGAAACTTGTAAGCCTTCGTGGTCACCATTGCTTTCTAATTCAGTTTAATAACTTAAGTCCTTTCTGTGCTCCTCAGCTTATAAGAGGCCCCATCACGTCCTAGCAGCATCTTTGGGAGGTCAGGGCCGTTTCTTTCAGCCCCATTTTACCTGTGAAGAAACTGAGGCTCACGTCCTACTCAGCAGATAGTGGAGGTGGAATTTGAATCCAGCTCTTTCTGGCTCCTAATTTTCATTTCTGCCCCCACCATATCCTGTGGTGTATGGCCCTCAAGCTTAGAGGAAGACAGTGTTTTGGGAAACTTTTCCTCTTGATCCACTAAGTTATATTCTGCTCAGAAGTTTGGGGTCTGCTCTAGTTTGTGGACTGGGAGGGGAGGAGGCCCCTGCTCCAGCCCAAGCCTGCCCTTCCTGGGGAATCTGGCAGAGGAGACAGGCCAGGGCTTGGAGGCAGAGGACGTGGGTGTATTGCCCACCTGTGGCTCTCACTAACTGTGGGAGTAAAAAAATCACTTTTTCCTTGTGATCCTCAGTTTCTCCATCAATGAAATGGTGCTTATACACCTGTCCAGAGGCTTTATTGCAGCGACTAAGTGATATAAAATTGTTTGTCAGCTGAAAGCCCCATTCAGGGATAAAAGAGGTGGTTATCATTTCCAGTGAGAGATCCAGGACCCTAAATCCAGGGAAGCTGCTTGCCTGTAGGGCCAGGCTGAAGAAAGAAACTCATGTTCTGAAACTCCAAACTCATGTCCAGGAAAATGCCAAGCTGAATCCCCTACCCATCCCCAGACACTTCTGCTCCCTCCCACACTGGAAGCACTGCAAGCCCGGAGCAGAGAGGAGACTCCAGTACCCTTTAGCATTGGATGTCAAAGCATCTTGAAGCCAAGACGTAGCATCTGTTTCAGCTCCAAACTCTCAGCTTCTAGAACAGGGTGGGCCACACACAGAACACTCAGGTGTTGAGTGAATGAATGAATGAGTGCATGAGTGAATGAAGAAATGCCAGGGCTGTCAGCAGGTCCAGAGTTTACCTCCTAACCTCCAGGCTCCCATTGGGACCTCTCAACCTTCTCAGGTCACCACCCTTCCCTTTTCACAGAAGTGCATGACACCAGGTGTACCAAAAAGGCAAACTGGACTTTATTATAAAGTTGGCTACAAAGTCACCGCAGCACCACGAGGTGACCACCTGGGTAGTCCCAGGCAGTTGGGCAGCCGGGTGAGTCCCGCACCAGGTACACGCACTCGTGCAAGCACACGTGTGACGGCGGCAGGTCTGCCTTCCTCCATCGGAAAGGAACGTAGCGTCTCTTCGCGCCCCCCACCCCAGGCGCGGGGCGCAAAAGTCACAAGAAGGGCCGCCAGGGCGGCAGAGTCCATCGGAATTGAAATCCCGTTACTGGTGTGTAGAGAATTCTACGTGGGTGTCAAGAGCCCCTCAGGGCACAGGCTGGCCCAGGTGGGCACTGCCTTTCCCCCACCAAGGCCCAGGGGTGGCTTGGCCCCCAGGAGTGGAGAACTGGCCCAGGCCCATGGGGCAGCGCGGGGCGGGGGAAGTGAGACTCCCCCATTCTCCGCTTGAAATCCCATTCAAGGAAACTCACTACGAGTGAATACAGATTGAAATGGAAACTGGGATTGCTTGATGTCTCTAAATTTTAAAAAGAAGCTCCCCTCCCTTGCCCTCCCACCTCCCCCCCCCCAAATCCTGCAGGGCCTGGGGAATCGGATCTATCCCCCTCTGGCCCCCAGAATCCCCCCAACAATCCCGGGGGGGTGGAGAGCGGCTCCATGTCTTGATGACAATATGCCATACTTGACGACGTTAAGTCACAGACTTATTCAAAACGTTGGTTCCCCTCCACTTCCATCTGCAGAGAGAGAGAGAGAGAGACAACAGTCAGTTAGGCCTATTAGGAAAGACAGGCTGAGGATGTGGTGCACTGTTGGCACATAGTATGGGCTTCCAGTACGCTGGTCCAATGACTGAATGATCACCAGAGGCTCAGAAGATACGGGAGTAGTTTGGATGAATGGAGTGAAATTATGTCTGTGGTTTTGGAAAGGATGGAGCCATAGCAGGGACACTCTGTCGGGGCCAGGGGCTGAGTCCCACTCTCTTTCCCAAACTCCTATAAGCTCTCACTCTGTATTCCCTTTGGGGGACAAAGAATACTGAGATAGAGCTCTAAACCCGCTTCCATCAGTTTGTTGTGCAACCTCAGGGGAGTTTCTTTAACTTCGGGATCTTGACTGTCTTCATCTGTAAAATGGGGTGGGATGGCTGATCTAGGTCCCTCGTAGAGTTAAGAAGCACAAACCGTTACCCAAGATTCTCTTGCATCTTATCCCACACCCCTAATTTCTGCCCCCCAGGCCTACTTGTCCAGAACTTCCATATTGTTTTCATTAGTTCTTATCCTAACCGCTATCCTACACAGCAGGTGATCTTATCCTATTAGTGAAACTGAGGAACAGAGAGGGCAGTTTACTCATCTAACTCCACCCAGCATCTCATTGGCAGGAGAGGAACTTGAGTTCTTGAACATTTTGGCTCAACTCACCTTCATGGAAGCTGTCTTGAACTTGGCTCTGGAGTTGATGCAACTCATCAGTAAACCCATCGTAGGGGAATGCTGAGACACCTGTCTCAAAGGCGGTTTCGTATGTGGCCAGGTCCTCCAGGAAGCTGCTATCTTCTGGGGACAGGTTGTTGCGAGGTGATGGGGCCCCTCCTGGGACTGCTGCCTCAGGATCCTCTGAACTCCATTCCCCATTGGGGTCTGGGGTAGAGAGATCCATGAAGATGTCTTCCACGGGCGTCTCTTCCAGGAATATATCAGGGTCAGTCAGGAAATCCAGGTCCTGGCATTTCCAGGGTTTTAGGTCCAGGCTGAGCACAGGGGGGCCAGCTCCTGCCAGGGAAAGGTTAGGGTCCAGGGGCTCCAGCCCGCCAAGTGGCTCTAGCCCACCCGTGCCAGCCTCTGCTGAGAAGGGCCTGTCCATGCCCTGAGCCAACTGGCTGATCTGCTGGATAAGACGGTCTATCTCATTCTGCTCCTTCTCCGAATAGTGGAAGAAGCTCTGCTTGACTGGAGAGGCCTCAGGTGTAAGCAGGCCTTCGGGCACCAGGGGGACATCCACAGAGAGGGGGCCCCGGAGCTGGGCTAGGGCCAGGAGTGTGCAGTCCCCATTACCAGGGCTGCTAGGACTTGGGGGCAACTTCTCATAGAGAAAACTGCATCCCTCCTGGGCGAAGTAAGTCTTGGTGGGATTAGGGCTCAGTTGCTCTGGGAAAGTTTGGCTGGGGCTGTTCAGGTGTGCTTGGAATGCTGTGCTTGGAGAAGTCACCTGCTCATGGGTAGGGCTGTTCAGACGCTCTGGGAAGTTGGCAGTGGTGGGAAGCAGCTGATCTGGGAAAGTGGAGGTGCAAGGATCTTCATAGCTTCTGGCTGAGGTTTCAGTCAGTTGGCCTTGTAGTGGGCTAGTCAGTGGATCTGGGAAAGTTGCACTGCTGGGCGTCAATTGATCAGAGAAGGTCACAGTGCTCGGAGTCAGCTGTTCTTGGAGAGAGCTGGATGGAGTGGGCAAGTGGGTCTGGAAGGGCTCATGGAGGCTGAAGAGGAAAGCACAGCCTCCCGGCTGGTGGGGCGTGTAGGGTGGGGTGCACACAAGATCCTTGCTCAGGTCTGCTTGAAGAGAAGGCTCAGGGCCAGATGGAAATGTCAGGTAACTGAAGCCAAGCTCTTTGGGGGGTCGGGGAAGCTCTTCTGGTGTTGAGACAGCACCCAGCTCAGGAGCACTGGGGAAATTGGTGCTTCGGGGAGGCCCCATGGTGAAGAGTGGATTAGGGCCAGAGCATTGCTCCTGCGAGAGGATACTCTCCGGGAATGAGGGCAGCATGGTCGGGGTGCCCAGGACATAGGCTGCCTGGGTTTCTTCAGAGTTTAACTGCTGGCGGAGGCTCCAGGCTTCCGTGTCACTGGAGAGGAGAGAAGAGGCAGCCGGTAAGGGTGTGGTGTCCATTCCCAGAGAAGTTCTCTGATTTGTATCTCCTCCATGTCCACCTCAGCTGCCTCCCAGGCCCCTGGCTTGCAGCTCACCTGATTGGGTAGTTATTGGCAGTAATGGGACCCTCCGGACCTTCTGAATATAAAAGGCAATAAATCCATGCCCAGCCTCCAGGCTTGGCCAGCAGTCTCACCACCATCTCTGCTTGAATATCTCCACTCTCAGCCACTGAGGAGAAAGAAGAGATGCAGAGTTAGGACACCCATCAGACAGCACCACCTATTCTCCCCACTCTCTGACCTCTCCACTGAATTGGGGTATTCATGACATCCTCTTTTCTGACTACCTTAACCTGCACCATTCAACTCCCCACTTTGACCTCACCACTCAGAGTCCCCCAGTTCTGATTCTATTCTCACCTTGACTCCTTACCCTAGTGTTCACCCTATAGCATCCAAAGCTGTTAGCCTCTGATATCTCCCCGACATCAGTCTTGATCACAGCCCTTCTTGGTCAGGTTTCCCATGCCCTTTCCCAACTCCCTGTCTTGTCCTCAGCCTCTCTGGACACTCACACAGGCGGTAGTGTTGAGCAGAAGCGTGGCCCAAGTCCTCAGGGTGCAGCAGTCCATACCATGATTTACAGAGCAGTTCACTGCGCTCAAAGCCCAGGTAGATTAGGACACTGGGAAGGTGGAAAGGATGAGGTCAGCTTTCTGTTTTCCCTGCTTGATACCCAGGCATCTCACTCCCTCCCAGGTCTTCTGCACCCTTAGATCCCATCCTCCCTGTCCCTGACTCCAGAATCTAGGGTCCCCTCACCTCTGACCTGCCTTTTCCCTGGAGTCTGAACACTCTGGGCTTACCTCTCTGAGATGTCCAGCAGGGCCAGGTCCTTAGCGTGATGGCTCTGGAACATGGCCAAGAAAAGTGAGGCAGGGCCAGGACCAGGGCCAGGGCCAGGGCCAGGGCGGGGTCTTGTCTCCAGTGGAGCACAGAAAGCTGTGAACACAGGATTTCCTGCCCAGTAGGCCCCAGGTGGGTGAGCGTGGAATCGGCCTCGAATAAGCACCAGTTTGTTGCCTGCACTCTGGCGCCTGAGGGACTTGGAAGTGTTGAAGCGACAGCGGAAGAGGCGATCTAGGTGAGTGAAGAGAAAAACTGGTAAGAGAGTGAATGGCTGAGAGAGATGGCAAATGGGAAGGAGCAGGGCAGCAGGAGGCATATTGGATTGAGGAAAGGAGAAAGGAGTTCTCACCATTATCCAGAGCAGAGGGCAGGGTGAGTTGCTGGCGCACAGTTAGGTGGTCAGCTGGATCAATGATGTCGTAGATACTGTCACCCTGGGCAACCAGGTCCACCTGGAGAAATGTAAAGGAGAGATGACCATTAATGAAGGCAGCAAGAGCCAATCCTTGGCACATAGCATCTTGTAGGCTATAACTTCCTCCCCTGTAATTCCCAGATTCTCAAAAGTGGAAAACTCATTGTGTTCCCATCCGTGCTGCAGTCCAAGCTGAAAGGGTCCTCAGCACTCACCATGGAGTGGCCCAGATGCTCGCTCACACTCTCAGAGAGATATAGCAGCTTCCCCTCCGCCGTGAACACAAGCAGGAATCCAGGTAGTGCTGCCACTATGTCTTCAAGCTCTTGAGCTGAGAGAAGCCCTGTGGGGCCCGCCAGAGGAGTGCCTGCAGAGTGAGAAGACAGGGTGAGTCAGGAGGAAGACTGGGAAGCAAAGCAGAAGTGAGAAAGACATGGACCGGGTTTCAGAAATTCTGAGGAATTTCTCATGGACCTGCTTCTGCACACACCTGTTGACCTGCTGCCCACAGCTCTTGCCCGGGGAACCTGTTGCTGGATCTCTCCAGCCAGCGAGCCCTTCGACTTCTAAGTCGGGGCTGGGGCTTTGGCGGGTCTGTGTTTCAGGACCACGGACAGCGCTCCAAAGCCGACCGAGCGTTCAGCACCGCGGGCAGTGCCTTGCAACCCGGTGGTGCTGTCAGCACCGCGGGCAGCGCTCCACCGGCTGCAGAAGAGCCCTTCCAGTATCGTGAACAGCATCTGTGCTTCCCCAGGCTTTGGCGGCTCCGTCCCTGTAACTTCCCGGGTTTCCCTTCGCTGGCTCCCCGGAGCGCCTCTACGCTGGTGGGGACTGGGGCCATTCCGTCCTGGCTCTCCCCCTCCCATAAGTCTGGCACCAGGGACACTATCCAGGCTCTCTAATCCTCATTCAGAACTAAGGTGAGGTTTGGACAGAACTCAGGAGGAAAAGTGGGAATTCCTGAGTTCTCCTAGTTCCTTCTCACCCCAGCTCGCCGACACGCTGCCCTAGACCTGCGGCAGTCCCAGTGGGTTCCCTCTGCTTCACTCTCCCCGGCGCGCGCCAGCTCGTGTCTCCGCCCCAGTTTGCTCACCTCCAGCGAAGAAGACGCCCTTGCGAGTGTAGATGCAGGCAAGACTCATAATGTGCAGGTAGGACAGCCGGACCTTGTCCGCTTCGGCCAGCGGCAGCAGCTCCTTGAGGTTCCGGATCTCAGCGTTGATCTGGTCGCGGCGCGCCTTGGAGGCGCCCTTGGTGGAGCGATACATGACTAGCGGCTGCGGAGCTCCAGCTCGGGCGCTCCGAACACCTGCGTTCCTGTCCCGACGCACCGGTGGCTTCCTCCTTGCTTCCCCGTCTCTCGCTCAGGCTCTTTCTCTCTCTGTCTCCTCTCCTGGGCTCCGCTCGGCTGCGCTGCCCCCCTTGCCTGCCTTGTTCCGCCTTATATAGCTCCTGTCAGGCGTGGGGGGCTCGCTTTAGAGAAAGGGGGGGCGGGAGGCTGGGCTAAGCAAGCTGCAGCGGGAGCTGCTGGCTGGGGTTGGGGGGGCGCGCTCCTCCTCCCTCCCAGGCTTCCGACGTCATCCCATGACGTAGAACGAGAGCGGGAGGGGTGCCGGGAGGAGGGGGAGAACGCAGGCTGCGGAGGGGGCCGCGGCTGGCGGCAGCTGCGCCGAGAGGCAGGCGCTGCTTTAGGAAGGCCTGAAAGGGGGTGCAGGGACCCAGGTATCCTAATGTATTCAGCTGAGGGAAGGGACAGGGCAAGGGTTGGGGCGGTCTGAAGCCCCTGGCAGGAGAGTCTGTAGAGGGGCTCGCTCTGACAATGATTTTTCTGAAGAGATAAGGGAAAGGGGAGGAGCAGGGTCGTACACAAATCCCCCCTCCCTATTTGCCAAAGGTCAAGTTCGTCTGGGGCGGGGCGATGGGGGTGGGGAGAAGGACCTTCCTTGGCCTCTGTGGGATAGGTCACAGCTGGGGTTTCTCTCTAGGGATTACTCAATCCGGGATTCCCTTAGTCACTTTCAAAGAACATATCTCCTCCTCCCCCCTTTCCAAAGCCGGGCCTTGCTGATTTAGCAGGGGGAGGCCGGTGGGGCTCTATGTCCCTAGGATGGGTGGGAAAAGGGTCCTGAGGGAGAGGAACCAGCTGAATCTGGCCTTGGTTCTACTTTCCCACAGCCAAGAATAGGAACACTTGCACCAACGCCGCAGTCGGCAGTGACTCTTCGTTTCTCTGTCAACTAATTAACCTCAGCCACTGACGGGGGAAACTGAGGCAGGGTCCCAGGGCCTGGTGAGGATCTGGGTCTACACCAAGGTATCCCTTCCCCCATTGCCAGCCCTCAGAGCCAGCGGCTCCCCCCGCCACCACCCCCATATCCCTCCACCCCCCCGCTCGAGTGCAAGCCTCGTCTCCCCGCGGGCCGGGGGCGGGGGCGGGGCCGGGGGAATCCCAGCTCCATATTAGGACAGGAATCCTCCGGCGGCTGCTGCGGCGGCGGCAGCGGCGGGCGGGGCCTGGCTGCCTCCGCCACGCTCCGGAGGGCTCCCCCTGCCTCCAGCGGGGAGGATGGGGACGCAGCAGAGAAGCGAGGGGGCCGTGCTGGACCCTCTGCACGATCCAGGCACCTACCAGAGACCCCTTAACTCCGTCGGGCTGTCCACACTCCCCTCCAACCCCCTCCCCGTCAACGGCGGTAGGATTCCTCGCTGTCTCTCCATCTTCAACTCTCCACATACCCCCCACCGCCCCGCACCAGCTAGTTTCTTTATCTCATTGCCGGCTTGGTGGTCTATCTCAACTTTGTGCGCCCTCTGCGCCCCCCCCCAACGTCCCCCTTCTGCTCTCTGTCGTCTCTCTTCTTTGTCAATTTTGTCTCCACATCATATCACTTTGCCCTATCATTTCCCTCTTTCTTCTTGCTCTTTTCTGCACGGATGGTCACTCTCTACTGGGGTTGAAGGGTGCCTTTGTTTCCCCCAAACAAAGGGGAAAGAAATGGGCTAGGGGACATTTTATCTGAAATCGAATTCTGTGGGGTAAGGGTGTGTGTGAAGTCACGTGAGGGGCTGGGGATGGGACCACTTAAAATTTGGGGGAAAGGGATTGGCCTGATTGTAGAAAGCCACGTAGGAGGGGTGGAGATAAACTTTGACAGCAAGAAGCAAAATTTGGGGTCTTCACTCCTCGTGGAAAAGGGTGGAAGCAAGAGAGGTAGAGTGGGAGGAGGAGAGACAGCTGAGAAGAAGGCTGTCTAAGAAGGGGGTCTCTGAGGGCCCAATCCTGACCTCTTGTGTATTTTGGGAGATGTTGGGTCCATCCACATCAACCTTCCCGTATTCAGTGGCACAGCTGAGATGGAGGGAAGGGTTATGTCTGTCTGCCACTATCTCTAACCCTATTTACCTGGGTGACAGAAAAATGGTTCCTTCAGAAAGCGTATCTCTGTTCCACTTTCATCTCTGTCTGACCCCCGACGTACTCACCCACCCCTCGCTCAAGCTTCTGTTTGGACAAGCCCTTAATCTTTGGACCCCTTTCCTGTAGGAAAATCCAGGGCAGTGTTCCTGTTTTATTCACTTATTGGTTCTTTATCCCTGACTGAGAGGCATTCTTAGTGTTCCTCTCCATGACCAGAAGTGCCTGTTGGTTTGGTCCAGCAAGCTGAGCAGAGCCGCGGTGAAAGAATGGGGCACTCGCCGCTGTCCGTGGTCCTGAACTATCCCAAGGAATGTCATATGGAACATGGGACGTTAAAGTAGAGCTTGAATCCATACAGGTCTCACAGTGAGGCCCCAGCTGGCTGTGCCCTTGTCCTCTGAGAATGAATAAGGGGGTGGATTGTAGGGGGGCAGGATATCTGAACTCTAGGAGTGAAGTAAATGCGGAGGGGGGGTGAACTGGGCTCAAGGGAAGAGCCCTTGGATTTTTCCAGAATGGACTGGGGGGGAAGGCACTCTGGAAGAGAAGAAGGGTCTAGAAAGGGACAAGGGAGGGGGCACAGAAGAGCTCATCCTAGCTCGCCCACTCTGATTCAAGTTGAGAAGCGCTGTATGCCCCAATGTCTTCTCTCCCCAGGCCAACTCCCACACCCCTTGCATCCCACCTCCTTAAAGCTATTTTTAACTGTGGAGAACCAAAAATAGCTTGGCAGCAGCTTCAGTATGTGGGAGAGGAGCTATTTATATCACCAGTGATGGTTCCAAAATAGCAAGCAGGAGGAGGGGGGCGGCTGGCACGCTAGAGAGCTCCTGGCCGCTGCTAAAAATACTGGCAGTGTGAGTCATCCTGGCCTGGCTGAGTCACCCCACACACACCTCCCTCCCCCTCCCAAGCAGCAGGCGGCAGCAGCAGAACAGGCTAAGAGTTGGAAGTCTGAGATGAGGGAAGTATTAGAGCCCATTGACTATAGGAAAGTGGGCAAGGGAATGAATTCAGAGGGGGGCCTTGGGGTGAGTTTGTAGAAGAAATGGGGGGAGTAGAAGCCACCCACCCAAACTCTCTGTGTGAGCCTGCAGCGTTTCCAGCTATGCACTGCTGCTTGGGGATGCTTGGGCAATTGAAGGGAGGGGGCCAGACTCTGAGAATGTGCGTGTGTGTCTGTCTGTCCATTTGACCATGACTGTATTTGTAGCCCTCTGTATGTCTGTTCGCATGTGTCTTCATAGCTGTGTGTCTGTATCCCTTTATATCTATGCATTTGCTTATGCCTGCGTCTATGCCTGTCTTTATTAAGAATGTCTATGATTTCCTGTGTTGTGTGTAGTTCTATGTTTGTGCTGGTATGTATTTATATGTTTGCAGCTTTCTGTGTGCCTCCCTGTACATGTGTGTGTTTGTGTCCACGTCTGAGTTGGCTCTGTGCCTTTCTCTCCCAGCACCTGATGATGTGTGCGGATTTGCTTGCATCCCTAGCCTCAATGCACCTTCTGTTGCTCTCTCAGATGTCACTTGTTGGGCTCTTGCACCATTTATGCCTTAATCATCTCTCTCCACCCAACATCTTCCCTTCTCTCCAGCCCTTGGACCCCAACGATTTGTGAAGGTCTCTCTGCATGCAATCTCTAGCTAAAAGATGGAGGAAAGGAGCCCCGTATGACCTCTTCCTTTTCTCTTGAACCATCCTGAATTGTCCCTGGCCTGCAGGAGTAAATGGTTTTCCATCACTCCATATTTGGGGAGCTGAGGAAAGAGAAGGGCTTTCTTTAGTTCTAAAAAAAAAAAAAAAAAAATTCCTGGTGTGGGCACAAGCATGCGCAGCGCACACACACACACGCACACACATACACAACTGAAAGAGAGAATGAGAGAGAGAAAAAATATCAAGGTCCCTTCTTTACCGAGACAAGCTCGCATCTGTTGCCATGGCAACACCGCCCACTCCTTCCCCGAAAAATCACCAAGAAGAGGTGATGGCATCGAGGAGGGATTGGCTGATTTATTTCTTTATTATTTTTTCCGAAAAAGGGATTTTTATAGCAAGAACAGGCCGTGAGATCCCTTGCCCCTGTCTTACATGGCTTTACTGGGGACCTGGAGGGACATCACCCCTCAGCCTCTATCAGAGAAGAGAAGGTATATCTTTTCCAGAGATTTCAGGGAGGATGACCTGCTGGGAGGGAGCTGGAGGGTGAATGGGGAGTCTGTTTCTTTAAAACAGCATGGAGATTCCTGATTAAGGCTAATTTTCTGGAGACTTGGGGCAAGGATCTAGACAGAGAGCTGTCAAGGTGTATCCTGTATGGCTCTGGACAAATGTGTCTATGAGAAGGATAAAGAGGGAGGGAGGGAGGGAGAGAGAGAGAGAGAAAGAGAGAGAGAGGGAAAATATGAATGAATGAATGAATGAATCACTTGATGGGTCTTCGGAACAGATGACAAGATGCCAAAGGATGCAAAATCTCAGTGGTTGTCAGGTCAGACAGACAGACAAGATGGCTCAAGACAGGTCCATTAAGGCAATTGGTGGTGCTGCAAGTCACCACCAGACCACAGGTGCAGCTGCTTGACTTGGACCCCAGGGAAATTGGGGTCATAGGTGAACAATCTAGAAGAGCATTGAAGCTTACCTTTCCAAACTCTAGTCCCAGCCTGAGTCTCAAATGCCTCCTCTGAAGCCTGGCCACCAGCCACTGCAGCCACATCACTTTCTCAAGTGAACTGTAGCCTCCTGCCAAATGACTGCATGGTGGAAACGAAGGGATTCCTCATTTCTTCCTGTGTTTGGCTTGCTGCATAAATGGGGTCACTTGGGGCTGGAGACTGGAAAGCCAGACCAAGAATCTGATTCTAGAGAGAAACACCTCCTCCCTTCCAGCAGGCTCCTGCCCAACCTCAGCAGGCAAGGGCATGGCCTGAGGAGCGGGTTAGCTCTACCTGAAGTGATGGAACAGAGGGATGAAAAGACTTCAGATCTGTTCTGACCTGTTAGACCTATTCTCATGCCAAATCAGGTTGATAGTATTATGCTCATTTGATAAACAGTGAAACTGAGGCTCAGACACAATGACTTACTCAAAGTCACACAGCAAGTTATTGGCGATGCTGAGCCTTAAGCCGAGCTCTTGCTCCCAAGTCCAGGCTTTCTCTTGTACCTTGGAGTAGAGTTGAAGTCTGCAAACTCTGACTTGCATGCCAAATATAACCCACAAAGTGCTTTTGCAAATAAAGTTTTATTGGCACACAACCACATCCATTTGTTTATATATTGTCTATGGCTGTTTTCACCCTACAATGGCAGAGTTGAGCAGCTGCAACAGAGACCATATGGCCTGAAAGCCTAAAATATTTACAAACTGACACTTTACAGAAAAAGATTGTTTTCTTTTGGAGTAGAGGATGAGTTCACGCTAGGAATATCTTTGCTTATCTCTCTCTTTCTCAACCAGAAGCTCTCTGGACCCAGGGCATACCAAAATGTCATTTCATCTCCCTTTACTCTTCCAAATGCCATGGAGCAGTAGTGTCCCTGTACTCCTTAAGGGTGAAGAGATTGGGAAGCCCTATGGGCTAGGCTCCTTACTAGCTTCTAGCCACTCTGTAGCTGTGTGGATGTAGCCTCCCCATGCAGAACTGATGTTCTGCATCCTGTCCCCATGGCAACATGAGTTGGAGTTAGCAATGAAGAGTCAGGATACTCCATTCCATCCTACCCCAACCCCAGTCTCAAGACTGCATTTTGGGTGGTGATTAAGGTATTAAACAAGAAGACAAAATGTCCTGTTGGGAGGAAAATGACAGTACTGTGGGGTCTCAGGCCTCCTAGAGCCTCCAGTCTAACCCAGGGGAAGAATCTCTATCCACTTTCTCAGAGAAGTTTAGTAACTTGTCCAGGGTCACACAGCTAGAATGAGATAAATCCAGAATTAGAACCCAGGTCTCCTGATTTCTACTTCTTGCTACTCTTAACTAGGTTGTTCTTTTGAATCCATGAGTTTGAAACCATGTAAACGTTTTCTAACAGATTCCCAAGAACCTCCCCCATCCTGGGGCTAGGGTCCACCAGTCTGCAGTGAAAATATAATCCTCATGTTGGTTTGTACAAAGGCGCACCCTAGCAGGCTGTTTTCTTTCTCTTAAGGTCTTTTCATTATGTTATCACTCCCCCAATTCTACTTGCATAGGGAAGTATTCAGAACATTTCATCTATTTATGGTTATGAAATCAACAAATCTCATGTGAAGAAGGTACACGCTGGCGCCCACACATTGAGACGGTCAGAGCCAGGTGGGTGGGCTGAGCAGAGAAGGTGAGGGGCACGGAACCATGGAGAGGGTGTGAGGGGGAGAGCGTAGCTCAGGTGGGAAAAGATGCAGCTTTTCTAGGGCAGGGTCTGAAGGCAGGGCTGAGAGAAGATGTGGCACAAGCAACGCAGTGAGGAGCGTGTCAGACCAGCCATGTTCCAAGGAGGGAAGGAAAATCAATCAACTGAAACCACTCTTTAAATGCAGTTCAGGGACCCAACACTTCCCCAAGCACTGTAGGGGAGAAAGGAGTGCAGGATGCCTGCCTTGCCCTCAGGGAGCTGGAGGTCTGGGGGAGGAGACAGACCTTCCGCACATTCAGTCATTAGTTCAGTCCAGTTTCAGGATCCTCTCCATCACCGCTCTCCAGCTGGCTAACTCCTTGTCCTCTGGTCCTCTGGTTGGGTCCAGGGCCCCTCCTCAATGCCCCCCGCGGCCCTCTGTGCTTCCTCATCAGTGCAGTTCTCATCCTAAATTGTCACCGCCTGTTTGCTTGTCTGTCTCCCCCACCAGCGTCTATGCCTGGTCTCGTATTCTCAGCATCCAGCATAGGGTCCGGCCCAGAGCAGGGCCTCAGGTATGTCACTCATTCATTCATTCATGCACACACATCTGAGGGCTGAGTTTGTGCCAGCTTCTGTGCTAGGCACTGGTGATGCAGTGGTTTAGAAACACAGCCTTGGTCTTAACCTCAGGGAGCATCCAGGCTGGTGAGAAAGTGAGAACCCGATCAAGCCATTTAAGTGGAATGACTGCTGGGAGGAAGGCATACAGGGTGTTTGGGGAGAGCAAAATGAGGGATGACGGAGCCTGGGAGTCTGGGTTGGCTTCCCGGAGGAGGTGTGATTGGGCTGAGTTGCCAGGTGTCAAGTGACTGGCTGACCATGTTCAGCTGTGATGAGTAGGTGGGGTGGGGTGGGTGGAGTGCAGTATCATACATCAGACAACACAGGACATGTAGCCACAAAAGAAGCCACCAAAGCCCGTAGCTGTGTTTACAGATGCACAGTGTGAAGGTGCAGAGGGGCAGCCACTGGTAAGGGAGGCCAATCTCCACTTCGACCAGGTTTGGCGCCTGTGGCAGGACTGAGATGAAGTGGCTCAGCCTTGAGCAGAGGGGTTCATGGGCAGAAAGCCAATAAGTTCTTTGTGGGAAGGCAGGTGGGTGGGAGGGAGCCTGAGGCTTGGAGAAGCAGGAGCAGGAGAGGGTGGAGGCCAGGAAGGAGGCTCTGGGGTGAGATGCCCACTCGGAGTCCTGGCTCCTTCACATTGGGCAAGTGACTTAACCTCTTGTGCCTAAGTTTACCTGTCTGTCAAATAGGGATGTAAGGAGAATAGTAGCACCTACATCAAAGGACTGATGAGAGGGCTTCCCTGGTGGCGCAGTGGTTGAGAGTCCGCCTGCCGATGCAGGGGACACGGGTTCGTGCCCTGGTCCGGCAAGATCCCAATGCCGCGGAGCGGCTGGGCCCGTGAGCCATGGCCGTTGAGCCTGCGCGTCGGGAGCCTGTGCTCCGCAACGGGAGAGGCCACAACAGTGAGAGGCCTGCGTACCGCAAAAAAAAAAAAAAAAAAAAAGGATTGATGAGGAAATTGAGTTAAATCATTAAAGTACTTGGAACAATGCCTGGCACACAAAAGGAGTACAATCAATGTTGAATGAAGGAGTGTCAGTCATTGTTAACTTTATGAAAATATGATTTTGAACAAGGCTCTGAAGAGATAGCATGGGCTGGTTTGGGAGGTAGCACACGCTCTGTCACTGTAAGTGTGGAAACAGGGCCTGGACACCCACTGGCTTTTTGCAGCCTTGGCGCAGCTTGGTCTGAGAGCACCAGCTGGGGTGGGGCAGGCTGGGGGCTGCAGCAGTTCCAAAGAGAAGGACAGAGATGACAGCTGGGGGCCTGGGGAGGTTGAGGGATGCACACAAAGTCATACTAGGGGCTCTGGCCTGGGTCCCCATACGCTCCTTCCCTGGGCATCGGCTGGCGGCCGCACTGCTCAACAAGCCCGGGGATGGAGCCCCTAGCAGTGCTCAGCGACCAAGCTCCCCCTGTTATTTTCCTAGAAGCCAACCTGGCCGTGTTCTTCCCCAGCTAAAAACCCTCCTGGCTCCCGTCACTCCCTGTTACCAAAGGTCCTCCGGGCCCTTTCGCCCCTTCTCCCCCCAGGTGCCTAGGCCATCATAGGCTCCAGGTTCAAGGGACTCCTTTTTATCACCTAATGCACCTCATAACATGAGAGTTTATGGATACTTACCTGTGCCTTATACGCCTAATCATGCATTAACTCATTCACAACTCGCAGCAACCCAGTGACGCCTGGGTTGTTATTGTTATTTCCACTGGAACCTGGGCCCAGCAGAGAGGAAGTCTGCAGGGAATGACCCATGAAGTCCCAGGGGAGACTGATGGGATGCAAGGCTGGGGTGGCCATGGAAGAGCAGCAGGCCTGGGCCCGGGCCAGTGACAGAAGGGAAGCCCTAGGAGCAACAAATAGACCCCCCAAGAGCTGGGAGAATGATGACCCCCCACCCCTGGGAATGCTGGAACTGCAGGGAGTTGGTCAAACCGTGGCAAGAAGGGGGGTTAGCCGCAGTTATCATCTATTGACAGAGAAGCTTCTGGAACCAGGAAAAGATGAGCCCTAGACAAATGGAAAGGGGACACCAGGAAGCTTTAGGAGAAAGGACCACCGGTTGAGGGGAAAGCTCCTGAATCAGCCAGTGCAGACAGGGGAGGGTGGAGAAGGCTTCTGTCAAGGATTCGAAGGTCTGGAAAGACCTGGAGGTGGGCTCAGTCTAGACGTCAGCAGATTATGTTCGATGCGGGGGGGGAAAGAGTCCTGGACAGGAGGATCTAAAGACATGGGTTCTGGTCCTAGCTCTGCCACCAGCCTACTGGGGTGTTATGTAAGCCCCTTCCTCTCTTTGGGCCTCAGTTTCCCTATTTGCAAAATGGCAGGTGAGTGGGTTGGACCCCTTGGCTTGAAAGGGCCCTCCCATCTCCGGCACCCTGAGCATCTCTGGGCCCAGGTCCCCCCTGGCCAGTGCCTCTCAGGCTTTAGAAGTCAAACGCTGCTGCCCTGAGACCCACTTTCAGGTGGGGATGAGCCCATGTGACCAGTGCTAGGGTCTCAGTGGGCCTGAAGTCTCCCAGAGGACCAAGTCCTCAGCCCGTATTGGGCCCTGCAGACCTGGCCTTGAGGGCATGGGGGCACAGGGCTGGTATGGTTTTCCTTCTTCAAACCCAACCCATCAGGGGCCATTTTCACAGGTCTGTGCTAAGAGCTCCAGGGGACTCACCCCTGGGGGAATCTGATAGGTTCCAACGTATATAAAACAGACCCCAGGTCATCCTCGGGTGGTCTGCACAGCCTGTGGTTGAAGCGACTATTACTTCCAGTATTGTTTAGCTTCGGTCTGGTGGGAGGAAGAAAACACCCCCAGAAGTGTCCCACAGACCACCACAGAGAGGGTCCACAGCCTGGCAAGACACCCCATTCAGAGAATCCCAGACTCACAGTTGAAGTGGGGGCCCCTCAGAGATCATCCACCTGGAGTGACTGAGGCCTCATGCAGAGAATGGAGTGGCCCAAGTGACACAGCCAACACTTAGTAGAGGGGGACCCTGAACCAAGGACCTGGCTCACAGCACAATGACCTTTTGAGCACCTCTCAAAGGCTGGTCTCTGAGATCAAGGTGTAGAGAGAGAGAGCCTGGGCCAGGAGGCAGGGTTCTAGGGTCTTAGTCTCAACAATGCACTGACTTGTTGTGTGACCCTGGCAAATAACGTCTCTTGGAGGGTTGCCTCAGTTTCCCCTTCTGTGCATTGAAGGCTTGGCCCTAACAATGGATGCCCCTGGGAAGAGCCATTCAAGTCCAGGGCTAACTTCTCCAGAACATGAACCTCTCTCCTTTGCCAGACTTGGTGCCCACAGTTGGGCTGGATCATATCCACCTTTGGGGCCCCAGCCCTGGTCCAGAGTAGGGGCCCAGAGATGTCTGGAAACCTATGTATCGATAGCTCCTCGGGCATGGTCAAGTACTTCACAGCTGTCTTCAGTGAGTCCTGGTCAAACACCCCTGCAGGTGCTGCGGAGAGAGTACAGGCATCATCAGGATTGTGTGTGGGGGGGGGCGGAGTCCAAAAAGCTGGGTCCACAGGGCCCTGGCGAGCCCTGCCAGAGCCTGAAGGCCACATCTCCAACCAGAAGCCAACTGGCATCTGCAAGCAGTATGGAGAAGGTTTGGCTCCAGAAAGTTCCAGAGAGCTGGTGGGCTGCCATAAGCTTTTGACGGAAGCAGATGTTTGTAAGCAGCAATCTGGTTTGTTGGTCATGGAGTCCATGGGATCCAGAAGCTTGCCCAAAGTGATCATCGATCCAGAAAGCCTACCTAGGTCTGGACTCTGCTGGGGAAAAAGAAGCAGCTGGTGCCACTGCTGCAAAAGTTATCCAGCTCCTCTACTGGGTACAAAGCAGGAGCCGGAGACTGGCACACTGTGCCAGCTATTCTCAATGTTAAGCACCGGGGGAATGATCTTTGGCTAGAAAGTCAGCATCCCTGAGCTCTGGCCCATGTTGTCCAGGAACGTGCCATGTGACCTTGGTCAAGTCACTACTCTTCTCTGGGCCTCAGTTGCTCTTTCAGTTTAATGAGAGGGTTGGAGAAACTGGTGAGGGTCCTTCCAGCTAAGATCCTAACCTGACCTCAGGCTGTGCCCAAGGAGAAAAAGGCTAAGGCAGGAGGCTGGAGGGTCATGGGTCACCAGAGACCCAGGGTAGCCCGGCCAGCAGAGAAGTCCTCACCTGGTGTTTTCACTCTGTGGCCTTGTCCAGAGAGGATCCCCAAACGCGCTAGGCCTGGCATCTTGTTTCCTTCCAAGGCTTCTATGGAAGAAGAGTCTCCCGGTTGGAGAGAGATGGGGGAATGTGGTGGGGAGGGGGCAAGGGCAGGACCTCCTTTCTCCGAGGTTGAAATTTCCCCAAAGTGGGTGGAGGACGCTAAGATTGGGGGGCGGGGGCATGGCACCGGAGTCTTCCCGGGCCCAGGCCCCGCGCGGGGCCCGCGGCTCGGGGGCGGGGGCAGCTCTCGGGCTCTGCCTGAGCCGCCACTCCGCCGGTTGCCTTTAAAAGGCGCCAGCGCGCGCGCATCAGCAGAAGGGCTGCGGCTCTCTTCCAAAATAGGCAAGAACTGGGAGGCCGCGAGAGACCAGCTGCTAGCAGCGCAGACGTCACCCGGGGCCTCCCTCCCCATAGCCTGCATCAGGTCTCCATGGCAACGGCGTGCCGCGGCCGCAGATGAATGAGCTACCGCGAAGAAAGGAGGAGCGCGCTCCCTCTTTCAGGCGTCCAGGCTTAGAGGCTGCCCCAGGAAAGGGGATGCAGACCCGGCACTGGGAAGGAGGGGGTGCCCTCGTATTCAAAAGGGCTCCAAGACCCATTCATCTCTACTGACTCTATTATATCCTGGGAACTCGGGAGCTACTCAATTCCGGCAGGGATCCCTGATCTTTTGGTTCAAGCATCCTCAGTTCCCAGGGTTCCCCTTTACCTTCATCTACCCTCCCACTCCGTCACCTCTCTCTGCTCCCCAAACTCTGCGGAAAATGACATAATGTGACTTAGCGCCACCGCGTGGCGGGTAATGTCGCTGCGTCTGGCGTGCTGTGGCTGGAGTCTCGCCGTCTATGTCGTCCTCTAGCGTTTGTGAGAGGGAAGAGCATAAAGGATCTCGACGGTCCTCACATTAAGACCCTAATGAACAAAGACATCATTATAACATCAGTAGTTAACGTTTAATGAGAGCTCCCGATGTGTCGATCGCTGCTAAGGGTTTCCCCCATATCATTTCATTCTCACAGCAACCTTGCAATGCAGATGGTGATGAAGATGATGACGATGACCACAGCTACTAACCATTTTACAGGTGAGAAAAACAGGCTTAGAGAAGTTGGGCTTGCCTAAGATCCTACGGCGGCTGTACAGGGCAGAACCACCACCTGAACTCATGACTGTGCGAAAAGCGTTTGTGACCCCTTCACTTCCAAACCTATGGTCTCTTTTGATCCAGCTCATAGCCTCTTGAGATAAGCAGGACAGCACTCATTAAAATTACTCCCATTTTACCAATAACGAGACTGAGACCCAGAGAAGTGAAATGTTTTGCCCAAAGTTTGAGCAGCCATGGATGGAGCCCAGGCCTCTAGGTCCCTGATCTAGGCATTTTAGGATGAGGTGGCTGGATAACAGGGAGTCCAGCACATTCCTCTGAGACTCTACCTCTTTGACAAGAGAGACTGAGGGACTAGCTCATCCCGGGCTATTCCTCCGTGGACAATGGAGCAAATGGAGTAGCCCAAGGTCAGGAGAGGGGCAGGAACTCTCCCTCACCTCCCGAGGTTTTGAGAGTTCATAGGTCCTAGATGTTCCAGTTTGTCTTATATATATATAATATAGTATAAAAATATATTATATATATAATATAATATATAATATACATATTATATATATATAATATATTATATATCTTGCTATTATCTACTATTATCTACTTGCTATTATCTACTATTGGGGTGAAAATAATGTCTCCTGGTTTCAGCTTGCTGCTTTAAAACTGACCTGTGAATTTTCCAGAGAGTAACTGTTCTCAGGTCTATGGTTTTCTTGTTTTCCTGCAGAGGTGCTGACTCCATGAAGGTCTCTGGGGACTGTTGGTGGTTTGTTCTTACCAACTTGTATTTTGGGTTGAAGGACACACTTTATCACCTAGTTTTGGTGTAAAAATCCCCCACATGATTTGGTTATATTATCTAGTTGCTCTGTTTTCAACTGGGAATTCGTGGAGATTCAAACCCTGTACCTCAGCTGCAGCTCCTGTCTTACCCATTATTCTTTGCTAAGCCACTTGAGGATCCCAAAGGACTGAGTGTTAACCATTAAAGGGAATCCAAGGGGCTGCTGGTCACAATTTCTAAAGCTAAAGGCACTGCAACCAGCATGGTTTAGGTTTTTCAGGAATTTACAGTGAACCATCAACTACAAGGCTTGTTGTCCCCACGTGGGTGACAATAACTCCACTTACCAGATCGTGGACTTCCAAGGCCTGTCAATGGCCATCTTGTCCCATTCAAGGGACGCCAACTAAGTCAACCCCTTTCCTTCATCCTGGATGGCTCTGCTGTTTTCCCGTGAGCTTGTAAACAGGATTTGCTGCCAATATGGCAATTCTGAAAGGGCTGGAGAAATCCATCCAGAAGTGACCTTTATCTAGACTTTCCCAGATGTGTCCCCAAGTAGCTTCTCCTAAATGTTTTCCTACTGTTTCCTCCAGCTGCTGACTGATATTAGTGTGTCCCCTCTTTCTGACCCCAAAGTTTCTCTTACAAGGTGTGCTTACAGTTGCCCGTATAGACCCTTTCTGCCTCCTGACATCAATGGTCTCTGGAACAGTTAGTAGCTCCGGAAAGTCTCTAGGGGTAAGACAGTTTGAGACCAGTTGGTAAATTCCTTATCCATTCACTATTCCACCATTAGGTTATGATCATACATGTGTAATTTCCCACCAATTCCATATCTGTCCCTGAGTGGCTCCCAGGGATGGCCACAAGGATGTGCCTCTCAGCTGTGGTTTCCCATAGCTGTTCAGTTCTAATTTCCACCAGAAAGAGCTGTGAACTGTCTCATGAGCATTTTCAATTGGAGCCATATCTAGTAAATTCTTATAAGCCAACCATAATCCACGTGTTGCAGGTCGGCCACTGGTTGAAGATAAAAATTTCCGGGACTTCCCTGGTGATCCAGTGGTTAAGACTCTGTGCTCCCAATACAGGGGGCCCGGGTTCGATCCCTGGTCAAGGAACTAGATCCCTCCTGCATGCCACAACGAAGATCCCGAGTGCCTCAACTAAGACCTGGTGCAGCCAAATAAGTAAATAAATAAATAATTTTTAAAAAAAAAAGATTAAAAATTCCACATTATTCCTACACTCAGTGGGGTCAACCTTTGTGCACTTTATGTGAATCTTTGTGCATCATATCTGTTCAGATTTGTTAATCCTTGAGATTCTGTATCAGTTAGTTATCGCTTTGTAACAAACAACCCCAAAGCGTGGTAGCTTAAAACATTACACATTTATTATTGCACACAAGTCTATGGATTATCTGGGCAGTTCTTCTGGTTTTGGATGTGTTCAGTTAATGCTTTGTGGTCAGCTGTGAGTTGGGTAGGCAATTCTGCTGATGTTGGTTGGGATCTCCTGCACGTTTGGGGATCAGCTGAATGTAGGCTGGTCCAGTATAGTCTTGAAAGGGACAGTTGGGCTCTCTTCCATGCGGTCTCTCATCCTCTAGCACCCAAGCCTGTGCTTGTCCACACGGAGGTGACAGGGTTCCTAGAGAGAAGTGGCATACAAAGGCTTCTGAGGCCAAGGCATGACATTGTGTTACTTTCTCCACATTCTATATGGCCAAATCAGTCACAAATTCAACCCTGCATCAGAGTGTGAGGAGACCACAGAGTTCCAGGGCAAATGGTGTGGATGCAGAGAGGCCAGAAACTGGGGCCACGAATGCAGTTAACTTACCACAGCCTCCATGAGTTTCCCTACGACAGCCAGTTATGGTGACAGTGAATTATGCCTGCTCACACCTTGATTTATAAGAGGTTCATTATTCTATATTGCATTCCTAGAATTGATGTTTACCCGGTTCTGAATTTGTATTATTAGGCGGTCCAGTGGTTAGGACTTGGCACTTTCACTGCCCTGGCCCAGGTTCAATCCCTGGTCAGGGAACTAAGATCCTGCAAGCTGCACAGCACAGCCAAAAAAAAAGATTGTGTTATTAGGTTTCACAAGCACCACCCATAAATAGAAAATTTGAATCCACAGAACTTTATTTATTAGTAGCTAGAAGCCACTCAAGGCAGCTCACTATCATCCATGTATCAAGCGTTCAGCTGCAAGTAAAAGAAAATCAACTCAAAGTGGTTTAAAAATAATTAAATGTAATATCTCACAGATGGGGAAATCCAGAGGAAGGGTGGTTGATTTAAACTTCTGAGAATATCGTCAAGGACTCAGGATCATCCCATGTCTCTGTTCTGCCAGGCTCAGCATGAGGTTCATCGTTTGAATGGGAGAAGCTGACGTCAGTGGTTAATATCCAGAGGAGAAAGAGAGCGGGTCTTTCTATTCCTGGATCTCTTTCTCAGAAGAGAGGAAGCTTCCTCCCCACCAAATCTCTGGTACTGGTTATTTTCCATTTGCACCTCCAGACCCACTTGCCACCTTCTCTAGCTTGCTCCAAGCCCTGGGAGGGCGACCTCTACAATAGCATCAGTGGGCTCCTTTGCCCATTTGTTGCCAGGCAATGTGGCCAACAGGAGTCCTTGACAAGAGAATAGAAGGCAGGAGGAGAGTGAGTTCGAGGTATTCAAACCTCCCAGCTCCATTTCTGCTGGGCCACCATGGACTGGTGGCAGTTTCTGTGTCAAAGACTGGAGCCCTCTCTCCATACAGCTCCCACTTTCTAAATTCAGGCTGAGGTGTGGTGATGGCCCTCTGCTCTTGCTCTCCAACCCTTGTTTCTCTAAACCATAGCTTTGTAGATAATACTGTTGTCCCAGTTTGTGCTATCTGCTTCGGTCCCAGGATTCTGACAGACGCCCTCCCCTACAGGTCTATCCCACTGGTTTCATTGGCTGGAATTGAGTAAGATTCCTATATCTGAGCCAGAACATAGTGGGAGGGAGCAACAATGTAAAATGATTATAAAGAAGATGATAGAGATGGAAGATTCATAAGTGAAGTCAAACATAGGATAACTGGCATTCCCAGTGAAGAGATCAGAAAACAATGCACAGTAAAATTATTAAAAGATATAGTATCACACTTTTCCAAAACAAGGAATGGCCTTTATATATAAAGAGCTCATAGATGGAAAAAGCACACATGTCCTAGGGGAGAGGAGGAATCACATGAAAGGATAGAACAAAGCTGTATCCTGAAGGTAGATTCCACAGATACAGAAAGATTCCCATTAACATTCATGGGGGAAAAAAACTTGTTATATACAAGTAGGAAAGCATTATTCATTCATTCAACAAATATTCATGCTAGATCCTGCTCAAGACACTTGGGATACATCAGTGTATGACCCAGATGAATGTTTCTCCCCCTGTGAAGCTTACAGTCTAGTGAGGACAGACAGAGCAAACAACGGACATTCTGTCTAAGAAAATTAGGAGAGGGAGTTCCCTGGTGGCCTAGTGGTTAGTATCCTGGGCTTTCACTGCTGTGGCCGGGGTTCAATCCCTGGTGGGAGAACTGAGGCCCTGCAAGCCATGTGGCGTGGCCAAAAAAGAAAAAAAAAAATTAGGAGGTGTTAAGTTTATGGAAAAAGAAAATGTAGAGCAGGGTTGTGGGATGGGGAAATTGGTTTGGAATTTTAAATAGAGTAACAGGAAGAACTTCTTGACAAGTTAGAGCTGTAATGGTAGGCCATGTTATACTGTGGCAACAATAATCCCCAATTCTTCGTGGCCCGTATCAGCAAAGAGATGTCAAGGAGGAAGATAGAAACGAGTGTGGGGACTTCCCTGGTGGCGCAGTGGTTAAGAATGTAGGGGACACGGGTTTGATCCCTGGTCCGGGAAGATCCCACATGCCGCGAAGCAACTAAGCCCGTGCGCCACAACTACGGAACCTATGCTCTAGAGCCCGTGAGCCACAACTACTGAAGCCCGCGTGCCTAGAGCCCGTGCTCCGCAACAAGAGAAGCCACCGCAATGAAAAGCACAAGCTCCGCAATGAAGAGTAGCCGCCGCTCACGGCAACTAGAGAAAGCGCGTGCGCATCAACAAAGACCCAACGCAGCGAAAAATAAATAAATAAATAAATTTTTAAAAAATAAAAATACGATACAAATGAACTTATTTACAAAACAGAAATAGAATGTTTGTAAATAGAAAACACACTTATGTTTAACTAAGGGGAAAGCGGGGGAGGGATAAATTAGGACTTTGGGATTAACAGATATACACTACTACATATAAAAAAGATAAACAACAAGGACCTACTGTATAGCACAGGGAACTATATTCAATATTTTTTGATAACCTATAATGGAAAATATTTTGAAAATGGAAATATTTGAAAATATTTTGAATATATATATATTGCTGTACACCTGAAACTAACACAACATTGTAAATCAACTATACTTCAATTAAAAAAATAAAGAGGGTGTTGGGTCTGACAGAGCTGAGAACAAAGACTCCAGAACATCAGTTCTCAGCTAGGCGCAGTTTTGCCCCCAGGGCAAATTGTCAATGTGTGGAGACATTGATTATCACAACTGGGGGAAGGTGCTACTGGCATCTAGTGGGTGTGGTCTAGGACTCTACTAAACATCCTCCAATGAACAGGACAGCTCCCACAACCAAGAATTATCCAGCCAAATGTCTGTAGTGCTGAGGTTGGGAAAAGACTATGTACTGTATGATTCTAACTATATGACATTTCAGAAAAGGCAAAACTATATTGACAGTAAAGAGATCAGTGGTTGCCAGGGGTTCAGGGGATGGAGGGAAGGTGTGAATAGGTAAAGCACAGGGGACTTTTAGGGCAGTGAAATTATTCTACATGAAACTGTAACAGTGGACACATGACATTATACATTTGTCAAAACCCATAGACTGTACAACACAAAGAGTGAATCTTAATGTAAACTACGGACTATAGTTAATAATAATATATTGGACTTCCCTGGTGGTGCAGTGGTTAAGAATCCGCCTGCCAATGCAGGGGACACGGGTTCAAGCCCTGGTCCGGGAAGATCCCACATGCCGCGGAGCAACTAAGCCCGTAAACCACAACTACTGAGCCTGCACTCTAGAGCCCGCGAGCCACAACTACTGAAGCCCGTGTGCCACAACTACTGAAGCCCGTGCACCTAGAGCCTGTGCTCTGCAACAAGAGAAGCCACCACAGTGAGAAGCCTGCGCCCCACAACAAAGAGTAGCCTCCACTCACTGCAACTAGAGAAAGCCCGTGTGCAGCAGCGAAGACCCAATGTAGCCAAAAATTAAATAAATGAATAAATAAATAAATTTATTTTTTAAAATAATAATAATATATTGATATTGGTTTAACAATTGTAACAAATGTACCACACTAACACAAGATGTTAGTAATAGGGGAAACTGGGCAATGGAGTGCAAGGGTGAGTATATGGATCTCTATGTATTATTTACTCAACTCTTCTGTAAATCTAAAACAGTACTAAAAATAAAATCTATTATTTATTTTTGAAAACCATGTTGATAATTTTCTCTTAGACTAATCACATTTCATGTATGGATAAAATGTATTATTTGTAAGGTTTGAGTATACACAGCATTTTTCAGTAATGCAGAGACTCTCTATGTAGAGGGACAGCTGCACTTTGTTTTGTTTGGAATTTTGCCAAGACTTGGTCACCCTTTCAGAAAATCACATCACCAATAGCAAACTAGTGGTCTTGGAGTGGCCGGTTCGCCTGTACTGTGTATGCATTCACAGCCATTGCATGAACAGTGGTTTTATAAAGAGGGGCCAGAATCAGACTGCTTCACTGTGCCTGAGCATTAACATATTCAAACACACATTATTTTATCACTAGATACTTTTCTCTATCCTGGGTAGTACAATTAGGGTATTTTATTGACATTAACTTTTGCATATATAGATAGGTTTTATTACAGATGAATTTCACTGCAGGATAGTAACAAAATATTTTCTCTTAGAAGGATGACTGAGTCTGATTGAGTGGAGAACCCCTCCTTTAAAATGAAATCCACACTCCTTACTCAGCCCTCAGGCCGGTCATAACTAGACCGGCTGTCGCAGAAGCTCTGTCCCCTCCTCCTGCCAAAGGGATCTATTTGTATGTCCCAGAATGTGTCGGCATTCTTATGTCCCTGACTGTGGTACGGGTTGTTCTCTCGGTGAAACGCCTTCATCGTCTTCGCTCACAGCCTCACAAATGCAATGTTCTTTAAACCTCAGTTCCTCATGTACTTCCATGCAAACTTGTGTCACAGCTGTGCCCCCCCCCATTAAGTGTATAAATGAATTCATTTTCAAGGAAAAGTATATCTTATAATAAATAGGAAACCAGTAGCCCTAAAATAAGTAGCCCTAAAAATAAAGTAACTATAAAAATAGATAGAATTAACATAAGTTATTAATCTCTATTTAGGTAAATTTGTCAGCAGAAGCCCTGAGGCCAGTTTGTGTGTGTGTGTGTGTGTGTGTGTGAGAGAGAGAGAGAGAGAGAGAGAGAGAGAGAGAGATTAACAGGTGTTAGAAACATGCTAGCACCGCAGTTGAGACTTTCCCCCTTGTTGTACTCCGACAACAGTAAATCAGGTAAGTAGGGACTTTCCTGGTGGGACAGTGGTTAAGACTCCGCGCTCCCAATGCAGTGGGCCCGGGTTCAATTCCTGGTCAGGGAACTAGATCCCACATGCATGCCACAACTAAGAGTTCACATGCCACAACTAAGGAGCCGGCGAGTCACAACTAAGGAGCCCGCCTGTCACGACTAAGACCCAGTGCAACCAAATAAATAAATATTAAAAAAAAAAAAGGTAAGTACAGTCTTTGCTTCACATACTCACAGTTGGCTAGAGAAAAACAAAACAAAACAAAACACAAGAACCTGGAAATGGCCAAAAAATGTCATTACTAATGAAAATAATTTGTGATTTAAAACCTCTTATTTCTCCAGCATCCCCAATACGCATGGCGATTGAAGAGAAGACAAACCCACTCGTAAATTATATGAGTTAGAGAGAATAAATTACAAAAGGGCAATGGTCTATCACCTTTCAAAGTTTTTAACGGAAAAAAGTGGGAAGTGGATGCATCTTAATGTTTGATAAGATGTGACGTGGGACCGCTGAAAGTTTTTTTGTTTTTTTGTTTTTTTTTTTTAAGCGGCGGCGGTAGGAGGGCACCAGGCGGGGCTAGGGAGCGGGTCTGGGCTCACCGCCGGCTCACCCATTCCTCCGGACCCTTTGCTTAGCCCCTCACTGCTCCGGAGCTCAGCCACACCGCCACCGGGAAACCCGCCTGGAGGCCCCGGTGGGACTCGCCCCTCCGTTGTGCGCCCCAAAGTCCCGGCTCTTCCCCAGGCACCCACTGGAGAAGAAGGGTCCATCTGTTCGTCTGTCTTCCAGACCGGCACCTGCACTTGGCCCTCCCCTCTGCCTCCCGGGGAACCCATCTAGGCGCAGCCCGCCAGGACCGCTGGCGACAGACGGTCTCTCTGGCTTCCTCCAGCACCGGCCGCTCTCGGATTACACCCTCGCCGGGGCTTGGCGGGCGCACGGCGACCCGGCCCCTCGGCGGTCTCCCAAGTTAGCCGGCGCTAGCAGCGCCACGGCACCACCTCCGACTTGGCGGAGCCGGGAGAACCGTGAGCCAGGTCAGCTCCACAGCACTCCGCTGGGGGGGTGGGGGGGCACCTTCCCCACTACCTCCCCCCACCCCGCCCGCACTGGTCCGGGCCAGGCGCCCGCAGAGAGGGGAGGCGGCGGGGGAATCTTCCCGGGTCACCGCCTCTTGGGCGGCGCGGGGTGCGTTGGGGTCCGGGGACGGCGCGGTCGGGCCGGGGTCAGACGCGGGAGTCTGGAGTCCCCAGTCCTGAGGCCGGGAGGGGTGGTGCGACCCTCTGTCCCCGCCCCGGGGGCGGAGCCGAGGTCGGAGCCTGCGGAGCCTGAGACTAGGCGAAATCGGCCCGAGGCTCCCTGCCCGGCTCCAGCCTCCCCCTACCCCGCTCCAGACTCGGGGAGACCCGAGCCCCCCTTCCCCTGTCCACCACCTGCAAGACCTAGCCTCCTGGGTCCCCGGCTCGGCCCACGGGCCCGGGAGCAGGTGCAGGTGCGGCTTCCCCATTTCTCTCCCACCCGGGCGCATCCCGCTGGGCGGCCATGGCGCGAGGAGACGCCCCGCAGGACAGGCGAGTTGGGGACCGGATGGGGTGCGTATGGGGATCCGGTGGCCGTGGGCAGCTCAGACCCGCTCCCTTCGGGCTCTCCAAAGCGCAAAGCAGACCAGCTGGAACTACAATTCCCGTCAGCCGCCTCCCTCGGGTGCCTGAGCCTGGGTGATGGGGGTTGTAGTCCGCTCTCTGGAGGAGCTGCCCTGGGAGGTGGGAGGGGCCGCCGAAGCGGGACGTCCTCCGGGTGACCTTCTGAATGATCCTCACAGCTACCACCTGGTCGGGATCAGCTTCTTCATCCTGGGGCTGGGCACCCTCCTTCCCTGGAACTTCTTCATCACAGCCATCCCGGTGAGACTCGTGGCTGGAGTGACAGCCCCACGGTCACAACCACCGTCCGTCCCTCCAGCTGCCTTTCCCCACCACGCCGCCTTTGATTCCTCATTATGTCCGTTTGTCGGCTGAGGCAGGATCCTCAGAGAGGGGAGGTGCCTCTCTCATGGCTAGGACGAACAAGCTTTGAGGGATGCCCAGATCCTAGAGGGGCAAGGCCACCAGGTCAGGGGATCCTGTGGAACCAGCAAGGAGCTACCCACCTACTTCCCCTGTTTGTCATTATTCCTTGCTAGTCACTCAAAAATTGGGTTATCCAAGCCTTTGGTTTTCTTTGAAATAGCATGAATTACATTCATTCATCCAACAAATAGTTAATGTACACCTAGAATTCCTGGCACTGGGGGTACAGAAGGAAACATAGCAGAGGAAGGTTTCACCCTCACGGAGCTTACATTCTTTCAAGGGAAGGCAGGAATGTGGGGCTGGTGTTCTCCTTGGGACTGGGTTATTCTTATATATTAAATGCAACAACTTTCCAGATGCCTCTTTACTGCCTGGCTCTGTGCTGGGCCCTGGAGACCCAGAGATGAATCAGCCCATGGTCTTGAGAGCAAGATGGGTGCATAAGAAATATAAATAATGTAACATGACATGTGCCATCCCAGGCTTGGAGCAGAGCCCTGTGGGTCCCCAGGGGAGGGAGCAATTCCTTCTGCTTAACGGAAGAGGTGATTTGTAACTTGGGTAAAGCATTTGTGTTGGGGGAGGGGAGTGGTAGGAGGGGAGAGGGCACTCCAGGCAGAGACAGCAGCCTTGCAAAGACACCGAGAGGCAGGAGAGTACCAGCTTTTTCAGAGAAAGGGCCAGAGCTTGGGGTGACTGGAGCTTAGCAGGACGGAACAAGAAATGGGGCCCAAAAGGGAGACCAGGGTCTGGTTCTGAAGGGGCCCAAATGCTGTTCCAAAACCTTGGGGCTTTGCCTTGCAGGCAACAGGGAGCCATGGACGGGGAGCGGGGGAGTTAAGCAGAGTCGTGGCAGGATGTGTGTTCCAGACAGAAAGCAGTTGGTCAGCACCTGGGCCAGAGCCTGGCTTACAGTAGGAGCTCCATAAATACTGGGGAACCTGGAAGCTGCTGCAGGAGTGGGGGTGGGGGCTGGAGCCAGGGCACAGGAGAGGAGGGGTGATCCAAAGATGGAGCAAAGCCCAAGTTGGGGGTTCTTAGTGCTTGGGCTCGGTCCCAGACTTCAGCCGTTCAATTCAATGCACGTTCATCGAGCTCCAACTGTGTGCCAGGTGCTGGGGACGGTGCAAAGACAGAGTCAGTCCCGCAGAAGTTAACGGAGCAATCCCAAGCATGGGAGGAGGCAGAGGGAGAAGGCTGGGGGGTTCCTGAGGGTAGGTTGTAGGGTGACCCTGTACCCCACTCCCCTGGCATCCTGGCAGTACTTCCAGGGGCGTCTGGCAGGGGCCAACGGCACCACTGAGACCCTGGGCACCAACCACACGAGCCCTGCAGATACCTTCAACTTCAACAACTGGGTGACACTGCTGTCCCAGCTGCCTCTGCTGCTCTTCACACTCCTCAACTCCTTCCTGTACCAGTGGTGAGAAGCCCTGCCCCTTGGGCTCAATGCCAGGCCATCCCTCTGTTGTCCCTTCCCTGCCTTTGCTGAGGCAGCTCCATGTGGGCCCAGGGAAGACCTTCCATGCTTCCTCCCCTCCCCCCTGCATCTCTCCCCAGCCCCCACTGTCCAGCCCTGGGATGAGACTCTTGCCCCCTCCCCTCACCTGGCCTGGGCCCAGCGATGCCCACGCTGCCCTCCTCCGTTCTGAGCAGCATCTCTGAGACTGTGCGGATTCTGGGCAGCCTGCTGGTCATCCTGCTGCTCTTTACCCTGACGGCGGTGTTGGTCAAGGTGGACATGAGCCCCGAGCCCTTCTTCTCCATCACCATGGCCTCTGTCTGGTTCATCAACTGTGAGCACCGCTGCCCTTCCCCATCTCCCCACCCAGCCCCCCAGGGCTTCAGCCCAGCCTCTTCTTTTTACTGAAAGGGCCCAAGGTATCCAAGAAGGGAAGACAGCAGTAGCATCACCCATATCCCTGATGAGAAACTGAGGCCCAGTGGGGAAGAAAAGTCACTCATCCAAGGCCCCACAGTGACCTAAGAGCAGGTCTCCTGGCCCCTAGCCCCTCACACCTAGGGCTGCACCTCGGAGGAGGGATGAATGTGGGGTGTTACATCGGAACATGCCTACCCAACCTAGTCCGGAGTCCCCTAGGCACCCTGCCAACACCTCCTCCAGGGAGTCCCCAAGGCCTGCCTAGTTGAGCAGCGGCCCCCAATCCTGTCCCTCCACAGCCTTCTGTGCGGTTCTGCAGGGCAGCCTCTTCGGGCAACTGGGCACCATGCCTTCCACGTACAGCACCCTCTTCCTCAGCGGGCAGGGCCTGGCTGGGATCTTCGCTGCTCTTGCCATGCTCATGTCCATGGCCAGTGAGTAGACTTGGGTGGCTGGAGGGCAGGGGTGGCCTCTGGGAATCTGGGGAGCAGAGAGAATGTGCCAAGAGCAGGATGCCTTGGGCTTTGGTGGAGATGGAGGTGATGGGGTGATGGGGGAGCTGGGGATTGGGTTTGGGGCTCTTGAGTTATACAATGAGAGAATGACTAGGTGAGGATTGGGTTAACTTGGGGCCAGGGGCAGGATCCCTGAGGCCAGCACTGGCATGTGGCAGTAGGCTGAGGTTGAGGGAAGGGGGCACAGGTTTGGGATTCAGATAGACTTGGGTTTGAATCCCGGTTCCACTGCTCCCTAGCTGGGGGCATTGGCTGGCCCTTACCTGTGTCAGGTTCCCCACCTGAATGATTATTATAGTTCCATCCTCAGATTGTAAGGAGCATGCAGTACTAATGAGCACATAGTAGGTGCTCAACAAAAATGACACATGGGGAAGAGTGAGAGGAGTGAAGGGCTGGGCTGGGGCCCCCGGCACAAGGGTCCTGAGTCTGTTAGTGGGAGGAGTGGAAGATGCCGGGAGGTGAATCTGAGACATGCATAATGCGAAGCAGGAAAAGAGTTGCTAGCCCTGCGGGAGCTGGTGGACCAGCCACCTCCCTTCTGCAGCTGAAGTTTCTGCACAGGTGGTGTGGATGCCCAGACCTCCGCCCTGGGGTACTTCATCACGCCCTGCGTGGGCATCCTCATGTCCATCGTGTGTTACCTGAGCCTGCCCCACCTGGTGAGCCTGGTATTGGGCTCAAGGCCCACTTCAGAGCATCACAGATACAGCCCTGAGTCTGAGGCCCTGAGAGAGGCCAAAGGAGGCAGAGGGGACCTGGGCCCAGCCCTGATCCCCAAAGGAGTCAGCCACTGGGGGACCCCAGCCTTTAAGTCAACAGGGTGGGGAGGGATCCAGGCACTTCAGCCAAGCCAGGCAGGGACAACGCTTTCCTTCTGCAGAAGTTTGCCCGCTACTACCTGGCCAAGAAACCATCAAAGGCGCAAGGTCAAGAGCTGGAGACCAAAGCTGAGCTCCTCAAGCCTGGTGAGCCCGGGACCCTGCCAGGGAGGTGGAGGTCCCAGCAGAGGCTAGAGCCACCACCACAGGGAAGCATTTCCCCTCCGTCCCCAACTAGAACCCTCATCCCTAGTAGCCTCGTGTAATCAGAGGCAGAAGATCTTGAAGGGAAGTCAATGGGCTTAAAGTCATCCCTTTGCCCTCTGGGCCTCAGTTTCCTCCTCTATAAAATGGGGAGGCAGTAGAGCTTCAGGCACACAAGTTCTAGATCCTAGTGTGTCTGAGTTTGAATTCTAGCTTCATAACACCCAAGCTGTGTGACCTTAGTCAAGTCATGTAACCCCTCTGAGCCTCAGTTTCTTTATTTGTAAAGCAATGGCAGTGAAATAATCCATGTAAGGTGCTTAACTCTGCCAGGCACAAGTGTGGGCTTAATAAATAGTAGCTCGGCATCTTTCCATTGTTAATTCTTTGCCTGCACCCTGGGCTGGTGGCGGGTCACTTGTTTTAATTGCTTGGAATCTCCTTCCCTCGGGCCTGGTTGTCACAAGCGTGGGTCACAGGCATGACCCTGCCCTCCCCTCTTGCCCCAGATGAGAAGAACAGGATTCCCAACAGCCTCCAAAGGGCAGTGCTGACTCTGGATCTTGACCCTGAGAAGGAGACAGAGATGGAGCCAGAGGAACCCCAGAAGCCAGGGAAACCTTCAGTTTTCATTGTCTTCCAGAAGGTTTGGCTTGGATATAGCCCCCAACCACCACCCCTGGGGAAGAGAGGGCTGCTCTCTCCAGCCTGCCCCAGAGACTCTTAGAATGCGCTGAGGCCTGTACTCACCTGGTCCACCCAAGGTGACAGGGTCATGGTGGGTCAGAGACAGGCTGGGCCAGGCCCCAGTGCCCTGTTCCTGGGCCAGGGCTTGAGCAGGAGGGTTTGGCTGCGTGTTGGGCTCTGGGTCTGCCTGCCTGCTCACACCCTTGCCTCCGACCCCCAGATCTGGCTGACGGCGCTGTGCCTCGTGTTGGTCTTCACAGTCACCCTGTCCGTCTTCCCAGCCATCACAGCCATGGTGACCAGCTCCACCAGCCCTGGGAAGTGGAGTGAGTGCTGGGAAGCGGAAGAGGACAGGGCAGTGGGAATGAAGGGCAGAGAGGGAAGAGGGCAGCCAGGACCAGGATAAGCCCTCTCTCCCTCCCAGGTCAGTTCTTCAACCCCATCTGCTGCTTCCTTCTCTTCAACGTCATGGACTGTCTGGGACGGAGCCTGACCTCTTACTTCCTGTGGGTGAGCACACCTAGGCTGGGGTGATCTGACGGTTTGGGGAAGCAGTCGGGGATCAGAGGGTGTGAAAGAGCATAGAAAGGTGATGTCCCAACAGTCCCACTGGTCTGGGTCTGGTAATGGAACAGCTGGCTGGTTTAGCAGTGAGCACCTGGCCCCTGGAGATATGCAAGCCAGGGCTTAGACTGTGAACTCTTTGAAAGCAGAAGCCTTGTCCACTTGACCTGTGTCTCCAGCATCCAGCCTAGGGCCCAGGCCCTGGTGCTTAGAGACTGTTATGTGGAGTTTCCTGCACCACGTGGGAGGTCAGACAAGATTCCTAGTATTTAGATTGCTTTTAGCCAAGATGCTGCTTCTTTACATGAAAACTTCCAAGGACACACAACAAACAAAGTAGATCAAAGAGTAGCTGCTCTGGGAATTCCCCAGCGGTCCAGTGGTTAGGACTCCGAGCTCTCACTGCCAAGGGCCCATGTTCAATCCCTGGTCGGGGAACTAAGATCCCACAAGCTGTGCATCCAAGCCAGGACAGGGCCTGGATCCCCAGCTCCCAAACCCATCTTCCCCAGAGGGGTCTTCGGAACCCAGGGGTGCTCAGAGCCACCGACGTTGAAAACCGAAGATGCTTGTCTAGTTCCATGGAGAGAGCACGAACTGGAGCTCAGGAGAGGCAAAGTCTAGCCCCAGGCTGGTCCTTGATTGCTGGGTGGCCTTGGCCCAGCTGCTCGCTCTCCAGAGGCCCAAGTGCTGGGTCCTCACCGGCACACATGGAGTAGGTCAGGGGAAGTGATAGTTGAGTCTATCTGGGGTGTCCCTGGAGCAGAGACCCTGCTCCCAGGGACCACCCTCACCCCAACCTTCTGCCGCAGCCAGACAAAGACAGCCGGCTGCTGCCCCTGCTGGTCTGCCTGCGCGTCCTCTTTGTGCCACTCTTCATGCTGTGCCACGTGCCCAAGAGGTCCCGGCTGCCCATCCTCTTCCCACAGGACGCCTACTTCATCACTTTCATGTTGCTTTTTGCTGTTTCAAATGGTTACCTGGTGTCCCTCACCATGTGCCTGGCGCCCAGGTCTGGGGGATGGGAAGGTGGGGGGGAGGGCCTGGGAGCAGGGAGGTGGGCTAGCTCTTTGAGGGGCCTCACTGGTGCCACCTGTCAGGTCAGGCTTTAACTGCTGAGCCGGTCCCAGGCCAGGAGCTGGGGAGAGGAGGACTTGGCTGGGGAGGTTCCTTCACAGTAAAGTAGCCCAGGCACTGATTTTGGGGCCTCCTCTCTGGTCCTCAGTTTCGCCATCTGTGAAATAAATGGGTTGGACTGTCATTCCTTAGGGCCCAGCTGCTCCCCCAAATTCTCAGTTGCAAGGGAGCTAAGGTTTTGATCACAAGCAGAGTTCCTGGGCTATTTACTCTAGGGAAAATGGAGTTGAGAATCCAGGGAGAGCAGAGGTGACCGGGAGGACCAGGTAGGGGACATCTTGCCAGGAAGGAAGGCAGTTGCATCTAGGCCCCAGGGGCGTGAGAGATGTCTATGTCCAGTGGCCCCATTTTACAGATCAGGAAACTGGAGTCCAGAGAGAAGGGCCTAATTATAGCGACCAGAGGTTGGGTCAGCCCAGACTAGAACTCAGGCGTCCTGTTGTTAGGAGGGCGGAGGGCACAGGGCTGGGTCCAGGTTGGGCCTGACATTTTCTAAGAGCTCCTACTCCTGTGTGTTCTAGGCAGGTGCTGCCACATGAGAGGGAGGTGGCCGGCACCCTCATGACCTTCTTCCTGGCTCTGGGGCTCTCCTGTGGAGCCTCGCTCTCCTTCCTCCTCAAGGCGCTGCTCTGAAGTGCTCCGTCCAGGTCTGTCCCAGCATCTTCTCTTCGGAGCTGAGACCCAGCACAGGGGGAATGGTGGGCCAGGCTCAAGCCTCTGCTGGGCTGGGGCCCCGCGGTCCGAGGGTCCCAGGAAGAGGCGGGTGCTGCTCTCTTTCCTGGGCTGGTGGCCACCTCGGGTGCTGCAAGGAAGAATTCACCACCTGCCATTCTAACCCTCCCCAGGAGTGGAGTTGACGCAGAGACAGACTATCTAGATGCACACAGACCTCACTGAAAGGACGATGATCAGGAAAAAGAGGGCCGAGGACAATGGCCCTTCCTCACCACCAGGAGTGCATTTGTTAATCATGAGAAACTCACTGGCCAAGTGCCGGGGCTCAGAGGCCACAGGTGGGAACTTGCCAACTGTGTGGTTGGTGTGGCCGCAGCTTGAGATTCAGAGTGGGAGGGGGGCCAGCCCTGGACAGGAGCTCCTCTTCTCTCCAGGCCTCAGTGACACCATGGTCAAGTCTCCTGGACTCCAGAACAGAGGATTCCAGGGAAGTTGAGGGGACAGGGAGAAGGAGTTCAGGATCTGAGGGTGCTCGAAGGACCCTCTGGGCCTCAAACAGGATTTTCGTCGCCGGCATTTACTGTGTCCACTCCCCAGAGCCCAGCTGGGCCTGGGTCGCAGAACTGCAGTTAGCCTGCATGTGTGCACTGCACTTTACAGTTTGCAAAGCTCTTCTGCACCTGCTCTCTCACTGAAGCCACACTGAGGCCCTTGGAGGGAGGCCAGCAGGGATTGTGCTCCCCTCTGTACAGGTGAGGAAACCGAGTCCCAGGGGGAAGTGACCAGTTCTTGGCAGAGCCAGGACCCAGCCCCCACCTCCCTGTAGGTGCTGTTCTTCCTGCCCACGGCCTGCTTCCCTTTTCCTTGAGGGGCTCAAGGCGAGAGCCCTAAGCACTTACTCCACCTTTTTGCTTGTTTTTTCTCTCTGACCCTGCTCCTGGGTCTAATAATAACCTTCTCCATTTGTACAATGAATTCACTTTCCAAAGTGCTTTCAGCTCTATTGGCTTTGATGAGCTGGGTGGGGTGGGGATGATTGTACCCATTTGACAGATGGGATGACCAAGGCCCTGAGAGTGGCAGGGATTTGTGGGCATCCCTGCGCTGGGCCCTCTTGACCACATCATGGCCCAGGGGTACTGGCCTGCAAGGAGCCCTGTGCTCCCGGGCAGAGTGCCTGGCCGCATGGATGACTATCGCTCTCTCCCCCACCGGTGTCCTCTGCTTCCCCACAGCGAAGGAGTTGTGACCCTCCTCCCAAGGCCATGGGAAATAGAATGTAACTTGTGATGGGGCTTGTGAGGACCCTGCAGAATGTGTAATATGAAACTCTTAGAAGAGGGGGCCAGTGATCTCAACTGGGAAGTTGGGGCAAGCATCCCTGAGGAGGTGTCCCCTGAGCTGGGCCTTGAGGGATGAATATGAGCTTGCTGGGCTGAGGTGGGGGAGGGGCATCCCAGGAGAGGTACCAGAAAATGTGGAAGGCATGGACACGGAATATTCAGGGAACAGTGGGGACTTCTGGCGACAGGTCACGGGGGAGCGGAAACTCCTAGGGTGTGAGGAAGGGGACGGGAGAGGATGAGGCTGGGGCAGTGGGCTGGGGACAAACGCTGAAGGGCCTTAGGGCTGAGGCCTAACCAGGGGATTAGAGAGAGGAGAAGGCACACAGAAGAGAAGGCTGCTGCCTCTACAGAGGCCGTTTAACTTGGTGGTTAAGTGCATGTGCCCTGACCCACAGTCCTGGGTTCGAAGCCAGGCCCTTTCCCAGCAGTGGGAACTGGGATTCCTGGAGACTGCAGTCCTGGAGAAAGCACTGGAGTACAGACTGACATTTACTAAATGGTAGTTGTAGTTCTGGGATTATTTTGTGCAGACCACTAGACCTAGCTGTACCCTTTGGCTGGGACTGGTGGGAGCAGGACCCCAGTACTTCCTAGGTCCCCTTCTCCTTCTCTACCTTCAGAGACTGTTGTCTGTTGTACCCAAAAGCTCCCTAGACCTGCCAGACCCAGCCATCCTGGGGAACCCAGTGGTACTGGTCCGCGTTCAGCCGGGTTGGGCTGAGCAGTGGACGATGGGCCCAGAAAGATGTCCTTATGATGTCACAACATGGAATTCCTTCTTCCTGTCCTCCTTCCCCGTGTACCTAGCCCAACCTTCCCATCAGATCAGGATGCAGCTGGTTTTGATGTTAGAAAAATTCTTGGGCTGATGGGCTACACTTGGCTCATCCCTCTCCTGATGCCCAGGCCCCCTGGCCACCGCCACATCCCCAGCCTGACACAGCTCTGCCAACAGGCCCAGGTTCCCTCAGAAGCAGCCAGTGTCCATGAGCAAACAGTTGGAGAGGGCTCTGTGTGGAGGGCACTGAGACAGGCTTGGTGGAGGGACACAAACATTGCAAGGTCAGTCCTTATCCTCCAGTTGCTCACCTTTTTATGAGGAGGACACCTGCTGGTTTGTAAATTGATTCAGCTCTCCAATTAAAAGTCAAAGATTGTCAGAATGGATTTGAAAATGATTCAACTATATGCTTGCTATCTACCAGAAACTCACTTTAGAGCCAAAACCACAAATAGGTTGAAAGTTAAAGAATGGAAAAAGATATTCTATGTAAACAGTAACCAAGAAAGACAGTTGGGGTGGATATACTAATATCAGAAAAAATAGGCTTTAATTAAAAAATCATTGAAGAGACAAAGAGGGATATTATATATTCGTAAAAGCGTAACTCCATCAAGAAGATATAATAATTATAAACATATACACACCTAACAACAAAGTCCTAAAAACTATGAAGCCAAAATTGACAAAATTGAAGGAGAAACAGACATCTCTACAATGATAGAGACTTCAGGATCCCACTTTCAATAAACGATAGAACAACTAGACAGAAGATCAACAAGGAAACAGGACTTGAACACACTCCAAACCAAACAGGCCAGACATACACACAACACTCTACCTAAAAACAGCAGAATATACCTTCTTCCCAAGTGCACACGGAACATTCTCCAGGGAAGATCATATATTAGCTCACAAAACAAAGTTGCAATAATTTTTAAAAAATATTTATTTAGGGGCTTCCCTGGTGGCGCAGTGGTTGAGAATCCGCCTGCCGATGCAGGGGACACAGGTTCGTGCCCCGATCTGGGAAGATCCCACATGCCGCGGAGCAGCTGGGTCCATGAGCCATGGCCGCTGAGCCTGCGCGTCCGGAGCCTGTGCTCCGCAACGGGAGAGGCCACAGCAGTGAGAGGCCCGCATACCGCAAAAAAAAAAAAAAAAAAAAAAAATTATTTAGGCTGCACCAGGTCTAAGTTGCGGCATGCAGGATCTTTAGTTGCGGCACACAGACTCCTTAGTTGCGGCATGCATGCAGGACCTAGTTCTCCGACCAGGGATTCAATCCGGGCCCCCCGGAATTGGGAGCGTGGAGTCTTACCCACTGGACCACCAGGAAAGTCCCTGCAATAATTTTTAAAAGAGTAAAATCACACAAAGTATCTTTTCCAATCACAGTGGAACGAAACTAGGAACGAATAATAGAAAAACTGGAAACCTCACAAATATGTGGAAATTAAACAACATGCCCCTAAATAACTAATGGGTTAAAAAAGAAATCAAAAGAGAAATCAGAAAATGCTTTGAGACAAATGGAAATGAAGGTAACATACTAAACTTTATGGGATGCAGCAAGAGCAGTGCTGAGAGGAAACTTGCAGCTGTAAATGCCTCATTAAAAAGGAGGACCTCAAGCAAATTAAACCCAAAACTAGCAGAAGGAAGGAGATGATAAAGATTAGAGTGGGCATGCCACGGAGCAACTAAGCCCGCGAGCCACAACTACTGAGCCCGTGTGTCTAGAGCCTGTGCTCCGCAATAAGAGAAGCCACCGCAATGAGAAGCCTGTGCACCGCAGCAAAGAGTAGCCCCCGCTCACCGCAGCTAGAAAAAGCCCGTGCGCAGCAACGAAGACCCAATGTGGCCAAAAAAAAAAAAAAAAAAAAAAAAAAAGATTACATTGGAGATAAACAAAATGGAAGATAGAAAAACAACACAGAAAATCAATGAAACCAAAAGTTGGTTCTTTGAAACGGTCAATAAAATTGACACACCTTTGAGTAGACTAAGAAAAAAAGTGAAGACCTGAAAATTACTAAAATCAGAAATCAAAGGGGGTCATTACTATTGATTATACAGAAATAAAAAGCATTATAAGAGAACACTATGAATAACTGTATGCTAACAAATGAGATACCTAGATGAAATGGAAAAATTCTTAGAAACACACAAACTACCAAAAGTAACTCAAGAAGAAATAGAAAGTATGGACATATCTATAACAAGGAATGAGATTGAATCAGTAATCAAAAACTTCCCAGGAAACTCCAGGACCAGATGACTTCCCAGGCAAATTCTACCAATCATTTAAAGGATTAACACCAGTCCTCAAACTCTTCAAAAAAATACAAGAGGAGGGAACACTTCCTAAGTCATTCTATGTGACCAGCGTTACCCTGATGCCAAAGCTAGATAAAGACATCACAAGAAAAGAAAACTACAAACTAATATCCCTTAGGAATATAGATGTAAAATTCCTCAACAAAATACTAGCAGACTGAACCCAGCAACATATTAAAAGAATTATACACCATGACCAAGTGGGATTTACTCTAAAATGCAAGGTGTTTCAACCTACAAAAATGAATCATTGTAATACACCAAATATGAAATGAAGGGGAAAAACCACATGATCATCTCAACTGAGGCAGAAAAAGCATCTGACAAAATCCAACATCCTCTCAAGATAAAAACACTCAACAAACAAGGAATAAATAAGAACTTCCTCAACCTGATAAAGAGTGTTTATGAAAAATCCACAACCAATTTCATGCTTAATGGTGAAAGACTGAAGTCTTCCCCCTAAGATCAGGAAAAAGACAAGGCTGCCTGCTTTCACCATTTCATCTATTCAACTTCGTACTGGACATTCTAGCCAGAACAACTGAGCAAGAAAGAGAAATAAGAGGCATCCAAATTGGAAAGGAAGAAGGAAAATTATCCATAATCACAAGTGATACACACACATACAGAAAATCCTAAAGAATACACACACCGACACATACAATTAGAGCTAATAAATGACTTCAGCAAAGTTGCAGGATTCAAGAATACACAAAATTCAGTTTTATTTCTATACAGACAATTTTGGCATCAATTCTGATGCGTGGTTTTCTCCCCCCCATACCAAGCAATTCTCTGACACCAGCTAAGTGCTCTACAACACAACTCAGTTCTGACATTGTCTACCTGGAGACAGCATCAGATTCCACAAGCTGGAGCCGCAGAATATAGGTCTCCTGATCACTCTTCAACTCAACAACCTTGGCTCCCTACTGTGTGTGGAGTAGCCGGCGAACACCTTATCCTGACGTTCCAGGTCCTCCCCTGACTGTCCTAAAGCACCTTTCCAAGATTCACAGCGCTCGAACAGTTACTACAATACATATCAAAGTACCTGCCCTTCCCCACAGCCTCTCCTCTTTGAAAGAGTCCATGGAGCAATCATTCCACAAACACTTATCAAGCACCTTCTGTGTACGCTGACTGGTGTTAGATATTCGAGGCCTTCTGCTTAAGTGTGTGTGTGTGTGTGTGTGTGTGTGTGTGTTAGGGAGGCAGGTGTGTGGATACAAACAAGGTCTCTGCCCTGGGAGAAGTGCTGGGGGAGGGGAATCAGTGCGCTGAATAGATTAATAATTTAAATGATCAAGCATCACCGCCACTGCCACCATCAAGTTCCAGTACTTTAGACAGAGCAGCTCCTCCAGGGTGGTTTTCTCTAGTTCCTGCGGAAAACATATTGGCCCCCAATTTAGCATTGGCCAGAATTCCGGTTCTGGTTTTTAGGTGCCACCAAACCCCGGGCCCTCTTTCTAGGGAGAAGGAAAAGCACACCTCCAACCTCCTCCCATAAGGTCCAGGTACCTGGAGTATGAAACGGCCAGGAATGCAGGTTGAACAAAGACAGAAGATCCGGGCGGAACTGGGTCCCACCTCCTGTTCAGTTCTCTTCGACCCGCTGCTCCAGACATCGGGTTGTGAAAATTAAGAATCATCTCCACTGTAAAACACGACCGACGAGGATGGGATTCGAACCCACGCGTGCAAAGCACAATGGATTAGCAGTCCATCGCCTTAACCACTCGGCCACCTCGTCCCACGTGCAGCACTCTTTTCCACATTCCTTTATCTCTCATCTCCGCGCCTCCCGGCACCCTCGCAGGCATTCCTCAGTACAGACGTGATGAGACCTAGAGGAGGGAGAGACGGCGGACAGAAAGGGGCTTTTTGTGTTCCTTTCCGCCTGCCACAGGCGGGAACCTGCGCCATCCTTCACCCCTCTGCAGCCAAGCTCTGCCACAATTTCCCCTCCCTAAGTCGGGGACGAGCGCGCCGGGGTTTCAGGACGCGCTTGGTCCAGGAGGTCGCGCACTGACCCGGAGGAGGGGGGTGCCTGTTTCTGGGAACCCAGCAGGCAAGGCGGAGCGGTGGCGGGCAGTTTCCAGCGTTTACAAAGCGCGCGGCGCGGGCAGAGAATGCAGTAGCTCCTCCCGGCGCACAGGGGGCGAGCTGGCGCGCCCGAGGCCGGCGCGGGCGGGCGGGCGCGGCTGCGCGAGGGGCTCGGCTCGCCTCGGCTCGCTTCGGCCGCGCTCGGCAGGCTGCGGTAAATCCGGGCTTGCGGCGGCAGGCAGAGGCTGCGGCCCGGTGGTCTCTGCTGCGCGCCGCGAGCCCCGAGAGCCATGCAGATGTCCTACGCCATACGGTGCGCCTTCTACCAGCTGCTGCTGGCCGCGCTAATGCTGGTGGCGATGCTGCAGCTGCTCTACCTGTCGCTGCTGTCCGGGCTGCACGGGCAGGAGGAGCAAGACCAATATTTTGAATTCTTTCCCCCGTCCCCGCGGTCGGTGGATCAAGTCAAGGCGCAGCTTCGCACCGCGCTGGCCTCCGGAGGCGTCCTGGACGCTAGCGGCGACTATCGCGTCTACAGGGGCCTACTGAAGACCACCATGGACCCCAACGATGTGATCCTGGCCACTCACGCCAGTGTGGACAACCTGCTGCACCTATCGGGCCTGTTGGAGCGCTGGGAGGGCCCGCTATCCGTGTCGGTGTTCGCCGCCACCAAGGAGGAGGCGCAGCTGGCCACGGTGCTGACCTACGCGCTGAGCAGCCACTGCCCCGATATGCGTGCCAGGGTTGCCATGCACCTTGTGTGCCCCTCACGCTATGAGGCCGCCGTGCCCGACCCCCGGGAGCCAGGGGAGTTTGCCCTGTTGCGGTCCTGCCAGGAGGTCTTTGACAAGCTAGCCAGGGTGGCCCAGCCCGGGATCAATTACGCGCTGGGCACCAATGTCTCCTACCCCAATAACCTGCTGAGGAATCTGGCTCGTGAGGGGGCCAACTATGCCCTGGTAATCGACGTGGACATGGTGCCCAGTGAGGGGCTGTGGAGAGGCCTGCGAGAAATGCTGGATCAGAGCAAGCAGTGGGCGGGCACAGCGCTGGTGGTGCCTGCCTTCGAGATCCGTCGAGCCCGCCGCATGCCCACGAACAAAAACGAGCTGCTGCAGCTCTACCAGGTGGGCGAGGTGCGGCCCTTCTATTATGGGCTGTGCACCCCCTGCCAGGCGCCCACCAACTACTCCCGCTGGGTCAACCTGCCAGAAGAGACCTTGCTGAGGCCTGCCTACGTGGTGCCCTGGCAAGACCCCTGGGAGCCATTCTACGTGGCCGGAGGCAAGGTGCCCAACTTCGACGAGCGCTTTCGGCAGTATGGCTTCAATCGTATCAGCCAGGTGCTCATAAGGGAGAGGGCAGGGGAAATGGGGCAGGATGGATGGTGGGGTCAGGGAGCTATGAGTGGCTCTGGATGGAAAAGAGGCAATGAGGCAGGAGGGATCATAGTTCAGGAGGTGGTGGGATGGTTGGAAGATCCAGGATGCCTCCAGAGGAATGGGAATGCTGGAGCGAGCAGGGATGTCAGTCTCTGCCCTAGGAATGTCATCAAATTTTGCTGACCTGTCTCTTCCCCCACAGGCCTGTGAGCTGCACGTGGCAGGATTCGATTTCGAGGTGTTGAACGAAGGTTTCCTGGTTCATAAGGGCTTCAAAGAAGCTCTGAAATTCCATCCCCAGAAAGAGGCCGAAAATCAGCACAATAAGATCCTTTACCGTCAGTTCAAACAGGAGTTGAAGGCCAAGTACCCTGACTCCCCGCGTCACTGCTGAGCCCTTCCCTCCCCTAGTCTGAGAAGTCTCAGCCTCCTCACTCCTTAGGCCGCACCTCAGGCCTGACTGGGGTAAGAAATGTCACTCCACTTTACAGTGGTAGCTGTGGTGTTTGAACACTGGACTTGAGTATGGGATGCTGGGATCAAGTCCTAGCTTAACCACTAACTAGTTGTGTGGCCTTGAGCAAATCCCGTTCGCTCTCTGAGCCTCAGTTACCCCATCTGTTAAAGGGAGGTGAGAATACCTACCTCACAGAACTGTTGGGAGGTTCAGATGAGATGCTACATGTGAAAACATTCTGTAAGCTTCGTACAAATGTGAAGTATTATTAATATTATTACAGTATTATTATTGTTGTTATTATTATTGTTATTAACACTCTTGGGTGGGTGGGCTATAGGAGAGCAAAAAGTATGAATGGGGCAGAGCTGAGAAGTCCGAGTACTTAACAAAATGGGCATTTTGGAAAGAAATCAGTTGAAGGCGTTGAATTTAGTTCTTAGCTTTTGGGCAACTTCCTGGTTGTCTTAGGCCTCCGTCTCGGGGGCCCTGGAGAAGGGATGGGTCTGCAGGCTCTGTGCGTGGGAGTCTGAATCTGGACCCCTGAATAGGCTGGGCTGGGTAATTTGCCTACCGACTACAATGTGTAAATAAATGAGTGTTCACACCTAAAGCTGGCTCCATTACTCTCCTGAACCGGGCGGGGTGGGGGAGCAGGTCGCGGGCTCTCCCCTTTCAAGCCGTGGGTGGTGGCTGCGGACCGAGGCGCGCTGGCTGCAAAGCAAGAAACGCACGAGGGCCTTCCCTGCCTGTTGAAAGCCTGTGTGAATTTCAGTCGGTTGCTATGGAAACCGGCCCGCGGTATCCCGGCATGCCTAGCCCCGAGCTGTCCAATTGTGAGCACTCCGACGGGCGCCTGCTGATGACGCATGCGGAAGCGTGGACAGGCTCTCGCCTCAGGAAAAAAGGCTCGCTCGGCGCTTCTGGGAGCCCCGCGGCGGTGGACAGTACCGGCTGCCTCCGGCACCTCTCAGGGAGTCTCGGACGCGAGGCCGGAGGCCCCACTCCCCGCGGGTGCGTAACGCCAACCCTGGCGCCTGGTTCGCCCTCTCCGGCCAGTGGGTCGGAGCCGGCCCAATCTCCAGGGCCGAAGCGGAGACTTAACCGGCCGGATGCGTGCCGGGGGCCGCGGGACCGGTGCTGGCCGTGGAAGAGCCAGTGATTGTCCCGCCCGCGCCCGCGCGTACGCAGATGGAGCGGGACGGGGGGCTCTCGGCGCGCCGTAGAGGGGCTGTGTTGGCTTCTTCAAGGGTAGGGAAGAATCTTCCTTTCGAGGAGGCCTGCCCTCGACATGCTCACTTTCTGAGAGATAAACTGCCTGTACACAGTGCCTTATAATTTGCTTTTCCATTCCTTATCGCTTGCAATGTTTATTATTCTCTTTTTATACCCAAGGTAAGGAGGGGGAGGTTGTGATTTAATTCAGCTCACCCAGTAGACTCAGACTGCTGGAGAGACCTCCCCCAACCCCTCACCCTTTCTGGTCCGGAAAGGTAGGACTTACCTACCGCTGCATCTTCCAAAATTAATATATTTAACAGTGAAGAGGAATTGCGAAGTTTGGGAAATGCAGGAACTGAGGCTTGAGAATGGGAAAGATGAGGCTGGTTTGGAGAACCGAGGTTTTCAGGTCAGGGTCAGATCATTTGTGAAATCATTGAGGAATGTTTCGAAACTGTCCTCTAGGCTAGGCCAGTTAATTTACTTGAATTGACGTTTGCTACCACTACAGAGGCCGGGGGCTACCAAGAAGTAAAAGCCAATCCCTGCCCTGCAAAAGTTTGTTTGGTTTAATTTGTATTTGCAAATCCTCCAGTCATCAAATGAGTTAGTACTGTGCTAGGCGAATAAAGCGCATGTGCAGCCCAGCCCTGGCGAGGCTTACAGACTGGTTGGGGAGACAGACATGAGAATGGGCCAATAGACATGTACATAAATAAGGAAGGGTGTCTACACGGAACTAAAGGACTACAAGAGAAGTGCCCAGACAAGCATATCACAGTGAACCAGAAGCCCCCAGTAGACAAAGAGATGATCTGTTGAGAAGACTATTTATTCTTCCTCTTGAGTGATCTTTTGGCCGCACTTGGCACTGTCACGTCTCCTTCATTCTGAAGTTCTCTCCATGCTTTGAGTTTTCCCTCCTCCATCTCTTGCTACTTTCCTTCTGTTTTGCAGGGGTCGCATCATCTGCCCCTTTGGTGACCCTGGGAGTTCCATCACGAGCCCCTTCTTACTCCACACATTCTGCCTTGCTGGTTGCACCCTCTCCCAAGGCCTGAAGAACTCACTATATGTGATGACCAGATCTCTGCAGCCCAGATTTCTCTCTGAGGCTTAGACCCAGGTGCCCCCAACCCTGCCCCTTCTCTCCTTTCGGGGTCTTTGCTCACGCTACTTACTCTGGTTAAATGCTCCCTCCCTCAACCAGCTCAGTTCATCTGTCTGGCCCACCTTCCTCTGCCCTCAAAACTGCAGCAGGCTCGAGGTCCCAGTTTAGCTATCTCTCCCATATGCCCCTCATCTTAACTCTTCTCACCCCACAGTAATGATCTGCTTCTTGGCCTCTCTCTCATCCAGGAACTTGTAAACTCCTTGAGGTCAGAGACTGTCTTTCTGTCACACTTGTGCCTGCTTCCTACTGTGGTGTCTGATGGTACCTAGCATATATTAGATTTTCAATAAAGATTAAATGAGTGAATAAATGAAGGAATGCTTAACAGTGTTCAGTGTTGCTGAGAAGTCAACCTGAGGTAAGCACCAAAAAATACTGGCATTAGGTACAAGGAGGTCATCTGTTAACTCTGCAGGATCAGTTTCAGCTGAGAGCGATGATACAGAAACAGACTGGAACAAGCGGGAGGTGAAAGTAGGAAGAGCAAGGCCTGGAAAAGGTGGAAAACGGGGGGCGATTGAGTGGAGTGGGGTGAAGTTTTGTGTTTCTGCTTTTTCTATATGGTGGGAAATTCCTGAGCGCGTCTAAAGTTTCATGGGACAGAGCTGTCAAGAGGGAGAGTGGAGGATGCAGAAGACGGGAGCACTGATGACGTGAGGTCTTAGAGGAAGCAGAGGGAGATAGGATTTGAGCACGGTGAGAAGATGAGCATTGTAGAGTGTTCTCAGGAAGAGAAGTGGTGGCATCATAGGCAGAAGGAGCAGCACGGCGGGCGGGGGGCACTGGGTAGGAAGTGCATGGTATATTTGAGAACTAAGCATTAGAAGGTGGGGTGAAGGAGCCGGACCAGCAGTTCAAGTCCAGTCTATTGCAGGGCCTTGAAAGCCCCAGTCAGATGTTTGGGCCCAGTCCCACAGACAGTGGGGAGCCCACCTTGGCCTTTCCCATCTTATGGATCGTCACCTTGGCCACTGTTCCCGGGATTGGGATCACTGGCAGCGTCCAAGGGCATGGGCATTTCTGTGGTTCCCAGGCTTCGGGAGATGTGCAGGCAGGGCCACTTGCACCTGCCCCACCCAGTGTGTGCCCAGGGTGTGGCGAGTCCAGTCACCCCCCCGGTTGTCCCCGTCTGCAGTGAGGCTTGGTTTGACTTCCCAAGTGGCCACTTTCCCGCTCAGAGCTGTGGGCAGTGGCGAGTGATGGCTCCACTCCTACTCCCAGAGCCCAGATGCCTGTCCAGCCTCCAAGCAAAGACACAGAGGAGATGGAAGCAGAGGGCGACTCAGCCGCCGAGATGAATGGGGAGGAGGAAGAGAGCGAGGAGGAACGGAGCGGCAGCCAGACCGAGTCCGAGGAGGAGAGCTCAGGTGAGCCCCACACGCCCGCGTGCCCGCCCGCCCCCGCTCTGCCTGCCCTGACTGGCCTCTTGTCCCAGAGATGGACGATGAGGGCTACGAGCGCCGCCGCAGCGAGTGCGTCAGTGAAATGCTGGACCTGGAGAAGCAGTTCTCGGAGCTGAAGGAGAAGTGAGCAAGGGACCCTGGGTCCGGGTAGGGCTGGCTGGGGCCTGCTGTGGAGCGGGCGCTCCGCTCGTGTTTGACGGGCGAGCACATGGGTGCGCGGCTGCCTCTTACCTCCCAGGTTGTTCAGGGAACGGCTGAGTCAGCTGCGGGTGCGGCTGGAGGAGGTGGGAGCTGAGAGGGCGCCCGAATACACAGAGCCTCTCGGGGGGCTGCAGCGGAGCCTCAAGATCCGCATTCAGGTGGCAGGTGTGTGCCCTGTTCCCCTACCAGAAGCCATGGCTCTCTGTCCCCTTCCCCTCTCGTCCCTGCTCGGCCTCACCCGTGCCCCTGGCCCCCCTTTATGGGCCCCTGGGTCCCTGGCCAAGCAGGACCTCCCTCTCCCTCCCTCCACAGGGATTTACAAGGGCTTCTGTCTGGACGTGATCAGGAACAAGTACGAGTGTGAGCTGCAGGGAGCCAAGCAGCACCTGGAGGTGAATGTGCCGGGCGCTGGGCGCTAGGTGGGGACGGAAGTGGCCACCCCGGCCTGCCTGGCTGAGCCACTCCGCCTCTTCCAGAGTGAGAAGCTGCTGCTCTACGACACCCTGCAGGGGGAGCTGCAGGAGCGGATCCAGAGGCTGGAGGAGGACCGCCAGAGCCTGGACATCAGCTCTGGTGAGGCGAGCGGCTGGCTGGGCACCCCTGCCCCAGGCCCTGTGCTTTCAGTGCCTGCCCCCCATCTTGGCCTCAGCTTCCCTGCCTGCACAGGGGGGTTGTAAGAGGACCTGCTTCGTGGTCACTGTGGGGACTGAATGAAAGCAGCCAGGGAAGCGCCTAGCCCAGAGCCTGGCACACAGTGGGGACTCAGGAAGAGCGGGTCCCCTGCCCCCCTGCTCAATTTCCAGAACGGAGGTGTCATTCTGACGCACGCACATGCCATGGCCAAGTCCTCTCCATGTCCACAGGCCGATGTTCATACAGGGCACTGGGGAGGGAGGAATTATTATCGTACCCCTGTCCATGAAACAGATGAAGAAAGTGAGCCTCACAAAATCATGGTGACCTCTTTCCCAGGGTTGAACTCAGCTTCCAACCCCAAGCCCAGGCTTCTCTGCACTGCCCTGGTTGGGGTAGGGGCGCGAGTGATGGGGAAGTGCTGGCCTGGCCTGGGTGAGGGACACAGGCTACAGGGGTGGGGCGTCCTGGGATGGCCGGCACCCCAATCCTGACCCTGGTCTGGGGCACAGAGTGGTGGGATGACAAACTACACGCCAGAGGCAGCTCGAAGACCTGGGGCTCCGTGCCGCCCAGCAAGAGGAAGAAGGCCCCTCTTGTTTCCGGTATCCTTTCCCCCACGGTGGCCCGAGCTGGGCGAGAGGTCAGGGCGGAGGAGGGTGGAGGGACACGCAAGACAGAGGCAGACCAGACTCATTTATGGTCATCTGGCATCCTGTGGCCATGTCCAGTCAAATCCAGCCGTCAGGGATTTTTTGCGGGGTCCTCCTAGGCTGTGTGGACCGTAAAAAAGTAGAAACATCCATCCAAAGATTTCCCCGTAATTTCCGGAGTGAGCTCTCCTTTGAGGCCCTTCTGGCTTTCCCATGACGTCCCAGGCTTTCCCACCCCCATGCCTTTGCTGACTTTCCATTCTCCTATCGGCTGCCTTTGCCCGTGTGCCTGCTCAGTGCTCGTCTCGGTTGTTACTTCCTCCACGAAGCCTCTCCTGGTTTCCCTGCCGAAATGGCTATTTAGATATTACCCCTGTACCTAAACTGGGGCACCTGCCTCCCATCTGGGCATGGTCATCTCTGCCCCGCCCCAGGCGTGCGTCCCTTTGGTCCAGGGCCTGCTGTGCCTTCCTCCCTCCTGGCACAGCAGCACGGAGTTGAATTGAATTGAATTCTCTTGTGCACCCCACCCCACCCCTCATATTCCTGCAGCAACCAGATTCTCAGGGCACTGACCTCCTGGTGGTGGGAATCAGGTTCACGCAGGGAGGGAGGGAAGAATCTGGACTGCAGAGACTTGAAGGGTGAATGGGAGGTGAGGGTGTGGAGACATCAGGGGGACAGAGTGGCTGGTCCCCACAGGGGAGTGTGAGACCGAAGGAGCGTTGTTTTCAGGACAGAGGAGACTAGAGTCTCTTTGTAGATGGGGAAAGGGGCCAGATCCCTGAGTGGGTGGCATGGACCTTGGCCTTCTGACCTTGAGACCGGAGAATAGGTGAGGGGAGCTGAGGAGTGGTAGGGTTGAGGCTGGAAGGCCCCCGTGGAGTGGGTGAAATAGGCCATAGCCATGCCACCTCTCCACCCTGCCGAGAACCCGGGGGCCAAGAGGTAGGTGGAGCCTGAGCTCTTAACTAGGTCCTCGGCTCCCTGCCCCGATGTCCACAGCACCGCCTCTTCTGAGTGTTGGAGCTCCCGGGCCAAGGCCCGTCACCTGCCCCCTCCACCAGGCTTCCTGCTTCCTTGACCCCCACTGCAGGCCCTTACATCGTGTACATGCTGCAGGAGATCGACATCCTGGAGGACTGGACAGCCATCAAAAAGGTGGGTCCGGTGCTGCCTGTCTCAGGATGGGGGCTGGCAGTGCAGCGCCCCCTCCCCAACCAGATGCCAGCTTTGGGCTTTGCAGGCGCTCCACGTGTGGACTTCCTGAGGGCCTGGGAAGCTCTCTGCTCAGCCCTCGGCACCCTCTGCCTTCAGCCCAGGTTCCCTGGCATTGCTTGAGCTCACAAGCCTCGTTTGGCCTGAGGCTGTTCTGGAGGAGGGAGTTCCTAGTCTACATCAGCCCCTTGTTGCAGGGCAGGTTTTGATGGGGGTGGGGGTAAAGGGAGGGCAGGAAGGCGGGAAAGCAGCTGGGCTGCCTGAGTCTCTGACAGGAGAGCACATCAAACCTTTGCCTAGAAGGGATCTTATACCCCGGCAACCCCTCTAGGGCAGCCCGGACCCAGCAGCACCTCCACCTCAGAAAGGCTGATGGTGGAAGGGGGATTTGCCAAGCTGGAGGCAGGCTCTCAGGGGGGTTTTCTTCTTACCCACCCAGGCAAGAGCAGCCGTGTCCCCTCAGAAGAGAAAATCAGATGGTAAGAACCGGCAGGGTCGGGACTTCCCTGACGGTCCAGTGGTTAAGACTCCACGCTTCCACTGCAGGGGGCGCGGGTTCGATCCCTGGTCAAAAAAACCCACAAACTACCGGGGTTGTTCTTCCTCCCCCAGCCCAGCCTCCAGGAAAGGAGCCCAGAGGGAGGCAGGATCTGTGTCAGATCAGTGGCCTGAGAGAGTCAGGACGGTCTGGGTGTGAGGGCATTGTGGGAGCTAGGGCGGGGGTGAGTAATGGGGCTAGGTGATGGACCCGCCCCGCCAGCTCTGGTTAGGGAGGGTGGAGTGCTGAGCCCTAGCAGCCGGCCTGGCGGGCCCAGAGTACCAGAGAGGCCCAGGAATCAGGGGTGTGGAGCTGACCTGTGCCCTCCTGGCCTTGCCTGCTCTGGGCCAGACTGAGGCCATTCCTCTCAGTGCCCCACATGAAGTGCCTGCTTCCCTCTTGGTTCGGCGTCCTCTCACCTGCAGTGGTTTTTCCCTTCCTGTGTACCCCCAGGACCTTGACCCTGCTGTTCACAGCCAGGGGGCCCTTGGAGCAGCTGGCAGCAAACCCAGCATTTGAACTTACCTGCTGCAGAAAGGCAGACTGACGGGCCCCTCAGCGTCTGCCCAGCCAGCCTTGCAGTGCTGCTGTGGCCCTCCCCTCCAGCTGCCACTGGTCTGGACTCCTCCTCTGCCCCTCCTCAGGGCCCTGTTCAACTGTGGCCTGGAGCTGCCTTAGCCAGGCAACACTGTCTCCTCCATCCCCGGCCAGCCCACCACCTGCCCCCACCGAAGGTCAGCCTTCGCGGTGCCCTCCCTGATGAAGATGTGTCTCATCTTAAGCCAAAGCAACATCCTTTCTGCTGACCTTGGACCCGGCTCCCTAGTCACCGAGCCAGTGAGCTGGGTCCCACTTCACGGGAACTCTGGGCCAGAAATGATATTTGGGGGACCTTTGTGTCCTGGCTGTTGGAGGTGAGAAGGCAGGCTCCCCAGGTCTTCCTTCTCAAGGCGGTTCCTGGTGTCCGCCTCCCAGATTTCAGGGACTGGAATTAAAACCTTTTCTGGGACTCTGGCGTGACCGGCGTGTGTCTAATTTACCTTGCAAGGGAATCAGGGCTCTCATGGAGAGTGCTTGTGACAGGCAGTCTCTTCTGGGGTCCCTGGTACCTCTTCTCACTGCCTAGCGGGAGCCTACCCACTCTGACTTGGGGTATAGGCTGAGGAAGGGGGGTTCTCCCACTTGCCTGCTCCCCAGAGGTTGGGGGGCTGGGCCCTGGACTGCCTGGTGCTGGTGAGCAACGTCTGAAGCAACATGTGGTACAGGCAGAGCACGTGGCCTTGGGTGGGGACGGGGACTGGGTACTCGGTGCTTGGAGACTGGATCATGTCTGCACCTGCCCCAGTCACTTGGCAGATTGGCAAGGCAGGCTGGCAGAGCCTGTGTGCGTGGGAGGCAGCTGGCAGCAGCGCCATGTTCTGACGACCTCACAGCCAGACTCCCCCCTGTTTAGCGCTGACTGTTAGAACCACCCCCAGAACCTCAGTTAAGCAAAGAGGTTAGTTTCCATGGAGACACAGCATCCTTTCTCCACGGCAACCTGAAATCCCAAAACGCAAGTTTAGCTCAGGAATGCGTCATCGGTGACCTGTAGGGGGCGCTCTCCCACAAGGCTGAGCTCAAGACCGTGGACAGATGAGCAGTTGACCACAGACTTAAAGATGCCCCAAAGGCGAGGCCTGTGGGGACCTAGATAGGCCCTGCTTTAACCCCTTCCTGCCCACCTGTATGATTCGAGGAGGCTGGCAAGGCTTTAGGACGCACTGTGTGGAGGTGGTAGCCCCACAGCTGGGGCCCTCGGAGGGCCACTTGCATGGAGACGATCCCTGCCCCCAGAGGCTGGGCCCAGAACAGAGGAAGCAGGCACTGCCCGGGCTGAGTGGACACACAAGAGTTAACTGGCGGCTGTGACAGGGCGAACCGCCCTCAGGAAGTGTTACTCACCACTGGGAATGTGAGTGCTCTTGCCTTGGGGGCTGGATTCTCTTCCTGAGTCCCCGGAGATACCGAAGGAGCTCCCAGCCATGGAAGCCCCTGGAGAGTCTGGAGCAGGCCTTCTCGGAGCCCCCAGCCCAACCAGCTTCGCACCTGGGCACCTGGAGAGAGAAAAGTTAGTGAAGTTGGAAGGGCAACCTGGTGGGGCAGGGGCGGGGGGACCACAGAACTGGGTCTGTCCTGGGGCAAGGAGGGGGAGAGGGTTGGGCAAGGTTCCCAGCCCCTGGCCCCCTGCTCAGGTCTGGCGCCTGCCCCCAGGCCAGCGCAGGACCCGCTGTACGATGTGCCTGATGCCGGCGGGGCACGAGCAGGTGGGCCTCAGCAGCCCGGTCGCACCGTGAGCCTGCGGGAGCGCCTGCTGCTTACCCGGCCCGTGTGGCTGCAGCTGCGGGCCAACGCCGCGGCCGCGCTGCACGTGCTGAGGACCGAGCCCCCCGGGGTGAGTCTTCCCCCACCCCTGGGGCTGGTGGCCGAGGGTGGGAGGGAGCGGGGCTGGACACGGAGGTCCTGAGCCTCCGACCCCTGTCCACTCGCAGACATTCCTGGTACGGAAATCTAACACTCGCCAGTGCCAAGCCTTGTGCATGCGGCTGCCCGAGGCCAGTGGCCCCTCCTTCGTCTCCAGCCACTACATCCAGGAGAGCCCTGGGGGTGAGAGGGACCGGCCTGGAGGGAGGGGCTGGAAGCCATCAAGGCAGGGCACCGGGGTTCCCCAGAGAACAACCTCACTTCCCGTCTCTCAGGCGTCTCCTTGGAGGGCTCAGAGCTTGTGTTCCTGGACCTGGTCCAGCTCATCTGTGCCTACTGCCACACCCGGTGAGCCTGCCTGCAGGGCACCTGCTGTCCATGGGGCCCTGCTCCCTGGGATACCCTGTCCTCCTCCCACACAGACGCTCTCAGTGCCCACAGCCCGGAGCTTTCCTCACTCCTGACTTTTTGCTCCCCTCTCCGGCCTCAGGGACATTCTTCTCCTCCCGCTTCAGCTCCCCAGAGCCATCTGCCAGGCAGCCACCCGCAAGGAGCTGGAAGCCATCTCCCATCTGGGCATTGGTAAGGGCTCCCCTGCTACCCGTTGCTCAGATGGACAAGCTGAGGCCAAGAGGGAAAGGGAAGGCATGGGCACACAGCCTGAAGCCTGTGCCTTTCCCTCGGTTGGGCTCCCTCCCTGAACCCCCTGAGGCCCCAACCTGTTTCTCTTCCCTAGAGTTCTGGAGCTCCTCCCTCAACACCAAGGCTCAGCCAGGCCCATCTGAAGGCCCACTGCTGCCCAGGCTGAAGCCCCGGTCCCCACAAGAGCTGGACCAGGGCACTGGAGCTGCCTTGTGTTTCTTCAACCCCTTGTTCCCAGGGGACCTGGGCCCCACCAAGCGGGAGAAATTCAAGAGAAGCTTCAAAGTGCGTGTGTCCACAGAGACCTCCAGCCCCCTGTCTCCACCAGCTGTGCCGCCTCCCCCAGTCCCAGTGCTGCCAGGGACAGCCCCCAACCAGACAGAAAGGTTGCCCTCTCGCCAGCTGCTGCGGAGGGAGAGCTCAGTGGGGTACCGTGTGCCAGGGGGCACCGGCCCCAGCCTCCCGCCACTGCCTTCCCTCCAGGAGGTGGATTGCGGCTCCCCCAGCAGCTCAGAGGAGGAGGGGGTGCCAGGGTCCCAGGGGAGCCCAGCAACCTCACCCCGCCTGGGCCGCCGGCGGCCGCTGCTTCGGTCCATGAGCGCTGCCTTCTGCTCCCTGCTGGCGCCCGAGCGGCAGGTGGGCCGGGCAGCCGCAGCGCTGATGCAGGACCGACACACAGCCGTGGGCCAGCTGGTGCAGGACCTACTGACCCAGGTGCGGGCCGGCCCTGAGACCCAGGAGCTGCAGGGTATCCGCGAGGCGCTGAGCCGGGCCCGAGCCATGCTGAGCGCGGAGCTGGGCCCGGAGAAGCTGCTGCCACCAGAAAGGCTGGGTGAGACTCCAGCCCGGGGCTCTGCCGGTTCAGCACTATCTCCCCATTCCACTCTCTCTGCCTCCCCACACTGCCAGCCTATCTCTCAGTCTGTTCTGCGGCTTTACAAACCCACCTTGTCTCACCACCATTCAAGCAAATTCTGTCCACCGCCTGCCTCCCTGTCACCAAGTTTCCAAATCTTTTTTTAAATTTATTATTTATTTTATTTATGGCCGCGTTGGGTCTTCGTTGCTGCATGCAGGCTTTCTGTAGCTGCGGCGAGCAGGGGCTTCTCTTTGTTGTGGTGAGCAGGCTTCTCATTGTGGTGGCTTCTCTTGTTGTGGAGCACGGGCTCTAGGCTTACGGGCTTCAGTAGTTGTGGCGCACAGGCTCAGCAGTTGTGGCACAAGGGCTTAGTTGCTCCGCGGCACGTGGGATCTTCCCGGACCAGGGATCGAACCTGTGTCCCCTGCATTGGCAGGTGGATTCTTAACCACTGTGCCACCAGGGAAGTCCCAAGGTTCCTCCTCTTTTTCATCCCTCTCCTCTCCTGATCATGCCCGTCCTCCCAGGGACTCTGCCCCCCTGGTTCCCCTGACCCCAGCCTACCTCTCCCCCGCAGAATGCGTCCTGGAGAAGTCGTTGCATCGCTCCGTGCTCAAGCCTCTCCGGCCCATCCTGGTGGCCCGCCTGCGGCGCCGTCTTTCCACCAACGGCTCCCTGGGCCGCCTGGCTGAAGGCCTCTGCCTGGCCCGGGCCCAGGGCCCCAGAGCCTTCGGGTCCCACTTAAGCCTGCCCTCCCCAGTAGAGATGGAACAGGTGCGCCAGAAGCTACTGCAGCTACTTCGTGCCTACTCACCCAGCGCCCAGGTCAAGCGGCTCCTGCAGGCCTGCAAGCTGCTCTACACAGCCTTGAGGACCCAGGCAGGTATGCCCCCTCCCACCACCTCCCACTGGCTCCTGCCAAGTCAGAGGCAGGCCACCAGGCAGAGGCTCCAGGAATGGCACAGCAGGGAGGGGGGAAAAAAAAAAAAGGGTCCAACCCTCCCATTTCACAGATGGTAAAACTGTGGCCCAGAAAGCAGAGCATCCACTCCCCAGGCCTTGCCCCCTGGTTGCCATAGAGACCACAGTGCCCAAGGCCTGGCAGGCGGAGGGGAGGGTCCTTGTCTAAGATAAGTAGTGGATTCTGACCCTGGGGTCCCAGAGGAGCCTGAAGCTTCCTCCTCCACCACCACAGGGGAGGGTGCAGGGGCCGATGAATTCCTCCCACTGCTGAGCCTCGTCCTGGCCCAGTGCGACCTTCCTGAGCTGCTGCTGGAGGCCGAGTACATGTCAGAGCTGCTGGAGCCTGCCTTGCTCACTGGAGAGGGTGAGGAACCCCACACACGCCCCTTCTGTCTGGGTGGGGCTGGGGCGCCCTGACTGAGCAGAGGAGGCGGAAGGAGCAGGTCACTCACGCCCAGCCTGAGCCGCGTTCCTCCCCTTGTGTCCCAGGCGGCTACTACCTGACCAGCCTCTCGGCCAGCCTGGTCCTGCTGAGTGGCCTGAACGAGGCCCACACCCTCCCGCTGAGCCCCTCGCAGGAGCTGCAGTCCTCCCTCAGCCTCTGGGAGCAGCGCCGCCTGCCCGCCACCCACAGCTTCCAGGTAACAGGACTGGCCAACCCTGGGGGGAGTCTGGCATTGTCTGGCGCAGTCCTTTCCTTTGCCCAATGAGACCCAGGAAAGGAGGGGGAAGGGGAAAGGCCAGTCCTGCATTACCCCACGACAGAAACAGCGCCCCGTGCGTAACACACGTCCGAGCCAGCCTTTCTGGAGGCTGCGTTCCACGAGCCGGCACTGTGCTCAGTGCTCTGGCGGCTCAGCCTTGAATCTTCACAGAAACTCTGAAGTGGGATCATTATTATCCCCATTTTACAGATGAGGAAACTGAGACATGACATGGGGAGGGAAAGGGACACAGGCAGATCCTGGCTTCTGGCCCCCAACTGGACTCAGGCTTCCAGGCCGTGACCCCCATACCCTCCCATCTGGGCTCAGGCGTGGTGTCCTCAGAGCCAAACAGCATCTCTGCCCTTCACCCTCCTTCCATCCAGTCAAGGGACCCTTTCTAGCCTTGGCTAAGAGTCCAGATTTGATAGCCAGATCCTGGATCCAAATGCTGGCTCTGCTGCTTTTTGGCTCTGGGAGCTTGGGCAAGTTATATAACCTCTTTGTGCCTCAATTTTCTTGTCTATAAAATGGGGTAATAGTATCTACCTCCTGGGGTTGATATTTGGGTGAAATGGGTTAATTCAGGACAAGTACTGAGGGCGCAGAGTAAGCTCTACCTGAGTAGGATTGTTAGGCTGTAGAGGCCTGCTGGGGCGTCCTTCCAGCCTGCAGCTGTGACCCGCTAGCACATCCCTCCCTTCCTCAGAGCCCCTGCTCAGAGCTCACCTTATTCAAAAAGCTTTTGCCACTGGTTCTACCACTGGATATGTACCATCCCAGCCCTGTTCCTGCAGAGCTTCTACTGAGACCTCAAGCTTTGCGGCCAGATTCGCACCAGGCAGGACTGAGTTCTTGATTTTGCTTCTCCTGCACAGCACCTCCTCCGCGTAGCCTATCAGGACCCCAGCAGTGGCTGTACCTCCAAGACGCTAGCCGTGCCCCCAGGGGCCTCGATTGCCATGCTGAATAAGCTCTGTGCCACCAAGTTCCGGGTGACCCAGCCTGACACTTTCAGCCTCTTCCTATACAAGGAGGAGGACTACCACCGCCTGCCCCCCGGAGCCCTGGCCCACCAGCTCCCCACCACCGGCTACCTCATCTATCGCCGGACAGAGTGGCGCGAGACCCAGGGCACCTCCCCGGGGGCTGCCCCAGAGGAGGGCAGTGGGAGGCCAGAGGCAGAGGGCAGGGAGCAGGAGAACGGGGGCCGGGGAGATGGGGACCCCAAGGTCAAAGCCAGTCCCAGGGACAGCAGGGGAGAGTCTGAGACGATGGCCGAGGGGGGCGAGGACCAGGCCAGGGGAGGCCCTGCCCAGCCAAGGGGGCCAGAGGCTGAGGGAAGCCAGGCAGCAGAGGAGTAGCTGGGAGTGGGCAGAAGGGCCATTTGGGGCAGAAAACTGAGCCTGGGGGGAAGGCCTTTCAGAGCCATCCACCCCACTGGCCAAGGCACAGCCCCCTAGTCTTCCCCACCCCGGGCCGCTCCGTGTCTGCCACCTCCTCTGACTGTCTAGCCCTCTGATCACACCTGCTGGGAGGTGCCTGGACTGGCCACATCTGGGCACTGGAGTAAAGCCCAGGGGGTTTTGGGGGGGCCCCAGACGAAGGGCCCAAGGCCCCTTGGCCTCTCATCCTTCGCCCCCAGCTGGAGGCCAGCCATCCCGCAGTGGTGAGTGTGCCCAACAGGGGACAAATCCAACAGGGGCCCGACCTCTGGCAGTGGAGGGTGGGACTTCAAGGCCCTGAAAGGCTCACCCACTCCTGGGTGTCAGGAGGATTTGGGGAGGCAGCAAGATGTCGGGGCCCAGTGCTGCCCAGACCACCTGGAGGCCAAGCACCTCCAAACCTCAGTGTCCTCATCTGTGAAGTCGGGGTGCTACTGCTGCCCTACCTTCTCCCAGAAGTCTTCCATGGGTCAGAATGGATGGTTTTGTGGCAAAGCAGAGCTCAGACTAGGGGAAAGGGGAGGGAAGGAGGTTGGATGCTAGCAACACACATACACACACCTCTCCAAGGGTCTGTTCTTCACTCTCACAGAAGGGAGAGGCTCTCCAGGCAGCCCTGGGGACTGGGTCGGGTCCAGCTGAGAGAACACCCACATTCTGGTCTTTCCCCAAGATGGGAAGTCCTCCCAGGCACTGTGATGTCCCAAGGGAATGGGACAGAGGAGACAGGCTTCTGAAGTGAGGTGAGGATTCGGAAATCATCTTCTCTGCACTTGACTCTCTTGGACCTCACAAGAGCTTTACGGGACACAGGGCCTGGCTTTTTACCCACTGAGGCTTGGGAAAGTGACTCCTAAGACACCACACAGGAGGCCATTGGGATCCCCACACCCAAACCAGGGGTCAGGTTCCAGCTACTCCTTGTGTTCTAAACCACCAGGAAATTAACCCTCAAGGTCCGGTAGACCCCAAAGGGAGGCCCAGATCAGGCCACAAATGAGCAAAGAAAATACCAGCAACAACCACAAGGGGGTGCACATGGCCCAGGAAGCTGCCGAGAGGGTGACCTGATGGACGAACGCAGCTCCAGGGCAGCAGCAGTGTAGGTGGTCACGGGGTTTGCAGTCTGGCAGCTGCCAGGCAACTTGGGGACAGTGCCAGGGCCAAGACCTCTGGCCCTCAGCTGTCTTGGGAGTCAGGGGTCTGAATGAGGCCAGCCTCAGGGGACCACTCCCTGGGAAGGAACTAGCCCCTGGTGGAAGGAGGACCCTAGCCAGTCTCTGAGGTGCTCCCTCAGACACTGAGCACAAAGGGACATCAGCTCATATATCAGACATGACAGCTGGAAGGTAGAAATCCTGGACATTGGGATTTCAGACCCTCCAGATACAGCCCAGGTTGCAGGGCTCCCAAATTTCTCACTAGGCCATCAGCAGCTCTAACTTCCCCCACTTCTACCCGCCCCCCACAAGCTTCTCGCTGGTGGGGAGTCTCCCTTCACTCTTTTGTATGTCCCCCCCCAGTCCCGCACCCACCCGAGTGCCCTGTACAGTGCTGGGCATGCCACAGGCGCACAATAAATGTTGTCCACTAATTGGAGTTTGATAACTAAGAGGGAAGGGCAGTGGGGTGGGAGGTTAAGGGAGGGCTGGGTTCTGGGAACCAAACACAGGATGTCTCAAGTTCAGTCTCAGAGGAAGGACCTGGAATGGTTGCAGGGGGTGTTCAGAGAACCCCAGGGCCGGATGAAGAGCTGGTCTCATGGGAACTAGGGCTGGCTGAGGCTTCTGGGCCCCTGCGAGGGGGCCTCTGCAAGCCCTTCCCACCTCCTTCCCATGCTCAGTCCTAATTCCTGGCTTTGAGAATTCAGCGTGCCCCCAGCAGTGGCTCATTGGAGCACTGCCAGGCCCTGCCTGCTCCCTGAATCTTCTGGTTTACCTTCTGAAGAAATTCTGATGGGTTAGGGGTCCCGGCCAGATAAATCAGCATGACCAAGGGTCATGAGACAGGGGTTGGGGCTCCAGGCCGGGCAGGCAATGACAGGCTGGTCTAGAACTGATCTTATTGTCCCCATTTTATAGATGAGGAAACTGAGGCTTGCTCAGGCAAAGTGGCTTGTTACAGGGCAGAGGACTCAGACACCAGGTTCCGTGGAGCTTCGGATTCTGCAATCCTCCAAAACAGAAGGAGTTGTCTACTCATCCACTCAGCAATCTGTTGTGTCCGTATAGACCCAGCATCCGCAGCCCCAGCCAGAGGGAGACAGCTGTGATCTGGGCAGTAACAGCCTACTGTGCGCTCGGACTCTGTACTGCCCCCCCCCCCACTCCCACTACTGCCTTCCACCTTTGGCCTTCTGGAAGAGGAAGTCAGGGCTCTGAGAGGTGCCGTGCCATTTCCAGCATCCACTGCTGCAGGGCAGGGCTGGAACCCTGACGCTTGGATCTCTGGAGGAGCAGCAGAGTCATTTCCTCACTTGGAAATGTTGTGCTTATCACCTCACAGTAGTTCCCTGTGTGAGTTTGTTTATTGTCTGTCTTCCTCACTAGACGGCCAGAGCCAAGTCGGCCTTGTTCCCTGCTGAATCTTGGGGGCCTAGAACAATGCCTGGCCCGGAACTGGCATGTAGTTAATATATGTGGAGTGATTGAAGACTCAGCCTAACTGTTCATCCCATGGCTTGGGACATGGGGCGGCACATCCTCCATTGCTGCCACCAGGGGGCGGGCGTGCCCCACTCCCAGTCACATGCCAGGTTCCCTTCTCTCCTGAGGCCACCCGGGGACCCAGGGCATTCAGAGGACCTGTGCAGGGCCTGGTGCCAGGAAGGGCCCTGGGACCGTCCTGCGAATGGGGATCCTGCTAATGGAGGTTGGGAAGGGAATGAGAGAGCGGCCTCTTCCCCCCAGGGCTCTCTGGCCAGGCAGACTCAGGAGCCAGGCCTGTGGGGTGGCCTGAGACAGGACCCTGCCAGGGTGGTGAGGAAAGCGGTCATTGAGACCCACAACACCCTGACTCAATTTCAACACCAAGCAGTTAACTCCCCGCCATGGCCTTGTGACCGCCTTCATGCCCACAACTTAACACGCAAACGCCCTGACTCAACTTCAACACCAAGCAGTTAACTCCCCGCCATGGCCTTGTGACCGCCTTCATGCCCACAGCTTAACACGCAAACACCCTGACTCACATTTGCACACAGGCTGTGTGACACCCTGCCCTGCCAGGGTCACCTACAGTGAAGCCTGAGCACCGCCACCCTTAACAGGAACACCCAGAGTGTTAGGACACCCTGACACTGTTAGCCATTCATGCCCTGCAGGATGGGACAGTGACACACATTGGCCCCTCCTCTGACCCACACCCTGACGCAGACATCCCTAGATCTGCAAACTCAGAGATATTCCCTCACACTCTCCCTCTCGGGTTCAGAATGTGACACCCTGACGCACATACATGGAGACAGGTCAACACAGAGACATGTGGTGACCTGCTCCACAAGGACTCCCATGGCACGCTTACACCTACCCTTGCAGGACTGCCGCTGACACACCCAAGGCCCCCTCTCGGACGTGCCTGCTGCTTCCCACGCTGCCCAGGCATGGAAGTGCAGACACACACACACAAACTCAGAGACAAGTGCAGACACACACAGAGATACACATACAACATAAGGACACACATACATTTTTGATGATGCAAAAGAGGTCCAAGTCCTTCTCCTGACTAATCTCACCCCCTGCCGTGGCCTATCCCTGCCACCACTCAGCTACCTCACCCCATGGTGGACCCTGCTGGGGGCTGGGAGTTGCTGAGAAGACCCTCTTGGGGGCGTGGTGACCCCACTGGCCAGGCAGAAGGCAGAGGCCGGCAGCACTGGGTGGGGAGGCCTGAGCTCATCAGATTCCAGCCTGAGTGATTCACGGGAAGTGCCTGGGGAAGGGGGGGGGGGGACTGGTCCAGGGGCAGGGGCTTTGGAGGCCTGGGTGGGCTTCAGACCAGAGGGTCTTGGGTCCAGAGCAAGCCTCTGGTCTGGGAGGGGGGCTTCCCGAGGGGGTGGCCCAGGCTGAAGGGGTGTCTGCTGGGTCTGGCTCCTGGGAGGGGCTTAGGACACAGATCTGAGTCGCAGGATGAGACAATCAGTCCCTCCTGCCCACCCCGCCCATGGCCTGGGCCCCTGACCCCGTGCCTTCCCGGCCCCAGCAGCTGGGTGTCTTTAGCAGGGGTTAGGCCAAGGGTGGGGGGGCAGGGGTGGGGTGACCTTCACGGCCATCTTGGCCCCTTGGGCCCTGGGGCAGGCAGCCCGAGTGGCCCCCAGAGGCCTCGAGGGGCTGGACCAGCCTGGCCCAGTTGGGGCCGACAGGGTTACAGACCCTCGCTGCCCTGCCAGGCAAGACCTCTGCCAGAGAGCTGAGAACGCGCTCCTGTCCCAGCGCCAGGGATGTTTTTCTGCTGAGATGCAGCCCTCTGCTCCTGCTGCCCCCGGAGCCCCTGCCTCCCAGGCCGGGCTGATGCTCAGAGGACACAGCTGCTCCTGCAGGGTGACAGAAAGAAAGAAAGGAGGGGACAGGGCGGGGGTGCAGGAAGTGCCTTTCTTGGAACTCTGCACCAAAATAGCCCACTCTGTTCCTACTCTGGGTCTCAGTGTCCCCACGGGGGAGGTGTGTGTCACCAAGGAGACCCTCACCAGGGAGGGGCCTGAGCTGACCTCAGTCTGGCTTCTGCCCGCCATCTTCCCACCCCTCCCACCCCTGACAGCCCTCACCACCCCCGCCTCGGGCTCTGCTCCACTTTGAAGTCCTAACATAAATACCATGTCTGCTTGCGTTCCCCTTCCCGGCCTGGTCACAGCCCCCAGACCTGGCTCCCACCCCAGCCAGCACTGGGGGTGCGAGCTGGGGGAGAGGAGCGAGGGAGGCCTGGACCACCCAGGGAAGGTAGCGAGCCAGAGACCCGGGGACAGGACCAGGGAGACAGAGCGGGTGAGACACCAGAGATGGAGAGAGGGGAAACAGAAGAGGGCAGAGAACAGAGAGACCCCAGAAACCAACAAGGTGACAATGCTGGGGACAGGAGAGGAGAAAGAGGGACCCCAGAGACAGACAGGGGAGCTAGAGACCCCGACAGAGAGGGAAGAGAGGAACAGGGAGGAAGAGACCCTGCAGTCAGAGGGAGGGACAGTGAGACACGGAGGTCCCCGGGGAATGTGAATGGGCAGGAAGAGAAGGGGAAAGTTCCAGGTGCCAGTGGAGACGGCAGGGGCGGAGACCAGGGTAGCAATGGAAAGGATGTGGTGGAAAGAGAAATGTCCCTGAAGACAGGGTGACCAACCATCTTTGTTTGCCCGGGGCTGAGGGGGCTCCAGGGACACGGCACTTGCAGTGCTGAGACCAGGCAAGTCCTCAGCAAACGGGGAAGAGTGGGTCACCCTGGGTGGCAGGCCTTTGCCAGATGCCACAGGGATCAGAGTCCACTCGCATAGGTGCCCTTCACACAGATGAGGAAGCTGTGGCCCGAGAAGGGCCATCCGGGACGTCCCTGGAGCACATGGCAGGGCCAAGGCAGGACCAGCTTCAGGGACGCTCCATGGAGCTGCACGGGCAAAGGGCTCCAGAGGGAGGACAAGAACAGTGAGGGCCGGGAGAGCACCTGTCCTGGGATCCCCAGGCTCGGGTAGAGTCCCCGCTCTGCCTCTGCCTGTGTGACCTAGGGCAAGCCTCGTCCCTCTCTGGGCCGTGTGAACACTGAGCGGAAGGGCCGGGCCCCTCTAGCTCTGATGGGAGCTCCAGGATTCATGGCCCCCTGGGCAGATGTGGCCAGATGTTCAGGTCAGGCATCTGCCAGGAGAGAGACTGGGGCTCCAGCTGGGCCCAGGTTGGGCAATCCAGGGGCAGACATATGCTTCTCCCCTCACAGCTGTGGGCACACGTGCGGGCCCTCGAGGACACACACGTCACCCAGCTGTGCACACCCACAGCAGTGCCAGGCTTTCACAAGCGTGCGCACACGCACACACAAACACACACACACACACACACACGGTCATGCACAGACACCAAGGTACATCCACAAACACACAGTCCCTCTGTATGACAAAGACACCTCTGCCCCACCTCAGCCCCCTCCAGCTGTCAGAATCCTTTACCCCAGGGGCCAGGCCTGGAAGACAACCCTTCATCCTGGGTCCCACCTTCTCCAAGCCTCTCTCTCCCACCCTGTCTGGTCCAGCAACACACCCCTCCTGTGGGTCTCTCCCATCCAGAAGCACACAGGGTGTGGCACAGCACGTGGGGCAGGGGAGGGGGCCGCAATCAACCCCCTCCTTCCCAGATTCCCCTCCCTCCCCACTCCTGCCCTGGGACCTCTCCCACCCAAGACCAGGCGCCTCCCGCCCACCCGTTGGCCCTTCCTCCTGAAGCCTGAAGGCTGGGGTGGTTTGGGAAGAATTTAGAAATGGAGAGAGGTGGGGGGATGGGGACAAAAGAGAAAGGAGGAAAGGAGGTGATTTGTACACAAAGCAATGTGCTGGCTCAGCGGCCCTCATGCCAATGCTCTCTAGGACTCCTGCCCGGGGGGGCGCCCCCCAATCACACTCGGCTCCCCCATGCTGGCTGCTCCACTGGGCCCTCTGAGGGCCAGCCCCTCTGCAAGCCGCCTTCACCCCAACACCAACAGGCCCACATACTGCATCCAGAATCACCGTCTGGCTTGTCCCAGTAGCTGGAAGACAACGTTCCTTCTGGGGAAGTGGGCTTCTGTTTCCATGGCCCTCCTGAGGTGAGCTCTCCCCAGAAGGGCCATGATCAGAGCAGGGAACCCCAGCCTCCTGACTCCCAATGTGAGTCAGCCACGCCTGGTGTCCTGAGCTGTCCCCACCCCAGCCAGGGAGACACATTGGCCTCAGGCCCCAGCGGAGAAAACAGGCTGCGTGGTAACCGGGAAGCATCACGCATGCTGCCTGCTGATGGTGACCCAAGCTGTCCCGTCCTCCTGGGCTGCACTCCTAAGATCCATAGGGTTACATTCTGAGTGTGCCATCCATCACGGTGGCAGCTAATTATAAATTAGCATTTCTGCCTGATTCCCTGTACCCAACCACGCATCTAAACATTTTCTCATCCACACACCCATCTACTTAGCCATCTATCCATCCATCCACTTACTCATTCCTAAATCCATCCATCTATCCATCCGTCCACCCATCCATCTATCCATCCATCCCCCCATCCTCCAAGCATTTATTGCATCAGTTAGCATCTTCTCTGTGCTATGGGGGAACCAAGATGAGTCAGGCTGAACGGGACTGGCATGAAGACCACAGCAAGCCCCCCTCTATCCCCTCACCCCCAAATCCATGATGCTGTGCCCACTATATACCTTCTCCTGACGAGGGTAGGAAATTCTTTTTTTTTTTAATTAATTAATTCATTCATTTGTTTATTTTTGGCTGGGTTAGGTCTTCATTGCTTTGCATGGGCTTTCTCTAGTTGCGGTGAGCGGGGGCTACTCTTCGTTGTGGTGCGCGGGCTTCTCATTGCAGTGGCTTCTCTTGTTGCAGAGCACGGGCTCTAGGCGCCCAGGCTTCAGTAGTTGTGGCACGTGGGCTCAGCAGTTGTGGCTCGCGGGCTCTAGAGCTCAGGCTCAGTAGTTGTGGTGCACGGGCTTAGCTGCTCCGCGACATGTGGGATTTTCCTGGACCAGGGTTCGAACCTGTGTCCCCTGCATTGGCAGGTGGATTCTTAACCACTGCGCCACCAAGGAAACCTTAGGCAGCCTCCACCTCACCTCTCCCAACATGGATGGCCCTGGGGGTGGGGGGTAAGTGAGTGCTAGATGCCCACCCAAACTGGGCACCCAGGTGCATCTCCAAGTCTCATTCTCTACCTACCAAACCCTTAGTCTTGTTGGGGTCAGGGTGTCCCACTCCTCCCCACTACCGCCCGCCTCCTGGCTCAGGCTTCCCTCCACTTGCCCAGCCAGGCCATCTGGAATTTGGCCTTTGACCCTCCTCCTCCTGCCTGCCCCCCAATGCCTCACCCCCACTGAGGCTGTAGTCCTGACCTCTGATCTGACCCACCCACTCGCCAGACGGCCTGCAGCCTCCCCTCAGACGCCCCAGCACTGGCCATTGCCTGAATCATGACTGGGACCGCCACACCCTTGGACCAGGCTCCAGCCAGCCCCCGCCCGCCCCTGAAGAGCCTCTAGCGGCTGCCTTCCCCAGCCTGCCCCGCCTTGCTACCCAGATCTACAGCCAGCTCCCTCCCCTCTCCCAGACTATTGCAGCAACCTCCTGACTGGTCCCTGGCCTTCAGTCCCCCCTCCACCCACCGCATACCAGCCACAGGGATCTCTCATCACGCCTCTTCCCCGTGACCCCCATGATGGAGGCCAGCCTTCCAGGGGCAGCTCCATCGCTTTCCAGGCCAGGCCTCTACCCCATTTCTGATACTTTCTCTCCAGTCTTCACTGTCCCTCTAACCCTAAACCTCCCTCCAGGCCCGGCAGAGTCCTTTGTATTCTCCAAACACATCTTGAGCTCTCCCAGCTCAGTAACTTTGTCTAGGCTGTGCCTTCTTCCCATCATGCCCTCCTTCCATCCTCATTTCTTGACATCATACCCAACTCTCAGACTGCTCCAACGACTCCTCAGGGCACTGCAGCAAAAAGAACTGGAAGAAGGGTCCAAGGCCTGCCACACACTCTCTCTGAGACTCCCTGGGCCTCGGTGTACCCACCCACAAAAAGGCTTGCTGATTTCCAGGGATCTCCCAGGCCTGGGATGGTATGACTTCTGGGGAAGGCTGGGTGAATGTGGGGAGCAGGTGGGCTTTGGCTCCAGGCAGAATCGCATCACCCCCCCTGCGTTGCCCTGAGCCAGATTCTTCACTTAGCTGAGTCTCATTCACTCATTCATGCGTGCATTCATTCATTCTTTCGTTCAGCAAAACCCATTGAGCAGCATCTGTGGGCCAGGAGCTTTCCAGGCTCAGGGGATACAGTAGGGAATAAGACAATGACCCTGCCCAAATGGAGCTCGCAGTCTCCTAGGGCTGGAGTTCTCCACTAGGGGCAATGCTGCCCCCAGGGGACATGACATTTGGCAATGTCTGGAGTCTTTTTTTTTTTTTTGGCCGCACCGTGAGTCCTGCGGGATCTTAGTTCCCCAGGATCAAACCTGCGCCCCCTGCAGTGGACGTGTGGAGTCTTAACCACTGGAACACCAGGGAAGTCCCAAGGAGTCATTTTTTATTGTCCCAACTGGAGGGATGCTACTGGCATCTAGACAGAAGCCAGGGATGCTGCTAAACATCTTACAATGCACAACACAGTCTCTAGAAAATATCATTACCCAGCCCTGAATCTCAATAATACCGAAGGCGAGAAACCCTGGCTATTGGGAATTCAGGCCAGCAAGCAAATATATACCACGTCAGATAGGGGTAAGTGCAAAGGAGAAAAATGGAACAAGACCAGGGGGCCAGGGAGCCCCAGGGTATGGCGGAGGAGGGTGGTGGTCTGGGATGTTGATGCCTGAGCTGAGACCTGAAGAAAGTGAAGAAGCAGAGACTTTGCATCTTTCAGGAAGAGTGTTCTAAGCAGAGGAACAGCCAATACAAAGGCCCTGAGGTAGACATGTGCCTGGTGAGTTTAAGGAACATCCACAGGCCAGAGTGGCTGGAGCAGAGGGAATGAGGGGAAGGGAGAGGGATGAGAGAGGGAGTTTGTGGGGAGATCACAAGAGCCTGGAGGCCGAGCGTGGTAAAGACTGGCCTTTCTTCTGAGTTGAGACGGGGGCCTTGAGGGTTCTGAGCAGGAGGGTGACTGGATCTGACTTGGGGTTTAAAAAGATCCCTCTGGCAGGATGGAGAAGGCAAGAGAGAGACCAGAGGAGAGGGTGTTGCACAAATCTAAATGGACAAGCGTAGTGGCTTGGGCCAGACATGGGTGGCAAAGGTGGTGAGACGCAGTCAGATTCTGGATCTGTTCTGAAGGTGAAGACAACAGGATTTTCTGAGAGATTGGATGTGGGGTGTGGGAGAAAGAGGAGTCAAGGATGACCTCAAGGCTTTGGGTCTGAGCCAGGGGAAGGATGAACTGCCCCGCATTGACTTTCCTCTCATGAGAAGGGGGATAATTCTCTGTGCTTCACAGATGTAAACCTTGAAAGAATGACCTTCCTGGCATATAGCAAGCCCTTCTAAAGTCCTGGTTCTCAAGGGGATTGGCCGCGTCTGCAAGGCCAGCCTTGCCACTGTAAGAAGGTTAGCAAAGCCGCCCTGGTTCCATCCCCCCCACCCCCAGATTTGCTCAGAAGACTAAGGAACATTTGTCTCATGCTTTGCAGCTGACAAAGCACGTTTGCACACCCTGAGTGCCGTGATACAATAGCCCTGCTGAGCTGAAGGGCCCTGACACGTTAGCCCCGTTTTGTAGGTAAGAAAAATGGAGACCCAGAGAAGGTCAGCGACTTCCTGCAGTCACACAGCCGATTGTGGCAGAGTGGGAAGCCGGATCAGGACAGCACGCTGAGGGGCAGAACCTCTTCTCAGCATCCCCGCCCCAGCTCAAATTTCTGCTAAGAGTGCAGTGGGTGTGCACGGGTTAATCTGACAACCAGCTCCCCAGGGACCATCCTGAATAATGGGCTCAGTACACATGCCTCCAGAGGCTTCCAGGAGGGGCGGGAAGAGGACCCCAGCCAGGCCTGCGCAGCAGGCCCTGTCTGGGGGCAAGGAGGGCTCCACACATGTGACGGCTGTGTCACACACACGTGTGTACCATTGTGCGCCCCATGTCCATACGTGGCCTCTCACCAGTCCCCTCCCAGCCAGCCCTGTTCACCCTGCCCACCCCCTCCCCCATGCACCCTGCCCTCCTGCAGTAGGGAGCCCAGAGAAGCATTTCCTGTTTGGGGGCCGCCTCCTCCCCCTCTAAGTCCAGGTTCCCAGGGCCCCAGGCTGAGCAGAGGTGAAGGGAGGGCAGCCCCCTGCCCCTCCTCCTTCCCCGGCCACCCCCAACACCCGGTCCAGCTGGAGCCAGGAGGCTTGAGGGCAGAGGTAGGAGCTCAGTATATAAATGAGGGCTGCGGATGCCCACGCCTGTGTGATCGAGGTGCTTCCCACGTCCAGGGCCTGCATGCGAAGGTGGGTGACTTCCTGTGTTAGGGCCTGCAGAACGCCACACCACTTTCGCATGTACACCTAAAGGGTTTAGCATGTCAGAGTACGTGCAACCTGGGACGAAGGGACAGAGTATCGAGAGAGTGCTCTTGTGTGTGGAGAGGAGCATACACACGTGTGTGATGTGAGAGCGTGAGTCAGAGCATGTTTCCACACACACGACAAGCAGTTGTTCACGGGTGTGATGAGGTCAGTGTGTACCGATTGGGGTCTCTGTGAGTCTCTGGGAAGCGACCTCAACCCTCCGCCAAGAGCCCCAGACGGCGCTGGAGTTTTCTGAGGGTCGTCCAGCCTCCTATCCTCGACTCCCAGCCCGTTAGCAGCGCCTCCTCCCCTCCCCTGCCCCCACTCCCAGCACCCCCCACCCCTGCCCCCCGCCCGACTGCTTCCTGCTCTGGCGGCCCCCGGGGAGCGAGAGAAGGGAGCTGGCAACGGCCCCAGCCCACTCCTTACAAGGCCTGAGCCCGGCCTGGGCCCGCCCCCGGCCCGCCCGCCGGAGGCCCCGGTCCCTCCCCCTGTCAAGAGCGGCTGCCGGCCGGGCCCGGGCCAGTCAGGGGGCGTCGCGATGCTGCTGCGCCTGCTGCTGGCCTGGGCGGCCGCGGTGCCTACGCTGGGCCAGGCCCCCTGGGCCGCTGAGCCCCGCGCTGCCTGCGGCCCCGGCAGCTGTTACGCGCTCTTCCCGCGGCGCCGCACCTTCCTGGAGGCCTGGCGGGCCTGCCGTGAGCTGGGGGGCGACCTGGCCACGCCGCGGACCCCCGAGGAGGCCCGGCGCGTGGACAGCCTGGTGGGCCCCGGCCCGGCCAGCCGGCTGCTGTGGATCGGGCTGCAGCGGCAGGCCCGGCACTGCCAGCCTCAGCGCCCACTGCGGGGCTTCACGTGGACCACAGGGGACCAGGACACGGCCTTCACCAACTGGGCCCAGCCCGCCACGGGTGGGCCCTGCCCGGCCCAGCGCTGTGCGGCCCTTGAGGCGAGTGGCGAGCATCGCTGGCTCGAGGGCTCGTGCACACTGGCCGTCGATGGCTACCTGTGCCAGTTTGGCTTCGAGGGCTCCTGCCCAGCGCTGCCCGATGAGGCAGGCCAGGCCGGCCCCGCCGTCTACACCACGCCCTTCCACCTGGTCTCTGCAGAGTTTCAGTGGCTGCCCTTCGGCTCTGTGGCTGCCGTGCCGTGCCAGGCTGGCAGAGAAGCCTCTCTGCTCTGCGTGAAGCAGCCTGACGGTGGCGTGGGCTGGTCGCGGACTGGGCCCTTGTGCCCCGGTACTGGCTGCGGCCCGGACAACGGGGGCTGTGAACACGAGTGCGTGGAGGAGGCGGACGGTCGGGTGTCCTGTCGCTGCACCGAGGGCTTCCGGCTGGCAGTGGACGGGCGCAGCTGCGAGGACCCCTGTGCCCATGCCCTGTGTGAGCAGCAGTGTGAGCCTGGAGGGCCACAGGGCTACAGCTGCCACTGTCGCCTGGGTTTCCGGCCAGCCGAGGATGAGCCGCACCGCTGCGTGGACACAGATGAATGCCAGATTGCCGGCGTGTGCCAGCAGATGTGCGTCAACTACGTTGGTGGCTTTGAGTGCTACTGCAGCGAGGGCCACGAGCTGGAGGCTGATGGCATCAGCTGCAGCCCCGCTGGGGCCATGGGCACCCGGGCTTCCCAGGACCTTGGGGACGAGTTGCTGGATGATGGGGAGGATGAAGAGGATGAAGATGAAGCCTGGGAGGTCTTCGATGGTGGCTGGACAGAGATGCCTGGGATCCCGTGGATGGAGGCCACGCAGTCACCTGACTTTGGCCTGGCCTATAGACCTAGCTTCCCAGAGGACAGAGAGTCACGGATGCCCTACCTGGACCCCACCTGGCCACCCCCGCTTAGTGCCCCTAGGGTCCCCTACCACTCCTCAGTGCTCTCTGTCACCCGGCCTGTGGTGGTCTCTGCCACACGCCCCCCACTGCCTTCTGCCCACCAACCCCCTATTGTCTCTGCCACGCGTCCACCCCTGATCCCTGCCCCTCAGCCCCCCGTGATCCCTGCAGTAGAGCCAGCTTTGCCTTCTGACCACCAGTTCCCCAAGATCTCAGCCAACTCTCCAGATCTGCCTTCTGCCCACCGACCCCCCGTTATCTCTGCCACACACCCAGGACCGACCCCTGCCCACCGGCCCCCAAGTATCTCAGCCAAATATCCTGAACTGTTCCCCGCTCACCAGTCCCCCATGTTTCCAGATACCCAGAACGCCACTCATTTGCCTCGAATCCCAGCTAACCACGCCCCTCTGGTCACCACCTCCAGCGCCCGTCAAACCCCTGTGACCCCAGATATCCCGGTCCTCAAAGCCCAGGCCACCCACCATCCCATTACTTCCACTGTCCAATCTTCTCTAATCACTACCTCCAGGCCCCCTGTGTCGCCTGCCCATCAAGTCCCCGTGCCTGCTGCCACCCAACCCCCAGCCTTCCACACTCCCCTGCCCCCAGAGAGCCCCACTAAACAGACCTTACTCGCTAGCCCGACACACTCCCATTCCAAAGCCCGACAAGTCCCAAGGGAAGGTACCCCTGACCCCAACCTGGCCCCGTGGCTGCCCTCGGCAGTCCCCACAGCCCTGGGGGAGGCCAGTCCAGCAGGCCGCAGCCGCAGGGATGATCGGTGGCTGCTGGTGGCACTCCTAGTGCCAACATGCGTCTTCTTGGTGGTCCTACTTGCACTGGGCATCGTGTACTGTACCCGCTGTGGCCCCCACGCGCCCAATAAGCGCGTGACCGACTGCTATCGCTGGGTCACCCATGCCGGGAGCAAGGGCTCAACGGAACCCGTGCCCCACCGGGGCAGCCTCACAGGGGTGCAGACCTGCAGAACCAGCGTGTGATGGGGCGCAGCCCCCGCTCTGTGGGGTGGGGGAAGGGCCATGCGTTGGACACATGGGCCAGGCTGCACCAGGGACCCACGGGGGCTGCCCAGCTGGACAGAAGGCGTCCTGGTCCCCCGGGCCCAGCCGGGCTCCTCTCTCAGTCAACCGCTAGACCTGACTCTTGGGAGCTCTGTTTCCTGGCCCAGCACTCACGACGGAGGAGATGCCGAGGCCCCCCAGGACCTCAGGGGGTGGGTTCTGGGGTCTTCTCCAATAAACGGGGTGCCAACCTCATCCAAAGCTCCTGACCCCCATTGGTGCCTGAGGGGAGGGTCTGGGAGGACTCAGAAAAAAAGAGGGGATCTTCCTTCAGCTTTTTTGGGCTCCCCAGGAAATAAGGTAAGACTCCTCAAGGCAGGGTATGCTTTAGAGATTCTCAGGGAAACAGGAGCCCAGAGAGGGCAGAACTTTGCCCAAGGTCACACAGAGAGCCTAGGAGTGGGAGGTTCGGCATGAAGAGAATTTCATATTGGTTCCTCTTTTTACCATAACTCTTAGAAGGTGGGACTGAATCTGGAATGAGGGCTTCTGCTGAACTGGAGCCAAACTGGGGTTTAGGGGGGTCAAAGGCAAGCTCTAGGCCTGGTGATTCTGGGGAGTGAAGGCGGTCTAGAGAGTCAGCTCTGGTACTTCCCTTCCCCTCCTCAAAGGCCGCCCAGAAGTTGGTGTCTGGGGCTCAGGCGGCTTGAGTCAAGGGTGCTGTCACCCCCCTGGGGTGTAGGCGATGGGAGGCACTCCTCTCTGCTCTGGGGAGGCGGTGGGAGTAAGAGCCTAGAAGCTGGGCTGCGGAGAGCCAGGAGCCCAGGAGCGAGATCCCACACGCAGCTCCCTGGGCAGCCTCCTGAGCAAGGCCTTCCCATCTTGGGCCACACTGTGCCCTTCTCTGTGTGGATGGTGCTGGGAGAGGGAGAACAGCAGACCGAGCAAGGCTCAGGCTGCTCCAGGCTGAGATGTGCCATGAACGGGAGGAGGGGATGGTAAAAAAAAATCACAGCCTGTGGGGACCCAGCAACCTCCCTCATCCTGGGCTCATTGCCTTGGGGGGACCAAGGAGGGGGAGGCGTGGCAGGAGGAGGGGGAGGGGGAGGCGTGGGTTCCCACCACCTCTGTGATTTTTCAGTTGCAGCTTCTAAGGGACCTCTAATTAGGACGGAGCAGAACCACCACGACCACCCGGGCAGGCGAGGAGGGGTGACCCAGAGCCCCCTTTCCTATGCAGTGCCCTTTGCCACCCTCTGACCCCAGGGGCTGGGCCTGGGCTAGAAGGCTGAGCTGGGCCCCAAGGGACCAGGAGAGGAGGGGCGGGAGTTGGGGACGAATAGAGGCGCGGGGTGGGGGGCGGCACGGAGGGGGCGGAGGGAACGCTACGCACCGCCCCCCCCTCCGCTCTCACGTTCCCTTAACTCAAACCAGACGCCCCCGACAGATCTAGCCCAAGCTTTTAACGTTGGAGGCGCCGCCGGAGAGGTTCACTGGATGGGAGTGGGGGTCGCGAGGTGGTCCAAAGGCCTAGGTCTGAGAAGAAGGTGGGGGGCGCAGACTGGGGGTTGACAAAGCCTGCCAGGACGGGAAGAACTAGAGCTCCCTCCTGTGACCCTGGGCAGGAGATCCACAGCGCCCCGAGGGCAGGAAGGAGTTAAAAGCACTGCTGTCAGAGGGCGGGGATGGGAGTGGGGAAGGGGGCCCAGAGCCGGCTCTTTGTCATCCTGTAATGAGCACCAGATGCGGAGCTGCGTGCGGCCCTAAACAGACAGCCTCCCAGGGCAGAGCCCCCACTAGCGCCGAAATGGGGCTCCGCCCAGACCCAGCGCTGCGTTTGAGGCTCCGCCCACTGATTCAGGCCCCGCCTCCTTCAGGCGCGACCCGGGCCTGTACTATCAGCTTGGTTTCTCGGAGCTACGAGCCACGCCCACCCACTGCTGTCTGGCGTCCCCTCGGGAACTCTCCAGAGGCAACGCCCACCAAGGCCGCAAGCCTCGCCCCCTGCCGGCTCAGAGGTTCTCGCCGAGCGATTGCCCCGCCCCTCTGCTCTATCAGCTCCGCCCCGGCCAAGGCAGTACCTAGGCCCCGCCCACCAGGGCCATAGCCCCGCCTCCTAAGCGCAGCTTGCGCTAGGAGACTGGAGGTTATTAGTTGCAGCTTCCAGGAGGTATGAACTCCGCCCAGAGTTTGCACATTCTCCTCACGCAGCTCCGCCCTTTGCAGAGCTGGGGACTAGGTCCACGAGTGTAGGGAATCCCGCAGAGACATGAACTCTGTCCGGTAGAGATGCAAACTCCGCCCTCCAGGGGTTCACCGCGTTCCATTCTAGCGTCTCTTCAGGCTACACACCCAGCTACAAGCCACGCCCCCCCCAGCATCCAACATCGTAGGGTCGGGACCCCAGACCGGCCTCACCAAGGGAAGAGCTCCGCCCACGTATGGCTAACACACTTTCGCTTCTTACTGAGGTAATGGCCCACCTACACAGAGCCCCAGGGCCCTCCCACTAAGAATGTCCAGAAGCCCCGCCCTTGATGGTCCCTTAAGTCCCGCCCACCCAGAGCGCTGCTCTCTGGGGCTTTGAGCACAGGCATCAACCACGCAGAGAAAGTAACCCAACCTCTCCTCTCAGGCTCCGCCTCCTGTTAATGTATAGCGCCACACACCCTAGGCCCCACCTTCTCAGGACGGAAGCCACGCCCGCTCCGGACCTGGGACCCTCGAAGTCCTCACTGCCTCCGGGTATGCTCAGACTACTGGGTCCGAACCCTATTGACCAGGATGCCCCTTGGACCCGACCCGGGCGCCCACTCTCCTTCCCTGCGCCCGGTTTCCGTTCGTCTAGATCGCGGGTTCTTTGGAGGGAGCTCCAAGACGGTATCAAGAGTCCGGCGGACGGTGTCCATGAATGGGCCTTTGGCGCCACCTACCTTCGGTGGCTTGAAGCCACCAGAAAGCCTCAATCCGGCCTCTCCCAGAGCACACTAGTGTTCAATGAATAGTTGCTTAATTTATTAAATGTTTATTACTGTAATATCTGCCGAGTTCCCCCGGCAAAACGGCAGATCTGCTCGCAGGTGCCCTCCGTCGTATTTGGAAGACCCCAAGACGGCTTCACATTGGTCCTCAAGCTGAGGCTGTCCCTGCCAGTCTTCATAGCAGCTGGTGGGACTCTTGCTGTTCTTCCTCTTGAATCCTGTTTCCCGGGGGCGAAAGAACAGCGTCTCACCTGGGGTCAAGAACTGTTAGTGCTGGGCCCTCCCTTCCCCCAACTAGCGCTCGGATGTGTGGACACCTTTCATAGGGGTGTGTGTTTAGCGGGAGGGAGTGGGTTTGGGCTCAGAGGTCCTCAGCTGGGATCTGACAGTCACAGTTTTTGGAGCGGAATTGATCTCAAGGCCGACCTCTATATCAGTGCTCATCCCTACATTTGAAAATATTAGTCTGCTGACTCCTACACTAGACGGGGTTTGGGGGGAGTTCTCCAGGGAGCCCTGGAGGTTCTGGAGTTCAGCGCTAGGAACTCAATAAAACATTCTTCAAACAATATTGGAACAGGCCGGGGAGCTATAATTGAGGGGGTTTGGAACTAACACCTACTGAGCTCAACTAGGTGCCAGCACTCCCTGCTTCAGAACCACCCCCGGCAAACTCAGGCCTGGGGAGTAGGATGCCTTCCAGAGGGGATTCCACCTCTGGTGTCCTGGCCTCTACAAATGCAAGTGGGGTTTGGTGCCAAATACTAATTAAAAGAATAGTAGATGCTTGCAGCCTTATTATATGCCTAGCCCAATTCTAAGGGCTTTACATTTAAGAATCTTTTAAGAACATAGCATTTAAAGAACATTTAAAAGGGCTTCCCTGGTGGTGCAGTGGTTAAGAATCCACCTGCCAATGCAGGGGACACGGCTTCGAGCCCTGGTCCAGGAAGATCCCACATGCCGTGGAGCAACTAAGCCCGTGCGCCACAACTACTGAGCCTGCGCTCTAGGGCCCGTGAGCCACAACTACCGGACCCGCGTGCCACAGCTACTGAAGCCCACGCACCTAGAGCCCATCTCCGCAACAAGAGAAGCCACCGCAGTGAGAAGCCTGCGCACCTCAACAAAGAGTAGCCCCTGCTCGCCGCAACTAGAGAAAGCCCGCATGCAGCAACAAAGACCCAACACAGCCAAAAATAAATAAATAAAGTAAGTAAATTTTTAAGAAAAGAACATTTAAGAACCATAACAATCCCCAAGAATTGCCATTTTTACCACAATTTATGAATGAGGAAGCTGAAGGCACTTGCCTGAGTGCCTTGTGTTAAGCCACCTGCCCTACTTGACCAAGTTAGCAAGTAGAGGTTTGAATCCAGGTAGATTCTGTGATCCTCACCCCTAGAGCAGAGCCAGTGCATAATGACCGCCATGTCTCTGATCAGAAAATGCCCACTTCCCAGGGAACTTGCTTTTAGGGGTGAGGCTGCAAGATGTGGGCTCCCAGGCTGATCATGATGTGATTGGGTGTGGGGAGGCAGGTGAAGCCTTCCTCACAGTCAGTTGTTATGGTTTTGGTGAATGATGATGCTAAGTGAGGCATGGCCTGTGACCTCGTGGGATCCAGACAAGGGGCCCAGACCAGATGCAGCTTTAGGGCCCCTGAGAGTGGCCATGCTTTAGCGTGATTTTGGTGAGTTTGGGGATTTCTTTCCAGGAGACCAACTGGCAGTGGTTAAGACCAGGCACCCTAGGGACTTCCCTGGTGGCACACTGCCAATGCAGGGGACACGGGTTCGAGCCCTGGCCCGGGAAGATCCCACATGCTGCGGAGCAACTGGGCCCGTGCGCCACAACTACTAAAGCCCGTGCGCCTAGAGCCAGAGCTCCACAACAAGAGAAGCCACCGCAATGAGAAGCCCGAGCACCGCAACAAAGAGTAGCCCCAGCTCACTGTGACTAGAGAAAGCCCGCGCGGCAATGAAGACCCAACGCAGCCAAAAAACAGAAGACCAGGCACTCTGCACCAAACAGGCTTGCTTTGATTCCAGCTCCACTACCTGAGGGTTGGGGACATTAGGCAGGTTCCCTAATCGTTCCTCGTTTGAACAATGTGTATACTATAATACCCATGATAGCCACAATAATCTGCTGGAGACGAGAAGGGTCTCTCTATGAGGAGAGGCAGGTTTCTTGATGGAAGCCTATGACATTCAGGGTGGCTGCAAGAACCTCCTGTAGGAAGTGCTGTCTGCTTTAGCTGCCAGTGGGGAGCCCTGAAGACAGAGTCCAGAAACTGATCATGGGAGAGCTGAATCCACAGAAACTGACATCCTACGCCCACCAAGTCCCTACGGCAGAGGTTCCCAAACACTGTCGGTTCACCACGTCCTGAGTGTCTCAGTTGATTTTTTCATGGTGTCCCTTGGTCACCCAACAGTTCCATTTAATAGTTAGGTTCAAATGACGTAAGAAGTACTTGTCTTTTAATACCTCAGTGGTCATTTGAGAAAATAATACACATACATTGAAAGATACAAAAATATTTTCTTCTTAAATAACCACAATCACTTGCTGATGGGTGTGTGCGCCACTTCTGAAAACTTGGAGTGAGACAGGACATCGTCACCTTCATTTCCTGTTCTGCACTGACTTTCCCTGTGGTACTTGCTTTTTATCATGGCAGCTGCCAAAAATCCAGCTGTGCAAAGATATTATGTCATCGAAAGGAACGTACTGCAATCCGATGTTGAAGCTGTGAACTGCCTCGAGCTAGCAGCTTGCCAGTTGTCTGACAGATATCCAGTATCTCTGTGTTTCCCTCAAAGTTTTATAATATTTCATGGCATCCCCATGAGTTTGCTGCAGTGCATGGGCCCTGCATCAAAGGAAGGATCTTGTTAGACGCCAGGATTCTGAAGGAGGATGCCTGTGAGGAGTGGGAAGAAGGTGCGGCGTTGCGGGTGCCTGGAACCCTTCCCCTCCCCCTTGCTCTACTCCATTGCCAGGTTTGTCCCATGATAGCTAATGAGAAGGAGGAAAATGAAAACAAAACGGCGGGTTGGGGGTGGTGGGGGTGGGGGTCTGATGAATTGGGAGATTGGGATTGACATGTATACACTGATGTGTATAAAATGGATGACTTATAAGAAAATAAATAAATAAATAAACATTAAAAAAAAACCAAAACAAAACCAAAACGGGCCTGTGGGTGGGCAAAATCAGATTAGAAAGATGATATCACTCCCAAGATGAATGACGGAAGCCTGTGGAGAAGAGGCAAACCTGGCTTTGGGGGCACACTACCAGGCAGCAGGAAGTAAAGATTTAGGTCTTAACACATGGATTGCCTTACGGGAAGCTGGATTTTCTCACTCTAATGCAGGCATCTGACAGCAGCTTTTTCAGAGGGCCCACTCCAGCCCCAACCTAGCACTGGTCACACTGGGAAGAGTCAGACTTCCTTGGAATAATACAGAGGAAAAAATTCCGAGGCTTTGGAGAACAGAATGGTAAAATCAGTCTATCCCACCTGTTAGCTGACCAACCTCACAGACTGATGTGTCACCGGGTCCCAGAGATTCTCTGCTCTCAGTGGCCATTGAAAATAGGCTGATTAGGACTTCCTTGGTGGTCCAGTGGTTAAGATTCTGTGCTTCCACTGCAGGGGGCATGAGTTCGGTCCCTAAATGGGGAAGTTCTGCATGCTGTGCGGTGCGGCCCCAATAAATAAATAAATAACTTTTTACATTAAAAAAAAAAGGCTGATTAAAGAAGCCCTCGAAGGACTGATTAAAATGGGTGCTCTACCTGGATATTTCAGGATAATAATCTCCCTCTTTCAAGGTTCTTAACCTTAATCATATCTGCAAAATCCCCTTTTCCATGTAAGATAATATACTCACAGGTTCCAGGGGATTAAGATGTGGGCATATTTGGGGCCATCATTCTGACAGCCACACTTAGGGACCAGGCAAACAGTGCTGGGTTGGTGTGAGATCCCTCTAGCCACAGCGAGCAGGTCCTGCAGTGGAGCGCCCAGTAGGACAGATGATAAAATCTTCTTTTTATTGTCGGCTTGTTTACTAGTGAGAAGTTGCCAGCCACTTTCTGCTGCAGCCAGACTGCTGGGAGAGGTGCTGTTATCTGCCGATTTTCACCCAACAGTCATTCCTGGTCGTGTGGCCATGGCACTGGAGGGGACAGTGTGCTGCCACAGCTGTCACAGCCTTGGGAGTGAGGGGCTGCGTCAGGAGATGTTTCCAGCTTTGGCCTGTATCCAGACCCTCGTACTGAACTTATGTCTAGCCACCCCCTCTTGGGGGCCCTTGGGGTTCTTTCCTGCCATCTGATCTCAGTTCAAGTCCATCACCAGCATCTGGGGCTGTGTAATCACTTTATGTGTTGTTGTTGTTTCTTATTTATTTATTTATGTATTTATTGGCTGCGTTGGGTCTTCGTTGCTGCGTGGGCTTTCTCTTGCTGTGGCGAGCAGGGGGCTACTCTTCGTTGTGGTGTGCGGGCTTCTCATTGCAGTGACTTCTCTTGTTGCGGAGCACGGGCTCTAGGCACGCGGGCTTCAGTAGTTGTGACACACGGACTCAGTAGTTGTAGCTCGCGGGCTCTAGAGGACAGGCTCAGTAGCTGTGGCTCACGGGCTTAGTTGCTCCGCGGCATGTGGGATCTTCCCGGACCAGGGCTCAAACCTGTGTCCCCTGCATTGGCAGGCGGATTCTTAACCACTGCGCCACCAGGGAAGTCTCTATGTAATCACTTTAAACCTCAGAAGGAAAGGAGGTCTCAAATGCTCTCCTCCCAGGGGTACCTTGGCCCCCAGGCAGTCAGCAAACTTCGATGTCAAGCAAAATAGAAGGGAATCTTTGGTAGGACATTGGGAGCCGTGGGGCTAAGGGTTAATGTGGGCTGAAAGTCAGACCTGGACACAAGCAGAAGCTGGGGTAGCTTGGGAGGCTGGAGCGGGGACGCAGGAGCCGCGTGATCAGGCCACTGCCGGATGCTTGTCCCCAGCCAGGCTCAGAATATGTGAGACTTTGCCTAAAATTTACATTCCAAGCATCCATTTGGCCTCTCTTGGATCATGGGCCTGCAATTGTGTTGGTTGAAGAGGAGGGGAAGTCTTTCAGAAGGGGAAGATTACAGAACCACCAGCTGGTTTAAAGCGGCAGGCAACCTCTAAGTGGCAGTTTCTCTCACTAATAAGGAAATAATTAAAGAGGAGATTTTAATTTTCTTCCCTAGTAGAGGCTCCGCCACAGAGCTTGCTCAGAGGACCCACCTCGGACTATTTTCCTCGTTCCTGTGTGTAATTTAGGACATTTTGACACATGCAGAGCCTCATATCCCCATGGGAACAAGGGCTATTACAGGGAGAAGGGTCAAGTAGAGGCCACTGGAACCCCCCCAGACACTAAAACAACAAACCATTCACTCACTTGTCCAATATTTATCAAGACCGTACTATGCATCAGAGACTCCACAAGGGATCAGGGTTACAAAAGTAACCAGACAGGAGAGCAGCAAGAATACATAAGGTAAGGAGCGGGGCGAGGGGCAGGGAAAGAAATAGGTGAGGGAGATTAAGAGGTACAAACTTTCAGTACAGCATAAATGAGTCATGGGTATGAAATGTACAGTGTGGGGAATATAATCAATAATTAGGTAATATATTTGTATGTGACAGATGACAGCTAGGCTTATCATGGTGATTATCTTGAAAGGTATAGAAATATTGAATCACTATGTTGTATACAAGGAATTAACAAAGTGTCATAGATCAGTCATATTTCAAAAACAAACAAACTCATAAAAAAAGAGATCAGATTTGTGGTTACCAGAGGTGGGGGCTAGGAGGATGGGGAATTGGATGAATGTAGTCAAAGGTACAAAGTTCCAGTTATAAGATAAATAAGTACTAGGGATGTAATGTACAACATGACAAGATAATTAACAGTGCTGTATGTATTATATGAAAGTTGTTAAGTAAATAAGTTTAAGAGTTTTCATCACAAGGAAAAAATTTTTTCTATTACTTTAATGTAAGTCAAATCATTATGTTGTACACCTTAAATGTATACAGTGCTATATGCCAATTATTTCTCAATAATACTGGGAAAAAGAGGAATACGTAAGGTGAGACCACCCAGGGCCCTGCCCAGGCAGGAGAGGGTGGTGATCTGAACCAAGGCAGAAGCAGAGTTGGGATGGGAGGAGAGAGTAAAGTTGAGAGGTGGTTGGCAAGTGGATTTGGACCGGATCCAGTGACCGGCTGAATGTGAAGGAGGAGGACTGTGTCCGCCGGGTTTTGGCTCCCCCTGGTGGTGCCATTCATGGAGGCGGAGACATGGAAGAAGCAGCCACTTTGGAGAGATGGGTGCTATTCAGTGTGGGCTCTACTGCGTTTGCCGTATTTGGAAGTCACCCAAGTGGGCTACTCAAGAAGGTACCTGTATGCCTGAATCCAGAAGGAATTCCTTCCTCCTCAAGGAAGAGGGCCAGGTTGAAAATGGAGATTGGAGCTTCCTTTCTACCCCACAGTTGGCGGTCCCTGAAACCACCAGAGCTGCCACCTTCACTGGTGAGTCCTTCACGTTCCACCCCTTGCTTTCCCAGCAAACAAACGAGCGATGCGCTTTTTTTGTTTTTGTTTTGTTTTTGTTTTGTTTCGTTTGGCTGCACCGCGTGGCTTGCGCGATCTTAGTCCCCCAACCAGGGATTGATCCCGGGCCCCAGGCGGTGAGAGCAACGAGTCCTAACCACTGGACCACCGGGGAATTCCCCTCCAACTCCTAACTTCATAACTGTCCACAGAGTCTGAAATTTTCAAGGATCTTATGTTTGTTTTATGTGTTTTTTAGAGTTTTGAACTTGATTTTTATTAAAATATTAGTCTAATATTAAAATATTAGTTATAACACATTGTGGTTTTTTACAATATTTATTTATTTAGCTGCGTTGGGTCTTTTTTTTTTAATTAATTAATTAATTTATTTTTGGCTGCATTGAGTCTTCGTTGCTGCACACGGGCTTTCTCTAGTTGCAGCCAGCGGGGGCTACTCTTTGTTGCGGTGCGCGGGCTTCCCACTGCGGTGGCTTCTCTTGTTGCAGAGAACGGCCTCTAGGCGCGTGGGCTTCAGTAGTTGTAGCATGTGGGCTCAGTAGTTGTGGCTCGCGGGCTCTAGAGCGCAGGCTCAGTAGTTGTGGCGCACAGGCTTAGTTGCTCCGTGGCATGTGGGACCTTCCCTGACCAGGACTCGAACCCATGTCCTCTGCATTGGCAGGCGGATTCTTAACCACTGCACCACCAGGGAAGTCCACCCACATTGTGTTTTATAACACAAAAATTAAAACTCTTCTACTGAAAAAAAAAAAATCAGTATTTTTATTTTGGTCAGTTTTATTTTATAAGTTTTACAAACAGCAGCCAAAAAGAAGAAAAATACAACTGGATTTTCCTGGGCAACCACAGGTTACTGAAAATTAGCCGATTTTGGTCTCAGCTGACATACCAGACAGAAACTCCTCCTTGGAGCAGAGCCAGCACAACCTCTGGCACTTGGTGTGCAGTTATCAATTTGGCCGCTCTGCTTTTCTTCGTTGCTGTTGATCTGACTCCCAGGGGCTTTTTGCCTTCACCCAGCGGGGCAGCAGCTCGCCTTTCCACCCTGACTCAGGGACGTGTCCTTGTCCTTTCCAGCCACTTCAGTGATAAATTCATACTCAGGGGCTCTGGAGGACAGAGGGCAGTGGGTGTGACCTGGGAAGGAAGATGAAACTCACAAAAAGTGCACGGGCCTGCCACCTGGGGGTGCTCTAGGGGTCCGGTAGTTCTGGGTCTGCATCCACAGAGGGGACACAAAACCTCATGGGCTGCTCTGGGTTGGGGAGGCAGCACACACTTCCCTGGCTGCCCTTCTCGGGCCCATGGGCCCACTTCCAGTGAGACTGAGTGATGCAAATCTCCTTTGGCAGGTCTGGGCCACAGGATAAGGTGAAGCGGGCCACCAGCCAATCCTCAGGACCTTGTAGCCCCAGTAACCCCAGAGGTGTTGGTAGAAGCTGTGGAATCATTCACTTAACACATGTTCACTGGACATTGACTGTATGCCAGGCGCTGTGCTGGCTGCTGGTGAGTGTGTGTGCACATGCGCAATATGGACCTATTTATCTATTTATTTATTAATTATTTTATTTATTTTGGCTGCATTGGGTGTTCGTTGCTGCGTGCGGGCTTTCTCTAGCTGCGGCGAGCGGGGGCTACTCTTCGTTGTGGTGTGCAGGCTGCTCATCGCGGTGGCTTCTCTTGTTGCGGAGCACGGGCCCTAGGCACGCGGGCTTCAGTAGTTGTGGCATGTGGACTCAGTAGTTGTGGCTCGCGGACTTAGTTGCTCCGAGGCATGTGGGATCTTCCCCGACCAGGGCTCAAACCCGTGTCCCCTGCATTGGCAGGCGGATTCTTAACCACTGCACCACCAGGGAAGCCCTGGAGTACCTATTTATAATTAATAACAGTAATAGTACAAATGATGATGATAGCTAAATTTATTGAGCACTTGCTATGCTGTAAACCCCGTTTTTAGCATGGTGGCATATTATCTTTTTTTTTTTTTAGTACTGTTGTGATTTTACTCTTATTTATTTTTTATAGTTGATTTACAATCTTGTGATGGTGGCATATTATCTTATTTAATCCTTATGACAACCCGTGGAAGTCAGAAGATTCTATTATTATCTCCCATTTTGCAGCTGAGAGAGAGGATAAGTAACTTGCCCAGGGCCACTCAGGTGGTAGTGGCAGAATTGGAACTCCGTCAGACTGAAAGGTCTGCACCTGTTACCATTTGCCTCCCATAGCTTAGTTCTAAGAGAAGAAACAAATAATAACCTCATGCATACATAAATAAAAATAATTGCCACTTATGGTGAGTGGCAGAAAAGAAATGCAAAGGGAGCTGAGGTAGAACAGTGGATGGCTTCAGACAGAGCAGTCAGGGCGTCTCGGGAAGAGCTGGGGATGCGGAAGGCTCCTGGAGCTAGCACAGCATGTGCCGAGACCTCAAGGCAGGAAGGAGCCTGGTTTGTTGTAGGATCAGGCATGAGGCCACAGTGGCTGGAGCTCCAAAAGGAGAGGGGAGCTTGGGGATGTCCGCCAGACCTCACAGGGGTCTGAGAGCCAGGGCAGGAGTCTGGGTTTTCCTTGAGGCACTGATATATATATATATATATATATATATATATATATATATATTTTTTTTTTTTTCGCACCACGAGGCATGCGGGATCTTCCTTCCCTGACCAGGGATGGAATTCGTGCCCCCTGCAGTGGAAGCATGGAGTCTTAGCTGCTGGACCGCCAGGGAAGTCCTGAGGCACTGGTATATTTTGAGTGAGGTGAAGATGTGATTTGGTTTATATTTTAAGGTGATTCTGCATGGGCTGGAGGGGATGCGAGGAAGGGGAGCCTTGTTGGAGTCCAAGGTTGTCACTGGAAGAGGACCCCCTAGGGGGACCTGGAGCAAGGTGGTGGCTTGGAGAGGACTGGGGGTGTTTAGAGAGATGTGTTGTAGGCAGAATCCTGGGTGTAGATGTCACGTCAGGGGTGAGGGAGGTGTTCATGGATCAAATGTTACAACTTCCAGATCTTCGAGATAGTCCAATTGGAGCGGGGAGAAGTGGGGCAGGGGGTGTGGGTGAAATAAGACTGGTCCTGGTGGGCGATGGCTGCGGCGCTGGGCGCTGGAGACAAAGGGCCTTGTTGCACCAATCTCTCTACTTTTGTGGTCTTTGAAATTTTACGTAATACAAAGTTTTTAAAAAAAACTATGAAGAAGAAGATTGCTATACAAGCGCCTGGCTTAAGCAACAGTGGTGACACTATTTCCTGAGATGGAAAAGATCGAGAGAAGCAGGGTTGGGGGTGTGGAGATCGGGCACCTTGTTTCAGCTGTGCTGTGTGGAGCTGAGTCAGGCCTCGATCAGAGAGCAGAGGCAGAGGTCTCTGGGATCTGGGGACAAAGCTCTGCCCCCTTCCTCAGCCATTATTCTCCTTTGAGAATGGTTTAGAATGGGGTATCCTGGTTCACTGTTGGCTCAAATAGAGACCAAACATGAACAAGAGACAGCAGACCACCAGATGGGAGCTGTCCAGCAGACACTGGGGTTTCCAGTTTCACCAGGCTTTGCAGGCCCAGTGACCCTTCATTGAGAGGTGGAAATGGGTTCAGAGCCTGTATCAGCTATCCATTGCATGTAACAAACCACTCCAAAACTTAGTGGCTTGAAACGGCAAGGATTTCTTATTTCTCACCATTCTGTAGGTCAGCAATTTGGGCTGGGATCAGCTCGGTGGTTCGTCTGCTAGTCTGCTACTCTTACCTGGGGGTCATTCCTGTGGCTACAGTCATGTGCGGCTCCATTTGGGCTGGCACGTCCAGGCTCTTGGCTGGGGCATGTGACCTCTCATCTGTCAGGAGACTAGGCTGGGCATCTTCACAGCCTGGTGGTCTCGGGGCTCCAAGAGAGCACAGGTGGAAGCTGCAAGTTCTCTTGAGGCCTAGCCTCCAAAGCTGTGCAGCCTCACTTCTGCCACATTCTACTGGACAAAGCAAGTCATAAGGCCAGCCCAGATTTAGAGAGCAAGGAAATAGATTCCACCTCTTGAGGGGATGAGCTACAAAGAGTTTGTGGCCATATTTAATCTACTGTAGGCTAGAGGGCCCAAATAAATGACCTAAGCATGTCATTCTGCCCCTAGTAGGCCCACATCTGATATACCACCACCTTCTCCCTCAAACAAACATTATAAAATGGCTGGTGTTCAGGAATTCCCTGGCGGTCTACCGCCGAGGCCTGGGTTCAACCCCTGGTCAATCCCACAAGCTACACGGTGCAGCCAAAAAAAAACCTCCAAAAAACAAACAAAACAAAACAAAACACAAAAAAACGGTTGGTGCTAATTTTTCAGACCAGCCTATAGATGTTGGTTTGTTAGGAATGGCATTTGGCTCATTGGCCAATTGCATTTTTGAAGATGGCCACTAACATATCTGCCATCCCACGTGCTAATCTTACAATGCGATGCTGACAAGCCTCCAGTGAGAGGCGGGGTCTTATGTTCCCTCACCTTGAAACTGGGTGGACCTTTGTAATGGCTTTAACCAATAGAAAGGGGCAGAAGTGATGCATGTGACTTCTGAGGCTAGATTGCAAAGGGCAATACAGCCTCCACTCTCTTGGTACACTTGTCCTTGGAACCTAGACACCAAGTTAAAAGGAAGCCCAAGCCACATGGAGAGGCCCTCTTTTGGTGCTCCAGCCAATAGCCCTAGTGAGGCCCTCAGCCATCAGCCAGCGTCAACTGCCGGCCATATGAATGAACAAGCCTCATGGATGATTCCCGGCTTTTGATTCTTCCAGCAGAGGCCCTAGACATCATGGAACAGAGATAAGCCACTCCCACTGTGCCATGTCTGAATTCTTGACCCACAGAAACCAGGAGAGATAATAATGATTATTGACGTTGTAAGCCGCTAAGTTTGGGGGTAATTTGTGATGCAGCAGTAAATAGGTAATAATATGGGCTGCTGGTAATAGAGACAAGAAAAACCAGTGGCTTAAACAAACTAATGGTTTATTTCTCTTTTTCACTGAGAGGGTTTGAAAGCAGGCAACCCGGGGATGATGTGGACACACCTATGGTGTCATCAGAAGCCTAGGGTCTTTTTTTTTTTTTTTTTGGCCACACCGCATGGCATGCAGGATCCTAGTTCCCTGTCCAGGGATCGAATCTGTGCTCCCCGGTAGTGGAAGCTCAGAGTCCTAACCACTGGACCATCAGGGAATTCCCAGCCCCAGGTCTTTTATCTTGCTTCTCTGCTATCCTCAGCACATGGCTACAATTCTCAAGGTCATCTCCAGGTCCCAAGTAGCTACTGGAGTTCCAACTATCACATCTGCACTCCAGGCGAAATGCAGGATGAAGCAGAGAGGACAGAACTAGCCTTCACCAATATTGTTTCTATTTCAAGGAGCATTTTTAGAAATCCCTTCCAAGACCTTCTCCTTATATCTCATACCCTAAAATTAGGTCACACAGCCACACCATATGTGCAAGGGAGGCTGGAAATATTGCCTTTTAGCTGGGCTCATCGCCATCTAAAGTCAAACTGGGGTTCCGGTATTGAGGAGGGGAGAATGGATAGTGGTTGGTGGGCCATTAGTGGCTGAGGTGTTAGAGCAGGATGATGGAAGAGGGAAATCTTCCCCATGGGGACGAGCCGGAGCCACACATTGCCCCCCTGCCTGCTGCAGCCTCCTTGAATGTTTGGGCACCATGGAGTTTTCCACGTAAGTTACTTCTGAACAAAGGTTTGACTTCACCCACTGTGAGGCAGTGGGCTGATGCACAGGGAAAGCTCTGGTCTCTAACTCCACCCTCCCCATGTGGCCAGCAGGCAGCTGGAATTCTGCTAAAAATCCTAATATGCAGTCCTGAGCTTGTCACTTCCCTGCTCAACCACCTTCCAGGGCTCCAGTTTGCCCCAGTTCAAGGGCAATGCCCCAGTTAAGGGATTGGTGTTGAAGGCCTCAGCCACCTCTTCCACCCTTGCTTCCACCCTTGCTTCATGCCCTGCCCCCAAGCCTTTGTGCAGGCAGCTCCCACTTCCCACTGCCCAGAGCACCCTTCGCCTTGTCTCTGCCTGGGGGAATCCCATCCATTCTCTGCGCTCTTCTAGGGCCACCACTGGCCATTATGGTGCCTTTGCATGGATGAGAAAAGGGTGCCCTTCATCCAAGCGGATGCAGCTTCGGGCCAGGGCTTGAGGAGTGGCCCACAGGTGGGATTCCACCCACACCTGCCTCTTGCACAGCAAACACCCTGCACAGCTGTACAGGAAGATGTCACTTCCAAGGGCCGCTCGAGCTCCACCACTGAGGGAGGCCCTTCCTTTGCCCTCTTCCGTCTTCAGACCCCATGCCCTGATTTGGGGCTGGCTGTTTCCAGCTTTGCGTCCTCTGACCTGCTCAGTGCCCATTCCCCCAGATCCATGACACCAGCAGCCATCGGGGGAACTGAATTTGCGCCACAGGCCGTACCTCTTCCTTCCCACTTTGGGGACCAGCCACACTCCCTTAGTCCTCAGCACACCCAGCAGCAGAATGGAAACCGCTGCTGGGCTGGAAGAGGGGCCATTTGGACAGTCTCTTAGAAGCGACCCAGACACCGGTCGGGTGGAGTCAGCTGCTCAGAGCAACCTAAATCTGAGTGTCAGAGACCCCAGGCCAGGCAGGGAGCTCACCCTCTCCTGGGGGTGCTGCAGCCCCACCCTGCATCCCCTCCCGGACCCAACATGGCCCATTGTGTTTGTTGTAGTGGCCTTGAACCCACCACCCAGGAATGCACGTGAGAAGACCTTCCATTTCATACCTTTTATTTTATCTGCATTTTCTCTGCCTCCTCCCTCCCCCACCGGCCCATGAGAGCGGGTGGAAGCCCCAGTTGGAAGGGAAGGGACTACTCTCTCCTCCCTGGGGGAGGGCTGGTGTCCCCTGGGCCAAGCCCCAGGGACGGGGGAAGCAGGGGCCTCCATGGCAGAGCAAGGGCATCGTCCAAGAGGCTGTGGCCGGGGCCAAGGCCCCTCGGATGCCCGATAGCCCTGAGCCCCGTGGGTCATCAGGAAGGTAAAGAGCAGAGAAGTCAGGGGGCGATGAGAGGACACAGCCTGGAAGGCGTGTGCGCGGCTGACAGAGGCGGACATGGACTTCTGGGGCCAGGAGCAGAGACCAGGGAATATGGAATTGAGATGGGGCCCTGGGAAAGAACCCCGGGTTACAGGGGTGACTGGATGTGCAGGGGAGGGTGGACCAGGGAAGACAGGGGGGTGGGGTGGGACAGGGCTGTGCTCCAAGAACCAGGCTCCTGGTAGAGGGGCCGCACCACAGGGTCTGATCAGGGACTGGCCCTGAGCAGAGGCCAGAGGGCAGGCAGGGACGGGCCTGTCAGGGAAGGAGGACGGGGACTTTGGGAGGGTAGTGGGGCCGAGGCCGTGGTGCTGCTGTAGCCGGCTCTTCAGGTTCATGGATGCCAGCCCAGCTGGGCGGCCCCAAACCACCGATTTGTGCTTCTGGGTTGCTCGAGGGCCCTCGACGTGGCTTCAGCCATGCAGGGAAGAGTCCATAGGCAGCCCTCTGCTGCAGGCAACAGCTGTCCCTGGGACTCCTCCCCCAGCCCAGGCTTTCCGGAAACTTCCTTCCCTGCGCAGCCTGAGAGGCCCCCAGGCTAGATCGTCCGCCATCGCAGGGGGTGGGACGTGGTGGTGGTTGGAGGGGAGCCATGCTGGGATGGTACGTAGACCCAACCGCGGTGGTGTCCCTCCGCCCCCAAAATGACCGTGGGTCCCTGCATGTTAGCCTGTCTAAGGGCTCCAACCCCACCCCATCCCTCGTGTACTGGTCTGTCTTCCCTCCTGTTCTGGATAACAATTACTCAGGCATGGAAGCCCCGTGGTGGGATGGTGGGGGGAGGGCCAGTGTGGGGGCCGCGTGGGTCTCAGAGCGCACCCTGCCCGTCCCCCTGGCAGCCGCTGTCACCGTGGACGATGAGCACGGGGAAGTAAAGGGCGTCCTCGTAGCACGGTGGGCTTTCCAGGGGCTCCGTGTCCTCTCCGCGGCGCCCCAGCGGCCCCCCGCTTAGGCTTCGGAAGACCCCCGGCGTGGCGCGGCCCCCAGCTCCCAGCGAGAGGCGGCTGCGGCTAAAAGGCAGGCGGGGCCCGCTGGGCCGGGCGGGGGGCAGCGAGTTGCTGCTGACGGAGCGGCGGCAGCGCTGGCAGCCACGGAGGTAGGCGCCCGAGCTGGCGTCCATGACCACGGCCTCTGAGTAGCTGGGCACCAGCTGCCGGTTGGAGCAGATGTGCCACTCGAGCTCGGTGAAGTCCACCGTGGCCACACGGGAGAGCGGGGGCCCGCTGGGCCCGGCCCCGGGTGCGGGCGAGCTGGCGCCGAAGAGCTTCTCCACCTGGTAGTGCACGTGGGCCGTGCCGTAGGCCGCCACAACGCGCAGCGGCCAGGACAGCGTGGCCGCCGACACCAGCCAGAAGACCCAGGCGCGCGCGTACCACGGCGGGCTGCGAGGGTCGGCGAAGACCATGAGGGACTCGCGGAAGTCCACGTCCTTCAGGTGCATGCCCTCCCGGGCCTCCAGGTAGTCATCCAGGCCCTCGTTGGCGCTGAAGAAGCGGGCCCGCTGCGTGAGGTACGAGGCCTCGGCCTCGGCGCTGCCGAAGCTGAAGCACTTGGTGAAGCGCAGCCGTGTGGCCGCGTGGTCGGCCAGGCCCACGAGCTCCTTGGAGACGTCGCGGACGCCGTGGGCCGAGTAGTCGAACTCGCCCCGAGCCGAGCGGCTATCGGCCCTCTCGTGGTAGACCTGCGTGGTGGTGTAGGCGTCGCCGTTGCGGTAGCGGGTGATCTGGCGGGTGCGCCGCACGTAGTGGTAGCTGGTGGCCTTCCACCAGACGCAGGGCGGCGCCTGCTGCAGCCGGCGGATCAGGGCGAGCACCGTGTTGGCGTCGGTGCGCGGCGCCTGGCAGGAGCGCACGTGACAGTGCCAGCACTCGGCCAGGTAGAGGAGGTAGAGGAGGGAGACAAAGGCCAGTGGGATGTACAGGTAGCCATCCGAGCAGGGGCTGGCTGGGTAGGTGGGCGGCGGGCCCCCAGCCCCCTGGGCCAGGGCCGCCTCGGGCCCCAGGATCAGCCGTGGCACCGTGGCCAGGCGACACCAGGCTACCACGGCGCCGCAGGCGTGGATGAGCAGCGTGAGAAGCAGGCACTTCCAGTGCGACTCGCGGCACAGGGAGCTCCCCAGGGACTGTTTCAGGGGCCGCTGCTGCAGAGTGGGCAGAGAGAGGAGAGGCGTGGGTCAGCACGCGGCCATCAGCTGTGCCTGCTGCTCTGCGGAAGCCACTGAACGAGGTGGTGCTGTGCCCCCACTTTACAGAGGAGGAAACTGAGGCTCTGAGGGACGGGGCAACTTGCTCCAGGCCTCACCCTTCTAGCCAACTGACAGTCGAGCTGCAGGACTCAAACCCAGGCCTGTCTGCCCCAAGCCTATCCTCCACCGTGCCCTGTCATCTCTCGGTCAGGGGCATGTAGGACAAAATAGACCCATCTCTGCCAAAAGAGGAGAGGACCCCCCTCTCCCCCATGACTGGCCACTGAGAAAACTGAGCTCTGGTCCTGACTTTGCTCCCGATTTGCTGTGTGATTGTGGCCATATCCCTGCCCTCTCTGGGCACTGATTCCTGGACCTGGTGGTGTGGGAAGCCAGGGTGGCAGGGGTCCTAGGGGTGAAGAGCATGGGCTTAGGAGCCCAGGATTGGGTGCTGGCTCCACCACTCACTGTATGACTTGGGCAGTTCCCTCATCCTCTCTGGACCTCAACTTCCTCCTCTGTAAACTGGGGTTGTTGTGAGGATTCATCGAGATCATAATGTGTGAAGATCTTGGCACAGGGTCTGGCCATGGGAATAAATATTATTACCGTTACCCTGCAACTCCCTCTGGTCCCTTGGTCTCGCTAGGGACAGCAGGAGACTTGGGCGAGGCTTTCAAGTAAACGAGAAAGAGGAAGAGAGGGAGAGGTGTGAGTCTGGGTGGTGGGGTGGGGAGCAGATGGAGTGCCGTCCTCCACTCCCCGTCTGTGCTGGGGGTGGAGCGGCACACAGCTGCTGGGCAGCAGGGACCACTCCCTGGCCCGGGCTGCCAGCCTGGCTCCCGCCTCATCCCCAGGTGCCTAAGGAGAGAGAAGGGGTGAAAAGGGGGAGAAGGAAGACGTGATCTGGAGGAAGCAGCAGGGGTGGGGGTTTAAGGGGCCACCTTTTGCCCCACAGTCCCACCCCCACCAGGCTGTGAGAAACCCAGGAGGAGAGGAACTGTCCCCACCCCAGCCCAGAGCAGCCGCCCACCACAGAGGCATACCACTACCCTGACCTGCGGGGCCAGAGGGATGCACCTGCCCTCATCCGCGACCCCCACCCCACCCCACCCTAAGTTCACGGAAGAACCTCCCACCGGGAATGTGACCACTGCCTGTCTATCCAGCACGCAGCAGACCCTCACCAGAGCCCAGGGCGCAACCCCCCTCCCCCACTGTAACTTGGCGCACAGGTGCACACGCATCCCCTCCCCCAACCCACCCACCACAGGACACAGATGCACATAAATGTTACACATTCACTGAAGCGCAGGGACACGGCAGCCCCTTACCTACCACGGTGCACATGCCCCCACCCCTACTGCGACTTGACACCCACACCCTACAGACTACCGGGAGAGACCCACACACCGCAGGACGATACACTCACATGCACTCACACGTGAGCATTTCACCCAAGCCACCAGACCTTCACCTGCCTATAGGGCACGTATATTCCATTCGAGGTGTGCGGAGCACGCACTGACATTCACACACCCACAAGCAACCTCTGTCCACCGAAACACACACAGAGATCTACTCACCACCCACCACCCCCAACACCCCACACTGGGCCCTACAGCCCTGCAGACCCTCTTCGTGGCTAGGACTGAGGAGGGGCCATTCTGAGGGTCCCAACCAGCATGATGGGCCCTGGGGCCTCACCTCAGGGAGAGGGAGAAGGGGTACCAAAGGCCACCTCCCTCCCTCTTTCCCCTCCTCCTTCCGTTCCCCGCCCCCCGAGTCCCCGCTACCGCTGCTGCATTGCAGGCGCCGCCCCGGCACCTCGTGAGTGCCTGGGGGCCTGACCCCGGGGCTCTGGGGGTGAGGGGCAGCGCTGCAGAATGGGGCCGCGCAGGGGCCAGGTGCTGACGTCACAGGAAGGCGAGGCGGGATGAGGGGGCGTCGGGGGCGGGAGTTGCCCCCATATCCCTTCCCAGCCAACCCCACCCCTACCCCCACGTGGGCCCCTAGGTCCCAGGACCTCTTGCAGGACGCAGGCTACCCCAGTGACGTCATTGCCCACAGGGTCTCCGGACTTCCCTCCTCAGCCCCCGCCTCGGGGGTCGCCCCTTCCCTTGTCCCCCTCTTCCCGCTCCAGCCCCGGCTCCGGCCCCCACCACACAGAGCCGGTACCTCCTCCCGCAGCGGCTCGCCGTCCGGGATGAGCGCGGGCACCTCCCCGCCGTCGCCGCCACCGCCGCCCTCGGGCATGGTGTCCTGGCTGCTTGGGCGGCCCCCGCCTGGGCCCGGGGCATGATAGGGGGGAGCGCGGAGGGCTGCGGCGCGGCCCCGGAGGGCGTCCGCTCGGCTCAGCGGCCGCGGAGGGAGTGCGCGGAGCTAGAGCCTTAGCGCGGCGGAGGCGTTGGCAGCCGCGGTGGCGTTGGCAGCCGCGGTGCCCGGCGCCCCGCCCTCCGCTGACCCCGCCCCCGCGGCACCCTCTGCGCCGCCGGCAGCGCCTGGCACCGCGGGTGCTGCCCCCACCCCTGAGAAGCCCAGGCTGGGCGGACGGACGCCTGGGTTCCCTTCCTGCCGCGATCGAGCTTGCGACCTTGGACGAGTCCTTGCTCTCTGGGGCCTGAGACTCCCCTGCTGTAAAATGAATCTCGAAGAGGGTGGGTACCCGCGGGGTCCTATCTCTGAGTAGGCCCAGGCCTGAGCTCACCCAGACCCCACCCCTGAAGCCTTGCTTGTGGTGGTGGAGGGGGCAGTTACAGCCTTGAAAGCTGTGGTGAACCTCGTTAGCTGGGCAGAGGAGCTGGGCTCCACTTAGAGCAGGCAAGCAGGAGGCCAGGACACCCGGGGCCCTAGGCTTTGTGATCTTGAGTCGGCACCCTTCACCCCCAACCTCAGTTTTCCCACCGGAGAAATGGGGATGGAAAGGTGCTGGATTCAATGCACATTCATCATGCTGTCCAGGCGAGTGGGATTCGTCCTGCATGAGAGGACCCCCTCCCAGGTACTGGTGGCCCCAGTGCAGCTCTCTGACCCTCAGGGGCCTCAGACCTTCACATCTGCCCCGGGCCAGGGCCTAGCCCCCAAGGTAGGCAATCAGTGGGTGGGACATAGGGAGCTGCAATGCTAGGTGGGGTTTGTTTTGTGATTTTTTTTTTTTTTCCCAAAGAGCAACTCGAAGACCATTCTGTTCAACACCCCTACCCATTTAAAGATGAAGTAACCGAAACGGTAGAGAGAAAAAAGGACTGAACCAGAGTTTCATCCATTAAAAAAAAAAAATTATTAGGCGCAGATGTTTATTAGGTGTCTTCTATATGCAAGTACTGTGAAGCATTCACGAGCATCGCGAAGACAAGTGTAGAAGTGGAGAATGACATAGTCCCTGTCCTCATGGAATTTACATCCAGGGCAAACTACTGCACCCAGAGGGAGCCTAGAGCCTGGCCTCCGGCCTCCGTTCCAAGCCAGGACTCTTCCCTCTGTCTGAGAGGCACAAGTTGAACTGACTCTTAAAGGATAATTAGGTTTTGGACAAGTGGATATGAGGGGGAAGGGCATCCCAGGTGGAGGGGACTTCTGGGCAAAGGCACTGCAATTGGGCCACGTGGACTGAGTTCGGAGAGCAGGAAGGTCACCTGGTGTAACTGGACGCTGGGTAGCTAACTAGAGGCAGATCGAAGAGGACCTGATCTTGCTCTGTAGAAAGTGGTGGCTGGAGGTCTGTGTGAAGGGAGGCCCCGAAGACTGTCTCCGGGGAAGGTGGGAATGAGAGAAAGGTGGAGAGAAAGGAGCCCCTGAGGTCATGAGTGAGGCTTGGGGGTCTCACTTCGAGATGACTGAAGGGCTGGCAATGACTCAGGAGTTGCAACCACAGCTTCAGGAGGCGAATCGGCACACCTCCACCCACAAATCACCTGGACCACGGGAGAGTCGACGGGACAAGCCTGGTGCAGGATCCTATCCCAACTATTACCACCCACTTTATTACCACCCAATTTCTGGGACTTCAGACCCGGACCTCGGTTTTTCAATACATGTAATGTGTGTGTGTGTGTGTGTGTGTGTGTGTGTGTGTGTGTGTGTGTGTGTGTGTGTGTGGAGAGCCCAGGTGTGTGTTTGTGTGTGTGTGCGTGTGTGTGTGTCGAGAGCCCAGGCCCTCGGAGCCTGCAGGATGGCGGCAGTGGCGGTAGGGAATTTCAGCACCAGACAGCGGACAGCACCCGCGCGGAAAGGAGTGGTGGGAGGCGGGAGGAGGAGTCAGCATCCCGGAGCTCGCTGGGCCGCGCAGTCACTGCTCGGCCCGGGCTCCTACCAGCATCCCGCCCCGGCTGCCCGGGCTCCGCGCCAGTACTGGGGGAAGTATGGAGGACGGGGAAGGAAAGCTAGCATTGAGAAGGAGGGGAAAGAGCCCCGAGGGACAGGGCTTGGTCATAGCCCCACCGTCCCACTCCCTCTTGGAGTACGTCCCGCGAGCGAAACTTCATTCCGGAGTCCAGCCGCCGCGAGCCTCCGCCGGGTCTCTTCCCGCTGTAGTCGTGGCAGGTAGAGCGCCAAGTGCTCCAGTGCGCAGGCGCGGAAATACTTCTCAACCTCCTCCTACTTTAACCGTTCTATTGGCTGCTCCGCCGCGAACTAACAACCGCACTATCCAATCCGAGAGCGCCTCAAGTTGCTCCGCCTATTCCCCCGACCGGAAGTTGGTTATTGCCGAATCCACTTCGGCGAGGGCACGCCAGTAACCAATTGGGAGAGGGGATGGGCGAGCCGGCGCCGCCGAGGAGCCAATGGCAGGCGGCAGAGGATGATGCTGCGGACATGCTGCTATCGTCGGACAGGACGGGGACGTGTCTGGCTGCTCGGTAACCTCGGTCGGTGCTCAGGAAACGAAGCAGCTGCCTCACTAGTATTCGTACCACGAGGCGACGCAGCGGGCCCTCGGAAAGAGCGAGCGTCGGGGCCATGGCTTATCACTCGGGCTACGTAGCCCACGGTGCGTGGGGCGCGGGGTGGGCGGGGGCGCGGGCCGACCGGCCCGAGGAGTGTCGGCTGCGCGGCCCGCTCACTCTGAGGGAGAGGGGCGGCCGTGACCGCTGCCCAGGGCGGCGGATGTCATTCGGACTCCTGCCCCGTAAGACTGTGCAACGCGTCCTGGACTTCGCCCTCTCGGCCCAAACCTGAGATCAGATCGGGCGGTGACAGCACTGCTGGGATCCCCGTGCTCTACTCGGGCATGAATGGGGTTTGCTTCCCAAACTTCCTTTCCCTGTCATGACCCTGGTAGGGTTTCTCGCCACTGCCCAGGGCCTCCGCGTACCCAGCCGTCGCCTTTCCCACCCTTGTACATGCGGGGATGCCCTGCCGATTGTCTTCACCTAGCAAACTCTGTCTCCAAGGCTCAGTTCAGAGATCAGTCCCCTTGAGGAGGCCCCCAGGAACCCTCAGACGGGCAACCACTTCCAGGGGCTGCCTCAGCTCTTTCTTTGCCCACATTTAGCACCTCTCCAAAAGGATCCCTCATCAAAGTTCTTTCTGGGTCAACTACTCCTCATCCAGGTAGTTTCCCGCACAGATTGCTTGGTGCTCCCAGGACCCATACAGGGCTTCCCAGCCTGGGGAAGGGGCAGTGGTTTGGGCTCATGCTTGGTATTCCTGTCACCTACTCTGGTACCTACAAACCCACAGGCTCCAAGCACAGGGCCCGGGCAGCTCCGGATCCCCCTCCCCTCTTCGATGACACAAGCGGTGTTTACTCCAGCCAGCCGGGGGGATACCCAGCCCCAGGAGCCGACGTGGCCTTCAATGTCAACCACTTGATTGGGGACCCAGTGGCCAACATGGCTATGGCCTATGGCGGCTCCATCGCATCCCATGGGAAGGACATGGTGCACAAGGAGGTGTGGCCCACCCCCAGGGCAAGGGTGGCAGGATTTCTGGCCAGGGCTGGGGCATCACGGGATCCCACCTAATCCTCACAGCAGCCCTCAGGGAAGGAGCGCATAGAGGAGCACCCTGAGGTTTGGGGTGCAGCTTGCCCACAGCCTCCTCTCTCCCCTCCCAGCTGCACCGTTTTGTGTCTGTGAACAAACTCAAGTATTTTTTCGCTGTGGACACAGCCTATGTGGCCAAGAAGCTAGGGCTACTGGTCTTCCCCTACACACACCAGGTGAGCTGCCTACCAGGTGAGCTGGTGGACCCCCTTGCCTCCCTCATCCTGCCCCAGAGTCTGGCCCCCAGATCTCAACCCCCTTCTTTCCTCTCTTGTCTTTTCCTCCTAACCTGGCTGCTGCTGCCACCACCAGAACTGGGAAGTGCAGTACAGTCGTGATGTGCCTTTGCCTCCGCGGCAAGACCTCAACGCCCCCGACCTCTATATCCCCAGTGAGTCTTTGACCTGGGCTAGGGGTTATGGGGGGACTTGTACCTTGAGGCGCCAACAAGAAGAGAGGCTCATGTGTTGGTTCAGCATCTGCTCTTGGTGCTTTTGTGTGTGGCTTTTGTGGTGTCCCTAGATGCCAGGTAGACCAGGTAGACAGAGTGGGGTGACCAGTAAGCAGCTTCCTGGGTGTGCTCTCAGGGTACTCCCTTTTGAGACCTTCCTGCCACTTGACTTAGACCATGTCCCTCCCCAGCCTGGAGCCTTGGGTTTAGACCTGGCCCTGCAACTTCCAGCTATGGGACCTCAGGTGGCTACTTTCATGCTCCTGAAAAACTGGAATAACAACAGTTTCTACCACAGAGGACTGTTTTGGAAATTCAGCGAAGGGATGTGTGTGCTCAGCCAGCACGTGGCACACAGGAAGCACGCAGTAAATATTAGCCGTTATCACTGTTATTACGTGTCCTCCAAGGCCTGCTTCAGTATCCCCTTCTTTGAGGCGGTGGTCACTCCCTTCTGGGTTCCCACAACTGCCTGTCTACATGGCATGGGTCAGGCCGCCCACACTGTGCAGTGGCTGGCAGACTCTGCATCTGACTTCTCTCTGTCCCGGGGCCTGCACAAGGCGAGGCCCCTGGTGGACACGCTGGAGGAGGGGTGAGTATGCCCGGGCCAGCCCTCAGAAGGGCTACCAGGAGGGCAGCCAAACAGCCCAGTTGTCCTGGGAGAGACACAGTTTCTTCTTCCCTCCTTCATTTTGTTTCCCTCTCATAGTCACTGTGTAAGGCAGGAACTGCCATCCGTGTTTTACACGTTGAAGCCAAGGCTCAGAGAGAGTTGAGTATCTTTGAGGATACACAGCTTATAGGTGGTAGAGTTGGTTTGCTGTCTCCAGACACTGTGCCCTCTTGTGGGCACATCAGTTCTGGTGCTTAAAGGGGGCAGAGGACAGGACTGAGGAGTTGAAATTGCTGTGAAAACCCAGCTGCCGTCTGAGCTTTTGTGAAAATAGCAGAGGTGACTCTGGCCTGTGATGTAGTTTCTGAGACACAGCAGGAAACTTTGGTGAGTTTCCTAGTACAGGGACGGGGAAGGAGGTGGCTTGGTGGTCCTGAGAGAAGGGTCAGGTAGCACTTACACAGTGGGAGAGGGCTGAGCAGGAACAGGCATCCCAGGCAGGGCACTGGGGAGCTGAGTGTGGAGGTCGAGCATGTTGGGATATGCAGGGAAGGAAGTACGGGGGTGTCAGTGGCTCTGAATACCTAGTGGGGGGTGGCTCTGGTTGAGGAAACCAGGCTGATGGCATCTCTCTGGCTCTTGGCAGCAATGGCCTTCATCACCTACGTGCTGCTGGCTGGGATGGCGCTGGGCATTCAGAAAAGGTCAGTGCCAACCCCTTCCCCATTCCCACCACTTCCCCACTCCTGACTCCTCTCCTTGCCTCCCTAGGGGATTTGTGCCAGCTCCCAAGTCCACTCGTGCCCCCAGTCTTGCACCTGCCACGGAATGGCTGGTTTGGGGCTCCCCTCACCTCACCCCCACACGGCCACAGGTTCTCCCCAGAGGTGCTGGGCCTGTGTGCAAGCACGGCACTGGTGTGGGTTGTGATGGAGGTGCTAGCTCTGCTCCTGGGCGTCTACCTGGCCACTGTGCGCAGCGACCTGAGCACCTTCCACCTGCTGGCCTACAGCGGCTACAAATATGTGGGGTGAGCACCTGTGGGCCGAGAGGGAGGCTCGCCTGGGTCGGGGGTGCCTACCGCTCTGGGTTCCCGGCCTGCATAACTACAGCCTCGAACTGTGACCCTGGACCCCCTCTAGCTCCTCTCTACTAGAGGGAGCGCCTGTTTTCAGCAGCCTCCTCAGGGGCTGCGCAGTGTTGCTCAGGAGGTCAGGAATGTGTTGAGAGTCACCCTGGGAGCACAGGGGAGAGGGGTGAGCTGGGGTAGTGTAGTGAAGGGGGTCTCAGATCCAGGTCCTAGGGCTGAGTCCTGGCCCTCCCAATTCATTTCGAGTCTAGGTCCCTGGGGGGACAGGTTGGGGGGAAAGGGCCCTGGTGATGGTAGGCGGGGTCTAGGCTGGGCTCTGGGGCAGTCTCAGGCCTGGACCCTTGTGAGGTCTCCAGCCTTCTCTTCCTCCCTCCCCCACCCCTGCCCGCTGCAGGATGATCCTCAGTGTTCTCACGGGCCTGCTCTTCGGCAGCGATGGCTACTACGTGGCGCTGGCCTGGACTTCATCCGCACTCATGTACTTCATCGTGAGTCTGGGGCTGGCTCCTCTTCTCCTGGGGTCGGAGCTGGGGACAAGCTTCCCCTTCCCGGCCCAGCTTCAGCTCTCTCCTTTATTCCAGGTGCGCTCTTTGCGAACAGCAGCCCTGGGCCCCGACAGCATGGGGGGCCCGGCCCCCCGGCAACGTCTCCAGCTCTACCTGACTCTGGGAGCTGCAGCCTTTCAGCCCCTCATGATATACTGGCTGACCTTCCACCTGGTCCGGTGACCCCCGGTCCCCACTGGCACTGATTTTTACATACATTGAAGATTTGGTTTCCTTGATTTCGTTTGAGCCTTGTTTCTGGGGCTTATGGGGGGATTTGCCAACACTTGTGGGCCTTTGCATTGCCCAGGGGACCAGCCTCGGGCTTTCTCCAAGGAGGGGGATCCAGGGAGGGCTCCCTGGAGTTGGTGGCCTTGATACTGCCTCGGAAGGCAGATGGAAGTGTTTCAGCAGAAATAGTTGTTTATCTGTGGCTGAGAAAGTGAGAATGGAAGTGGGCAGCTGCTAAGGAGACCTCAAAGGCCTCTGATCCATCTGAGGAGGTCCCTAGTGGGGTCTGTAGGCTAGTGGCGTGAGGCCAGCTGTGCTAAGGATTTAGCTCAGGACTGCCCCCTATGCAGTCCCTTTCCCCCCATCACCTCTTTAAGCCTTTTAGGAACAGACGTGTTTGCAGTAGTTTATTCATATTTTGTCACAAACGGCCGGGGAGGGGGTGCCGGACTCCTCCAGGCAACATAGAAAATAGGTCCAAGAGACAGGGTGGCTGGGGTTGGGGCAAGGGGGGACAGGGAGGGGTCTGGAGAGAAAGCCTGGGGGAGGGGGGAGGGCAGACTAGGGGTGGGGCTGCCCCCCTGCTGAGCCTGCTCATTCCCGGTGTGGGTACCGCCCCACCTGCAGGGGGAGCCCCAGGGTGGGGGGGGTGGAGGGGGCGGCCCAGAACTTCCAGGGTCAAGCCCTGCCCCGTGGCAGGGCCTAAATGCCCTCTGAAGTGGACAAGGCCGGAGGTCCCGCCCCTTCCAGGACTGACTGCCATGCCCACAGGCTGGCAGAGGAGCTCCTGCCCCTATTTAGAGCTCTGCCCAGCCCTAGTCCAAGGGGAGGGGGCTCTGAAGGCGGGAAGTCCCCGCAGCAGCAGTTTGGGGGTGGGGGAGAGGAGGCTGGGGGCACCAGTGCCCCCTCCCTCCCCAGGGCTGAGGCCTCTGCGGCCCAGGGGTAGGGCTGGGGGTGCACAGGCGTCCGGTCCGTTCTGGGCTCGCTCCCTGGCCGGCTTCCCCCTTAGAAACTCACCAACGTATAAACCATACTGTGGGAAGACGAGGCAGTGAGCCAAGTCGCGAGCATGCCCACTACTGGCCACCCACCCTGTCGCGCCCTAGGTTGCCCTCAGTCATCAAGGGCAAAGGGCAGGAACTTGGGGCCCAGCCATTCCTGGGATTGGAGAGATGGTGCCTGGAGCATCCCTTCCCTGACTTCTGACCGCCATGGGCAGGACCTCACCTGTACAGGTAATAGAAGAAGGAGAGCAGGTAGAAGGCGAGTTTGCACCAGGACTCCTTCTGGCAGTAGTTGAGGATGTCAGCATTCATGATGGAGACCGCGTCATACATGACCTCAGAGCCATCCGCAGGACGGTGGAAGTACCTGGGGGGAGAGAGGGGCCTGAGTGCCCACCCTCAAGGCTCCCACCCACATCCTGCCCCGCTCTCCCATCTCACCCTCCCGAAGGCAGCTGCTACCCTCACCTCCAGAGGTGGTAGAAGAGGAGGGGGATGTTGAGGCCCAGGGTCACCCACTCTGCTGCACACAGAAACATCAGACAGAAGAGGCCGTGGATGGAGTATTCTGGGACCACCAGCTGGGGAGTGAGGGTGAGAGGTCAGCGGCCAGGTGCTAGGACAGATCCAAGCTTCAAGGGCACTTGGGAGGTGCCCACCCACCATCACCTCTGGGGACTGAAGGGGCTTCTAGCCTCCCACTCCCTCCCACGTGGCAGAGCAGATCAAACAGGCCGCAGAGGGGGAAGGCCCGGCTCTGGGTTACAGTGGCGCTGAGCTCGGCTAGGAGCCTCCTGCCCCTAGCCCTGACACTGACCTTCCTCAGGAGGCAGCAGATGCGTTCGATGTTTTTTAAACGCTCGCGCTGTAGGGAGAGGAAAAGACCGCAATGGTGGAGGTGAAGGAGCGGGCACTGGGGGCGCCCCGCCCCCTCCTACGCCCCCCACTCCCTGCACGTGGCCGCCAGGGGGCGCCAGAGCAGACTCTGCGGCGTTTCCGGCGGCGCGGCAGGAAAGCAGCCGCGCCGTCCCCATAGCGACCGTCACCATGGAGGGATCTTCACCCGCGTCTCCATGGCAACGGCCCAGAGCCTGGCAACGGCTGCCCCGCCAGGAGGAACCCGAGCCCTGAGCCCGAGCCAGGTGTTTGCTGGGGGCTGGGACAAGGCAGAGGAAGGGGCACGGCCACCGTCCCCTCTACCTCCGTCTTCCTGTCCTCCCGCCGTCCTCCACCCGCGACATATGGCAAGACAGACGGACGGACACACCTCGGCACAACACATGTATCACTTACTGCCCGCGCTGGGTTCCCCTGGTCGATGGGGTTCTTGAAGTCGGTCCGCAGCTCGTCAAAGGCTATGATCTGGGGGAGGGGCGTGTGCCCGTCAGGGTTGGGGCAGCAGCTTATGGCCCCCCACGCATTCTTCTGTGGCATAAGATTCACACATGGGGATCGGACGAGATGGGACGTGCTGCAAAGGTGGAGAAACTGAGGCCCAGAGAGGGGTGGAGCCTGGCCCAAGGTCACACAACAATTTGGAATGGAACTCTAGTGTGCTGATGCCCAGTTCAGGACATGTCCACTACACCTCCATCCAAAACATCCCAAGGGATAGTGTGTTCTCCGCTGGGCCCCGTGCTGAACACTAGGGTCCCAGAAGCCTGGGACACAGCCCCTGCCCGGGAGGAACCCCAGACTTGGGAGAAAAACTGTGAACTACATCCAGGGTGATCAGGGCTGTGGAGTGCAGGAAGAACCTGGGGTGGGTGCCTGATTCAGCGTGGCGTGGGGATGGGGAGTTCAGGCTGGACTCTTGAGTAGGAGTTTGATGAACAAATGCGGGAAAGGCAGTCTGAACAGCAGGAACAGCAGGTACCAAGGCAGAGGGTTGAAAGAACAAGGAACATTCAGGAAGCTTGCAGGTTCTATATGGCTAAAGTGAAAGTGTGAGGCGAGCGGGAAGAAAGACGGGAATGGTGAAAGATGGGCTGGAGAGGTCAGCAGCGCCAGACGTGGGTGCCTTGTGAGGCCGGACCAGATGTTTGGACTTCAACACAGAAGTAAAGGGGAGCCATCGAGGGGTATAAAGCAGCAAAGCAGGGTGGTTAGGTTGATGTTTTAGGATTGACCGAACAGGAAGTACAAACTGGCTAACGGTCCCAGCCAAGACATACATGATGCTTCCTCCATGCCAACAGGCTTTATGTTTGTTAACTCATTTGATGCTTACAACAACCTGATGACGTAGGTGCTGGTATTATCACTTCCATTTTGCAGATGAGGAAACTGAGATAGATTAAATGACTTGTCCAAGGCCACATAGCCAGTTAGTGGCAAGCCAGGTTTCTAAACCCGTTAGATTCCAGAGTTAAAATTTTAACCACTTTACTACACTCAGGCCAGACCAGTCAGGGGACTATTGGGAGTGTTGCGGCTGGGGCTTGCGGTGGGGAGGTGTGGTGATCTGAGTGAAGAGAGGGACAGTGGGGATGGAGAGGTGGGGATGGATTCCAGAGCTATTTAGAAGCCAGAATCCAGAGGGCTTGAATGGCAGTGAAGTGGAGGCAAAGGGACCCAAGGTGACTTTGGGTGTTGGGGCATCTGGTGGACGGCACTGTCCTCACTGGGATGGGAAACTCTTGGGGGGAGCAGGTGTTTGACAGGATGATGGGACAGACCTGGGGGGAGCTGGCATGGGAGAAAGGCTGGCAGAGGAGTCTTCTGGAGTCCCCTCCCCTGAGCACCAGCCCTAGGATGAAGCAGCGGGCCCACCCCCCAAGCATCCCGGACCCCTTAAGGCTCGAAAGGAGAGAACACGGGCTTCCTGGAGGGAGCTGGGGCCATCTGGAGCAGCCCCACCAACTCCCCATTGACTCTGTCAGGCACAGCAACAGGGTCCAGCAGGGAGCGGAAGGGTGCCGTCTGTCTGCCCCAGAGCTGGCACCACCAGCAGGCGGCGAGTGTTGCACCTCCCACCCCCCAGGCTGCCTGGCGCTGACTCAGCCCCCTGGAACAAACAATCCCCCACGGTGACAGCAGACACGCGTCACTCCCCACCAGGGTTGCCTAGCGACCAGTGGGGCCTGGTGGGATCTGGGGTCCTGCCCTGTAAGGTTCTATCTAATTCTTACCAATTTGGATTGAGGACCACACCTCCTCTCCCCACCTGCACACCCCTTGGCAAGCCTTGCTCTGGGCTTATATACACTCTGCTGTATATACAACAAGCCCACTTTACCGATGAGGAAACAGACTCAGGACAAGAGACTTGCTATGATCGCCCAGCTAAACAGCTGAGCGAACACAGTGCCTGACACGTAGTCGGTACTCAATGAGTATTTTTGGGGAGCACTTGGGCCCTCTCTCCCAGCCTGGGAGCCCCAGAAGGGCGAAGCCTGAGTCTTATTCATCCTTGTCACTCCCAAAGCCGACCAGAGCCTGGTTCTCAGGAGCATCGACAAGTGTGTTGGATGGAGGTCTGCTCTGAGCATCCCCTGAGGACAGGGACCCCCATAGAGGCTGTTGGAGGCCTCTGGGTGGGGAGGAGCCCAAAAAGGGGCTTCTTGAATTCCAGGAGCCTTCCTCCCAGGAGCTGGTTAGCTCTGTGTGCCCAGCCTGTGACTCTCAATTCCTTCCAGTCCTCAGGACTCCAGTCCTCCTGCCACCACCCCACAGGATTTTCCAAGGCCCTGGGATGAGATAGAAGGCTCAGAGAGACGAAGATGGACCTAGGGGAGATGGAGGAAGGGAAATAGAAATAGAGAAGGGGGCAGAGAAAAGAAAAAGCAACTGAGAGACCCAAAGAGAGAGAGGGCTGCAGATGGGGTGTGTGTGTCTGAAGGTGTCTATGGGGGCTCACTCCTCACACAGAAGGGGCGCAGTCAGAGTCCATGGAATCCTGATGTAAAAGAGACAGACAGCAAGGGGACAGCAGGGGAGGATGAAGGGAGAGACTGATCAAGGGCCAGGGAGGACCACGGAGCAGGCAGGCAGCAGGTCCCAGGAAAAGAAAGGAGTGATGAAGTGGGGAGACCAAGAAAGAAGCAGGTGAGGCAATGGGGAGGAAGAGGAAGGAAGCGGGTACAAAGAGACCGATGGGGGATAACGCGATGATCAGGGAGGTGTGTGCTGGACGTACAAGCAGAGGATGCTGAGCTGAGCGGGCCAGGGCCAAGATGCACAGGCCGTGTGGAGGGGATAGGGTGGTGGCTGAAACCTCAGGGTACATAGGAGAAGAGAGGGCAGTAAAGGGGGTGGGGAGCAAGGGTCCCAAAAAATAAGCTGGAGGCTGATTGATAGTTCTGTAGTGAGTGGAAGGGAGACAGGCAGGGGACCACTGAGAAGGCCCCAGACAGTGGGGGAGAGGGACCCTCTCTAAAGGGAGGCAATCAGGATAAGGGATGAGAAATGGACGTTTTGAAGAACCAGGTGTGAGGCAAGGCTGGAGAGAGAGACAGACCAAAGGAAACAGGAGACAAAGAGGAAAGTGGGGGCAGGAAGAGGAGGAAAGCTGGAAAGTGGGGAGGAAACCTAGTAGGGGGAAGCCCGAACAGGAGGGGGTAGGGAAACCCAAGGTGAGCTGGTGGTCGGGGTTAGGTCTCTGGGGCTGCTTAGAGCCAATCACTGCTGGGTCAGGGAGTGGGGGTGGGGGGCGGGAATGGAAAGGGTTAATGGGCTCTGCGATCTGTGGGTCCTGTAAACAGATGCAGTTGCCATAGCAACTGGCTCCATCACTCTGGCTGGAAAAACCCACAAAGGGGGTGGGGAGAGTAGACAGACAAACTGCCCGACGGACAAACGGGGGCGACTAGATGGCGGGGGTTGGGGGGTGGGGAAATAGGAGGGAAAGGAACAAGAATCCCAGAATTCCGCCCCACACCCCAAGGCTGCCATGGGGCAGGGGAGGGGGGTCAGAGACCGACTGACATACCCACAGATAGTCGGGGGCGGCGGAGAAAGGGGGGGGGCCCGGGAAGGAAGCCGATGATGGGGGGTGTTTATGGGGCGAACAGTAGCCGACTGATGGGGGATAGCGGAGAGGAGGCTCCAAGTTTCTCCGGGCCGTGAGACCATCCGTCCGTCCCCCTCCTGCTCCCAGCGGCCCCTGCCCCCACTCCGACCCCAGCCCCAGCCCCAGCCCGGCCTTACGTGCCAGATGACAAAGAAGATGAGAGAGGCGCACAGCACCAGGGTGAGCATGTAGCAGAACGCGGCGAAGGTGAACGCCATGGCCCCCGCGCCGGGCGGCGGCCCGGGGGGCGCCAGCGCGGGTCCCGGGCACAAGGGGACGCCCCCCCGGCCCGCGCTTAGGGCCGGCCGGGCATGGCCCGCAGGGCTCGGGCGCGGGCTCGGGGGACGCGGGCGGCGCGGCCGGGATCGGGGCCGCGGGGCCGTGGGGCGCGGGCCGGTGGGCTCGGGGGGCGCGTCCGCTGCCGGCTGCCCGGGCCCCAATCGCTCATCCTGCGATCCCTCGCCCGCGGCTCCCTCGCTCTCCAGCCCGCGAAGCCGGCGGGGCGGAGCCGGGGGCGGGGCCGCCGTGCGTGCAGCCTCGGGCGGGCGGGGCTGGGTCTCTGTGCGCCCCTCCGCCAGCGCGGCCCGGGCGCCACCCCCGCCCCAACCTCAGGGACACGTAAGCATGGACGCACATCCCTGGCATAACCCCCCCCCCGTCACACAACGAGCCCACCACTGCCACACTCGGCCCACTCGGACGGGTGCCCGCACCTCTGCCCTCATTCGCCGGCCACGGAGGTCGGACCGAGGTCTTAAGTGCAAAGCACTTGTCACCGTCCGAGGGGTCAGAGACACCTGGCTTGAACCCAGAGAAAGTCGGGAGAGGGGGCTGAGCCAGGGGGCTGAAGGGGACGCGGGCCAGACACAGCGGGGCACAAGGTCTGCGGCCCAACTCCCCATCCCGGACCCGCCTGTGTGGGTGTTGGCGGCGGCGGCGGCTCACCAGGTGCTCACTAACGGCCGCCAGCCGCCCTCCCGGCCGGCCGGAACCGTGCTGGGCCCGTGGGGACAGACTATAGAAGCACAAGCAGGCAGCTCTCCTGGCTTCAGGAAATGGGTCAAGGCCTTTCAACAGCAACCCTAGGACACACAGCCCAAGCCAGGACCCCCTGTGCAGCCCACCAAGACCTGGGCTCCAGTTCCTTCCCTGCCACCCAAAGGCAGCTCCCACCACAGACCACACTCAGCCACCACAACTTCCTTGCAAAAACCCTCGGCTCACCCGAGGGCCAGTGGAAATTTATTTATTTATTTTTTGTCCTTTCCGTCTTTCCCCAAGTGGCTTTTCCTTGCAAAATGCCTGACATGACACCAGAGGGGAACCTGGGAGTGGGGAGGGCACCCCAAGGGGCAGCCCAGGGACTTAAATACAAGCTGGAGGGGAGGGCACAGGTGGGACAGGCAAGAGACAGCACAAGGGACATGGCTTCTCAGGTAGAGATCAAAGGTTTGTTTTTCTGCAGGAAGAAGCTGTGTCAGAGGCAGGGGGCTAGCATCCTGGGTGGGAGGGAGTTAAGTGGAGAGGCCCCCCCCACCCTGGGTTGCACCCACATTCCCAGAGAAGTAGCGACAGGGGATAAGGATCCGCCCTCATAGGCTCCAAGGGACGGAAGGGGGAGAATAAGCCAGATGTGCTGCCTCAGGGAAAGGGAGGAGGTGCTGGCAGAGTGAGGGTTAAGGCTGGTGCCCAGCCTCTGGCACGGTGGGCCTTCCGCCTCCGCCTGCCTTGGGGACAAAGGGGCACGGTGGGCAGGCAGCACACGGGCCTGGCTCTGGCAGGGCAGGGAGTGGCAGGAGCAGGCTCCCTCTGGGCTCAAGACACAGGCCCAGCGCGGCTGCCCACCCACCTGCCCTAGATGTGCTCAGACCCCACCGCAGCTGGACGGCTCGAGCTGTGAGTGTGTGTGTCGGCGGGGAGGCAGGGAGGAGAGGAAAGTGGGCTGCTGGGCCCCTGTGGCCCCATGCCCGTCCTGAGGTCCAGCCCAGGGCCCTGCATTCCAGGGCCCTGGATCCCCTGGTCCCATTCCTGGCCCCAGGTGCTGACTACAGCCAGGGGCAGTAGAGGCCAGGGAGGCCCTCGGCTCCTGGGGAAGGGGGGTGGCGCAGGGGAGGGGAGGAAGAAGAGTAAGGAGAGAAACCCACTGCAGCATACACGGGGGGCAGGGGGAGGGAGACAGACAGAGGAGAGCCCTCATCCCAAAGGTGTGTGGTGGGGTATCTTTTAAAGTCACCCAGAGGCAGCAGCAGAGCAAGCCCGCACCCTCACCCCAGCCAAAGGTCCTGGGTGTCCTCTCTTGGGGGCCCTGACAGAACCGGGGCGCAGGGTGGCAGGCAGACAGGCCAGAGGGAGATGGGGAGCCCAGGACACCCCAAAGCCACAGATTCAAATGCCCCGGGAGAGGGAAGTACCTCCTGCCCCCTCCAGGGGCATCATCTGGAGAAGGTGCCACCTCCGGTCCCACCCCACGAGCCCCTCCTAGCAACAGCCGCCACCAGCCTGCTTCACAGGGGTGCTGTCAATCTTGAGGTTGGGCCGCTCACCCCCTGACGCTGCCCCAGGCCCCATCCGCTTTTTGATCTCAGCAGCCATGGTCATGAATGCCTGCTCGACATTGGTAGCGTTCTTGGCACTCGTCTCCAGGAAGGGGATGCCCAGAGAATCTGCAAACTCCTGATAAGGGGAGAGGAGAAAAGAGAAGGGGAGAGGAGGTGAGGGGCAGCAGGCCCCAGCCCACCCGGGTGGCCTGGCCCAGGCCTGCTCACCTTGGCTGTGGTGTTATCCACCACCTTCTTGGTGGTGAGGTCGCTCTTGTTGCCCACCAGGAGCTTATTGACATTCTCGCTGGCATAGCGGTCGATCTCCTGTAGCCACTGCTTCACGTTGGCATAGGATTCCTAGAGGGACCAGATCAAAAGTTACTTTGCTCCCACCTCCCGCCCCTACGCCAGGCCTGGAGAACAGGGGTTTTCAGGGGAAGATGGCTGTCCTGGGCTCCTGAGAAAGGCAGGTGCCCTGGGCTCAGGGACCCAGAGGAAGCTCCTCCAGGCTTAGCGCTCCTTCCTGCGCTCCTCTGTCTGAGACCCCAAGAGCCAGGCCCAGCAGAGCCCCGGCTGTCTACCAACAGCCCCGACACCTCAGCAGCTTAGACCAAGGGCCAGCCAGCTCTGCTTCCTGCAGCTGCTCGTGTTTACCCGAGACACAGAAAAGGCCTAACCACGTGGAGGGAGCAAATGGCATCAGGAGAGAGGCCAGAGGAAAGACAGAAACAAAGGATATCAGGTTAGCAAGAATTACAAAGTCCCCACAGTGGCCTTAAAATCCCTTTAAGGTTTGAAACCTTGGAGCCCAGTGGTAGGTGGAGGATCCTCACAGAGGAGACCCTGGCCTACGGGGGAGACAGGTATCCTGGGAACAGGGCCTGACATTTGTCCTACTTCTGGCACTGACAGCCTCCGTGCTCGGCCTGGCTCTCCCGGCAGCCTGCTGCACCCCACCCCCCGACGCCTGGCACGCCGACAAAGGACAGAACTTTTAGGAATATGCTTGAGCTAGAGCCGCTTTCCCTTCTTAGGAGCCAGAGGTCTGCTGATATCACACTGGGTTCAAACGTACACCTCCTGCCATGTCCCAGGCGGGGCCCTGTGCTGGGCACTGGGTTCAAATAATGGAATCATGCCTGGGCCCTGCCCTAAAGCACTCAGGGGACAATGGAGGACTAGACTAGGGCACACACAACGGCAAGACAGGGCGACCAAGCGCTGCAGGGATAGAAGGCAGGAGCAGGTGGAGCTCCAGGATCATCTCTGCCTGGGGAGATGACAGCCGACCTACACCTGCAGGGACGAACTACCCCCGTGTGGGTGCCAGTGGAGGGACGGGGCAAGGTGCAAGGGGAGAAGCAGACATATGCCGGGTCACGGGATGGGATGGGATGGGCGTGCTGTCTTTGGTGAGGGGGAAAAGCTAAAAGCGGCTGGGACACAGTCCCTGAGCAGGGAAGGAAAGGAAGAGGAAGCAGGCCCAAGCAGGGAGGGTCTTAGCCTGGCCAAATCTTAGACAACCAGGAGCCAGTAGAGGTTTTCTTAGGAAGGAAGCAGCAAGAGCACACCTGTGTTCTGGGAAGATAGTCCTGGCAGGAGTGCAGAGGCCAGATCAGACCGGCAAGGAGACGGAGACCAACTGGGAGATGGTTGGCATAATCCAGGGAAGAGAAGATGTGCCCTGAGCCAGGGAATGAGGCAGGCAAGAGCACAGGATTTAGAGTCAGACCACCCTGGGTTAAGCCCCACCTCTGCCACTTATTGTATGATCCTAGGTATGTCACTTGGCTTCTCTGAACCTCAGTTTCCTCACTTCTATAAAACAGTACCTCCTGGTGGGGCTGTTGTGAGCATGGGATAATGAATGCAGGCTTGTCTCATAACAAGTGCTTAATTAGCAAGAGCTGCCATTATCCTCATCACTGCTATTATTACAAGGGAACGGATCTGGGAGAGATGATGGGGGAGAACAGAGGGGCCCAGGGACTGACAGGATGGGGGAGGGAAGAGTTTTCTGGTCAGGCCAACAGGGACTCTGTTATAAAGATGAGGATGCAGAAGCCAGTTCAAGAAGAGACGGGGAGACCAGCACCAGACAAGCTGAGTTCTGCAGATGGTCTGGAGCTCTGCAGATGGCCTGAAGGCGGTCTAGAGGCAGGAAAGGATGTGCTGGGAAGCAAAGAACCCTGGGTTCAAAACACAGGCTTTGCCTTTCCTGACTGTGAAGCCAAGTGCAGGTAACTCAACATACATCTAAGTGTGTTTCCTCATCTGGAAAAGAGGGATGCCACCACTGAGTGCACTGGGTTCTACTGTGAACATGGGAATTAACACAGACATAAAGTGCCAGCAGAACGCAGGACTCAAGAGGAGATCCACAGTGACAGCTCTTTACTTGTAGAAATCACAGAACAAGAAGCCAAACCACAAGGTGGCCAGAACTGTGCAGGGAGTCAGGAGGCGGCTTGGGGCAATCAAGAGGCACTGAATCTGGGGCCGTAGCGGGGCAGGATACGACGGACCAGTAAGAAGGCACTGAAAAGAGAATCTGCTGCAGCAGGAGGCGGCAGAGCTTGACACAGTAACTTTTTTAAAGAGAGGGAAGAGAACAGAGTTAAAAGCCATGAGAGATCAATCATGGCAAAAACTGAAATGAAGTCACAAGTTTTGGCAGTTAGAGGTCCTTGGTGACCTCTGAGTGGAGCAAAGTTCACCCACAGCTTGTTGTCCAGGAGGCAGCATGAGTCCCTGGTGAGCTGAAGAGGTTGCCCCTCAGAGCAGGGACTCCTCCTGGCCTGGGGCTGATACAAGTATCTCCATGTCTCCAGGGCCTGACCCCCATGAAGCAGCAAAGTTTAAAAAAAAAAACAAAGCGGGTAGAATCAGTAGGCCTGGGCTTTCTGTCTCTGCCACTTAACTAGCTGCAGGGCCTAAGAAAGTCCTACCACCCCGACCCATTTCTTCATCTGTAAAATGGGAATATAACACACACCTCTTTGGAGTGTTACAAGCATCAAAGGGCTGTGACAGAACCTGTGAACTCTAACGCGTGACAGGACTGTTTCCCGCTGTTAACATCACCACTGATGCCAATGACACAAGACTAACGCTGCCACAGCAGACACAGGGCTCCCAGAACTCTGCTCACACTGGGCCCAGAGTGCAGGGCTCCCTCACTTCCTTGTGTAAGGCCCTCCAATCGCTTCTCCACAGTGTCTTTACCCAGGAGGCCACGGGCCCAGCACAGCAACCAATCAGCTGACTAACCCCCCCACAAAAGACAGGTGCCTGGAAGGTCTAGAATACGGTGGCAAGTCCGACAGGGAGGTGAGGCCTGGTTCTGCCAACGCCCTGCAGCGGGGCCTGGGGAGCATCCAGGTCTGCAGCTATTTCCGTCCTTGTGAAATGAGTCCGAGAACAGTCTCCTTTCCGGACAGCATAAGAAAGAGAGGACGGGAACAGTAAAAAGCAGCAAAAGCCAAAGACCTGAGGCCAAGTGGGGGATGGTGAGCCCAGGAGTACCTGGTCGGTGACGTCGTACACCACGATGATGCCGTGAGCCCCCCGGTAGTAGCTGGAAGTGATGGTCCGGAACCGTTCCTGACCAGCTGTGTCCCACTACAAGACAGCAGGAGAGAGGGGCAGGTCAGCCCTGGGCTCCATGCCCAGGGCCCCTCCCCTCCCAAGGGAGATGTCTCTGCACCAGAGATTCTGGGAGGAGCAACACTCACGATCTGAAGTTTGATGGTTTTGCCATCCAGCTCAATGGTTCGGATCTTGAAGTCCACCCCGATGGTGCTGATGTAGCTCTCTGTGTATGTGTCATCCTGAAAGATCAGGGACCAGTGAAATGGCCTGAGTGAACAGGTCTGAGGCCCATCTGGAAAACCTCCCTCCAGTGTCCTGCCCCAGCTGAGCTCCTAACTGCTGAGCCCCAGTTCTCAGCACCCCAACTTGCCAGCCCTATGCCCGTGTTCAGTCAGATATGTTGCTGGCAAGTCCTGCAACTTCATCCTTGGTCTCCCAGGTCTTGCAACCACTATTCTCTGGGTTGCCCCCCTCTCCCTCCGGCCACCAGCCAGGACCCCAGATGGATGGTAGGGGAAGCTTCTTACTTACAGCAAACCGCAGGAGCAGGCAGGACTTGCCCACGCCCGAGTCACCAATCAAAAGCAGCTTAAATAGGTAGTCACTGGAGAGAAAGGATGGGAAGGTGTGAAGGAAGGCAGGGAGCCCACCCGCCATTATCCTGGAGTCAAAACTATAGCATTCTCCCACACTGTGAGGTGTGCCTTGGATTAGAGTATTAAAGCACTCACAAGATCCTCCCACAAGTCCTGGGATGGGGAGGGTTGACCACTCCCCATAACACAGCTGGCCCAAAGGGGTGCATCTGAATTCCCACTTTACAGAGAAGGAAACGGAGACACAGAGAGGGACGTGACTTGCCAAGGATCACATCAGTTAGGTGACAGAGCTGGGTATCCTACCCTGATTCCTGATAGACTCCATGGTTTCGGGTCCAGTAGGGGCTATTTAGGGAAACCCTCCTACACTGCCCTGTGCCACACCTGACTTGGCAGGGGAGGCCCCAGAGGTGGAAGCCAGGGCCCAGCCTAGAACTTAACTGAATACCTATGTAAAGAGCCCGGTATGAAGCCTCCAGAAAGACATGCTCAACAAGCGGCAATGATAATAACAGTTAAAACGTATCCACTTCCTACTTGTGCCTGGCCTTGTGCTAAGTACTTCAAATGCCTCATCTCATTTAAGCCTCACAACAGTCCAATGAAGTGAGTGCCGGTTATTCCCAATTAATGAAGAAACCAGAGGCCAGAGAAGGGAAGCGACTGGCCCTAAGTTACACAGCTGTTAACTTTAATACTGGAAACCAGGTTCAGACTCCAAAGTCTCTGTGAAAGCATGTTGGTTCCCTTCTCTGTTACCCCTTATAATCCAGCTCAGAGCTTCACCCTTCCCCAAGGAAATCTGAGGCCAGGATCTGGAGGAGAAAAGGCAAGTAGCAAAAGAGGAAGAAGATAACTGGCACTAAGGGAAAACTGTCGATGAGAAGTCGGGGCAGAGATGTGGGCCACCTACCCGTAGGGGGAGTGACCAAGAAGCGAGGAAAGTTTGAGGAACAAAGAATCCCACTGGAAGGTAGAAAGCAAATGCCACATTCATCTAAACTTCTCCGGCAGGGTGACGGCGAAGGGAAGTGGGTTGACGGCGGCGCCAGGGGCTTGCGCAAAGGTGAGGGGAGGGCGGGAGGGGACCAGCCTCTGGAAGCGGCAGGGCATTTTGATCCAGGTAAAGGGCAAAGCGGCAGCCCCGGAGGGGAGAACCTGCGGAAAAGCTACCCAGCGGATTCCGGGAGGGCTGGAGAGCAGAATATACGACCCGACCTAAAGGGCCCGAAACTGGACCGAGACCAGAAACTCTGGGGATGGGCTCCACAATGCCAGGACCGTCGTCAGCACCCAGACCGCTACTCTCAGGCAGCAGGTGGGGAAACTGAGGCCTGGAAAGACCGGGGCTGCGGGGTCACCTGACCGACAAGGCCTGCTAGTGCCGGTGCCTCGGGATCCAAGTGGTGCTCCTCGGGGTCGCAGTCTCCGGGCCCGGGTGCAAGAACTCGGGGCGTCGAGCCGGGGTTCTGGGGCCCCCGGGGGAGGGGCAGAACCCGGATGTGAGGGGGGGGGAGGTCAGCGGAAGAGAGACCCGGATGTGGGGGCGCCGCGCTGTCCTGACCCGGGCCGGACAACCCTGGTAAGCGTACAGCCCCGTACTCGGGATCGAGGCTGCGCTGCACGGCGCGGGCGGGGCGCACTCACTATTCGGGGTTCATGGCGGCAGCGGCTGCCCGCTCGGTCGCTCCCAGTCGGCTCTGCTCCGCCTCCCGTTTCAAGATGGTGGCCGCTCCGCCCCAGAGACCCCGCCCGCGACGCGCAGGCGCAAACACTCGGGACTGGGACCTCGCCGCGTGGCTCCTCGGAACTTGTAGTCTCCTTACATTGTGCAACTCACCCCGCCCCCCGCTGCGCAGGCGTAATCCTAGCCCACGCCCCACCATCGCCGCGCGTTGCCTTCTGGAGCTTGTAGTTCTCTCCCTAGAAGTACCTGGGCTTGAGGACCGCGCTCGGGAGCCTGACAGCGTCCCGGCGTTACATCCTCAATTTAGTGCTGGCGTTGACACGTTTCACGTCTGTCTGACAGAGGCATTCATCCTTACACTCCCCGCAGCGTTGGTAAAAGTTCATTTATCCAGGGTTCTTCGTGTGCTGGCGCTCCTAACTCCCAGCAGAAACCCCAGGAAGGTGTCACCCACATTTTATAGATGAAATCGAGACTCGGTAACTCGCTCAAGGTCAAACAGCTTGGTAAAGGGGCAAAGCTCGATCAAAGCCCGTGGTCTCCAGAATCTCAGAGATGAAGGTTGTTAGAAAAAAATCCTGAATCTGTGGGGCTCCCGAACAATTCCGGGATAGGAGAAGCCTATCTGGGTTGCAGCTGCGCAGGACCAGACGTGAGCGAGACACACACACAAACACACACACACACACACACACTCGCAGCCTCTCCTGTACCCACCCCCAATGTAGAGACGTAGAGACGCCAGGAGCCCTCGGGCTCCGCCCCAAAACAAGCCCAGCTCAGAGTCAAACCGTCTTTATTTCTACAGCAACATTTGAAAATAGAGAGCGACCGCCTCACCTCCCAACTGGGGCAGCCCCTCCTGCCACAGGGGTCCATCACTGCCCCTAGCAAGAAGCTGCAGGTGTGGGAGGAGGCGTGGCAGGATGGCTCTACGGGCGGTGCCCGGGGCGGGGTCAGGCCGAGCCTGGGCAGGCCGGGCGGGAGGAGCAGTGCATAAGACCGGGCTGCAGGGCAGAGCCCGGCGGTGAGAGGACGGACAGGGGGTGGGCTCTCCGTCCTGGGGCACGGGGCAGGGCGCACCATTTAGAGGCCGGGAGGAAAGCGAGAATGCCTAGGGAACCCTTTGGGGAGGCACCGCCCCTGAGATGTGGAGCCTGGGAGATACCACCGCGCGGAATGGGGGTGATTAAGGCCTGGGCGGTACCACTAGAGAAGGGTGGGGTGAGGGGAGGCCGGATAGTACCAAGGACTGAGGGGAGGAGTGCGGCCAATAACTTATTTCTCTATATACAGAAGCAACGGCCGGGGGAGGGCAGGGTGCTGAAGGGACGGCAGGTGCTTAGTGTTCTTGGATTTGGGGTCTGCGGAGGGGGGGCCACTGAGCCTCTCTCTACCTTTGGAGACCCCGGCCAGCCCCTCCGCTGGCCCTGAACCTAGGGAAGAGGGGGCCCTGCTGGAAGGAATAAATAAGGGGTAGAACTGGAGTGGGCAGGCCCAGCCTCCAGGGCTCAGGCTGAGATGACAAGGGAGGAGGTTACCCTGAGATTGAACAGAAAAGACAGGGGTCCTTGGGAGAGACAGGAGGGGCAAGCAGCAGGCCCATGCGCAGGGCTGGGGTGGGGATGGTGCCGGGTGGAGGCTCTGGGGACCAGCTGCCCCTTCAGGATTAGCCCACAAGGGAGCTTCGTCGGGAGAGGTCCATGGAGCTGGAGCTGAGGGTGCGGCTATCAGAGAGACCTGTGCCTCCAGGCTGTGGGCAGAGGGGCAGGTGGCTCAGCCTTGGGCTGCCGCCAGTGCGCGCTTCCCTGGCCCGAAGGGTCCTGACACTCCCACCCACCTCCACAGTTACTGTGCTGCCACTGGCCGCTCACAGGCAGGAGCTGAGTTTCCCTCATTTGTCTCCCCAGGGTCCAGCCCAAAGCCAGGCCTGGGATGGAGACAGGAAGTGTGGCTGGATGAACAGACATGCTTGAGAAGCTCGGCAAGTACACAGGACATGCAGGCCTGGGGCCGGGGCCTCAGCTGCCCAGTGCCGACAACTATCCACCCGTACCTGGACTGGCTCTTCCACACTTTTGTTGAGGAAGTTGAGGGAACTGGCCCGCTTCATCCTGAGGGGAAAGGGCGGTCAGGATTTGCCCACGGTGGAACTGGGGGAGGATGGGGGAAGGGGTCAGCTTGGGGCAGGGGAGGGAGGCTGATGGGAAGGGAGATTGGTGGTGGGTGGAGCTTGAGCGAGACAGGGAGTTCACCCTGGGTCTGAAGTTCAGCTGGGGTTGGTAGGTTGTGGGGTGGGTTCTCGAGAGGCTCACCAGGGTGGACGGCTCACCTGGGGTTTGGGGGCTCCTGGGGGCCACCACCCTGCAGCTTCTTCACCAGCATCTCACTGCTGCGCCTCAGGGCATCTCGGAGCTTCCCGAAGGAGCCACTGCGCCGCAAGGAGCCGCTGCCGTCCTGTGGGGTGGACAGGTTCGTCTCTGTGCCATGCCGGCTACACAGCCTCCTGGCCCAGTCCAGCCCCTACTCACCCCGCTCCACTCGGCTGCAGGCCCTGCCTCCTCGAGGTCAGCCTCAGACCGAGCCCCGGCACCCGCGGGCATGTCTCGGCTGCCACGGCGGTCTCCGCGCCCACCGCTGCCGTCTTTCAGCAGCTCCACCACCTTGGTCTGGCTTGCAGGGTCCAGGCCCTGAGGCGGGGGCGGGCGCATCAGGTGGAGCAACGGGCCCTGACTGCATCACACGCAGGGCCACGCAGGTCCCTGCCCACACCCCTGGTGCCTGTCGCCCTACCTGCTTGCGGCTGCGGCTGGCGCAGTCCTCCAGCGTGTGCGCGGCTTCTAGCTTGCCCTGGCGCCGGTACAGGGCCCCCAAGCTGCGCAACGTGGTGTTGACCGTGGGGCTGCGGACGGGAGAGCGGGACGGGCTCCAACTCCGTGTTCTCCAGGAGCCAGGGCCCATCCTGACACCCAGCCCACGCTGGCCCTGAGGAACCGTCCAGCCGACCAAAATCGAGCCTTTCCTGTGTGTCAGGCCCTGTGCTAGGTCCGCCTGGATTCCCCTGTTTTGGGGAATCACCTGAGGGCCCTAGGTGGGATGTTGCCACCAGGACTAAAGGCTGGGAAGCCCAGGAGTGAGATAATCAGGCTGTCCTGGGACAGAAAACCTTCTTGGGACAGGTGGCCTGTGACCTGGGCCTTGAAAGATGAGCTGACAGAGAAGAGGTGTGTGTCCTGGGGCTGAGCAGTATGGAGTGTGGAGCCTGGCCCCGGCGCCCACCCAGGACGCCGCTTCCCAGCTCTCTGCTGTCCCAGCAGTCCCGCCCCGCTGTCCTCACCTGTCTACTTTACAGGCCTTGTACCAGCTGCCATATTCCCCATAGGGGGTGCTGTCCCGGCGCTTATCCTGGGGGAGAGATAAGCGGAAAGTAGGAGAAGGCCCTCCCCTCCACACACCCCCAGCCTCATCCTCCCTCCACAGACATCTGCCACGGCCCTGCCCCACAGAGCTACCTTGCTCTCCTCCCGTTCCTCTGCGTGCATCCAGATGGGCTTGTTGTTCCCTGTAGGGAGAGGGGGGGCTGTCACCAGCCTCTCATGTGGGCCTCTGCTGGTTGGGCTGGACACATGACTGGGGTCTGGGGGGAGGTCAGGGGTACTCAAGAAGGACCAGGGTTGGGCTTCACTGAATGAATGAATCGACAAGAAACAGACCAAAAACATGACTGACGCTCCTCTGGAACAGAGATGCCTGTGGCACAGGCCTGTGCTTGAGGGGCCTGTGACTGGGGGGTGGGGGGAGCACACCCTTACAAACCTCAGGCCCACAGTGCGAGACGATGCGAGGCCTGAATGATGGGCCGGGCTGAGGGGTCCCTGAGCAGGAAGTGACTGACCGTGAAGGACCAGTAGGTGGCTTCCCAGAGTGGGAGACATCTGGGCTGGGCCCTCACGGTGAGCGTGAGTTGCCCAGTGGGGAAAGGGGAAGAGGCTCTGGGCCGAGGGCATGGGTATGCAAAAGGAGGGCATTGCACGGGTACAACCTCCCAGGGGGCTGTGTGAGTTGGGTGTGTGTGCTCACGTGTGCACACAAGTGGCTGCGGACCAGCCAGACCCTAGGCGTGAGGCCTGCCCGGCTGAGGTATTCGTCCTAGATGCTGACGGCTGAGCGGGCCTGCGAGCTGGGGCACACAGCAGCCATGCTCACCGCTGACAGAGCCGAACTCCTTCTCATGAGCGCGGGTGAGGATCTCCTTGTACAGGGTCTCTGCATCCTGGTACTTGCCCTGTTTCAGGTAGCAGGAGGCCTGGAGGGGCAGGGCCCAGAGGGTGAGCAGGATGCAAGGAGTCAAGCCTTTTCCTCTCCTCCCTCCCCCCTGCTTCCTCCAGCCCCCTCTAGCCCAGGACACCAGGTTGTTCTTGGTCTTGGCCACGTTGGGGTCGTCAGGCCCAAGGCGTGTGGCGTAGATCTCCAGTGCCCGCCGGTAGTAGTATTCCACCTCCTCGGCTTTGCCCTGGTTCTGGCACAGCAGGGCCAGGTTGCTCAGCTGCTTGGCCACGTCTGGATGAAACTTGCCCAGAACCTGGGACAGGAGGGGGAGCCGGTGGCTGGGCTCGGGGCCGGCCTACGTCCCCCGTCTGCCCAGCCCACCTGGCCTGCCCAGCCCTGCCTGCTCCCACCTTCTCCCGGATCTCCAGTGCCCGCTTGCAGAGGGGCTCAGCCTCCTTGTACTTGCCCCGCTTGCCATACAGGACCGCCAGGTTGTTCAGTGTCGCAGCCACCTAGGGGGTGGGAGAATGGAGGCTCCATGACCCGGGACCTGGGAGCTGCAGGGGGAGGGGAAGCCCCACCTCCCACCCAGCCTCACTCACAGCTGGGTGGTCCTTGCCCAGCGTCTTCTCACGGATGGCCAGGGCATCATTGAGCAGGTGTGCAGCCTCCTTGTACTTGTTTTGGTCCCTGGGGGCAGGTGGGAGATGATGAGGGGTATCCTCCAGCCCAAGGCCCTCCTCCTAGTGGCCCAAGATCCCTGTGGTCACTCTTCCTATACTTACTAATGAGCGAGCATGATGGGGCATGACCCAGAGCATGGGGAGACGTGGTCAGCCCCTGCTCTCTGGCTTGGGGGGCTTTGTGCAGGAAGGGCGCGCAGTACTGGGGTACAAGCCAGACTCCCCCAGATCCCACCCTCACTGCCCCATGCCCAGTGCACCTTGTCCTCTGTTCCCCAGGGCCTCTGCTCATGGTGTCCTTTCTGCCAAGAAGACCTTCTCCGACCTTCTTGTGCTCTGGGCAAACTCAACTTTCACCAAAGGCCCTCCTCAAGCCTTGGTGCCTGGAGAAGGTGTGCCCCCCGCGTCCTCGTGTGCCTTCCCCTCCCTGGTTATGTCCAAGCCTTTGTCCACCACTAGACTGAGGCATATTCATGTCTGTAGCTCAGGCACCCTGTGGGCTTGGCCCTCTCCAGGGACAAGATCCTTCTTTCTCTGTCACCCAACTGCCTGGTAGAACCCGAGTCCTGGCCCACTGCAGGCACTGAGGATTTGTGACCAGGGCTGGAGCCTTCAGGAAGAATGCTCCCATGGGTGACCGAAGCCGGAGGAGCGCTCACCGATAGACCAGCGCCAGGATGTTCAGCATGGTGGCCACGTCAGGGTGGTCATGGCCTGACGTCTTCTCCAGGTCCTCGAGGGCCTGCTTGCAGAGTGGCACGGCCACCTCATAGCGGCCCTGAGAGGCGTACTGGATCACCAGATTGTGCAGGGTGCGGAGCCGTGCTGGGATTTCATAGCCCCCGTGCTGGGCAGCCACGTCTCCTCCTCCAGGGCTGGGGGCTGCAAAGCCAAGGGCGGGAGGTCAGATGTGCCAAGTGCCTCCTGAGCTGGGCCGGCACATGCCAGCCATACCTTTGACCGACCTCACACGTGGCCCTGGGCAAGTCACCGTTAGCTCTCGGTTTCCCCGTCTGTAGAGTGGGTCTAGTCACCCCACAAGAAGAGTGGGTAGAGTCCCAGCTCCGGTGCTTCAAGCTGTGTGTCCCAGGGCAAGTCGCCTAACCCCCGAGCCTCAGCCTCGTCACGTGCAGAAGAGAGGCTCTGATACAAAGGCCACACGATCAGCAAGGCCAGTACTGGCCCGCGGATCAGCACTGTGCATGCGTCCTCCTTTAACCCTCAGAGGAGGCTCAGAGGGGAAAGAAACTCTACCAGTGGCCACCGTGCAAACGCAGGCAGAGCAGGGCTCGCACCCAGGCCGGATGGCTCCAAAGCTCTGAACTGTGATGCCTGCTCCTTACAGAACTTGGGAGATGAGAAAAGCAACATGTAAAACCTGCCTTTTAAGCTCTAATGCTGGGATGTTATAATCAGAAACGAGGCAGGAGAGAACACAGCAGCCACTCAGACCTTGTTTTCTGTGACCTCTGGGTCCCAAGGACCAGGAGTTCACACAGCCTTCCTTTCCCGCCCCCAGAGCCAGCTGCCCCTCCGCACCTGGGCTCTGCTCCTCCTCACTGGGGAACAGGTCATCCAGAGAGTCTTTGGGGACGTCCCCCTTCTCCTCCTGGGGAGGAAGACGGGATGGGCGTCAGGGAAGCAGGCGGCCCAGGGGTCGGCGGGCTGGGTCGGAGCAGCGTCTGCTCCCTGCCGCCCCTCCCTGCTCCCAGGTGCCCCCGCCCCGCCCAGTGGCCATGGTAGGGCTTACGCTGGCGGACGTGTCCTCGTCCAGCTTGCGGATCTGGCTCATGAACAGCAAGTGCTGCTTTTCCTCCTCGAGCTGGGCCACGGCCTGCTCGCTGCGCTGCAGCTTCTGCTGCGTCCCTGCCAGCTCCTCCCGCAGCCACTGGTTCTCCTGCACCAGGCGCCGTACCTGAGCCCGCAGCTTCTGCTTCTCCGACTCTACGGCCCCCAGGTGGCTCGACAGCGCCAAGATCACCTGCGCAGCCAGCCGGAACAGAGGTCAGAGCCCTGCTGACCCCCAGCCTGGGCCCCAGAGAAGAGCCAGGCCCGGAGGAGCTGCAGGGCTGAGGGCCCTGAAGTTCTCCTCTCGTCAAGGGAGTTTTGCCCCAGGGCCCCAAACAGACCAACATAGCCTGAGACCTGAAACCAGGAGGCTTGGGGATTCCTAAGTCCTTCCTTCTGCGGTCAGGACCCAGGCTGGCTGTGCTGGACTCTGAACTAGCCCATCCCCTTTCCTGGGCCTCCAGCTAGTCCTCCACATCGATGGTCCAGTTCCCACCTTGTGGGGTGCTCGGATCATTAAGAGCGCTAGCTGGGGTGCTGCCCTTTCCCCGAGCTGTCCACTCGTTCCCCGTCTCTCCTAGGAGTTGTACTCAAGCCCTGTAGCCAGAGCCACTATACCGCTGCCCCTGGCCCAGGGCTAGCGCTTTCCCAAAGACCTTGATAGACGACTGAAGGGCTACCGAAAGACCCCACCCTGACTTCTACCAGAGAGCCAGGGCAGCCCCTGTCCTCCTGCAGCTCCCAGGGAGGGAAGGGGGGTGTGTGTCCTAAACCTCCAGTGTCTGGAAAACCACAGGGGCAGGTAAGGGGATCCAGAGGCCTCAGCCTCAGCCCCCATCCCTCTCTCCAAACTCCATGACTCCTTTCCTGAGCTTCCAGGCTCTTCCCGCCTTGGGGCCTTGCCTAGACTCTACCCTTTCTCCGTCCTTCATGGTCAGGGTCATTTCTGCAGTGAAGCCTCTTATGCCCTCAGCCCCCGGAAAGCATGGCACCTCCCCCACCTCCATGCCATCCTGTTGTCCATCTGTGCCTGTATACACTGGGAGGGGGCCCTGGTGTGTTCACCTCCGCACCTGGCAGTCAGCCGGCTGAGGAGTGAATGCCCGACACATTGCCCTCCCAGAGAGCCAGGCAGTCTGGGACTTTGTACTTTCTAGTTGATTAGCAAACGCCTAAGTGACAGGTGTTTTCACAACCACTAGCTATTTTTAAAAATATCCTAAACAGCCTGTCAGTATTTACGGCAGATGGCACGACCCCTATTCTAAAAACAAGGAAACCAAGGGGATACCACCTGCCCAGGACTCACAGAGCCAGGCAGTGTCTCACCAAGATCTGAGTGGACCAAGACTCGCTGCCCGAGAGTCTAACGCCTTGCACACCCCAGCACCTCCTGGATAGCTCTGTCTGCATGTCATCCTGGCAGCCTCAACTTAAGAGGGCCCAAACAGAACTCCTGACCCATCCAGGCTCTCTCCTCAATTTCCTCAAACCACAAACCTGGGACTTTCCCTGCCCCTCTCTGTCTCCTTTAGTCCATCCCCAGGCCCTACTGGACCTACTTCCAGAACGTCTAGGACTGACCCCCTTCTTACTACCCTCATGGCCCAACCCACCATTTCTCATTGGAATTCTAGCAGCGGCTTCCTAACACCTGCTACTTCCTTCCACCCTGACCCACAATCATTCATTCTCCACCCCTCAGCCAGAGAGAGTTTTAAAACCTAAGCCAGACTGTGTCCCTTTACTGCTTAAACCCTCCAAAGGCTTCTGATTTCCTGAGAATAAAACCCAAACTAATAAGGCACAGCATGATCTGGTCCCCGCCTTCTCCACAGGCCTTTTCTGTCCCTCTCTTTCCTCACGAAGCTCCAGTTAGACAGGTCTCTCAGTTCTCCCTCCACAACAAGATCTTTTCCACTTCAGGACCTTTATACATGCAACCTCTCACTTTCCTCCCTTCTCTGGAGGCTGGTTCATTCCTTTCCTCAGGTCTTGATTTAAATGTCATTTCCTCAGAAGTCTTGCTTGACCAATAGCTAAGGTTGTCACAAGATCTTGTTTTTTTCTTTGGAGAACTTACCATAATATTGAATAAATATATGTGTATTTCTGACTCTCTTCCTATTGGACTAGGGCAGGGATCTCATGTCTTGTTGGACCTGTAGCCCTGGCACCTAACACATTGCCAGGCATATAGTAGGCACTTGATAACTTACCTGTTAACAAATTAATAGAAGAATGAGTGGGGGGATCTTTAAGGATTTTCTCTGTTTTTTTAGACCATGCAGTCTCTGCTACCTAGCAGAGAAGCCAGATGATCAGGCTCTCCTGGGGCCAGGCAATGCCGGGGTCTCCAGAGCCCATGCATTTCTTCAACAGATATTTACTGGGATCCTACCATGAGGCTCCAGGGGACAGATTCTTCCTTCCCTTCTGATTCTGTTACTACATTGCCAGGATTCCTCTGGAAGGCTCCACCCCTCCCATGACCTCCCTCCTCAGCACCCCAGACCAGCCTACCTGGGCCTCCCCCAGCCCCAGTTCGATGGCCTCCAGGGAGCGGCGCAGGAGGACACAGCGCTCCTGTGAGCCGGGCTCTGCCTCACCAGCTTCATGAGCGACGAGGGGAGCGAGAAGGGCACGATGCTCCCCGCGCAGGGTCTCTAGCCCTTGGATAACGGCCTTGGTGCCCAGCACGATCTCATCCTGGCTCAGCTTCTCCTCCCGAGGAAGCACCATCGTGGCCATGGCCGTGCCGCCTGTGAAGGCGAGAGGGCGGGCAGGGGCTGCCGGGCCTGGGGCCACGCCGCCGTCCGCCCCGGATTAGGTAAACACCTAGGGTCCCCGGACGCCTGGGTCCCCGGGGTGCCCCGTCCCCCAGGCAGCAGCCCGCACCGTGCCCGCGCTCGGCCTACAGGGGGCGCGCCCGGCTCGTCTTGGCCCGGGAGACGCAATGCGGTGCGACCGGCGAGGCTGGACCCGGATTCGGCCCAGACCACTGGCTCAGGCCGGCTTAGGCGACCCAGTCTCGGGGCTTCCCTGGAGACTCCCTTAGCCAGAGCAGGGCGCGCCAGAGGATGGACCTACCGGGATCTTGGGGGGTACACTCCCGTGCGGAGACACCGTCCCTCTGGGAGTTCCGGCCCCAGCCCCCCTCGGGCAGCCCCCTTCCCAACAGGCTGGCCGAGCCACAGAGCCCCTCCTCTTGGGCAGCTCGACCCTGGGGAGACCCTTCCCCTAAGGAGCTGAGATCTCGGGTTCTTCGTCCCCCCCTCCCCCCAGGACGCGCCCCATAGGCCAGCACGACATCCTGCGGACCCCTCCCCTGAAAAGGCCGAGCTCCCGCCCCCGGCCACCCAGGACCGCGCCCCCTCCCCGCGGGCTGGCCGGGCCCTCTCACAGGCCGCGCCCAAGACGACCCCTCCCCTAGGCCAACCCAGAGCCCCCCCTCTCCCGGCCCGATCGGCCCGCGTGGACCTGCGTCTCCCGCTCGGGCCCGCCTCCCGCTCCAGCTCCGGCTCCCGCCCCGCTTCACCCCGACCAGCAGCCGTGAGCAGGTCCCACCGCCTCCATCCCGCCGGCCTTCCCAGCAGTCCCTGCGCCGCCTTAAAGGTGAAGCCTGTACCTTGGCGGCGTCGGAGGGGGCTAAACACTCCTCGGCCCGCTGTCTGCCTTAAAGGAGCACGCCGGCTGGGCCCACTCCAGGCAAAAGGAAGGGATCCGGGGGCGTGGCTCTCGGGGATGGGGCGTGGTCATTGAGGCGCCGGGCGTGGGCTTGCCCGAAGCTTAGGTTCATAGCGGCCACCTCCCACTCTCCTGCGGCCTCGGATTCCTCCGCTGTAACCCGCCCCGAGGCCACAGCGGTGTGGACAGCCTGGGGAGGATGTGCACAGCCTGGGGAGGATGTGCACCTGAACTTGCCCTGTACCGCTGCCAGAGAGGGCGGCGGAAGAAACTGGGGCCCAGGGAGAAGGCCCGGCCTCCTCAGAGTCCAGAAAGAGACAGTTGACATTTATTGACATTTATTGAGGTAGTTGCCACTTTCAGAGCGCTTACTGTGTGCGGGGCGCTTGGATGCCTTAAGTGCGATGACACATTTAATGCTTGCAAAGACCGGATAAAGCGGGCACTGCTATTATCCCAGCCTCGCGGATCTGACCCCAGGCTCATTTGTCTCTAGAGAGTGGTTATGCCCCACCCAAATCCTTCGGAGCTGTCCTTGTCCCAGTAGGGGATTCTCGGCATCTTAGGGCTGCTTCTTGGGAGGAAGGGACGGAGGCTTCTGGGCGTGAGGGAGAAAAGGATGGCAAGGGGCAGTTGGGCATCGGCCGAAACAGACTCGTGACCCTGTGGGTGAGCACCACCACAGATTCTGTGGGCTGGATGATCAGGACAAGGTGATGATGACGTCATCTCCTCCCAGAGCCCTTCCCTGATTCCCCACCCCCTATGTAGAGCAGCCCTCCAGCCCATTTCAAGCACACATTTAATTCTCTCTGTAGCATTTACTCCTTCTAACATTTTCCTTGTCAGTTTCTGTCTCCTCCCTAGAATGCAGGCCAAGATCTGCCTGTCTTGTTCACTCTCAGAGTAGCTCTTGGCTACTACATAGCAGCACTCAGTAAATGCTGTTTTTTTTTTTTAAGGCAGAAGGGCGCACCTGTTGGCCCAGGTTTGGGGCTGGTGCTCTGCAGCCCTGGGTTTCTGGCTACCCTAGCTCTACCTGCACTGCTTCTAGGTCGACATCCCAGTGGGTAACAGCAAGTTAACCACCCTGAGAGACAAAACGTGCCAAGCAAGGCCTGGCACTGGTATCCAGGGGCCTGGGGCGTTCCTCATGAGTCAGGGTGGGTTCAGACTCAGACTGTACCCGGTTCAGTGTCCTTGTGGATGTGAGAATCCCCTCGGCATGATCTCTGACAGAGAGATGGTCCGGCACCCCGCCAGCTCAAGTATGTCCTATGACAGGGAGCCCACTACCTTCTGCTGTGAGATGGCTCTAAAAGTTAGCAAGCTTTTCCTTAGCCCCCAAAGGACCTGCCCACAGTGCCTGCCCACACCAAACTGAAGCTCTGTCCTCAGGAAGGACAGTCTGCTCCCTTTTGCCAATGAAGATATTTGGAGACAGTGATGGTGCCCCATACAGTGTTCCCCCCGCCTGGGCTGACAATCTGGGTCCCTTTACCCACTCCTGCGCAGTTTCTGACCCTTCCCCCTCCCGATTTCTCTTTTCTGGGTGTGGCTTAGCATGTCAGTCCAGACAGTACTCCGAATGTGGTGCTCAGTCCAGGGCGCAGGGGTACAGACAGGGAGTGAACTGCACAGATCACAGAGGGAGAGTCCCCCGCTAAGGAGCACACCACCTGTCCACCGTGAAGCTGAAAGGTTGACTTTGACAGCCATGGTACGGTGTCTGCTCAGGGTAAGCTTGTCAGCTAAAACCCTAGATTGCATGCATCCCACTTATATCCAGCCAGGTTCTTCTGCCGATTCTGTGCTTCTGCCAGTGATATTTTCCCAGGGATTTTTTTTTTTTTTTTTTTTTTTGGCTGCACCACACAGCATGTGGACTCTTAGTTCCCCTGCCAGGGATCAAACTGCACCCCCTGCATTGGAAGCTCGGAGTCTTAACCACAGGAAGGCGAGGGAAGTCCCTCCCAGTGATTTTTGTTTGTTTGTTTTTTGTTTTTTTTGCGGTACGTGGGCCTCTCACTGCTGTGGCCTCTCCCGTTGCGGAGCACAGGCTCCAGACGCGCAGGCCCAGCGGCCATGGCCCACGGGCCCAGCCGCTCCGCGGCACGCGGGATCCTCCCGGACCGGGGCAGGAACCCGTGTCCCCTGCATCAGCAGGCTGACTCTCAACCACTGCGCCACCAGGGAAGCCCCCTCCCAGTGATTTTTAAAGACAGTTGATACATTCACATGATGCAACATTCAAAAGGCATATACAAGTTACAGTGAGATGCAGCTCCTTCTCACTGACCACTGTCCTCAGTCATGCAGCTGCCTTCCCCCGAAGCACCTGCTGTTACCAGGTTCTTGTGTCTGCCGATTACTTTGTTTGCCTCAGTCCAGAGCTTGTGTTTATCTTTGTTAGTTTCATCGAGTCAGTTTTCATCCAGGATTTACTTTGTTTGCCTCAGTCCAGAGCTTGTGTTTATCTTTGTTAGTTTCATCGAGTCAGTTTTCATCCAGGATCCTAAAGGTTGGAGTCTTTTGCATTCGAGGTCTTTAGCCTACACAGCGGCCCTATTTCCCACAGTTGCACTGGCTGCGGTGTGATAAGCCTGCCTTTGTGCAAACAGACTCCATCATACCATGAATGCACGCCCAGCTCGCTGTCAAGTTCATGGGGAGGAAATGGAATCTGGAGCCCAGGGCACCTTTGCTGTGCTTACCAAGACTAGGTTTCAGAACCTCTTGGGAAGGAACTTTGTTAGAAGGCTCTCCTAGAGATCGGGATTCAGTAGTGCCAGAGTGGGTCCTGGGCATCTCTTATTATTTTGAAACTTCAGTGGTGCCCATGATGTGCTCCCTGGGTTGAAAGCCAATGCGTCAATGTCCTTGTTTTACAAGTATGGAAAGTGAGGCCCAAAGAGGGGAAGGCAGCTGCACGAGGTGACCACTGTGTCCTTCTCCAATCCAGAGTCCACATCATTTTGTCCCAGTGTGTAAGGGAGACTGACCCCATAGAGTAGAGGTCAAGAGGACCGAGGTCATGTTGCTTGTTCACAGCCACACGAAGCACAGACGCACGCACCCTCAACACACAGCCTCAGGTAGGTTCACCCAGGGGCACTGAACGCCCATGTGCCACACTCACACCTCCACGTGCATGGGTTTACAGGCCCACGTACATGCATGCACACCACACATACTCGGGCTCAAACACAAAGCCCGGGCTTTCTAACCTTGTGCTCTCTCTCCATCTAATAAAGGAGCACATTCCTTTTATCACCTTTTTCCAGGTAAACGGAGAGAAGATTTTTCAATCTCCTTTTATGATTTTTGCTGGGTTCCTGTTCCAGCTTTTCTGCTAGCCTTAGGCTTCCGTGGTTTCTTTGTGGTTCTCTTTAGGCATCTGGCCCTGCTTCTCCCTGTGTGCCACGCAGAGGGAAGGCTGGGCCTTCCCTGCCGGGTTCTCAGGCTCTTATCTTGCTTTCAGTTCGTAACCTTGCATGTGTTCAATCTTTTTAGCCACTCGGCTTTTTATCTTGTCTCTGAGGATTACGCTGTGCTCTCCCAAGGGAAGGGACTGTTACTTCACCCTGCTCTGTTCCCCACTCCCCGACCCCCCACCCCGCAGCTGCTGGTCTGGTGCCAGGCTGCTGATGGGTGCTCAGTTAATGGAGAAGAAAGGAAGGAGTCCATGCCCAATGGTGATTCTTACGCCATTTTCCACGGAGCTCATCAGCTTGCCTCCGCCTGTCCCATGTCTGCAGAAGTTGTTCTCACTACTTTCAACATTGTTTTCTCCCTGAAAATCACTCCCACTGCTCCCACCCCTTCCCCTTGGATCCTTGGAAGCACTGAAATCTGCTTTCTTAAGTCAATCTTTTCCCTTTGGCTAGCTTCCTGCCTTTTCTTTGAAGTGGGGGTGGGGGTGGGTGCTTTTCCCAAGCATATCATCCCCCTTGAAACATCAGCAGGTTGGGACGTCCCTGGCGGTCCAGTGGTTAAGACTCCACGCTTCCACTGCAGGGGCCACGGGTTCAACCCCTGGTCGGGGAACTAAGATCCTGCATGCTGCATGGCACAGCCAAGAAAAAGAGAAACATGAGCAGGTTCACCCATAAGCGCTCAAGATTGGAGGTTCCTTAAAGACCGTGTCTCACGCAACCCCTCCTCCGTGACCGTGACGGGCAGCTCACCACTTCCCGAGGAGCTGTTTCACCTTGAACACAAGGTGCCAGTTTTGGTTGTGGTTGCCAGTTTTTCTGCCACTGAGCTAAGAATCAAGTCTGCTCAGAGCTCCCCTGAGAGGCTTTTGATTCCTGTCCTGGCAGCCACGGGGCAAATCTGCACCCTCTCTTCCTTGTGGCCTCCCAGCCAGACTGGAAGGGTCCGTGTCCTGCTTAGCGGGAGGGCACACAGGCTTTGGGGGCGGACTCAGCTGCGTCCAGAGCTGCGTTTCTCCGTTTGCTGGCCAGGGAGCTTTAGGCATGCGCTGCAACTTCATCTGTTTCCTCATCTGTAAAATGAGGTTCCTGATACCTACCTTGTTGGGTCCTCAAGAGAACAGAATAAAGTAGCAGAGTTAAGACCTTAACATCATGCCCTCTACATAACAGACACTATTACTAGTAGTTATTATCATTAGTGTCATCAAGTTTACTATTTGACAGACCCTGTGCTAGTGTATGGAGAGCCCTATATTTCATGTAGTGTATACATGAAATATAGGGCAGTCTCTGCTTAGGGTGTCGTTGGAGGGAAAACACATTCAGATTGAAAGTGAGGAACAAATGAGGCAGCAAATAGGCGAGTCTGAAGATAACGGGTGCTGAGATGTTTGGTGCTGCCAGGAGGTGCCCTGTGTGGTCAGGACAGAGGGAGCGCAGCCCGGCCAGGACCCATCTCACCGTCTCCCTGAGATCGGCTTTTCCCCATGCTAAGGGTACTCAAATCTCCATCCAGCCCGGAGAACTTCCCTGCACTCCATCCAGACCTACATGTTCAACTCCACCTCTGACTAGCACACGCCCACCTTGCCCTAAACCCACCATCTCCCACCCAACTCTCCTCCAGGGATGTTCCACCATCGGCCGGTTCACCCAGCAGACGGCCAGTCCCCATCCTCGACTCTTTCTCCTTCGACCCAGTTTTCTAACCAGCCACCTACACCTCGATTCTGCCTCTTAAACAGGACTCAAGTGTCCATTTTCCTCCACCTCCTCTTCTACCCTTATCTTAGTCTATGTCTTCATCACGTCTTTTCTAAATTGCTGCCACACCCTTCGAACTCCTCCGGTTTTCATTTTTCATTCTTATTTCCTCCAACATGTTGTAGCAAGGTGATCTTTCTAAATTCTCTCATCTCAGGGACTTCCCTGATGGCACAGTGGTTACGACTCTGCGCTCCCAATGCAGGGGGCCCGGGTTTGAACCCTGGTCAGGGAACTAGATCCCACAAGCATGCCGCAACTAAGAGTTTGCATGCCACAACTAAGGAGCCCGCCTGCTGCAACTAAGGAGCCCGCCTGCCGCAACTAAGGAGCTGGCGAGCCGCAACTAAGGAGCTGGCGAGCCGCAACTAAGGAGCCCTCGAGCCACAGCTAAAGGAGCTGCCTGCTGCAACTAAGACCTGGCGCAACCTAAATAAATAAAAATAAACAAATTCTGTCATCTCATTTTTCTGCCTAAAATCCTTTATTGGCTCCCACTGATCTCACGATAAATTACACAGTCCCTGCTCTGATTCAGCGTAGTAACAATAATATCTATAAGGCTCCTCAGTGCTCTGGCCACTTCCTTTCTCTTCTGCCCCATCACTCACCATTGCTTTCAGCCCCACTAAAGCACGTGTGAGTCTCAGAATAGGCCAGACTCTGTCTAATCTCTAGTTTTGCTATTTCCTGCACCAGAACACCTGTCATGTCGGTCATCGTTTCCTTTGAGACATCTTCTTGTACACCCCTTCCCAGGCTGCCTTAGCTGCCCCTCCTGTGTGCTCCCAAGCAAACTTTCATGCTCTGTGGCAATTGTCTATTTGTCTGTCTCCCCTGTGAGGCTCAGAGTTTCCTTATAGGTATAGGTAAAGACCCAGCCCTAGATTCATCCGTGTGTCATCATACCTAGGACAGGAACTGGCCCACGGTAGGAACTTAATACATGTAGGACAGATGGAGGGTTGGCAAGTTGGGATCTGAGCAGGGCCTTGAGAGATGGCCTGGAGTCCGATGACCTGGGTTAGAAATCTGGCTCCTTCTTGGCCACTCTGAGTGTGTCAGACAAGTGACTTTCCCCCTTGCTCATTCCTTTATCTGGCCTTTGAGCGTTTGCCTTGTGCCAGAGTGATGGGGGCTGGGGACACAGCAATGAGGCAGCCTGAGTCCCTGCCCTCCCTGAAGCTCTCCTTCTAACATGGTACAGACGTTTATTGCAGGTGACAGTGGACGTCCCAACTGAAGAAAGGACCGAGGTAGAGACTAACAGTGGGGTTTGGGGCAGAGCAGTTGGGAAGACCTCTCTGAGGAGGTGATGTGCAGGCTACATCCTAAAGGAAAAGGGGACACGCAGCAGGCCAGGGAGAGAGTATAAGGTGGAGAGAGGAGGAGGGATCTGATTACTGTAAGTTCAGGTATGGCCCGAGGGTGGTGAGCACTGGGGGGGGCGGGGGGGGCGAAGCTACTCAAAGTGAAATTAGAGAGGTGGGGTGGGGAGACCGTGCTGGCTGAAGGACCGTGGGGTTGGGCAGCTGTATTCAAAGGCATTAGGAAGCCACTCACTGAAGGCCTCTAGCAAGGGAGTGAGGCGCTTGCGAGGCAGAATGGACAGGAGTTGCCAAGATGACAGAGGCTGGCTCATTGATTTCTGGCTTGAGTAATAGGAGGGATGCTGGTGCTACTTACTAAGACTGGGGAGGAGCAAGGGACATGGAGAGTTCTGTATTGGCCATATGAGGTTCGAGATGGCTGGGTGTATTCAAGTCAAGTAAATGGTTAGAAATGAGAGTTGAGAATTGGGAGGCGAGGCTCTCTGACCTTTGGCATCCTCCTTGGTAAAAAGGAAATATGAGGGCTTCCCTGGTGGCACAGTGGTTGGGAGTCCGCCTACCGATGCAGGGGACGCGGGTTCGTTCCCCAGTCCGGGAGGATCCCACGTGCCGCGGAGCGGCTGGGCCCGTGAGCCACGGCCGCTGAGCCTGTGCATCCGGAACCTGTGCTCCACAGCGGGAGAGGCCACAGCAGTGAGAGGCCTGCGTACCGCAAAAAAAAAAAAAAAAAAAAAAGGAAATATCAGCTGAATCAGTTTCCTAGGGCTGCTCTAAGAATTCAGTGAAGTAAACCACGGGAAGCACTCAGCAGCAGCCTGGCTAAAAGAAAATGTCCGTAGTGACTGTGACAGGGCGATTTCTGCCCTTAGTCCTTGGACACAGCAGTGGGTGATGAAAGTACAGTAGCTGAACACATTGATCTGAAATCTGTGGTACAGAATTCCAAGTAATGAAGGGAAAACTCCTCACTCCCTAAGTGTGGGCTGTGCTTGGTAACTTCCTTCTGAAGAGCACAGTTTGGAAAGAGGGTGACACCTGACTAGTCAAATGATCAAGGTTAACATCATCGGATTATATCGCGCCGATGGCATGTACCCTTGGTATGGCATGCTGAAAAATCCCAGTCGAGGGGCGTCCTACAAAATGCCTGACCAGGACTCCTCCAAACTGTCAAGGTCACCCCAAATAGGGAAAGTCTGAGAGAATGTCATAGCCCCAAGTACTAGACGTAGTGTGGCATCCTGGGTGGGATTCTGGAATTGAGAAAAGACATTAGGGAAAAACTAAGGAATCTGAGTCAAATGTGGACTTTAGTTAATCATCATCATTAGTTATGATAGATGTACATGCCAATGGAACACATACACAATAGAGGAAACTGGGTGAGGGGTACACAGCAACTCTTGGTTCTATCTTTGCAACTTTTCTGTAAGTCTAAAACTATTCTAAAATAAAAAGGTTATTTATGTATCTATTTATATGGGCCGCGCCAGGCGGCTCGTGGGATCCTAGTTCCCCGACCAGGGATTGAACCCAGGCCCTCTGCAGTGAAACCGCAGAGTCCTAACCACTGGACCTCCCGGGAGTTCTCCAAGAGTTTATTTAAATAAAAAATAAAACCTGGGGGCTTCCTTGGCAGCGCAGTGGTTAAGTATCCGCCTGCCAATGCAGGGGACACGGGTTCGAGCCCTGGTCTGGGAAGATCCCACATGCCACGGAGCAACTAAGCCCGTGTGCACCACAACTACTGAAGCCCGTGCTCTAGAGCCCATGAGCCACAACTACTGAGCCCGCGTGCCACAAGTACTGAAGCCCGTGCGCTCTAGAGCCTGTGCTCCGCAACAAGACAAGCCACCGCAATGAGAAGCCCGTGCACCGCAACGAAGAGTAGCCCCCGCTCGCAGCAACTAGAGAAAGCCCACGCGCAGCAACGAAGACCCAACGCAACCAAAAATAAATAAATAAATAAACAGATAGATGAATTTATTTAAAAAATAAAACCAGTCCGGAGTTGGTGTGCAGATCAGATAGTGGCTCCTCTACCTTCTGCACCAAAATGCCACCACTTTGCCTTTAAAGAACATTTCTGTTCTGGCGGCCCCGTGCTCTGGCCTGGCCCTGGCCTGGCCCCTGGCGAGTCGTCTTGGGGCGCATCTTCCACCAGAGCTGCCTCGCCTTTGGGATCCTGGAAACCATTCCTGAACAACCCTCTACCTCCTCTTTGCTCAGAGTAAGAGTCTATGTTGCTGCTCCACGCCTAAGAGAAAACTCAGGTGTCCTTTGGCGCTGAGGCCTTGAAGGGTCTGAGTAGCAACTGTGGATGAGGAGTCCCATCCGTTCCAGCAGCGCAAAGGCTTTTCATTCATTCTGTCGGCAAATATGTATTTGTTCACCTATGATGAGCCAGGCGGTATCCTGGGTGCCAAGGATAGAGCAGGAAAAAAATATAAAGTTCCTGTTTTCTTGGAGCTTACATTCTGGTGGGGAGAGACAAGTAAGTAAATGCCAAGGAGTGAGAAGTGCTAATAAGAAAAACAAAAGGGTGAGAGAATAGGGAGGTGCTGTTCTAGAGAGGCTGAACAGGGTAGGCCTCTCTGAGGTGGCATTTAAGCGGAGACCAGAGTGAGGGAGCAAGTCATACGGATCCAGGGGCAGGAGCAGGATGGGCAGGGGCGGGATGGCTCGTGCAAAGGCCCTGAGGCAGTATGTGCACCGTGTGTCTGAGGAATGCAGAGGAGGCCAGTGGGTGAGGGGTAGAGTGAGAGGAGATCAGATAAGCAGCCCCAGGCAGGTCAGATCAGGTAGGTCCTGGAGGTTGTGAGGAGGTCTTTGGATTATATTCCTAGTGGGGTGGGAAGCCATTGGACAGTTTGGATCAGTAATTTAACACGATCTAATTAACATTTTAAAAGGCTTTCTCTGGCCATTGTGTGGAGAATAGGCTACGGGGAGAGTAGATGGAAGCAGAGGTAATTAGGAGGCTATTATGACATCCAGACAAGAGAGGAGAGCAGCAGTGAAAGAGGCCAGGAGCTGCAGGGCTCTGGGTCTGTCTTCAAGGGAAGGCCTATAGGATTTACCCGGTGTGGGGGTGGGGGGACTGGATGCTGGGTGTAAGAGAGAGGAGTCGAGGACGATTTTAAAGATTCCGGCCTCAGCAACTACAGAGTCGGGAAGTCTGAACACAGGGAGTGTCTCCCACCCTGGGGCTGGGTGAGGGGAGAGGGGAGGCCAGAGGTGGGGAAGATGAGGAGGACACAAGGGAGGCCCAGAAAGAGCAGCCAGAGAAGAGGCGGGGAGGGGTGGGGGCCGGGGGCGGGGGCGGGGAGAGCAGAGCGCCGTCTACAGGCAGAGCGAGGAGTGATCACGTGCATCAGATGCTCCTAGTCAGTCAGACAAGAAAACTGAGCCTTGGACCTGGCAACCCACGTCATCAGTGACCTTGGCAAAGGAACTCCTAACTCCTGATGGGGAAGTGAGGAACAAGCCCGAGGAGTGGGAGGACCGGAGACAGGGAACCCGAACAACCCCTGTTGCCGAAATATCGGCTTCCCTGTGCACCAAGGCCGAACAGAAGTACGGAGACAGGGATTTTGGAGGAAGAGAAAGATGGCTTTATTTTCTGCCAGGCAGAAGGGAAGACACAGCAGGCTAGTGCCTCAAGAATTGTGCCCTCCCTCCTTGGGAATCAGGGAAGATTTTATATGTGGGGCTTGCAGTCCGGGGTATAAGATAAGGATCAAAGTAGTGAAGGTCTTGCATTCTTCTTTTCCTTTGCATTATTTCAAAGCAGTCATAGGTGGCATCAGGCTGCCTGGTAACTGGGGTCTGGCAGTCTGGTAACTGCGTCCGTTTGCCTCTGGTTTATCAGCCAGTGATCCTGTTTCTGAAATGCAGAAACGATAGGGGGTGATTTGTTACCAGGGGCGTACAGAATGTGAGTGCCGGGGTGGTAATAAGGTTAGGGAGTGAGAGGCACGGGATGTAAGTCACGTAAGAGTTAGGGGTGATAGGTGCCGAATGTAAATTACGTAGTGTCAGGGAGTGAGGTTAGCTTTATAAAGTACAAATCTAGTTAACTACCAATTAGTGACAGTTAAAGTAAACCAAGGAGTGATTAACTCTTTCAGGCCAGGTTTTGTTTCTTCTCTAGCCTGTTCGCTGTTCCCTTTGTTTTCCCTGCTCTCAGAAGAAAGAAAACTCTCACTTCTATTTACATTGCAACACCCCCTTTTGAAGACTTTCGCTGTAAGGGGAGCAGAGATGTGGTGTGGCAGCCAGAGGGGATTTAGAACCAGGGAGCTATCACTGCGCGTCTGCACGTGGACGTGAACCACCTGGTGGAGTGGGGGAACCGATGATGCAGGAGAGGGGGCGCAGCAGGAGGAAGCCCTGGAGAAGGTGGGAGGGACCCTGGGCCAGGGCAGGGGCAGGGGAGGGTGCTGGTCTCCACGGGCAGGAGGCCGAGGCTGGAGTCAGGTCGGCAGGGAGTTCACGCCGCCTCCTCACGCCTCCTCACGCTCGTCTCTCCGTCGTCTGCTTCCCCTCTCGGTTCTGAGCTGGGACCTGAGTCCACCTGTCCCACGCCCATCCCGCTCGGGCCCCCCACCAGCGCCCAGGTCCCCAGGCCCCTGCCCTGCCGGAGCCTCCGTGGGCGCCTTGGCTATGTACCCCGTCTAGCCCACCTCAGCCTCGCTCTCTCCTGGCATTTCCTCTCACTGCCGGCTTGCACCCCTCATCCGGGAAGTAACGCGTGCAGACTGCGTTTCTGGGACAACTTCCGGTATCTGACTAGACTCTGACCCTTGGAAGATGGGCACTGGTTCCATTTTCCAGGCCCAGAGAGCCTGGGTGGCCGCACTGCTGGGTCCCAGAGCCTCCCTCTGTTAGGTGACCTGGCCACAGGACTTGGGGAGCCAGTGACAGCCTGCCCCACCTGGCCGTCCGCTCCTCTGAGGCTGTGTCCTGCAGGCGGTGGCGGTAGCGGGGTGGGGGGGACACGCAAGCTCCCACTTCTGGGCACTGGCGTGCAGGCCTCTGTCCCGGGAGTGCGTGAAGAGCCAGGCTTCCAGGAAGCAGGAGCTCTGACCGTCACCTCTCAGGTTAAGGGCGGACAGGAAGGCGAGCCTGATGATGGACCCCAGCTCACTCCCTCCACCTGGGCCTCAGACTTCACCAACTTTCTGAAACCGTGGCAGGACGTCAGCCTAGCAGCGGGAGAGAAGCGGAGTTCTAATCTCCAGTCGGAAGAGTGGAAGCTGCCGACAATGTGTCATTGCCTTGGGAGGTGGGATCTGGGGACGGCAGGTGCCAGAGAAAAATGGGGTTTCGGAGTGGGAATGGTGTGACGTCTGTTCCTGACCTCGGCTTGCCTCATACTGGGCAACACACCTTCACACCTCTGTTTCTATCACCAAGCAAACAGGAAACTGCTTCTTTCCAGCCAGTTCCCAGTTGATTTTTTTTCCTTTTTGGCTGCACCGCGCGGCTTGTGGGATCCCAGATCCCTGCCCTGACCAGGGATCGAACCCAGGGCCCCCGTGTGGGAGTGCGGAGTCCTAACCACTGGACCTCCAGGGAAGTCCCCCCAGTTGATTTTGAGTGAAGTGGCCGCGGCGTGAAGTGGGGACGAGGCTGGACAGATCTTGTGTCACAATGAGAGGCGCAGAAGCCTAAGGCTTGCTCGTTGGTAAGAAATCACCAGTTTATTGAATGAAAAATCCAACATCCTCTTAGTCCCTCCCACCCCGCCCCTCCCTCCGGCTGAGTGAGCAGCACAGCCCCAGGGACGCTCTGGACAGCAGGGCTGAGCCGGGGGAAGGGCTGGAGGAGTTTGGGGGAGGTATGGAGAATGAGAAAAACGCTTTTCAAAATGAAGTTCTGTGCAAAAACTTCTAGAAGGGGTGAGAGGGCCACGGCAAAGCTCCGGAGGCGCTGACGGGCTGGGAGGGCTGCAGCTGGAGCTCCACCCACGCGCTCCGCGTCTCCCCGAGAAGGCCAAGGCCGATGGTGCGGGCTGAGGGGCTCAGGCCCCCTGAGGCCGTGGAGAGAGGGAGGCTTGGCTAGGAGGACGGGGCCTGTCCAGGCCAGGGCTCCAGGTGAGGAGGGGAAGACAGACCGGCGAAAGGAAACGGATGGACACGGGGAGCAGGGAGCCGCAGGGACCGGGGCCACAGACGACACGTTGGATGGGGCTGCCTCCCATCTCTCCGGGTGCAGAGTTGCAGGCAGAGGCGGAGGTGTGCTGGGGGTGTGGGGGAGGAGGCTGGGGAGGAGAGCCATCAACAGGGGGAGACCCAAGGACAGGGACCAGCGCCCAGGTGAGTCACACGGAACCACCGAGAGACTGGCTGGGCGGACAACCAAAGAACCGCTCAGGGACACGCGCGGCACCTACAGGGGACCTGGGCGCGGTGAACCCTTGCACGGGCGAGACCACGGAGCCCTCTCCACCCCAGAAACCCACGCGTGGCCTCAGAAATGCTGTCCTGGGATGAGGGGGTGGGAGGGTTCGTGCCCCGTCAGCCCACAGCAGTGGGAAGTGGCCTTGGCTCTGGGCCCCACTAGAGGGGGGCCGGCTGAGTGGCATCTGGCAGCTGAGCTTTAGAAAACGAGATCCTGGGGGAGATGGGGGAGGCTGGAGCCCCTGCTGTGGGCCAGGACCCTGGGTTTCCTGTTTCCGGGAAGGGAACTGGTGCCACGTGGAGAAAGAGGTTGGAAGTCAGGCGAAGGAAGGCCCGGAGGACTCAGTTCCAGGGACCAGGGTTGGCCGCCAAAAGGCAAAATCAACATGCCTTGGGCCTGGAACGGAGGGAGAGGAAGAAAAGGAGAGAGGGAGGGCGGGGGCTGCCCACGGATGGGACCCAGCATGGCGGGGGGTGGGGGTGGGGAGCAGCGTCCCCGGTGGCAGTGGCCTTCAGGACCGGGCCAGGGAGATGCAGGCCCCGGGGCCAGGAAAGGGGACGCTGGGCCTGGGCCTGCTGGCCTCCCCCTGCCTGCAGGCGGTGAGGCTGGTGGCAGTGCCAGGAGGGAGAGTAGCCAGGAGACGGTGCCCTCAGGTGGCCTTGCTGCCACTGAACAGTCCCACTGGAAAGTGCTTGACGTGGGTGGGCCACTGGGCTGCCAGCTGGAAGAACTTGATGTCACTCCACTCGACTCCATCGATAGACACTGGGGGTGACAGGGGAGGCGAGGGGGTGACCGGGGCTGCTAAGGCCGTCTTCCCAGGGTCGCTGGGGAGGGCCGCGGCCCCCCTGCCCCCTCCCCCCTCCCCCGCCCACACCTCTCAGCATCGTCTGCTGCTGTGCCCCCTCCCCCCCCTCCCCCGCCCACACCTCTCAGCATCGTCTGCTGCTGCTTGGCAGAGCAGATGAGGCGGCTGATGCCTTCGATGACCTGGCTCTTAGAATCCACCTCCTTTTCTCGAGGCTTCTTGCTCAGGAAGATGGTGGGAACTGGAAAGCAAGCAGGAACCGCCTTGTCACAGCCCCTGAAAAGCGGCCACCACTCTCCCCCGTCCACTGCCCTCTCCCCCCAAGGGAAGGGAGGTGAACGGCAGACAGCCGACTCCTCTCCCCTGCTCCCTGGCTCCGGGCTACGTATCAGGGTCTGCGAGCTCCTGCTCTCCCTGGGCCTCGATATATTCACTGAATAACGAGGACCCAGGGCCAGACGGTCTCCGAGTCCCTTCCAGCTCGAACGTTCCGGCAGCCTGTGGGGCAGGGGCTCTGCTGCCCTGTCGGGTGCCTCCTTCCCACCAGCTCATGCGCCTGCGCGGGGAGGCCCTGCGGCAGGGTTTGCGTGAGCTCCGCCCCGGGAACGCCCTAGGCAGGTCTCTGGGTGCCCGGACGGCTCCTGGCTGTGGGTCTGGCATGGCCCTGGCCGCCCTCCGGGGGAGCTCTTCCAGAGAGGCATGAACGGAAAAGCCCAGCCGCTTTGGATGCGCCCAGAGGAGGAAGGCGGGGCCCGGCAGTGAAGGAAGCCCCTTCCTGACGGCTGGGGGGCTGCGAGCGCCCCAGAGTCACCCTGCCGGCTTCTGCAGGCACAGAGCCAGCTGTGTGGCTTCCCGACGGGGACCGACAGCAGCGAGTGACGTCCCCACGGTGGCCTGGCCGTGGCGGTTCTTGCCTCACTTTCCCAGTGCACGGGACCCGCTCCCCCGCCACTGCTGGTGCTGAAGCCACCCTCTCCTCTGGGCTGGGCTCCGTTCCCCTGGATTCTTAACAACAGCCATGCCCTTTGCTCAGAAGGCTTGGGTGGCCTCCAGGGTTGGGTGCAAGTGCTCCGCTCCGTGGGGCTGTGGCAGGGGGACATGTCCTCCCCTGTCACACCGTCCATCCCGGAGGGCGGTGGCCAGAAAGCCTCCCTTCTTTATGGCAGCAAAAACTGCCTCAGCCCCTCAGGTGCCGATGCTCTGCAGGCAGGGACCAGTGACCCCCTGGGGAGCGAGGTCTCCTCTGTGACAGAAGGAACGGCCTCGTCCCACAAGGTGAGGTGGGACCCCCGCGGGACCCCAGGCTGGATCACATGATACGTGTGCTGCCTTTGTCCTCGTCCACAGTCTCCCAGAAGCACGTCCTGTCCCAGCCCCCGAGACAGACGGGGAGGCCTGGTGGCCCTGATGGCCTGTGGCCTCACATGTCACTTACCTTTCTTGTTCTTCTCTTTGGTGACCACGGTCATTGCCATGGTGCCGGAAAGCTGGGCCTCCCCACCGTGGGGCAGGCGGGAAACCTGCACCGAGCGGAAGACGCTCTTGAGGGTGTTCTTGGAGCTGGCGTCCCTCTTGTCACCTTCCCTCCTCCGCTCCCCAGGGTGGCCCAGCCAGTAGTCCACCTGGAGGCCAATCACGTCCCCATATGGGCTGCTGGGGCTCCTGGAGAAGGGGCGACGCCGGAGAGCGGGCTCAGTTCCTGACCACAGGGCAGACGGGGTGGAGAGGGCCCCGCCAGGCTCTGGGAGGGGCCGGGGGAGGCGCCCGCTAAGTGGCTCCGGGTTCCCTCCAGCCTCACAGCACTGGCTGGTGTGGGAGTGGAGAATCAGGCTGATCTGAGGACACAGCCATGAGAGGGTGAAGACCCGAGTCCGCACGAGGGAACCGAATAAAAAGTCACACGGGAACGAGGCAACGAAGGGAGAAAGTGTGTGCATGCACACGTGCGCACACATACACAAGGACACACACACACATGCACACCCCTCATGAGCAGAGCCGGGGCAGAACCCCACCAAGCGTGGGGGAGATTAAGTGGGGCAGAGGAGGGAGCACCGCGGCGGCTCCGGAGTGGCCCCGGGGGCAGTTGGCAGAGGCCGGCCTGTGGCTTCCTCCCGTCTCTGGCGCTTCTAGCTCAGGGATAATTTTAGCTCCAAGGGGAAAAAAAGCTGATGTTTTCTTGAAAGGAGGCGCCAGACACAATAGGCTACAAAAGTCATCTGACGTCTTTCTTTCTGCCTGGATTCAGTGGTTCCATTAAAAACCCAGCTTAAACTGGATGGGAAAGGAGGTCGGGGTAAGGCTGGCCCCCAGGCACCCAGGAAGCCTGGACCGTGAGGTCACAATGTGACCTGTGGTGGGATTTCCTCCTTTTCATGCACTTTGGCAAGTCAGAGGCAGACCCTCGATGGGAAGCGAAGGGGGAAGACAGGGCAAGGGAGGGTGAGGGCTGGGGTCTGGGCTCCGCCCTGAGAACACTTCGTATTCTGTCACTGGGGGTTCTGGAAAAGCCACTGGCCAGGGCCTACCCTCTCTGCTCCATAGGGACCATCACAAGAAGACCAGGAAGGTGAGGGTAGAAGAAAGGGAACGGAGAGGAAGAAGGAGCAGGGGCTCCTTTCAGCCCTTTCCCACCTCGAAGGCTGTTCCCTGAGCCCCGCTGTGGGACTGCCCTCCCGCCCACCCCCGCTCTGCTCAGCTCCCGGAGGCCTCCCTGCCCGCCTGGTCTAAACTTTGGATATTTGACATCCTAAAGAAATTCCCGTCCCCCTCACAGCCACCCCTCCCTGACTGTTCACAGCACTCTCTCTGTGGCTTTGGTGCTGCTGGGGCCCAGGAGCCTGGGCTCTGGAACAGGGTCCTGCCTGTGTCATTGGCCGCGGCAGCCTTTCAGTGATGGACGGACTGAGTGCCTGGAAGGAGCCGCACCCCCACGGGCCGGGCACTAACGCACGCTCTCACTTCCGCCTCACAGACTGAGTGCCTGGAAGGAGGCCGCACCCCCACGGGCCGGGCACTAATGCGCGCTCTCGCTTCCGCCTCACAGCAAGACCGACGGGGCTATTACACCTTTACTTTCACGGAGCTGAAATGAGGCTTAGTAACTCGCCCAAGCGACAAAGATTCTTTGCTTGACCAAACTTTAGTCAGGCTCCTGCACCTCTTCCCAGGCCCACCTGTGCACTTCCTTGGAAAATCCAGTTCTTGCAAGAAGCCCCCGGCCCGCATTTCTGGTCACCCTGGATCTCTGATTAGGCTCCGCACCCTCCACCTTCCCTCAGGAGTGTCGCCAGCAAGGCTCCTGTCAGGTCCGTTTAGCCGGAATCACACCCCTCCTCACTCCCGACATTCCTCCTGGTGATTTTCCATCCGCTGCCCCCACGCTGCTCCTGGACTGCAAACCCAGCTGCTCAAGGGTTTGGAGTCAGGTCCCGTCCCTCTCTCACTGCAAAATCCCATCGAGGTGGTCCCGACACCTACGGCGACTGTTCCCAACGTGGAGAAAGTCTCTCTTGCTTTAACAGGTGTCACTGAGTGATCTGTTCTTTAACACAAGCTAACACGGTGGACGTAACACAAACCGGTTACGCCCACGCCCACACTCCCTCTACCACACTGGGCAGTCCTACAACGAGACACATGCACAGCACTTTACAGGCTGCCAAGGGCCTCTCTGCCCTTTGTCTCACTCGACCTTACACCTGTGAGGCAGACAGGACAGACGGGAGCCTGCATTTGCAGAGCTGTGTGATGACCTGCTTGGCCAGCGACCTAGCTCCACTGCTCTCGTTCCCTCCCCCCGCCACCTTCCAAGCTCAGTGTCACCGTCCTACACGCTGTGGCAGCAGGGAAATCAGTCGGGCTGCTGCCCCGATGGAAGGACGTGGCAGGAAAGACAGGAACCGGCGACAGGCTTACCCCACGACGGCCAGGGCGCTGCTCATGGACGGGGAGGAAGGAGGGGTGGCCATGGCGTCTCGGCTCAGGCCTGAGCTGGAGGGCGGTGACGTGGAGGGCACAGTAAGGCTGACCACGGGTGAGTCATCACCATCGCCTGCCAGCGGGACAGACAGACACAGTTGGGCAGGGGAAGCCGTCCCGACCCTCTGGTGCCAGGGAGTCGAGGCGCCCCCGTCTCGGCTGCAGCCTGCTCCCCACTCCGCCCCGGCCACTGCCTCGCTCCGAGGCTCGAGCTCTGCCTTGGCCTGGGACCCCCTGAGTCTTCGCCTTCTGGCCTGTTTGAATAGGAAGGAGACGGCAAGGCACCACCCTCACCCTGTAGAGGCCAAGGGGCCCCAGGCTCACCTGTAGTGGAAGGAGAGTCTTCGACCAGACCCACCTTCACCACCTGGGAGGGAGAAGAGATGCCGCATTAGATCCTCCTACCAGAGCTGGACGCGCTCTGATCAGCTGGAACCAGCGGCCGCCACCGCACACTGTTGGCTCGTAGGCTTTAAGACTCTTTGCCGATCCCGAGCAGACCGGATAGTTAAAGAGATGTGAAAAAGCCCAGCTGCAAACAATGAGTCAGGGGCACAGGAGACCTGCAGCTCTTCTCTGGGGATGCAGGCAAGGCCACCTGGAGGGTGGGAAGCACTTTTGTGTCCTGATTTCATTTCTTCTAAGACCACTTGGGCAGGAGGCTGTCGTCTCATGTCAGAGAGAGGGGAGGACCGGGAGAAAGCCTCGGCAGACAGGAGCGGGGTGCGGCGGGGGCTTGGGGGGGCGCGTGTGCTGCACCAGGCCCAGCGAACAGCTGGAACACGCTGACATGCTGGGAGCAGGCCCCTCCTTTCCAGACTTCCTGGAATCTGGAGGAACACCAATGAGGAGGGGGTCCCCAGTACCGCCGCTCCCTCCCCGCAAGGCAGTGGTGTCCATTTCAGCTCCCCAGAGAATTTTAGATTCCTCTGAGAGAATTCTGGGAAGGACAGAAGGGGGCCCTCCCGTGGCCAGCAAAGGGCACATCTAGAGACAGACCATGAAGGTCAGGGCTGGGGCCTGAGGTGACAGGTGAATCCCAGCACCCTGCAGAGGCACAGCAGGGCGGGGAGGTCATGGAAGCTGGGCCCCGGGGACGGTAGGGAGCAGGGGTCACACACGGATCAGAGCACAATGCTGCCCTTCGCTGAAATTTGTTCCCGATCCTCTACACATCCTGATTTTAATTCCCAGAAAGTAACACATCGATACCCTGAACTTCTGGACACGACTCCTCTCCCCTCACTCCTCTGGCATTGCACAAGGCTGCCAGCTCCTTTGTTTGTTTGAATTTTTAATTTTTTCTATCCCTCTGTCTTGCTGCGAGGCTGGAGTAGGCAGTGACCCCCAGCTCCATGAAGACCCCACAGCGCCACAAAGATGTGGGTCAGACTGCCAGCCTCGGCTACGGGCCACGGTCCCGGGCCTGCGGCGGGGCTGTGGGAGCAGCCCCAGTGGCTAATGGGGACTGACTGGACCAGGCAGACAGGAGGCTTTACGGAGGATCTCCCCAGGATCAGGCCTCTCCCAAGATCTCTCGAGATGCCCAGGGTCTGGGACGAACAGAGAACGGGGACAGTGGGAGCTGGGCCCCTCCCCCGCACATGCCCCATCTCCCCTAGAAGCTGGGAGGATCCTCGGGGAGACTGTAGGAAAAGATACCAGCTGGTCTGGAAGAGAAACTCAATCGTCTTGCAAATGGAAATCAGAGTTCCCAGCCACGCGTCTGTGTCGTGCTTTGGCCCCGGCAGGGCGTTGGCTCTGTCCCCTCTGCGCTCCCTCTCTCGGTCGGTCTCTGCCTTGTGGCCTAGGCCTTTGTGCAGCAAAGGCCGGTACCACCTGACACCAAAGACACCCAAGAGGTTTTCCTTTTATGTTTAAGATCCGCTCGTGTAGAGACTCTGCCTTGACTAAGCAGGAGGAGGAAAGAGCCTCTTCCGCTTGGTGTCCACACGACTCTGAAGGCTACCGACTCCTCGGACTTCTACGAGTATCATCTATCGTTATCCGCGAGGCAGCTTTCTGTTCCCTGGAGCCTGTAGAACCAATGCCCTGGACATCACTCCCTAGGCCACGGCGCCAAGTTCAGCGCCTGGTGTAATAAACATGAGATAGCCGTGGTGAGCTGGGGACGGCCCCTGATCGGGAAAGGACACTGCAAGGAACAGCTCGGTGCCTGTCCCAGCCTGGGGCTCCCTCACCTCGGCACTGCTGACGCTCGGGGCTGGATCACTCTCTGTCGGGGGCCTGTCCTGTGCCCTGCAGGATGGTTAGCACGTCCCTGGGCTCCACCCATGAGATGCCGGTACCACCCCCATCCCCAGCTGTGACAGCCAAACTTGTCTCCAGACCAGACACTGCCAGATGTCCCCTGGGGGCAAAATCGCCTCCGGATGGGAACCGCTGTCTAGATGAGTCGTGTGTGTGTGTGTGTGTGTGTGTGTGTGTGTGTGCGTGCACGCGCACGTGTGCATGCGCAGGACAGGAAGGCCAGGAGAATGGGTGGGTGGGGTACGTAGAACAGGGGAGTTGTACTCACGCCAATGAAGGGGATAAACTTCTGATACGAGTCTTCATCAGGGCTGTTGGGAGAGACAGGAAAGCTTTACAGTTGGGGGGTGAGACTTCGTGGAGAGATGGGGACACAAGCTTTCCATGTTTTACTGTGGCTTTAAGGGAGTCCAGACACTACACAGCATCTTCCCACGGCGCCTCAGGATGGCGCGAGGAGCCACCAAATGGAGGCAAAAGCTCCGATTCTGCACACTCTACCACTGCTCCCGGGTCTGTACTGAGGGGCGCCCACACGGGTGGGGAGGCCCAGGCAAGGAAGGGAACGCCTTGGGGGGAGGCAGCAAAAAACACTCTCATATCCTCTTGAGTTCTCACCAAGGGAAATGGGGTGGGGAGAAGGAAAGTATGAAAAAGCAAAGGAGACCTAAGATTTATCTAGCCCACCCAACCTGTTTTTAAGAAACCCCTCGGTCAACTTACAACTTGTGCCTGCAGGTCAGCATGGCTTCCGCCACAGGCAGCTGGTGCGTCACGCCCGCGCCGCTGACGTACTGCATCACCCGCCCAACCACGTCCAGGTGCTCTGCAGAGAAGTCAAGAGACAAACGCCGACATTTCAGCAAGTGAGCCCGAAAACCCTCTCCGAGAGCCCCCTTCCTGCGTCCCACCAGAAGACCCCAGGAGTTGAGGCAGAGAAAGGGCTCTGAAGACCCACTGGCTTGAATCTAACGAATCATGGAGCAAAGAGCCGTCCTCCCATCCGATCTGCGTGCTGTCCTCCCCAGCCTGCCCCTCCCAGGCTTGGCTCGCCCCCGCCTCCGTCTCTGCTTGCAGCAACCTTGGAACCACTGCAGCAGCCTGCCCTCCCCATCCAACGTCTGCCCGGCACTCCCTGCAAGGCCTGTGGGAGCACTGACCACCCCCCGGCCCCGCAGAGCCCAAGCTTGCGCGCCCATTCCTGCCACCTCTCCTCTGTCTTTCAGGAGCGTTATTCATATTCCCTGCCACCCTCACAGCCCTCGTTTCCAGCTGTGCAGAGCAAATAGCAGAGACTAAACACATCCAGAGTGGAAGGGCTGCGCTTAATGGGCCTCCTTTTAATAAGTACTGAAAAAAACGAACACGCCACAGGGAGGAGAAGCGGCACGCCCCTCGCCCCTGGCTCTCCAGAAATCAGGCCACATTCTATCTTGGTCCCTTACGAGGGGCCGTTACCTGACACCGGGGGCTCTGAGCGGTTGAACAGATCTCTCCAGCCAGAATCAAGGAAGATACTGCTATACCTACTGTCGACGGAGCCCAGGTACTTGGCCACCGGGTGAGAACCTGGTAGGTGGAAACCAGACAAGGAGAGCTGGTGAGGGGGTGAATGATGGCCCAGCCTTCGGTCTCCCTGCCCGTCACTTCCTGGGACCCAGCGCCACCACCCCGCTTCAGGAGTGGGCCCTGCTGAGCCTTTACCGAGGGGAATGATGAGAAAGCGCATGTAGCCCAGCCAGTCGGAGGTCTTGCTGGCCAGCGACTTGACGAAGAAGCGGAGGATGGAGCTCAGGTAGCTCTGGCCGCCCACCGCTGCCACCTTCACCGGCCTCGGCATGGAGGAGTTGCAGTTGCAGCTGGGAAGCAAGGGGAAAGGCACGGCTAGGTCAGGTGGGCCTGCGTCCGGCTCAGAGGAAGGCCCCAAGCTCAGACTTCACTTGATCTCAACAGCCCACGGGGAAAAGCAAACCAATAAACAAAATAATACAGGGAGAGGCAATAAACCACAGCGCTTTGCAAACAGAGAGAAACCCAGGATCAGAGAGGACAGGGAATTGTCTAGAAGGAAGGCAGAACTGGCTGAGGCTCACGGGGAGACAACTCAGCAGCACCCTGGGGTTGGCGGTGGGCATGAGCCCAGACACCCGGGAAAGCCCGCAGCTCTTTCCCACGGAGCGAAGGCCCCGACTCTGGGTAGTCGGAGGGACGGGAGTAAAAGGTCTTGTAAAACCCTGGGCTCTCTCTGCCCGGCCTTCTTCGTCATGGGCTTAAGAAGAGGACGAGACAACTCAAGGTGTGGCAGGAGACCAGGTGGGGAGGCAGGTGGGCAGGAAGGTGACATTTTTACCCCAACCCTCTGGGGCCAGCAGGGGCATCAGAACACCACGGTCTGACGCTGCCCAACCAGGTACCAATTACGAATTCTTGGTCTGATAAGGCCAGGAGGTCCTCTCACTGCTTAGAAATCAGGGTGGGAGGATGAGGTCAGAGGGAACCCCAAAGGGCAGGAGAAGAGCCGAGCCCTTACTAGCGCTGGATACGGGTGAGCAGGGCGGACAGCACGGCCTGGACCTCCACCGTGGAGCACGTGCACACGACGGGCTTCCGCTGGTCCTGGAGCAGCTCTGCCACGTACTGCGTGGGGTGGGGGAGGGAAAGGAGCAGGGACACAGGTGAGGCCACGCAGCAGGGGCACTGCCTCCCCACAGGCCAAGAGGGCAGCAAGGCCCAGACCGAGCTGCAGGGCCCCATCCTCTGTCGTTCAGATCACAGCCGGGCAAAGGTCAGGCTTCCGGCAGCCAGCGAGGAGAAGGTGGGGCCGGACCCCACGTAGATGGGCTCATACGGAAATGTGGGAAGACCTAGGGCACATTAGATTCTAACGCGGCCTCTGTCGCCCACACGCTAGGTGGCCCCGGGATCTAACCGGGTGGACGACGGGAGCGGGAGGGACAGGGGCTGCTGTTGCCCTGCCCCTGCTGAGCGGACTTTGTGGAAACCGGGGCGCCTCTGGCATCTCACAGCACTTGGTGCTCCTCGAGGCACCTCCCTTCCGGTATGCTGCCTGAGACGCAGGGCCAGGAAGGCGGGCATGACAGGTGATACTGCCGTGTTTTTAAAGCTGAGGAAACCGAGGTACGGAAAATTGGTGATTTAAGCCCCACAGGTGGGAAGACGACGGGACTGGGACTAGAGTCCAGAACTGTGGGCTAAGTTCGGGGCAGGGGGGCCTGAGAAAGGGGGGTGATTTCCTATTTCCCCACACCTTGCCTTTCAAATCTGTCTCTCGCTCCCCAGAATCTCTCCTCCACAGCCCTGCGACCTTCGACACTTTACCTGGCCCTGCCAATCAGCGGTGCTCACAAGGATGACGTTTTCTGGGAGGGCTGCATCCGACACCAGGATCTGATTCAGTTGGTCATATACCACCTTTCTTGGAATCTACAAGGACAAAAGCGTCTGTTGGGCAGTCCCCAGGGAGCTTGAGGGGAGGGCTGAGAATTCCTGGGGCAGGGGTGTTCAGAGAACAGCTACCAGGGACTTGTGCGGGAGACCCGGTATCCCACCGGCCAGAGCATAAGAAGGGGAAGGAAGGAGGGGGATCAGGAACAAGCAAAGCGAGGCCTCAGAACACAGGCTGGTGCGCCAGGGGCACAGCTGGCCGTCCTGCCAGAGCAGGAAGGGCCCCGAAGGGTAATGAAGCAGGGCAGCAGGAGAGGAGGAGGAAGACGACAGCAAGCAGGCGCTCACAGGATGGAAAACGAGGGCAACGCCGGGGAGAGAACTAATGAGAGCAGCAAGGAGGCTGTGTGGGGAGCTCCCCCGGCACAGCGAACAAAGGTATTTCAGGAACAGTGATTAACAAGAAGGACAATACCTCGCCCCAGGCACCAGGCTATTCTAGTCCCGGGTTCATTTTCAGGGTTCATTTTCAGCTATAAGAGCGTCAGCTCAGAAAGCCACATGGACACAAACTTCCCTTCCAATGATAGGTAGCAGGGAAACGAACAGGCCTGCTGTTGACCTCAGGAGAGCAGGAGGTCTGTCGGGGGAGAATCCTTCCCCCGGAGACTGACCTTCAGAGGGAACAGGGCTCCCGAGGGCCAGTTCCTTCTGTGCCTGCCCCAGCCACTCTTAGGTCTTTCAATCAAAACTTTTTTTTTTTTTTTTTTGGCGGTACGCGGGCCTCTCACCGCTGCGGCCTCTCCCGCTGCGGAGCACAGGCTCCAGACGCGCAGGCTCAGCGGCCATAGCTCACGGGCCCAGCCGCTCCGCGGCATGTGGGATCTTCCCTGACCGGGGCACGAACCCGCGTCCCCTCCATCGGCAGGCGGACTCTCAACCACTGCGCCACCAGGGAAGCCCTCAATCAAAACATTTTAATACTGTTGACGTGCCAGCTTGAAACCACTCTAATTGGCCCACAGCAGCACTAAGGGTATCGGAGCTCAGAGCAGACGTCCCGTGAGAGCCGATGGCTGCTGTCCCTAGAACCACTGTCCCCGCACAGTCTCCACTAAGGTCTGATGGGGGCAGAACGAGCCAGAGTCTCCTGCTCCGTCCCCGGCTCCCCACCAATTCCTCAGCAGTAGCAAATAACAAGCATGCTAGACTTCCCCCTTTAGGTCTGCCTTCAAGACTTTATTCAGAGCCGTTCAAAGTACTCCCCGCTCCTCTTCACCCAACCGCCCAAGGAGACAACGGAACAGAGACCAAGGTCCAGGGGCGCCCGACAGGCCGGGGTACCTGCGTGCTGTGGCCCAGGTCTGGGGACCGCTCGCTGTCGGAGCTGTTGGTTCTCTCGCTCAGGGGCTTGGAGAGCTGCCGCTCCTTCAGGGGAGTGCCCCTCTTCTGCCGGGGGGTGTGAACCCCGTCCATTTTGCTGCCACAGACGTGGAAGGAGGCGGTTAAACAGCCCCCTGACCCAGAGCCATGGCCTGCCCCCGCTTCCTGAGGCCCCTCCTGCTGGGCTTCCCTCGCTCTACCCGATGCTTTAGGAGCTTCTTCCAACCCTGAGTACCTGGGAGAGGCAGAGCCCTGGAGGTCCGTTTTACTGGACTTCATCGGAGTTTTGACTTTCTCTGGCACAACCAGACTTGCGCTCACGTCTCCAAACATGTCCTGGTCAGTGATTTCCTGCCACGGAGGAAAGGAAGCAGTGAGGGTTACTTCCCCTTGGTGACCACGGGAGCCTCGTGGTTCCTGCCAGGGCCCATGACCGTCACAAGAAAGTCAGTCCCTTGCTCTCTTTTCCGGGAAGCACAGGGTTCTACAACTCCTTCCCCACCCGACGAGGACACCGTGACTGTTTAATTTAGCTGAGTGCACCCGCTGTACCAGGCACCATCTCCTGCTATTCAATCTGTACCCTACATTTATGAACTGACAGCCCACAAACCTGGGCTGATGATCTAGCTTCTCTAGGTGGGAAGGAGAGTGTTTCACTCAGGAAGTGACATGACTGGAACTTCATTTAAAAAATAAAAATTTATTTATTTATTTTTGGCTGCGTTGGGTCTTCGCTGCTGCGCGCGGGCTTTCTCTAGTTGCAGCGAGCGGGGGCTACTCTTCATTGCGGTGCGCGGGCTTCTCATTGTGGTGGCTTCTCTTGTTGCGGAGCACGGGCTCTAGGCGCGCGGGCTTCAGTAGCTGTGGCTCGCGGGCTCTAGAGCGCAGGCGCAGTAGTTGTGGCACACGGGGCTTAGTTGCTCCGCGGCGTGTGGGATCTTCCCGGACCAGGGCTCGAACCTGTGTCCCTTGCATTGGCAGGAGGATTCTCAACCACTGCGCCACCAGGGAAGCCCCTGGAACTTCATTTTGAAACGACCGCTGTGCAGTATGGGCCAAAGTGGAAGATGGGTTACTCGGATTATGGGTGAACTACAGTAATGTTGAATCCAACCTAAGGTTTTGTCAGACACCAGATCCTTAATGCAGCATTATTTACTGTAGGAAACATAAGCCTGAAACAATTCCTCCTCGGCCTCCATTCAGCTAGCAGCTCCCCCCGTAAGGCGGATGTGCAGCACACCCCCAGATGGTATTCGGTCAAGTTCTCTGTTCCCTCCCATCTGCTGGGCCCGGCCTCCAGCCCCACCGGCTGAACTGTGGCAGAACCTGCGGGCCCAGCTCAGACGCCCTACCCCCAGGTGAATGGCTCTGTCCTTCCCGGGCCCCACAGAGCCTCTGCGCCAGGTGTGCCCCGGCTGGCTTTCCTCCCGGAGGTGGATCCACGGTGTTCTCAGTTTTGCACCTTCAGTGCTCAACACGTGTATGTGTGTGGAATTTCAACCTGTGTGTAATTAAATTGGGCAGCCCAGCCGATCCACCCCACGCGCCCCTGAGCAGCTCCAGCATCTCTTAGCGGAAGGAGCTGACTAGTAATCACTTGGAGACTTAATGCTGTGGGCTGTCTGGCCATTGTAAAAGCAACCTGGAGGCAGGGATGGTTTTTCGGGGGAAGATACTGGTCATCGTATCTGAGCAGTAAACGAGGGTGACAGATAGTGAGAAATTATCTAAATTAGCACTTGATCAGATCTAACTAAAGGGCAGAATGGGGACACTTCTAGTTTGCTAGTTTGGGGAACAGCGTTATATTCCACGGGTAAGGATGCTGGGAGGAAGGGCACGCAGGACATTCACAAGTCCACAGAGTTAAGCCAAAGTTTCAGGGTGGTCGTCAGGATCTTTCTGCCTTTGTTTCTAAAGGTACCAAAGACTATTTTAAACAGCTGAAACAGGAGCCCAAACCATACATACCAGAGTGTCTGTTTCAGTCAAGCTGTCATCTTGATTTTTAATCCAAGCAGATTTGACTTTTTCTAAAGCAGCCAATTCCATCTGCAAAAATTATAATAATTAGTCATCATCAATCCAAATAACCACCACTCTAACCTGTTTTCTAGGTCCCTTGGAAGCTTAAAATACTCTCACTTAATCTGAAGACCTCATAAAATCTTTGGGACTTTCATCTTACTAGGAGCATATTTTTGTGAAAACTGAGCTTCGGAAAGGTCAGTTATTTTGCGATCATTAAATTAATAACAGCGAAATGCGGAACCCAGAAATTCTGACTCTCACAAGATGTCACCAGGAAAGAGAAGCTCAACGTTCAGATGGCATGGCTGTGGGATCTGTCAGTCTTAACCCTGGATTCGGTAAACACCCTTGCCCAGGAGGGGCACACAGGGCCTCTTCTGCTGTCAGAGTTGCTCAGAAGAAAGGGGAATCTCAGAGTTCACGTCTTTGATTTCGAGACTAAAGACATCCATGGTAGCCAAATGCTTTTTGCTTGGTAGAAACATCTGGAAAACCCTCAAACAGAATATACTAAGCCATTTAGGTGTGAAATAATTCTCCCTTTGTCCCCAACTTCTATTGGCATTTCTCATAAATATTAAAAAAGGACTTTGCAAATACAGATACATAACCAGATTTTTCACACTTGCTAATGCTGCTTCTGGCTGTGCAGACACCAATGTCAAAATCATAAGCAGTTGTGGGTTGTGGATCTTAGCTATGGGGAAGGTCCTGGCCTCAGTGGGTCTCTGGTTCTTGTGGGGAACCAGGGAATCAGAAAGGATCAAGGATATCCCACCTCCTCCCAATGACCCAAAGCCTTTTCTCTGAGTAAATAACAGAGTACAGAGAAATGGCCTAATAAGCTCAAGGGGCCACTCAGCAAACCAATGAACAAGGACCACAAAAGTAGGCCCACACCATACGCTAAGCCAGGGTTTCTCCACGTGGGCACCGCCGACATCTGGGGCGGGTCTTTCTTTGCTCAGGGGCATCTTGTGCAGGATTTGAGCTGCATCCCTGCCTCCACCCACTAGATGCCAGGAACAGCCCCTTATCCCCTATCACCCCCGCTGTGAGAACCCAAAATGTCTCTAGTCCTTGCCAAGTGTCCCTTGGGAGGCAAAATCACCCTTGGTTGAGGACCACTGCTCTGAGCCGTCTGCAAAACTAACCTAACACACTTTATCCAGACCCTGTGACCCCTGAGGGGGAGACGGTTTGCTCAGAGCCGCGCACAGCAGGTTGCCTCCAGATTGCACCGCTAGCTCATTTACACATTGTCTGTATGAATAACCGATGATAACAGAGTCCACGCTCCCAGAGAACTCTTCATCAGACTTAAGACTGAAGATGGTTTCACTCAATTTGGGACCTCAGCATGACAAGTGAATTAAACACGTTTTAAAGAGAAGGAATCGGGGCGATAACACCATCCTGCTGGAAGGCTCTCAGGCAGCAGCCCTGTGGTCAGCCCTCCGACAGTAGAGCAGTGTTTCATGGCACAGCGCTGTGCTGAGGTGTGCCGAGCGCTCTAAGGTGGACTCGGGGTGGGGCACCTGCGGGCTGTGCACTGACTCTTCTGCATGTTTCAGGCAGCCCCACCGGGAGCAAACTCCCGATTCTCCCAGTTCTTCTTCCTGCTTCTATAAATATTTTAGGCTTTTCTCACCCCAGCAGCGCAGTAGCTGTGTTGCCTAACTGAGTGGCTCTGAGGCAGATGTGGCGGTGCAAGGCGCTGTGCCTGGGGGCGACGCTGGCTGCTGCTGCAGGGGGTGCACGTGCTTGTGTGTGTGTGCGTGCGCACGCGCGTGTGAGCGCACGTGGAGGGGGCAGAGTGCGGTGGCACTTTAGGCTCTCAATTTTACGAAGTACTGGTCTCTAGCACCACTAGTTACAGTGCTGTGGAATTAGCAACTTTTAGCAGCAGGCAGTCCTGGCAGAAAGTCTCCATCTCTTGGCCGCCCCAACTGAAGCGCTGTCGGGGCCCACTGTTATCAGCTCCAAGAACAAAATTATGTTGCTACTGTGTGCTCAAGTCTTGGGAGAACTCAACAGCTGTAATAATTTGTATCAGCAGAAATTCCTTCTGGTTCTAGTGATAAAACTGAATCCTCTGAAATTTGGGGAACAAAAAGGAAGGTTAAGAAAAATAAATGAATAACAAGGCTGGGAAATCAGGGAAGAGAGGACAAGAGCTGGGCAGCATGTGCACGCCTGCCTATGGATACACCATCCCCGTACGTTTTCCCTAATACGTTTAGAAGTTCTCTGTGTAAGAGCACAGCCTCGCTCTGTAGTTTCCAAAGTGTCTTTCATACTAAAGGATTCCAAAGTTCCACACCCACATCAAGACATATGGGGCTCTTCAAAATAGAAATATCACAGAGAACCAGCTAAGTCTGAAATCTGGCCCAGGGAACCAGAATTTGAAGAACTCACTAAAAAGACATCTAGATTCTATCAATCTCAGGAGTCCAGAACTGGCACGGCTCTCAGGGTCTGTAATAACAATGGCAAAGCAGCTTCCATTTACTGATGCTCCCCATGCCGTAAATCAATCCAACCATCAATCAAGCACCACGCTGGAGGCTTTAGCTGCATTTTCGCACTGGATCTTCACACTGCCCTGTGAGCCATGTCCTTCTTACATGCAATTTGTAGATGAGGACACAAAGTCTGGGTAACTGCCCAGATCACACAGTCAGTGGAGTGATGGAGTCAAGATTCAAACCCAGAAGTCTGACTCCAGAGCGTGTGCTCTCAAACCAGCCCTACCCTGCCCCAAAGAAATGTCTGGCCTGAACAGGGATCCTTAGGCCATCACACTGTAAAGACTGATACTCCATTGACTTTTGAGCTAACTGGGCTCCTGGGCCAACTCCTTTACTTCACAAATAAGGCACCCGAGGCCCAGAGCATCAAGGTGATTTTTCTCTTTAAGTTTTGTAAGCCATGCAGCTGAGACTAAATGTAGAACCTACAAATTCTATCAACCCAGAAACAGCTTCATCAGTAGAGAGTAGTTTCTCTTACTGATTTAGTAACGACGATTCCTAAAATTTCTTGAGCGGTCACCACATGTTAGGTGTCACGCTTAGCATTTCCGGGGTATTAATCTCATTTAAAATTTGATTGCATTGTGTTACAGTAGGGCCCTTGTTCTGCATTCCTAGGACACCGTAAGACAGTCCTCCCCTGGCCAGGTCCCAGGTTTCTCTCTAGAAGAGTCATCCCTTATATTTATACTTGCTATGGAATCTGGCTCCAGGGGCCAATGATCTGTCCACGTGGACAGTGATGCTTCAGCAGGGCCATCCAGCAGCCCCCTGTGAGAACGAGCAGCCCCAAGCCACATCCTGAGCAGAACGAGTCAGGTAAGGCCTCCTCAGCCCCAGATCATATGAACCTGGGCTGGAATGGCTGAGGGTGCCCGGTCTGAAAGTGGCGGGCCTGAGGTTTCTCGGTGGAGGGATTCTCGGTGGGGGCTGCCATTTCCCATCCCACATTTACTCGCTAAGGCCACGTGGTGCCGCTGTTCTAGGGCTGGATCACCCTGCTGCGCCTTCAGCAGGGAGAGGGATTACGTGGACGACAGCGCCACCTGGTGGCAGCAGGCAGTCCATGAGCTGACGGTCCGCAGACACCTGGGACCGGCGGCAGGCAGCCCTTCCATAGACAGCGCTTTTCAGGGGATGGAGAGCCTCACAGGCCTCAGGTCGTTTCCTCACAATTAATACCTACGCGCAGGGTGAGTTTTATATTCCCTCTGTTAAAGCGGCAAGAGCAGAAGGACTTAAAGGATTCAGTTTTCTTGATCTACAGAGAAGACACTGGGCTTTCAAAGCAAACCGAAAACCACTAAAATCAGACACGTCATCCTGCCTTTGGTCATAAACAAGGGGGAGGGCAGCTTCCTAGGGCCCGAGGCGGGTACAGCATCAACCCGGGCCTCTGCCCCTGATCCACTGCTGGGGAGAGCCTTCCCAAATAGGGACAGAGCGTGGTCCTGGGGTGATGCGGGGCTCTGGGGTGCTGCAGTAGACAGCTCCTTTTCCCTCTGGCTCGCCAGGCAAAATGGAAACCAGCCCACCGAGTTCTAAATTCTTCGAGGGCACTGCTCACTTTCTGAATAAAGCCCATGTAATTTCTCCTGAACAGACCCTGGGGCCTTCCTGCCCCTTTGCATCCACCCTCTCCCCAGCCTGGATGCAGAATCGCCACCACTGGCCGGGTGCCACACTCCCAGCTACCGCATGACGGGCGTTAAGGGAGAGGTCTTGAGGCACTGCGTGTTCCGGGAGGGAAGGCGCCAGGTCATGGCGGGAACAGACCATAAAGAACACCCGCCTGGCCACAGCAATATCGTCAGAGCACTAAGAGCCCAGCAGGATTGAGATGACAACTGAGGCTGAAACAAGATGAGAGGGCCCGTAGGTCCCAAATGAGCCAGGAGCACAGGGCCCAGTGTTAAGCCCTGACTCTCCCCTGGTCCCACTCCCACACCCCACAGCCATTGGTCTTGCTCACAGGGCTGGTGGTGTCTTTGCCGAGGCTGCCCTTGCTGTTGAGGCTGCCAATCTCCGTCTGTGAGCTGGACTGCGACATCCCCTCAAAGAAGGGCCTGTGGCAAAGAAGCACAGCCAGGGTCAGTGGCCGCCAGGGCCCAGAGCAGCAGCTCACGGACAGCCGGGCAGGGCTGGTGTTCAAGAAAGATCGACAACCCGGGCTTCGAGGATGCCGGCGAGGAAGGACACAGCAGAGGCTGGACCAGTAGGGACCTGGACCAAAGGACTTCAGGAGAGTCCTATCGGGGCTTTTGTCGGTTAGAGGCTAAAGCAGCGAGCTTTATCCAGACGGCAGGCGGTTCAGAAGGGGTGAGGAGCCGAGATTCCCGGGTAATGGCTGAGGGGGTGGGGGTGAGGGAGGGGAGTCTAGGAGATTGCCATGGCCTAGAGAGACAGTGTGACAGAGGGGGTGCGGGCCTCACTTGAGCTTGGGCTTTGGCGTGCTAAGGATGCTCTCTGTCTCCTCCATCTCGGGACCACTGTCGCTGGGATTGTACATCTCCAGACTGTCATACAGCTCGTCCAAGTCTTCTTCCACTTCTCGTATCTGTTCTCGGGATACGTGTTCCAGCCCAAAGCCCACCTGTGGGAGAAAACAAAACCTTGGAGTCTGGGGCTACCCCTATTAACAACATGGCAGACGGGAAACTCCTTCCTCCTGGGCAGGCCCCACTGGCTTCCCTACCCAGTCCCCTTAAGGGACGTGCCATAGTTTCACGCTCATCAGGGTGGTCTTGGTGTGCTGTGATTTGATCCTGAGAGCAGGGACGTGGTGAGGCCACCGGCCCCGCTCAGAGCCTCCCTAGTGCTCCCCACTAGTGCCCGGCGTCAGGAAGAAGAGTGGGGTTCAGACGGTACTTCTCCCGAGGAACTGGCGCAGGGAAACCCAGACGCCTGGGGCCCTGGCGGGCTCATGCTGGCCTCCTCTAGAGCCCGCAGGGGACAAATCTCCATCCCTGTCTGAGTCCACTGAGAAGAGAGCCCACGAAAACTGGCTCTAGGCCTGCGAGCCCAGGGAAGGCCCTGCTTCTCTTAGCGGCCAGTCCCTGATGCCATGGAGGAGGCCCCCACCTCACAGGCTGCCACTCACGAGGTTCCCCTCGGGGCAGGAGGGAAAACTGAACGATAGCAACTGGATCTGTGCTGGACACCCCACACCCGAAAGGTGGGCAGAAGCATGTGCCCCTGCTTCGAATACCATGGAACCTTGGGTGCTACATGTAAATCTTTCCTTCTCTTTTCAAGTAGCGGAAAGCCCTCCTTTAGCGACCCCCTCATGTGGGGCTCCTGGAATCTTGACTCCAGATTGTGCCTGAGGAATGAGGGTGAAACTCTGGGAATTCTACTCACCATCCAGCTCGGGAGTAAGGGGTCGTACCTCGTCTGAAACTTTAAACCGCTTCAGGAGGGCCACAAACTTCTGTTTGATGTTAGGTTGCTGTAGGGACAAAGCCACAGGAGTCCTCAGCCAGCAGCCCAGTCGGCAGAGTGATCGAGGGCCGGCTTTGGTGAAGAACCGGGGCCACGCCCCCAGCCCAGTAACTGCCCATGGTCGCCTCCCGCCCATCCCTTTCTCTAGAACTTCAGAACCACGGCGAGAGCCACCTGTATACACACAGGTTCCTCAAACTCGAGGTTTCCAAAACAGAGCTCACCCTCTGCGCCGTGCATTCCCCCTCCTGGTCACCCAGGCACCGAGGAGTCCCCGAATCTGAACCCGGAGTCTCCCCCGACCCCCAGCCCAGGGGTGCTGCCTCCTACCCTCTTGTCCACCCGAAACCGCACCGCTTCCATCCGGCCTCCTTCCTCGTCCCTCTCTGGGGCCACCCACCGCCCTCAACTAGCTCCTCCCACCCCACTTCCAGTCTCATTCCCTCCAGAGTCCACTGCGACTGTTCCACATGCAGATCTCACCTCGTCACTCCCCAGATGCAAGGCCTTCACTGGCCCCAGAGCCTCAAGAACTTCGGTGTCACCCTGTGTCTGCTGAGGGCTGGCTCTGCCTGACCCTGGCCTCACCCACCACCCAACTCCTCACACCCCACTTAGGTGGGAACTAACTGCTTACGACTTGGCACCCCTCTGGGCCATTTACATGGTAACTTCTGCCTTGACTAAACATGTCCCCAGATCTACTTGGTGAAGTTCTATTTACTCTTAGAAAACCCATCTCCTGGCATCTTGCCCGCAAAGCTGTCCTGCTCAGAGCCGGTCACTTTCCCCTCAGGGCCATCACTGCCCCTGACGCAGAGCTCGTCTGGCGCCTGCCCTACGGGGTTACGGTCACTTGTGTAGATGTGTCTGTGTCACTGGACACTGTGAGCTCCCTGACGGCATGGACCGGGCCTTCCTTATCTCTATGTGTCCAACCCCAGGCACGGCGACTAGCTTGTGGCCCTCAGCACCTCCTGACTGGATGACAGACTCACCGCCTGGGGATGGGGGAGACTAACTTGTGGGGGAGACTGAGCTGGGCCTTCAAGAAAGGGCGGGGCTCCCCAAGGTGGAAGAGCACCCACAGCAGAGGAGGAACGAGAGCCACAGCGACCGAGATGCAGAAGACGCTTCAGAGAACGCCGAGTCAATTAACACGTCTAGGACAAAGTGCTCTTGGTAGGGAGAGAAGGATTCGTGTGCACGGGAGGCAGGAGTGAAAGGACAATCACTCTGGAAATCTGATTGGAAAGCGCCTGCAGTTAACACAAAAAATAAAAACACCTTTCGGGGAGTGAGTGGGCGTCAAAGGAACACTGAGCTCTGGTCGTATAACCAGTGAAGCTACGGAGGCGACCACAGGAAGAGGCGATTTATATAGCTCCAGGGGGCACCTTTGGGAAGAAAACGGGGCCTCTTTGTGGTTACAGCACAGGAAAAAGAAAAACTTAGCAGGAGGAGCCCCAACAGAGAGCGACCTCCAGCCTCTGCCATCATCAGAGCACAGGGTGGGCTGGAGGCCAGGATGGGCCCTACCCGGCCTAGGAGCGCCTATCGAGGATTAGAAGCCTGAGGACGATGAAACAGTTCAAACGCGCTCTAGTCATCATCCGGTGGGGGAACCAAGGCCTCAGCCTTGAGGATTTATTATACATTGAAGCCCAGGGATACCCAAGGATGCCTGGAGAGAGGACAGCGTGTTTCACGGTGGACCGGGCTCAGATACGACATGTTCGGAAGGTCTGGCCTCCACTTATTTCACTCCTGAAGGTGACGGGAATCTCTGCTCTCGGGGTCCCTGGGCTGCTCTGCGCTAGAGAGAATCAGGATGCCTCTGGGGACAAATGAAACTGTGAACTTCTCTTCCAAAAAGCTCCTGGCACTTTTGACTCCCCCGAACTCTGGCACGGGAACCCGAGAAGAGGTCAAAGTTAACCTAGAAATTCGGGTATTAAACGTCTCAGTCCAGGACTCTAATTTCACCAGAAGTAGTGACTCCTGAGGAGATCGCGTGCAGGAGACACAATCTAAAGGCCTCTGGTCTCTAAGGTTCTGGATCCATTAAGGCAGGCACTGTGTCGAGCCCACAGTTCCAAGCACTAGCCTACTATTTCTGGGTAGGTTCAACAAATGATTCCAAATGGAGATGCTCCTAGAGAGGACTGGACTTATCTGTGCGGTGGACAGTACGAAACCTGAAGTAATCACCTGGAGAAGGGAGGGAGGGTGTCTGAGGGGTTCTGCTCCCCAAGGAAGCATCTGTTCCAAAGTCTACAACAAGGTTTCTCAACCTTTCTTCTATCCTAAGATAACCTGAAGAATATAACACGCTCCTATCAGGAACGCTGGTTCTCTGCAACAGTGATGCTTAATTAGCTGGTGGTGGAGGTGGAGGTACCAAGGGGTGTATCACAGCCTTGAGGGCATGGCCCTGTGCAGATGTTAAAAAGCCCCCAGGAAGTCTGAATACACCACTCCCATCCTACCCCCAGATTGCAAATCTCTGCTAAAACATTCCCCGGGCCTTGGAGGCTCACCCTTGTGATGGCAGACGTTGAGGTTAGTTTCCTCCGGGTCTTCTTTACTTTCCGAAGATCCTCATCTTCATAGAACAGGTCCTAAGTGGGTAGGGGGATGGAATGAGCTTGGGAAACCCTAGGAAGGTCTGTAACTGCTTCTCGGCCGCTTTATTGAGGGGCTGTGGAAAGTTACCTGCCCGTGTAGTGGGTCATCACTGCCTTCCTGTTCTGATGAGAAACTCTCCTCCTCTTCCTCAGAATAATTGTCAATATCAGGAGAACGGTCTGGAAACAGACACCTTAATAAGATGACCTCGCACGGCGAAGATCTGGTCTAAGAGGCTTTGGCTGGCTGGAATCATGCTCTCCTCAAGGGGAAACACGGCTGGGGTGGAGGAGAGGGCCCCGACCCCCTTTCATTTCCAGGGAGCTCTAAGCTCCTCTTTCCTAGGAACGTGTTAGGCTTTCCTGGGATGGAGATCAGGTGACGGGGAGGGCTTCCCAACACCGCACATGTCCTACCAGACAGCTTGGATTTGATTCCTTCATGGTCAATGGGCTGGCTGGACAGGGAGTAGATCTTTATTTCTGCCACAGGCACGGAGACATCCTTCACGTTGCTGTGCAGGCCGAGTACCAGGGCGCCTTCGTTCGGGTGCTGCATCACCTACGAGCACGGGGTGGCCACGGACACACCTCACTACGGACAGTGCCGCAGAGCAGCCCATTTTCACAAATCCCAACGGACAGGCGAGCCACTGGGAACGGTGTCCTGCTAACACATTTTCTTTTTCACTATCTTCCAGATTCACGCCTACCGTTCTCCTATTGCCTGTCTCACTTTACCTTTTTTTTTTTCCCTTTTTGGCTGTGCCACGCGGCTTGTGAGATCTTAGTTCCCCCACCAGGGATTGAACCAGGGCCCACGCAGTGAAAGCACGGAGTCCCAACCACTGGACCGCCAGGGAAGTTCCCGGTCTCACTTTAAAACTACCTCCAGAAGTGTCAGCCACGGGTCAGGCCACGTGCTTAGAGATAAAAATCAAGGCCTGAGATTGAAAATGACTGCTAATCTCTAGGACTGCATTTTAGTTTAAGTCTTTCACAGTGAAACTAGCTCTCAAGGCTGCGTGAGGCTGGCCTGCAGACCGTGGCCACCTGTACCAGGCCACCTGTGCCAGGCAATAAGGGCTTGACACAGCTGGCAAAACGTGCCATCCACATACTTCACTCCCCCCAGGCCCTCTTTCTGACACAAAACATGAAGAGGACAGAAAGATGGGCTGGGACTAGCTCACCTTTTACTGTGGACACAAAATGTTTCTTACTTAATGTTCTAAAATACAGAAATAGGTTTTAAAATTGACTTGTGGCCCCTTTCCTCTTCCCCTTGGTCAGGGCTGAGAAGATTCACCAGGCATACAGGGAAGCCGCACAAATGAGCAAAGGTACTGAGAAGGGAATTAAAAACGTGAAAAGGAGAAAGGCTAGAGGAACCCCAAAGGTGCTGACTGGAACTGACTGGAATGTGAGCTCATGATCAGATACATACAGAAGTGGAAACAGATACGATGTGTATGTACATACACGTGCATATGCATGTGTACACATGTACTTCCTAGCTGCATCTGCTGAGAGGGAGGAGAAGCAATGATACCCCAGTTGGGAAAACGAGCACCTCTAGCATCCAGATCCTGGTTTCTAAATACCATTCTCCACTACAAGGAACCAGGGCCCTTTGGAGGATCAGTTCATTCTGAGGCTGGGTCAGGGAAAGTACATGATGAGCCTGTAATATTTTGTACCAGAAAGTAAAGAAGCACGTAAAGAACGATGAGGCATATAAAAAAGGATATAGGAATCAGCTTGAAGGGGCTCTTACTGGCCAAAGTCGAGAAAATTTGAGCATCAGAATAAATAATGATAGTAGCAGACTAAACCCCACTGAACTAAACAGGAAACCACAGATCCATAACTGATACAAAGAAATGAATCAATCAGTAAGTGGGGAAGAAGGGAAAGCTGTATCTTACAGCAGACGGCCAACTAATAAATAGAGAAGGAATGGTGGGATTGGAAATTCACTGTCTGGCAAACGTCCAAGTAATGACTGATTCCGGTAAGAATCATTAATAGAGGCTAAAACTACTCGGTGAAGATATGAGGGGATAAGAAACTGTTATATAGTCTCAAAGTATCTCCTCCCTATAAAATGTTTTTTTTTCATTGGTAAGAACAAAATATGTATTACTTAACTTTATACTGGAAATCCTGGCACACACCATCTTACATTAACCAAGCGATAAGAGTTAGCCTCACCAGTAACGGAACAAATCAACACGGAGTGCTGCCTGCATTACTGCTTGCAGTAATTCTGCCAAAAACGCAGAAGCTGAATGTAAATCTTCAGAAAACATCAGACAAATGTGAACTGAGGCACATTCAATAAAGAGCCTGTACTCTTAAAAAATGTCAAGGGCATGAAAGACAAAGAAAATCCAAGGGACTGCAGGTCGAGGGAGACTAAGGAGACAAGAGCTAAGTGCAGCCCTTAATCCCAGATGAAACCCTGGGCCTGCAGAGGACATCTCTGAGTCGCTTGGCATGACCTGGGTGGGGACTGAGGGTTAGATGGCAACCCTGTGTCGGTGCTACTGTCCTGATCTTCATGGTAGACACAGTACGTATTAACTATGTGTGATGGGGCACCAGCTTACTTTCGGTGGTTCAGAAAAGAAAACAACATGCATAACGCTTATGTAGGAGAGAATAATAAGGCAGATGTGTTAACACTGAAGAATCTGGGTGGAGGGTAGATGGGAATTCTTTATACTATTCTTACAACTTTTCTCTAAGTTTGACATTTTTTTAAAGGTTCAAGAAAAAACTTTTCAGGAGGGAGAAAGTTCTCGATAAAAAGAAGTGCATCCTGAATTTCCAATAAAAGAATTAATTTGTAGCACAGAATAAAACACCCAAACAGCAGGCTGGGAAAATCACTGGCTGGGCCGGTGTCTCTCGTCGGCTCCGAAAGGCTGACTGTCCAGAGGCCGCCCTCTCTCACCTCTGCCATGTTGATGAGCCCCACGGCCAGGGTCTTATAGCCCAGGATGGTCCGGTTCTTATAACGCTTTCTCCTCTGCAGCATGATCTGCAGCTTGTTGGCATCTCGCTTCAGGAAATGAGGGTACTGCCAAGCACAAAACAGAGCCGAGCACAGTTAATCAGCAACTGGGTCCTCGGTGGGTCTTGGTGCTGCGAGAGGACGTGCCACCTTCCTGTGCTTCACTGGCTCCCAGCTGCACAAGGGGGTGATAGGGGCGAGGGGAGCGCCTGGTTTCCACTCTGCAGCGGGGTGGTCCACACATGCTCAGAAAACAGCCTCCTCCCTTGCCAGATAATCAGCTGTCCGTGCACTGCAACCTGGGGTACTGGCGTTAGGCGGAGAGACAGACATACTGGGACAGATAAGGAGGAGAAGGGAAGGGATGGAGGTTGCAGTATGCAGGCAAAACAAGACTGAAGCATCTGCCTCTGCTGGGGGGCATGGCGTGGATTACTAAGGAGAGACGGGGCCGAGTGTGGTGGGATGGTGGGGTTAACAGCTCTGTCTGAGGAAAAGGGGAAGAAGAATGAGAGGCAAAGCATTACATACAGGATGGATAAACAAGGTCCCACCGTAGAGCACAGGGGACTATATTCAACAGCCTGTGATAAACCATGATGGAAAAGAATATGAAAAAGAATGTATACACACACACACATATATATATGTATAACTGAATCACTTTGCTGTACAGGAGAAATTAACACATTTTATTTTATTTTTTAGTGCTTTTCATTCATTTATTTACTTCACATCTTTATTGGAGTATAAATGCTTTACAATGTTGTGTTGGTTTCTGCTGTACAACAAAGTGAATCAGCTATACGTATACATATATCCCCATATCCCCTCCCTCTTGAGCCTCCCTCCCACCCTCCCTATCCCACCCCTCTAGGTCATCACAAAGCACTGAGCTGATCTCCTTGTGCTGTGCAGCAGCTTAACACAACATTTTAAATCAACTATACTGCAATTAAAAAAAAAAAAAAAAAGAACGATTTGTGGTGTACTTTTCAGCAGCCCATCTGGGTCTCGGCGCCCTTGCTGTGGCTGTCTGGGTGATTGCTCTGGTCCTCCAGGCCGGCCACAGAAGCTCTAGGTGACTTTAAATTATTGGGCTATGGCTGTTTTCGGATAAAACAGTCTCTAGATTAGAGGACTGTTCGGGATTGGGCTGGACATGGCATATTAATGACCTAAGACTGAGCAGGTTCTCACCTGGAGGGAGAAGGTTAACTGGAGCTCTGTTTCCACCAATCCACTGGCTGGAAGGATGATCTCGTTGGAGCGAAGAATCCTTTTTGAACCCTGAAACCAAGAAAATATAGGTCAAAGCTGTATCACCAAAAATCAGACCAAAAGAAATACTGTTTGCAAACAACATCTAAACTCTACAAAGATTCTTACCAGTTCAAGTATTCCACCAGTCTTTTTGTTGTACTTGATCACAATCAAGCCACTACCATAGATGTGGTTTTACGTGTATTATGCTGTCCGTTTGCAAAGGGTTTTCACATGAAAATGGTTTGTTATTGCATCTGAGTTCTCCTCTCCCGCCGCTCCTGAGGGAGGCAGTGGTGTCGCACCCCAAGGCGTGGCAGTTCTCCCCATGGCACCTCAGCCGCCCTCCTCCCGTCTAACTGACACTTCGGCCACACTGTCCTGTCTCTGGGCATTTCCACATGCTGTTTTCTCTTCTTGGATATTCCTTCATGCTTCTGTACACAGCTAACCAACTCACCTTCCCAGTCTCAGCTTTGATATAATTTTTTTCCAGGAACTCTTCCTTGTAGTGCGGCTCCCCCCGCCCCCGCTTCCCCTGCCGTGCCCCCCCAGCACCCCCGCTCCACCACACCTAACGCTGGGTTAAACACCATAGTGTTTTTAGCTCTTAAAAGTAAAGTTGGGCTAAACTGTTCCTCAATGTAAAAAGAGATCAGCAGGAGAGCCTGAGGAATGCCAGTATATTTATAAAAATTACTTTAGGGCTTCCCCGGTGGCGCAGTGGTTGAGAGTCCGCCTGCCGATGCAGGGCACACGGGTTCGTGCCCCAGTCCGGGAGGATCCCACATGCCACGGAGTGGCTGGGCCCGTGAGCCATGACCGCTGGGCCTGCGCATCCGGAGCCTGTGCTCCGCAACGGGAGGGGCCGCAACAGTGAGAGGCCCGCGTACCGCAAAAAAAAAAAAAAAAAAAAATTACTTAAAAAACAATTGAGTTTAATTTAACACAGTGAAATGCCCCGATCTCCAGTATACAGATCGATGAGTTAGTAAATGTATATACCCGTGTAACCCACATCTCTATCAAGATGTAGAGCATTGTTATTACTCTGGAAAAATCCCTTGTGATGCCTCCCAGTCAATCCTGCACTCCTGTCTCAGAGGAAAGCACTGTTCTGAGTTCTTTCACCATAGGTCAGTTTTTCCTGTTCTAAAATTCCATATAAATGGAATCATACAGTGTGTACTATTCTGGTCGGGCTTCTTTTGCCCAACATTTATAATGTGTCTGAGGTTCATACAGGCTGTTGAGTGTATCGAAAGCTTGTTCCTTTTTACTGCTGAGCAGAATTCTGTCCCATGAACGTACACATGTGATTTCCGTTCTCCCGTCGCTGAACACTTCACATTTGGGGTGTTTCTAGTTTGGGACCATTATGGTTAAAGCTGCCATTCTTGTACAAGTCATCCACACAAGTGGATGTGTCTTCTTTTTCTTGGGCCGACACCTAGGAGAGGAATGGCTGGGACTTAGGGTAGACACATATGTAGCTTCGTGAGAAACCGCCAGACTGATTTCCAAAGTGTTAGTACCACTTTCCACCTGCAGCTGCATCCGGCGTGGTCTGTCCTGGACCCGTGGATTCTACTGGCCACGTGCAGAGAGGTCCATCACTGTGGCTGCAATTTGCATCTCCCTGAGGACTCAGCCCACGCAGCACCTTCTCAGCTGTTTATTGGTCCGCTGTAAATCTCCATTTATGACGTGACTGATCAAACTTCTTTGTTTTGTTTATCTTGTTATTCGGGCGTAAGTTTTTTATTTATATAAGAAATTGTCAGGTATATGCACCATAAATATTTTCTTGCCTATTCATTTTCTTAATAGTATCTTTTGATGAAGTATTTAATTTTGATCTGGTCAACTTTATTATTATTTTTTTCCTTTATGGTTAATGCATTCTGGGTCCTAGCTAAGAAATCTTTGCCTACTCCAAGTAATGAAGTTATTCTGCTGTATTAGAGTAGATATTCCACTCTGTTTTCCTTTAGGAATGAAAAAAATTTAGTTTTAACTTTTAGGTTTCTTATCCATTTCTAATTTTTGCTTTTATAAAATACAGATTTTGTATAATGCAGGAAGGAAAATCTCCTAAATGTAGTATTTCACAATGCTTTTAAAATTAGAATAGCATTATATTATGCCAATTAAAAATAATAAAGGACGCTCTGCCTCATGCGTTAGATAATGCTTTCTGTAACCTCTATGACAAACAAGAGTCTTGGCAAAGTTTTCACCTGAATTTATATAGGTAGGCTCTTAGGATTTAAGAAGTCTCTGGACAATGAATCTCAGAAATGCTGAGAATCCAAAATGTGGTTGATATATAGCAGTGGTTTTCAACCAGGGGTAGGAGACATTTGGCAAAATTTAGAGACATTTTTGATTGTTACAGCTGGGGTATGTGCGTGCGTGCGTGCGTGATATTTCTAGAGCGTAGAGGCCAGGGCTGCTGCCGACCGGTCTACGAGGCACAGCACAGCCCCACAACACTGCTGAGAAACCCTGCACAGCTGAAACCTGCTCCGCCCTGAAGACACTGCTTCCTGGGCTGACTGCTGGGCTTGGGGGTGGGGCAGGGTCCTCCTTGCTTCTTGTCAGCAGCTCCAGAACATCCTCCCTTCCACCTCCCCCAAACTCCCGCTTTGAGTGGATGCCCCTAGTCTAGCCTCTCTTCCTGGCTGTGGCTCTTGTCTGTACCTGCCAGCATCCCTACTCATTTCTTGACTTTAGCTCCTCACGCACTGTTCTTTCCCCAGCACTACTCCCGCCGTAACTCTTCATGATTTCTTTTTTTTTTTTTTAACGATAATATAACTTACTGATGAAAGCATGCTTGTCTAAATTTCTTTATTTTTTGGCCGCATTGGGTCTTCGTTGCTGCGCGTGGGCTTTCTCTAGTTCTGGTGAGTGGGGGATACTCTTCGTTGTGGTGCGCGGGCTTCTCATTGCGGTGGCTTCTCTTGTTGCAGAGCACGGGCTCTAGGCACGTGGGCTTCAGTAGTTGTGGTACGTGGGCTCAGCAGTTGTGGCTCGCGGGCTCTAGAGTGCAGGCTCAGTAGTTGTGGCGCACGGGCTTAGTTGCTCCATGGCATGGGGGCTCTTCCCGGACCAGGGCTCGAACCCGTGTCCCCGGCATTGGCAGGTGGATTCTTAACCACTGTGCCACCAGGGAAGTCCCTCTTCGTGATTTCAACACGTGGGCTTTCCAATGTCCTGGCCCCTAAACCCCGTGGTTTCCCTCTCCCAGTGGTCTCGTCCTCACCCTTGTCTGAGCCCCTCCACCCACATGGTCACACTCTGGGCCTTATGGTTACCGATAAAGACGGCCAAAGCCTCATCTCAGTGTCATGCACCCCACTCTCTGATCTCCACTTCCCAACCTTCCAGCTCACTCTCGCTTGTTTGTCAACAACAATAATCCCTTGAACCCACCAGGCCTACGATCCACTGATCCCCCCACCATGTTTCACTCCTCATGCCCGCTGTCCCCTCTTTCCTCCTCACTCAGCTTAAATGCCCCCTTCAGTCTGGACGAGCGGTCCCTGCATACGCCCTAGCGCCTCTGCCCGCTGCTGTTCTCTGCGCTCACTTGGTACATTACAACCCTGTACAAATCCAGCTGCCCCAGCTGAACATGCCTGGAGAGAATCATACAATCAGCTAACTGTTCTGACTTTGTTTTTGTTTTTGTGCGGTACGTGGGCCTCTCCCGTTGTGGATCACCGGCTCCGGACGCGCAGGCTCAGCGGCCATGGTTCACGGGCCCAGCCGCTCTGTGGCATGTGGGATCTTCCCGGACCGGGGCAAGAACCCGCGTCCCCTGCATCAGCAGGAGGACTCTCAACCACTGCGCCACCAGGGAAGCCCGAGCTGTCTACTTTTGCTCTTGAAGACTTCTCTCATTGTCTCGTAACTCTGCCACGACTGCCATTGGCAGGGTCTCCGATAACCTCCATGAGGAGGACTCCTCTTCATTCGCCTCCAGCAACTCTCCCTTCATGTGGCCTCCTGGACACTCACTCTCCTGGATTTCCTCTCACCCTCAGCTGCTCTTTCCTGGTCTCCGTGTCAGGTCCTTCCTCTCCTCCCTGACATCCTAGTCTTGGGGAGCCTGTGGCCTCAATCCTTAGACCTGTTCTCTTCTCTGTAACGGCTCCCTCCACTCCTGGGCAGCTCATCCACCTTATGGTCTCAGATACGCTGAAGATTCCCCAAACTGTTTCCCTCCCCCAGACCTGTCTCCTGAACTCCGAACTCACATATTCAGCTGTCTATTCACCGCCTCCCCTCGCATGTGTAACAGCCGCCTCAAACACCATGTGATAGGCTGAATTTTGGATCCTTCCCCCCAAACCTGCCTTCTCCAGTCTTCCTCATCTCACTTAATGGCGTTTCTACCCTTCTAGTCCCTGAGGCCGAAGCTCTGGTGCCGCCCTCATCTCCTGCCAGAATCACTGTCAGAGCCCCTTAGCTGGTCTTCTTGATTCCTCTTTCCCACCTACAGTCTGTCTTCCATACCCAGAACGACCCCATCACCTCCCTGTTCAAAACCCTCCACTTCACACAGAACGAAAGCCAGAGACCTTGCCATAACGGCGCACACCCTTCCCCCTACCTCTCTGACCTCATCTCCTCCTCTCACTCCCCTCCAGCCTCACTGCCGCCCCACCCCCTCTCCGCCCTGCCAGATGTAAGCCTGCCAGCACGTTCCTGACTCAGGGCCTTGCCTTGGCTTCTCCCTCAGCCTGCAGAGTTCTTCCTCCCGATATTTGCACAGCTTCCTCCCTCACCTCCTTCGAAGTCTTTGCATGAAAGTCATCTTCTCAGTGAAGCCACCCCTGACCACCACATACGATTTGTAACTTCCTCCACCCCAGGGCATGGCATGCTCCATCCTCTTCACCGTATTTTATTTATTTGACATCCCCCGCCCCCCCCCCACCACCTCCCCCCGCCCCCCACCCCGGACACATCACCTTCCAACAGCAGCGGCCCTCACTATTTGAACTCTCACTATCCAAATATATGCTATAAATACCTGTAAACATTTCTATCCCAAACGCATTATCTGAATTGCAAACTTGTGAACATGAACTTGCGCATGCGGGGAACAGGATGTAGCTGCGGTGCAGCCACAGGACCATGGCCAGCTCACACGCTTCCGAAGCATGGCACAGTACTGTTCTCATCTTTGCCAACCTTCTCCAAAGATTTAGCCCTTCACGGGTCCCAGTATTTGCTTCTTCCAGGTGCCAGGCACTACCAACTTGAGTCCAATTTCAAAATTATCTTTTTTAAAAATAATTAATTAATTAACGTTTATTGTCTCTTTCCTTCCACTACAATGATTAATCTTAAACTTTTCAGTCTCAGGATCTTTTTACACTCTTAAAAATTATTGAGGACCCCAAATAGCTTTTGTTTATGTACATGTATCTTTCAATATTTACCACACTAGGAATTAAAACTGAGATATTGGGCCTCCCTGGTGGCGCAGTGGTTGAGAGTCCGCCTGCCGATGCAGGGGACACGGGTTCGTGCCCCGGTCCAGCAGGATACCACATGCCGCGGAGCGGCTGGGCCCGTGAGCCATGGCTGCTGAGCCTGCGCGTCCGGAGCCTGTGCTCCGCAATGGGAGAGGCCACAACAGTGAGAGGCCCGCATAACGCAAAAAAAACAAAAAACTGAGATATTAAAAATATGTATTAATTCATTTAAAAATAACTGTAATGAACCTATTATGTGTTTACATAAAAATATTTTTATGAAAAATATCTTCTCTAAAGCAAAAACAATTTATTAAGAAGAGGGCATTTTTTTTAATGTATATAACAGCTTTATTAGAATATAATTCAAATACTACACAATCTGCCCATTTAAAGTGTGCAATTCAATGGCTTTTAGTATATTCAGAGTCGTGCAGCCAGAAACACAATCAATTTTACAACATTTTCACCACCCAAAAAAGGAACCCCATACTCATTAGCTGTCTGTCACTCTGCCAACCTTCCCATCCCTCTACCCCTAGGCAGCCACTAATTTAACTTTCTGACTCTATGGATTTGTCTATACTGGACATTTCATAAAACGGAATCATATAACATGTGGTCTTTTGTGACTGGCTTCTTTCATTTAGTATGTTTTCAAGGTTCATCAATATTGTAGCATGAATGTACTTTATTCTTTCTTTAAAAAAAATTAATTAATTAGGTTGCATTGGGTCTTAGTTGCAGCATGTGAGCTCCTTAGTTGTGGCAGGCAGGCTTCTTAGTTGCGGCTCACGGCCTCCTTAGCTGTGGCATGAGAACTCTTAGTTGCTGCATGCATGTGGGATCTAGTTCCCAGACCAGGGATCGAACCCAGGCCCCCTGCACTGGGAGTGAGGAGTCTTAACCACTGCGCCCTCAGGGAAGTCCCTGTACTTTATTCTTTTTTATTGCCAAGTAATACTCCATTGTATGGATATATCACATTTTATTTATTCATTCATCAATTAATGGACTTGGGTTGCTTCCACTTTTCAGCCATTATGCTGCCATGAACATTTGTGTGCAAAGTTTTGTGTGGACATGTTTTCAGCTCACTTGGGTAATATTTATAGGAGTGGAACTGCTAGGTCCTATGGTAACTCTGTGTTTAACCTTTTGAGGAACTACCAGACTGTTTTCCACAGTGTCTGCACCACTGTACACACCTAACAGCTGTGTATGAGGCAGATGGTATACTTTTACACTTCTGTGAATCTCTTTGACATCTGGCTTAATAAAAGACAACCAGATTCTCATACCTGTTTCTGTAACCAATCTGTTACAAAATATTGTTTTGGTTGAGTATATTAAAAAAATCCAGACTGAGAGAGATACAAAGTTAGAAAAAGGAAGAACATTTTAACAGCCTTTTCAAATAATGGTGGACTATTTTTCTTTGATAGTATACCAAAACTCTACAAGTGGTAGTCTCTTAAAGGTCAGTCGCAAAGTAGAGCCTGAAACCGTATCAATAAGGTTTTATAGTCTGTTATATATTAACAGAAAAAGGATATCACTGGAAAAACTGGGAAATTTGAATAAAGTCTGTAATTTAGTTAATAGTGTTGTACCAATGATAATTTCTTAGTTTTGATAAATACCATGGTTAAGAAAGATGTTATTAACACTGGGAGAAGCTGCGTGAGGGGTATATGGGAACTCTATGTACTACTCCTGCACCTCTTCTGTAAATTTAAAATTATTTTTAAACAAAAAGTAAAAAATAAAATCCAATCCATTGACCTGTTTTGTTCTCTGAATGGATCTTTACGCAGCACAATTTTGTGACCTCATGCATTGGTCATTTGGAAAATACTGGTTCACTGAGTTACGCGAATCTTTCAAATGTTACTCATTACACAATATAAAAAATCACGACAGTTACTATCACTACAGACCTTTTTAGGAAAGTCTTCAAGAACTGGGACGCTGGGACTTCCTGCTGGCGCAGTGGTTAAGAATCCGCCTGCCAGTGCAGGGGACACGGGTTCGAGCCCTGGTCCGGGGAGATCCCACATGCCTCCAAGTAACTAAGCCCGTGCGCCACAACTACTGAGCCTGTGCTCTAGAGCCCATGAGCCACAACTATTGAGCCTGCGCTCTAGAGCCCATGAGCCACAACTACTGAGCCTGCACTCTAGAGCCCGTGAGCCACAGCTCCTGAGCCCACGTGCCACAACTACTGAAGCCCATGTGCCTAAAGCCTGTGCTCTGCAACAAGAGAAGCCACCACAATGAGAAGCCTGTGCACCGTAACGAAGAGTAGCCCCTGCTCGCTGCAACTAGAGAAAGCCCGCACAGCCACGAAGACCCAATGCCGCCATAAATAAATAAATAAGTAAATAAATAAATAAATAAATAGAAAGAACTGGGAAGCTGTTAAGCTTACAAAGACAAGTTTTCCAAAATTCTGGTTTTCACTTGAAAGCTCAAATGTCATTTATTATTGGCCCAAAATATTCTCAGTTGTTTCCCTCAAAGTGCGAAACTCTTCATTTTCTGAACAGCCTTACTCTGTTCATTTTCAAGAAAGTATCTTCCAAATACCTGAGTCTGAATAACCAGTTTGTCTGTAAGCCCCTCTTTCAAGTACAAATGGTGTTCCATGAAAAAGCAGCTACTTCAATGCACAGCTCAGTTGTATGAGGACTTGTCCTCGAGACAACGGTAGCCTCCTCTGTGAAGCAGGAGCGCTGTATGCACATTTCCGTTTCATCACACAGACTATTAAAAAGACGCGTATTCCAAGGTTGAGACAAAATAAATTAACAGTTTTTACTGCTTCTCCAAGGACATTCTTAAGCAACACTGGCTTTTCCTCTCTTCCTTCTAGTTTGCGATGGTAGGCAATACAATGACTACTGACATTCTGGTGCAGCTGTCCTGATTTGCACTAAGGGCCAGCCAGCCATTTTACCAGTCATTGCTCTTGTAACTTCAATGCAAATGTCAACGTGGTGGAAAGGGCAAGTAAAGCCACAGTATTATCATGAAAACAGTTTGGATCTTACGTATCCCCTGAGATGGTCTTAGGGAGCCCAGGGTCTGCAGACCTCATTTTGAGAACTGCTGCTCTATCAGCACGTAAAGGGCCTTAAAGGCAGGGGTTTGGGTGTGTTTTGTTCACTGCTGAATCCCCTGTGCCTAGAACAATACTTGGCCTATAACAGGTGCTCAATAAATATTTATTAGATAAATGTGTAAATGAATAAATAAGTGACTGGATAAAGGAATGTGATAACATCTGTAATTACTTTCAGCTGCTTGGAAGTCAAGCAATAAAAAATTTAGGATATTTGTAGCTTTGGGGTATAATTTAAAATTTTACAGAATGCTAAATATTTAATCAGGAAATAAAAGGCATTATTTCTTTTGGCAAAGGCATTTAACTGCGGGGATGCAAAAGCAGCAAGGAACTTTCAAAACTGTACCAACAGTGTTTGCACTGGAAAGCAACTGCTTTTAGCTATGCAAATAACTCCTGAAAACTGGAACACTGCCCGTGACCTAGAAACAGGTGCGAAATCAGGAAAGGAGGAAAAGAACCGCAAGTTTCCACTCGCCCATCATGGTCCCACACTTGTTTTTTCAACCCACAGTGTCTGGAAACGTTTCACAGAATCGAGAGGAATTATGAACAAAGATGAACAGGGAGTCTGAATATAAGGGACACACAGGAAATCATAAGGAGTAATTAAAGTGTTTCAAGTTTTGAGGACTAAATTAACATAATGTATTTATCTCAGAAAGAGAACTGAGGACCTCGGCGTATGGTTCACGTACTGCGAAAATGCTACAGACGTGGGTTTTAGTTTTAGTGAAGCCAAGAAACCGCTGCACAACAAACAGGTGAGCCAGTAATCAAATGTTCTGGTTACTAGTGAGCTTCCTTACAGCCCACTATTTTTCCATGAAATAGAACTCAGTAAATACACCATTCTTAAGCTGAAGGATTCCATCGTTTAGTGGTTCCAGAGGCACTTCAGACTCTCAGTAAGCTTTAGGGATCGTCATTAAAAGGGGCCGATTGGTTAAGGAAGCCCTGGTGTCGGAGTTTAACGTCTACATACGTTACTGGCTCTCTGGTTTCTAGTCCCACTTCTGCCACCTGGTATCACCTGGCAACAGGTAAATTCCTTGACCTTTCTGGAGTTCAGTTCCTCCTGAAACTGAAATTCCAAATGCTTAGAATATGAATGTTTGTGAAATACTTTGGGTCCCTTGGAGTTACTGAGGTAATTTCAAGGAATTAAATGTGGGGATGACTCAGAAGACAAAACACCCCAGTAAATTTTAAACTGTCAAGTCTGAAATAATAACCTACAAGTTTCTTCCACCCTATAGAAAACTGCCAAAGCTGCTTCCCCAACCCATACATCTCCTTATACCCAGAAATCCCAGGAATAAGACCGAAACCTACACAAGCCACCCTAGTAACTTCTGAATTTCTAGCCACCTTAGTAACTTCTGAATTTCTAGATCCAGAAGCATGAACTTCTGGATCTTCATGCTAATCCTGTTAGACAGGCAGGGCAGGGAGAGCCACTTTTATCCTTCAGACAAAGAAACTAAGGTTTAAAGTGACTGAGTGCTTTAACTAAGATGCAGAACTGGGACCCAGTAGGTTGCAGGAGCTCAATCGTCTTCCCACTATTGCACCTGCTTTGCTGAGTGAAGGACGAGAGAGCTGGTCCCCTACCAGCATCTCTGAAGCCCCGACAGTGGGCACAAGGTTATCTAGCTTCCTTGGGTCCTGAAAAAACAATCCTGTTCAACTCACCTGTAGCTTCACAGCGATGACCACTGAGTTAAGGTCTTTGTCCATTTCTTTTAGCATGACAAGTTTCTTCAGGGTCAAGCTGAACAGCCTAGAAAAATTTTGAGAAAGAAGATCGAGTCAAATGTAAGGAACTTATGAGAAAAGTGACAGTCTGTTGAGGAAATGCTGCTTTACCTAAAGGAAGAATGTTAGAATGCTGTTTACTGTGTCTACCATCAGTAAAACAGCATCCCCCTTATTTAACTTTTGTACTTGGTAAGTGTCAAAAAGGTACATTATTCCATGAATGTCTGTGGATGCCCCTTTATCTCCAGCCAAAACCAAGATGCCTTTTCACTCCTAATATGTGGGAGCAGTTTCTGGGAGCGGGGAGTAGACCAGGGAGGGGCATCAGTGTTTATTTTGCTTGCCCAGTTCCAGTTCCACCTTATGTCTAATCACACCTGAAACATTTACAGATGTAAATCTGTAGCAACAAAGAGAAAATCCACACAAACAAAACAGAAACCATTTGGCAGGAAATGCTTTAAATGACCACAAATTCGATTTCAGCCAAACTTTGCTTTAAACATGCAGAAAATCTTCAGTGCCACAATGAGGAAGTTCCCCTTAATTAAAAGCAATGGGACTGTCCCTCACTCTGGAGTCTTGGCATCTCTAATGTGACTCGACCTTGGCCTCCCAAGGCAGGGCTACCCCGGGCTTCTAGCAGGAGCTGGGAGGAAACTGCAGATGCTGCCTTTCTGCTTCTGGTTTGAGTGGTTCAAGTCCTTAAAACATCCTTTTCCTCGGTGAGGTTCTGGAGGATGGTTATAGGTGGGATGCTGCCGACCCGAGTCAGGTCCTGACACCCCGACTTGGTCTGGGGCTCATTTTCCCCGTTTCCCCTCGGTCTCACCTCTGGGCCTCCTCCTTACTCTCTAAGCTCCAGTCGCCCCGAATTCATTTCTGCTCCTCGCGTGCCCACTCTCTCACCTCTGGGCCTTCTTCCAAAGGGCAGGGCCCAGTACAGCTGCTCGGCAAATATTTGTTAATGAAGTTTAACACTTTCTTAAAACGGCCTCTAGCTAAAACCAGGTGAACAAGAATACATGTTGAAGAAATTCATGTAATTCATGAAAAAAGGGGGGCAAATCCAGATCCACAGAACTGAATTCTAATTTTGAATTCACCCTCACCCCAAACACTTGCTTAGATCTGCTGACACGAAGCAAATAAAACTCTTTCTTTCCTTTTGCTTTAAGTCACAATCAAAATCAACTAAAAGAGAGCCTATCAAGTCTTTTCATATACATTATTTCATCCAGACCTCAAAAACATGACTGTGTGTGTGTGTGTGTGTGTGTGTGTGTGTGTGTGTGTGTAGGGGGCGGGGTGGGGTGGGGCAGGGGTCACTGCTCTACCCGTATAACAGAAGAGGAAACAGATTCTTTTTTTTTTAATTTTATTTATTTTTGCCTGCGTTGGGTTTTCGTTGCTGCACGTGGACTTTGCTCTAGTTGTGGTGAGCGGGGGGGCTACTCTTCGTTGTGGTGCGCGGGCTTCTCATTGCGGTGGCTTCTCTAGTTGCGGAGCATGGGCTCTAGGCGCACGGGCTTCAGTAGTTGCCGCACACGGGCTCAGTAGTTGTGGCACATGGGCTTAGTTGCTCCACGGCATGTAGGAGCTTCCCAGACCAGGGATCGAACCCCTGTCCCCTGCACTGGCAGGCGGACTCTTAACCACTGCACCACCAGGTTAGTCCTGGGAAACAGATTCTAAACAGAGTAGTGACTCAGCTAAATTCCCACAGCTAGTAAGTGACAGAGCTAGATTCTAACTCCAATCTCCTTGTGGTAGGCAAATAATATCTCCTAATCCTCAGAACCTGTAAACTTTTTACAGGGCAAAAGGGACTCCGCAGATGTGATTAAATTAAGGTGGAGAGATGATCCTGGATTATCTGGATGGGTCCACTACAATCACAAGCCTTTATAAGAGGGAGGCAGGAGGGCCCAAGTCAGAGAGTGAGATGTGACCACGGAAGCAGAAGTCGGAGTGATGTGTGGCTGGCTCTGAAGATGGAAGAACCCCAGGGTCAGGGGCCAAGGAATACAAGCAGCCTCTAGAAGCTGGAAAAGGCAAGAAAACCGACGCTCCCTGGAGCCTCCAGAAGAAATGCAGCCTTGCCACCGCCTTGATTTTGGCCCAGTGAAACCCATTTTGGACTTCTGATCTCCAGAATTGTGAAAATAAACGTGTGTTTTGTTTTAAGCCACTAAGTCCGTGGTCATTTGTTACAGCAGCTGTAGGAGCTAATACGCTTCTCCTCTTAAGACCTGAGGCCTCCACTACACAGCTGCCTCCTCAGCCAGTGACTGGAGCTCCCGCACCTGTGCTCCTAAAACACGCTCAGGTCTGTTAAACTGGAGTCACCACGGTTCATGCTCGCCGCCCCCTCTCCCCCGCCCATCAACAGCTACCCACAGCATCACTTGTTTCTCCTTTCCCTTCAGAGTAGAAACGTGCTGGCCCAAAAGGAACTCTGGTTCTGCCAACACCCAAGGGATTATTACATTTCACATAGTTGACTACTAAGAAATGTTACTAACTACACTGCAGCTGATTTTCAAGGCTTGTTGGAGAGGAAAGGGAAGGAACACAACTGGAAAAGACTGGATATGCCCAATTTTGTTCCTCATCTAAGGCTGCCGATTACAAATGCTTCTGATAAGTTGGGTTTTTGTTTGTTTCCAAAGCACCTACAGACGGATGCGCTGGTGCCGAATAAACTCACTGCAAGAAAAAAAGAGTCACAGGAATAAACTGGGAACACGCGTGTTTCTTCCCCTCTGCTTGTGATCCTTCACCCTCTCACACATTCCACACGTTGAGAGAGCATCTCCTGTACGCCAGGCACTGGGTTAGCGGGAGTTTAGAGGACATGGTCCACAGCCTCATGGAGATTACACAGTCTGGTGGGGAAGACAAGCAACGACTTACACGACACTTCTTGTCCTCAGCTCTTCTATGCCCCATGAGGCTCTGGACCATCTTTCCTCTTACATAACATATAAAATATTGTAATAGGTAATATGGTGGAATTTTGTTAGGAGGGAAAAACACATCATATACCAATAAATATTTGGTGAATAAATAAACAAACCTTTAGGCCACAGCACCTTATGTCAAGAAGAAAGCCAACAATGATCTAGTACCTTAGGTAACAAAATAATAACAAGACTGGACGTGTTTAGTGTTTGCTCAGAAACTAGACATGCCACATTGATTTCCATACTATTGGCAATCAGTTCAACAGGTCTTTTTGTTTGTTTTTAATGGTATCACTCAAGGGGATGTGGGGACTTAAATGTATTCTGGTTCTTCAAAGCATAAGAAAATGTGACTCACTAAGCATCTACCATGCACCAGTTGCTTGAGATACATTTCACTACTTCATGTAAGTCTTACAATAATTCTAAGAGGTGGGGTACTCTACCTAGCTTACAGATAAGGATGTTGAGAAGGATTAAGAAACTTGCCCAAGGTCACACAAGAAAGTGGTTGAGCCAAGATGCAAACTTAGGTTTATCTTAGGTCAGAACCCAATTAAAATTAGTACAGGGCACTTATTTGAAGGTAAGAAGAAATTATTTTAATTACAAGTAAATATTTCCGACAGATATCTTAATACAATAGAAAGACTCTGAGTAAGTAAGACACATTTCTCCTTAAACCCACACTCACACAATACTGATTGAAACAGTCCCAGATATAGTTCTGAGGATGACTGAGTCTGGCAAGATGTTCCGACGGAGGTGTCTCAACAAGTAAGAGGCTGATTAGATGCTGATCCTAGGGTTTTTTGTTACTATATGTTTTATCGGTTGGGCACTTCATATGCAGTAAAAATACAGTACCCAAGGCCTGAAAGAAGAGTCCTTCCCTGACCATACTCCAGCTTTAATCAGTTTTTCTACAGCAGAAAATAACTTTACACTAAAATCATAAAGACTGGTAATTCCAAGTGCTAGTGAAGATGTGGACTAACCAGAAGCCCCATACGTGGCTGGTAAGAGTGCAGCGTCAGACAGGTATCTGAGAAACCACCTGGTAGCTTATTAGTAGATAGTAAATTCCTCTGCCCAGGTCCCAAGAGAAGCCGAGAAAAACGAGGGCACAGGCCACACAAAGACAGAATGTTCAGAGCAGCCCTAAACTGGAAACAGCCTAAGTGTCCACTAACAGGATGGACCAACGAATTGTGGCATACAAAGACGACAAGCTACTGATGCATGGGACAACATGGACAAACTTCAGAAACACTGTGCTAAGCTAAAAAAGGCAGACACAAAAGACTATATGACTCCACTCATACGAAGTTCAAGGATAGGTAAGACCAATGCATGGCGATAGGAGCCAGCTCAGTAACTGAGGCAGGTGGAGACATTGACTGGGAAGGGTCATAAGGGAACCCCTTGGGGGTGACTGAGACACCCACGACGGTGGCCACGTGGATATTCACACCTGCAAAAATCCACAGAGCTGCTTTACGTTCAAGGCCCAGGCACCACACTGTACACAAACTACACATCAAAAAAAAAATTTTTAAGACCAGAATGAAGGCTTTAGAGTCAGACATAACCTGGTCTGAATTACAGTTCTGTCATATTACTCTGTCAGTCATCCATCAGCCTATGCTGAGCTAGTTCACCGTTCCAGTCACTTGCGATGCATCAGTAAACAAAACAGACAAAATTCTTGTCATGGAATTTATATTCTAGAGGAAAAAACTGTCAATAACAATAAACATAATTATTAAATAAATTACATAGTATGTTAGATTGTGTTAAAATAGAGCTGGGTGAGGGGGATTGTGAGTGTGAGGCAGAGGAGGGCAGGGAGCGTTGTAATTCTAAGTAAGGTGGTCAGGGTAGGCCTCACTGAGAAGTTCTAGATTAAGGGAAAGAAGTGCAAAGGAGCACACCTGGTCTGTTTGAGAAATATTAAGGCCAGTGGAGCTGAAGCAGAGGGAGCAAGGGTGACAGTGGTATGGGACAAGGTCAAACACATGCATTGTGGGTAGCGGAGCCATACCAGCTATGCAAAGCTTTGTAAACCACAGTAAGGATCTGGTTCTTACTCTGCAAGAAATGGGGAGCCACTGGCTTTAAGTGAGAGAGACATGACCTGTTTTACATTTTAATAGGATTCTTTTAGCTGTTCTATTAGGACAGAATGGAGGGAAGCCAAGGGAAAAGGGGAAAAGGTTGAGAGTTAGAAAGCCACTGCAGTAGTGCAAGCAACAGACGGCAGAGGTTTGGAGGGTAGGGGCAGTGGAGGTGGTGAAAAGTGGTTTGAATTCTGGATATATTGTTGAAAATATAGGCTTTGGGGCCTGAACATCTGGAAAGATGGGGTTATCATTAACTGAGATGGGGAAAGCTCTGGGCAAGGCTGGTTTTGGGAGTTTAAGATTGAGAGTTCAATTTTGGACGTTTTAAATTTGAGATGTCTGGTAGAGATGTGGAGCAGAGAGTTAAGGTACACAAGTCTGCCTGTGGGCTGGGAACATCAAGACGGAAGTGCGGCATAAAGATGGAATTCAAAATCATGAGGATGAGTGAGTATACAGAGAAGAGGACCAGGACTGAGCCCAAGAATACTTCAACATTAAGACAGAGAGATGAAGAGGATGAACTAGCAAAGGATATGAAGAAGAATTAACCAGTGAAGCAGGGGGAATATCAAATGAACGCAATATTCTAGAAGCCAAGAGGGAATGGTCAGCTGTATCACTTGCTGCTGATGGGTCAAGAGGGGCACTGAAAACTGATCACTGAATTTAGCGATATGGAAGCCACTGAGGACCTCAACAAGGGCGGTTTCACTGGAAGAGTGAAAACGAAAGCCAAACTGGAATGAATTTAAGAGAGAATGGGAGGAAAGGAACTGGGAGATAGCAAATCTGTTTCAATCTTAGCTCTATCCCCGTATCCTGACTGTAAACTTCCTGTCCAACAGAAATATAGTGCGAGCCACATTTGTAATTCAAACTTCTCCTGATAGCCATATTTTTTAAAAAGTAAAAACAAAGGTGAAATTAACTTTAGTAATATATTTTATTTAACTCAATATATCCAAAATATTATAAACAATATATTAAAATATCAATATATGTAAAAAGAATAATATACCTCGACCAAGTAGGTTTTATCTCAGGAATGCAGGACTTCCCTGGTGGCACAGTGGTTAAGACTCCATGCTCCCAATGCAGGGGGCCTGGGTTTGATCCCTGGTCAGGGAACTAGATCCCACGGGCATGCCGCAACTAAGAGTTTGCATGCCGTAACTAAGGAGCCCACCTGCTGCAACTAAGACTCAGTGCAACCAAATAAATTAAGAAAAAAAAAGGTATCTAAGATTGGAATTTATTTTCAGATGATGTGATTATCTATATAGAAAATTTGATGTAATCTTCAAAAAATATTAGAATAATAAGTGAGTTTAGAAAAGTTGCAGGAAACAAGATCAATATAATCAATATACAAAAATCAATGGTATTTCTATATACTGGCAACAAATAATTAGAAATTGAAACTTGAAAAAATACAATTTACAACTGCATCCAAAAAAATGACATATACAGGGATAAATCTAACAAATAACATACAAGACCTACACACACTGAAAATTATAAAACATTGCTGAGAGAAATTAAAGAAGACCTAAGTAGAGAGACATACATTGTTTGAGTTGGATACCCAATTAAAAAAATGGAATTTCAATTCATACCTTAAGTTGTCTACAGAAATTAATTCAAAATGGACTGCAAATCTAAATGTAAACATAAAATTATAAGACTTCTAAGGGAAAAACACAGGAGAAAATATTTGGAACCTTGGGTTAGGCAAAGATTCCTTAGACATGACACCAAAGAACAATCCCTAAAAGAAAAAAATGAGAAAACTGGACTTTGTCAAAATGAATTTGAAAGATGCTATTAAGAGAATGAAAAGACAAGCCATAGAGTGGGATAAAATACTTGCAAATCACCTATTTGATAACAGATTGGTCCAGAATATATAGAGAATTCTCAAATTTTGATGTTAGGAAAACAAACATCCCAGTGAAAAAAATGGGCAAATGTTTTGATCAAACACTTCACCAAAGAAGGTATACAGAAGGCAAGACATATGAAGAGATGCTCAACCTTACCAGTCAGTAGGAAAATGCAAATTACAATCACAATGAGAGACCACTACCTTCCTGCTTGAAAATCGAAATTTAAAAGACTGGTCATTACTCACTGTTGGTGAGGACGTGGAGCAACTGAAACTCACACTGTGGACGGGAATGTAAAATGTACAGTCACTCTGGAAAACAGTTCAGCAGTTTCTTTTTTTTTTTTTTTTTTTTTGTAGTACGCGGGCCTCGGCAGGCGGACTCTCAACCACTGCGCCACCAGGGAAGCCCTAGCAGTTTCTTAAAAAGTTCTACTGACACCTACCATATGATCCAGTCATTCCACTCCTGTGTATTTACCCAAGAGAAAAGGAAACATATATTCCCATACAAAGAACTGTACCTGAATGTTCACAGCAGCTTTATTTGAAATAGCCCCAAACTAGAAACCACCTAAATGTCCATCAACAGACGAATGGATAAACAAACTGGTATATCCACACAATGGAATATTACTTAACAATAAAAATGGATGAACTACGGATGCACATGACATGAATGAACTCAAAATAATTCTGAGTGAAAGAAGCCAAAAAAGAGGTACCAAGTGTTCTAGAAAATGCAAACCTTTAGTGACAGAAGGCAGACCTGTGGTTACCCTTAGGATGGCGACGGGGTGGCGGCGTACAGAAAAGCATTCACTAGCAGGCCCGAGAAAAGGCCTGCTTACAGGATGGGCCCTTGCCTGACATCCTGGATCTTGGGAGGGCTTCCAGAACTGGTCAGAGTGGCTCTCTGTGCCTAAACTGTTTTTTACAAATGATGTGGTTTATGCTGAATACATGTTGCCCTCCGTGCTAGGAAGAGGGTACCCAACTGGCCAGCCCCCAGCAAGAACCTGGGCAGTACGTCTCTAAGGAGCTCCCCTGGTAAGAACATTTCATATGCGTTGTCACAATCCAGTGCTGGAGGAATTAGGTCCTGTGTGGCTCCAATGGGGAAGGACTCTTGGAATCTTGCACCTGGTTTCCTCTAGACTTTATCCATGCACTTTCCCCCCTGACTTGGCTTTTGTATCCTATAACTGAAATAAATCATAGCTGTGACTACAACTATATACTGAGCCCTGTGAGTGCTCCTAAGAATCATCAAACCTGGACTTCACTGGTGGCGCAGTGGTTAAGAATCCGCCTGCCAATGCAGGGGATACAGGTTCAAGCCCTGGGCCGGGAAGATCTCACATGCCACGGAGCAACTAAGCTCGTGTGCCACAACTACTGAGCCTGCACTCTAGAGTCCGTGAGCCACACTACTGAAGCCCCTGTGCCTAGAGCCCATGCTCCGCAACAACAGAAGCCACCACAATTGAGAAGCCCGTGCACCGCAACGAAGAGTAGCCCCCACTTGCCGCAACTAGAGAAAGCCTGCGCACAGCAACAAAGACCCAATGCAGCCAAAAAAATTAATTGATTAAAAAAAAAAGAAAAGAATCAGTGGTCTTGGGGACCCCCGACATAGAGGGGGCGGGAAGGAGCAATTACAAAGGGTACATTGGAGTGATGGATATGTTCATGATCTTCATTGTGGTGGTTTCAGTGTATTTGTGTCAAAAGTTGTCAAATTATACACTTTAAATATGTGCAGTTTACTGTATATCAATTATACTTCAATAAAGCTGTTTTTATATTTTATTTATTTATTTTTGCCTGCATTGGGCCTTCGTTGCTGCACATGGGCTTTCCCTAGTTGCGGCGAGCGGGGGCTACTCTTCATTGTGGTGCGCGGGCTTCTCCTTGCAGTGGCTTCTCTTGTTGCAGAACACGGGCACTAGGTACGGAGGCTCAGTAGTTGTGGCACACGGGCTTAGTTGCTCCGCGGCATGTGGGATCTTCCCGGACCGGGGCACGAACCCGTGTCCCCTGCATCGGCTGGTGGACTCTCAACCACTGCGCCACCAGGGAAGCCCGGCAGGAGGATTCTTAACCACTGCACCACCAGGGAAGTCCAAAGCTGTTTTGTTTTAAAAGGAAGGTTCTACCCAGTGTGCTAGAGTCTGCTAATTGCCTACCCAACATCTATCTTCCCCTTCCTACTTAATAAAAGAGCACCAGTTTTTAGCTGAGCATGTTTCTTCCTGAAATAAAAGACCACGCTTTCCGGCTTCCTTTGCAGCTAGGTTGAGAACACGTGACTGAAATCTGGCCAATGTGTAAGTGGACGTATTAGGTAGGACATGTGGGAAGACTTTTTTTTTAAGGGAGCTCACTCACGTGACAGGACCCTCTTTTGTCCTTTCTCCTTCTTCTGGTCTGTGATGCAGGCTGATGGCCTGAGCTCCGGCAGCTAACTTGGACCATGAGAAAACTGTGATAATTCAATCCATGTGTCAGGAACGTCAATTAGAAAGAGAGGAGCCAGGATCCCTGACGACACCATGGGAGCTACTCTATCAGCCCTGGACTGTTCACCTCTGGATTTTTTATTCTTTATGTGAGAAAGCAATAAGCCGCTGTCTTATATAAATCTTTTCTTATTTTTTGTTATATGCAGGTAAAGCTATTCTTTTTTTTTAATTAATTAATTTATTTTGGCTGCATTGGGTCTTTGCTGCTGCGCGCGGGCTTTCTCTAGTTGTGGCAAGTGGGCTTCTCTTGCTGCGGAGCGTGGGCTCTAGGCACACGGGCTTCAGTAGTTGTGGCACACAGGCTCAGTAGTTGTGGCTCATAGGCTCTAGAGTGAAGGCTCAGTAGTTGTGGCACATGGGCTTAGCTGCTCCGCGGCATGTGGGATCTTCCCGGACCAGGGCTCGAACACGTGTCCCCTGCATTGGCAGGCGGATTCTTAACCACTGCACCACCAGGGAAGTCCCGGTAAACCTATTATTAATATACAGGAATAGATTCCCAAGATGTTAGGACTTTAGTCACCAGCTCCCAGATACTTTTAAGAAAACCAGCTGAATTATTCCTAGAGTCCATTTTAATGGGTGATGCCCTATGAGGAAATCCCAACTCCCATCCTTATAGAAGGAAAGGAAGTTTTCTCAAAAGTTGAAGGAAAAAAAGGTTCTTTCCATGATCCCTAAAAGAACCAAATCCCTAGTCTTCTGCACTTCAGAGAGCTAACTAGGAATCTCCACGGTACAGAGGGTTGGAAGCAGGTCCCACAGCACCACTTAGAAATATGGAAGCTGAATGAAGACCCCTCTGTACCCCACCCTCCTACCCACCTCCTCATCTGGGGATAAGGTGGGAGGGCAGTTCTAGTTAAAAGTCCTTAATCAAAGGGGGTTTCAAATGGAAGGTATGGCTGGGGTTCCCCAGCTAGTCCACCTCCGGAACGTCAGTGAAAAGCCAGACAGAGAAAGGCACGCCTCTAGGTAATAGAACTCAAAGAAATCAATGGTTTAAAGTAAAACAATGTCACAAAGATGGCTGGAATCCAAAGGACTTATAAAGGAGGATCCCAGGTTATTCAGCTCAGAGATAATCTTGCTCTCTGCAAAGGAATTTTGAAAATATATTGATAACAGGACTTGTTTACTGTCATTTTTAAAGACTCCACTTGGAAATCTTAGTTAAGTCCCTTATTAACAAAATAATAAAACAACAAATCATGGTCCCCTGATTACTCAAAGTCCTTCCTTCTGCATCTTGATCTTTTCCTGATCCCACCCCTTATTTCCTTGTTAGGTAACCCTGGTGACCCCTTTGCCTCAGTTTTCTCACATAAAATGAAGATAACCCTTTCTACTTAATAACACTGTGATCCGGATTAATTGAGAGACTGAAAGGCATATGGTATATGGTGAGATGCAGTAAACGCTACACTTGGACCCATCAGCATTACCATCGTCGTCATCATCATCACTCTTACTTGTTTACTGTTTAAGCCTGTGTTTGCTTAGCTCTTCTATGGGATCAACTTCTATGGGATCAACTTCCTTCCAATAAGAGCAGTGAGGCAACTGCCCTTGTAAAGAGGAGGGAGCTCCTGGTCTCTCCCCGCATTCCCTGCACTGAGCCATTTCTCTCCCACTTCACGGGCACTCGAGCCCTTGCGGAGAACATCCTCACTGCGATCATCCACAGGAAGGATGAAGTCAGAGGAACACTGATGGCATCTAGAATTGGGTTAAAGACCTTCTCTTTGCCCAGCAAGATCTCCATCAACCATTTACTGTACATCTTCTCTGAACTTCAGCTCTATGCTAGAAGATGTGAGGTACATAGAAACAGGAGGCATAATCTCTGCTTCTGAGCAGTTTTTGAGAGACGGGAATTAAGTATATTGAACAATTTGTCAACAAATGTAACACTGCATACATAATACAAGTACTAAATTACATAAAAGAAGATCACAAGTAATTGAGCTGCGGCTTCAGTGAGGACATATTATTTGAGCCCAAGTAAATTCTCTCAAGAAATTGTTTTCTTTAGATCTTATTAGACTAAATCTGAAAGAATAAAAATAAAGCTTGATAACTAGGTATAAAATGGAACGAAAATATAATAAGAATCTTTTGAAACCTTCTAAATTATTCTAGTTTGTGCTTTGCTGTAAGATAAAGAGAAACAGCCTTAAGTGCTATCTACAAATGATCTCCAATCTGCATTTAACAACTGTTTCAAACTTATCCCCAAGCAAACCAGAACTAGAGGGGCTCACCAGGAGAGAAACAGTCTCATATTCCATCCCCAGCCCCCAGCCCCATTCTGATAGGGTATCAGTGAACAATGAAGTGGCCATATTTTAGACAGAAAAGGGGGAAGAAAGGAGAAACAAAGATCTGGATGAAATAAAAAACTGAAGAGCTAGTCTCTGAACCAAACCGACAGTCCTCTTGGGACCAGAGCAGATAAATGCTGGACCAGAAGCCAAGTGAGCTGGATCATTCTTTTGTCCCAACAAGAAATGGCTGTGTCACGTGAGCAAGTCTCGCTTTTCTCCCCTGCAGTTCTTTAATCCTAAAATGGGAAGAGTGAGCTCTGCCTTCCCTCTACAACAGCATTTATCAGGATAAAGTGCAAATCAATAGAAAAAAATTATGGGAAAGGTTTTTCTTTGTGAGAGTAACTCCATTTCTAAAACAGTCTCCATTTTAACAGGGCGCCTGTAGAGGTCTGCATGAGCTTCAGTAACAATAACGTGAAAGGTAAATTTCTGAGCAGTGTATTTTACTGCTTACGAAGTTACTTGACTATGTAGATATTGAAATTATTACTTCACGTGAAATAGCGTAATTTTCACTGTGAAACAATTAACTAAGGCATTATTATTTTAAAATGAGTAGCCCTAAAGCAGATTTTTAAAAAGTAAAGTGACTAAATTATCATCTGGAAAGGCACAACTTGGAAGAGATGGGCTGAATGAGATGCAGAGGAGAGTGGATTTTCCAGTGAATGGATAAGAGGAAAAAAGATTTCCTGTCTCTAACTGTCTCGCAAGAAATCAGATGGCACTAGGCATTGTTCAAATGGAGAAACACCAGAGAATGAGAAAAACTTAGACCCAAACAAGAAACAGAACCCAGGAAGATGCTTAGACACGTTTTATTCCCCAGCCATCTGATATGACTCTACGAAGCACAGGAATGTAAGGTTATGAATAAATCCCTAATTTTCAGCTACTGAGCATATGTTTATCTTTGGAGTACAAATGCCAATCACTTGCACATACCAACAAGATTTATAACATTTTCCCCTCTTTTACAAAGTTCTTGATGATAGTCTTCTGGATAGGAAAACAGGCCTCGAATGTGTGGGGAGGTGTGGAGGGGGCTTGCCTATTAAAATCAGACAATTTTCAGGTCTGCAGCCCCTTAGTGAGATAGAAGAGACTGAAGTGTACGTTCTCTCATCTATAAAATAGAACTGCCGTGTGAACTAGCAAATGGGAAAGCACCTGGCACAGAGCCTGGCACATCAGAAGTGCTCAAAAAGGGTACATGCCGTCAGCATCGGACAAGTCCCAGTCACTTAAATTACTGTCCCTCATTGTGACAACCCCTTAATCCACGTGTTTCAATGATAGAGGTAGAGGGCATGTGTGGGAAGGACAAAAACAAACAAATAAAAACCCTCTAGGGTGCAGCCAAAAGTAACAGGGGCAAGAACCAATAAAATATATGAAAACAAAAATATATCATATCCAAGAAGACTCCCAAGGCACGCATGGTTGAATATTAGGAACTTAGTAATACATGTTATCACATTAATAAGCTCAAAAAATACAATTATTTTATTAGATGCTGAAAAGGGATTTGATCAAATTCAACATGCATTCCTAATTTAAAAAGACCCTTGGGAAAAGAACAATAGAAAAATACCTCCTTAACATAAACTTTAAACATATATATTTTCCATATAGTCAGCATCAGGATTGAAGGTGAGAGACCAGAGCATTCCTTCTGAAGACAGTAACAATATATAGGCCTATCTCTGCTACTTATATACAACTGGTCTTAAAAGCTGGCTGAAGTAATTAGAAATAAATGATATAGAAGCAAGGAGGAGACAAAACTATCCCATCTACAAGTGTGTGACTGTGCACTAGAACTCAAGAGAATCAACCAAAAAGCTAGTGGAGTCATTAAGAAAATATCAAAATAAATATATAAAAATCAAAAGTCTGCTTAATGCGGATGCTAACCAATAATTAAATATAATTGGAGGGACTTCCCTGGTGGCATAGTAGTTAAGAACCCGCCTGCCAATGCAGGGGACACGGGTTCCATCCCTGATCCGGGAAGATCCCACATGCCGTGGAGCAACTGGGCCCGTGTGCCACAACTACTGAGTCCATGTGCCTAGACCCCGTGCTCCGCAACGAGAAGCCACCACAATGAGAAGTCTGCGCACTGCAACAAAGAGTAGCCCCCGCTAGCTGCAACTAGAGAAAGCCTGGGGCAGCAACAAAGACCCAATGCAGCCAAAAATAAGTTAATTAATCAAAAATAATAATAAATATAATTGGAAAGTAGGTAGAGATGCTTGCTGCAGTATTCAAGGAGGAAATGATTTCCTAATTAACTTCAAAATGCTTCAGAAAAAAATAAATAGGACAAAATTTTAAAAATTGCTCAAGGTAGGAGATTAATATATATGGGGCTGCACTAAATGCCTCTCTCTTCTTTTCTGTAGGTTTTAAAAATTTCATAGTAACAAAAAAGAAAAAAAAAGAAAGAAAGGAAAGAAAAATGCCAAGAAACTTCTAGGGACAAAGAATAACGAAGAGAGCTTGACCCAATAGGACATTAACATGTATTCTAAAGCCAAAGTAATTAAAATACCTTGGTATTGAGAAAAGAATAAACAAAGAGATAAATGTAAGAGAACAGAGTCCAAAATTAGACCCATGTATAAATAGGAATTTACTGTATGTAAGAAATAGATGAATTACTCAATTAATAAATAGCACTGGAAAACTGGCTAGCTATTTGAACAAAAACAATGATGGATCCCTATCTTATTCCTTACACCAAAGTAAATTTCAGCTGGATTAAAGATTTAAATAGAAAAAAGAAAGAAAGCCATAAAAGTAGCAGAAGAAAATATGGACAATTAAAAAACTAATCTTCTGTTGGGGAAAGGCTTTCTAAGCATCACACCGAATCAGAACCCATAAAGGAACTGACTGATACACATAAAAATAAAAAACTTCTATATAGCAAAATCAATAATAAAAAAAGAAATCTGAACATACTCAAAAAGATTTAAAGATTTTAATAACTACAATGAAAAATATTTGTGATATGATAAAATGTCAAATCCTTAATATGCAAAGAGTTATTACAAATCAACAGAAAAAACAAATACCTCAAAATAAAAATTGGCAAAGAATATTAACAGGCAATTCACAAAGGAAGAAAAAGGAGTGGTGAAAAACACATAAATAGATATTTAATTTTACTACTAATCAGATAAACACAAATATCAACCATACTGAAAAAATGAGAAAGAGTGACAAGACCCAGAGTTGTGAGAATATGGGAAAAAGGCACTCTAATGTACCGCTGGCAGGAATGAAACCTACTAGCAATTTTCAGTTTTTAGAGAGCAGTTTCATAATAAGTATTAAAATTTTAATATGCATACCTTTTGAAAGTATAATCCCATTTTTAGAAATTTATATAAGAAGATAAATAGAGCAGTACACACAGGGAACTGATTAATAAATATTATATTTATATAAAAAGCAATGTATAGTTACTATAAGGGACGATGTAGATCTAAATATATTAAATTGAGAAAACATAATAATTATGGTATAATTCCATTTTTGTTAAATCACATTTAGTTTTCATACAAATGGAAGATCGTTCAAACAAATTCTGACAGCGGTCATTGCTGGGCAGTGGGATTCTACCTTATTCTTATTTTCTTCTTTAAGTTTTTTGGTATTGTTTACATTTTAAAAATATCTATTTTTCTTACCAAAAAATATATTTACATTTTAGGAGAAAGATTTTTTAATAGTGATAATTATTAAAACTAGGTGACAGGTACATGGGGGGATCACCATACTATTTTTCCTAGTTTTGAAAATCCATAAATTAAAAAATAAACAATTTGAGTAAAAGAAACAGGCTGAACAGAAATCAGAGGGCCATACAACAGGCACATGAAAAGATGCTCAACATCGCTAATCATCAGGGAAATGCAAATCAAAACCACCATGAGATATCACCTCACACCTGTCAGAATGACCATCATCAAAAAGAACACAAATAGGGCTTCCCTGGTGGTGCAGTGGTTGAGAATCTGCCTGCCAGTGCAGGGGACATGGGTTCGAGCCCTGGTCTGGGAAGATCCCACATGCCGCGGAGCAACTGGGCCCGTGAGCCACAACTACTGAGCCTGCGCATCTGGAGCCTGTGCTCCGCAATGGGAGAGGCCCGTGCACCGCGATGAAGAGTGGCCCCCGCTTGCCGCAACTAGAGAAAGCCCTGGCACAGAAACGAAGACCCAACACAGCCAAAAATAAATAAATAAATTAAAAAAAAAAAAAAAAAAAAGAACACAAATAAAAATGGTGAGGATGTGGAGGGAAGTGAACCCTCGTGCACTGCTGGTGGGGATGTAAATTGGTGCAGCCACTGTGGAAAACGGAACGGAAGTTTCTCAAAAAACTAAAAATAGAACTACCATATGACCCAGCAATTCCACTCCTGGGTATATATCCAAAAAACCCCCAAAATACTAATTTGAAAAGATACATGCACCACAATGTTCATAGCAGCATTATTTACAATTGCCAAGATATGGAAGCAACCTAAGTGTCCATCAACAGATGAATGGATAAAGATATGGTATACATACACACACACACACACACACACACACACACACACACACACAATGGAATACTACTCAGCCATAAAAAAGAGTGAAACTTTTGCCATCTGCAGCAACATGGATGGACTTGGAGTGTACTATGCTAAGTGAGATAAGCCAGACAGAGAAAGGCAAATCCTGTATGATGTCACTTATATGTGGCATCTAGAATATACGACAAACTAGTGAATATAACAAAAAAGAAGCAGACTCACAGATACAGAGAACAAACTAGTGGTTACCAGTGGGGAGAGGAGAGGGGTGGGGCCAATATAGGGGTAGGGGATTAAGACGTACAAACAATTAGGTATGCCATGTTTTAAATCTCAAATATTTCCCTCACATGTTAAAATTATTGCTCAAATAAAAATATGTAATGAGAATGGTCAATTTGACTCTGTAATGAGTATTTTAACAAAAAACATTTTATCTCACTTTACAAGGAAGAATGAAACTTGAATTACAGCTGAAAAATACTAGATAGGCACTTAACAAGAAAGGAAAGCAGATAGCTAATAAACATAAAAAGATGCCCAAACCAATCAGTAATAAGGAAAATGCAGATCAAACCACAGGGAGATACTATTTCACTTCCACTGGAGGAGAAAAAATTATAAATCTGACAACATCAGGTGATGTGATTACGGTGATCAGACAATTAAACACTGCTGGTGGGAGGGCAACTTGGTCTATCTACTTTTGCAAAGAGTTTGGCTTTACAAAGCAAAGGCAGAGAACACACACACCCTGGGGCTTAGTCTGTGAACAGACCCTAGGGCGGTAGTTCTCTAAGTATGGTCTGGAACACTCTGGAATCCTTTCAGGAGGTATGCAAGGTCAAAACTATTTTCAAAATGATTCCAAGATGTTATTTCCTCTTTCACTCTCATTCTCTCCCAAATATGCAGTGTTTTCCACTCACGTGTGACACTGTAACAAATCGAATGCAGAAGCAGACAGGAGAAATCAGTGGTTTTCTATTAAGACAGTAAAGAGATTTGAAAAAAATGTAAAACCATGCCATATTTCTCATTAGTTTGTTTTGGAAACCACAGTTTTTCTTTCAGAAAAATGTTAATTTTTATTTTATTATTTTAATTTTAAAATCATTGTTTTTTAAATAAGTTAGTAAGTAAACATTTTAAACATTTCTATTCTAATTTGTAGTACAGTGAATATTAATAGATATAACCCACCAGGAGACATGCACAAAAATATCTTTAGCATGACTATTTGCAACTCCCCCCCCACCCCGCAAAACCCCCAAACAAAGATCAAACAAAAAACTCATTAACACCACAAATGTCTATCAACATACATGCATACACAGTAATACAATGGAATACTACTTACACATCCGTGGAAATGAATGAATTACAGATATACACTACAGTAAGAAAACAGAAAACACCCAACATGAATCTATGTACATAAAGCTCAAAACACAACACTAAATAATACACTGTTTAGGAAGACAAATATTCAAGCGAATGATAAACACAGTTATGTATTGAGGATAGCAGTTACCTCTGAGGGGGAGGGAAAAGGATGAGGAAAAAGAGGGATATATAAGGAACTCAATGACTAAATTCTTTTTCTTAAATTGGGTAGTAGGTTCTTGGGTGTTTGTTGTAAAATGATTCCTTATATATTTATATAATATACCTCTTCTAAATATTCTCAAATATCTACTCAATATTTAGTAAAATACTCAATATCTAATAAGAACAACTAGAGATCACAATGGTTCAAGACTCTGGAAAAGATGAGGCAGATCTAAAGACTAAAAATGGGGAGTAAATTCACTAAATTTTTGTTACACATCCACCATATACTACTATGATAAGTTTTGAGGGAATACAAAATACACAAAATCCCCACCCTTAAGAAGTTCACAGGAAGAGAGGCTGGACTTCCACTTCATAGAAGAATGGAGAAGCTGCAGCAGATCAGCACTCCTGCCAAGAACAATGGAAAAAGCGGCTAAAATACAGGAACGGTCTATTTTAAAGTAGTAGAGGGCTCCCCTGGTGGCAGAGTGGTTGAGAATCCGCCTGCCAATGCAGGGGACATAGGTTCCAGCCCTGGTCCGGGAAGATCCCACATGCCACGGAGCAACTAAGCCCGTGTGCCACAACTACTGAGCCTGCATGCCACAACTACTGAGCCTGCATGCCACAACTACTGAAGCCCGCGTGCCTAGAGCCTGTGCTCTGCAACAAGATAAGCCACCACAATGAGAAGCCCGTGCACCGCAACGAAGAGTAGCCCCCACTCGCCACAACTAGAGAAAGCCCGCGCGCAGCAACGAAGACCCAATGCAGCCAAAAATAAATAAAATAAACAAATTTATTTTTTAAAAAAAGTAGGGCTTCCCTGGTGGCGCAGTGGTTGAGAGTCCGCCTGCCGATGCAGGGGACACGGGTTCGTGCCCCGATCCGGGAGGATCCCACATGCCACGTAGCGGCTGGGCCCGTGAGCCATGGCCGCTGAGCCTGTGCGTCCGGAGCCTGTGCTCCGCAACGGGAGAGGCCACAATGGTGAGAGGCCCGCGTACCGCGCAAAAAAAAAAAAAAAAAAAAAAGTAATAGGGAGAAAACCTTTAACAAATTAAAAAATAAAGTAGTAGAGAGTTTCTGGAGGGGCCAAGAGAAGAGAATCCTGAGAAGAGAGCTGACTTTTGCAGTAAATTACAGATTCTGAATATGGGCAGGAGGCAGAGAATCTGGGCTTTGTGTCAGATATGAGCAAAATGGTGGCTTCAAGCACACTGCCAGTTTTTCTCTGAGGATGTTTGCTGAATACTGATGGTGTGCGAGGCAGTAAAAACCTAAGCAAAAATCTCCTGAAAAGCAGTTTTGTTAGACTAAGAATGTGGTCTCTATCAGGGAAGAGGGTCCTGAGAACACATGAGGTCTCAGTGGGAAACCCCGGAGGGCTGGGGGGAACCAGAGGTTAGAAAGTCTGAGCCTCACCAGAACTGCAAATTCAACTTCCATCTAGCACAGCCTCTGATTGGATTAAGGTGATCAGCCAAGCAGAGGGAAAAGTGAGCCCTGACTGGAGGAAAATCTCATCATCTGGAGCTCCTACAATTATTTTTGTATACAATGCCTGGCATTACTAAACATGGCAAAAGACAGGACCATACAATTGGAAACTAAGGGGGAAAAAAAAAGACTGATAGAGACCCAAAGATGACCCAGATGTTAGGAGTTAGCTGGAAAGCACCTAAAAGTAACAATAATTAATCTGGTTTAAAAAACAAACAGGAACAACAAAAAAAGAAAACACAAACAGGAGAAAAGATGAAAAAAGGAGACGAAAAGATGGAGAATTTTACCTGAGAACTGGAGACCTATACATAAGGACCTATACAGAGACAACTTACCAGTTACATATTTCCTCCAATCATCAGACTTGTATATTCAACTGCTTTCCGCCTGGCAGTTAGCTCTACTTGGAAGTATCAATGGCATCTCAAATTCAACATGTTCAAAACCCAACTTTCCTTAGTAAACTTCGTCCTTTTCACTGTTCACAATCCATTCTATTAAGCAAACAAGAAACCTAGGAGTAACCTACAACAGCTCTCTCTCCCTTGCCTTCATATCCAAACCATTATCAAGTGTTGTCAACGATACCTCCGAAAGGGCTTTCAAATCCATTTCTTTCTATTATCACCAATCCCAACCTAGTCTAAGACACCATAACCTACTTCTGCAACAGCCTCCTAACCAATCTACCTACACTCTTGTTTCCCTTCAATTTGTTCTTTACCTTGTGGTGAGAGATCTTTTTGAACCAGCAGTCTGATCATGTCTGGTACCCCTCAGCCTCAATTAATATGTCCCCAAGCTAGGCTCAGTGAGGACAGTGAGAACATCTATTTTAGCTATTTTATCTGACCACAGCAATCCAAGCACCTAACAGAGTGTCCGGCACACAGTAGGCACTCAGTGAAAATACTGTTGAACAAGTAAACATACTTTCTACAATTCTGCCCTTGAAAAATGAGTGGGAATTTCTATACAGACTACTTGATTATTCATGAACCCATTTCACCAAGCAGTGTCAACTCCAGGCAAACAAGAAAATAGGATAAGTAAAGTCTCTTAGTGGCTGACTTTAGAATAAAGAACACATTAATTGGTCTTAGGTTAAAGGTGTCACAGTCAGACATAAGTATCGGGTTCTTTTATTCTAGATGAGTTGGTACCAGTGCAAAAAGGGTTAAAAACATTTTTTAGAAAACTGTCAGGTGGAAACTATTTTTTTTCCACTCCACTTTATAAATTCAGGGAGATTAGGCACTAAATGGGAGCTGACATTTGCCTCTGTTTAGTAATATTCTCTAACAAGCACACACCATGGCCTCTGGCCATTAGAATTGATGGAGAGTTTGTAACATGGAAGACAGATCTGATGAAATTATACAAAATGTTATCAGTGTGACAATGAAATGGTAAATATGAAATAAAAGAAAACAGAAAAGTTAGATCTGAAATATAATGAACATCTAGGAGAAATAGAGAAATTAGGGGAGGGACATTATTCAAAGAGATAATAGCAAATAATTCTCCAGAATTTTCCAAAGCCACCCATCCTCAGATTTGGAAAGTCCAACAAATCTGAAGGAGGGTAAATAAAAATGAATCCACACTCAGACATATTACTGTAAATCTGCAGAACACACCAAAGACATGAAGACTTAAAAGCTCCTGTAGAAAAAAAGACAAATAAGAAACAATCAGACTGACAACTGACTTAAAAAAAATCAATTTTATTGAGGTTTAATTTACATGTTACATAGTTCACCTATTTTAAGCGCATAACTCAATGATTTTTAGTAAATTTACCAGATGGTGCAGCCACAATACAGTTTTAGAATGTTTCCATCAACAAAATGATCCCTTGCTGCCCATTTACATTCAATCCCTGTTCCCCACCACCCCAAGAAACCAATCCATTCTCGGTCTCTACAGACTTGTCTTTTCTGGACATTTCATATAAATGGAAATACACAATATGTGTCTGGCTTCTATAAAGCTGTACATAAAGGATACATACCTAGCATAATGATTTTGAGGTTTATCCATTTGTTGCATGTATCAGTATTTTATTTATTCATTTTTTATTACCGAATAGTCATGTTACGAACATCCACACACCAGTCTTTGTGTGGACCCATGCTTTCATTTCTCTTGGGTATATACTGTCAGTGGAATTGCTGGGTCATATGGTACATTTAGGTTTAGCTTTTTAAGAAACTGCCAAACTATTTTCCAAAGTGGCTGTGCCATTATCCATTCCCACCAGCAACATATGGAGTTCCTGTTTCTCCACATCCTCACGAACATTCATGTTAATTAAGTGTTAATTAAAACATTTTCAGATAACAAAACCTGAGAGTTTACTACCAAGAGTTTATGAGAGTTTATGTGTATTACTTTTATCTACTGCTAAATAACAATACAAATGGCTATAAATAACACACATTTATTATCTCTCACTCTCTGTGTGTTAGAAATTCAGAAGCAGCTGAGCTGAGTGGTCCTGGCTCAAGGTCTCTCAGGAGGTTTCAGTCAGGATGTTGGCCAAGGTTGCAATCATCCTGACCAGGACGGCAGGGTCTGCGTTCTTTCCAGGTGGTTCACTCACAAGTACTGCCAGTCGGTTGACAAGTGGCCTCAGTTCCTCTCCCAGGGCTGATTGATATCCTCTGGACATGGGAGCTGGCTTCCTCGCAGAGTGAGTGGTCCAAGAAAGAGCAAGGCAAAGGTGCAACGTATTTTATGTCCTAGCCTCAGAGGTCACACTCCATCATTTCCACGATATCCTAATGGTTACACAGGTCAGCCTCGTTCAGTGTGGGAGGGATACTAAGTGTGAATCCCAGAGAGGGTGAATCACTGGGGCGCCTTAGAGGCTGGCTTGAGCATTAATATGCCTTCTTAAGGCTATACTATAAAAATAAGAAAATGGTCCTAGAAGATCAAGGTCAAGGATAGAAAAAGAAATGATGGACAAAGAAAATCATAAAAATGTGGGTAAATTTAAACAAACTGCTAATATGAAACAAGAATGACTGTCTAATTTACCCACAGTAAATGTTATAGCATGCATGGTAAGAGGAACTGCCTGAAGTCAGAGAATGTTTTTAAGGTCCCTGAATTGTTTCAGAGGAAAATGGAAACTAGCTAACGTTAAACTCTTAGGTACTCACTTTCAAACTTTGAGAGCAATCATCAAGAAACTGAAAATTGAATGCCTATCTTTCAAACTGGTAGTTTAAATGGAATGTGAGAGGAAAAAAAAACAACTTAACCAATTCAAAGGAAACAGAGGAAAAGGGTTAAAAAAAGGAAACACAGGAAGAAGAATCATTATAGAAATCAGAAGTATTCAGAACCAAAAATTAACTAAAACATTGTATATCAAAACTTTGTTATGCCACTAAAGAGGTTCTTAGAGGAAATTTTATCTTATTGTTGTTTTTTAGAGGAAACAACAGTCTTAAGTGGTTATATTAGAAAAGAAGAAATGTTGAAATAAATGAATTAAGCAGCCAATAAGAAGGAAAAAAAAACAAAAGCAAAAACAAAGCAAACCAACCAACCAACCAAACAAACAAAAAAACCCAGCCAAATAAACCAAAAATATCTCAAGGTAAGAAAATGATGAGGATAAAGCAAATTTCATAAAATAGAAAACAAATATATATGACTTAGTAGACTAATAAAATTTAGAAACCTGGAATCGTTTTTTAAACGGACACACTCCAGACAAAGCAGAGATTTACTAGAGTATGCCACAAAACACTTTTATTTAAATAAAGTTGAAAACTTAGATGAAAAAGGCAGATTCCTAAAAAATACAATGTAACAGAAATGACTAAGGAAGCTGCAGAAAAGCTGAATGGCTGTAAAACAATTAAAGACATTGAGCAGTAATTTAAACTCTTCTGAAAATGAAAACACCAGGTCCAGATAATTTTTAGAGGCAAATTCTATCAAATATTCAAGGAAGAGATAATATTAAGCTTACACACGTTTTTCCAGAGGATCAAAAAGAGGGAACACTTTCCAATCCATTTCATAAGACTTACATATCCTTAGTACCCAAGAAAGTAAAATTAAAGGCCAATCTCATTTACGATCATAGATGCAAAATTTCAAAACAAAATATTAGCAAACTAAACCTAACAATGTATTAAAAAATGCATCATGACCCATTTGTACAGGAATGCAAGGATGCCTTAACATTAGAAAACCTAATGCAACTTTCCATTAACAGATTCAAGGACAAGATATATGATCATAAAGGACAAAATATATGATTATATCAATATGATCATATCATATTAAGCATTTGGGGAAAGTAAACGTCCATTCGTGATAAATGCTCTTAGCAACCTTGGAATAGAAAAACCTTCCTTGACATAAAGGGTATGTACCAAAAATCTACAGCAAAAATCTTAATGGTGAAGCATTAGAACCTTCTCTTTAAAACCAAGAATAACACACAGTGTCCACCATTCCCACTTCCATTCAAGGCTATACTGTTGTCATGACCCTAGCCAGCCCAGGGAGAAAACCAAAAAACATAAAAATACAAGGATTAAAATGGAAGAAACAGGGGCTCCCCTGGTGGCGCAGTGGTTAAGAATCCACCTGCCAATGCAGGGGACATGGGTTAGAGCCCTGGTCCGGGAAGATCCCACATTCCGTGGAGCAGCTAAGCCCGTGCGCCACAACTACTGAAGCCTGCGTGCCTAGAGCCTGTGCTCTGCAACAAGAGAAGCTACTGCAAAGAGAAGCCCATGTACCGCAATGAAGAGTAGCCCCCGCTCACTGCAACTAGAGAAGGCCCACGTGCAGCAATGAAGACCCAATGCAGCCAAAGATAAATAAATAAATAAATAAATTTTTTTAATGGAAGAAACAAAACTCATTATTTGCAGGTTGATATGATTTGGGAAATCCAGAAGATTTCTCATTATTAGGATTGATGAGAGTTTAACCAGGTTGCTAGATTTCTGAAAATCAATTGCATTTCTAAACACCAGCAACAAAGAAATAAAATGTAATTTTTAAAAAAGATACTATTTGCAAAACAACAAAAATTAGACACCTGAGATAAAACAGAGTAAGAGCAAAAGCTAACAACTGAGCTAATAGCTGAGCATTGTGTCTCCCTATGAAATAGAAACTCTTATTAGCCCTGTTTTAACAGATGAGGAAACTGAGGCACAGAGAGGTTGATTTATCTAAGATCACACAATTAGTAAGCAGCCACGTGAAGGGTTAAACCCAGGCAGTATGGTCCTGGAGCCTTTGCTCTTAGCACCCCTCCAAGCTGCCTCCCTCTCTGCAAGATGGGCAAGGCCTTTACGTAGTTGTAGGCTATGTTGACCATGCACAAATATTGTTGTGAGATATTAAACAAGTAAAAGAGATACCATGTTCATGTATAAGGGAAACCCCACTATCAAGATCTCAATTCACCCTCCAAACTGATATACAAAATTAATACGACACTGATCAAAATTCCAATAGGATTTTCCATAGATGCTAATTCTAAAATTTAAAAGGAAGAGGACCAAGAAAAACAACAACACTCTTGAAGAAGAGAAATGAGGTGGGTAAATTAGCCTATCAGATATCCAGGTTTATTGTAAAGCAGTATTAGTTGAGGTAGTATGGTATTAGTAAAGGAACAGAAAGGTAGACCAATGGAACAGACCAGAGTGCCCAGAAACAATTTCACAATTGTACAGAAATTTGATAGAAGAAAAAGGCAGTATTTCAATAATTGGGAAAAGAAAAAACTATGAAATGGAAACAAAAATCAGATCCACACCTCACACCATATATAAAAATAATCTCCAAGTGGATTAAATACTTAAATGTGAAACACGAAATTGTAGCAGAAATATGGGACAGTATCTTTCATACTCTGAAGGACGGATTTCTCAAACAAGACAATGAAAACACTGAGAAATTCAATTATAGTAAAATTAGGAATTTCTGTTCATCAGGAGATACCATAAAGAGAGTTAAAACACAAATCATGAACTTGGAGAAGATATCTGAGACTCAATACTGAAAAAGGGTCTAGAATATAAAGAACTCCTATAGCTCAAAATGAAAAAGACTGACAAATCAACAGGAAAGTGGGCAAAAGATATGAACAGATATTTCACGTTTCCAGAAGAGGAAACACTAATGGCTAGTAAATACACAAAAATATGCTCACCCTCATTATGAATCAGGGAAATGCAAACTGAAATCAAAATATCATTTTACACTCACAAAATAGGCAAAACTCAATGTGGCTGAAGATGTGGGGCGACGGGAATTCATATGCTGCTAGTGGGAGTTTCAACTGGTACAATCACTCAGGAAACTGTCGGGTATCATCTTATGAAGCCAAACATGAGTGAAACCCATGATCTAGCACTTTCACTCCTGGAGAAACTCCTGCCCTGTGTACCAGGAGCCACATCACTGGCTATGTGACCTTGGGTGAGCCACTTCATCTTCCTATGCCCCTGTTTCCTCATCTGTAAAATGAGGATTGTACTACCAACTCACAGAGTTGTTGTCAGGATTCATATACATAAAAGCACTGAGAAGAGTGCCTGGCCCATCGTAAGTTCGCTATAAGCTAGCTGGGCTTTGGGTGGATGGACTGTGGTACTGTTTACTGAGATGAGGGAGTTGGGGGCAAGTTTTAGGGTGAATAGGGCAGAAAAGTCAGGACATTGTGAAGTCTGAGATAGCTTGAATATCCAAGTGGAAACAATAACTAGACAGCTGGCTATATGAGTCTTGAGCTCAAGGGAAAAATTAGGCTAGAGATACAGACTTAGGAGTCCTGGCATAAAGATGATATATAAAGCAATGGGAATGGTTGAGATCTTCCAGAGGAAAGTTCAAATCAGAAAGAAGGCCAAGGATGGAATCCTTGGCGTTCCGACGCATTAAAGTCTGGCAAGGAGAAAGGTCCAGTAAAGGGGACGGAGAAGCTGCCAGTGAAGTAGGAAAACGATGTGCCTGCATGAACCTAGGGAAGAAAGTGCCTAAGAAGATGTGTCAGACGCTGCTGAGAAGCAGAGTAAGCTGAGGAGAGAAAACTAATCACTGGATTTAGCAAAATGGAGAATACTGGTGACCATATTAGTCATTTCAGTGGAGTAGTAAAAACAAAAGCTTGAAGTATCCTTTCTCCTGAGAAATATAAGCAGTTGTAGATGGAGCTGAGGATGGAGGAGAAAATTTTGAGCTGGAGAAAGAGCAACATGGTACAGAAGGAGGAACTTGGTCTCCATACTGACCAGTGTGAGTCTAACAATCCCCATTTTCTAGCATTCAGCTGCTTGGGAAAACGTTGGGGCCAAGTGGTCTCATCTAATGTCCCCTGTGGTTCTCAGAGTTCCCCTGGAAAAAGAGAAAATAAGTTTTATCTGAGAATGTGGGGAAGAGAGGTGACTGGAGACCTGAAATGGAATAAGTCAACCAAATAGAAAAGATTTATTTTAAAGTAGCTCTGGTGTCACTCTAGAATTATATACAGGAAAAATGATATAGCACACAAGTGCCCAGAAAGTTTCAGTTGTGTCCTGCCATATCATTATCCCAGGGTCATTACTATTTTTGAAATCACACAGATGAGGAGCTGATCTGAATTTCCTCTGTAATAAGCCTTGACCGAGAAAGTGAATAACACACAAGAAAGAAATCTTTAACTCTGTAAAGTTCAAAAGAAGCACAGTAACAGCAGGAGGCTGAAACCAGAGATCGCTGCTCTTATCCCTAGTTATGGAGGTGTCACAGCCATCCAGATGCTGCAGCTTCACACGATCTGAAGAGCCAGGAAGGAAACACCCAACTGCTAGCGTGGCTCCTTCCCTTTCTCATGTGCCTTCTCTTGCCTTTATTCCCCTCTCCCAACATTCAGCCTCTGACAGATTCTTACAATGTTTAAACAAACAAAATAAGAAAACTGTGTAATCTGGATTCAAGGTGGCTTTCTCTACAGAGATAATTAACATTTTAAAAAGTAGGTCATGTTGGGGGCTGAAACAGCTTGCCATTCTACCTTCAAATATATATATATATTTTAAATGCTGCATAACCAGCTGGCTTCTTTTTTTCCAGAGATAATTCCATCTTTCTCTAATCTCTCTATCTATCCCACCTCAAGGCAGGACCCACATTTGGCTCCAGAAACAAACAGCTGCTCTTAGAGGTGAGGTAACAGGATAATCCTTAGGCATTCTTGATAAAGGACTTCACAGAGAGGAATTACCATTATCTTAGAGTTTGAAACCACAGAGCTTCAAATAAGAATATTCTGCACGTCACAGTTTTCTATTCACAGAGCTACCACCTTGAAAAGAAGAATGCTGGGATTTGAATGAGCATAATACCTGAAGCACACATTTTAGACCTAAGATCAGAATTTAGCTTTGGATCAGAAATGTTAGAAGCAATAAACTAAAAAATAAAATCAAATAAGCCTGGTCTCAAAGCAATTACAAATGTTGAGTGGGACTGAGATATTGGGATATGAAGACAATCAGGTCAGACTTTACCAACAACTATTTTCAAAGGAAGAACTGTAATCAATTATCTGTATTAATAAGAAATAAAATTAAGTTGTGAGTATCTTTTTTAGTACAGTTTTTTAGTTATTCTCTAATGGCAAATTTAATGGCTATGCTTATGTTTACCTGATTCAATCTCTCCTTCTCTCTCCAATTCTACAAATAAAAAGGGTCATTTAACATAGAGAACAGATTTGTGGTTGCCAAGGTGTGCAGGGGGGATGGATTGGGAGTTTGGGATTAGCAGATGCAAACTGTTATATAGAGAACGGATAAACAACATGGCCCTACCGTACAGCAGAGGGAACTATAATCGATATCCTGTGATAAACCATAATGGAAAAGAACATGAAAAAGAATGTGTATACATATATGTATAACAATCACTTTGCTGTACAGTAGAAATTAACACAACATTGTAAATCAACTATACTTCAATAAAGTAAATTTTTTTTTTTAAAAGGGTCATTTTGGGACTTCCCTGGTGGTACAGTGGTTAAGACTCTGCGCTAATAATGCAGGGGGCCTGGGTTCAATCGCTGGTCAGGGAACTAGATCCCACATGCATGCCACAACTAAGGAGCTGGTGAGCTGCAACTAAGGAGTCTGTGAGCTGCAACTAAGGAGCCTGGCTGCCGCAACTAAGACCCGGCACAACCAAATAAATAAATAATTAATTAAATAAAAATGGGTCAGGCTTCCCCGGTGGCGCAGTGGTTGAGAGTTCGTCTGCCGATGCAGGCGACATGGGTTCGCACCCTGGTCCAGGAAGATCCCACATGCCGCGGAGCGGCTAGGCCCGTGAGCCATGGCCGCTGAGCCTGTGCGTCCGGAGACTGTGCTCTGCAACGGGAGAGGCCACACAGTGAGAGGCCCGCGTACCACCAAAAAAAAAAAAAAAAGGTCATTTTATAATGCCTTTCAGAATTGTTTACATCTAAAATGATATATTTGACTCCTCCCATCCCAAATTTACTGCCTGTAAAATTTTAAGATACAACAGATGCACAAGTCTTAGAAAATGTACTTTTGTGTGTTTGCATAAAGTAATTTTCCCTGACAACTTCAAATATGTCTTATTTTCATTTGTGACTGTATTACTTTCCTAGGGTTGACATAAATTACCACAAACTTGGTGACTTAAAACAACAGAAATCTATTCTCTCGTAGTTCTAACATCCAGAAATCCAAAATCAAGGTGTCAGTGGAGCTGCATTGCCTCTGAAGTCTAGGGGAGAATCCTTCCTTACCTCTTACAGCTCCTGGTGGCCGCTGGCAGTCTCTGGCATGCCTTGGCTTGTAGACACATCACTCCAATCTCTGCCTCTTGTCTTCAAATAACCTTCTCCCTTGTGTCTGTCTCTCCTGTTTCTGTGTCTGAAATCCCCCTCTCCTTTCTAAGGAGACCAGTTATTAGACTGAGAGTCTACCCTAAATTTAGGATGATCTCATCTTTAGATCCTTAACTTAATTACAGCTGCAAGACCCTCTCTCCAAATAAGGCCACATTCACGGGTACCGGGGGTTAGCACACTGATGTATCTTTTCCGGGGGCCACCATTCAACGCACGACATAGACCACTATCCATCTGGCTGAGCTCCAAAAATAAAGCATGTTTGCCTCTCATGCTACTCGTCATATTCTGCCAAGAATCCAACCTGACTTGGGAAAAGCTATTATTTATAGGAAGTCAAGAGCGAATCCCTTGATACTGTGAATACTCACTTCCTAAGTTATCTATTTTTTTTTTAAAGAATCTTTTTTTTTTTTAAATTTATTTATTTATGGCTGCGTTGGGTCTTCATTGCTGCACCCGGACTTCCTCTAGTTGCAGGGAGTGGGGGCCACTCTTCGCTGCGGTGCACGGGCCCCCCACTGCGGTGGCTTCTCCCACTGCGGAGCACAGGCTCTAGGCACGCGGGCCTCAGTAGTTGCGGCACACAGGCTCAGTAGTTGTGGCTCGCGGGCTCCAGAGCGCAGGCTCAGCAGCTGCGGCGCACGGGCTCAGCTGCTCCGTGGCACGTAGGATCCTCCCAGACCAGGGCTCGAACCCATGTCCCCCGCATTGGCAGGCGGACTCCCAACCACTGTGCCACCAGGGAAGTCCCAGTTATCTATTTTTAAATTCAAATAAGTGTTCTCCTGTGGGAAGAAAATGTAGCCTATTGAATCTCCACTTTCTTATCTGGCTGAGCTTTCAAGTGGGAATTTATTCATTGGCCTAGTGAAATTAGATTAATAGGATCATTTTATTATCACTACCACCCACAGTATAGACATTCCTATTTTTCTTTTTTTTTTTTTAACTTTTTATTTTTGAAAATTAGGTCACATAGCTTTTTTTTTTTGAATTTTATTTTTTTATACAGCAAGTTCTTATTAGTCATCCATTTTATACACATCAGTGTATACATGTCAATCCCAATCTCCCAATTCAACACACCACCACCACCACCACCCGCCGCTGCTTTCCGGCCCTGGTGTCCATACGTTTGTTCTCTACATCTGTCTCAATTTCTGCCCTGCAAACTGGTTCATCTGTACCATTTTTCTAGGTTCCACATATATGTGTTAATATACGATATTTTTCTCTTTCTGACTTACTTCACTCTGTATGGCAGTCTCTAGATTCATCCATGCCTCTACAAATGACCCAATTTTGTTCCTTTTTATGGCTGAGTAATCCTCCATCGTACATATGTACCACATCTTCATTATCCATTCGTCTGTCAATGGGCATTTAGGTTGCTTCCATGACCTGGCTATTTTAGTGCTGCAATGAACACTGGGGTGCCACATCTTCATTATCCATTCGTCTGTCAATGGGCATTTAGGTTGCTTCCATGACCTGGCTATTTTAGTGCTGCAATGAACACTGGGGTGCCACATCTTCATTATCCATTCGTCTGTCAATGGGCATTTAGGTTGCTTCCATGACCTGGCTATTTTAGTGCTGCAGTGAACACTGGGGTGCATGTGTCTTTATTTATTTATTTATTTATTTTTGGCTGTGTTGGGTCTTCGTTTCTGTGCGTGGGCTTTCTCTAGTTGCAGCAAGCGGGGGCCACTCTTCATCGCGGTGCGCAGCCCTCTCACTGTCGCGGGCTCTCTTGTTGCGGAGCACAAGCTCCAGATGTGCAGGCTCAGTAGTTGTGGCTCACGGGCCTAGCTGCTCTGCGGCATGTGGGATCTTCCCAGACCAGGGCTCGAACCTGTGTCCCCTGCATTGGCAGGCACATTCTCAACCACTGCGCCACCAGGGAAGCCCGCACGTGTCTTTCTGAATTATGGTTTTCTCTGGGTATATGTCCAGTAGTGGGATTGCTGGGTCATATGGTAATTCTGTTTAGTTTTTTAAGAAACCTCCATACTGTTCTCCACAGTGGTTGTTATCAATTTACATTCTCACCAACAGTGCAAGAGGGTTCCCTTTTCTCCACACCCTCTCCAGCATTTGTTGTTTGTAGATTTTCTGATGATGCCCATTCTAACTGCTGTGAGGTGATACCTCATTGTAGTTTTGATTTGCATTTCTCTAATGATTAGTGATGTTGAGCAGCTTTTCATGCACTTCTTGGCCATCTGTATGTCCTCTTTGGAGAAATGTCTATTTAGGTCTTCTGCCCATTTTTGGATTGGGTTGTTTGTTTTTTTAATATTGAGCTGCATGAGCTGTTTATGTATTTTGGAGATTAATCCTTTGTCCATTCATTCGTTTGCAAATATTTTCTCCCATTCTGAGGGTTGTCTTTTCGTCTTGTTTATAGTTTCCTTTGCTTTGCAAAAGCTTTTAAGTTTCACTAGGTCCCATTCGTTTATTTGTGTTTTTATTTCCATTACTCTAGGAGGTGGATCAAAAAAGATCTTGCTGTGATTTATGTCAAAAAGTGTTCTTCCTATGTTTTCCTCTAAGAGTTTTATAGTGTCTGGTCTTACATTTAGGTCTCTAATCCATTTTGAGTTTATTTTTGTGTGTGGTATTAGGGAGTGTTCTAATTTCATTCTTTTACACATAGTTGTCCAGTTTTCCCAGCACCACTTATTGAAGAGACTACCTTTTCTCCATTGTATATAGCCTTGCCTCCTTTGTCATAGATTAGTTGACCATAGGTGTGTGGGTTTATCTCTGGGCTTTCTGTCCTGTTCCATTGATCTACATGGTGCCAGTACCATATTGTCTTGATTACTGTAGCTTTGTACTATAGTCTGAAGTCAGGGAGTCTGATTCCTCCAGTTCCGTTTTTTTCCCTCAAGACTGCTTTGGCTATTCGGGGTCTTTTGTGTCTCCATACAAATTTTAAGATTTTTTTGTCCTAGTTCTGTAAAAAATGCCACTGGTAATTTGATAGGGATTGCATTGAATCTGTAGATTGCTTTGGGTAGTATAGTCATTTTCACAATACTGATTCTTCCAATCCAAGAACATGGTATATCTCTCCATCTGTTTGTGGCATCTTTGATTTCTATCATCAGTGTCTTATAGTTTTCTGAGTACAGGTCTTTTACCTCCTTAGGTAGGTTTATTCCTAGGTATTTTATTCTTTTTGTTGCAATGGTGAATGGGATTGTTTCCTTAATTTCTCTTTCTGATCTTTTGTTGTTAGTGTATAGGAATGCAAGAGATTTCTGTACATTAATTTTGTATCCTGCAACTTTACCAAATTCATTGATTAGCTCTAGTAGTTTTCTGGTGGCATCTTTAGGATTCTCTATGTAGAGTATCATGTCATCTGCAAACAGTGACAGTTTCTTTTCCAATTTGAATTCCTTTTATTTCTTTTTCTTCTCTGATTGCCGTAGCTAGGACTTCCAAAACTATGCTGAATAACAGTGGTGAGAGTGGACATCCTTGTCCTGTTCCTGATCTTAGAGGAAACGCTTTCAGTTTTTCACCATTGAGAATGATGTTTGCTGTGGGTTTGTCATATATGGTCTTTATTATGTTGAGGTAGGTTCCCTCTATGCCCACTTTCTGGAGAGCTTTTATCATAAATGGGTGTTGAATTTTGTCAAAAGCTTTTTCTGCATCTATTGAGATGATCATATGGTTTTTATTCTTCAATTTGTTAATATGGTGTATCACACTGATTGATTTGCATATACTAAAGCATCCTTGCATCCCTGGGATAAATCCCACTTGATCATGGTGTATGATCCTTTTAATGTGTTGGATTCTGTTTGCTAGTATTTTGTTGAGGATTTTTGCATCTATATTCATCAGTGATATTGGTCTGCAATTTTCTTTTTCTGTAGTATCTTTGTCTGGTTTTGGTATCAGGGTGATGGTGGCCTCATAGAATGAGTTTGGGAGTGTTCCTTCCTCCACAGTTTTTTGGAAGAGTTTGAGAAGGATGGGTGTTAGCTCTTCTCTAAATGGTTGACAGAATTCACCTGTGAAGCCATCTGGTCCTGGACTCTTGTTTGTTGGAAGATTTTTTTTTTTTTTTTTGCGGTATGCGGGCCTCTCACTGCTGTGGCCTCTCCCATTGCAGAGCACAAGCTCCAGACGTGCAGGCTCAGCAGCCATGGCTCACAGGCCCAGCCACTCCGCGGCATGTGGGATCTTCCCTGACTGGGGCACGAACCCGTGTCCCCTGCATCGGCAGGCAGACTCTCAACCACTGTGCCACCAGGGAAGCCCCTGTTGGAAGATTTTTAATCACAGTTTCAATTTCATTACTTGTGATTGGTCTGTTCATATTTTCTATTTCTTCCTGGTTCAGTCTTGGAAAGTTATACCTTTCTAAGAATTTGTCCATTTCTTCCAGGTTGTCCATTTTATTGGCATAGAGTTGCCTGTAGTAAGTAGTCTCTTAGGATGCTTTGTATTTCTGCGGTGTCTGTCGTAACTTCTCCTTTTTCATTTCTAATTTTAGAAATTTTTGATTTGAGTCCTCTCCCTCTTTTTCTTGATGAGTCTGGCCAATGGTTTATCAATTTCGTTTATCTTCTCAAAGAGCCAGCTTTTACTTTTATTGATATTTGCTATTGTTTTCTTTCTTTCTATTTATTTCTGCTCTGATCTTTATGATTTCTTTCCTTCTGCTAACTTTGGGTTTTGTTTGTTCTTCTTTCTCTAGTTCCTTTAGGTGTAAGGTTAGATTGTTTATTTGAGATTTTTCTTGTTTCTTGAGGTAGGCTTGTATAGCCATAAACTTCCCTCTTAGAACTGCTTTTGCTGCATCCCATAGGTTTTGGATAGTCATGGTTTCATTATCATTTGTCTCTAGGTATTTTTTTAATTTCCTCTTCGATTTCTTCAGTGATCTCTTGGTTATTTAATAACGTATTGTTTAGCCTCCAGGTGTTTGTGTTTTTTACGTTTTTTTCCCCCTGTAATTGATTTCTAATCTGATAGCGTTGTGGTCAGCAAAGATGCTTGATATGATTTCTATTTTCTTAAATTTACCAAGGCTTGATTTGTGACCCAAGATGTGATCTATCCTGGAGAATGTTCCGTGCACTTAAGAAGAAAGTGTAATCTGCTGTTTTTGGATGGAATGTCCTATAAATATCAATTAAATCTATGTGGTCTATTGTGTCATTTAAAGCTTGTGTTTCCTTATTAATATTCTGTTTGGATGATCTGTCCATTGGCGTATATGAGGTGTTAAAGTCCCCCACTATTATTGTGTTACTGTCAATTTCCTCTTTTATAGCTGTTAGCAGTTGCCTTATGTATTGAGGTGCTCCTATGTTGGGTGCATATATGTTTATAATTGTTATATCTTCTTCTTGGATTGATCCCTTGATCATTATGTAGTGTCCTTCCTTGTCTCTTGTAACATTCTTTATTTTAAAGTCTATTTTATCTGATATGAGTATTGCTACTCCAGCTTTCTTTTGATTTTCATTTGCATGGAATATCTTTTTCCATCCCCTCACTTTCAGTCTGTATGTGTCCCTAGGTCTGAAGTGGGTGTCTTGTAGACAGCATATATATGGGTCTTGTTTTTGTATCCATTCAGCGAGCCTGTGTCTTTTGGTTGGAGCATTTAATCCATTCACGTTTAAGGTAATTATCGATATGTTTGTTCCTATTACCATTTTCTCAATTGTTTTGGGTTTGTTTTTGTAGGTCCTTTTCTTCTCTTGTGTTTCCCACTTAGAGAAGTTCCTTTAGCATTTGTTGTAGAGCTGGTTTGGTGGTGCTGAATTCTCTTAGCTTTTGCTTGTCTGTAAAGCTTTTGATTTCTCCATCGAATCTGAATGAGATCCTTGCCAGTAGATTAATCTTGGTTGCAGGTTCTTCCCTTTCATCACTTTAAGTATATCATGCCACTCCCTTCTGGCTTGTGGAGTTTCTGCTGAGAAATCAGCTGTTAACATTACAGGAGTTCCCTTATATGTTATTTATTGTTTTTCCCTTGCTGCTTTCAATAATTTTTCTTTAATTTTTGTCAATTTGATTACTATGTGTCTCGGCGTGTTTCTCCTTGGGTTTATCCTGCATAGGACTCTGCACTTCCTGGACTTGTGTGGCTACTTCCTCTTCCATGTTAGGGAAGTTTTCGAGTATAATCTCTTCAAATATTTTCTCGGGTCCTTTCTCTCTCTTCTCCTTCTGGGACCCGTATAATGCGAATGTTGTTGCATTTAATGTTGTCCCAGAGGTCTCTTAGGCTGTCTTCATTTCATTCTTTTTTCTTTATTCTGTTCTGCAGCAGTGAATTCCACCATTCTGTCTTCCAGGTCACTCATCCGTTCTTCTGCCTCAGTTATTATTCTGCTATTGATTCCTTCTAGTGTATTTTTCATTTCAGTTATTGTGTTGTTCATCTCTGTTTGTTTGTTCTTTAATTCTTCTAGATCTTTGTTAAACATTTTTTGCATGTTCTCAATCTTTGCCTCCATTCTTTTTCCGAGGTCCTGGATCATCTTCACTATCGTTATTCTGAATTCTTTTTCTGGAAGGTTGCCTATCTCCACTTCATTTATTTGTTTTTCTGGGGTTTTATCTTTTTCCTTCAACTGGTACATAGCCCTCTGCCTTTTCATCTTGTCTATCTTTCTGTGAATGTGGTTTTTGTTCCACAGGCTGCAGGACTGTAGTTCTTCTTGCTTCTGCTGTCTGCCCTCTGGTGGATGAGGCTTGTGCAAGTTTCCTGATGGGAGGGACCGGTGGTGGGTAGAGCTGGCTGTTGCTTTGGTGGGCAGAGCTCAGTAAAACTTTAATCCGCTTGTCTGCTGATGGGGGGAGCTGGGTTCCCTCCCTGCTGGTTGTTTGGCCTGAAGCAACCCAACACTCGAGCCTACCCGGGCTCTTTGACAGGGCTAATGGCGGACTCTGGGAGGGCTCATGCCAAGGAGTACTTCCCAGAATTTCTGCTGTCAGTGTCCTTGTCCTCACAGTGAGACACAGCCACCCCCTGCCTCCGCCGGAGACCCTCCAACACTAGCAGGTAGGTCTGGTTCAGTCTCCTATGGGTTCACTGCTCCTTCCCCTGAGTCCCGATGCGCACATTACTTTGTGTGTGCCCTCCAAGAGTGGAGTCTCTGTTTCCCCCAGTCCTGTCGAAGTCCTGCAATCAGATCCCGCTAGCCTTCAAAGTCGATCCTCTAGGAATTCCTCCTCCCATTGCCGGACCCCCAGGTTGGGAAGCCTGACGTGAGGCACAGAACCTTCACTCCAGTGGGTGGACTTCTGTGGTATAAGTGTTCTCCAGTTTGTGAGTCACCCACCCAGCAGTTACGGGATTTGATTTTATTGTGATTGCGCCCCTCCTACCATCTCATTGTGGCTTCCCCTTTGTCTTTGAATGTGGGGTATCTTTTTGGTGAGTTCCAGTGTCTTCCTGTCGATGATTGCTCAGCACTTAGTTGTGATTCTGGTGTTCTCACAAGAGGGAGTCTGTCACATAGCTTTTAAATTCAGAACTGCATCAAAGAGGGTGATACAGTTAAAGATCAAAATAGTCAAAGGAAACAAAATAGTTTGGTGAACAGCAAAGGATGGGACGTGTGGAAGGCTAAGATGGCCTATGATGCTTAAGAAATGCCATTCTCAAGGGCTTTGTTGATGGGTGAGCAAGAAAGTAGATGTGGCTAATGCAATTTGGCACTAATATCCCAATTGATTATGCATTGGTTTTGTTTACACATGTATACATTTTTTTAAAATATTCTTTTCCACTGTGGCTTATCCCAGGAAATTGGATATAATTCCCTGTGCTACACAGTAGGACCTTGTTGTGTATCCATTCTAAATGTAATTGTTGGGCTTCCCTGGTGGCGCAGTGGTTAAGAATCCGCCTGCCAATGCAGGGGACACGGGTTCGAGCCCTGGTCCAGGAAGATCCCACACGCCTCAGAGTAACTAAGCCCGTGCACCACTACTGAGCCTGCACTCTAGAGCCTGCAAGCCACAACTACTGAGCCCACGTGCCACAACTACTGAGTCCTGTGCACCTAGAGCCCATGCTCTGCAAAGAGAGCCACCGCAATGAGAAGCCCCTGCACCACAACGAAGAGCCCCCGATCGCCACAACTAGAGGAAGCCCGCGCGCAGCAACGAAGACACAACGCAGCCAAAAATAAAATAAATAAACTTATAAAAAATTTAAAAATAAAGTCATATGTCTTTTAGAGAAATTAGAGAAGAAAAAAGTACATAGCCTTTTACATTCACCATATTACTTCCCGTTTCTAGTGCTCTTCATCTCTTCCTGTAGATCTGAGTTACCATCTGCCAGTTCCCTTCGTTCCAAAAACTTCCTTTAGTGTAAGTCTCCTGGCAACAAATTTTGTTTTTGTTTTTCTGGAAATGTCTTTACCCCTCATTTTTGAAAGACAGTTTATCTGGATATTGAGGTTTTGGTTAATAGGTTTTTTTCCTTCAGTATTTGAATATATTTTTCCAGTGTCTTCTGGCCTCCGCTGTTTCTGATAAGTTAGCCATATTTGTAACATTGATCCTTTGTATGTAATGTGTCATTTTTCTCTGTTTTCAAGATTTTCTTTTATCTTTGGTTTCAGCCGTTTGGCTATGATGTACCTACAAGTGCTTTTCTTTGTGTTTATCCTGCTTAAAGTTCATTGAATTTCTTGGATATGTAAATCAGTGTTTTCTATCAAATTTACAAAGTTTGGGGCTACTAATTTCTTCAGATTATATTTTCTGTCCATTTTTCCCCTCTCCTTCTGGGACTTCAATTACAGCTATATCAGACTACTTCATATTGTCCTACAAGCCTCTGAGGCTCTGTTCCCTTTTCTTAAATATTGTTTCCCCTCTTTTTTGACCTGGGTAATTTCTATTGCTCTGTTTCCAAGTGCAAATTATTTTGTCTGTAATTTCAAGATTGGTGAGCACATCTAGTGAATTTTGATTTCAGTTACTTTCATTTCAGCCCTAAAGTTTCCTTTTTTTTCATAGTTTCCATTTCTTTGTGGCAATTCCTCTATCTGTTCACTTATTTTTCCTTTAATTCTCTGGTATTTTCTTATAATTCTTTGACCATATGTATAATAACTGGTTTGAATGAAGTCTTTGCCTACAAAATCCAACATGTGTACCCACGAAGACACTCAGAAGCAGTTTCTATTGATTGCTTTTTTTCCTGAGTATGAGTTACATTTTCCTGTCTCTTTATATGTCTAGTAATTGTAGGTTGAAAGCTAGACAATGTATATAAGATGTTGTAGCAATTCTGGACTCTGCTGTGTCCTTAAGGATTGTTGGGTTTTTTAAATTCTAGTAGGCAGTTAATTTGCCCAGATTCAGACTACATATTGGTCTTCCCCTGGTATGCAGCAGCTGATAAACCTGCTCAGTTCTTACAGCTTCTAGCTACTACTTTTTCAGACTGGCTCCCTGGGGTCTCCCCTGTACCTGTGTAATTTGGCAGACAGCCAAAGACCTGGGCAGCTTATACTCAGATTTGAGGGCTCACACTCTGCAATTTTTGTGTTTTTGTAATTTCCCTCTAATTTTCTAGCTGCTCTGCCAGTCTCAGGGTCTGTCTTCTGACACTCCAAGCCAGTAAGGCTCCAGCTTTCTCCTTCCTGAGCTGTGTAGTTTAGGAATTAACTCATCTTAAAAAAAAAAAAAAAAAGGCATCAAACTTACAGATCTCAGCTCGTATAGGTTTGCCTTTCAAGGACTGGTTCCTTCTTGCCTCTACTTGTTTGTTTGTTTTTTGTTTTGCTGGGTCCCTTGGTGTCTCTCCTGCACATTTGGAATTTAACAATTGTAATAGTTAATTTTATGTGTCCACTCGACTGGGTTAGGGGGTGTCCAGATAGGTGGTGAACCATTATTTCTGGGTGTGTCTGAGGGTATTTCTGGAACAGATTAGCACTTAAATTGGTGAACTGAGTAAAGCAGGTGGCCCTCCCCAGTGTGGGTGGGTATCATTCAATCCACTGAGGGCCTTAAATAGAACAAAAAGGTGGACGAAGGGCAAATTTGTTTTCTCTCTCTGCTTGAGCTGAAACATCCATCTTCTCCTGCCCCCGGACATCAGCACTCCTGGCTCTTGGGCTCTTAGACTCAATTCGGGACTTATACCATCAGCCCTCTGAACTCTGACTGAATTACACTGCCAGCTCTCCTGAGTCTCCAACTTGCGGACTGCAGATCGTGGGACTTCTCTGCCTCCATAACGACGTGAGTCAACTCCCATAATAAATTTCCTCCTATATAACTATATATCCTATAAGTTGTTTCTCTGGAGAATCCCGACTAATAGAGCAGTCAACAAGGGATTTGGGCAGCGTTTTTACTCAGATGTTGGGCCTCACCCTTTTTGCAGTTCTCTCTTGCTTCCAGGATCTCCCCGTATGTTTCCTCTGCCCTCCAACCCTGACCTCCCTTCTCTGTCATCTCTCACCGGTAAGGCTGCAGTTTTCCACTGTCACTTCATCCACTGTAGCCACCATGGGGACTGAAGCACACCTTTAGGCAAAAAACCCCCACAAACTTGCAAGTCTTGCTCCTTCCAATTACAACTTTTTCTCCTCCAGCTTCTGTCTGCTTTTGGGTGCTTTTAGTAGTTTCTTTTATTTTGTCCAGATTTTCTAATTATTATCTGTGGGAGGGCTTGCGCAACCACTTCACTCTACCTCCTCTACTGGAAATTTCCTAATCCAACTGAGAATAATTTACAACTCAATATACTTTTTAGATTTTTTAAAATAACACCTTACCTTTAAAAAGCATAGTGCTATACAAAATATTTATAAGTAATAAAAGTTTTAAAATAATGAACAACAATCTCACTAGTAAAGACCTAATTGTCTTTAGAAAATTTAAGTCAAGCAGTCCATGTGTTGCATGTAATAAAGTCAAAGGCAGAAAAGGCCTGGGGCAGTTCTTCCTATTTTAATGAAGAGGAAACATAAAGTGAAAAAAAAAAAAAAAAAAAAAGAAAGAAAGAAACAAAGAAAAAGAAAAGCCCAGGGCCCAAATTAAAGAAGCTAGCAACTAGAATTCTGATTCTAGAAAATGAATCCTTTTCCTGCCTAGGAGTCACCACAACTCAGTCTGTTCTACACTTAGCAAATGAAGGACATGGGAAAAATAAAGCTCTTCTTTTGTTTTGGTTTTGTTTTGCTTTATTTTTGATAGTCTCAATGGTTATTTTGGGGGGAGGAGAAAGAATGTGGGCTGAATAACTGTTCAACATTTACAGTACTGGACTCCAACTGCTGTATGGAATAATGAGATGTTATATGTCTCAAAGTGTAAATATTTACAGATGGTCTGCTATAAGCAATGCATATATGTAATAGGAACAGAGAAATGGGATGGAAGAAAAGTGAATCATGTGAATAAGATCAGTTTTGCTCCCAAAGATTTTTATGATGTACTAAATAGACATGTAAAGAAAAAAAACAAAAACAGAAGAGGAGAGACACAGGAGGTGAAAGGGAGGTAGACAGTTAAGTGCTGCTTATAGACTAAGTACCTGATTTAGTAAATCTCACAACTCCAAATCACAGTTAGTGTTATGCTATGAGTTACTTCTGTCTGTGTGTGTATGTTTACGAAGTATTACTGATACACTGTAGAAAAAATATTTAGTTTATTTTGGAAATATATAGCAAAGTGAAAGAAACATCCCTATAAACCTCCAAGGAAGATCACTGTTAAAAATACAAGGGAAAAAAAAATGTGTGTATGTGTGTCCACCAACCTTTGAGCATATACTTCTGTGCTTCTTTTGCTCTCTCTTTTTAAACAAATCCTGTTGTTCATATTTTACAACTTACATTAAGGGGACACCCTTCCATGTGAGTAATTTTCCTGGACTAAATCTGCAGAATCTGTCTCCTCCGTGATGTGCAGCCATGATGCTTCTACTCAGGTGCTTTCTTTTCTTTCAATTCTTGTTTCTGCTGTTAGACCTGACTTCTTAGGGGTTGCCCCTGTGTCTACAAGGTTTAGTGATCAGCCAATGATTGGTTAAAGGTCGTGCTCACACATCTGAAGTCAGCGAGACTTCCAACCTCTGCACATTGATTTGTGTAGGGTTAAGAACACACAGTTCAGGTCTGCCCCAACTGTGACTTTCTCCCGGGGCCTCCTGCATCTCCTCTGTACATCCATTCAGCTGCCCAGCCGACCAGGGCTGTGTGGTTAGCTTGTGACCCGTCTAGTCTTACATGTGTGCACGGCTTCCAGTCAGTCAGGAATGTGTGGAGAGTTTTTCAAGCCTGTCTGTGGCTGTCATTTCTAGGACCTCTACTAAGGTTCTGGCTAGTCCACAGTCCATTGTTTGACCCAAGTGGGGCAGCTAGTTAGGCTACCAGAGCTGCCTGTTGCTTGCCACCGAGATCATAACTTTTACTGACAATGCCAGTGGGCGTGGGCTTTTCACCTTCTGCTCCAAATCAGGTGCGCTTCCTCTGGCAGCCAGTTGCTAGCTTTTACGGTCTGCCCAAACCCCACCCCCCACGATGGAACTACTACATTAATGGGTTGGGGGTGGCAGGGAGTAGTCCCAGGCTAAGAACATCAAAAACTCCCACTGTCCTTATCTGAAGTTCAGCAGTTTCTTATGGACAAATGCTTCTCAATTTGCTGTTGGCATGTGTGCTCTTTCCTCAGACCTGAAATGGTTGTTTTTGACAACTTTGTCCAGTTTATCATTGTTTTTCGAGGAGAGATGTGCAGAATTCCTCACTCCACTTACCGACGTTCTGCCTCTGTCCTCAGCTACTTATAAATCTTCTTTCATTTCAGTGTACCACTCGGCCACATGACATAACACCACATTGTAAGTCAAATACGGGATCATAAAGGAAAGTGAGCATCCTTCATGCCCAGCTGTCTTCCTAACGCTATTACAAAGAAGGAGCAAAATATAACGTTTTTAAAGATGGCTCTATAACTCTACCTGGTCTAAAAGTAAACCAAATGCCTGTGTTTCCCTCAAGTCTTATCTAGGTTCCAGGAGCAGGTGTCACCTTGACTCTTTTATGGAAGAAAGTTGCTTGGCTACTTTTTGTTTTCCTTCCCTGTAAGTCACACATTCTCTCTATTGGCTGGCATCTCAAGTCACCGGGCTCCTGAGAGCTGGTTACCAGATCTCTAGTGAAGGCAGACTGCCCTGATAGCCTTCTGTGTTTATTTGTACCAGTAACAAACCTGGGATTTATTTTCCCTCACTCTAATAAACCTTGTTTCCTTCCTCAATGTGATACAGTTTCTTTTTGTAATAGAAACGGCTCCTATTGCTGTATCTTACCCTACTGAAACTGCAAACTATCACATGGCTTGATCTGGTCATTTAGCAAACAGGTATTATTGTTACTGTTTGTTCTTTTTCTTAGAACCCAACTCAAGAAAAAACTAAATAGACACTTCCCTGGAAGTCCAGTGGTTGACTCCCTGCTTCCAATGCAGGGGGTGCAGGTTCGAGCCCTGGTCAGGGAACTAAGATCCCACATAACGCAGGGCGCAGCCAAATAAATAAATTACTTAATTAATAAAAAAGGAACAGTTGAATACATTAAAAAAAAAAGAAAAAGCTAAATACAGTCAGTTATCAGTCAGAGGCAGACAGGAATCAAAGTTCAAGGATTTCTGATTCTTAGTTCTACAGTTACGCGCCTCCCCAAACTAAAGCATTCTTCCATATTGTTGCTACGTTGACACTGAGTTTGTGAAAGAGCATTTATTCCACACGACCCACCCTCAAGTAACTGCAAATGGCTTTTGAAACTTTCTTAAAATGCTTTTTCCTCACAAAAGTCTGCAGCAGTACATGGCTTCCCAGACTGAGCATTATATGTTAAATCAGGGCAAACATAATGGCAAAGGGAATTTCTCACTCATTGCTTCTCTTGGGTTGGTGGTACCACGTGACAGGCTGACGCAAGAGAGAAGAGCAGTCACTGGCCTGACCTGATTCAATCTAGCCGAGGACACACAGTGAGGGCATCGGCGGTGAGATGACCACACACCCACTGCCCCTCACACTTAGCGGCTGCTCCAGGATGCTAGCCTCACCAGCGTGGGAGTGAGGAATACGCCACCCGAGGAAGGTGGAAATGCTGCAGATCCTGTCTCCTCCAGACAGCAAGAGGTTTTAAGTAATCCACACGGCGTCCCTGGAAGTCAGCAGTCCATTACAACTGGAGTTAACTGATAAGGTGGGGTGGATTACAAGAAGGTAATTCAATTGCAAGACTCTTGACAACACCATAATCTAATACTGCTCGGTCGGTCGGGAAATCACTCCTTTTGTTTGGCATTTTCATTAACAGAACCACCTGACTGCAGTTTAAAAAGCTGCATTAGGAAGAACAGCCTCTCATACGGTCTTAAAGAAAAAATTTATTTATTTGGTTGCGCCGGGTGTTAATTGCAGCAGGCGGGCTCCTTAATTGCGGCACGTGGGCTCCTTAGTTGCGGCTCGCAGGCTCCTTAGTTGTCGCATACTAACTCTTAGTTGCGGCATGCATGTGGGATCTAGGTCCTTGACCAGGGGTCGAACCCGGTCCCCCTGCATTGGGAGCGTGGAGTCTTATCCACTGCGCCATCAGGAAAGTCCCTCTCATACGGTCTTTACTGGATAGAATGACCTGACCCACCTATAAATAACAGAATTTCTAGTCAAGCCACACAGCTGGAGTCAATGTAGGCTAAACGTTGGTTTGTGAGTCATTCTGTTTTCTCAGTGATGGCATTCCAGATACAAATACCATTTATGGATTTTGGGTTTTTCCAGTGAAGGTGGCTAACATGTAAGGGGACGGAATATAAAAACCCTGGACATCATTCAGATCAACACAGTCTCAGGGCTGTTCTAACAGGAAAAGCAGTGTTAGACGGCAGCTGACTCGAAACTTCCCCTGCTCTTTCTCTTCATGAGTTCCATTCCCATCTGGTTTAAACTAACGGATCTGAATTATAGAAAGTGTCAGGTGTACATCTGACAGAAATTATCCACTGCCTCTTTTTTCATAAGATGCTGATTCGTAAGAGATGAGCACATTCTACCTGGGTTACAGAAAAACAATCCCCCTCTCTCTCTCTCTCTATATATATGTGTGTATATATATATATACACACACATATATGTATATATATACACACATATATATGCACACACACATATATACATGTATATACACACATACACACACACACACACACACATATATATATATATACAGTGTTTTATATATATATATACACACACACAGTGTTAATAACATTAGGGATGAGAAAATACTTTCCAAATCCACCAAAACAGAACTGAAAGGTATAAAAATAATAATATTGCATTAAATATATAAAAAGTTCAAGATAAATACATTTCAAGGCTTTCTAAAATGGAATAACATTGCTGCATAACAGACAACAATATGTATAATGTACATAAAATAATGAATGTGATGAACGTATTCTTTGCAGCATTGTTTGTAACAGCAAGAAAGGGGAAACAATTTAAGCTTCTTTCCTTGTTTCCTGAAGTAGAATCCATGAAGAACTTCTCCAGACATTCCTAACCAAAACCCTCTCATACTTTAGAAAGAAGTTAAGAACTTAACTAGAGGCCAGTCAAAACTCTCCCTGTTTTTGTGTTCTGTAGCTGTAGCTTAGAAGCTTCAGCATCACTTCAGAGCCTGTTAAAATGCAGAACCCCAGGCCCTACCCCAGACCCACTAGATCAGAATCTGCATTTTAACAAGACACCCAGGAGATCTGTATACACATTAACGTTTGAGATGCACCGGCCGATAGCACATTTTCAATTAAGCTTTTAATACCATATAAGAGCTTGATTTTGAGCTCATGTTACAAGAGCCATCAATACAGAGGTGAAGGTTGGTTTCGTCAAATTCAAGGAGGCCTTTTTCGTCTGTGGTTTGGCACCACCTGAGCAACCAGTCAGTATTTGGGGCTCAGCACGTCAGACATGCTAAGGGCAAATGGTTCCATGATGTTCTCAGGTTGTAAGCATCAGTGTCACAACGGGATTTATTTAAGAAATTAATCCTAGAAGTCGTAACTTCTAAATGTCTGTTTCAGTGCTTCTCAAACGTTGGTGCACCTGGGAATCGCCGGGGGAACTTGTTTGCAAAGGAAGATAGCAAGGTCTCACCTCTCAGGAGTCCTATTAGTTCATCAGTAGCGACTCTAACAATTCTAAGAAACATGGCCTCAGGGCTGGGATTAGAAGGCACCTAGGGCACAAAATTTAAGGAAGTACTTATTCTCAGGTTTACCCAAGTGCAAGATTGCCACCTGAGCAAACCTCAGAGTGCCTCCTTAAATGGGGCATCCAGGGCATCTCGCTGGACTCCCCCTGGCCTCCGTCCTGTACAGGGTGAGTCTGTGGCCCAGCAGCACCAGCACGGTCTGGAGCCTTGTTAGAAATACAGAATCTTGGCCCAACTCCAGACCTACTGAATCAGAATCTGCAGATTGTCAAGATTCTCAGGTTATTCCTACGCATATTAAAGTTTGAGAAACAATGAAAATAAGGGATGCCCAAATAAAGTCTTGCAACAGATAGTAAAATCCTAAGCTCTTTCTAACACATCATGTTGCATCTCTGATACAGGAAAATGAGCAGTGGCTTTCCACTGATGTTCAAAGGACAGCCCTACACTGACCAATATTTTTGTCACTCTTTTCATCAATGGCCTGGATAATGACAGAAAAGAGATGCTTATTAAGCTGCAGGGGGCACAAAGCAAGAGGCTGCTGGAGCAAGAGGTAAGAATCAGGCCATCCTGACAGGCCAGATGACAGGCTGAACACTGAGCTATAATAAGGATAGAATAAGCTTGACATTTCAGCTAAAAATTTTACTAACGAAGGTATAAAATGTGTGATGGTTTGCCTGGCAGCAAAACATATGAAAAATCCTGGGAATAAGTCCAAAAGTATATTGTGAATTTAATACAATGGCATTTCAAATCAGTGGGAGAAAAATGAATCACTTAATAAATGGTACTGGAGTAACTGGGTGGCTAACTGGAAAAATAAATAAATTTGAACCTCTAACTCACATCTTATATCAAAATAAATTCCAGAAGGATCAAAGATTTAAACATAAAAACAAATCCATTAAAGTATGAGAAGAAAATACGAGGAAAATATTTTTAAAATAACCTCAAAGTAGGTGAGGTCTTTCTAAGCATGAACAAAATCCGAAGGATATAAAATCCAGGGGCTGTTTTTAAAAAGTTGATACATTTTATTACATTAAGAAAAAAAATCTGCATGGTAAACACCACTGTAAACAAAACCTGAAGAAAAATGACAACAGGTAGGGGAAATTTTACAACTCATATCAAAGACATAGGGCTATTTTCTTTAAGGTACAAAGACTCCCAAAATCATCAAGAAAAAAGCCCAATACACCAAAGGGAAAGCTCAGCCTGGAGAGACTAAGGAGGCTGAGAGCTGTCCTCCAATAGCAGAAGGGCATTCTTGTGGAAGAGTGAAAACATTGAGTCATGTGTTGCTATAAATGGCTCAATCGGGATTGATGGTGGAAATTCCCATGAGTTAAATGTCAGCTGAACATACAGAAGAACTTTCTAAGAATTAGGCCAAGGCTAACTGGCCAAATTTTAGGAAATTCTTGGAAGGGAGGACCAGGTAAGATGGGAAACTAAGCAACATGATCTCTGAGGTTCCATCAAACTCTGAAATTATGCAATTCTATCAAAGATTACATCACCTCTGGAAAAGTTAACAGCACAAAATCAAATAACGTTAGGCTCTCACAACTCCAAAAAGATTGGAAACCATGGTGCTTATCACTTGTAACTCTTCATTATAAGTACAATGTTCTCTCGGGGCAGGGGGACAGCGGGGAGGGTATAAATGATTTGTTGACTCCTGACTCCGTACTCAGGAGTATTTTGAGGGTTTTATGGCGGGGGGTTGGGCAAGCCTTCTTCATTCATTGCTCCTGCTCCTTCATTACTAAAAGCAAAAGAAGGGTTTTAAAAGAGAGTGAATTAGGGTTGGAGAGTTAAGTATGAGGTCTCACTAGTGTGGTTCTTTGTCGTATAAAAGCCGTAACCCACCACCCGTGAGAGATACGTCGACGTCAAGGTCACTTTCACTATAATCTGATTATGAGCTAAAAAGCACAAACAAATATGGTAGAAAAATTCAGCTTACAGACAGGATATAAACCAGCAGTGAGTTTTGCAAGTCAATTGGGTAGAATCTGAAACAGCACTAAAAATGTGGAGAGCCGGAGAGAAGGAAAGCTAAGAGGAGGCGGGTCCCTTGGCCAGCCTGTCAGTGCATGCACAGTGAACCCACAAAGTACCTGAGATATTGAGCATGGGCACCTTTTCCAAGTAGAAAATACCACTGGAATACTAGCAATTTATAAGGTAAAATAAAATGGAAGAACTGTTTTATTTACTTTAAATTCTAATACTTAAGACAAAGCAAATTTAGTTGAAGAAGGCTGAGACGGTGAACAAAAATGTGTTAAGGTTCTGAAGGGAGCTCCTAATGTATCTCTCAAGAGCTCCAGAAGTTGGCAACAGTGAGTCTCTATTTACTGTGGCATCTAATTTCACTTCAAAATCTGGCGCTGCTTTTTGCCTTAATAAGGACATGCCACTGAGTGCTTTTTAGCCGTGATGGGGGAAAGTTTTTAGTTCAAAAGTATAATGAAAAGATCCCCACAGCTCCCTCAGAAGCAGGCCCAGTAGTCCTGGCCCACCTGGCTCCCTCTGCTGATGGCTAGTCCTTCTGTCTAAGGCAGGATACAAGGGCCTCAAAGCCCTACCCCTTTCCACCTTTGACATGAGGGTTGAATGCTGTGTATCATGGCTTTTTGTTCATTTTGTTCTGAAATTAAAGTATGCAAAAAAAAAAAGAGTATAATGAAAAGAATGAGTGAGGACAAGAAATAAGATGCTTTTGAGGTAAGACAGCAGTAAATAAGAAGCCCAAAGAAGAGGCAAGAAGGCTTATCTGAAGCATAATTATCTAAAATGCAAGATAGAATAAAAGTGTGTATAGGGGTAGGGAGAGAATCCCCCACGAAGGTGGGAAAAGAGGAAGATGACACCGTGGCCAAGTTTCTCTACAGGCCATCAGGGGGCACCATCAGCCAGGACAACTCAGCCGCTCCAGGTGGCCGAGAGACACCTCTAACAGGACTTCCGATAGTTGTAGCATATTCCCAAACTGGAAAGCTACACTAATCTATCAAGCTTTAGAAATGCTTTCATAGCCAGGTAATCGAGAAAAAAATTAAAACAAACAAAACCAGTTATCTGCCATCTGTTTCTGTATTTGCTTATCCAAATCACAAAGGGCAATGATAGTGTCATTTGGTATCCAGAAGGAAGATGAATGCCAGGGAAGGCTGGAAAAATTTCTTCAAGGAGCTCCTGATGCTCTGAACCCTGAACCATCCCGGAGCAGCACACAGCGTGCTGAGGCCCCTCAGACCCAGGCTGCGGTGCAGGGGAATTAAGCGAATAGGGATTTCAGCAGGGCGCAGGGGTGAGAGGCCTGGAGCAGTGACCTCAAGGATAGATATGTTTCACGGATATGTTAAACCTAGCTTTTCATATCTCTGAGAAACGCAAATAAACATGGGGTATATTTCACAGGCGGCTGAAAAAGTAGGAGGTTAAATGTCTCGCTCGGTATCACACTTAACCAGGACAAAGATTACTGGTATAACTGTTTGGTCCAGTTTTTTTTTTTTTTTTTCCATTAGATGCCAGAGATTCACAATTGTTTTTTAAAACAAGGCAGAAAGTATTGCTTTAAGATACATTTAACAAAAAGGTCTGCTAAATATCTGAGCCTGGATAACACATACAAGCAAATCTGTCCCTTCGGGAGCTACTTTGTGTCGTCCTCATCCCTCAAACCTGCTGCCAGGCAAAATCTTTCCAAGACGTCTGTTGACCTATATTACTTTATATTATAAACCGTGAGACATACTGGCTGTTCCGATGATCTGTACTGGGGTTGACAGCATCCTTAACCCTAAGAGTCAGTCAACAGTGAGGCCTCCAGCAGCCACGAGAGAAGCCAAAGAGGAGGCCGAGAGGAAAGAAGGCTGAGGGTTCGTGCAGAGAGGAGAGAAGAGAGTATAAAAATGGAGAACACAGAAAACGGACAGAAAGGACAAAAGCTGGTTTAGTAGTTTAGACTACACAGAGTGCCCCCAAATTGTCTTTAGGTGATGTCCCTGGGTACTGACTGCTTTGCCCTGCTCCCGCAGTGGAATAGGAATAATTATTCATCTGTGCAATTTTAATAATACTGGCTTAAAACTTATATAACAAAACTACATGTTAGAAATATCTTTTTCTTTTTTTTTTCCTTTTAGTTCCCTGACCAGGGATTGAACCAGGGCCCTCGGCAGTGAAAGCCCAGAATCTTAACCACTGGACTGCCAGGGAATTCCTTAGAAATATCGTTTTTACATCAGATGCTTGGTGTTTAGGAGCTGGCCCACGGAAGGGAATGAGCTTTCAGAATTCAGGGAGGCAGCTTTACTCTGAGACAGAGGGTAGGGGGCACACACTGCCAGGTGGCTGCTAGGTGTTCTCATGTAATTTCATTTATTCCTCACCAAACACCAATAAGGTACGTGTTATCTCCATTCTATAAATGACAGAACACACCTAGGGAAGACAAGTGACTCACCCAAGGCCTCAAAACCAGTAAAGGGTAGAGCCAGATCCTCATCGAAGGCTCTAAAATGACAGCTGCCTTCCTCTCACTGAGAAGCAAAGAGCAGCTCCTCCAGCCGGAAGCACATGGGCCATTTACGACTCTGCAAGAGACGCTGCCTCGAAAGCCTATTCATTCATTCAAAACAGATGTCCTAACTGCCACCGTATCTAGAGCACAGCTGCAAATACCAATACAACCGTGAAGGAGAGACTCGGTGCCCTACTCTTGTAAAGCTAGCTGAAAAGCAGGGTGAGGTAGTGATGCAATGAATATATACAACAGACAAATAACACGACATGGGAGAGTAACAATGACTACCAAAAACATGACACAGGCAGGAGAATGGGGCAAGGGTCCTAATTCAGACTGAGTGGTTACGAAAGGCTACACTGAGGGGGTAACATAAAGCTGAGAACTGAAAGACAAGAACCAGCCATGCAAATAGCTAGCGGCAGAACATTCCAGGTCACATGCAAACGCCCCGAGGAAGAAACAGGCTCGGTATGCAACAAAAAATAGACCTGTTTGGCTGGAGCAGAACAAGAGATGGGGTTAGATGGATGCACAAGGATAGGTCGCGTCGGTCCTAAGGCTAAGGTAAACAGAGTTTGCATTTTATTCTGTGATTGGAAATGATCAGAGGTTTTTCTAAGCAGGGAAGTGACACCCTCTGACTGATGTTTGTGAAAGGTCCCTCTGGCTGCTGATGAACTGGGGGGAGGCTACACTGAAAGCAGGGAGGCCGGTGGGAAGGCCACCGCCGGCCTCCAGAGGACAGATGATGGCGATGTGGTTTAGGGCAGCAGCAGCGGGTGGAGCTGAAAAGACAGCAACAGATTTGTGCTCTATTCTGGAGTTAGAATGTTTAGGACTTGCTGATGGATTGGCTGTGGGTGAACATGAAAAAGGAAACAAGCAAAGAGGCCTCCTAGGTTGCTGGCTTAAGCAAAAGGGTGGATGGTGGTGCCCTTTTACTTAGATGAATAAAGACTGGGAGAGATTGTTTTTTTTTTTTAATGGGAAAGGGATAAAATAAAGAGATCTGTTTTAGCAATGTTAAGTCTGAGATATCTGTTAGATATTCAGATGGATCTATGAGGTAGGCAGCGGGTATACAAATTTAGAGATGCAACAATCAAACTGAAGATGCAAATTTAAGAGACACATGTAAACCTAATGTGTTTCTTCTAATTAGAAGAAAATATAGGGTAATTTCTTAGTGACCTGAGGATGGGAAAAGATTTCTTAAGATATCAAAAAGCACAAATCTTTATACTTGGAAAAACCAAAGAAAATGACATACTAAAACATAGGATTTCTCAGGAATTCCCTGGCGGTCCAGTGGTTAGGACTCGGCGCTTCCACTGCAGGGGGCCCGGGTTCAATCCCTGGTCAGGGAACGAAGATCCCGTAAGCCGCGAGGCACGGCCAAAAAATAATAATAATAAAATAAAATAAAACATAAAATGTAAGATTTCTGCTGAATAAAGGACACTATGAACAAAGTTAACAGATGGGCAAGGCCAGGAGATGACAGCTGCAACACTTATAACTGATTTAGGATTAATATCTAGACCATATAAGGAACTTCACTGGAAAAATGGGGAAAGGATATGACCAGGTCATCCATAAAAGGAAAATCCAAAGACTAGTATACACAGAGATTCTCGTTCTCACTAGCAATCAGGGAAACAGGAATTCAAACAAAATAACACGCTACGTTCGCCAAACTGACAAAAGTCTGAAAGTCAGATACCGCGTGCTGCACTATGTGGTGGGAATATAATGAGAGCAGTCATGCCACACTTAGTGAAATTAAATGTGAGTATACTCTGGGACCTAACAATTAGACCTGTTGGTATTTAGCTGGAGAAATTCTTGCTCAAGTCCCTAAGAAGATACACGTGAGGATTTCCATCAGAACACTTGTTTGTGGTGCAGGGAGCTGGAGAACAAACTAGGCGTCCATCACTAGGGGAAATAGATAAATAATATGTGGTAGATGCTAGTGATAAAATACAATAAAGGAGCTAAACACAATATAGAAACGCAACAACATGGACAGAACCTAAAAATGTAGTTTTAAATGAAAAAAGGATCAAAATGAGAAGTATGACATAATATTATTTAATATAAATTTACAAAACAAATCATACAAGGATACAAACATATCCAAGGATAAATACTGAACACATTATAGAAGAAGTTAATGGGAATGGGAGAAGAGATGGAAAATGACAATAATGAGAAATAATAACATGAGAGGGGTCTTGCAATGTCAGTACAATGTTGTATGATAAATTCAGCTCTGCACTTGAGATCTAAAAGGAAAAACAACAAATTTTACAGGGCAAAAGGAATGTTCATCTGTTCCAACTGTCTTTCCCAAACTGCATGACATTCTGTCAGTTGACTCATCTGACTTAACAGGTGATTAAGGGACCTGGGAGGGAGGAGGGCAGGCACCAGGGCACAGTGCAAATGGAGCCCCGCTGTATCCTGCACCCACCTTTATCACCACGGCATTCATTACACCACTGCAACTACATGCATCCACGACGAGCTTCCCACCCTGAGCGTTAGATTGCATTCACCCTCATAAACCCAGGACTCAGCACAGCGGCTGTTGCAAAGAATAGATTCAGTCACTGCTGACTGGCTGACCTCTTTGTTGCTTGGTAGACTGGATGAAAAATAAACCAAAATTAGAACTCAACTGAACCTTCTTGACTGTTATAATGTAGCTAAATGAATGTTCAATGAATGCTGACTGGCTATGGCTAGATGTCCCTCCCTGCATCATTTATTCTAGCATCAAAAGGCATGTCCATTTGGATGACAGACACATGAACAAACATATCACAGAATTCAAGTCGACTTTATGGCTGCAAGGAAACTCAGAGATGCTACAGCAAAATCAGAAATGCAAATGACAAAAGTTCATTTTAAGTGGGGGAAAAAAAGAGACGCAGCACAAGTCGGATGATTCCTGTTCCTGGCAGTGCTAGGTAGCATTAACCTCTGAAATGACCATTTGACCCTATATGTACAAAACGGAAAAACCCTTCTTACTCATTTTTAAGTCAGCTTGATTACAGTATAATTTATATATAATAAAATGCACCCACTTTATTTATTTTTGGCCACGCTTGTGAAATCTTAGTTCCCCAACCAGGGATCAAACCCAGGCCCCCTGTAGTGGAAGTGCTGAGTCCTAACCACTGGACCACCAGGGAATTCCCGAAACGCACCCATTTTTTTTTTCAGCGCATCTTTTTATGTTTAAAAAAGTTTTTTTAACATCTTTATTGGAGTATAATTGTTTTACAATGGTGTGTTAGTTTCTGCTTTATAAGAAAGTGAATCAGCTATACATATACATATATCCCCATATCTCCTCCCTCTTGGGTCTCCCTCCCACCCTCCCTTATCCCACCCCTCTAGGTGGTCACAAAGCACCAAGCTGATCTCCCTGTGCTATGTGGCTGCTTCCCACTAGCTATCTATTTTACATTTGGTAGCGTATATAAGTCCATGCCACTCTCTCACTTCATCCCAGCTTACCCTTCCCCCTCCCCGTGTCCTCAAGTCCATTCTCTACGTCTGCATCTTTATTCCTGTCCCGCCCCTAGGTTCTTCATAACTTTTTTTTTTGAAGATTCCATATATATGTGTTAGCATATGGTATTTGTTTTTCTCTTTCTGACTTACTTCACTCTGTACGACAGACTCTAGGTTCATCCACCTCACTACATGGCTGAGTAATATTCCATTGTATATATGTGCCACATCTTTATTGATTCATCTGTCGATGGACACTTAGGTTGCTTCCATGTCCTGGCTATTGTAAACAGTGCTGCAATGAACACTGTGGTACATGTCGCTTTTTGAATTATGGTTTCCTCAGGGTATATGTCTGGTAGTAGGATTGCTGGGTCAGATGGTAGTTCTATTTTTAGTTCTTTAAGGAACCTCCATACTGTTCTCCATAGTGGCTGTATCAATTTACATTCCCATCAACAGTGCAAGAGGGTTCCCTTTTCTCCACACCCTCTCCAGCATTTATTGTTTGTAGATTTTTTGATGATGGCCATTCTGACCGGTGTGAGGTGATATCTCATTGTAGTTTTGATTTGCATTTCTCTAATGATTAGTGATGCTGAGCATCTTTTCATGTGTCTGTTGGCAATCTGTGTATCTTTGGAGAAATGTCTGTTTAGGTCTTCTGCCCATTTTTGGATTGGGTCATTTGTTTTTCTGATATTGAGCTGCATGAGCTCCTTGTATATCTTGGAGATTAATCCTTTGTCTGTTGCTTCATTTGCAAATATTTTCTCCCATTCTGAGGGTTGCCTTTTCATCTTGTTTATGGTTTCCTTTGCTGTGCAAAAGCTTTTGAGTTTCATTAGGTCCCATTTGTTTATTTGTGTTTTTATTTCCATTTCTCTAGGAGGTGGGTCAAAAAGGATCTTGCTGTGATTTATGTTATAGAGAGTTCTGCCTGTGTTTTCCTTTAAGAGTTTTATAGTGTCTGGCCTTACATTTAGGTCTTTAATCCATTTTGAGTTTATTTTTGCGTATGGTGTTAGGAAGTGTTCTAATTTCATTCTTTTACATGTAGCTGTCCAGTTTTCCCATCACCACTTACCGAAGAGGCTGTCATTTCTCCATTGTACACGCTTGCCTCCTTTATCAAAGATAAGGTGACCATATGTGCATGGGTTTATCTCTGGGCTTTCCATCCATATTTTAATATAGATCAACATAGTTTTTGTGCCAGTACCATACTGTCTTGATTACTGTAGCTTTTTAGTATAGTCTGAAGTCAGGGAGCCTGATTCCTCTAGCTCCATTTTTCTTTCTCAAGGTTGCTTTGGCTATTTGGGGTCCTTAGTGTTTCCACACAAATTGTACAATTTTTTGTTCAAGTTCTGTGAAAAATGCCATTGGTAGTATGATACGGATTGCACTGAATCTGTAGATTGCTTTGGGTAGTATAGTCATTTTCACAATGTTGATTCTTCCAATACAAGAACATAGTGTATCTGTCCATCTGTTTGTATCACCTTTAATTTCTTTCATCAGTGTCTTATAGTTTTCTGCATAGAGGTCTTTTGTCTCCTTAAGTAGGTTTATTCCTAGGTATTTTATTCTTTTTGTTGGAATGGTAAATGGGAGTGTTTCCTTAATTTCTCTTTCAGATTTTTCATCATTCGTGTACAGGAATGCAAGAGATTTCTGTGCATTAATTTTGTATCCTGCTACTCTACCAAATTCATTGATTAGCTCTAGTAGCATCTTTAGGATTCTCTATGTATAGTATCATGTCTGCAAACAATGACAGTTTTACTTCTTTTCCAATTTGGATTCCTTTTATTTCTGTTTCTTCTCTGATTGCTGTGGCTAAAACTTCCAAAACTATGTTGAATAATAGTGGTGAGAGTGGGCAACTTTGTCTTGTTCCTGATCTTAGAGGAAATGGTTTCAGTTTTTCCCCATTGAGAACGATGTTGGCTGTGGGTTTGTCGTATATGGCCTTTATTATGTTGAGGTAGGTTCCCTCCTACTTTCTGGAGAGTTTTTATTATAAATAGGTGTTGAATTTTGTCAAAAGCTTTTTCTGCATCTACTGAGGTTATCACATGGTTTTTATCCTTCCATTTGTTAATATGGTGTGTCACATTGACGGATTTGCATATATTGAAGAATCCTTGCATCCCTGGGATGAACCCCACTTGATCATGGTGTATGACCCTTTTAATGTGCTGTTGGATTCTGTTTGCTAGTATTCTGCTGAGGATTTTTGCATCTATATTCATCAGAGATATTGGCCTGTAGTTTTCTTTTTTTGTGACATCTTCATCTGGTTTTGGTATCAGGGTGATGGTGGCCTCATAGAATGAGTTTGGGAGTGTTCCCCCCTCTGCTAGATTTTGGAAGAGTTTGAGAAGGATAGGTGTTAGCTCTTCTCTAAATGTTTGACAGAATTCACCTGTGAAGCCGTCTGGTCCTGGGCTTTTGTTTGTTGGAAGATTTTTAATCACAGTTTCAATTTCAGTGCTTGTGATGGGTCTGTTTATATTTTCTATCTCTTCCTGGTTCAGTCTCAGAAGGTTGTGCTTTTCTAAGAATTTGTCCATGTCTTCCAGGTTGTCCATTTTATTGGCATATAGTTGCTTGTAGTAATCTCTCATGATCCTTTGTATTTCTGCAGTGTCAGTTGTTACTTCTCCTTTTTCATTTCTAATTCTGTTGATTTGAGTTTTCTCCCTGTTTTTCTTGATGAGTCTAATGGTTTATCAGTTTTGTTTATCTTCTCAAAGAACCAGCTCTTAGTTTTATTGATCTTTGCTACTGCTTCCTTCATTTCTTTTTCATTTATTTCTGATTTGATCTTTATGATTTCTTTCCTTCTGCTAACTTTGGGGTTTTTTTGTTCTTCTTTCTCTAACTGCTTTAGGTGTAAGGTTAGGTTGTTGAGATTTTTCTTGTTTCTTGAGGTAGGATTGTATTGCTACAGACTTCCCTCTTAGAACTGCTTTTGCTGCATCCCATAGGTTTTGGGTCGTCGTGTTTTCATTGTCATTTGTTTCTAGGTATTTTTTGCCTTCCTCTTTGATTTCTTCAGTGGTCTCTTGGTTATTTAGTAGCATATTGTTTAGCCTCCATGTGTTTGTATTTCTTACAGTTTTTTTCCTGTAATTGATATCTAGTCTCATAGCGTTGTGGTCGGAAAAGATACTTGATACGATTTCAATTTTCTTAAATTTACCAAGGCTTGATTGTGACCCAAGATATGGTCTATCTTGGAGAATGTTCCATGAGCACTTGAGAAGAAAGTGTATTCTGTTGTTTTCAGATGGAATGTGCTATAAATACCAATTAAGTCCATCTTGTTTAATGTGTCATTTAAAGCTTGTGTTTCCTTATTTATTTTCATTTTGGATGATCTGTCCATTGGAGAAAGTGGGGTGTTAAAGTCCCCTACTATGATTGTGTTACTGTCAGTTTCCCCTTTTATAGCTGTTAGCATTTGCCTTATGTACTGAGGTGCTCCTGTGTTGGGTGCATATATGTTTATAATTGTTTTATCTTCTTCTTGGATTGATCCCTTGATCATTATGTAGTGTCCTTCTTTGTCTCTTGTAATAGTCTTTATTTTAAAGTCTATTTTGTCTGATATGAGAATTGCTACTCCAGCCTTCTTTTGATTTCCATTTGCATGGAATATCTTTTTCCATCCCCTCACTTTCAGTCTGTATGTGTCCTTAGGTCTGAATGAAGTGGGTCTCTTGTAGACAGTGTATATACGGGTCTTGTTTTTGTATCCATTCCGCCAGCCTGTGTCTTTTGGTTGGAGCATTTAATCCATTTACATTTAAGGTAATTATCGATATGTATGTTCCTATTACCATTTTCTCAATTGTTTTGCGTTTGTTATTGTAGGCCTTTTCCTTCTCTTGTGTTTCCTGCCTAGAGAAGTTCCTTTAGCATTTGTTGTAAAGCTGGTTTGGTGGTGCTGAATTCTCTTAACTTTTGCTTATCTGTAAAGGTTTTAATTTCTCCATAGAATCTGAATGAGATCCTTGCTGGGTAGAGTAATCTTGGTTGTAGGTTTTTCCCTTTCATCACTTTAAGTATGTCCTGCCTGCACCCATTTTTAAATGAACATTTTGATGAGTTTAAATGAATGCAGCTACCACTACAATCGAGACGTAGAACATTTCCATCACCTCAAAAGTTCCCTCATGCTCCTATGCAATCAGTCCACATCTCCACCCTGGCTCCAGGCAACCACTGATTGCCCTCTGTCAAGATACCCATCTTTATATTTTTTCTAGTATAAAAAAAGGTTCACTTAATATTTGGAAAATTTAAAACACACACACACACACGCACACACACACACACACACACAGTAGAAGAGTATAATGAAAGTGATTTACCCAACACTCAGCTTCAACGATTTTTAATGCATGACCAATCCTGTCTCATCTATACTCCTGCCCACGCCCCTGCATGGATTATTTTGAAGAAAATCCCAGACATTATTTCTCTTCACATGTAAATACTTCAGTATATATCTCTGAAGGATATTCTTTTAAAACATATCCATAATACCATTTTCACGCTTAAAATAATTAAAAATAAGCTTCTCAATACCATGAAATAATCAATCAGTACCTGCATTTCCCAGATTGCCTCACATTTTTTCCTTCATTATGTTTGTCTGAATCAGATCCATATATTACTATTGGTTCATTCATCTCTTAAGTCCCTTTTTATCTATAGGTGTCCCCTCCATCTTTTCTCCCCCACCCCCTTATAATTTATTTGTTGAAGAAACTAGTTTGTCCTATAAAGCACCTGCAGTTTGGAATTTGCTGACTGCTTCCCTAAAAAACATTTACCAAGTTTCTGTCCCTTGTATTCCCTACAAATTTGTAATAAGATCTAGAAGTTGTAAAAAATTCAGGTTCTGTTATAGCTGGCAAGGCTACATTATGGGCGGTATCGTGGACCTCTATCAGGAGACACATATCATGTCCCATATTCTCTTTGTCTCACGTTTTGAAAACCATAGGCTTTTCCTCAACTAATTGAAAAGAAAAGCATTTATGATAGTTTATAAGATTCATATAATCTAGAAAAGTGTAAAAGTATAGGACATCGACCCCCATTTTAACAGACTGATTCTGGACAGTGGTGTTCCTACAAAGGAAAAATAGGCTTTGAGTCACTGTCTCAGATGGTTCCATCCATCATATCCACCTATCACTTACTTGAAGTCACACACTGAACACACGCTGCCACGTCCGTCTTCTGCGCATGTCTTATCTCCGAGAGGAGAGGTGCAGAGGTGGCCTCTCCTCCACCCTCAACACTGGCTCTGCACACAGGTATCACCCAGGCAAGAGTGACCACCATATGCTTCTCCGCTGAGGAAAGGCCCTTCTCTATCCCTGATGAGGTCCGCCTCCTTCATCAGCTCTTTACAACCTTCCTCCAGAGCCAGCGACATCCAGATTTTACCAACCAGAAAACAGAGGTGCAGAGAAGAAATATGAAGAGTGAATCGGTGGAAGTTTACCATGAGAAATCACAGATCACTGGTTGTTCGGAGAAACCTGCTGAGTTGCACGTGTTTCTACTTTAATGCCTCCTCCTTCCCTTCAGGGAGATGCGTGAGTCTAAACAATCTGAGTCTCTGAGGGAAAGGGCTGTGGATGCTGTTTACACAAGGAACCAGAGGGCCCGGTAAAGTGACCTTCCTGCTCTCTTTGGCAGGGCAAGTCCCTGCTTGACAAGAACTAAGTTATCACAAAAGAGAATAAGAATCAGTTAAATTAAAGAGATAACCTGGGACATTTGGGATGGGGAAGAGGAAAGCAAGTTTACATTCCAACCTCACCCAAGTCCAGGGGAGAGGCCCACTGTTACTGAGCCATGCGGAGGAAGTTAGAGTCACTGGCAGGACGACTGGGGCCTCTCTCTTTTTCCCACTCTGATAAACCCTCAGCCACCTGCAGCACGATGTTGCACGAATAGCTACAGGGCCCTCCACTGCCAGCCACCTCCTACTCATCTCCGTGCTGGGCTGGTTCTTACTGCCTCCAGAAGTAAAAGTTAGAATATGATAATTATTGTGCCAGTAACTACTGCCTGGTAACGTAAGTTCCAGAAGCACAGGCCTCTGCTTACAAACAGCATAACCTTCAGTACAAAAGGATCGAGTTCTCCCTCATCCTGGCCCCCACCTCTGGACAAGCACAGATTAAATTAAGAATTCTCAAAATTCCCAACGGTGTCAAGCACATTTAAAGCTGCCGGGTCAAAGATCCATTTTTGCAGCAGACAACCACAAAGGATTTCAGTGTTACATACAGTGGAAATGATTGCAAGAAATTCTAAATATGGACAGACCAGTAATTTAAATTCTTTTTCTAATGGCTAATACTTCCTTTCCAGTTCAATATCTGATTCTAAGTCAGGCTCCAATTAAGGAAAGCAAGACCCAGTTTTCTGGTTCCACTGGGATTTACTTGTTCAGGGATTACCTGGCTGCATGTCCTAAGTCTGTTTCCAGTCAGTGCTCTGCTGGGAACCCTGTGGTGACTAACAAACGTGTTTCAGGAGAAGGAAACACCCTGATTACTAGCCGTCCAGGGCAAAGTAAAGCCCAAACAAGGAACTCTCACTCCTGGTCTGGTGCTTTCCCCTGCAGGCCACTACTGCTGCGTCAAACCAGCCGGCTGTGTGAAGCTGGTAAATCAACCTACCTAGGTTTTGATTTCCTTTCTTCTAGCAGCTTCACTCATAACAGCCAAAACAACCCAGAAGTCCACCGATAAAGAGACAGACAAGGAAAAACAACGGCCCCTCTTCCTCAACTGGATATTCTGGTGTCTATCTGTGACACCTGGAATGGCGACAGACCACCTGAGACCACGGGAGCAGCCAGGACAAGCCAGTGTTCTGGGGATGGCAGGGCAGGTAGAAAAAAAATGAACGTGGCTCCCCAGCTGCTGAATTAACCAGCTTTGGAGTCACCCTACCTCCAGACTTCCTGTTGTCTGAAATACTGCCTGTGTGTTTAAGTCACTGAGTTGGCTCTTCTGTTTTTCTTGAAGGTAAAAGCATTCCAACCGATGACACTTATTGACCTAAAAGGTTGCACACCACTAGCTACGTGCAGCAATGAAAGGCAGAACTGGATCTCTATAATTAAAACAAAAAAACAAGAAAGCAAAACGAAATACCCCATTCTTGTCATTAAAACATGAGAAAGGCTTTGGGACAGGTAAAGAGCAAGGTTACGAGGAAAAATACAGTAAGTGAATCCACACGTTTAACAATTCAATAAATAAACTTGGACCCGGAAACTGGCCTGTATGAACTGATTGTGCTTCATTTCAGAAATATTCATTAGAAGACGATGACTTTACATACAGTACTTATGTGTGCAACAATCCTCTGAGAATAGTCACACTATTCCTATTTTACAAATGAGAAAACTGAAGCACAGATAAGCTAAGTAACTGGCCAAAGTCACTCCATCCATGCACTTTTCTCCACCTAGAACTCTCCCCTTTCTGCCCTTCGCTAACTCCTACACATCTTCCAGGTTCCAACTTGAATAAACATCACTTCCGAGACTTCCCTGGTAAGCGCAGTGGTTAAGAATCCGTCTGCCAATGCAGACGACATGGGTTCAATCCCTGGTCCGGGAAGATCCCACATGCCACAGAGCAACTAAGCCCGTGCGCCACAACTACTGAGCCCACATGCCACAACTACTGAAGCCTGCGAGCCTAGAGCCCACACTCCGCAACAAAGAGAAGCCACCACAATGAGAAGCCCATGCACCGCAACGAAGAGTAGCCCCTGCTCACCGCAACTAGAGAAAGCCCGCGTGCAGCAACGGAGACCCAATGTGGCCATAAATAAATAAATTTATTAAAAAACAAAACAAAACAAAACAGAAACATCATTTCCTTAGAAGAAGGCTTCTTTGATGTGTCCAGACAAGGTCCAAAGCTCCTTGTACACTCCACTACATGCAATGCTCTACTGAAGCACTGTGTGTACTCGCGATTATGTAAATATTTGTCTTCCCCAAATGTACAGGATGCACATGCCCTGAGAACAGGTCTTTCTTGTCCACCACCACACGGCATTTCCAAAGCTGAGCAGAACACCTTGCCCTTAAGAGGCTCACAGTCTGAGAGACTGCAAATGAACAGTCCCTTCCAACACAATGCGGGAGGCGGACAGAGGTGTGCACAGGGCTCTATGGAAGCAAAAGACAGTGGGTCGGGGGGAGGCTTCATGGAGGAGAATCCCCCAAGCAGAGCCCTGAAGGACAAGGAAGTTGGAAGGAAAAGAACTGAGGACAAGGGTGTCCTAGGCGGACAGAGCATTAGGTATATCTTTAGAGAAGAAAGCGGCCATGGAATTTTAGGGGAACTACGAGCTCACTATGGCTGGAGTCTGAGATCAGACAGAGATAAATGAAGCTTGAGAGACAGCAAGATTCAGTTCGATATTCAGAGATAGCAATACGTTGTAAAGATCCCTAAAATAATCCAATAACAATGGATATGATGGAAGCGCTCACTGTACATCAGGCACCATGCTAAGTACCTCATATGTATAATTTCATCTTCACAACCACCCTGAGCATTATTACTCCCACGAGGAGGTAAGATCACACACAGCTAGCAAATGGCAAAGCCAGGCTCTGAACCGCAGCTGTATTACATGACTCCAAAGCCTGTGCTCTTAACCACAGTCTAATCCTTGTCTAGCTCACTGTGCACTGACATGATCTTATATAGTTGTATGTAATTCAAATAATTACCTTGATCCTACTAGGAGAGCTGGCTATTTAAGGAATCCCATGCCTTTTTCATTAAGCGAATCATAAACACAAATATTTCATAAATTGAGATTGTTTAAAATAAAGTATATAATTAGTGTTCAATAGACATTTTTTTTTTTTCGGCTGTGTTGGGTCTTCGCTGCTGCACACGGGCTTTTCTCTAGTTGTGGCGAGCAGGGGTTACTCTTTGCTGCAGTGCGCGGGCTTCTCATTGCGGTGGCTTCTCTGGTTGCAGAGCACAGTCTCTAGGCATGCGGGCTTCAGTAGTGTGGTGCGCGGGCTCCAGAGCGCAGGCTCAGTAGCTGTGGCACACGGGCCTAAATGCTCTGCACATGGGATCATCCTGGACCAGGGCTCGAACCTGTGTCCCCTGCATCGGCAGGCAGATTCTTAACCACAGTGCCACCAGGGAAGCCCTTTTCAATAGACTTTTTAAAATGAAGATCAAATGAAAATTATTCAGAGACAGAAAATGCAGTGTCTTGACTGATATTCCAATACTGTCTCTAGAATTACGTTACCTCTAAACCATCAAAAATTATGCTAAGCAAACACTAGAACTTCTAAGTCGCCTCATCAAAACTAACCTTCCTAAGGAGAATTAAACTTATTAATTAAACAACTCAATCAATTATTGAGAATGGGTGGAAAGAAAAGAAAGTAGCTAAGACAGAGGAAAGATGATATGACACACGAAATCTCTTTTCCCCACTATCATTTGCTTTAAGCATAGAAATTGTCACTGAATGTGTTTACAAGGCAAGATAAACAGTCTATGTGCCAATTCCAGTTAAAACATGAGCAGAAATTTTATCAGTTAGGGAAAGTCTTGGTTCAAAGAACTCAGTTTTTTCGGAAGCTGTTCAGCAAAAATGCAAATGTACTAAGTCACAGTTGATGGGCTATTAATAAATCATTAAAGCAAACTGCTGGGAGATCTTTGCTTTTTTAAATGTCTCATAATGTACAGTAAGAGTTCACAGACTGACAATAATTATCATAGTTATACCAGATTAAACATTTATTAGTGCCAGGAGTTTTAAGAACAAGTGCTCACTTCATTCTTACAGCCTCGCTTTCGTATGAGCTAACTAAGGCACAGAGAGTTTAGATCAATTGCTCAAGGTCACCTGGGTAGGAAGTGACAGAGCCAGGATGTACACACAGGTCTGTCTGATGCCGAAGTGCATGCTCCTTCCACCAAGCAGCATCATCTCTACTGGGCTGAAAGGTGCCTAGAGATTATCTGATTTATTCACCAATCAACCCTATCATTTAAAGAGACCTGTAGGGAGGGTAAAGGACTTTCCTTACTTAGGTCCTTTGGCTAGTTTACAGCACAACTGGGAGTGAACCCCAGATTTCCTACTCTGAGGCAAGCACAGTCTGTAATCATTTTGACTCATACCAGATACTTTCTTTTTGAGAAATATTAAAAATTTCCCCATGAAACAGACAAAACAAGAATGATACATGTAAATGCCTGTCACTGTGCCTCGAGCTACGGATGCATCATGTTTTCGTGGGAGACAGGACAAGAGACGCCTCAAACACTTCCTGTGCCTTACTTGCAACCAGCTAACAGCAGATAACAGGATTTCATGCATTCCTTTCCACCACCATCATTTTTGCTGCCTCCTGCCTTTCAGTAGGGCATTAAAAGCACGTTAGTGAGGGAAAAAAGCAGCCAATGAGCCTGGTGATGTTCCAATAAAGTTTAATATTTGGACTCAAAAATTTGAATTTCATATAATTTTCACAGGCCGTGAGATATTATTCTTGATTTTTCCCAACTACTTAAGCTACAGCTTTCAGGCTATGGAAAAACAGGTAGTGGGCCAGAGGGCATATGCTGACCCTGCATTAAAACAAAGAAGTAAAAGGCAGAAGTGATCAAAGGAAAAGCAGTTTGCAACAAGGCAAGGCTACGGCCTTTTTCTTGACTCAGTTCTGGACTCACTGATTCAGGAGGCCTTCTTGGGCCATCCCCCACTCCCACTTGGGGCAGGTGTCCCACTTTTGTGTTCTTACTGAAACTTGGGTCTATCTCTATCCTAACACTTACCATAATATATTCAATCAATCATTTGTATGTGCTTTTGTTTGTTTTCAAATCTGTATTCCTAGCCGATGTGGATGCTCAAAAATAGCGGGGGTAAGGGCGATAAGGAAAATAAAAAGGAATAAGCTCAGAAATTCTTATCTTTATACAGACACTAGATATCAGCACAGAGTCTTGACAGTGGTTCCATGACATACAGCTAAGGAGTTAAATCAGTGGTTCAGCTACTTTCTGTATCTGTTAGCAATCTATGTTGCTTATGCCCTATACATATGCACCAACCCCTCCATCTAGTCTCTATACTTATACCTCCCTCAAGCCAGGCATCCGACTAACTTGTTTAGACTAATCTGCATGAAAAAGATCCAAGCATAAATTTAAAATGACCACTGAGTCTCCAGAAAGGCTCGGGGTACCCTGGGGGTCTGCAGAACACAAATGGAAAAGCTACTGTCCTATAACACTAGCCTCAAAAATGAATGATGAAAAAAATTTAAAAAAATAAAATCAAAAAAATGAATGATGGCTTCAAATCGTTTGAAGAAAACCTGAAAAGCCACAATTACCAGATATAACGTGAAAATCAACATGGAAAAGTCTACTTCATCATTATCACATAAAGCATAAAAGAGAAACAAATATATTTCAATCACACGTGGTCGGGTGGATGACCCTGTACGGTGGGATCATTAACCTTCTCTGTGCCGGGGGTCCCTCTGGCAGTCCGGAGAAGCCAGCAGATCCCTGCTCAGAACAATGTTTTCCAATACATAAGACAGTATGCGTAGTTTAAAAAAGGAAACCAGTTATAATAATTAGCCCACACTACCTCCCCCGACACTTCCTGTCTCCTTTCCCTGCTTTATTTTTTCTGCTTAGTGTTTGTCACTATCTAACACGCTATGCGTATTTTACTTCTGTTCTCTTATTTAGTAGATGTCTTCCCAACTAGAACCTTGTTCCCATGAGGGCAGGCAAGTTTATCTATTTTGTTTACCACTCTATTTCCAAAACCTACAGAATGCCTGGTAGCTAACAGATGCCCAATAAATATATTCTGAATTAGTAAATAAACCTCTTGTCTCCTAAGAGCTATTACTCTCAGAGGAATCACAGGCAGTTCTACTAGGATCTGTCATCCTTAAGCAAGATAATACACAAGGCTTCATGTTTACTAACTTCTTAATAGCGCTGGAAACCTTTTATAAAGGCAACTTCATGCCTCCAGAATAAACGTGATATCTACTGACTGAGGGCGAAGAAGGGAGGTGAGGTAGAGAAGTCAAATGCCTCCAGGTTAGTCAGTGAACAAAATCCATGGGCCAGGTCTCCTGCTTATTAACTCTCCCTTCACTTTACCCTTTGTCCTCTGAAGCTTTCGCTGCGTTGCCTTCCGTCTCTTCCCACTGAAGGTATCTAGCTGCACGCTAACGATAAGGGACAACTCATTCACAACGAACAGCCACACTCTCCTTGGCAACAAGGTTCTAGGGTTTCCAGCTTCTTGCCAAGGCAACTCTTAAATAGAGGGAAAAAAATTTTAATTCATCTTATTCACAGTAAATTAAGAGGTTAACAAGAATGTAAACCCTCAGACACAACAGGCTGCCTATGCTGTTTGTCTCACAAAGTCCTAAGGGGAAGGAAGCTCAGAGCCAAGACAACTCGAAGCTCCAGAGAAATGTAATAATTTCTACCAACTGCAACGCCTTCACGCTGTAGTGCGATAACAGATTGGAAAGGCAAACCAGAAACCAGAAAAAGAAAGGTGGGGAGGGAAGATGAGGTTAACAACAAGGTCAGTTAATATGACAGAAACAGTGTCCTGAGACTGTTTCATAACTAGGCAGCAGTCAAAACCTCACCGGAAGGCAGTCTGGGCCCCTCTTGGGTGGTCACGCAAACGTCAGCCTGTTCCCCAAACCCAGCGCTGGCCCAAAAGCAGAGCGGAGGAAATGCGCTTGTATCATGAGGGTTTTGAGACACTCAAACCCATCTGCTTAAAATATAACCTCCTAAATCTCCTTAAACATCAGAATTATCCATATATGTGTATCTTCTTACATACAGGGCAAGAAAACGGGAAGAGACAGGGGTTTTTGTGGGTTTGTTTTTAATATTTCAAGTGCTAATAAACCAGCAACAGCTGGTCAATGACAGAAAGTTCCACGGCAATGATGTGTATTAACAGGATTTCGAGTTGGAAGAAAAAGGGAGACAAAAACATTTTTCACGTAGGCTTGACTCCAGCTCAATGGGAAAATATTAACCTAGAGCAACCATTATAACCGACTGCTGACTTCCTGTATTGTCCTAGATCTGATCCTTAGAGATGTATGCTTCTTTTGAACTAGCCAGATAAAAACTGTAATACAATTTTGTAACTACTGTTGCTTTATAAACACACCTTAAAAGAAAGCGCTGAAGACACAATGATAAATAAAACCCACAAGCACAGAGAACTTATATTCAACCTTTTCTTTCAAAGTAAAGGTCTTCAAACAGTGTCGTTCCAACTTTACAACATCAGTGAGGTATTTCTCACCCCAATAAGCTTAGAAAATGTAGTATGGATAATTACATAACTGAGTAAGAAAGAAATGAAAAACCTTAAAAACACAAATTATTTACATCAGTCTAAATTCAACTGACTGTTAAAGTGAAAATCAGAAGCAAACTAAATATCCACCTGGTGGGATTAGTTAAATAAACTGTGTTTTGTCAATTCTATGGAATAGTACACAGCCATGAAAAAGAATGAGAGAGACCTCCAAGTACGAAATGGAAAAATCTCCAAGACACCTTTGTTACAGGAAAAGAGCAAACTGAACAACTCACAGTGATTCTGCTTATGTAAACCATTTACGTGAACCTGTACACATATTGTACTTAAATACTTGGGAAAAAGATCTAGAATACATGCCAAATTCTTAATAATTATTTCAACTGGGGGGGTGAGAGAAGAGGGGGAGTTTGGAGAAATTTTTCACATCATTCACATATCGCTTGTATATTAAAAAAAACTTAATAACAGAAAAGGGACTAGATGATTCTATGAATTAAAGGGAAGAAAGGGAATTCCCTGGCAGTCCAGTGGTTAGGACTCCATGCTTTCACTGCCAAGGGCCTGGGTTCAATCCCTGGTCAGGGAACTAAGATCCCACAAGCCAAGGGGTGTGCCCCCCAAAAAGAAAAAAGAAATCCAACTAGCCTTGATGGCAAATTCCAACAGCATATCTGAAAATAACCAACAGCACTACCATTAAAAAGATACTTTGCCAACTAGAGATAGAGGACAAGAGACCCAAAGGATGCTGGTACTGATCCATGAACTGGAATGCCAGCATGTCTAGGATGAGTCGGCGGGTGACTAGGGGATCTTGAAATTTAAAAGTCATCTGCCCAAGAAACAGTCAGGTAAACAAGACAAGAGAAATCCAAAGTACTCTTAAATGCAGGCACCACAAGTTTTTTTCATCAACTTTATTGAGATATAGTCTACGTATAATAAAATGGACCCATTTAAATTTTATGTTTCAATACATTTTGACAAATCTATACACCTGTGTGACTGCCACCATACTGAAGATATAAAACATTTCCAAAACCCTAAAGGTTTTCTTGCGTCCCATTCCAGTCAATCCACTCCCACCCTGGGTTAACTACTTTTCTGTCACTCCAGATTAGATCTGTCTTTTCTAGAATTTCGTAGAAATGAAAGGATAAGTAGTGCTCTTTTGTGTCTGGCTTCCTTTCACTCAGCATAATGTTTTCAAGGTTCACTCATGTTGTACCACATATCAGTACTTCACTCCTTTTTATGGCCAAATAATATTCTACTGTACGGACCACAATTTGTTTATCCACTCATTTGTTGATGGACATTTGGGTTGTTTCCAGTTTTGAATTATTATGACTAAATCTGTGATGAACATGCAAGGCACCAGAAGCTTTTCATTCCTTTCACTTTCTACTACCTCAGCACTGTCCATATACTCTCTCAGCTCACCACAAGTCCCATTCTTACATTGGCCCTATGTGCAATGGGAAAAGCAATCGCTTATTCAACATATATTAAGGATCTACTGTTTGCCAGGGACTGTTCAGGCACCAGGGACACAGTAATGAACAAGACAGTATAATCCCTCTTCTGTAAAACTTAGAATCTTTTTTGAGGGGAGGGACTGCAGAAGGGGAGATACACAAAAATAAAAGAAAATTTCACACAAAATAGAAAAAGTTAAAAGTAACATATTCAGAAAGTGGCTAGAAGCATGGGTGTCTAATTCAGATCCGGCAGCCAGGAAAGGCCTATCTGAGCTGAGATCTGAATGACACCAAGGAGCCGGCCATGTGACTATCTAAGATCAAAGCATCCCAGGCAAAGAGAACTGCAAGTGCAAAGGCCCTAAGGACAGACTGAACTTCTCCTCATCTAGGAGCAGCAGAAAGGCCAGTGTGATAGAAATGTAGTGAACGAGGGACTGACTTCCCTGGCAGTCCAGTGGTAAAAAATCCACTTTCCAATGGATGCGGGTTCAATCCCTGGTTGGGGAACTAAGATCCCACATGCCTCGGGGCAACTGAGCCCGCGCGCCACAACTACTGAGCCCGTGTGCCGCAAACTACAGAGCCCACACGTCCTGGAGCCTGCGTGCCACAACTAGAGAGAAAAAAACCCACATGCCACAACTAGAGAGAAGCCCATGTGCCGCCACGAAAGATCCCGTGTGCTGCAACCAAGACCTGATGCAGCCAAATAAATAAATAAATAAATTTTAAAAATAACCATAACAATTAAAAAAAAGAAAGAAAGAAATGTAGTGAATGAGGGTAAAAGATGAGGCTGGAGAGGCGGGCAGAGGCCAAGCCAAATAATCTTATGGGCCAAGAAGTCTGGGTTTTACTGGAGGCTATTAAGCAGGGGAGTAAAATAATCAGATTTGCATTTTAAAAACATCACCCTGGCTGTGTAGAGAAGAATTGTAAAGGGAAAGAGGAGAAGCAGATTAGTTAGGTAGCTACTGCATGATGCAGGTGGTGATGGCTTGGACAACAGGGAAAGCAAAGAAAAGAGAAGAGCTGGGGATGATTTCAAGATATCTTAAAAGTAGAATCAATAGCTCTTGCTAATGGATTAGATGTAGTGGGAATAAAAAAGAAGAATCTAGGATAGTTTCTAGGTGTTTGGCTTGGGCAGCTAGATGGATGGTAGTACCATTTACTGAGATGGGGAAAATTGGAGGAAAAAGAGGTTTGGACTTGTAGTCTAGTGTATTCTGCACATCTTTCTTTGCTCTCCCTGTAGTCCAGGCCATCGCCACCAGAATGAAGCTGTGATGCTGATTAAACGTCCAAATGCAGATGTCAAATAGGCACTTGGATACATGAGTTTGAAGTTAAGACGAGAAGTCAGTGCTGGATGTATATTGATAGTATTAGAGAATAGTATCTGAAGCTGAGAAACAGATTCTACAATTGTGCTTCTGAAAATATTCTGACATATACCTCAGTGCACCTGGATCACACCAGATGAACAGGACTCCAAGAACAATTTTACTGTGATTTGGGGGTGAGGGGGTAGGGAGGGATGAATTTTATATTTGAATGCACACATGTAAAGACTAAAATGCTGGATTTACACAACTGTTCATGATTAAACATAAGATTTCAAAGCCATTTTGTGTTTGTGGCTGGCAGCCTTCGGACTATACCACAAGACACCTAGTGATACATCTTCATGTATCTCTTGGAGTATTTCAGGAAAAAAGTTGGACAAGTATCAGAATACACAACAATCAATTAGCAAAAATGTAACATATGGACTAGAGCCCAGGGCCTGAGGCTGTGGGGCTCACAAGAAGGCAGAGCAGCACAGCTGTTAGGACGTGGACTTCAGAGCCCACGGGCCTCGGTTCACATCCCACCTGTGCTGCTCATTAACTGTGGAGGCACAGGGTCACTGCAGGGGTTCAATGACAGAATACAGGCAAGGCGCTTAAGCATAGCCCCTGGTTAAACACACGCCCCAATATTTTTTCTCCACAGGGTCTCACTGTATAATAAGATCTACAAGACATAAGTATCAAAAGAAAATAATATAAGTTACATATGAAAAACGCTAAATGTGATTGGTCGGGAAAGCACTGAAATCTGGGCTGAAGAAGATTGCTACAGGAACCCCACACACTGTTGGTGGGAATGTAAAATGGTGCAGCCAGTATGGAAAACAGTATGGGGATTCCTAAAAAAGTTAAAACTAGAACTACCATATTATCCAGCAATTCTACTTCTGTGTATTTATCCAAAGAATATGAAAACATTAATTCAAAAAGCTACATGTACCCCAATGTCCACTGCAGCATTATTTATAACAGCCAAGATATGGAAACAACCTAAGTGCCCATCAATAGATGAATGGATAAAGAAGTTGTGGTATATGTATATACAATTCCATATTTGCAATGGAATATTATTCAGCCATAAGAAAAGATGAGGGCTTCCCTGGTGGTGCAGTGGTTAGGAATCCGCCTGCCAATGCAGGGGACGTGGGTTCGAGCCCTGGTCCGGGAAGATCCCACATGCCGCGGAGCAGCTGAGCCTGTGTGCCACAACTACTGAGCCTGCGCTCTGGAGCCTGTGCTCTGCAACGGCGGGGGCCACTGCGGTGGGAAGCCCGCGCACCGCGACAAAGAGTGGCTCCCACTCTCCGCAACTGGAGGGGGCCCGCGCACAGCAGTGAGGACCCAATGCAGCCAAAAATAAATTAAATTAAATTAATTAATTAAAAAAAAAAAGAAGAAAAGAAAAGATGAAATCTTGCCATTTGCAACAGCATAGATGGACCTTGAGGGAATTATGCTAAGTGAAATAAGTCAGATGGAAAAAGACAAATACCGTGTGATTTCACTCATATGTGGAATATGCAAAACAAACAAAATAAATGAACAAACCACATCAAACAAAAACAAATACGTAGATGCAGAGAACAAAGTGGTGGTCACCACTGGGGAAGGGGTGGGGGTGGGGGAAGGGCGAAATGGGTAAAGGGGGTCAACTGTACAGCGACAGATGGAAACCAAAGTTTTGGTGGTGAGCGCGCTGTAGTGTATACAGAAGTAGAAATATGACGCTGTACACATGAAACTTATATAAAGTTATACACCAATGTTACCTTAATTAAAAAAAAATTTTTAAGATACAGGAAGACCAGAAGGCTTTCAGCTTTTATTTCTTTTTATTTTTATCTCAGGGGGAATAAATAAAGGAAAGAAGGTAAAACCAATGTGGAGAGGACAGGAACTACCATTTACTGAGAACTTGCTGAGAACTCTTGCCTGTCAGCACTTTTTTAAACAAACTTCGAGATGCAACTCACATGCGCTATATAATTCATCCACTTAGGTGTACGATTCAGTTGTTGTCACTGCATTCACAGAACTGTGCAACTATCACCACAATCCGTTTTAGTACCTTTTCATCATCCCCGAAAAGAAACCGCATACCCATTAGGAGTCACTCCCCATTTTCTTTCAACCCCGCAAGCCCTAGGCAATCACTAATCTGCCTTCTGTCTCTATGGATTTTCCTGTTCTGGACATTTCATATAAATACAATCATACAGCATGTGATAGGCTTCTTTCCCTTAGCACAATGTCTTCAAAGTTCACCCATGCTGTAGAATGAATCAGTACTTCATACTTTTACTGCCAAAAAATATTCTACTGTAAGGATATACCACGTTTTATTCATCCACCCATCACTGATGGACAGTGGGTTGTTTCTACTTTTTAGCTATTATGAGTAACGCTGCTATGAACCTTCATGTACAAGTTTTTGTACGGACATGTGTTTTCACTTCTTTTAGGTATCTATCCAGGAGTAGAATTGCTGGGTCTTATGGTTAAACTGTTTAATCTTTTGAGCAACTGCCGGACTTTTCCAGTCAATACAGTTAGCTCCAAGTATTCAAATGACAGTAACTAACTACCTGACTAACATCTTGGAGCACTTGAAGTTACTACCACTTCTCACACTTTAAAATTGTTTAATGATTTTTAAGTTGGTGGTAAAGAGTCTGTAGGAAAAAGTAAACATGTAGGAGATAGCAGATTAAAAGGCTAGAAAAAGAGAACACTATACCTTTGTTTGCTCCTTGGAAACACTGAAAAGCTTCATGGGACAAACTAGATACAAAAGCCAAAATTACAGTTCTTTATGAGAAATGAGAAAGAGGTGCTTAATATCAACTAAGTGCATCCGTGTATGAGGATGAGTGTGTACGAATGGGAAAGCTATAGCCCAAGTGAAATCTTTTGCCAGCTCTTGCCTCCTCTTGGAGTCACGTTGGCAAGACTTTCTTCTGCAACTTACCTCCTCTCTCACTGTCCAACAGCAAATAAACACACTGTCTCTCAACCATGTCAGTCAAATAACTTTGATTCATGCTCCAAAACAGGCTCATTACCAAACAGTCAGAAAATTTACATTTTCAATAAATATTACAGTTGCCTGAGGCAGTATCATCTTGCAACAAGATTGTCCTTCTAGAGCTCCATGGTCCAATACGGTTATAACCACTGACCACGTGTGGTTGCTGAGCACTTAAAAGGAAGCTAGTTCGACTAAGAAAGGACATTAAAATTTTTTATTTAACTTAAATGAATTTAAATTTAAAAACGGAAGCAGTGGAAATTCTTTTACGTTGATCACTTGCTTTAGACACAGTGGGTTAAATAAAATACATAATTAGTTTCACCTGTTTCTTTTCCCTTTTTTTCATGTGGCTATTAGAAAATTTTAAAGTACAGTCTCTGTGAATATACTAAAAACCAGTGGATTGCACACTTTAAGTAAGTGAATTGTATGGTATGTGCATCCCATCTCAATAAAGCTGTTTTTTAAAAAAATACATGTGCAGCTCACACTGTATTTCTACTTGACAGTGACAGTTTCTCCATTTATGAAGGTACCATAAGTCAGTTATAGTAATACTGAGAAAGAAAAAAAAAGAGAAAATCACATTTATTTCCTGTTTGTATAATAGCCTTTGTGATAGACCTATTTACAAAACAAGGCCAGTAAAATTCTAAAGCTAATAAAAGAGAAAAGAGAATCATCTACTGAAGAAATTAACTTCACTAATTACAACCGACAGCTATCAGAGTATCAGAAAATATTCCATGTGAGGATGGAAAAGGAAAACGGTTTACAGAGACCAAAAGAAGTATGTGAAGCCCAGGGCTATGGTCAAGAGGACCAAGAAAGTTCCACAACAACTATCACCTAGTAAATGTTCAACAAATGTCCGGTAGAGGGACAGAAGAACAGATGGATGAATGAACAAGCAAAATTGGAATAGAAAGACAAAAGGAAAGGATAATAGGAAAGAAAAAAGATTTTTTAAAAAACCTTTTTTAAAAGCCTCTACTACACAATTATAAAAGCTACTGAAAATAAGTTCAACCTATGTATCAGCACGTCACCTGTCTGGGGAAGTTTACAACCCAAGGACTAGAAACATTATATACAAAGACTTGGGAACAGAACCAACAGAAAAGAGAAGGACCACAAATAATATCTATTAGACTGAGTACTTTATGGAGTGTGCTATGAGGTAAAGCCATGCCATCAAAGTCAGGAGGTGTCTGGTAGGAGCTTTGGTAGTTTATCACAGGGTCATAAAGCACTAAGGCAAGTAGTAAGTGCTTTTTGATTATTTCAAGACCATGAAGCATTAATGAGACTGAGGCAGGAGAAGGCTGCTCCCTCGATGTCCATGCTGTGAGAGAAATCAGTTACACTCTCATAAACGCGCCTGGGCACAGGCAGGAGAGCCAGCTCAGTTTAAAATGTATGGCAAGCAAAACAAACTTAATTTAATGTTATGTGTATCCCCCTGAGAAGGAAAAAGAAATGTTGGCTTACTATGTGTGGAATTCTCAGAAGTCGTAACTGATCAAATCACTTGCACCATTTATACAGTAAGAACTTCACAAAATGCTGCATCAGTAATTGCAATTTTATGAACAGAGCATTAATGTTGGCTGACAATTTCCTTTAGCATTTATTAATGGCAAACAGTAGACTCTGATGGGAACAGTTTTCACTTAGCATCAGGAACTGCCTCTGCAGAAAGCTAAGAGATGAGAACCGAGAACTAAATGTTCAACTCAACTTGTTAAGGAAAAGTACTGAGAAAAAAAAAAAATCAGTAACTTTCTATAGCGAATGAGAAGAAAAGTCATGGATTGTTAAAATAAAAGGGAAAAATGTTGGGCGGGGGTCAAGGTTGGGGAGAGGGGCTGGAGGACTAAAGCCAGGGGAAGACAAGGAAGAGGGTTTAGGCTAGAGGTGGAAGGAACTGCCTTCCTGTTGCTGTATATGTGTATTATTACCATATTAGTACACTATATGCTATGGTGCTGTAACTATGGATATATTTATTGTCAGATCTGCAAGAATATTACACAATCTTCTCAAGTATGCTTTCCCTGACACATAGATGCACCCTCACAGTACTTGTCACCCTTGTCTGTCTCCTCTGCTGAGCCGTGGGCTTCATGATGGCAGGGTACAGGATATCCCCTGCATCCAGCACGCATTTTGGGACATGGTTAGCTCTCAGTAAATGCCAGCTAAAATGCTAATGAAGGCCATGCCACCTGTGTGCTATCTCAGCTGAAGCATAATGTTATTCGTTCCAGTAAAAGAGATAACACTTACGGACTGAACTGTGTCTCCTCTCCCCAACTCCCACCCCCAATTCACATGTTGAAGCCCTAACCTCCAATGTGACTGTGTTTTGAGACAGGGCCTTTAGGGAAATAATTAAGGTCATAAGGGTGGGGCTCTAATCCAATAGGACTGGTGTCCTTATAAGAAGAGTAAGAGATACCGGAGATCTCTCTCTCTAAGTGTACACAGAAGAAAGGCCATGTGAAGGTGGCTATCTACAAGTCAGGAAGACAGGTCTTACCAGAAACCAACTCTGACGGCACCTTGATCTTGGACTTCCAGTCTCCAGAACTGCGAGAAAACAAATGTCTGTTGTTTAAGCTACTCGGTCTGTGGTATTTTGTTATGGCAGCCCGAGCTGACTGATACTCAAACTAGAAAATGAATGTTCCGTTGGTCTCACTGATAGTTGTGAAGATGTACGGGGGGAAGCTCCTCAGTAGCAGATTATGAGATGGAGCCACATGCAAGGACATCAAGGCAAGGTCAGTACGAGTCCTTCGAAGCTAAGATTAGGTTTCTCATAAATGGGTAGACTAGGATAGGGCATGCAAGATACCAGAGCCAGCTAGCTAAGGCAGATGCAAGAGTCATACACTATAAGCTAGACTATTACACTTCTTGCATTTTCTGTACTCATTTCTCCATTGTTCTTAACACTCAAAACGTTTCCTTGGGGACATCCCTGGTGGTCCAGTGGGTAAGACTCTGTGCTCCCAGTGCAGGGGGCCCGGGTTCGATCCCTGGTCAGGGAACTAGATCCCACATGCATGCCGCAACTAAGACCTGGCGCAGCCAAAAATAAAAATAGATAAATAAATAAATAAAATGAACACCCCCTAATGAAAACAAAAACAAAAACATTTCCTTGAACTCTCCAGCCTATCTCAATTATGCCAAAGCAGAACCAAGAGATGTTTTCACCTTTGCTCATTAAAGGGGAACAGAGTACCCCTGGGGTCAAGAGGGTATGGTAGTAACAATCACATAAGTAAGATTCCAAGTGGAAAGTGAAAGTCAGTGTCCCAATCACTGTAAATATTCAACAAATATTTACCTAGCGCTTACTATACAGCTGACCCGAATCTAACCACTAGGGATGCAACAGTGAACCAAACCAGCGAAAATCCTTGTCCTCACAGAGCGTCCATTCTAGTTAAGAGCAGGGAGGAGACAGTAAACAACAAACATAATATATAAGAAAATTATATAGTGTGTTAGAGGTTGACAACTGCTATGGACAAAAAGAAGCAGGAACGACATGGGGGAAGGAGGGCTTGGGGCAGACTTCACTGGGAAGGTGACTCTTGAGTAAACACTTAGAAGAAGAACGAGAATGAACCATGTATCTACCGGCAGAGGCAGTGCAAAGAGGCAGGTCACGTGACATTTTCAAGGAAGCGCAAGAGGCCCACTGAGAATGGAGTGACCTACGGGGAAGTGGCAGGTGGTCAGATTAGTAAGAGGGGCAGACAGCCATGTCACATAGGCTCTTGTAGACCACTGGAAGGACTCTGGGTTTTACCTTGAATTAACTAAGATACTTTATCATCTTCCCATTTGCTAAACCTGAGAGGTAATATTCCCTTAAAGAGCAGGCTGAAATCGTGGGATATTTCTGTATTTTGTTTTGCAGTGCAGAATTCCAGCCCCTGACAAGACACTCAGACGAAGCCTAGAGGCAACGGCTGGAACACCAACTATATATAACCTAGAAACGTAGTTAGGTAGAACAAACACAAACACCTATTTAAATAAAACGGCTATAAACTCACCACATCCTTGGAAGATGTATAGCGAACAACAATTTTGCACATAGAGAAACTGAGGTACAAAGAAAAGATTTATCCATGTTTTTAAAGGCAGCCTAAACATGAAATGGGAAGAAAACCACATGACTGCTCCAAATGACTGCATCCCCGAGAAAATGCTGCCTTTCTATGGAAAAAAGAAAAGCCAGGCAGAACGTGCATCTCAGAGTAAGAGGAAGGCGGAAGTACTGCTTTGAGAAAACGCAAACATAAGACATTCTCACCCAGACCACTCCTTCCCACCATGCCTGTTCATGTTCCATTTCAAATAAAAGGGCTTTTGTCTAAATGTAAGCTTACATATAAACCCAAATCAGGCTCTAACCAAGAATGCTTACAGGCATGTCCTGCTGGGAAGTATACTGTAGCAGTTTACCATGGGATAAAGTGGACCATTCACCCATAATGCCCACCAACCTTTCCAATACTAACTCTAATTTCTGATTATTGCATTATTTGTGACCCAAGCTAAAGGTTATATTTCTGGACATGGTGCAGAGGTACATGTATGGGGCGGGCGGAGAGGCACAGAAAAATTATATATTTTTAAAATCATTATTGAAAATATGAGAAAACAACAGTATTAAAGAAAAGTCTGGAGAGAAAAACCACCCCAAAAATCCACTGTCTTAAAACAATGATTTCGTTTTTGCACTATCTTCTAGCCTTTGCCCATATTCATATATATTTTACAGAGGCAGTGTGCATAAGATTTTGACCCATTATAAACATGTTCCCACATTTCTACAATCTTCATAATTACTAGATTTAGCTGCTGCTTAACACTCCATTGTATTGATGAACACTTTTCTAAACTTTGCTGGGGGAAAATTATAATGGATTTACATAATAGCATCATTGTCACCTAAAAATACATCATTCTTATCCCCCAAGAAGCTCCAAATGTGTCTAATGCAGAAGAGGAGCAGAAACACTAATGCACTGACTTGTTTATTCAATTATTGTTTACTGAGTGCCTGCTAAGTATCTGGCGCTAATCCAGGCCCTGGGGATAAGAGTAGTGAACAAAATATGCAAGAATCCCTGACTAGTGGGAGAGAAAGACAATAAATAAGATAACAGGCAAACAGGCAGAGAAATTCTTAGAGAAACTTGCTTTCTCAGGCTACAGAGTGAATGATCAAGACAGAACAAAGCAAACTCCCAGGCTTCTCACTCCTATACATCATAAACATGGCTGCTCCTTACCAGTACATTCAACACAGCCTTCCGACAGCATTAAACCCAGGACCCAGTTTCCTCTGGATCAGAGGTCAGCAATCTTTTTCTATAAAGGGCTAGACAGTAAATATCTGGGGCTTCACAGGTCATGGGGTATCTGCTGCAATCACTCAACTCTGCCTCTGCAGGGCGAGAGCAGCTATAGACAATGTGTGCACAAATGGATGTGGCTGTGTACCCGAAAAACTTTACTTACAAACACTGGCTGACAGTAGCACTCGGTCTGCTGACCCTGTTCTATACGGCTCAAAACAACCACTCAAACACTGTTAACCAGACACAGAGGGAAGAGACACCTGCTGTCTGCAATGCGACAATTCCATTGACTTTTCCTCCACAATGACTCATATCTGCCATTTACTTTCCACTTCCATTGCCGCAGCCCTAAACCAGACTTGTAACCCCTGTCACTTACCCACATTTCCCTCAACCTGAATTCTCTTCCTCCCACTATTAAATCTTCTGTGAAGTCCAGCTCAACTGGCTGTAAGTAGTTAATATTAAGGACTTAATTATTTTAGGCGGGATAAAGGTATCGCTGTTATATACTCTTAAAACGTAAATTATTTTAGGAGGGATAAAGGTATTGCGTTATATACTCTTAAAACGTGTCCTTACCTCTTAGAGGTATATGTTGAAATTGTTATAGAAGAAATCCTACGACATCTGGGATTTGCTTCAATTATCTAGGAGTGAAAGTCGGGGTAGGAGGTAGGGATACAGATGAAACAACCAGCTGATAAGGAAGCTGGGTGATGAGGTCACGGGGATTCATTACACATTTTCTCTACTTTGGTATATTTTTGAAATTGGAAAAGGTACTAACAAACATGGAAAAGGCTAGGGCTGGAGACAACCTTGAGGTATTATACTGGAAATGAAGGTGTTACTTTGAACTCCTGGGTCTTTTACAGTTTTAAAAAAAACATATGGTTTCTCTACAGAAATAGAGAGTGTGTGTGTGTTTTTGGTGGAGGGGGCGGGTATGTGCTATAGATACTCACTTACATTTCCAGGCTCTGTTCTCTTTTTTCTTTTTTAATAAATTTATTTATTTTATTTATTTATTTTTGGCTGCATTGGGTCTTTGTTGCTGCACGCGGGCTTTCTCTAGTTGTGACGAGTGGGGGCTACTCTTTGTTGCGGTGCACGGGCTTCTCGTTGCAGTGGTTTCTCTTGTTGCGGAGCACAGGCTCTAGGTGCGCGGGCTTCAGTAGTTTAGCACGTGGGCTCAGTAGTTGTGGCTCGCGGGCTCTAGAGTGCAGGCTCAGTAGTTGTGGCACATGGGCTTAGTTGCTCCACGGCATGTAGGATCTTCCCAGACCAGGGCTCTAACCCATGTCCCCTGCATTGGCAGGCAGATTCTTAACCACTGTGTCACCAGGGAAGCCCCAGGCTCTGTTTTCTGAGAGCACCTAGAAGTAATGACATCCTGTAACAATGAGCACAACAAACCTCCAATCTTGGCTTCTAAAGACCATCCTCCACTAAAAGAACCAGGACTCTTTAGAGAAATGGCTGATTCCAGGGCCAGGGCAGAGAAAACAGAAGATAAGCCTGGAACATCTTGTTCTAGAAAATTACAAGTGTTCAAAGAATGCAAAGAACATATAAAAGGGAAACAGCTTGGAAGAGCTCTCACTGACCAAATTTGGAGTACTTTGAGCATCAAAATAAATAATAACACTAGTAAATTACAACACAATGAATAAATCACAAATCCGTAAGTCCATATTGAAAGGAAGAAAAGGAGCGAGGGAGGAAGGGAGGAAGGAGATGATAAAGGCTCATCTTTACAATAGAACAATTTATAAATGCAGAAGGAATAATGGAAACAAAAAAAAATCACCATTTGGCAAACACATAGTGCTTGCTGATTTAGGGAAGACACTAATGCTGTAAGTTCGAAGTGTGATGAGGAACAGAATATTGGCATAATCTCAAACTGTCTCCACACAAAATACTCATCAGTTACAAAAAGAAAAGTCTGCAGAAAAGTAGAGATACGTCACAGACACCAACATGACCAGATGATCAAGGTTAACATCACCGGTAATGGGACTGGTTAACACCATGTGTTCCTTGATGTGATGTACTGAGAATATTCACAGCATCATTTCTGTGATATTTTTGGCAAGAAATCACAACCTGGTCACAAGGAAATACTAATAGATTCAGCTTGCAGATCATCCTACTGAACATACAACGAGCTGAGGACATGAGTGACAGGAAAAGACTAAGAGGTTATCCCAGGTTGGAGGACACGAAAAGACATGACAGGGGACTTCCCTGGTGGCACAGTGGGTAAGACTCCGCGCTCCTAATGCAGGGGGCCTGGGTTCAATCACTGGTCAGGGAACTAGATCCCACATGCATGCCGCAACTAAGAGTTCGCATGCCACAACTAAGGAGCCAGCGAGCTGCAACTAAGGAGCCCGCCTGCCACAACTAAGACCCGGAGCAACCAAATAAATAAATGAAATGAAATATTAAAAAAGAAAAGACGTGACAACTAAATCCAATGCATGTTCCTTGGTGGGATCCTGGAGCAAAATCAAAAGGAGGTATTGCTGGGCAGCTGGCAAAATGTGATTGGGGTCTATGGATTGGAGAAAAGGGTTTTATCAATGCTAATTACCTGACTTAGAGGGCGTGTACTAGTTATTTAGGAGTGCACTTGATTCGAGGGAATATTTGGGGGTGGTAGGGCATCATGTACATAACTTGGTCTCAGATGGCTCAGAAAAACTAATTTAGAGAAAGCTAGCATAGTAGAGTAAATGTGGAAAAATGTAAAAAGTTTGGGAACATGGGTGAGGTGAGAGGGATGTGGGAGTTCCTCCCAGTCACAGACTGGAAGAAAGTAATATCTATCAGAGACACACACACACACACACACACACACACACACACACACACACACACAGTCACATGCACAGACCTACATCTGAAAGGACTTATCTGTAATATATAAAGAACTGCTACAAATAAATTATTAAAAGACAAACATACCAATTTATAAAACAGGCAAGACTTGAATAGATACTTCACAAAGGAAGATATCCAAATGGCCAATCAGCAGATATTCAATGTCATTATTAATTAGGGAAATGCAAATTAAAACCACAAGGAGTGAACGTTTCATACCCATTCACATGGCTAAAATTAAAAAGACTGACAAAATTAAATGTTGGTGGAAATGTGGAGCAACAGGACCTTTTGTATACTGCTGGTATTAGTTATCTACTGCTGCACAACAATATTACCACAAACTTAGCAGCTTACAATAACACATGTTAATCATCTCCCAGTTTAAGTGGGTTAGAAGCCCAGGCGTGGCTGGGCTGGGTCCTCCACAAGGTTCCAATTAAGGTGTCAGCTGGGGCTGTGGTCTCACGTGCGGCTTGCGTTGGGTAGGATCTGTGTCCAAGCTCACCTCCTTGTTGACAGCATTCAGTTCTTCGTGGGCTACTGGACCGAGGGCCACGTTTCCTTCTGGCTGTGGACTTGAAGCCGCCCCCAGCTCCCTGCCACATGGCCCTCTCCATAGGCAGCTCACAGCATGGTAACTTGTTTCTCCAAAGCCAGCAAAGGAGTCTCCCCACAGGGTGGGCACTACAGTCTGATGCAACATAATCACGTACATCCCATCACCTCTGACATCTTCTGTTAGGAAGGAGCAAGTCACAGGTCCCGCCCACGCTCAAAGGGAGGGGATTACACTAAAGCATAAATATGAGGGGACAGGGATCATGGGGGCCACCTTAGAATCTGCCACAGGAAGTGAGAATGTAAACTGACACAATCACCTTATAAAGTTAAGCATAGAGACATCCTGGTGGTCCAGTGGTAAAGAATCCGCCTCGCAATGCGGGGACGCGGGTTTGATTCCCAGTCAGGGAAATAAGATCCCACCTGCCCGCAGGGCGACTAAGCCCTCGTGCCACAAACTACAGAGCCCACGCGCCCTGGAGCCTGCACGCCACAACTAGAGAAGAGAAAACCCGCATGCCACAACTAGAGAAGCCCACATGCCGCAACGAGAAAAGATCCCACATGCCTCAACGAAGATCCCGCATGCTGCAACTAAGAACTGACGCAGCCAAAAATAAAAATAAATTAAATAAATACTATAAAAAATAAAGTTAAGCATAAACCTATACTAAGTCCTACCATTCCAATCCTACATAGTTATCCCCAAAGAAATGAAAATGTAAGTCCACAAAAGGCTTGTACAAGAGCATTCATAGCAGCCTTATAAAGAAAAGCCCAAAACTGTACACAACCCATATGTCCATCAGCAGAATAGATGAAAAAATTGTAGTATTTGTTGGCATAAAAAATAATGAACCACTAACACACAACATGGATGAATCTGGCAAAAGAAGGTCAACACAAGAATATACATGATTCCACTTATATGAGGCTCAAGAACAGACAAACATAATCTATGACCATATAACCCAGAACAGTAACTGCCTATGACAGGTGGGGAATGACTGGAAGTGACAAAAACATTCTTGATTAAGGTGTTGGTTACATGAATGTGTATGTTTGTCAAAACTCATCCAACTAAAACCCCAAGATCTGTGCGTTTCACTGCATTCAAATTTTACCTCAATTAAAAAAATGTTTAAGTGCATATTAATAGACAGTGAAAAAAGTGTAGCACAGTAGTTAAGAGAATAGATCCTGAGGCCAGACTGCCAGGGTCCGAACTCTGGCAATGCAGCTTTCTTCAGCAAGTTACCTAACCCCTTTGCACACCTCTACCTATCTGATAATTAAATGAATTAACACATGGACGGCAATTAGAGCAGCACCTAGTACGTATTATGTATTCAGTTAACATTAGCTATTAATCAAACAAAACTAAAAAGATGATTATGGATGCTTGGAAAAACTAAAAATTGGCCAGGAAAGGAAAATCATAGTTGGCTATATGGCTCAACAGTGACTTGCCCTTCTACGGTCATAATAATAAAAGTCCTGAATAATAATATAACCAAAATTACAATTTTATTGGGAGAATGAGGTGATGATGAAAAAGCCAAACAATCTTCCACATTTGGAATTCACCAGATACTATCCAAAGATTGTTTTTAAAAGGAGCCTTGTAGAACTACTTGACTCTTTAAAATATATGTACAACTTTGACTAGAAATAAATACAACAACAAGGGGAAGAAAACTATTAAGGGGAAGTAGACTAGTAAAAAAAATAAAACCAGGATGGAAAATAATCAAATGTTGAAACTTCAAATGAAACCAAAATGGGGCTTCCCTGGTGGCACAGTGGTTGAGAGTCCGCCTGCCGATGTAGGGGACACGGGTTCGTGCCCCGGTCCGGGAAGATCCCACATGCCACGGAGTGGCTGGGCCCGTGAGCCATGGTTGCTGAGCCTGCGCATCCGGAGCCTGTGCTCCGCAACGGGAGAGGCCACAACAGTGAGAGGCCCATGAACCGCAAAAAAAGAAAAAACAAAAACAAAAACAAACAAACAAAAAAAACAAATGAAACCAAAATGCAGTTCAAACGAGCATCAGTCTGTATGAGAAGGTGCATTCCAGAGGTACTACGGAGACTTAGTTATGGGAGGGGGTGAGGAGTTCACATTGTAATTCAGTTTCATATGAGTATTGAGTATATTCCATGTTAAAACTGCAGAGACAGTATCCTTCCTCTCTCACAACTTACATTCCAAAATCTTATCACCTTTTCATCCAGTAAGAGGCCAGGGATTTCTCAATCCACTGGCTGGAAGGCCAGGGTTATAGTGAATTAATATGAATGAGAATTTAATTATAATAATGTAACACCTATATTCACATGGAAACTTTCACTGAGGAACATAAAATTTGCTTAAATTTTACCAGAATCCTCAAAGCACTTCTAAGCAGTAAGATGACGAAGGAAATGGAAAGTGAGTGGTTTGCCTACTTTCATGTTGAAAACCAGAATTTGAATTAAGACACAGGAATCCCAACAGAGTAGTGCTCTTGTTGCCTTCCTATAAACACACAGCTTTTAAAAAGCAGACACCACTTTCCATGAATAAGTTATCTCTAAAGTGACCAAACTCAAAGAACCCCGGACCGGGCAGATCCATACCGTTTAGGAGACTTCGTCTTGGTAATTCTGCCTACAGCTCCAGCAAAAACTGAAGTTAGCAAACTCATAGACCGACTCAATGGGTTTTCTATAGTACTCTAAGACTTAAGACGGCATCTATAAATTATTTCATCTGTTCTTCCCAACAACCCTGGGTAGTCAGCTGGACAGTCTTTTTTCTTTCTTTCCATTCTGATGAGATGGAGGCTCAAAAGGTAACCAACCCCAAATCACAGTTTTTGTTCAAGGAAGGATTTAACTCTTCTGGCTCCAAGTCCAGTGTTCAATCCACTCTACCAGTCTCTCTGTGCAAACAGAAGTCTGTGAAGATTAATCATTTGCTAGTTTTTAAGGTCTAGATTAGGGATGACAACATTTGAAATTGCTGGTTTACTTTAGGTCTCTTCCTAAAACAAACAAAAAGCCACACACACTGGAAGATACTCAAGCACACTTATATCATCTGGATGTAACTAGCATAACTGGAATATAATGGTGGTGCTAACGCCTCCAGGCGGCTTTCTGGATTGTCACAGTGACTAGAGACTTCACTGACATTCAGTGGTGGAAAAAACAAGAAAGCCAGACCTCCTACAACCCACAATTCCTCTGAGCCCCTCACAATTAAGAAATGACTAGCTTCCTGCACAATTTCCAACATTCACGTAAGTGGAATGTTCTGACCAGGGGCAGAACCAGGTTTTGTAGGGCCTAAAGCTTTTACAAGCTGGAGGGTCCTCTACAGGAGAAGCATGCAAATACAGTTACAAAATAAGGTCTAGGATTTTAAAGTATCCAATATATAAGAATACATCTAAAGAAAGATTTACAATACTTCTATGCTAAAAGTGCAAAATCAGTGAAAGAAGATCTAAATAAATGGAGGGACATAACACATCCATGGACTGAAAGAACCGATACTTTAAACATTTCAGTTCTCTCCATATTAATCCACAAGAGTCAATGCAATCCTAATAAAATTCTCAAAAAACTTTTAAGGAAATTGAAAATTTGATTCTAAAATTTTTAAGGAAATGAAAGAGCAGGGCTTCCCTGGTGGCACAGTGGTTGAGAGTCCGCCTGCCGATGCAGGGGACACGGCTTCGTGCCCCAGTCCGGGAAGATCGCACATGCCGCCGAGCGGCTAGACCCGTGAGCCATGGCCGCTGAGCCTGCGCGTCCGGAGCCTGTGCTCCGCAACGGGAGAGGCCACAACAGAGAGAGGCCTGCGTACCGCAAAAAAAAGAAATGAAAGAGCAAAGACAAGTCAAGGCAATCATGAAAGCACAAAGTTGAAGACTTACACCACCAGGTAATAGGACTATTATAAAGATAAAGGAAAGATAAAGGAGTAGAGCAGGGGGAACACTGGTACAAGCATGGACAACCTGACCAACGGTACAGACAGAAAGTCTAAAAATAGACCCACATGTAAAATGTCATGTGATTTACAATCAAGGTGACGTGCAGAGCAGTGGAAAAAGATGATTTTTTTTTTTTTTAGTTTTGTTCTGTTTTGTTTTCAATTTTAGTCTAATGTATATACAATAAAATTCACCTATTTTGAGAGTACAGTTTTATGAGTTTTGACAAATGGCGTAAGCACCATCACAATCAAAACACAGAACATTTATTTCCATCAAAAAAGATGATCTTTTAAGTAAATGGTACAGGGGTAATGGAAGATCCATGTGGGGGGAATGTATCTTAACCCTCCATTCCACACACAAATATCAATTCCAGATGGACTATAGATCTAAATGTGAAAGAAAAATAATACAGCTTGAGAAGAAAGTATTAGAGAACCTCTTCATGATCTTGAATGGACTAAGATTTCTTAAACAGGACATAAAAGACACTAAATATAAAGGGGAAAATGGATAAACTGGACAGATTTAAGCATTTGTGTTCAACAAACAACACCACTGAAAGAGTAAAAAGGAAGCCCACAGAGTATGAGAAGATATTTGGAAGAAAAAGAACTACAATTCAATGAAAACAGACAACCCAATAGAAAAACTACCTGAACAGACAATTCATAAAAGAGGATATCGGATGGCTGCTAAACTTATGAAAAGGTTCCCAACATCATGAGGGAAATGCAGATTAACACCACTGGAGCAGCCATTTCACCTCCACTCAGAATAACTGAAACGCAAAAGACAATCCCAACTGATGGTAGCGATCTGACCCAGGAGGAACTCTCACACAACCCAGCAATTGCACTCCTGGCTGTCCTCTCAAGAGAAACGAAATGAACTGTACGAGAGTGCTTACGACCTCCGACAGACAGGTGAGAATGTCCATGGCAGCCCTATTCACAATATGGGAAATCTCCTATATGACCACCGCCAGCCCAGTGATTAAATAACTTGTGATACATGTGCACATGGAATACTGTACAGCAACAAGAATATATGAGCTGCAACCATATGCAACAACATGGCTGATTCACACAAACATCATGTTGAGCAAAAGAAGTCAGATACCAGAGTATACACGGTATGAAGTACCAAAGCAGGCAGAGCTAACCTACGCTCTTACACGTTAGGATGCTAGTCATCTTTGGTGGGGGCAGAGGCAGTGATTAGAAGCAGACAAGGTAATGTTTTGGGGTGTTGGTAATGTGTTGTTTCCTGATATGGGTGCTAGTTTTGTTCAGTTTGTAAAAAGTCATCAATTGTACTTATTATATTTGTCCTTTTCTAAGTACTATATATTATACTTTTTGAATAAAAAGTTTAAAAAAAAATGAGGTATAGGGCCACAGAAGTAGCCTGAAACTTAAGTTTCATTAGCTTCATAATAAATTGGCTTTGAATTTAAGGCAAATAAAGGACCTTGAAACTTAAGTTTCATTAGCTTCCCAATAGATTTGCCTTGGTCTTGCCAGACACAAACGTATGTAAATAAAAGCAGCTTACAATGTTCTAAGCCTAGATTTAAACAGATTTTACATAGAAACGTAATTGATTTTTTCACCAATCAATATACACTGGAGTTTCCAGGAATGTAACTACAGTAAACAAAGACTGTATTTTGTTTTGTGTAGAATTTGATGAAGATTTATCCACCATTTTAGAAAACTGTATCACCGGTGGCACTGCCTCATATCATGAGGCACCCATGCAGTACACCTGTATCAGTCTCTATTTATGGGAGCCATATCCGCAGAGATAAGGCGATGTGTACCTGCAAGCACCTGACAGCTATGGTTTCTAATGTGCTGTGAACACTTACACATTTCTTCTGAGAATTTACATATAGAAACACATACTGTATTACAAACAGCTTTCCTTTTATTTTTCCTTTATAGTGCAGTTAAGACATAGTAGAAGGCTTCCCTGGTGGCGCAGTGGTTGAGAGTCCACCTGCCGATGCAGGGGACACGGGTTCATGCCCCGGTCCGGGAAGATCCCACATGGCGCGGAGCAGCTGGGCCCGTGAGCCATGGCCGCTGAGCCTGCGCGTCTGGAGCCTGTGCTCCACAATGGGAGAGGCCACAACAGTGAGAGGCCCGTGTACCGCAAAAAAAAAAAAAAAAAAAAAAAAGACATTGCAGACATGCTGGTAAATCTGATTATCTGGGAATTTCATTTCAGGATAGAAAAGGGGCCATAAAATCTGATAGTTTTGAGAACCAGTTACAAACCATCAGTCTATCAAATAACTGTAAAAAGAATTCTAATTCTTGAATTTGGTAACTGCTCTTTTATGCTACTCACATTATCCAAATCACAAGTAATATATTTATCTAAAATGTTTTTAAAAAAAAGAAAAGAAAAACCCAGCTACCGTTTTCAAGAGCAATTACCTAAATATATCTATTATAAATTTTGCCTAGACCTGGTGAGCAGGACAAGAGGGAAACTAGAGGTCAAACTACAAGATCTAACTGAGCCCTTTTCCTTTTAAGTCAGTAAGATCCAGCTTGGCATTCACAAGCAAAGGGTTCCATTATTTTTCTGTTCTCTTTCAAAAATAGCTCCACCTTCAAGATTACACAAATTAGATCATTCTGCAGCAGGATTCCTCCTTATAGAGCAGCTCCTAGGAAGCACAGACAGGCTGTCGGCTGTAGCAAACCAGTCATTTAAAAAAAAAAAAAAAAAAAAACAGATGTTTTTTATTTTTCAGTTCCACCGGGTCAGTGACAAAGGGTAGGTGCTATGGCTGTTAATGGCCTCTGCAATAGAGCTCCCTCACCAAAAGCCATCAAATAGGTAAAGATCACAGAGGAGATATCAGACCAAGCAAATGTGACAGCAGAATAATTAGGGACGTTGGGACTCTGCTGCTCCAACACCTTCACCATGGCCTACAGCATAAAAAGAATTTATCTAGATTTTTAACACAATCAGTCGCCAACCTATGGATTATTCCATCACCCAGTAAATCCCCAAGGAAATTTATTCCCAGTTAATCACAAATGGCAAAAATAGAAACAAACAACCTTCCTCAAGAGCTTTGAATAGTTCTGTTACACAGATCTCATTCTCATATAATGTCACTTATGATAAACAGATGACAATCACTATCATTTTTTTAGTGAAAAACTGACACAAGGAGGTTAAATGAAATCTTGAAGTTGTCCTTGAATCCTTTTCTTTTGTCATATCCCAAATGTAATCCATAAGCAAATCCTTTAGGCTTGAAAAGACTATACCCGACTCTGATGACTTCTCATCTTCTCTACCACCCTGGCTGAAGGCAACATCAGCTCCCGGTACATCATCTTCATACTCCTAACTGGACTCCCTGCTTTCACCCTTGCCCTTCCCTATGGGCTATGCTACACACAAGGGCCAGTGGTTATTTTAATATGTAAGTCATTACCATGCCTCTTCTCTGGCTCGAAATCCCCAATGGCTTCCTCATCTCACTCAAGGTCAAAGCCAGAGTCCTACATTGGCCTACGAGATCTGGTCCCTTCACTTCTCTGAATTTCTCTCCCACTACTCTCCACCTTGTTCACTTGGCTCCAGTCCACTGGCCTCCTGGATATTCCTGGAACCTACTGGTACTTACTGTTCCCTCTAATGACTTGCCTAAGTGTGTGCTCCACATGATGACTCACCTTCTCTGGGGTCTTCTAAACTACCTTATTTAAAAAAGTAACACTCTCTGCCTCACGTATACCCCTTTCCTGCTTTAATTTTCCCCATCTGACATACCCTACCATTTGCTCACTCATTTGTTTATTGCCTGCTGCCCCCTCTGCCCCTAGAAGGTAACCTCCAGGAGAGCTTTGATTTTGCCTGTTTTATTAGGCACTCTCTCCTCGGTGTCTAAAATGGTGACTAGGCATATGGTTTCTGCACGGTGAGTACCTGCCAACTAAATGAAGTTACTATTAGGGAGAGGACTCACAGAGACTTATGCAAACCCACATGGTGAGGTAAAGCCAAATAAGAAACCAGATTCTAGAGCCAAAGCATTTTTGGCACGTGGTTTTAAAGAGATGATAGCAACTTGCTGACTTTTTTCCTCCAGATATATTATAAGAATAGGAGGAAATACCTGAATGAGCATCAAACAAAACAAAGCAAAACAAAACAAAACCCAAACCCAAACAAAGCCATCACCACAAACGTTCTATAAAATGTTCTCTTAAATGGACTCCAATCAGACGACGCCTCAGCACACGGAGACATGGCACTCATTTATCAGTGAGGCTGCCTGAGAATGAGGCCCTCCTGGAACATAAGCAAACACATCGCTGGCCTAAGTCCAAAGCACACCAAACTAATCCTATGCCAAATCTTAGTTCAGGTCATGTCCCATTTCCAACCCAAGCATTTGTTTTCCCAGTGAGATGACACTTTCCTTTTCCTCCACGGAGAGAAAAGTCAACCAAAAAGATTAATGGGCAATGTTTAATAACATTTTAGCTGCTCCTTTTCATAAGTTTTTTTTTTAAAAGAAAGGAAAGATAGAGGGGATTATCCACAAGTAATAAAAACAAAGGGATAATGATATCATATACAGTTAATGAACAATTCTCCCCATTAAAGATAAGGGCATAAACAATTTATTGCACATCTTGGTGGCAGAGTGGAAATACAATTAAATCCATTAATAGCTACTGAGCTTTTATGTTCCCAGAGGACGCTGGTTTCCAGAGTTGCTTATTCATTTTCATCCACAGCAAAAACAGTACATGGCATGGATGACTGAATGCTGTTGTCTACTTTCCACATATTTTAATTTTGAGGAGACAATTTTATTAAACAACAGACTTAGGGTAGATTACGCTGCCACATTCTATTGGATACGACCTGAAAGTGCGAAACAAAAACCTACTTGCAGAGACAATGTAAATGATGACTAATGTAAATCAGGCCTACAAATACTATACCATCATATTCATAGTTTCACTGCCATTACCCAAAGATGTTAAGGTAATGATTTCTATGAATATAGATGCTCAAACATTTTACAAATATTTTGTTTCTCTGCATAACAAATCAACAAGGCCAAAAAGGGTATCCCCACTTGTAAAAAAAAATCAGGAGAGAAAGTGACTTGCCCAGAGGTAATCAAAATAGATTTAACTAAGCACTAGATATAGGGTTTTACTGACTAATCCATAATAGTAATAGAAGATTAAATAGTTAAATAGAAGATTAAACCCTCACCCTCAACTCACCAGCAAGCCTACCTCTAGAGCACAAACTGGACCGAGAGGTGAGCAAAACAGCCCCGCTGTGGATCTCACGCTCTCAGATTACACTGCCCATTACTCTCAGCCTCACATCGAGAGCCCGTTCCTTCTTAACATATTTGACTATATGATTCTTCAGCTCATGGAATATTAGAAGCAACAAAGCAGAAAGAAGGCATATTGATAGCAACAGGGAGAAGAGAAGACAAAAACAAAACTAAAAAAGCAAACATATGACTTTAAAAACAGTTACGCACCACGTACCGGTCCACACTCTTCATTTCAAGCCCTGATGTTCGCCATGAGGGTCCCATTCATCATGACCATCCGCACTTGAGAAGCGGTAAATCTGTGTTTTATATATTCTCAAGGAAGAACCAGAAACACATAAATATATTTGTGGGTTTCTAACCAAAATGGGAAGATAAAAAGTCTTGGTGCTTATTAAAGGAGAAAACTGACATGTATACCAAGATCCAAATGTTTCACAATAGGCCTTAAATGTATTATCAGGTTCTCCTACAAAAGTAGAATACAGTTTTTCTATAGTTTGAGACATAAAAAGGAAAGCTTAAGGAGAAAAGAGAAAAAGATCAACTCCGTTTAAATCCTGATTTTCCTAGGAGTCGCTCAGCTTTTACTGGTGATAAATGGCTAGCTGTAAACCGGTTTAGTTGCTCTTCTGGCTGCCAAAGCGGAGCTAAAGAAGTCAGCAGGTAGAATAGGGAAGCTGTCAAGTCAAGTTGGCTCAAAACAAAGTTGTGGTTTGCAGGCCGGGCCTGAACCATCTCTTCCGTTCATATAAGCTGGCAGGATGTAGAAACAGGATCCCGACCCAGCCACCGCTTCAGAGAACTAAAATATTTTCCTTTGACTTTCTAGTCTATTAAGCTTGGGGTTTGGCAGGATCTGTGGCCAAAGTGAACCCAAGACCTTGTAATGGTCCCCCTGAGGAAATCAGAATATAAACAAGGTTGCCCTGATTCTAGACAGAAAGCAGTTTTTTGAGGGGTGTGGGGGAGAGACAGAGAAGCTAGGCTGGCAATAAAGACAGCAAGAGTAATAGTAACATTTTTAAGTGTTTTCTATGTGCCACATAAGCACTTAAAGTGTATTAATCTCATTTAATCCTCATAATAAATGAACAGTAGGGGCAATTACTATGCCCATTTTACAAGATGAGACAAATGAAGCATTAGAGAAGTTAAGTAATTTGCCCAAGTCACTCAAACAGTAAACAACAGAGTCAGGATTAAAATCCTGGCTAACTGGCTCCAGAAATGACACCTGTAGCCACTGTGCTACGAAGCCTCTCACTGTCAACAATTTGGTAATAAAGCAGCATTCTGTAATCCCAACATTAGAAAGTATAAAGCATTAAATATTATTTGTCAACCATGAGAACCAGACAGAGCTCAGGGGACACCAAGTTTTGTTTTTTTTTTAAATTAATTAATTTATTTTATTTTTGGCTGTGTTGGGTATTCATTGCTGTGCATGGGCTTTCTCTAGTTGCAGCGAGCAGGGGGCTTGTTGTGGAGCACGGGCTCTAGGCGCGCGGGCTTCAGTAGTTGTGGCTCACGGGCTCTAGAGCGCATGCTCAGTAGTTGTGGCGCACGGGCTTAGTTGCTCCACGGCACGTGGGATCTTCCCAGACCAGGGCTCAAACCTGTGTCCCCCGCATTGGCAAGCGGATTCTTAACCACAACACCACCAGGGAAGTCCTCCACCTAATTCTAAACTGGGGAGCCCTGCAGAACTGCCTTCACCTCCCTGGGCCTCGACTTCCCTTCCTGCGGAGGTGCTGTGCACATAGCAAACGCTCAGCAGTCTGGTTCACCTCACCCAGGCATCAGCCCAAACAGCACCTCACCAGAGGCCTTCTCTGACCACACTACCCAACCCTCTCAAGTCCACACTCCGCTTTGTTTTCCATCATGGCACTACTCACCACCTGACTCTTCACTATAGACCTAATTACGTGTTTATTATCTGTCTCCCTCCACAAGAATGTTCACTCTAGGAGAGAATGGACTTTGTCAACCAGTTTGCTGCTGGTTCCCCAGCACCTGGAGCAGTATTTGGCATATAGAAATACTCAAAAAATATTTGTTGAATGAAAGAATTGTGTAGGATAGATTTTCATTCAATAAACTTTACAAATAAACAGGCACTGTTCATTGACAAATGTATCCATCAAGCACCTATAAAGTAACTACTATGTGAAGTAATGAACAGGATTATTTCAGATGATGGTAACTGGTGTGAAGAAGATTTATAAACTCCCAGAATGGAATGGGCAGGTGAGAGAAGCTTTCCAAGGTAGCAGGTCAGCTGAGACCTGAATGATACCCAGGAGCCAGCCACACGATGACCTGGGGACACAGCATTCCGGGTAGAGGGAACAGCAAGTGCAAAAGCCCAAAGGCAGGGTGACTGTGCCCGGGCCCAACTTGCCCAGAGCCAGGTGTGCATGGGGAGAATGGTAGCAATGAGGTGGAAGCCACAGGAAGAGTCCCACCACGAAGTATCTCCTAGATCATAAAAAGGGTTTTACTCTAAGTGTGATGAAAAGTTATCTGATAGGGTCTCTCATCTTCACCCAACAGAATGGACACTTCATGAGATCAAGGATTTTGTTTGTGGCACATGACGGCTGGTCTACAAGCATTTGCTAAATGAGTTAATTGGGAAGATTATGAACAGGGGAGTGACATGATCTGATTTTCATTTTAACATATCACTCTGAACTGCTACTAGTGGTTACCTTCTGGGAGGAGATCAGGGTCACAGAGGATGGGTAGAATTACACATGAGGGAGTGCGATGTGCTTTCCAGGCACCGTAAATCACAGACATGGGAGGAAAAAGCTACTATCTAACCCCTGAAGCCATTTGGTGTTTCTAAACAACAGACAGGAAAAGGTCTGGGAGGAGGGACCAAATAAATGACAACTGATGTCCTAAGCCTTTTGTGTTCTCCTAAACTGTTATAAAAACAAAAACAAAAAAAACACTACAAAGAATCTGTCTCGCTTATAAAAAAAGGAACAAAAGGAAGCTCAAAGCCAGACATACACACACACACACACACACACACACACACACACACACACAGAGTTTTGGAGAAAAACTGTAAAGAAAAAACACCTTCCTGCATCTAAGCACAATAACCAGGCTAAATTTCCTCAGGGACAATTAACATTCCACTTACCACATCCGAACTGTTACCTGGGGGGAGTCTTGCTCAGAATACTGCTCTGAGAGGCAGACTGCCATTCGGAGGAGTCTGCAGACTAAGAAGACAGGAGCAGGTGCTGTAATAGGAACCAAGTTTTAAAACATCACTCCTTTCACGCCTACCTATACCTGCACCAGGTCACTAAAAAAACATACAGGGTAAACCACTCAGGGTGTAACTGCTAAGAGGTCTGTCACAGTTCTAAAAAAATTTTTTGCCAAAATAGGCTCTGGATATTACCTAGTGCCTCTGTTTACAGAACGAACTGCAAGTGCTGAAAGGATGAATGAAACACAGGTTCATCTGAGAGTCGTGGAGGATCATTACTTCCAAGGAGAAAAGAGGAAGAACAGTACTCGGGGTCAGAAAAATTGGTGAAGCTAGAACTAAACTCAGATATTCTGACCTTTAATGTATTTAAAAACTTTACAATCTGAAAGAAGCTACATGGGACTTTCCTGGAGGTCCACTGGTTAAGACTCAGCGCACCCAATGCAGGGGGCGCAGGTTCGATCCCTGGTCAGGGAACTAAGATCCTGCATGCAGCACGGTGTGGCCAAAAATAAAAAATAAAAATAAAATAAAAGAAGCTACATGAACATCAAATAACTAATGTGCCTCTATCAATGCCCCCCTCCTCACCTGTGCCCCACCATCCACACACCATGAGGTGGGCAGCAGGCTAGAGCATTCTCCAGTCACCATTTTTGCTGTCAATAAAGATGAACAAGCAACTCTAGAACCAAGAAAGGAAGGTGAGTGGAGTGAAACCTCAGCTCCCCCCAATGTCTTCATCCATTCAATAAATCCTATATTTTACATCTTTATAGCGATATAAAATTTGTAAGGTTCCCTCCTTTGAGGTACGTATACAACCGAGAAGAGTTGATATGCATCTTTAAATATATATATATATATATATATATATATATATATAAAAATATTTACTCATTTATTTGGTTGCACTGGGTCTTAGTTGCAGCAGGTGGGATGCATGTGAGATCTAGTTCCCTGACCAGGGATCGAACCCAGGCTCCCTGCATTGGGAGGGTAGAGTCTTAACAACTGCGCCACCAGGGAAGTCCCTAAATATATATTTTTAAAACAACATTTACTGGTCTTTTCTGTAATACATGTCTGTTATAGAAAGTCTGGAAATCACCAAAAAATACACAAGGACAAAAATTAGTATCACACATAATCCTACCATCCAAAACCATTTTGGAGTTAATGCCTCCAGACAGTTTTCTCTGTAGATATTGACTAAGACCTAAAATTGTGAGAAAAAAATGACAGGGAAGCACCAGGAAGCTAATTCCCTCCAGGAAGAAGTGAACAGACTAGAAGGTAACAACACTTAAAGGGGGAAAACTAACAAAAGAAAACTAATGGGCCCTTGGAATAGCGAAGAAAGGGCACATTTTAAAATAACTTGGAAGAGGACAGACTGAGTACTCAGTCTAATTAAACAAATAAGGAGAAGCCATAAATATTAATATCAGAAATGCCCATACTTAGGCAGTTTTCTCTCTAAAACAGTGTTATCCAACAGAACTTTCTGTGGTCCTGGAAATGTTCTAGATCTGCCCTGTCCAATATGGCAGCCACCAGTCACACGTGACTGGTGTGAAATGAAATGCGGCCAGTGCAACTAAGGAAGAGAATTTTAAGTTTCATTCAATTTTAATTAATATTTAAACAGCCACGTGTGGCTAGTGGCTACTGTATTGAACAGCACAGCTTTAAAGATGAAATAGCCTATGATCTTAAGACATAATTGAATGTCAAAGAAAATGTTTTAAGTAACTGTTTTCTAGAAGTTATAAAAGCTCAGCAACAATACATCATCATTTACTGGCCTTCTCTACTGCGCTACCCAAGGTAGAGGCCAGGCACGTGTCTGCCTAAGCAGCTCCCTAAGCTGTGACTACAGCTATTCTCTGGTTTGTAATAACATAAAAGGGAAAGCAGGTCCAGCAGGCTTTCTAATCAGATAACTGCCCTGTGAATGACTCCAGAGTTGGTGCCCAGGCACACACATTGGTTCCCTAAAGTCCTCTGAAGTTATGCTGGTTATTCCTTTAATTAGGCCTGGAGAAGGGAGGACTGCGTCAGGGCTCGCCAATCTAGAACCAAACCGCCTTGCTCAATTCCAGCCCAGTGGGCTCTGAGAGACATTTTAAGGCCAACTTCAAACTCTGTCTTTTCTCAAGAGCCCTTAATACCGCTCCGAACTCACACTGGAAAAAGACCAACTCTTGCAATCATTCCCACAGCTTCCCTGGATTCCCAAAGTACTCCCAGAATGTGACACCACAGGTCCAAGCCAAGCCAACTCCAAATTTCGGAGGACCCACTGAGTCTGCAAGTCCGGGCCAAAACAGGACAAGCCTCCTAGGGTGAAGCAGTGAAAAGACACAGCCCAAACACTTTCTGGCTTGCACCTCCCTGGTGCACACAGAGACGGCACCAACCTTAATAACAGTGGCAGCTTATTGGCTCAGCTAAGAAATTGGAAATCTAGCTTAAAAGGAAATCACATAACCACTAATGTGTCCAAAAGATCTGTAAATCAATACATGTAAGACAGACTCTGTGAAAGTCATTCTCTTTCTGACTTAAGGAATCTGAGCTTCCACAGGGACGGTGGATTATATTACTCCGATAGAGAGCATATTCTATTACAACACTCACAATGTGAAATTCAAATCTTCTAAGATACAAATATGTTTCCAAGACTTTTTTTTTTTTTTTTTTTTTTGTGGTACGCGGGCCTCTCACTGTTGTGGCCTCTCCCGTTGCGGAGCACAGCCTCCGGACGCACAGGCTCAGCGGCCATGGCTCACGGGCCCAGCTGCTCCGCGGCACGTGGGATCTTCCCGGACCGGGGCACGAACCCATGTCCCCTGCATCGGCAGGCGGACTCTCAACCACTGCGCCACCAGGGAAGCCCTGCTTCCAAGACTTTTAACACTAGGGAAATAAAAGAAAGTTTAACAGCGCTCTCTTATTTGATCAATTACATTTACTTTATTTTTTGTTTGTTTGTTTTTTGTTTTATTTTATTTTATTTTTTTTAACATCTTTATTGGGGTATAATTACTTTACAATGGTGTGTTAGTTTCTGCTTTATAACAAAGTGAATCAGTTATACATATACATATGTTCCCATATCTCTTCCCTCTTGCGTCTCCCTCCCTCCCACCCTCCCTAACATTTACTTTATATCTATCATTTAAGAAGTACTTTCTCCTGTGGATCTATAGGTCCTATTTTATATTTATTTCACCCACATCTTGGAATGGATAGTAAGTAAAAGTATTCCCAATCAATGGATGAAAATGCTAAGGTGTGGGAGAGTTTGCCCTAGCACACAGGAAGCACATACAGCAATACATCCTGGCTTGCCCAGTGCTTTCATGGTTAGAGGGGTAACTGGCCTCAAGTATCTCCATGAAATTAACACTTCTATTGCAGGACAGTCACACAAACTTGGCCATGGCCACCTCCCCTTTTCTTTTTTTTTTTTTTTTTCCAAATGTGGTCTAAAGGAGAAATGTGACTGATAACCACTGAACTCCTTCCCTAAGCACACAGATAAGGATACGCAAATGTGCTCTGTACTCAAAGACAAATGTGATACAGTTAGTGGGTGATAGAGCAGAGCACATTTTGTCTCCTGACAGTCAGTTTTACACCCCTGAGGAAATTTTGTACACTTAGGAAATTGAATAATTTTTCAGTCTCTCCTACTTAAGCAACTCAAAAAGAGAAAAGAACATCAGGGGAAATGTCACCATACAAAGACCAAAGAGAAAGGGTCAATGAGACTCTAAAGCCCTGCCTTCAATGTCAAGCATCTTGCCACCTGGTACCTACGACAGCGCCACACCACTGTCCATACTCTGGACCACAGACCAGGGAGCACTCCTTAGTGTGGAGGGAAAACAGCGTCCACTTCCAAAGCTGTGAATTTCATAATGGAACTGTAACAGACCTACCTGCTGGTGACAGAATCTCAACAGTCAACTGTATTTCACAATGATTACCTCTGGGGAGTGAGAAGAGACACAGGGCTGGGGCTTTCCTTTACCATTTCCATCTTTCTGTACTGCTTGAATTTCTAATCATGGACGTGTATTGATCTTTTTATTTTAAGCCATTGGGATGTAATGTACAGCATAAGGAATATGGTCAATAGTACTGTAATAACTTTGTGTGGGGACAGATGGTTACTAGACTTATGGTGGTGATCATTTCATAATGTATGCAAATGTCAAATCAAATGCAAATTAAACCAACATAATATTGTATGTCAACTATATTTCAGTTAAAATTTTGAAATTCCTTGTGAGAATAAAAATCTACTATCAGGAAAAAAACCATCTTTTTATTTTAAAAAATGCTGGTAAAAATGGCAATGAAAAGAACAATTTAGTTATTTTAAAGCCAACTATAGGTATGCTCTTCATTCATAAAAAGTAAAAAAAAAAATACTATGGATTCTGAGAGAATTTAGTAGCTGTTAAGTCAGAGCAGAGTACATACCTGAGAAACAACAACTTTATTTAAACATCTAATAAAGGAAAAAGTTTTTTTTTTTTTTCCAAAAGTAAATTATATTCCTACAGGGATCAACAAAAGGAGCATGACCTTCCTAACACTCGACTTTTCAACTCGCTTCTCTGCACTAGGAAGAGGATGACAATTTCACAAGACTGAATCCCAGGACATTTTATACACATCCAACCTTAGATCATACAATCATGCGTGCATTTCTCAAGTGCATATAAATCATACATTTGTGTCTCATTTGAGTTACACAAGACAAGAATGTTAATCCTAGACGATATTCAGCGTGCTGTATACAGAGTGCTCGCTGCCAATACATTCCAAACAATGTGAACAAGCATACCAAGGAGACTTCAAATTAACTGGATGACTCTAATCACTGGAAGGGCCAATAGCAGGCCATTTTCTCCCCACAGGGTGTTATTTTCCATCCTGCAGATAAAACAGCCTGCTCCAAAGAGCACAAGTGTTTCACAAAGAGCTGGGAGGCACAAGGGTGCCGGTTAAAAAATAAGTCAGAGCAGGACAGCTGACAATCCCAAAGATTGGTTGGTAGACATGACAGAACTGCATGCTCCCTGCAGGTGAAAACAACAAGACAGTCTAAGGCTCTCACACCAAGTCAACATAACAATTACTGATTTGATCAGGATGCCTGGCTGTTTCTTTGGCTAATAATTTATTGTGTGGACCTTTCAGTGACCAATAGGGACAGATTGGAAATCAACAGCAATCAGTGTTTTTATTTATCCCCCTCGGTTGCACAGCAGCTTCTTGCCAGTAGGCTCACGCCTTTCTGATCTAACAAGCTAGAGAAGGCAGCTGTCCAAATGTCACCAGTCAAACAGTGATAGATGTGACGGAAGAACAGGCAAGCATGCTAACACTGGACCCATGGAGGAAAGGACCCAGTGCTTTTATGTTTGAAAGAAGTAGATGAGAATACTTCAACTATAGATGGGCCTGTACAGAAAGAGAAAGGCAGGCCTGCTTAGGACCAAGAGAGGAAAACCACCACATACTAAACTCCCAGTTGCGTCTGGTGTGTGTTAGGGTACTGGCCAAACCTAACTAAACTAATGTGGCTCCTGATTACCCTGAAGAAAGGACAGAGAAAAAGGAAAGTATAAATCAGTGAAGTGAACGCTGAAACACAAGGGACACGAAGAGTAGAGAGGGGCTAATGGAAAACAATTCAGCATTATCTAAAAATGTTCCAGACGTATATCTCTCAAATTGCAATTCTACCCCTACATATAAAGACATCCTAAAGAAACTTTTGCAAGGAGCACCAAGAGTCCTGGACAAAAATATTTACAGCATTACTGTTTGTATTAACAAACAGGAAACAACCCAAATGTTCATCAAAAGGAGCTTTATGATACATTCACACAATGAAATTCTACCCATTAGTGAAAATACTTAGAGCCACCATACAACACTGATGATTCTCACGAACTTAATGTTGAGTTTAAACACACACACACACACACACACACACAAACAGGCCACAGAACACATACAGTATGATAGCATTTATATAAACTTCCCAAAACATCCACAACTAAAAAACATAGCTTAGAGATGCACATATGTCAGTAAAACTAATTTTATAAGACAGGGAAATGATAGACACACAATTCAAAATAATGTTTACCTTTGTAGGGGGAAGAAGGGGATGTGATCAGGAAGTGGCACCCCGAGGGCTTCAACACAATTGTAATGCTCTTTCTCAAGCTGAGTCAAGTACAGAGATGTACTTCTTGTCATTTTTATTTACAATCCTTTCTAGGACATATATAATCTTGCATGCATGAAACAATTCAGAATAAAGGGGGAGGCATGGAGAAAAATAAAGAGTTGAAGATGTAACCAGACAATGCTCCCCAACCCCACTTACACGTCCATCTGCCCAAGACAGGGCTGACAGAGTAAGGAGCCAGCCAGACTCCAAGCCAACAGAATCAACCCGGTTTACAGGTGACAAAAAAGACCACCTCCAGGCACTTCTCTGGGCTTCCTGGGTGAGATCAGCTTCACAGCGTCTATTCAAGGGGTAAACTGTAGGATGATGCACACTGTCCCCAAAGAGTTTGAGAAAGACTGCCTTGCCAATACAGAAATATCCCACACTCAGGTATATTTTACCAATGCAAGGACAGTCCCCAGATGGTTCCAACAGACAGAGGGATGGATTGAATTTAGGAACAGGCAGTAATTTTATGTAGCCCTGCAGGGCTAGAAGTTGTGACCAGTTACTGGGGGGTGAGGAGGGAGAAGAGGATGAAAAATACACTTTAAGACACATTTAATAGGACTTTTACAAGACGTAGAGGCCGGGACACAATGTGTGTCTTTGGAGTACAAATGAACATGTGTGTTGAAGACAAACTAGAAGCGCCAAGGGTTACTATACCGGCTTTACCTGGCAGAAGGTGACAACCGAGTTTGACACGTGCCAAGTACATTGGGAAATAATATCTAAAGAGATCCATACCACATCTATGTAACATATGTACAGCCCACGGGAGCTGGCAAGGCCGAGAAAAGAGTCTGTGACTTTCACAGGGAAACTGACAGGAAGGCCGGATTCGGTCAGATCAACAAGAGAAGGCCCAGGGCTGAGAGTCCAGAAGGCCCAGCTCAGAGAGGGGAAGAGGGTGGCCCCGGCCCCAGACAGAAGGTGGGGATGCCAGGAGAGGGCGGGGTCCATGCGGGAGGAGTCCCGGGAGGCCGGGCAGGAGCCAGGCCGGGCGGCAAAGCAGCCAGAGGGAATCTAGGGTCGGGGTGCCCCCTTGCGCGATGGGACGGGGAGGAATGGGAAGGCGGGGGCCTGCCACAGACCCCGCTGGGCGACCCCCGAGGGCCCGGTCCCCCCCACCCGCCGCTCACCTGGGCACGCAGCTGGACGAGCTCCGGTCCACCTCCCAGGTGGCGTACAGGTTCATCTGCACGGGGGCGGGGGTGCGGCCTGGCCCCGGGCCGCCGGGAGTCGCAGAGCCCGAGGCCACCGCGACGGCCATGGAGGTGGAGGTGGACGAGGACGAGGAGGAGGCGGCCGCCGCCGAGGTGGACGAGGACGACGAGGTGGCCTGGGCCAGCTTGGGGGGCGTCGGCTGCTGCGGCAGCTGCTGCGGCGGTGGCTGCTGCGGCGGAGACTGGGCGACCCCAGAGCCCCGCTGGCCACTGCCGCCCCCGGCGCCTCCGGGACCACCGCCCGCCCCTCCACGTTCCGCCATGGCCCGGCCGGGGATAGGGAAGCACAGGGGTTACGGGAATCAGGCGACGCCGAGCGGACGCCGAGGCTTCTCCGGCGGCGGTGGCGGCGGCGGCAGCTGGGGCTCGACTCGTCTGCTCAGCCCGCCCGCCAGAGCGCGCGAGCGAGAGACTGCACGCACGCGCGGGGCCTCGCGGCGCGCGGTCCTCGCGCTCGCCCGCCGCTGCCAGTTGCGGCTCGCGCCGCCAAAGCACTGGGTGGGCGTGTCCGGGGAGGGGGCGGGGAGGCCTGGCCCGCGCCCGCCCCACCCAGCGCCGAGGGGCGGGGCCGGGGCCGCGCTCGCGCTCGCGCCCCGGGCGGGCCTGTGGGCGTGCGCGCCCCTCGCTCTTCAGGAGAGGGGTCGGCGGTTCGCGCCTCTGCCGGATCCTCTCCGTAAGTTCGCGGCCCGGCGGCAGCCAGCTGACCCCCCTCTTCTCTCGCGTCGTCCTTTCCACGGGGGCGGCGGCAGCCGAGCCAGCGGAAACCTCGCTTTTCCGGGGCGCGGTCGGACCGGAGGGGGCTACCGCGACAGCGCGCCTCGGCCCTCTCGGGTCTGTGGACCAGAGGCCCAACCCGCTGCCCACCCAAGCCCGCTTTCCGACCGCCGCCCTGGCCCCCACCCTGCGGCTCCGGGGCTTCTTCGCCGTCACGACCAGCGAAGGGAGCGATGGAGACCCAGCGGCCGGCTGGGCGCCTGTGGGCCGGGCAGTTTCCGCCCCGCTTTTCCCCAGTGTGGGCAAGGGCTCAAGGACCTAGAGTTCAGAAGGCCTTTGGCACGGGTGAATCTGAAGTTAAGCCCTGACCCATCTGGAGCCAACCACCTATTTTCTGCCCCTAATGTCCCCCTCCCACAAAGAACCATCACAGTCCCAAGCCATCTCTACCCTCAATTTCTTCTACTTGGGATGTTTTTCTGCTTCGTCACTTAACTAAATTTCTAAAATCCTATTCTTCCCGAGGCCTTACTCAACTGCCTCATCCTCCCTGGAGTCACCCACACTCCCGGCTCCAGAAACCACCTCGAAGCCACCTGCATGCCGGCACCCCAGATGGTGGACTTGGACCAGCATCAGTGGTACAGCGGCAGTATGCGACTTCCCTCCCCAGTGCTTGGCAAATGCCTGTTGGAACCATTGGTCCAACGTAGTCTAGCCTGTCAGAAAGACCTCCCAGGACAGGGGAACTAGAACCTGGGAAAGCAGCCCCCGCCCACCAAAGCCTGGAGACTTGTTGATGAAACCACCCAGGGGCTCACATGGACTCAGGACAACCTATACAGACTTTGAGCTGTGCTCTCTCCCACGTAAGGAGTTGGACGCTTGGCCACAAGGTCTATTAGGAAGGCCTGACCTGGCCTACTTCCCAAGCCCACTGTACTTCCTCAGCCCAGCCAGGGCGCTAAGCTGGCTATTTTTAGTCCCCAAGGACACACCAGTAAGGTCAAACCAGACCTGGAGGTCCCTCCCCCAGAGCCTTCCTACAAAAGCAGGCAGTGGTAAAACACACAATCTCAGTGTGGCTTTAGCTTCATCACCAGTCTCAACTGCAACATCTGATCCAAGTGCCTGCCCCCAGCCACTGGAGCAACTTCAGGTTGTAGAAAATGGCTGTTTCCGTTCTTTTGCAGGAGGGGACTAAAACAAGATGAACGAGGATGAGCAGTGTTACATATTCATCTCTTTCCTTGGGAAACAGCTTTATTTACAAAACAGGTCTAAAATAAGAACATGAAATAACAAGCCCCTGGGAAGAGCAGGAGAGCTGGCTTTTGGGGACCCACATGTGAAGAAGCCCAGGTGTCCAGGCAAAGGGCCGAAAGGAGGGCCAGGTGTGTGAGGGGACCTAAAATTTGAACTCCTTGTATTTCTTGCTGCCCCCACGGCTGTCCTGGGGCTGAGCTTTCCGTTTCTTTTGCTGTAGGAGAGAACAAAACAGGTTACAACAGGTTAAACAACCGGCTGATCCCCAAAACAAAGAGTGGGCAGCCTGACAGAGCCACACACGTCTGTGGAAAAAGTACTGAAACTGGAATTCTCAGACTTGGATGAGTTCCCTCCCCTCCCTGTGCCTGTTTCATCATCCTTAAAGAGGGCAGCCCACTGGAGGATTCCTAGGTTCCCAACCCCAAGGAAGCTCAGGGCAGCAGGCACTGCGTCCTCCCTCCCTCTCACCACTAGAGGACACCAGCCCACTGAGAAAGGCGGCCCTGGTCCCTGGCGCTCACGAAGCCAGGCTCCTGTGTGCGCGCCCACCTTCTGCTTGGCCGCGTGCTCAGCCACCATGTCACTGAAGTCTTCTTTCTCCACTTGTGCCTGCTGCTCCCGCACGTGCTCCTCATACTTCTGGGTCATGGCCATGGGATCCAGCTCCAGCTCTTCGGGTGCCAGGGCCACTTCCACACCTTGTAGCTCGGGGGCCGGGCCCTTCCGGCTCATAACCTGGAAGAGGAATCAGAGCCTTGTCATCTCCAAAGGGGAAGCTCAGAAGCCCTAGCTCCTGACCCACTTCCCAGCCCCCAAAAGCGGTATCCTCCAAGTGCTCACCGTGGACATGTCATAGATGTGGGTTGATCCCATCATGGCGCCCCCAACAGTGGCCGTTCTCTTCTCTGGCAACACAGTGAACAGCTGAGGCGTCTCACTTCTGCAAAGGACGAGGGGGTCAAGCTCCAAAAGGAAAGGATAAAAGGGTCTCCAGGAGGGACAGCAAAAGGAGTAAGGGCAGCATCCCCACAGAGCTCCCCAGCGAGGTTCCAAGATACCCAGGGGAAAAATTCTGCCCAAGCTGCCTCTGCAAGTCATGGAGACCCATGGGAGGAAGAAGTGCCACCTGTTTCAAGAATGCTACTCGAAATACAACAGCAAATCTACCAATACCAACCCAGACCATGACTTCATCCCCACCCCTCCCCCTGGAAGAGGTGAAAATCTATTCTCACAAAGCAGCCAGAAGGAAAAACGGAATTCACATCCTGTCACTCCTTTGCTCAAAACCCTTTGAGGCTTCTGATCATTGTTTGAATAAACCCAAACTCTTTATCATGACCTATAGGGTTCATCGTCTGGTCCCGTACTTAATCCCTGCTCACTACAGTCTAGCCCCAATACCCTTCTTTCTTTTTCTTCCTCAAAACTTGAGACTTCTGCTTCTGGATAAGGAGTAACAGGGACCAGATTTACCCTCCCACCTGAAACTATCAAAAAAGGGGCAAAATATATGGAACAGTGGTTTTCAAGTCACTGGACACGAAGCAACGAAGGACTCCTGAGAGACAGGAAACAAATGAGGTGATTCCTTCAATTGTCCATCCTACTGCACTGAGAGTTTCCAGGCTACAGAATAAAGAGGGGAACTCCTGTAGAGCCCAGAGGACTCTAGGAGTTGAAAGGATGAAGCTGAAAGTGCAGAGAGACTACGGTGACTAGAGATCACAGGACAGAGAACTGGCGAAGAGAAAGCAGCACAGAGACTCGAGAACTCAAAAGACCTACAGAGAATCCCCTCAAGTTCTCAGGTGAGTACTGTGTGGATGGAGACTACCAAGGCCAGGGAAAGAACCACCCGTTAGCATTAGTGGTATCATACATGCCTGCTCTACACACGGGACTGGGAATAGTGCCTAGTCCCACTAGCCAGACTGAAAAACCTCCTGATTAACAGGATATTGGATAGAGTATAGGGTCTTGTGCCTCAATAGTGAAGAGGACTGAGCGCTGCTTCAGTCCTGCCTAATGAACCTGAAAAGCAAGACCTGAAAGAATCAAACTGTTTCCAAGTACCTTAACTGTAACCTTGAACAAAACTAAAGAAGATTTATAGGACTATGAAAGTATTCTGGACCTGACAAGGTACATTTCACAAAGTCTGGCATCCAATCAAAAATTACCAGATATGCAAAGAAGCATGAAAATACAATCTTCAATGAGGAAAACAATCAATCCACTTAAATCAACCCAGAACTGGCACAGATGTTAGCATTATCAGGCAAGTACATTAAAATGTTATTATAATTGGATTCCGTATGTTCAAAAGTCAAATAAGAGACACAGGAGATATAAAAAGACCCAAATCGCACTTCTAGAGATGAAAACTACACTGGATGGGATTAATGTCAGATTAGAAATAGTGGAAAAAAATATTAGCAAACTTGAAGACATAGGAATAGAAAACTTCTAAAATGAAATAAAAAGAGAAATGAGAAATTTTTTAAATGAACAGAGCATCGGTGAGCTGTAGGTCAACTTCAAGAAATCTAATAGATGTATAATTGGAGTTCCCAAAGGAGAGGAGAAAGAGAAGGGAACAGGAGAAAATATTTGGAGAAATAATGGCCAGAATTTTTCCAAAATTAATAAAAACTATAAAGGCACAGATTCCAGATGCTTAACAAACCCCAAGTAAAGAAACAAAAGATGGGACTTCCCTGGCAGTCCAGTGGTTAGGACTCGCCACTTTCACTGCTTTCACTCCTGGCTTTCACCAGGTTGGGGAACTAGGATCCTGCAAGCCATGCAGCATGGCCAGAAAAATAAGGGAAAAAACACCCCACCAAACCATTTTAACAAAAGAAAGAAATACGAAGAAAACTACACTACTATGCTGCACTACACTGCATGTCATAATCTGTTCAAAACAGTGATAAAAAGAAAATCTTAAAAGGAGCCAGAGAAAAATGGCACAAATGCACAGAGGAACAAAGGAAGGATGATGACAGATTTCCTGTCAGAAATGATGCAAGAAAGAAGACACTGAATCAACATCTTTAAAGTAATGAAAGAAAAACAATCACTGTTAACCTAGAATCCTGTATCTTTCAAAAAGGAAGGCTACTACATGGTTATTATTTTTGTTTAAATGGTCAATTGTCTTTTAGAGAGATTTAAATAATAAGAATTGTCTATTATCATTTCCAGTGTTCTTTTACTTGCTCTTACAGTTCTTTCTGCCCCAGCTCTCAGCCCAAATACCTCTTCCTCCATAAGCCTTCCCAAAGGCCTCCCCACCACCCAAATCCCTCTACATCCTATTACTCAGTTTCCTTTGCTACACGTCTTATCCACATCTGAAATTATCTTGTTCTCTGATCACTTGTTTACCTCGCCTGACTTTTTCACTGCAGATGTCCCAGTGCCTAGAGCAGTGCCTGGCACAGAGCTAGTGTTCAATAATTGTTTAAAAAGGAAAAGGGGGGGGCCGGAGAAAAAGTCAGCCAGTCCACCTAGAGGCTGAAAATCCTCCCCTCTCAGCCCTCCCTGGTTCCCTCACCCATCCATCGCCTCCTCAATCTTCTTCTTCCTCAGTTCAATGAGTTCAGGGGTCTCCATTCCAGCTGGCACTGATGAGAACCCTCCAGGAGTGATGAGGCCACTGTGAAGAGAGGAACAAGCTCTGGAGTAAAGACAAGGCCCCCAAAGACAGACATACCACTTCAGAGAGGCAGACTCTCTGCTTCCCCCACCTGTCTGCAGGGGTAATGAAGCCCGTCTCATCTGGCTTATCTTCATCACTTTCTTCCTCTTCCTCTTCTTCTGAAGACTCTTCATCAGATGGCTCCAGCTCCCCCCAAGGGGTCCGATCAATCTCTTCTTCCTCAGTCTTGGTCTGAAAGACATCACTCATTCATTCAACAAATGTTTACTATATACCTATTATGTGTCAAGCGGTTGTAAACAGAGGGATATGAGAGTAAACAAATAGACAATAATCACTACCGACAAAGAGCTCATATGCTAGTGGGGAGCTTGCATTACATCTCAGGAAAACATATGTCCCTTTTTCAGACTTTGAAACTTCAGAACACACAGCTCTCTGCTAATGAAGCTATAAACCAACTATCTCTGAACTTCATAACCTTAACTAAGACCAAGCTTGCCAGCCATGGCCCATACCTGAAATTCAGCAGCATTGGTTCCAAACACATCCCCATAGAGGGGTTTCCCGGTCTCATCTACTGGGGGTTTGCCCCAGCCACCAGCATGGTACCCAAAGGAACAGCTCTGCAAGACAGGAAAAGCAAGTCAGTTCCACTCCTATGCTCCAAAAGAAACACTGAAGCCCTAAAGAAAAGTCATGCTCCAAAGTACAGAACTAACACCTGGGAACTCTGGAGATTATGATTTCAGAGAAGAATTAAATCTTATAAAGCATTACAAAGCAAAAGTAGTAAACAATAAAAATCTGGAGGTAATAGGATGGGGAGATGGGAGCAGAAAGCATGCTAATAATTTCAGCCTTTGTGGCAGAGTCCATGCTATCTGAAACTGAAACATACACTTTAAAAAACATTACTCCAACTTCTTACTGATTTTTCCTAACTTTGGTAAGCTTTTAGAATCTATTACTCTTAAGGGACAGAAATTTTTATCTGAAGTTTAACAATTACTTCTTTTTCACTTTAATAAATCTTTCCTTAAAAAAATTTTAAAAATAAAAATAAGTTCAATGCCATTCCTGAGATAAAATTATATCTGTCTATCTCTCTGATAATATCAGAGAGATTATCTGGAAACACATTCACCAGATATTAAATTTGGTTATTTCTGAGTGGTGAAATGTGGGTGATGTGTTTTCATCTTTGTACTTGTCAATTCTGATTGACCACTTTATGACAAGCATCTCAGATTCTTTTTTAAAACAAAAACCATTACTCCTTTAAAAAAAAAAAAAAAAGGACCCATGGTAGAATGAGAAAAGGGAAAAGAAAATCATCCTCTAGTTAAAAAGTAGAGCCAGGGCTTCCCTGGTGGCGCAGTGGTTGAGAGTCCGCCTGCTGATGCAGAGGACACGGGTTCGTGCCCCAGTCTGGGAAGATCCCACATGCCACGGAGAGGCTGGGCCCGTGAGCCATGGCCGCTGAGCCTGCGCGTCCGGAGCTTGTGCTCCGCAACGGGAGAGGCCTGCATACCGCCAAAAAAAAAAAATGTAGAGCCAGCTAAGAATGAAAGAAAGGACAGTACTCACCTCGGGGATAGGCGAGTTCAGCCCAGGGATTTTCAGGTTGGGGTACGACGGGGGTGGTCCATATCGCTGCATGGCAATCAGCCACGGGGGAGGGACCTTGTGGGCATTCTGCAGGAAAAAGAGGACAGGATACCATCTGCCCAACCCTATCCCCTTGTCTCTCTCCTGCCCCAATTCCCAACCCCTTCTCTACTTTCCCAGTCAGATAACTGGCACTCACTGGTCCTACTGGCATCCCCAAGGAAATCCTCAGCTCATCAGACAGATCTCCTGGCTTCTTCTCCTTCAGTCGTGTCTCAAACTCCTTCCCCTGAGGAAAAAGCCAAGCATGCTGTATTGTGGACACCAGACACACGCTGGGAGGTCAATTGCAAGAGGACGTGAGAACAAAGACGAGATGTCCCAATCCACATCAGACACAAAGTCCCACTGAGGGCTACCCAGTTCCCACTCTGATTCTCATCACTTCTTTCCCTGGCTAGAGTAGGGAAAGGAATAAAGGCCAGGAAGTAGGGAGAAAGGCAAGACTCCCAGTGCAGTCACTAACCCACTATGAGAACGTGGCCAAATCTAAGGACAGGCTTTCTCATCTGCTAAATGAGGACGTTCGAGAAGATGATCTCCAAGGTCCTTCCACT